>NW_028258147.1:12500000-13750000 GCF_053883595.1 Heterocephalus glaber | reverse complement strand
CCAGATTATTTATTACAGATTGCTCATGAAGAAATAAATCTTAGATGTCATAATTTCCTTCATATAATATTCATATAAGTATCTATTTAAAGAACTTTCACAGGTATGGAAAGACCACAGTGCAATAGCTAGAGTTGGCAAAGATAGATTTATTGAAAAGGCAAACAGGATTTTAATTCTTTGGGAGATTTTTTTTTCAGTTTTAACCATTTCTATTATTATGTTTTATTTTGTTAATAAAGAATAATCCATGTTATTTTTGAAGGCATCACATGATATTTATTATTCAGCAATGTAGATGTTTTCAATTATTTTAATTGACATAACAATGTGCATATTCATGAGCTACCATGTGGTATTTTGTACATGTATACATTATATAATAGTCAGAGGGAGATAAATATATCTATCTTCTTAAATATTCATCATAGCTTTGTGGTGAAAATATTCAAAATCCTTTATTTTAGTTTTTGGAAATATACAGTACATTATCATTATCTACAGTCGCCTTACTGTGGAGTAGAACACCAGAACTCATTTGTCCAGTTCAACCACATCTTGTCATTTATGATGTATGGAGGGACCTAGAGAACACCCTACTCAGTGAGAAAAGCTGGGCCCAGAAAGACAGATGCAATCGAGAAAAGCTGATCTTAAAGAAGTTTAGAGTAGAAGAGTGTGTCCAGAGTATTCAGAGAACAGGCAGAAGGAGAGGTGGCGGAAGTTTGGTCAGTGGGCCTTTTATATCTGTCTTTATTGACATTTTGCAAACAAATCAAGTGGGCTGAAGACTGACTTTTCTCATATACAGAATCTTTAGGCTAAAATTCTCCAAGAGCACATTGTGCTCTGGAAAGGGCTAGCCAGAAATGGTGCCAGTCTAACTACAGTGACAGCCAAGAACTGACCTGAGGAATAACTCAGTTCAGCCCCTTATATGCTACTTATATGCCATTGACTATCAAGGGTGTTGAGATGGTCAAATAAAATGGTGGCTCTTCCCCTCTGTCCCTGCCCCTGCCCCATCTCTGCCCCTCTACACCTACTACAAGGCTGCAACACAGCCATGAAGGATGACAAGGGGTTTGGAAACCAGTTTCCCTGGAGAAACAGATGCTGCTAACACCACCCTCCTTAGTCATGTACACCAGTCACTAAAGTGATCATTCACCACCTTCCTCTTCTCAACCTCGAAGGCTACTCAACTCCCGTGTCCTGAATTTTCCCCTAAATATTTTTCAATCTACCTTTTTCTCTGTCTTCCTGCTTATCTCCCCTAGTTTACATTCTTCACCTTACTGTTCCTCACCTACCCTATTTCTAAACCCTCCTAATTGATCTACCTGTCTTCCTCCTTACCTCTGAAACCATATTTACCTTCATAAAATTTAAATATGACCATAACAGTGCAACCTAAATACATTCAGTAATCTGCTGGCAAAATTTTAAAGCTCTCGTGCTGGCATTCAGAGCCACCATATCTACCCAATTTTCCTGTGTCCTCTCCACTCACGGCCTTCTAATTTATGTCTCAGAACATAGGGTTTCCTGCTGTTCCCCCAAGATAACCATACTTTCTCCCTTCTACATTGATGCTGTTCTCTCTACCTGAATGCTACAGCCCTAAACTCTCTCCTTGCCTTCAAGTGCATACTTGTCCATCATTTAAGACTTACCACAAATATCTCGTCACCCAGGAAGTGTCACTCATTTCATAATTTCATCTTTTGACACATCTCTATTACATACTTTGTTAGGGTCCCTGGAATACTCTGTACATATTTCTGTTACACTTACTATATTATACTGTAATTAACAGTTCATACGTCTTTGGTTCTGACTAGAACATGAGCTGCTTGATAGCAAATACTTTTTGAGCCTGTTTTCTAAGCCATATATTATTATGGGCATTTCATAAATACTTGATGAATGAGTAAAGAAATGAACAAGTAAAAGCTGTATTCAGAGACATTAAGTTTTGATGGGGCCTGGGGGTAACATAAAATATAGAATTTATACCAGAGGCAGTGAATTCATTGCTACCATAATGGATGCACACTTCTTTTGTGTGTGACCAGAACATGCATCTAGGAGATATGCTACTGTAGTGTTTTGTAATAAATGTTTACAGAAAGGAGGAACAAATGACTTTATGTAAGAATTAAGGCAGAAGCTTTGGCCTTGTGAACAGCGTGCTGTAACTAAAACAATGAAACAATCCTGTAGGAAACATTGGCAGAGATCCTATCATGAGTAAAAGGTGCTAAAGTATAGCTGAGTCTCACATTTCAACCTTGAATCTCTGACTCTCCAACCAAAGGTGGGAAACAGAGCCACAATCATCCTTCATATGGATAAGCATGGAGACAGTAAGCGTGGAGTACAGACCTGGTGGTGTCACTGTCAGAGACTTGCGTTATTACTTACTGTGCTATTACTTCCTTGCTACAAGAACTTGGCTCATCAGTGAGGGGAAAGTTGATCACTACCAGAGTGTACAGTGATTCAGAGACAACTTTCTGAGCTATCTAAAAGAATTGGTTTTTCTTTTAGTTTCTCAAACCAAAAAGTAATTTTGCAGTCTGCACCATGGTTTTATATTTCAGCCTCACAGGTACATAATAGCCAGACTGCAGCAACAAAGAGAACAAATAATCCTGTTTCTCTCTTTTTCCACATATAGTTTGCCTGGCTTTTCCTGAGGGCAGTTAGTTAACAGCAAGTGCTACAGCAGAAAATCTTGCTGTGAATCAACCTGCATTACCTTCAGTCACATTCCTGAATATTAAAATATACTCTATTCATTTAGACCAAACCAGGGAAATATAAAGGTCATAATGTTAATCATAAAGTCACCTAATCACTGCACCTTTACTTTCTTTTAGAAGTGATGGCTTGTCAGTAGGAGTTAAAAAAACAAAAACTTCTGTAGCCCCTGGGGCTTTTAAAATTTCATCTGATTTTCTCATTTTGATTAAATACTTGATCCCTGGGTACAGTAACTGAAACACTGCAGTATTGGACTTCATCCGTGTCACTCCCACTTCATAATTTAAAAGGAAAGATGAAAATAAAAAATGAAAAAAAAATTTTAAAAAAGGAAAGATGTCAGAGGTTGTAATTGTTGTAATTGTCCAATAGCATTTTTTTAAATTACCTTTTTCCCCATAGCAAATTATGGGTGGGTGTAGTGGCTCCCTCTAGCCTGAAGCTCCAGTTCCCTGGCCTTTTATACTCCCACCACCCCATCCTGCTGATCTCTACTTAGGACTACAACTACTTGCCCTCTCTGCTTGTTAATCAGGGCTGTTGATCTTTCCGGGAAATCTTTTTAAATTAATAAAACAAAAATACACAGTTTTGAGTGATGCCTCTACAAAATTATGATCTCTCACATCAGCAGAGACCTTGATAATTTCCATCACATCTAAAGGTTCACTATTACATTGTTCACTATTTTCTCAAGTCTGTTTTCTTATTCACCTCTCACTCACAGTGAATGATCTTGACTTCACTTTTCCTGAAACAACAGGGAAATGGGTTGAGAAGGTTTGTAGGGTCAGTGCATTCACCCATATTGTCTTATTTTATCCTAACAATCTGAAAGGGAGAGATTATTATTCCTGTCATAGGAAGGTAACTGAGGCCAATGTGACTGAGGCTTTTAGGTGGTAGAGCTCGGCTTCATCTGAATTCACCAACTTCTGTTCCTTCCATGTGATGTGACCCTATCTAAAACAGAAACCCTGGGGCATGAACCTTCGGATTTCTTATTCCCATCTTCTAAAGGTTGCTAGATCCGCATGACTCTGTATCTCCATGATTTTCTTGTGTTTCTTTTCCTCTTATGAGAGGCTAATAATCGTCCATCCATGGTCAGTATCTCATTGCCTTGAGGACCTTCATCACTGAACTCCCATAAATTCAAACTCCATTTGAAATAACTCTTTCCTCTCCATACACACCAGGCACCTACTTATGTCTCCCTCTGTCTTAAAGAAAATTCCGTTCCTTATCTTTCCATCTGTTTCTAAGTGCTAGATTATTCCTTCCTGGAAGTCTCTTTTGTCACCTCCAGTTCACTGTAATCTGAATTCCAAGTTTGTGATTTCATGGAAATTGTTTTATTCTTGGAATATTAGGTCTGCAGTGAGGAAGAGCAATCTGGTAATCACTGTTCAGTCATGACCACACAGGATCTGTCTGCTTGTGTGTATGCCCAATCTGGGATGTTCTCATTGTCTTTCTATGACTTTCATGAAACTATTTGCTCTTAGATTTTGTGGGGTTTTTTCAGGTCACTCAGTCTTAAGTTCATTGGGTTCCACCATTTCTCCTTGTGCTTCCTAAATATTAATGCTGTCCATGTCTTGTCTGCATTGACCCTTCTCTTGTTTATGCTAATAGAGATGTTTCATCCACATCTGTGGTTGTACGCTACCGCCTGCATGCTGATGTTCTCCAGTCTTGATCTGTATGTATTCCAGAACTCTCAGTAGCTCCCAGGCCGGTTTTTGATTTCCTAAAGAATGTTCATGGACATCTCAAAGTCAAGAGGCACAAAGGTAAAATTAGAACCTTTCTTTCTTCCCATACTCCCTATCAAAGTGAGTGGTACCATGATGGTCCCGGTCTTCTCTAGTCCATTTTCAGGGAGTCATCAATCTGCCCTTCTCCCTTCCTCACTTCTAGATATCTTAGATGTTCCCAAATCCTTCAAGATATGTAATTTTTATTCCTCAAATTTATTGCATAAATTTGTGCCCCCATAACTTCTTGTCACAACTAAAATTTTTATTATTGGATTTATTTCATTTACTGATTTAGGCAATGGGTTCATTATGGTCCATTATGAGTGTCTTTGTATTTATTGTGTTTATTGATTCAATTTATACTTACCACAGGTTATCAGATTTTGATTGCTCATCTCTAAAGCAATAGTATTTTCACTATGTCATTGTCCTTAGATCATTTTTCATCTTGTGTTTTTGGTTTTTTCCTTTGTGATCTGCAGAAAACTTAAATTTATTGCATGACAGAGCAGCACTGTTTGTTATGTTTTGTCAAGTTTTTGTTTGTATGGAATTTTTCCAACTTAAAAGAGTTGTAGAATTTTAAATAGGAAGCAAGTCCAAGGAAATTTTACAAAAAAATTTATTTTTAATAGTACATGTTTGAACACATCATGAGCAGTTGATACATGCACATAACTTACCTTAATTCATTGTTTCATCCTGTTCCCTCCTCTCTTTTCCCCCCTGGAAGAGAGTTATCTCCTTCTTACTTATCATCTTGTATTTTGCTCTTTATTTATATTTTGAGCTTCTCATAGAAGACAATTTATGTGATATTTAAGCTTGTATGTCTGATTTATTTCACTTAACATTGTGATCTCAAATTGCATTCATTTTCCTACAAGTGACTGAATTATATCCTTTTTATGGCAGAGAAGTACTAAATTGTGTATAAATTCCACATTTTCTTTATCAATTTATCTCTAGGTGGCTTCTAACATTTAGCTTTTCTAAGCTGTGCTGCTATAAACATAGGAATACATGCACCACTGCAATGTCTTTAACTTTTTTTCTTAAATTCTTTTATCGGTACATTTTAGGTATACAGTACATTTACATTTATCATTGGGTGCTTGTACCTGTACATGATGTATCTTGGTTCTTATTTTTTCCCCATTCCCTGTACTCCCTTCACCCCCTCCACCCTTCCCTATTTACACAGACTTTGTTTCCATTTTTTCCTTTTCTCATAATTTTTCCTTCCCCTTCTTTCCTTTTCCCTTCCCCTCCCACTTTCCCCACCCCTTTGGACCTTTTCTTCCTATTTCAAATTATCAAATATTAGTTTTAATCATTTTAATCCTTATTTACATTTTCAGTTTCTCACACTAGAGAAACTATTCGGTATTTACACATGTGTGTCCTATTTATTTCACTTGAGTAAATGCATCCATTTAGCTATAAATGTCTCTAGTTTCTCCTTCTTTATGGCTGAGTAGTACTCCATTTTATTTTTTAAACCACATCTTCTTTATCCAGTTTCCAGTTGATGGGCACTTGGGCTGTTTCCAAGCTTTAGCTATTACAAACTGTGCCGCTATAAACATGGGTGCACATTTATCGCTGCGCTATGATTCTTTTAATTCTTTTGAGAAGGTACCCAGCAGGGGAATAGCTGGGTCAAATGGGACCTCTAGTCCTAGTTCTTTGAGATATCTCCATACTGACTTCCACCGTGGTTGCACCAGTCTGCACTCCCACCAACAATGGAGAAGGGTTCCTTTCTCCCCACGGCCCCACCAACATTTGTTATTGGTTGATTTCTTGATAGCAGCCATTCTTTCTGGGGTGAGGTGGAATCTCAGTGTTGTTTTCCTCTGCATTGCTTGAGTGACCAGTGATGTTGAACATTTTTATATATGTTTATTTGCTACTTTTACTTCTTTGTCTGAGAAATGTCTGTTCATTTCAGATGCCCATTTTTTAATTGGATCTTTAAATTTGGGGAGTCTGGGGTTTTTTTCAGTTCTTTATATATTCCAGATAGTAGACCTTTGTCTGAGGTACAGCTGCTAAAATTTTTTTCCCATGCAATGTCTTTAACTCTCCTGGGAAGACATGTAGAAGGTAAATAGCTGTGTCTAATGGAATTTATAGTTTTTGTTTTTTTGAGGAATTGCAATACTCATTTCCATAGTGGTTGCACTAGTTTACATTTCCACCAACAATGTAGAAGAGTTCCTTGGCTTACAATGTAGAAAATACTGAATGAAGTTTACTCAAGTCAATTAGTTCCTACAGATGTTACTACAGTTTCTCACCTCAATGTTATAAGTAAATTTTCATTTTTATACTTCTATATGTAAATATATACAGGAACAAATAGTTTCTTACATCAAAATCTGAACTAAAAATTCATTAAGATTAAAAAGTCTGTTTTTCTTAACAATATCTTAATCTTTAATGAATCAGTTCTAAGTCTGCAAATTCAAATCTTATTAAGTAGCACTTTATGGCAACCTTAGCAATAAATCAATATTGGGATTTTTATCTATTCCTAGGAATTTTCAGTGGATCCCAATTAAGGAACTTATACAATATTAAAATTTTATATACTATTATAATTTTACCTGTTCCTATGATATTTAAAGGAAGACCCAATAAAAAATAATGCCAAAAAAGGAAAGAATGGGGAGAATGATTTTTTTCTTTCACCTTCATTTGTATCCTTTACTCCAAATATCAAAAACCTTATATTGGTACAATATTTTATTCTTCCTTCCTTATTTTGCACTTTGGTTTTTTTCACTTGGTATGTTTGTGTTAATGACTGATGGACTAAAATTTTCCCACGCAGAATGCTTTGTAGAATGTGTTCCCCTCCAGAACATCAGTTGGTCAGTATGTGTAGCACATGGGTATGGAAGGCTGGGTAACTGTAAACATTTTATTGAATCATTCATTATTTCAGTGGACATTTATTTAACCATTATGTGCCAGGCTCTAAGATGCTGAAATTACAACATGAATAAGAGACAAACATATTGCAGCTCAAAGGCATACAGAGAGTCTATAAACATCACATGAATCTCTGTTGAGGCAGAGATTACTCTGTCTTACTCACCAAAGCCTCTTTTCTTCCTACTGATGGGCCCGGGTCCACTTGATCAGCTTTTCTTCTCCTTCTGTAGAATTTCTTGGTATCTGTTCTCTGCTCACTAGTCTAAGCTGACCTGCTAACTTCTGAGCTTTGTCTGAACTTCTCTGCCACTGTAAGTTGGCTCATGTTCATCACTCAAAACAATATGCTCTGAGTTCCATGTATCAAAAGTCTGTCCATCCATTAAGGCCTGTATTAGTATGCTGTTGCTTCCTTTGTTTGCTTTGCTTCAACATATCTATACCTTTGGCATTTGTGAATGTGCTTAACACCCCTGCACACGTACACACACACACACACACATACACACCTTTCTGGAATGTAATAAACTAGCAGCAAGCAAACAAGCAAATTTGAACTCCTGAATAACCCCTACAG
Organism: Heterocephalus glaber; assembly: GCF_053883595.1. Classification (NCBI taxonomy): domain Eukaryota; kingdom Metazoa; phylum Chordata; class Mammalia; order Rodentia; family Bathyergidae; genus Heterocephalus; species Heterocephalus glaber. The sequence goes on along the minus strand of NW_028258147.1, from coordinate 13,741,948 downwards.
AGTCTGGAACTACTTTCCATTCCACTTGGAAGAGAGGTTGTGTAGTATGCAAATACTGAATATCATACATTTGATGCACAAAGTCTATTTCACAAACATTTAATTTCTTTCTACTTTTTGCCAAACTCAGAATTTGGCAATGACATGTAGAGGAAATAGACAGGTTAATGAAAAAAAAATCCAGTATGTTAAATGCTCCAAGAGACATGGGAAATTTACAGGAGTGCTGCTGAATTGGGTGAGTCAGTGAGTGGAAGAAAGAATGGATAAGTATGCAAATGAAAGACTTACCTTGATTCTCCAGAGCTCCCATTTAGTTCTCCAGATGGGGAAATCAGCATGATAATCTGCTGCAACAAGTCAGTGCTCTAATTTCTTCTTTCACAATAGTCTCTAATGAAACATAGGTACTTACTATTTAATTCTAATGAATTCTGTGCACCTGATTTCTGGGATGCATAACCCTAACCTTCACTACATGGACTTAATTTAAGAATTTATGAAACTAACACTTAAGCAGAAGATTAGTTTCATTAATTAAAGATAGATGAAATGTAGTGAAAGCCTCTGTTACCTTTGTTTTATTTTGACACAATTTGACACTTTATTAGCTTAGTTCCTTTGGTTTTACAGTCCCCCTGATTTTAACCAAGCTGCCTTTTAGAGTGCTTTGCATGATGTACTTCAGGTTTTTACTTTTTCTGAACTTTTTCTTTTTCTGTTTACAGTTCTTCTCACAAAAAAATTCTTTCGCTTTTTCTGGCCTCTTTCACTTTGCCTTTTAATCATAAAAATTAAGGTGGTATCTTGAGCCTGTACTTTGGCAAGACTCATCATCTAGTAGAGCTTTTAAACTGAATCCACAATCTGTAATTTTCATGTATTTAAACATAATCCAGTTACTTAGCAGCATTTTTCTATAAAAAGTTAGCATAGGTGCCCAGAATTTAGCTGAGTGATACCGCGCCTGCCTTGAAAGTGCAAGGTCCTAAGTTAGATTCCTGGTACCACCACCAAAAAAAAAAGTTAGCATAGATTTCAGACTTCAGGTCTTTCTTGATCTCCTTCTGCAGAAGTTTAGTAGGAGCTATTCAAATTAACTGTCATGCAATACGCCAGTGAGACTTACATTTGACAAATGTTTCTTTACTTGGTCATTTTGGCTTTATTTTTATGATTTTAGGTTTGATCCCCAAGAGCTCAAACTCATAAAAATGAAACAGTTTATCATTTTTGTTTCATTTAACAGATGCTTATTGAACACCTACTATGTGCCTTTTAAATATAGGTAATGATGTGTGGACAATCAATAAATTAGAGAAACAATATTGGTACATTGTAGGTATACAACACAATTACATTTCTCATTGGAGATTGTACCTTTATATAATGCATATTGGTTCTTATTTTTTCCCCATTCCTAGCCCTCCCTTTACGCCCTCCACCCTTCACTATTTACAAAGACTTTATTTCCATTTTTTCCATTTCTCATCATTTTTCCTTTCCCTTCTTTCCTTTCCCCTGCCCCTCCCACTACCCCTACCCCTTTGGACCTTTTCTTCCTATTTTACATTTTCGATTACTCATTCTAATCATTGGTACATTTTAGGTATACAATATAATGACATTCATCATTGGAAATTTGCACCTTTACATAGCCTCTCTTGGTTCTTATTTTTCACCCTTACCCAGCCCTCCCTTCAACCCCTCCATTCCTCCCTATTTACAAAGATTTTGTTCCTATTTTTCCATTTTCTCATATTAATCCCATGCCCTTCTATCCTTTCCCCTAGCCCTCCTACTTCCTTCCGCTTTGCCACTTTCCTTCCTATTTCACATTACTTATTATACATTTAGTCCTTATTTACACTTGCAGTTTGTCACACCAGAGAAACTATTCGGTATTTATTCATGTGTGTCCTATTTATTTCACTTAAGAGTATCACCTCAATGTGCATCCACTTAGCTATAAATGTCTCTAATTTCTCATTTTTTATGGCTGAGTACTACTCCATTTTATTAAAAAACCACATTTTCTTTATCCAGTCTCCAGTTGATGGGCATTTGGGTTGTTTCCAAGTTTTAGCTATTACAAACTGTGAGGCTATGAACATGGGTGCACATATATCACTGTGGTATAATTCTTTTAATTCTTTGGGGAAGATCGCCAGCAGTAGAATAGCAGGGTCAAATGGGACTTCCAGTCCTAGTTCTTTGAGGTATCTCCATACTGATTTCCACAGTGCTTGCACCAGTCTACACTCCCACCAGCAATGGAGCAGGGTTCCTCTTTCCCCACAGCCCACCCAGCATTTGTTATTGGTTGATTTCATGATAGCAGCCATTCTTTCTGGAGTGAGGTAGAATCTCAGCATTGTTTTCATTTGCATCTCTTGAATGACTAGTGATGTTCAACATTTTTTCATGTCTTTATTTGCTATTTCTACTTCTTTGTCTGAGAAATGTCTGTTCATTTCAGATGCCCACTTTTGGATTGGGTCTTTAAATTTGGGAGATCTGATCTTTTTAAGTTCTTTATAGATTCGAAATAGTAAACTTTTGTCTGAGGAAGAACAGGTGGAGATTTTTTTTCCCGCATTGTGGGTTGTCTCTTCACACTGCTGGTGGTTTCTCTTGCTGTGCAGAAGCTTTTTAATAAGAGATCCCACTTGTTCATTGTGCTAGTTCATGGGCAACTGAGGTTTTGTTCATAAAATCTTTTCCTACACCGATGTCTTCAAGGGTTCTACCTAACCTCTGTTCCAACTGGTTCAGAGTTTCTATTTTAATATTTAGATCTTTAATCCATTTTGATTTTAGTTTAGTGCATGGTGAGAGATACAGGTCTAGTTTTAATCTTTGGCAAGTTGAAGCCCAATTTTTCCAGCACCATTTATTAAAGAGGCTATCTTTCTTCCAGGGAGGGTGTTTGGCTCCTTTATTGAAGATGAGATGGGTGAGTGTGTCTGGCATTGTTTCTGCATCTTCTAGTCTGTTCCACTTTTCCTCAAGTCTGTTTCTTTGCCAGTACCATGCTGTTTTTATTACAGTAGCTTTGTAGTACAGTTGCAGGTTGGGGACTGTGATACCCCCTGCCATGTCTCTGTTACCTACAATTGCTTTTGCTATTCTGGGTCTCTTCTTGTTCCAAATGAATTTTTGGATTGTTTTCTCAAGGTCCATGAAGTATGCTGCTGGGATCTCAATTGGAATTGCATTAAATCTATGGAGCAGTTTTGGAAGTATGGCCATTTTCACTATATTAAGCCTTCCTACCCAGGAGCAGGGGATGTCTGTCCATTTTCTGATATCATCTTCAATCTCTCTTTTCAGAGTGCCATAGATTTCAGAGAAGAGGTCTTTGATTTCTTTTGTTAGGTTGATACCTAGGTATTTCAGTTTTTTGGATGCTATTGTAAAAGGAATTATTTGCCCTATTTCTCTCTCAGTGAGTCTGTCTTTGGTGTAGAGGAAAGCTATTGAGTTTTGTGTGATGATCTTGTAACCAGCTACTTGACTGAATTTGGTTATTAAGTCTAGAAGACTTTTGGTGGAGTTCTTGGGGTCCTCTATATAGAGTATCATGTCATCTGCAAATAATGACAATTTGACTTCTTCATTACCTATCTTTATTTCTCTTATTTCTTTCTCTTGTCTAATTGCTGTGGCTAATGTTTCCAGAACTATATTGAACAAGAGTGGTATAGTGGACATCCTTGTCTTGTTCCTGATTTGAGTGTGAAGGATTTCAGTTTTTGACCATTTAGTATGATATTGGCTGTTGGTCTTTCATAGATGGCTTCTATCAGTTTGAGGTAGAGACCATCTATTCCAATTTTTTGTAGGGTTTTTATCATAAATGCATGTTGGATTTTGTCAAAGGCTGTTTCTGCATCTATGGAGTTAATCATATGGTTTTTGTCCTTGGTTCTACTGATATAGTGTATTACATTGATTGATTTAGGTATATTGAACCATCCCTGCATCCCTGGGATGAATCCCACTTGATCAGGGTGTATGATCTTCTTGATGATCTTCTGCATTCTGTTTGCCATTATCTTATTAAGGATTTTTGCATCTGTGTTCATTAGTGAGATTGGCCTATAGTTCTCTTTTTTGGTTGGGTCTTTCTCTGCTTTGGGGATCAAGGTGATGCTTGCTTCCAGGAATGAATTTGGGAGTATTGCTTCCCTTTCAATTTCATTGAAGAGTTTCAACAGTAGTGGCAGCAGTTCCTCTCTAAATGTCTTGTAGAATTAATTCAGCAGTGAAGCCATAAGAGCTTTTCTTAGTTGATAAGTTTTTAACTATGTTTTCAATTTCATTGTTTGATATTGGGTTGTTCAGAATTTTTAGGTCTTCTTTGTTCAACTTTGGTAATTCATATGTATCTAGGAATCTGTCCATTGCTTCTGTGTTGTCCTTCTTATTGGCATATAGGTTCTGGAAGTAGCTATTGATGATCCTCTGGATTTCTGCTGGGTCTGTTGTAATTTCACCCTTTTCATTCCTAATTGCATAGATTTGGGCCTTTTCTTTCCTTTTTCTGATACGGTTGGCTTAGGGTTTGTCAATTTTGCTGATTCTTTCAAAGAACCAAATCTTGGCTTCATTGATTTTTATATCATTCTCTTAGTCTCCATTGCATTGATTTCTGCTCTGATCTTTATAATTTCCTCCCTTGTATGAGCTTTGGGGTTGTCCTGCACTTCTTTATCTAGAAGCTTGAGGTTCAGCATCAGGTTGTTTAATTGGGCTCACTCTATTTTCCTAATATGAGTATTCACTGCTATGAATTTCCCTCATAAGACTGCTTTCATTGTGTCCCATAGATTCCAATATGTTGTATTGTCATTGTCATTTAATTGAAGGAACTGTCTGATTTCTTCTTTAATTTCCTCTGTGATCCATTGGTTATTCAGAAGTGTGTTGTTCAATTTCCACATGTTTATGAAATTTTTTTACTTTTTTTTGCTGTGGATCTCCAGTTTCATCGCACTATGTTCTGATAATATACAAGGGATAACTTCAACTCCTTTGCACTTACTTAAACATGTTCTATGTGTGAGTATGTGGTCTACTTTGGGGAATGACCCATGTGGAGCTGAGAAGAATGTGTATTCTGATTTTGTGAGGTGGAAGATTCTGTAAACATCTGTTAAGTTCATTTGTTCAAGAGTTTGATTGAGTTCTTGTATTTCATTACTTATTTTTAGTCTAGTTGATCTATCTATTTGTGACAGTGGGGTGTTGAGGTCCCCCATTACAATTGTATTAGTGCATATATGACTTTTCATGTCTATTAGTATTTGTTTTATATAGTTGGATGCACTAGTGTTTGGTGCATAGATATTTATGATTGTCATCTCTTCCTCTTGGATTCTTCCCTTTACAAGGATGTAGTGTCCTTCTTTATCTCTCTTAATCAGTATTGGTTTGAAACCTACTTGATCTGCCAAGAGGATAGCTACTCGTGCTTTTTTTGGGGTTCCTGTCGCATGGAGTATTGTTTTCCACCCTTTAACTTTCAGTCTATGAGTTTCCTTTTGAATGAAATGTGTTTCTTGTATGCAGCATATTGTTGGATTTTGCTTCTTGACCCATTCTGCCAGTCTATTTCTTTTGATTGGTGAATTGAGACCATTAACATTGATGGTTAGAACTGAAACGCATTGACTTGTCATTGCCGTGACTTTTTCTTTTTGTTGGGTTCTTCCCATTTACATTTAATTTCTTGTCATGCCAGATGGGTTCATTCTTCTTCGCTTCCTGGGGTTGTGATCCTCAATGTCTGTTCCTAGGATACTGTGTAAAATTCTTTGGACTGTTGGTTTGGTATTCACGAAGTTCCTAAGGTGCTCTTTGTCATGAAAGTATCTTATTTCTCCATCCATTTTGAAAGATAGTTTTGCAGGGTACATCAATCTGGGTTGGAAGCTGTTTTCTTTTAGGCCTTGGAATATGTCACTCCAAGCTCTTCTTGTCTTGATGGTTTGTGTTGAGAAGTCTGCTGTGATTCTGATGGGCTTTCCTTTGTATGTGATTTGTTTCTTTTCTCTGACTGCTTGGAGAACTTTGTTCTTCTGTTGAGTTTCTGGAATCTTAACAATTATATGGCTATGTGTAGATTGTTTTTTGATCAAGGCTATTTGGAGTCCTATATGCCTCACTTATCTGTATGTCAAGCTCTTTTCCCCTGCTTGGGAAGTTTTCTGCCATTATTTCTGTGAAGAGGTTTTTTATGTCATCTCCACTCTCTCCTGTTTCTTCATTGAGCCCAATCAGTCTTATGTTATTCTTCTTTGTTTTTTTGTTTGTTTGTTTGTTTTATTAAATTCTTTTATTGATACATTGTAGGTATACAACAAAATTACATTTCTCTTTGGGAATTGTACCTTTACATAATGCATATTGGTTCTTATTTTTTCCCCTTTCCTAGCCCTCCCTTCATGCCCTCCACCCTTCCCTATTTACAAAGACTTTATTCCCATTTTTTCCATTTCTCATCATTTTTCCTTTCCCTTCTTTCCTTTCCCCTGCCCCTCCCACTACCCCTACTCCTTTGGACCTTTTCTTCCTATTTTACATTTTCAATTATTCATTCTAATCATTGGTACATTTTAGGTATACAATATAATGACATTCATCATTGGAAATTTGCACCTTTACATAATCTCTCTTGGTTCTTATTTTTCAGCCTTGCCCATGTTATTCTTCTTTGCATCATCTAGCAGCTGCTGGATTGATTTCTCATGTTCCCTTATAATTTTGAACCATTTTTTTTTCCTGGTGACTAATTGCAATCTTATCTTCTATATCTGAAATTCTGTCCTCACGTTGGCTCATTCTGCTTGTGTAGACTTTCAGTGGAGTTTTTCATGTCCTGGAAATCTATTTGCATCGTTTTATGGCTTCCATTTGTTTCTTATGTTGGGATTCCATCATGTTCCTGAGCTCCTGTCTAGATTTATTAATCATGTCTTGCACTAGGGGCACAAATTTCTCCTGTTATCTGAGAAATTATTTCTGATTTCATTTTTTCCAGATGCCCTTTTATTGCCAGTTCAGTGGGTCCAGGTGGTTGAGTATCAGAATGTTCCATCTCATTTCCCTTTGGGGTTGCTGTAGGTGATCTGGAAGTCTGGTTTTGAGGCTTATTTATGTGTTTTCTCATTTCAACTGGTGCGGGGGGCTGTTAGTGCCTGCACAGGTTACCTCCTCTGAGCTGGGAGAGGTGGGACAGGGGCCGGGATCAGCGGTAGGGTTGGTGACCCAAAAGCCCTTCCCTGTGGGCTAGGAGCAGCAGGAGGGATGGTGGCTGGGAAGCCCCTTGCTCTGGACCAGGAGCAGTGGGAGGGATGGTGGCCCAGAAGCCCCTCCTCTGGGCCAGGAGAAGGGGGACAGATGGTGGCCCAAAAGCCCTTTCCTCTGGGCTGGGAGCAGCGGGAGGGATGATAAGTGGGAAGCCCCTTCCTCTGGACCAGGAGCAGTGGGATGGTGGCTCAGAAGCCCCTACATCTGGGCCGGGAGCAGCAGGACTCAGTACCTTGGTCTCGTGGTCTAGTGTCCTCTGTGTCTTTGTAGTGTGGAATCAGGTGGCTGCCTGTCTACAGCAGGGTTATTCGGCATCTTCTGCGTGACTCGGGACCTCGGTAGGGCATGCACAGACCTGCCTGTCTGCAGTGGGGTCTATTACTTATAATTGACAACCTGACAGGGGAGCCTAGATCATTCTGTTCATATCAGAAGGCTTGGATTTTTCAGTCCTCAGAGTGGAGCATCTTCATGCTGGGGTGTCTGGGCAGACTGCGGTGCTTGGGCTTTCCTGGGACTCGAGAAACAGTATATTAGGAGAAGAAAAATAAATGAAAGGCAGAGCATTGAGACTGACAAAGGAAGGAAGTTCACTTTATACAAGGTATTCATAAGAAGTCTTTCTGGTGAGATCATTTGAGCAGAGAGTGCAATTAAAGCAGAAAGGAGCCATCTGAACCCTGTAGACAACTAGGGGAGCATCTTAGAATAAGTCACAGTGAGGGCCAAGCTTTTATATGCTCAGGGAACAGAACAGAAGCTAGTGTATCTACCACACAGTGACCAGTGTGAAGTGGTAGGAAACGAGAGCATACAGGACATGAGTGGTGACCACATAGGATTTTTTGGCCATTTTGAGTGAGATGGAAAGGCATTAAAAGGATTTGTGTCAAGCAGTGACACATGATCTGGCACATACGCTATTTTTAAAACTCACTTTAATTACTAAATTGTATTGATTTTCTTTTGCTCTTAACCAATTACTGCATGTTCTAGGGTACCACGGACCACAAACTTAATTTGTTCCACATCTTTAGAAAATATGATCATGTTTATGTTCATGCAGGAAAGATGATTGTGGTCGTGTTCATTACTCAGTGCAGCATTCACAAACAAGAACAAATTTTGCCAAATGCTTCTGTTTTCTAACCAAATTGTTCACAAACAAAAGTGTTCATGAACCGAGATATCACTGCAGAATGACTTAAAATAACAGAGACTTATCATCTCCAAGTTTCTTAGGGTTGGGCATTGGAGAAGAGAGCATGCTTAGATGAGTTCTTTGCTTGGGGCCTCACAATTCTGACATCATGGTGTCTCATTTGAACCTTGAAGTCCCCTTCCAAGACCATGTAAGTTGGCAGAATTGACTTCCTAGAGGTTGTAGGGCCATGGTCCCTGATTGTGGTTTGTTCTGGCTGAAAGCCTGGGAGCTACTCTCTCCTTCTAGAATTGGCCCTTAGGTCCTGGCCACACAATGTCTCACAATCTAATGAGTATTCAAAGCCAGAAGGAGAATCTCTCACACTTGGAATCTCTCTCCAACTTGCCAGGGAGTTTTCTCTAACAATTACAGCAGCAATTTCCCCATCACCTTTGTCATATAGTATGACCTAATGAAGGGAGTCTCCCCTTCCATGCACAAGTCCTGCCCACCCTTAAACTGAGAGTATTATGCAGTGCATGTATACCAGGGAGCGGGAGTTTGCGGGATGTGGCCATCTAAAATTTCAGCTTATTGCATAATTAGACAAAAAAGTGTGGAATAGCCAAAAGACCAAGCTGCAGAGCAGTTAAAGAACTAGGGATGTCTAAGCCAGAACTTCTCAAAATTTTATGCTTGTGAATTTCCTGGGAATTGTGTTAGAATATAGATTCTGACTTCATAAGGCTGTGGTGGGTCCTGACTCTCCGAACAATCTTCTCTTGGGCAGTGCTGCTTGTGGAGTACCAAAGTGTAAGAGAGTGGGGGCAATGGCTTGAGCTAGGATGATGATGATAGAGATGAGAAATGGTCCAACTATGGATGGGTTTTGAAGGCAGACCCAAAAGGGCTCACTGAAGGGGAATCAGAAGCATCTGAATGACTTCTACATTTAGGGGATGGCAGAGGCTGTAGGAGAAGTTTGTTTCAGAGCAGAATTCAAGAGTTCAAGTTTGATATGCAACGTGAAAGATGCCATTTAGAAGCCAAGTGTAGAAGATCATGAAACATGATGGAAAAGACCAGGCTTATACATCACATGCATTATTATCAGAGAATTAAAATGTCATGTGTCTGGGAACCTCAACTATGTGACTTTTCTTAAGTGTGCTTGTAATGTATTATATATTTAAATGTCAGCAATGCAAAGGACCTTATTTTTTCCCCCATTAACTTTATTGGTACATTTTAGGTATAAAATACAGTTGCATTCATCATTAGGATCTTGATGTATCTTGGTTCTTATTTTTTCCCCTTCCCCTGCCCTCCCTTCACCCCCTCCACCCTTCCCTACTTGCAAAGACTGTTTCCATTTTTTCCTTTTCCCATATTTTTTCCTTGCCCTTCTTTTCTTTCTCCTACCCCTCCCACTTCCCCTACTCCTTTAGACCTTTTCTTCCTATTATGCAATATCAATTATACATTGTTTTAATTACAATATCAAAATTTAGAAGACATTATCACAGATTTTACAGAATTTAAAAGGATATAGAAAGCATATTACAGAAATCTTTTTTGAAATAAATTTGACAACTTCTAAGAAGTAACTTGGAAGTCAAATTAATAAAACTAACTCTGGAGGAAATATAAAATTTGAATAGTACCTATTAAAGAAAGTATATTCCTAGCTTGAAAACCTACCTATATGACAACAACAGGCCCATATACATTGTAACTGATGAATTATATCAAACATTTAAAGCAGAAAAAAGAAGGAACGCTTCTCCCCTCATTTTAGGAAATCAACATTGTGTTAATAATAAAACTGGATAAAGATAATAGAAGAAAAATGTATGAAATAAACTAGACAAAAATTTGTTTAACAAAACAAACTATTAGAAGTCAGATCTGAAAGTATATAGAAAGTGGTTTTATTATAGGGATGGCAGTGTTGGTTCAGCATTGGAAGATCCACCCCCAAAAGTCATTTTAACAGAGGAAAGGAAAAAGCCATATGATCCTGTCATTAGTTGCAGAAAAAGTGTTGGGCTAAATTCTACAGCTGTTCTTGGTAAACGCTATCAGGAGACTAGAAGTAGAACAGAACCTTCTCAACAGATAAGACATGTACTCCATATTTCCAGCAAAAAAGCCTTATATGAATGGAAAAGATACAATGCTTTCTCCCTAAGGTGGGGAACAAGGACAGATATGCCTACTCCTTATCTGTCCATTAAACTTTGAAACATAGGCCCAAACCAAAGTAGTCTGGAATAAAAAGAAACAATTAGCATAGCATTGGCAAGGTAGAAGCAAAATCTTTATATGTAGATGAAATGATCATCTACAGAGAAAATACTAAGAAATCTCTAGGAGCCCCATAGAACTTGTATCTGAATTTAGCAGGATTAGAAAACACAAGGTTTATATAAAAATTCAGGTCTATGTATACTTGCTATAAATGAAGAATTGGATATTGAAATTTGAAAGTTATGTAGGAGTACAAAGAACCTAGAAAAGTAAAAAGAAAGAAAAACAGTGTTGGAAGACATTTATTACCTAATTTTAAGACTTCCTCTAAAGCTACAGTAATCAAGGCAGTGTTGGCATAAGGAAAGACATATAAATCATTGGAATAAAACAGAGAATCTAGAAATAGAACCACTCATATATGGTCCACTGAGTTTTGAAAGATTATTTAACATTAACATTTTATAGAACATAAACTCAACTCAAGAGCAGAGGAAAAGATGTTTTCAGCAAATGGTAGTAGAACATCTGTTATCCGTATGTAAAAAATTAACCTCAACCACAAAGGACCTTATTGATTCATTCTGTAGTTTGGCTCTCTGCTTCTTTAACATTGACATTGGTAAAATAAGGAATGTTTTTTGCCATCATGCCAAAGTTCCTTACAAAAGAAGTCAACATCTCATTATTGAAATCATTAAAACTATTCCTGGAAGCCAAAATTTGCATCACTGTACATATTGAAAGTACATTGTAGGGCCGGGGATTTAGCTCAGTGGTTCTGCTGCCTGCCTCGAAAGCACAAGGACCCAAGTTCAATCCCCAATACCAAAAGAAAAAAAAAAGAAAGTACATTGTACACAAACACTCCCTAGGAATAGAGCCAGATTTCAAAATAAAATGTTTTCAGCACCTATTGAGGTATTCTGACAGATACTCACTGTGAAATATGTTACCTAATTTCTCCCTGACTATATAAGCCGTTTTATGGGATGATTGATTATTATATCTTTCTTGGGCTAAATCATGCAGATTAGCTTTGTTGTATTATGAGAGGCGACCATTAGTTTGAGCTTGCACTGGAATTAGTCCTCGTTGTCTTATTTATCACATAAAAAGGATAGCATACACTAGAGTTATACCAAAGATATGTTTACAAATAATTTCCCTAAAATTCAATTGTGTAATATCTTGACCTTACCTATTCACATTTTCTTAAAGCAAAGTATTCAAAAGTATATGTACTACAAAAATGGTGCTGCCATTTGGCTCTTTTTTGTAATGGCAGATATATTAGAGTTTAACCAGAGAACAATTTAAGACTTGGATACACAACATTTCAAATGTTTTAATAAAACTGTATATAAAACATATCTGTTCTTAGCACTGATTTGGTGTTAATCTACTGAAACAAGGATAACTGAAAATGGTTCATGGTTTCAGGTGGGTATGAAATGAAGTCAAAATAGGGTAGTTTGGGTTCAGAGGACTGTTTATTCTGTGGAAGAGATAGAGTTTCACTGTAAATAGAAATATTTACAGAAAGCTCTTTTTTTTCTTATTGGTAACAGTAAGACTTGGTAGGTTTTATGTATTCAGAAAAAGAAGGTAGAAAAAGGGAGATATTTCAAGGATAGCCTGATGATTATGTGTGTGTGTGTGTGTGTGTGTGTGTGTGTGTGTGTGTAAATAAGATCTGAATAGATGGAAAGCAAATCAAATTATTCAGTGACAGGGCTGACAGCAGGTATGGGGGGGCAGTATTTCTATGGAAATTGCAAAGGAAGTCAGAACTTCTGTCATCTGAACGTCTTCAGTCTGGAACGCTGAATTAAAGCTGACTCCGTTGTACGATAGGAAAGTTTTCTGTTGATCTGGAAGAATGTGATTGCTGAAATAAGCCTGTATTCTACAGACCTCTATTTATTGTGTTTTCATATTAAAATGTAGAACCTAAAACAACACAACTTATAATAGCTAAATCTGGAAATAGGCTACATACCCACTGACAGTAATGGATAAAGAATACAAAAGTATAAATAAACAAAAGTATAAATAATTTGAAGAGACAGACGACAGATAGGAAACAGGGAGATACACTGTGGAGATGGAAAGAGGATCAGCAATGAGAGGACACAGGAGAGAGAAAGTGAAAGTTAAAAAGATCAAGATGGAATAAGTACATGTATCAACTCCCCATGATGAATGCATTTATTGTGAATTGTAAACATATATTAATAAAAAGTATTAAAAGTAGATTATTAATCTACTAGTTATAATTGTTTTATGACTTAGTGAAAAGATATTCCAATTTTCATACTTTTATATCTAGTTTTTATGTAATGTATTCACTAGTTATAATACCAAATTAGCTTTTGTGTGGTAATTTTAGAAACTTTCTTACTCTTTTCTTTCTATAGGAGCACTGAATCAGAAAAACTGGGGAAAGAAATATCCAACATGTAATAGCCCAAAGCAATCTCCTATCAATATTGATGAAGATCTTACTCAAGTAAATGTGAATCTTAAGAAATTGAAATTTCAGGGTTGGGATAAAGCATCTTTGGAGAACACATTCATTCATAACACTGGGAAGACAGGTAAACTATTTGCATTCTCTTGACCTTTATTAAGCTTTCCAGACCTAGACTGTTAGTTTCATTTTCCTTTGAATAATTTACTATGAACTGAATAGAGAATATTGATATATATTTACACAGTATTTTGAAATTTCACACAAAAATTAAATGACCAATGTTTTCTGATGTAATGATGCTGACGTGAAAATGTGGCAAAGATACTGTAATTATAGATAATGTAATAACTCCATCACAGGTAGTTACACAGTCAGTCAGGATTCCTATATGTTGGCCATTATATGTTGACCTTTGCTGCTTTAGCCTGATGCAATATTCAGTATATGAATATGAAAAATATAATCAGCTGGGCTGGGGATTTAGCTCAGTGGCACTGCACCTGCCTCACAAGTGCAAGGTCATGAATTTTTAAAAAAAAGAAAAAAAGAAAAGAAAAATATAATCAACTTATTTAACAAAACAAATCACTAGCCTTTCTTGGTTGAAAATTTAAAATGGTAAACCATCCTTAGAAAACACTTAAGTTGCACTTTTTTTAAAAAATGCACAAAATTTTTTAAAATTTCATTAAGGTATATGTTAACAAAGTAATTTTCAGAAAATGGTATCTTTCCATCTTTGATTCTATATTTTAAATAAAATAGTATATCAAGAAGTTATATAAAACAATTCTATGCATTTGACATAAATTAGAAAAATATTCAAAATTCTAGTAGTTATGTTGCAGTGATTTTATCATGAGAATATTTTTCTGTTTTAAGCACTATAAATATTTAAATATAATAATTTAATTTCAAGTCTCGTGATAGTAGAGATTTTTGTACAGTAGTGGCTTATATGTAATAAGCATTCAGTAAGCATTTAAGGAATAAAGTTACTATATATTATAAATTAAACAATAAAAGAATATCACCCCAAATCTCAACATTTTCAGTAACAATTTTGAAGCATGTTATAAAGTATATAAAACATATAACCTCTGCTTTATTTTTCATAGGGCAGAGTAGTTAAACACCTACATCTCAGCCACGCTGCTTGAGTTTATTAGTGTCCAAATAACAGTATAGACAAGTTACTTACCTTGCCTGTGACTTAATTGGCTTATCTGTACAATCTGTGTTTCTAGAATCACATGTCAAGTGATTAGTACATATTTAATACATGTAAAGCAGATATTGTAATGCATGGTTCATTCTCAGTAGTAAATAAATGTTCACTGTCAGTAGTATCATTATTGTTATTGTGCTTGTGGTTATTATTACAATAATTAATGGAAACTTGTCTAGATGGCTAGCCAGTATGCTAGATTCAGACCTCAATGCCAATAGTGATTTCTGACTAGTAGAACAAAGACTATTTAAATCTGATTGAGAGACATCAAAGTCTCGCATTAAGCTTTCAAGAAAATCATTCAGCCGATTACTCTCAAAATGTAGTCAGATACTGTCTCCTCTGGGACTCATAGGGAAGCTTAAGATTCTAATGTTGCCACTCAGTGTTCATTCAAACCTGGGATGGCTAAGACCCCTTCAGTAGGGCTGGGCTCCTTCCTTCCTTGAACCAGCCCAAGACACAGGTTCTGGGCCTGATGGAGCCTGGAATGAGTTCTGGAAAGAGAGCAGATGGGCAAAACAACAGTGTGCTAAGGACTGGAAACAGCTAACAGTGAGAAGATGGGAGTGCTCCCAGGAAAAGTTTTCTTTCAGACCCCTGTTCCTATTTCTGTCCTCACTCCCCTCACTGCCAACCAATACCTGAGGGAAGTGGAGCCTTGGAGGAGTGGTCACCTGGGGACACCAACCACCAGTACAGGAGGATGGCTATCTTCTGCTCTCAAAGATACACAGTAGTCATGGTCATAAGCTGTCTTTACATTTATGGTAATAAGATATATTAAGTTTGTTATGCAGGAATACAAATTTGAGCTTCCAAACTAACTTAATAACTTTTTTATGTTTATCAAATAAATGATTTTCCTAAGGTACCTTAAAGAGGAAAAATTAGTTGATGCTTATAATTTTGATTTTCAGACACTTAGAAGAAATTTCATCATTTTTTCTTCTCTTCTGTTGTAGTGGAAATTAATATCACTAATGACTATCGTCTTAGTGGAGGACTTTCAGAAATGGTGTTCAAAGCAAGCAAAATAACTTTTCACTGGGGAAAATGCAATATGTCATCTGATGGATCAGAACACAGTTTAGAAGGACAAAAATATCCACTTGAGGTAAGTTAGTATTTCCACTTTCTTCAGTTTCATTTTCTTAATCATTGAGATTTTATTTAGCATATAATTTGAAATTAAAATTTTATAATTTGTAGTTATAATTTGGTACATTTTGATAGCTTGGTTATTAACTGCCTTCCTTTCTAGACTAAGCTCAAAGAGCATAAGATTCATCATTGATTTTACACTTCAAGGTACTCACAGTGCCACAAACTACAGTGGGTGATCCATAAATCTGATGAGTAGATGTTTTATCAACATTCTAGAGAATCCTGTGACTTAATTTCTTTGATTATAATGAGAAAAATTGGGGGTTTTAAATGTAATAAAAATAAATATTGTTATAATGAAAAATAAATATTTCAGACATCCAGAGAGAGAGTGTGAATTGGCATGAAAGTAAATTGGTTTGACTTTATCAAGAATTTTCCTGGGCGTGGTGGTACATGCCTGTAATTCCAGCACTCAGGAGACTGAGGCATCTCTGTGAGTTCAAGGCTAGCCTGGACTACATCCCAAGTTTAACGCCAGACTGAAATATATAGCAAGATCTTGTCTCAAAAAGACGAAAGCAACAACAAAAAAAGAATTTTAAATGATTTATTCTCAGTTCTCATGGTTTCAGTTTGTAGCAGCTCTGATTATAGTATACCTAAAATGTGCCAATAAACTTAATAAATTTAAAATATTGTGTAAATATTTGTTTAAAAAAACAATAATTAAATACACTATCATGAACTACAAGTTTTGTAAAAAATATGTTTTTGAATGTATACTGCACCAAAAATTTATCATATTAATACTTTTTAGGGGGAGTACCAGGAGCCTGAACCAAGGGCCTTAATACTGAGCTACATCCCCAGTCTTTTTTTTTCTTGAAATGGTGTCTCCCTACATTTCTAAATTTCCCAGAGTAGGCTCAAACTTAATTATCCTTGTGCCTCAGCCTCCCAGATGTTGAGACCACAGGTGTGTGCCACCATGCCTGGCATATTAACATTGACATTTAAAAATTTTTTTAATAGCTCCAGTAATAGGTTTATTAGCAGAAAATTCTCAAAATTTAAAATTATCAAACATACTGCAATCTTGCATTTTCCAAGAGTGACATATCACTTTTTTTTTACTTAAATTCTTTTATTGGTACATTTTAGGTATGCAATATAATGACATTCATCCTTGGAAATTTGCACCTTTACATAGTCTCTCTTGGTTCTTATTTTTCACCCTTGCCCAGCCCTCCCTTCAACCCCTCCATCCCTCCCTATTTACAAGGATTTTGTTTCCATTTTTCCATTTTCTCACATTAATTCCATTCCCTTCTTTCCTTTCCCTTACCCCTCCCACTTCCCCTTCCCCTTTGCCCCTTTTTTTCCTATTTCACATTATCTATTATAGAAACAATGCCAGGCACACTCAGCCATCTCATCTTCGATAAAGGAGCCAAACACCCTCACTGGAGGAAAGATAGCCTCTTTAATAAATGGTGCTGGACAAATTGGGCTTCAACTTGCCAAAGATTAAAACTAGACCTATATTTCTTGCCATGAACTAAACTAAAATCAAAAGGATTAAAGATCTAAATATTAAAATAGAAACGCTGAACCAGTTGGAACAGAGGTTAGGTACAACTCTTGAAGACATTGATGTAGGAAAAGATTTTATGAACAAAACCTCAGGTGCCCATGAACTAGCACAAACAATCAACAAGTGGGATCTCTTCTTATTGAAAAGCTTCTGCAGAGCAAGAGAAACCATCAGCAGTGTGAAGAGACAACCCACAATGTGGGAAAAAATCTTCACATGCTTTTCCTCAGACAAAGGTCTACTATCTTAAGTCTATAAAGAACTTAAAAAAATCAGACCTCCCAAATTTAAAGACCCAATCTGAAAATGGGCATCTGAAATGAACAGACATTTCTCAGACAGAGAAGTAGAAATGGCAAATAAACATATGAAAAAATGTTCAACATCACTAGTCATTCAAGAGGTGCAAATGAAAACAATGCTGAGATTCCACCTCACTCCAGAAAGAATGGCTGATATCATGAAGTCAGCCAATAACAAATGCTGGCGGAGCTGTGGGGAAAGAGGAACTCTGCTCCATTGCTGGTGGGAGTGTAGACTGGTGCAACCATAGTGGAAATCAGTATGGAGATACCTCAGAGAACTAGGACTGGAAGTCCCATTTGACCCAGCTATTCCCCTGCTGGGGATCTTCCCCCAAAGAATGAAAAGAATCATACCACAGTGATATATGTGCACCCATGTTCATAGCAGCACAATAGCTAAAACTTGGAAACAGCCCAAATGCCCATCAACTGGAGACTGGATAAAGAAAATGTGGTTTTTTAATAAAATGGAGTACTACTCAGCCATCAAAAATGAGAAATTAGAGACATTTATAGCTAAATGGATGCACCTTGAGGCGATACTCTTAAGAGAAATTAATAGGACACACATGTATAAATACTGAATAGTTTCTCTGGTGTTAGAAACTGAAAGTGTAAATAAGGACTAAAAAAATTTTTTTTGAGACACAGGCTCACTGTGTAGTCCAGTAGTTAATAATAAAAATTGTAAAAATTAAAATAAAAACTATTCGACCTAGTTAATAATAAAAATGATCTCTTAAAGGGCTAAAAATTCTTTTTTTAAAAAAAAATTTTATTTTATTGGTACATTTTAGGTATAAGTACAATGACATTCATCATTGAAAATTTGCACTTTTACATAACATCTCTTGGTTCTTATTTTTCACCCTTCTCCTGCCCTCCCTTCAACCTCTCCATCCCTCCCTATTTACAGAGACTTTGTTTCCATTTTTCCATTTTGTCATATTAATTACATCCCCTTCTTTCTTTTCCCCACCTCTCCCATTTCCCCTTCCCCTTTGCCTCTTTTTTTCCTGTTTCACATTATCTATTATACCTCTTAGTCCTTATTTACACTTTCAGTTTCTCAAACTAGAGAAACTATTTGGTATTTACACGTGTGTCCTATTTATTTCACTTAAGAGTATCATCTCAATGTGCATCCATTTAGCAATAAATGTCTCTAATTTCTCATTTTTTATGGCTGAGTAGTACTCCATTTTATAAAAAAAACACTTTTTCTTTATCTAGTCTCCAGTTGATGGGCATTTGGGCTGTTCCCAAGTTGTAGCTATCACAAACAGTGCTGCTATGAACATGGGTGCACATATATCACTGTGGTATGATTCATTTAATGCTTTGGGGAAGATCCCCAGCAGGGGAATAGCTGGGTCAAATGGGACTTCCAGTCCTACTTCTTTGAGGTATCTCTATAGTGATTTCCACTATGGTTGCACCAGTCTACACTCCCACCAGCAGTGGAGCAGGGTTCCTCTTTCTCCACAGCCCGGCCAGGCCAGCATTTGTTATTGGTTGATTTCATGATAGCAGCCATTCTTTCTGGGGTGAGGTGGAATTTCAGCATTGTTTTCATTTGCATCTCTTGAATGACCAGTGATGTTGAACATTTTTTCATATGTTTATTTGGCATTTCTACTTCTTTGTCTGAGAAATGTCTGTTCATTTCAGATGCCCATTTTTGGATTGAGTCTTTACATTTGGGAGGTCTAATTTTTTTTTTTAATTCTTTTTTTTTAAAGTGTGGATTAGCACATTCACATTTATGAGTTACAGTTTGGGAGCTTTTGTATTTAATATAATCTTAAAGAAAATTGCATTATTAAAATTTGATTTGTCAATGAAATAATGTCAACCACTTAAGCACTTTACATTTCACTTTAGAGAGTTTTGCTTTCTCACAATATTATCTATTTAAACAAAGGTACAAGTTTTTTAAAAATTCAATGAACAACAAAGGGCCTGAACAATCAAAACCAATACTAAAGAATTTGTTCACTAAACTTCATTGTTTTTGTATTTCCAAAGCTTCTCAACTTGTCTCTCAGATGAGCTGTTTGTTTGCTGTTTATTTTGAAAGTACTTTCCATTTGATTGTGCAATCGGGAACCCCAAGGAGTGTTCTTGACTTGCTCTTTTTTTTTTTTCCTGATCTTATACATTGCAGGATAAAGACTTCTTAATTCTCCCAATAAATGCTGTGGGAAGACAGAAAACAATCCACACCGCCATTGCTCCTTACGTAGATCG
The DNA here is from genome assembly GCF_053883595.1 of Heterocephalus glaber. Taxonomy (NCBI): domain Eukaryota; kingdom Metazoa; phylum Chordata; class Mammalia; order Rodentia; family Bathyergidae; genus Heterocephalus; species Heterocephalus glaber. The sequence goes on along the minus strand of NW_028258147.1, from coordinate 13,722,274 downwards.
TTAAGTGTCACTGTAACTGGTCTCTCTCCAGTTTCAGCTCCTTCAGTCCATCCCTGCTCCACCCCAGCCCCTCCTTACTGTATTAACTGAAGGTCCTCAGTGACTTCCCTTGCCTTCAACCCTAGTCTGCTGGGGCAACCTCGTAATCCTCCTTGGTGTGGCCCCTGCCTCCCTCTCCTGCCTCGTTTTTCTTCTCTTCTCTCTCACATTGGCTCAGCTGAAATCACAAGAGATGGTTTTTCCATTCCTCACACTTTCATTGTTTTGCTATAGACCTTTCCCTGGCTTTTCCCTGTGGTGTGAACACGCAGCCATCTCCTCTGCCTTTTCAAATGGTTGATAGCTGCCATGGGGAAGGGTCAGTTTAGAAACCCCCTCTCTGCAAAGGCTTTGGTGACTCTCCCATGGCAGAAATGGTTGCCATCCTCTTTCTCCTTCATATAGAATTTCTCTCCTCAAAGTAATAACCACCCTTAAAGAGCTTTAGAAGGGCTGGGGATTTAGCTCAGTGGTGCCTCCAGCTGCCTCGAAAGCACAAGGTCCTGAGTTCGATCCCCAGGACCAAAAAAAAAAAGTCTTAGAAAATGTCTGCTCTTACCTTTAGGTTTAGTTTACTATACAGTTACCCAGCTCTGTTACTTGAAATGAAAACCTATAACCTGAGGAGCACCAAGTTATCAGTAGGAATAGAGGTGGTTACATCCATATATGTGGACTGAGGGAGAAATCAGCAAGTGTAACTTCCCAGCAAGACAGCAGAATTAACATAATAAACTTAAAACTCCTGGTGTTTCTTGATGGGAACAGGGTCTTTGAGAATTGCAGTGTTAGTAGAGCACAGTGTGATAATTTCTAAAAGTGGTAACCCTGGACTATCATGAAAACCTATATACTCAAGAAGTAATGAACCTCATATTTGAAAGAATTCAGCAAAATAGTTAAAATAATCTGTGATTTATATTTCTATAAATTTATATTGAAAATACTCTAGTGAATTATTCCTATAATGTTCATTGGTAAAAGAACATCAGAATAGTAATTGTTACTCTAAATACATCTAACTTTGTGTCATTAGGGGATGATAAGGGACAGTTTGTATTTTGGTATACTGGTAACTGGTAAAATATTTTTAAAATACAGAATTATAGTTTAGAGAATTTTTCAAGTAGAATTTATTGTTGTTTATTTTATTGTCTCTTTGCCTACTTTGGTGATGCTTTTGTATGTAACAAAGCTATCATTGTTACATTTATAGATGCAAATCTACTGCTTTGATATGGACCGATTTTCAAGTTTTGAGGAAGCAATTAAAGGAAAAGGGAGGTTAAGAGCTTTGTCCATTTTATTTGAGGTAATCATCACATAAAGATTTAGAACTAACTTAATTCCTTAAAAAATTCCATGGAATATTGATGTGAAATATCATGCCATACTTTGTTACAAGTGGAAGAACTCACAACCACAATGGCAACTGGTGATCATTTTCAAAAAAAGCTGATCTTGGCTGGTATGTTTGGAAGGGGACTCAGACTCATTAATAGGGTGGGTTTCTTTCAACTGGACCAAACTGATCTGCAAATGTGCAGATTTGTTCATTTTTACAGGCAAAGTGTATTAATTATATAGCAGTGTCTGGAAATCAACATTTCAAATTTTATTTTTTCTAGTATAAATGTAAGAGCTATATGATTTTTGTCTTATTTTTATCTGGCTATAAAAGGAAAGTATGTGTTTGGGACACATCATTTTTGACATTCAAAATGGAATTCATTAATCTTTACATTTGTATTAAACAGTTTATCAATGGTTTTATCCTGTTTTTAGAATGCTATTCTTCTCTGACAGGTTGGAATAGAAGAAAATTTGGATTACAAAGCGATCATTGACGGGGTGGAGAGTGTCAGTCGTTTTGGTAAGCTTCTTAGGGAAGAATCTTAGAGAAGTATCTTTCTTCAGGATTTTGCTTTCATGAGTTCCTCTCTGGTTCTTAGACCTTCACACTTATACTGAATAATACAACTGGCTTTCTTGCTTCTGCAGCTTTCAGACAGCACATAGTGTTTTTTTTTCAGCCTCCATAAATCCCGAGCCAATTCCCACAATAAATCCTCTCTCATCCATTCATCTATCTATGTATCTATGTATCTATCTATGTATCTATCTATCTGTCTATCTGTCGTCCGTCTATGTCCTATTTATTCTTTTTCTTTGGAGAACCCTGACTAATAGAGATACCAATAAGTCCTTTGTGTTTTCAGTACAAGAAACCTAGATGCTTGTTTTTAACTCACTTTCTTATAATATCATCAACATTAAAAATGATAGCTACATGGACAATTCACCAATTAAATGCCATATGGTCAAAACAGTAGATATTTGCAACTATAATGCCCACAAAATGTGCAACAATTAAACAAAATAAAAATAAAATGGGACCCAAATTTAAAATATTCTATTTGATGCATATGACTTTTTACAATAAAATACAAAAAGATCACTTTTCAGAAATACATTTTTAAAGAGGAACAATCTCTCATTTTCCATACTTAACAGTTGATAACATTTCCCACTACCTAAAGGATAATTTACCAAAAACTGCAATACAAAAATCATAAAATATTAGTATAAGTAGAAAATTGATATTTTTTAAATTTATTCTTGAAAATTACATTATACGTTTAAAATGTATTTATCTATTCTGTCTCTGCAGTATACATTCCTTAAAGATTCTAATTTCCAATATAAAACCAATTGGTTTTATAAAAATCATATTTTAAGGTAAAAAGGCAATTGCTACTCAAGTTAAACTTATTTACTGGTGGTTTTCTTGATAAATTGTTCATTTCACTCATAATGGGAGAAAAGATTCTTGCAAGAAGGTGAATGCTTACATTTTAAAAATGCAATATTCTGTGATCTTGTTCTGCCTCCCATCTCATGGATTTTGTGATTTGTCATGGCAAATGCTTTTGACAATAGACTGCAAACCTGTTCTTACTGTTATTTTATTTTTATTAAGCACTCACACAAATAGTATTATTGCTGCCCTCTATTATCAATAAAATGAGGATTATTCCTCCCTGGGGAGCTGAAAGATTTGAAATCAGAAAAAGACTCATGCAGATCCTTTTCTTGAAAGCAGAAGCCTGCCCTAGGATTAATTCTTCTTTGTCCATTACATGTGAGGATTTGAATTGGCCAAACTTTTCAGAAGTCAGGAAAGGTAAACTCCTGCATTTTTCTTTTGCTTTTATGTTTTGAAAGATGTAATCGAATAAAAGATGAAACTAACATCTTCCATCCACCTAGATTGCAAAAGTTAACATTGAATACCTTAAGCAACACTTAATTTTCCTCACTGAGTCGGGAAGTGTATACTATCCAGACTGAAAAAAAGGCAGCTAGCTTGAATTCCAACACTTTCTTAAAAAATATATAAAAATACGACTCCTGAATATTCCCATGCTTTGAACCAGCCTGTGACCACTACAAAAGTGGTGTTAAAACTGAGTTGTTAACCCTGACTCATATAACTGTGGGACCTTCTCCACTTTCTTTCAAGGCTTCTTCAGCTATTTGGGGGGGGGGGCAGGGGTTCAAAAAATGTGCTCCTAAGAATAAATTTACCTATGCTATTTCACCAAAGTTTCTGTTTTAATATCTACAGTACTGTCTGCAAGCCACTGAAGGAGATGATTCATTAGAATCATAGCTGCCACATCATACTGTCCCTGAACATCTGGATTCCCTAAAAACAGTCTGCCTATATCCTCGCTCTTAATGTGGAAGCAGCACAAATAGTGTCTTGAACTGGATGAAAGCATACTAGCTTGTTCTCTGTCCACCTAACTCTGCACCAACTTCCCACCTCTTCTTTTAACAAAGACCAAAATCTTCCATGTCTGTCAGCTCCTTCTCTCTGGATTTTTAATATTTCAGTAGACTCATCAAGGACACCAAGGCTATGCAGATGTCAGGCAGAGGTACAGGACTTAACATCCTACTCCGTTTACAAAGTTTGTTCCACTATACTGACATTTATATTAGTTTTGTTTCAGAACACACATGAAATACTTGCCAATCTGATTTCAATCCTTATTAGATATGACCTGTTCAAACTAAAGATAAGTCTTTCTAAAGTTAAACATTTCTATTTTCATAGTTCTGGAATTAAAAGTAGTCCTAATTCCAAGTCTAAAAGATCCCTTAGTACACATAGATTGGTAATTTCCCAGTGTTAGCTACCAGCCTTTGCTGCAGTGAACCTTGGGGATTGAAGGCAGTTCTTGTCTTTAGACAGATTCTGGAAGCACAGTCCAACTTTCAAATCCTGCTCTATATTCTCCATGTAATGTGAGTTATCCATAAAACAATGCATAACACATTGCAACCATAATTCCAATTATAAAATTTGCCTTATAATGTGAACTGCTTGTTCGTTTCCTATATTTGTCCTTTCTCCCACCATGCCTATTCTGTGCTCAGCATTTTTCTGACCATGGAGTGGAAAGAATAATGGTGATTTTCAGTGATAACAAAAATAATATTTTATATTCTCCAAGCAGCATCCACCAAAAAAAAGAGAAATGTTAGATGAAATCAGTCTAGTTGCAAAGAGAAACACCCAGGTAACATTAGCAGTGATTCTCAAGTGGGTGTTCTCATCAGAATGCTTTATAGTGCTTTCTGAATCTCAAATGCAGCCCATAAATTTGTATATTTAAAAACCCTCACAAGCAGTTTTGATGTGACCTCAGCGGTTCTTCCCTAATGTTTATCGTTATTGTGCCTTTTCTCCCTGTTTCTCTCCTTCCCGATTTTTCTCCTCCCACCATCAGCCTCCCCATAGTAGCATCTGACCAGTAGGTTTGTTAATCACCAGTCAGTTTAAGTGAAGAGTGATGGCTCGAATGAACAACTGTAACCAGAGAGCAGCATTGGCTCGAATGTGTTTCTCTTGTGTGGCTATTCAGATGAACCTTGTTGGTTTGTTTTTTTGTGTTTTTTCTCTCTTCCCAAAACACACACACACACACACAACCATAATCCAGTTTTCTCAGAATATGATGGTGCAATTGAAAAGCACTACTATAATTGAAAATTTTTGTGATATCTGAGACAGAAATTTATGACAAGTATTTGAAACACTATGAAATTGTCAACATGTCCATAAGGGAGACTAGATGATTGCTATTGAGGTTCAGAGACAGGAAGAATGGATTCTATACTGAGGAGAAGGAAGAAGAAATGAGATCTCTCTTTTTATTTCCCCAACTTTTTCCCCCTCGAATTACTTTCTGCATTTTAAGAACATTCTCTACTTCACAACCTTTTTGAGTCTCACTCTGCTCTCCCTTTCCTGGGCTCCAGCTATCCTGGCATCAGTCATTTCCTGCCTAATTCAGCAGCGAGTCAATTTCTGCTTCCTTATTTACTTAGCATTTTCTGTACTCCCATTTCCACGAGGCATTTGTAAGATGAATTTTGTCTTCAGCCGAAAAAGGAACAATTGCAGTCCATTAACAATTAAGAAGGAAATTATTTAGTAACAAAAATGTCAGATATTAATAACATGAACCTAAAACTGGAAAATATTCACAGATCAAAAATATTCACCTCAATTCCTGAAAACTTGACTTCCATTCTGATTTTGATAATCTTAACATTTGAACAGAAGAGAACATATTTTAGAAGTTACTAATTAATCCACTAAATAAACATAATTTGAACTTTCTAATGACTTAATACTAGATTTATATTGTGTCTACCCAACTCTGTCAATTCAAATAAGTTTCTGTTCCTAAGATTCATTGTTTAATTCAGACTAGAAGCAGTTATCTCTACCTTTAATTCTTAATAGTACCTGTTAAAAGCATGATTCAAAAGTAAAAAAAACCTTGCAAATCTTCATTTTATTTGGGATTTTCAACCCTGGCTGCACATTTGCATCACCTGGGGTTGCTGTAGAAATGCAGATGCCCAGGCCCTACTGCTACAGCTTTTAATTCAAGTGATTTAGGGCAATGTCTGGGGCATTGGCATTATTGTAGAGCTCCCCAGGTGATTCTAACAAGGGTAAAACTGCTGCTCAATACAGTGACTAGATTGACTGGCTTCAGGAATTATTTTGTAATGACCTAAGTCTCCTGGACAGTCGATACGCACTGGGCTGGGTAGGTAGGAGGATCCAAACATGAGTGAGATAGACCTTACTAGTAAGTAAACTGATACTTGTATGAGTGAGGGCTGATAAGGGAGCTGGAGGCTGATAGATGGTGCTGTTGCCCAACACTGTTGGAAAGATGAAAAAATTAAAATAGGACTATTCAAGAAGACAGATATACTCAGATTGTTTTAGGGATCTGAAGCCAGATAGCCCACGTAGGAAAGCTCTATCAATTTTTCTGTAGGAATTCTCTAATCTGGATGCAAGTTCATATACAAGAACACATATACTACACACACGTACGTGTGTGTATGTGTATATATGTATGTATGTTTATATATATGTATGCCATACATTTGCTGTATATGCAATAGATATATTTGTAATAAATTTATTTGCAATAGATGAGATATATCTGTATGTAAATATAAATGTGTAAGTATATATTGTATGTAGAATATATTTTCTACTCTTTAAATTGCCTTTTTACTCTCTAGTAGTGATTGTTTTGATGATCATGTACTAAAATTTATCATTTTTCTTTCTACGAGTAATGTTTTTGTGTGCCATTTCAGAAAATTCAGCCTACCTTAATATTATAAAGACAATTTTCATTGTTTTTCTCTGAAAGTGTTATTTTTCTATTCACTTTTAAGTCGATAAGCTATTTATAATTGATTTGTTCTTAGAATCTGAAATAGGGAGTCAAAATTCACTTTTTTTTCATAAGGAGAGCCAATCAATATAGCACTGTTTATTGAAAAGTCCATCTATTCCACTCTACCTAGTAACTTTTCCATTGTAAATCAGGTGGCCATATACGCTTCTGCTGTTCTCTATCTTTGCCCAAACACCTCAGTATCATGATTTCTACAGCCCTGCATGATGGAAATTCTTATCTGGTAATAAAAGTTCTCCAGCCTTTTTATTTTTCAAAATTCTCTTAACTTTTTCTTGCATTTCCATTTAAATTTCACAATCACCATGCCAATTACACACACTTGCACACATACAGACACACAACCACACACATGCCCTTTTATGGTTTTAGATAAGATGTTATTGTATTCAGAAGTCAATTTGGGGAAAACCAATCCCTTCTACACCACTAAATCTTTAAACCCATGAACATGGTATTTCTCACCTTTTTAAAGGTTTCATTTAATTCTCTCAAGAAAGGTTTTCAAAATAGATATTTTAACATTTTTTATTCAATTTACTTTTAAGTATTTGATATTTTGTTGTGATTTTATGTCAAATTACTTTATTTTTCATTTTCTGTTTCATAGTGGTACATAAAAATGCAATTGATTTTTCTATATTGCTCTTATAAGCAATGACTTTGTTAAATCCACTTGATAATTCTAATGATTTATAAATTTTTTTCAATAGTTTACTCACACAGCCATGTTATTTCCAAATAAATCATCATGGTGTCATTTATTCCTATACAGTCTTTATGAGTTTTCTTTCTTTTGCTTACATAATTGCACTGGCCCAGTTGACTCTACAGTTCAATGTTAAATACAAGTTGTAGTAGCAAAACATCTTTGTCTCATTCTTGATTTTCTGAGAAAAAAGCTTCCAATAAGTTATCCTTAAATATAATCTTCATTTTAGGCTTTTGAAGATAATCTTCGCCAGAATAAGGTTTTGTTTTTGCTTTTCATAAACCAGGCTTGAAACTTACGAAAGACTAAATGGTAGCTATTGAGATGATCATATGATTTCTTTTTTTTTTGTATATCCTTTTGTTGGTACACTTTAGGTGTACAATATAATGACATTCCCCATTGGAGATATGTACCTTTACACACTCTCTTGGTTCTTATTTTTTCCCCATTTCCCTGCCCTCCCTTCAACCCCTCCATCCCTCCCTATTTACAAAGACTTTGTTTCCATTTTTTTCATTTTCTCATATTAATTCCATTCCCTTCTTTCCTTTCCCCTACCCTTCCCACTTCCCCTTCCCCTTTGCCCCTTTTCTTCCTATTTCACATTATCTTTTATACCTTTTAGTCCTTATTTACACTTTCAGTTTCTCACACTAGAGAAACTATTCAGTATTTACACATGTATAGCCTATTTGATCATATGATTTCTAAATATCTTTTTATAGTATAAAAATCCTCTTCAGCATTGTGTTGCAAAGATAAGGCATCTAACATTATATAGTGATATATTTAAGATAATTTGGAGTATGTCAAACATCATTTTTCTATATACGTAGAATGTTCCTAAAATTTCAGTTCTGATTAAATATATAATAAAGCATGCATCTCTGTTTCATAGACTATTTGAATAGCTCAGTTCCAGTGTTGGAATTCCAGCTGAGATATGTATTATTACTTTGTAGGGAAGCAGGCTGCCTTAGATCCATTCACTTTGCTGAACCTTCTGCCAAACTCCACTGACAAGTATTACATTTACAATGGCTCACTGACATCTCCTCCTTGCACTGACACCGTTGAATGGATTGTTTTTAAAGATACAGTTAGCATCTCTGAAAGCCAGGTAATCTTGGAAATTCACATAAATGAAGTACTTAAATCAATTTTAAAGGAATAATTTTCTTTACTACAGGGTATCTATTTTAAAGCATTTGCTGTTGCCTTCAAAGTAGACATGTAAATTATTTGATCTTCTTTCCAGTTGGCTGTGTTTTGTGAAGTTCTTACAATGCAGCAGTCTGGCTATGTCATGTTGATGGACTACTTACAGAACAATTTTCGAGAACAGCAATACAAATTCTCTAGGCAGGTGTTTTCCTCATACACTGGAAAGGAAGAGATTCATGAAGCAGGTATGTATTGAAATATAACTTTTCTACGAGTCTACAGATTCAGTGTCAATGGCAATTTTTGTATGAGGGAAAATATATAGGACTTAGAGTTCTAGGAATATTTTGATTTTATAGCTTTAGGTAAGTTCTTTAACCTTTCTTAATCTCAGTTACCACATTTACCATCTATCAAATGTCAACTAGAAAAAGCCTTTTCTCCTTGTATGAGTAACCCCATTTTACAAAAGAGAAAAGCAGACATTCTGTAAAGGAAGGCAATTTTTCCAAAACATGCAGTAATAAACAGGAAAGCCACATATACCTCTCCAAATTCACTTCACAGAATCTTCCTGGTCTAAAAGTTGTAAGAGTAATGAAGCAGATGCCAAGGTGTTCAGAATGTGGGGAGATCACTTCCAACTGGGGTGGCCAGGGCCCTCCATGGGACAACCACGTTGGAGCTGAGTCTTGATGTGTGATTTGGATTTTAAAGTGCTCATCTTTGGGTTGCCAGCTTCCAGGGAAAAGCTTACAACCTAAAATGTCTTGAAAACAAATACACTGAATTATTAATGGATAAAAGTGGGTCTTCCTCCTAGTTTCTTTCTTTGGAGGGAAAGAAATATGTATTTGTCAGACACAGCCGAAGTTGATGATGCTGGCTGTGGTGGAGCCTCTGGAGTTTCCCATGAGCCTTTTGAAGCTCAAACAGCACTCAGAACATTTTCCAGTGTTCAGAGGTCACAGTCACATGCATCTGCTGCTTGCCCCCTTTCCTTTAAAATGAGTTTGTATGGTTCATGACAGAAACACTCGCCAGGGGCCTTTGCTACGGGGACGGAAAGGTTATCCAACTGGATGGGCTTCTTTGATCTCAGTCCTCCACTGCATTTTTTTCCATGTATAATTTTAATTTAATAATTAACTTCTTTTGAAGATGAGGCATTAAAACTGCATATTTATATTGTTTTAATGTGATGTATGTGAGAATTGTTTGTCCTTTAACAAAAATAAATAGCGATGAAGATGACAATGATGAATAACCACATTTAATGTGACATTAAATTTCAAATTAAATTGCCCCAAAGTGAGGAAATTTAATTATATTTCTACCCACAATACTAAATACTATATATCCTGTCTGGTAAATACTAGACGATTGATTACAAAAAAGCAAAATTGATTTAATCACCTCTTCCAAAATATGATAAGCTAAATAACAAAATAAACAAATAGGATTCCTTTTTGCCATGTGCATACACATGTGTATACAAAATTTTATATTTTACTAAAACTCTTCATTGGCTCCTCCTTTCTTTTAGAATAAAATCAAAACTACTTGTCATTGTGCGGTAGGTCCTGTTTAGTGCCTACTCATCTTAGCACGTACTTCTCCCCAACTAGCTTCCTTCTCTCATCCTAACTCCATGAGGTTCCCTAAGGACGGAAAGCCATGTTCTCCCAGCTTACATTTAAAATGCTGTTTCTAGTGGGAGTGGTGGTGTATGCCTGTAATCCCAGCACTCTGGAAACCGAAGCAGGGGGGTTGTTGCAAGTTGAAGGTGAGCCTGGGCTGCACTGTGAGCCCAAAGCAAGACTCTGTCTCAAAAAAAAAGAAAGAAAGAAAGAAAGAAAAAAATGTTGTTTCCTATTAGTGGCATGTTCTTCCCTGCTGTCTTCAGTTGCTTGCTTCCTCCTCATTCTTCAAGATCCAAGCCAAGCATCGTTTCCACAGGGAGACCATCTCTGACCCTACCCTGCCACCCCACCCTATCTGGCTCTGGCCCAGGCCTAAGGATGTACATTCAAGTAGGCACCAGTTGTGTAGAGTAAAAGATGAATAATACTCATATGCACTTCTCCAGTGTGCCCAGGGACTCCTGTATTCTCTGCATCCAAATTGCATGGTCATTTTACCATGATAGTTGCCTGTGTACTTGTCTCCTCCCCACAGACTGAGTTCCACGAAGGGAGTCATTGTCTTTTTTCTCTTTACCTCTGTTGCTGAGCTAAAATAAAGCTTTCATTCACTGAATATTCACTTAATGTCCAAAAGAATCCATTTTCCTACAATAAAAACATATCAGCTTGCTTGATGGGTGCTCCCTGTACTGTGTAATGTGTAAATATATACATAGTCCTGAGTTAATGTGGATCATTGTTGTTTTCATAGTTAGTGTTAAGGGCTCAAAGTTGTAAAGGGAATTAAAAAGACTATAATAGCTACCATGTATTATGTGACTTTCCTAGGCATCAAACCATGGATTATTTTACTTAAACCTTACTTTACTCATTTTATGAAATTAGGCTCATATTTTTCATTTTACAGTTTGGGACCTGATGTTAAGTAATTTGCTCCAATTGACACAACTGGAAGGGGACAGAGTCAGTGTTTGAACACACGTGTCCCTGATTTTAAAATCTTATAGTGTTCACACTACTATGCTTTATACTTATAAAGAAACATAATTTCAGCTTATGTAATTTTAAAGTAAAAGCTAATGACTGTAAAGAAATGAAATTTAAAAGAATAGTCCTGGCTTTCAAGTGTTTTGTTTATCCTAAGGTCAGACAGAGGAACAATACTTTGTAAACTCCTTGGTCTTTTGAGTTACATAAATATATGTTGGGCCCCATGAAGGAGGGAAACCAATTTTGTTGAATGGAACTCATAGCAATCAATCTTACTCCCATAGGCCACATGCCTCACTTGTCACAGAATTTCATATCCCTGCAGCAACACTGCTATGACTGTTAGAGTAATAATTATTTATTGCCTATTTATCTGTGGTTTATTTCCAAAATAATTAAAATGGCCTAGCCAACTGGGGGGGGGGGGGGTTAAAAAGCTATTCAAAATAGATTCACTCATTTAAATGGAAAGGACTTACAAATGAAAATTTTTATAAATAAATTTTTACAATAAAAATGCATATCCCCAGGCTGTTTGGCAGTGTGCCTATTCCTAGACACAGTGTCTCCCCAGCATCTTCAAGACAGTCCAGTTTGGGATGGTTGTATTGTGACAAGATTTATAGAGTGTAGGGGAAGGGAGGGGATACAAAATTCAGCCTCTCACTGAAACATCTGCATACAATTTAGAAAATATTGCTCAGTGTTACTCCTTTATATTGCATATCCTTCAGACAAAAGGAAGTGTTCAAGAGCTTTAATTCTAGTTGTTATTGAAGTTTTTGTACTTAATGATCATCATTATTATGAAATTGCATAAGCAGAAGTCCGTCTCTTCTGCACTCTCCATTGCTAGGCCTGGAGCTCTCAGATCTTTCTGCCCTTGCTCTGACGAGTCTCTCTGGCAGAGTCTCAGCTGCTACTGTCACCCTACCCCAGTCTTCCTGTCTTTCCAAGGTGGAAGAACTAGCTCAGCCCAGGTCCTTATACCTGGCCTGCCCATCCCCATTCCAGTGAGCCCCGCAATCAAAGGGTCCTCCATGTACCAAGACATGCTTCCCCTCATCCAGAGAGGCTGGAAGTTATAAAGAACACCTTTTTTAATGGTTTCATAGACTTGAATGCTTATTCATAATTTTTTAAAGCTTTAGCATTTAACTTTTGGATTTGTAATGAAATTTGTATGTTAGAAAACGTATTATGTCAGTTGGATGAGTCTTATCTATACAGTGAAACATTCAGCCAGCTATCATTTTGATTTAATATGAGTCATATTTCAGAGGTCGTCTACATTTTTCATCTCTGCAAGTATTCTTTTCTGCTGAACCGTCATTGTCCCTTACCTGTAGTGAGGGTCCTTGTCCTTTTTCTTGCCTTGCTTCAGAGGCATTTATGTGCCTGCCTTACTTTTATGCTACTATCAGATTGATCTCAGTATTGTCTCTCGCACCTAATGAAGTACCTGTCTGCTAGGCCCTTTGACCCCTTGATGAACGAGGAACAAAGGAATGGATTAAGGAATGAGTCCAGGCTTACTTATTACTTAGCCTTTAGAATTAAGAAGAGCTTTTATGTTATCTTTAAATAATTAAAAACTTTCAGAGTCTTCAGAAGACTGTATAGTACAGCATACAAATCCTATTCACAATTAAAGATGGTTCCTAGGGAAGAAAGACTAATTTTAAAAACAGAAAGTCACTGTCACAATAAAATGGTTGTGAAGTAGTTTATTCATTTTTACTGAGAGAAGGGAAATAGCTAAATAATTCACTTTCATTTTAACTCTGTTAACATTCAGTTAAATTATAATTTAGCATAATGAACTTTTAGCATATCAAGATTATTACATAGTATTTTTACAGATCCCCATTGTATAATAGTCTGCATTTACTGAAAAAAGGAAAAGTGAACTACTTGCTTTTTACTTGCAGTAAAAAAAAAAAGAGAGAAGTTGTGAATCTGCTTAAAATTTTTAAATTTTCGTTCACATGCTGGAACAATTCATGCTTTTTTTTTTTTTTTTTTTTTTTGAGACAAGGTCTTATTATGTAGTTCAGAGCAACTTTGACCTCACTATGTAGTCCAGGCTGGCTTCAAACTTGTGGCAATCCTCCTGACTCCGCCTCCCAAGTGCTAGGATTACAGGCATGTGCCACCTTACCCTGCCAGTTCATGCTTTTCTTATCATAAGTGTTTGTGTTCAATAAACACTTTCTCTCATTTATCTTGTGCATCATCCTGTTCTAGTTCTTTTCTTAGTAAACATACTGGTTTTTGGAAAGTAATTTGATAATTAGAGTTGAGGATCGAATTTATGTTCAGGATTTATTCTTCATTAAATTTAAACCAAAAGTAAATTTTTTTTACAGAAACATAAAATATAGATAAGCATACAGAAGAAAATAGAAGTTCCTTATGTCAGACAGAACCACTATGAGGATTGTGGTGAATATCTTTCCATGCCTTTCTCTTAAATTAAAAATTTTGTCATATCTTACAAACAAGAGGTTATATACCACATGTATGTTTATTGACTTTTTGTAACATTGTGCTCTAAATGTACCTTTCACATAGCTTTTCAAATTTTTATGTAGTATTCCATTGTTCAGTCAAAGTTTATTAAACTAGTACCTCAGTTTCATACATGCAATGTATATATATCTATATTATATATTTTACTTTTATAAATATTTAACATACTCATTTTGACCAAGAGAGGAGAGCTTGCATGAAAATTATAAGAATTTTGCTCTTAATAAATGCATTGTTGAAAAATGTATTTTGTAATACATGTTCCAAATAATTACCATTTTTGATCTGTATTTCTGTGTCCACACAATGAGGTTAGAGGCCTGACCTTATTCAGTTTTGTATTCACAGCAGGCATTAAATAAATGTTTTAAATAAATATATATTTCACTATATACAATCCTCTATTTTTCCTTTTTTTTAGAGAGATACTGTCTTTTAGAATGGTATTTCTTTTCATATCACGAAATGGATATCATCACTTCTAAGAATCATAGAATTTAATAGCACCGTTTTGAAGGAGTTAGTGAAAACTATCTTTTAAGTAATGAGTACTGCATGTGAATAACAGTACAAACATGGCCAGAGTGTAAACCAAGTGAAATTCAGCTTCATCCTGAGCACTATATGCTTTCAGGCTGCCCTCTTAACACATTTGAGGTTCTCCTAAAACGTAAGGGCCTATTGAAGCATGGCAGAAAGAAAGCTTGGGCTTTAAAGCTTGGTGCACTTTTCCTATCAAACCAATTCCAGCAGCAGTCCTTACTAGTATAAAATTGTCAAGTTATTAATCTCTCTGGTCTTCAGTTTCTTCATCTATGAAAAGGAAAATTCACAATGGTCATTTTATAGGTTTGTTGTTAGGTTTAAATAAGCTAAAGTTGCCAAAGTATTGTAGTGTCTTGGACATAATGTGTACCAGACTCATCACTAGTATTATGGATATGTACACAGAGAGGCAAGAAATCACAGTGAGCATGGAGTACTATTCAAGGTTTCCAAGGTTAAGGCATTTTAAAATTGTGAAGTAGCATTATAGATGCACTTCAGATCTCATTTGTTATCTCTCTGTTGTATTTAATACAAACTTTTTGAAAAAGGTAATAAAATATAAAATCTTTTCAAGGTACACCAAGATAGAAGTGTCTTTGTACCATAGCGTACTTGAACTACAAGAAATTTACTACTATTTCTGAAAAGTATCATGATGAATTATATATTAGTAGACGTACCTGTTTGAAGGTCAGTAGTTGTAAATAGCATTTGTTAAGGTCACTTGTATATAAATGTCAGAAAAATGGAATGAAGATTATTCACTTCTTAGAAGATTCTGCATTAAAAATTGAATTGAGAAAGTTACCCTGTCCTTGGAGAAGATTGTGAAGTAGGTAGAATTTGAAAGCGTTATCATTCAGGAGTACTACACAGCGATAGAGTTTTCCCAATTATTATATTGAACATTTGTGTCAATGTTTAAATTAGCTTTACTAAGGCCCAACACTCCTGAGAAGAAACCATAACCTTGTAGTTTGTCCTCTGGGTCTCTGCATCTTTAAGCTTCTCTCAGAGTAGGTATTAAGTTACTTATCTTAATATTTTTTAAATGAAGCTCATAAACCTCAAATAAGGATATGGTGGATTTAGAAGTACTTTTGTAATGAGCTGTATTTACTCACCAATTATGAACTGCAAATTAGTGGGAAATAGCTGAGTCAAACGTAGTATAGTCTCAGGCAATTATGACATTTTCTCTGCCACTCCTAAGAACCACCTCCCTGTCTTTTCCTGTCTATCCACATTTTTGGTCATAATACAGGGCACTCAGGCTACACCTTCTTCCTGGAGGCAGCTCAGAGCAAGAAAGGCAAAGGGAGCTCATACCCGCTTGGCCATCATATCATCTTTCCTGATTAACAGACGGATTTGTGTCAGCCAAGGAATTCATGCTTTTCCTTTTCATGTCTTTTCTTTTTTTTCTTTTTCCTCTGCTCTTTTTTCCTTTTTCTTCATGACAAGTCTTAATCTTTTGGTACTTTTTCCACAAATAATATGTGTTCCTATGTGCTAGGTATTCTTTCTTCATGAGAATAATAAGAGGACAAATGGTAAGCATGGTGCTTATGCCAGCCAAAAGTTTGTAAAGCTTTTGCAACTTTGGGAAATATGTTTAATTTTGACAAGCACTAATTAATTTGATCTAAGTAGCAGATTATTTTTTCCAGTTTGTTGTGCATTCCTCTATGAAAGAAGTTCAGAATTTGAAAACTAAAGGCATCCATTATATTTTAGACCTTACTGATTTTAAAAGTTATAAAGCAATCACAGGAATGAGCTTCCTACAGGGAAGAACAGCACCTTCTGCATTATATTTCAAGAGTGCTGAGACCAAGTAAGGAGTGCCTGAAACAAGCAGAAGATGGTGGAATGTTGAAAATGTTTTAAAGCCAGAACATCTATAGCTCTCTGATAAAGGACAGCTTTGCAGGATCTTTTGCATGTTCACGGTACTGAAACTTGTTCTTGCACTCTGTATGATTTGACATGGGCCCTGAGATGTGTCAAAACCTGACTCATAGCCAGTGGCCTGCAGGAACCAGGTCCTCCTTCTTGGCCAGGGTCCCCTGGAGAATGAACTGTGACCCAGATCACACTTAGTTCAGGAAAGAAATCAGAATGTAAGATATAGTCCTGAAGAAGGAGTGAAACCTCAACAGAGTTCTGAACTCACCATACATTCGTTACCATCTTATTCTATGGTAGCTTGTACTTTGCATCTAAGTACATATTGATCAGGAAACCCTCCTTGACTGTCAATACAGACAATATGCTGTATAGAATTTATACTGTCCAGGGCCGGGGATTTAGCTCAGTGGTTTTGCTGCCTGCTGCACAAGCGCAAGGACCTGAGTTCTATCTCCGGTACCCCCCAAAAAAGAATTTAAACTGTCTTAATAAGATAATCGGACTATTTCAATAAGAAATAAAGGAAAAGATGAAAATTTTAGTGCATATCAGTCACTTCTCTACTACTTATTACCCAGATTTATGTTTGAACACCAACTAGTATACATGGAATAAATTAGATCGATATTTAAAAGACGAGTTCTATCTTATAGGACAAACTTTTGACAAGATCATAGAACACAGGTGGAAGTAGAGGTTTTTCTCTTTAACTCATTCTGAAGTACATATATTTTCCCCATAAAATTCTGTGTTTTAACAACCAAACAATAAGACTTCATTGCAGATTTATGATATATTAATAAATTATTGATTATTAATAAAAGAAATGATTTACAAATAAATTCATAATTAAAATATAAGATCAGAATATTATGAAATAACCAAGAAACTCTTAAAGACTTGTAAGGAAGAAGGTAAGGAATGAAACTGCTGGCAAAGAAGTAAGAAAAATATCGATTGTTAAAATTTTAAGCACTTTCAAATTGCTACTACTATAAGGTTCGATGAACCTAGACATCCATCCAAATTAGTTTGTGTTATTTAGACTATAGTCCTTTGGATTTTTCTCAATTAATAATTTTATATCTTTCTCAACAGATTGTTATGTTTTGTGTATATGCATAAAGCTAATGAATTTTTAAATGTTTTCATCTTGAAGAATATAGTTTTCTTTAAATCATTCTCTCCAAAAAGTGAAATTGATTAGGAGGACAAAGTCTACAAATTATATTGTCCAGAATCACTTTCACCATCTAAAAATGGATTTAGGACTCATTAGACTAGAGTATGAGGCAGTTCTCTTTCTGTAATGATTGTGTGAACAGCTCACGTTGAAGCTGGCTGTATGGTCTTCTGCCATCTGGTGGACATAAATAAAAGTGTCATAGGGTAGCATAACATGATGTACTTTAAACCTAAATTAGAAGATATTTTCTTTGTCTGAATTAATGTTTTTTAACAATAAAAGAATTGTCTTCTTATTCCTAAAGGAACAACTCACTCTAACCTTTCCCTAAATAAAAAAAATGACTTCATGAGTTTGAAGTGAAAAATTCTGTTAACACAGTTATCCATATAATATATATGGATATGTTTTGTGATTCATTCATATACCATTGACATCATAGAGTACAGATCCTAAAATTGCTGGTACTGATTACTACACGTGAAATTTCAATTTCAATTTATTTAGCCAACTGCTATTTGTGGGCGCCCTCCTGTGTTCATGAGGTGAACTACAGACTAGCAGAGCCAAAAAAAGACTTTGATAACAATACAATGCAGTTGCTCTCACATCTTTGTTGAATCCTTGGAGGTTTGGTGTCCATGATAACTGGTTGAGCTAAATCGACTCCACGCTCCCTTCTACTGGGTTAGTAACTGCAGGTGTCATCTGAAAATAGAGCCTGCATTCTGTGATTTTATTAATTAAACTTTGTCTTTAGAGATCTCTTTCTCTACTTTGCAAATATCTCTGGCCTGTGAAGAGATTACATTTATCATTTTGCTTCATTAACAAAATGAAAAAAATCATACAACTTTTCTCTTCTGCATTGGTTTAAACCATCTCATTATGAAGGCTTTTTAATGAGGTACCAGGGCATTCTTTCTGATGGGACTAAATTTATGGCATGATTCCCAGCATGAGTTTAAATTCATTTTAAGAAGCCCCTGAAGAATTTTTCAGTTTTTGTCAGATGAGACAAATTTTCTAATTCCCTGAAATTAATCACTCAATCTGTTATGTCAAAGTGACTTTTTTGTCAGTAGTTATGAAAAAACATTGAAATGATAGTTTTAATTATTCTATAGGTATTTCAGGTTTGGAATTGTTCATTATTTTATATGTATTGTATATATTTTATATATAAATATATGTTTTTATATATTATATATTTTTATATATTTTATAAATGATAATTTTAATTATTCTATAGGTATTTCAGGTTTGGAATTGTTAATAATTTTTAAAATTCTCTAATAATAAAATGTTCAATAATAGAATATCCTAGCCTAGTCCTAAGCTAAGTATATTTGTTAGATACCAAAAAAGACAAAGATGCAGTGAGCATGAAGATACCTTTTGCTTCTTTGTTTCTAAAAATGAACTTGTGGGCCAGATATATTCAAGATCATGTTCTAGACAATCTAGAAATAGAGTGATATGGTTCTTAGGTTTATAATCTACTAGAGGAACTAAGACATTCAGATAAAAGTAGTATGAGCATTTGAAAATAACGCAATAATACTGGTAAAACAGACAAGTAAAAATAACACATGTCACTTCTGTAGAGATCAGAGCACACATAGTAGAGAGGGTAGCATTTGACCAAGACTTTTCCCAAATGAAAAGTCAGAGCTTGGACAGACCAAAAAAAACAAACAAAAAAAAAAACGAGAAGGAGAATATTTTACTATGGCTTATCCTCCTAACCTAATGCAGGTATTTAACCCTCAGAGTCTTATGCTAATGATATTAAGAGGGCAGAAACAATCTGGCTGTGATGTGCAGAGGTGACGCCTTTTGGGATATGATTAGATTAGGTCATGCAGTTCCCATGATTGAATCTTGGTGGCCTCATAGGGACAGAGGAAGTTCACATAGACACGGAGATACACACTCCCTCTGCCCATGATGTGGTGCAACCAAGAGGGTCCCCAGCAGAGCCAGCGCTGTGAGGTATGGACTTCCAGCCTTCAGAACTGGAAGCCAGATAGACCTGGCTTTGTTTATAAAATCACCTGCGACAGGTTTTTTGTTGTAATGATGAAAAGGTGCCTACTACAATTTTAGATACAGAAAAAAAAATAAAACGTCCCTGATGCAAAAATATAACTTGTATAACTTTTTACCTTACATTGAAATAAAACACAAAAATATTTTCACAATATGTTTTACTTAGTAGAGTCCTAGAAGCCAATGATTATGTCAGCAACTCTTACTTTTTGTTTTCTCTGAAGTTTGTAGTTCAGAACCAGAAAATGTGCAGGCAGATCCAGAAAACTATACCAGCCTTCTTGTTACATGGGGAAGACCTCGAGTGGTTTACGAGACCATGATTGAGAAGTTTGCAGTTGTGTACCAGCAATTGGAGGGTGAAGACCAGACCAAGCATGAGTTTTTGACAGATGGCTATCAAGACTTGGTAACTATAAGACCAGTTGTCTTATCCATGATACCTTTATAGTTTAAATTTCCAACGTAGGGGCTTACAAATGACTGCATATTGTTATGCTTGGTTACTTTAGACTTTGTATGAAGGTCTCCAGTGGGAAGCTGAAACTATACAAAATTAGATCAAAAGCTAGGAGTAAATTGCGGGAAGACAGTGACTTTACCAACATTATAAGAGCAGTTACATATGGAGAAACTTATGAACTGGAGATCATGTAGTGTGCCCTCTCTACAAATAAAGGCACTAAAAGGACAGTTAAATACTCTAATTAGAGTCTCACAGTTATGGAGCAAATTGAGCTTAGAATCTCAGTCCCCTGATATGTTGTATATTGTTTCCTCCATGTGAAAACTCTGGAAAAATAGAGTAGGAAAACCAAAAGTCCTTTGCTTTCCATCAAATTTCTAGGTAACAGATGCGAAGTGATGATTGGGTCAGAACTTTGGGGATGTAAGAAGACAGGTAATTCTTAGCAAATGATCCACCCCACCCCACTCCGCCCATGCACACAAATTAATGAAAGGAAAGTACAGTTTCCTTCTGTGGTTTAAACACCTAGTATTGTACTTTGCTTTGGTAGCAAAGTGTTGCCTATAACGTGCTTTGAGTCAACAAAACCTTTCCTGAATGTAGCTCCAGGGAAGCACCACCACACATGAAATGAAATTGGAGTCTATCCAGACAGCTATAGCCCTGCAAGTCCCGAGAACCTTTGTTTAAATAAAACAGTCATTGTTATTATGTTTAATAGCATATGGACAGAACACATAAAATGGTAACAACTTTTAATTCAGTTGCATAGAATATGGAGATATCGTAATATGGGAAAACTGTGGAATTTGAGTAACTTTCATTTCATGATTATGCAAAGAATATAATTTTATTATTGCTTTGAATATATATTTTTCAGGCAAAGAGATAAATTAGTTTTTCACTGTTTTATCTTTATTTGCAATTGCCTCCCGTTTTTGGTTTAAAACGTTAATTTTAGTTTTCTGTTACTGGTTTATAAATTTGGTGGCTTCTTAAAATGAAACTTTCTAAATTTAAATTTCAAAAAAGTAAAAAACAACCTTGTTTCTTAGCATCTTCATCATTCACAAACATGAAAAATTCATTTTTTTTTTTTTTTTTTTTTTTGGTACTGGGGATCGAACTCGGGTCCTTGCGTTTGCGCAGCAGGCGGCAAAACCACTGAGCTAAATCTCCGGCCCCAGAAAAATTCATATTTAACAGCACCGTATAGGGGTTTTTCTTAGCCTGGTAAAATATAAACGCATCCCATTGCAAAATGAGAAAGTTTCCTAGGACACCTGACTAGTGTACTAGCAGTCTTCTGAAAATAGCTCATTGTACAATTACTAATATCTCTTTTTAGGGTGCTATTCTCAATAATTTACTACCTAATATGAGTTACGTTCTTCAAATAGTAGCCATATGCACTAATGGCTTATATGGAAAATATAGTGACCAACTGATAGTAGACATGCCTACCAGTGATGCCGGTAAGTGCTTCCCTGATACACTTTTATGTTTTCTAAATAAATGAGGCTGCTTTGATTACTGAGTGCACTAGTGCTTTCTTCTGACTTTATATTGTTTTAGCAAATGGCAAAATTGTTTTTCCTTAAGCCTGAATTGCCGGGTAATTTTGTGAAACATGAGACCTATTTCTAAGTGTGGATCTAGTGCAAGACAATGAGTAAATTTATTTTTAATATTGATGTTTTCATTTTTAAAGTAGTAAGAAAATCTGTTTATGTTTGTAGTGCTTATCAAATGCAGATTGCTTTGTGAATATTGAAACTGCTATTCTGGACAATTAAGAATTGGTTTCATTTGTATTTGTTTCCCTTTTCAGCCCCTAAACCACTTTGTAGTAAGTATACACATGATCCTAAGATCATGTGAGGTACTTTGAAATACCTATGCAAAGCATCACAAACAGTTCATCCTAGCTGTTTATCCGCATTTTATAACTTTGTCAGGGGTGCTTTTCTGTGGGTTGATTTTCCAATACTTTTCCTCAAAAACAAAACAAAAGTTCTTTCTAATTGTGTTTTATTAGCATGCATCTTTTGTAAGTATTATGGGAAGATACTTTGATCTCAGGCATATGCAATAACTGAATAAAGTGCTAACGATCAAGATTTGACAATTTACAAGTTTACATAATGAGTTCTCCTTTTGTTAGTATAAGCAGATTTCAAGTAACGGAATGGAAGTGTGAATTTACATATGTGTGAAAATATGTGTATACACATACATCATATGTATATCCATTGATATGCATACATACAATGTAAATATTTGGTCATTCCTATCATGAGGTACTCATTAAAATTTTTAACCATTTTAATGTAAATTAATAGCTACAAATCATATTTATTACATGTCAGTTTTATGTACAGAAAGAAAACTGCTGTGCAGTGGTTTGCAGTGGTTTGCCTTTATTCTAAATGCTGCAGCATGTACTTTAATCCCACATGAGTTTAAATAAAGTACATATTCATTGATCAACATGGCCTAGTTGCCTGAACTAATTGACTTTTTAAGTTAAGGACCGTATGGAAACCGTTGAATGTTATAATATGTATCTCTCCAAAGTACAGAGTACATCTTTCCTGTTACTTTTAGCAGAGTTTCTTCCAAAATCAGATTATTTTTAAATGAAAAGCAAGCTCTAAATTTTATTGAAAGGTGAGTATCAAAGTAACTGACCATGGTTTTAACTGCGCTATATCACACTCTTCCACTGAATGACAACACTCCCCAAAGTTCCTCAGATCAATCCACCTAGACAATGACATCATTAGTAATACAACATTGACCATGTTAGGTGACTAGATTAATGTGTGGCATACAAAACAAGAGTCTTCTCTACCCTTGTTTGTACATTTTAAACTTTGAATTATGTTGAATATATTCACTTAATTTTACTATCTTTATTTAATTATGCTGCTGTAATTATGGATGTACCATGGCTCCATAATGCTAAGTGAAATAAATCAGACAAGGAGGTTAAATATTGCTTGGTTTCTCTTATATCAGAAACCCAAAGTATAAGTAATATAAAAAGTAAAATAAAAGAAAGATGATAGGGCCGGGGATTTAGCTCAGTAGTTCCGGCGCCTGCCTCACAAACACAAGGTCCCGAGTTTGATCCCCGGTACCATGGTACCAAAAAAAAAAAAAAAAGAAAGGAAGATGATAGAAAAACAGGAAAATAAACTTTGTGGAGATGGAAACAAGATCTGGGGATGGGTGCAGATGAGAATAGAAGAGGGGAAAGGGAAGTAAAAAGATCAAGATGCCACACCCCATAATTAATATATTATGTATCAAAAACATATACTAATAAAAATCTAACAAATGTTTTCTGTACATAAAAGTTTTCCAATTTAAAAAACTAATTACATTAAACTAAACTTATTCTTTCTATTCACTATTCTAAAATTTGCAACTTTCTGAATATTTTTGTTCTATTTTTAAGAAGCTTATTGCATATGAAAAAACAGATCAAATGTCAATTTTCTACCAAAGCAATTTCTGAGTGATTTTTTTTAGATTGAGACTATTTTGGCAAAAAAAGATAATGTTCTGGAATCATTTGTAATATTTTCATATTTGTACAAAATAATAAATATTATAACTTACTTTCTATTTTTTCAAAGGATCTGGACACTGTTGAACATTATTATAATGAGATGCTAGTTTGGAACACCACTTAATCTCCGTGGATGTCTTAGTCCCTTAAAACATTGTGTACAGTAGAGATGCTTTAGAAAAATATGGTATTTATTTGATATTTTGACATGATATACCTCTTTAGAACCCAGCATCACAAACTTAGGTAGAATATTCCCTAACTAGTCCTATGAAAAATCCCTTTATTAAAAGTTTTGGATTTTCTTTTTTCCTTGTCTCATTCCTCATAAAGAAAATATTAGTTCCCTTAGAATTTATTCTTTATGATTTTGAAGGTTGTGTTTTAACTTATATATGTATAACTTAGTATAAAAATTACATTATTGTTAATATTATTTCTAATGTAGATATATCACAGTAAAAGCCTTGACACCAAAACTATCATGTGGTTTGGTAAAACAACCAGACTTAATGCCTAAGAAATTAGTGAATTTTATTATTTATGTGGCTATATAGAAACTTGTGAGTGTTGCTTATTTTACAGTTTTTATTAGCACCATTTCATGCTGTTATGTTATTGATTACTTTATTAGCACTATATGATATCTTATTATTCTATTATTATTTAGGATAACCTGTTTTATAAATATTGTGCTTTTTTTGTTTTGTTAAAAAAAATAATGGAGGTAGTTTATAATTGCCCTAATTCTTGCATAGATTTCAAGTATTCTAATCAGTTTGTGAAAGGAAAAACTCAGTCTTTGAAGTTGTGAATTTAACTTGCTAATTTGATTAAGTTGTATATTTAAATTGATAATTTGGTTAATTTGTTTTTTGTACATTTTAGTTATACATGGTACTGTGTACAACATTATCATCACAAACTATTGTCCATTTGCTATTATTTCAAATTACTCTTTTAAAATAAATGCATAAATTCATACTAAGAAACTAATCTAAATTTCTCAAATAAGCTTTATAATATAAAGAAGAAAAATATTTTTGAAAACCATTTTTAAACATTATATCTATGAATAAGTAATCCATAAAAATATTTATTTCATGACTATATTTCACGGTAACTAAGATAATTTTGTTCGTTTCTTATCTATAAGTTAGATTATTCACTGATAGAAGACATTATTTAAGCAGGACCTTGAGTCCACATGCTAAATTTAAATGCATGATGAATTAAATGAACACATTTGCCCTAAGTCTGTGTGCTTTTCAGTTGTATGTGGTTGTCTTGTTAAGTCATTATTCATCTGTCTTTATTCTGCCTGTGTTATTGGTGCTACTATACTGTACATGGACATTTAAAATCAGAGTGTGAAGCAGTTGCAGTCAATATTGCTTTTACTTTTTACACTGTGAACCTTGGTTACCTTTAAATGATTAAATAAGCTTTGCCTATCAACCCACAGCAGCGTCGCTTTTTTGTTTCATGGAATATTAATGTTTTACTAATGTGGTACTTTTAAAACCAATCTAATATTGCATGTGCCCCAATACAAACTCCAAATAAGTCAATAACTTTGTTATTACATAAATGTGAATTTTAAATTTTCAATGAAAAAATAGATGATAGTCACATTTACACTTTTTTGTAGCCTCATGGAGTCTGCTTTGCTAAAGTGAGGATATGCAATAAGCCAGTATAATTTTTAAACTCTAATATACCAATAATATGTGTCAATCAGTTAGGAAAATATCAGTTCTATAATTTATGAGGAAACCACAGACCAAGGCGAGCCCAACATGATGACCTGGTGCCAATCAACAAGTTGCTACAGTCTTGAACCCTGAGACCTAGAAGTCTGACTTCAGAGTCTTTAGGAAGATAGAAAATCTTCCAAAATTATTTTATTTCAACATTGTTCTGAAGTTCAACAAAAACTTCTGGATTCTGGGGAATGGAGGTGTTCCTAGGAAACACCAGAATTTAAGTCAGTTAAAATGATCCGAGTCTAGTTGGAGAACAGAATGAATCCTTTAAAATGAATTTATAGTCACCACTACAAAGGCACCACCTCTTAGGTAATCACCCATGACAGTGTCGTGGGATCAAGAGGGTCTCAGAGTGCAGCTTGGGCCTACAAGTTCAGCCCCAGAGCCAAGAACATCCACAGAAAATTTCTTACTTGTTATTGCAGTGAACAGCAAACTCAGTTATAGTGGTAGCCATTGATATTCTTTTGGGGATGCGATTGAGCTAAAATATTGGCTTTTATCTTATAGGAAACATAATCCATTTAATTTATGCTCTAGTAAAGAGGTAAAAAAATAAATGTATTGAGAGTACTGAAAAAATAAAATCAATTCTTAATATGATAAATAAATGTACCTCATCTGACCTAATGAAACATGAAAATTACCTTTGCTCATTGAAAACATGTAGTCAGGTGGAGTTAGACCATGCTTTTTAAATTTTAAAACATTTTCTTATGAATACTAACAGGAATAGAAAATTGTTGAGATATTTTGTAGACAAAGCAATTAAATCTGTGATATAATATATGTATCACAAACAAGTATTTAATTATTATTTCCATTAAAGTATTTTAAAGATGGAGGGAAAGAGATGGCTCCATTTTAAACCATTTTCCATAGAACTAAGAATTAATTGTCTTGTGCTGAATTTGAAGATGGTTGCATGAATGAACTTCTGTTGTTATAATTTTTAGAAAATCATCTTGAAGGTTATTTCTATCACAGTTTGGTTGCATCTCACTGTTAAGTTAACATTTGTTTATTTCATTGAAGATTACAAAGATTCTAGTGTTTGAGACCATTGAAATCACTTTAATTCAGAAATATTAGGAATAAAAGCATAAAAAGCTGAGGGTAGGAAAAGGATCATTCAGTATAAAAATAGAAAAGAGAAAACACTATTCAAATAAAAGTTTCTAAATTCATGATCAGTTTTAACAGGAAAAATGAAAATTATAATTTAAGACTGTTATTCCTAGTGAGGTGTTTTCATTTTTATAGCACAGAACATTATTCAATGTAAATAACATTGAAATAATTATCCAGAGTTCAATTAACTTTACCTAAATCTTGAGAACTAGATGCATTTTTAGATTTTACTTGATCCCTCTTCTACATAGAATTCATCCATAGAACTGTATTTTGTTTTTATATTTATTAATGTCTAGAAATTTTCTAACAAAAAGAAAGTCCATACCAAAAAACAAGCCTGGGTATGATGATGTATTTAGTGTTAGTTCAGTTATGCCATGAAATTTCTATAGAATAAGCATTTGCTTTGAGGACCAGTAAGGACATAAAACAGAACATACGCAGCATCAAAGTAATGCAGAGCAACTTTGGAGATGGAGTGAGATTTTATAAAAGCATCTGTATGAGAAGGATATCGTTATGATGATGGTGAAGCTTTGTCTAACGTGTTCCAATGACCCAAGAAGTTCAAATGAAGACTAAGAAATATCTCTGAGCCAGGCGCAGTGGCACATCTATATCCCCAGAACTCTGGGAGGCTGAGTCAGTAGAATCACAAATTGAACCCCACCCTAGGTGATTTAGAAACTTAGTGAGATCCAGTCAGAAAAAAAGAAAAAAAAAATTAAGAGGGCCAGAGGTGCAGCTCAGTGCAAAAGCCCTGAGTTTAATTCCCAGTACTACACAAAAAGAAAAAAAACATTCTCTGGCCCCCATTAATATGGCACGATGGATAGATGCCTTACAGGAGAGAGAACCCACTCTTAGCCCTTCTTGACATTTGTTGACAAGTTTTATTTCAGTACTGAGATATCCAGTATTGGAAATAAATGGATTTTAATTGGTTGAAAAAAACAGACTTGAATGAACCTGATTACTGAATTCTTTGCATAGACAGCCTGAGCTGTTTCCCTGGGGAGAATGCCAGGAATCCATCTGTTCAGTCTTTCGTGGTGTCGGCCTCGGCTGGAAAGCATTCTCCTGTATACAAATAAGAACAAGCCCAGGTCTGAAGCATAAAGAAATAATTATTTGACCCTCAGTCAGAAGGAAGCAGTAGCCGGGGATTTAGCTCAGTGATTCTGCCGCCTGCTTTGCAAGCACAAGGCCCCATGTTCAAACCCTGGTACAAAAAAAAAAAAAGAAGAAGAAGAAGAAGAAGAAGAAGAAGAAGAAGAAGAAGAAGAAGAAGAAGAAGAAGAAGAAAGCAGTATCCAAACAAACAAAAATAAATCTTGCCAATCCTCTAGGAAAATCCCTGGCATTTCCCCAACTTTGTTGTTATCAGTCCTGCTAAGGATGAAAGAAATTGCACTGATGAAAAATTATTTTAATTTCTTTATATTCACCTACTTCATCCTCACTGTCCTTTTCCTTCTTAGCTTCAGTAAGATGGGGATAGAATCGGGGAAGGAAATTGGAGTAGTATCACTATAGATATTGCAGTTATGAACTCAGCTACACGTAAGTTTATGTAGTGTTGTATTTGATAGTATTGAAAACTAAAGTCTGAAATTTTTAATTTGAGAGATTGAATATTTTCAAAGCTAATATTAATTGTACTTTCCCTCCCGCTTTCATTAAAGCCCGCGGGCTGAAATAGCTCAGTATAAATTTTAATAATTTTGCTTTTAATTTTGTAGAACTTGACTTTTTTCCTGAATTAATTGGAGCTGAAGAAATAATCAAGGTATCATATCCATTTTATATACATTTTATACATTTTTAAAATTTAAGTCTCTTGTAAGTCATTGTTTAGATTTTAGATATTATTGCAATTTAAAAGTTAATGTTGAAGTATTCATTGTTGTAATAGTTGCTAAGTTTTATAGTCATAAATTTGTATATATGATTCTTTTATGATGAAATTGAAAAATGCTTTGAAAAGTCTAATACAAGAAAAAAAACAAATAAAAATGTAACAGTTTTTGAGTTTGGTGTGTAATTCAGGCCTGTAATCCTAGAACTCTAGGAGGCTGAGGCAAGAAGAACAAAAGTTTGAGCTCAGACTAGGCAACTTAGCAAATCGCTGTCTCACAATAAAACTTTAAAAAGTGGACTAAGAAGTAGTTCAATGCAAAGGCCCTGGTTCAATCCAGATGTGAACAAAAAAAAACGGTGATTATGAAAAACTAATAAACTTTATGTAAAGGTACAAGATCCCGGTGATGAATGTAACTGTATTGTACACCTAAAATGTACCAAAAAACTTAATGGAAAAAAAATAATTATAGCTATGGGCTGTCACTATGAATTCTAACATTTCATGTTCAAATTTTTCTAAAGGATTAAAATAATATTTTACTACTTCTTAATATCACTACAGTTTATAATCTAACTGATGGTTGACAGAATCATAATAAATAAGAACTAAAATATAAATTATATAAATATCTTGCCCATTTCATTTCATGATTGGCACTTGAACTATTCATATAAATGTCTGATGCTAGCACCATGTCCTGTAGGTATGTGGGTATTTAAGAATATCTACAAATTTTAACGTTGTCATAATTTTTAAAAGGAGAAACAATGATTACTTAATGAATCTTATATTTCATCTTAAACCTAAATGTGCCATTCATCATAACTGAAATTATATGTTGAATTCAAGTGTTGTTGTTGATGAGTATTACATAGAAGTTGATAAAATGTGATAACTAATGCTATTATCTAACAATAAATTGCAATTAAACTGTGTTTTCATAGGTATAATTATTTCAATAATATATATAGTGGCTGTTCTCTCACAAGAGATTATTTTACCAAAATGACTGGTCCACCTGTCAATGAGAGTTCATAAAATTCAGCTAAGGATATCTTTGTGTGGTATGTGCTTGTGCACATGCATGTGGTTACATATATGCCTAGAATGATCAATAGAATCAAGTGAAAAGAAGGGAAAATCTATTTTTGTGCTGTTTTATCAATTCAAGTTACTGGTCTGAGTAAAAATTGTTCCAGTAATTGATCTCACTTAGTGAATGATATTCTGTTTGACTTACATAGGAAATGTAATGCACAACATGGACTTTTTTAAAAAAGGACCAAGGAAAGCAGGTGATTTAGCTCAGTGGCACCGTGCCTGCCTCGCAAGCTCGAGGTCCTGAGTTTGCTTCCTGGTACAAAAACAAAAACAAAAACAAACCAAAAAAAGGACCAAGATCTATTATTTTTCATTGTAACTGCCATTATCATGATTCCACATTTATTTTTCTCGTTAATGAGCACTAACACTAAAGCAGCTTTCAGTATACACTTAACAAAAATTATTTGAAATTTTCAGTGTTATTTGCTAGGAAATTTCTACGTGACACTGTAATGTTGTAATTAGTGTAAGATTTAGCTGTGTTAGTAGGCCATAAATGAGCTTGGGATTCCTTTGTTTTTGTCATAACGCTCAAATTGAAGACATCAAAGACCATGTATGTCAGGTTGCATGGGATCTCTCCTGGTACATATATCACAAACACAAGCATATCTTCCTGCTAGAGAAGAAAATGAAGACATTGGAGTACTGTGTCTCTCTACAGGCTGCTTTAAAAAAAGGTTCCTGAAGAGCAGGAAACAAAATAACCTATTAGCCCTGGTATCAACAAGTGCCAGATGCCACACCCAAGTGGTGTCCCTGAGGTTAATTGAATGAACAGGCTGTTCACAGATGTGTGGGAAGGGTCCCAGGAAGCCAGCAAGGGATGGCTTTGTACACTTCAGGGATATCAGGGACTGGTTGCCACACTCAGGCCTGAAATGTGAAAAGAGGATGAAGAGAAAGTAACTCAGCAAATGCTGGGACCTTTGTAGTGGGACAAAGACATCTGTGGTGACTAAGTAGGTAAGGAACCTCGGGGAATAACCTCACTCTCCTGCCACTCACCTGTTGGCAGAACAGAAGGGAGACCTGTGGAAAAAGAATCTGAGAGGGAAAAGGAGACTAGAGAGGACACAGGAAGAAGACACCAAGAAGGGAGAGTATAATACAGAGTCATCATAGTTTCTTGCGAGAGAAAGACTGTGACCTAACAGACAAAGAGAAGTCATTCATGCCAACTGTGCCACTATGAGGCTGTATAAATGGTGGCAATGCCCAGGGGAGGTGCAGCTCACATTCTTTAAAAGACCAAGCAGAACACATTGGCACTGCTGAGGGAGGGGGAGCCAGCTACTACCACATACATGAGCGATTTTAAAGATGGGTACAGGAGCAGTAGTTAGTAAACTTGACTTGGGAAATCAGTATATTTCATGCTATTGAAATTAACTACTGCAAGAAAGAGTAAAATCAGGACAGACTCATATCACAGTTGTTTCCTGGAAGTATGAATTCCCAATGGGATGAAAACATGACTTAATCTGTATACTATTCATTTCAGTTGTCTGCACAGGAATGTATGATAGAGGCTCACAAAAATGGAGAATGTGTCCATAATGATTTTTCATGTGTATGTGGTGCTGGGAATTGAACCCAGAGTCTTTCCATTGAGCTCATGAGCTCACTACATTGCCCAGGCTGGACTTGAATTTTTAGTACTCCTGCCTCAGCCTCCCAGAATTCTGGGATTATGGGCATGTGCCACCAATCATTTTTAAGCCTTGAATATGGATTTTTTTTAATATTTGGAAGAGGTGTAATATTGCCTGCTGAGTTCCATTTCTCTGGAGACTAAACAGGAAGGCCATCTGCCGAGAATGAGGGAAAGGAGGAAAAAAGAGGGATTTGAATAGAGTTTTTGTAGAGGGTAGTAGTGCGGAGTGACATTAGAGAATGAGGCAAATACTCACATTTACAATAATGAGGAAGTGTTTAGAAACTCCGTACTGCTAGCTTAACACTGATCTCAGCAAACCTCTGGATCAGATTATAAGAGAAATATTTTTGAGAACATCTACAAAAAAGAAGTATCTGGCACCAACAGATTCTCACCAAAAGCAAGTCAAGGCAAATTATTTTTATTTCTTTTTGAATGAATTTTTTAGGTTTGCAAATGAGAGAACTTCTTTTATTCAGGAAAGCATTTGGCGAAATCTCAAAAGAGTGCTCTTATGAACTAAGGTATCAGACAGAATGCAAGATTCCACGGAAAAATACAGTACTGACAATTCTTCATCTAGAAAATCTTTGTCTAAAAGAAGAGGGTCGTCATTTTAAAAAGTTCATTCCAATTCAGATAAAGCTGATTCACTCCTTAAGATCTGTCACATGTGCCTCAGAAAATACCTACAACCAGTCAAATAAAGAAGCTTGAAATAATGATTCAGGTATTAAGCTTGGAAGCTTCTGATTCATGCAGGGCAGCTTTCCGTGTGTATAAGACAGATTCCCATTACCACATGTGGTATGAGATTTGGATTCATCCTATTGACTAATTTGTACAGGAGCACTTTTTTCTTCTTTTACCAGGCATTACCTTAAAAGACCTATTAGAGGATCTAGTAGATGATGATTTTTAACAAATTGTTGAGTACCAAGATACTGACAAAATCAAAGTTCCATATGAACTAAAAGATAATATCTTTTTATCTGTGGCAATTTAGTTTTCAAAACTAAATTAGATTAGACAGGCTTAATATTCACAATTTTACATGCACTAGAGAGAGCGAGCAAGAGAGAATGAGGGAAAAGGAGAGAGTTAATTATTTAGTTCATGGTAGACTTCTAGCCAGAACACTCCAGGGCAGGTATCCTAAGTTTGCATGGAAGATTTGGTCTTCTGAATAATGATGCTAAGGGAAGCAGCAAAGCAAATCAATTGTGTTAGAATCATATTTTGACAAATTGCCTTTAAAATACCAGGTTGCTTAAAACTTCAGAGTACTAAAAATAAAAGGAAAATAAAACCAAATGCCTCTTTCAATCTTTAATTTTCCCCTTATGATGACTTAAAAACTAATGACTTACTGTGATTGTATATAATTACATATTTTGATGTCCAGCTAGTTTTATCTTTGAAATAAATAGTTTTGTTACCATTTCATATTACAGGAAAGCTAATTGCGTTTTAGTTTGTTTGTTGTTGTTTTTACTTTTGCCTGAGGAACTGAACAAAGAAACATAAAAGTAAGAAAATAAATACTATATTAAATTACATTTTACTTTATAAATAAAACTTTTAAAGCTGTGGCATCTATTAATTTAGTTACCTCATTCTATAACATTAAAATAAAGGCAGCTATAAATAATGTATTTTCATTAAGCTTAATGACTTTCTCTAGGTGACAGGAAAGGTTACATAGGATAGAGGTATAGTGAATAAGTAGGATAGAATAGAATAAAATAGGTGTTTTATGAGGGTAAAAAGTTCCCAAGATTCCAAATATTGAATAAGATTGGAGGTGTAAGATATTATTAGCAGTTGATTTTTCTCTCAGTTCCTTATGTCCCATTAAATCTTATTTGCTTTTTAAAGGAAGAGAAGGAAAAAGACATTGAGGAAGACACTGTTGTGAATCCTGGTCGAGACAGTGCCACAAACCAAATACGGAAAAAAGAACCCCCAGGTTCAACCACAACACACTCCAGTCGCTTAGGGAGCAGGTACAATGAGACCAAGACCAACCGCTCTCCAACAAGAGGAGGTGACTTCTCTGGAAAGGGTGCTCTTCCCAACACATCTTTAAATTCTACTCCCCTACCAGGCCCTGAATTGGTGACAGCAAAGGAAATTTTTTTGTTTTCTCAGACTGAACTGCCGCCACATACTGTGGAAGGGACTTCATCCTCTTTAAATGATGGCTCTAAAACTATTCTTAGATTTCCACAGATGAACTTCTCTGGGACGGTAGAATCTTTAAACCCTGCTTCTATAACAGAGTATCCAGAGATTTCTACCGATATGAGTGAGGAAGACAATTTATTAACTGATTTCACACTTGATACTGGAGCTGATGATTCTTCAGGCTCTAGTCCTGCTACTTCTGCTATGCCATTCATCCTTGAAAACATATCAAACGGGTATATATTTTCTTCAGAAAATCCAGAAGCAATCACATATGATGTTCTTAAACCAGGAACTACAAGAAATACTTCAGAAGAATCAGCTTCGTCAGGTTCAGAAGAATCACTAAGAGATCTTTCTATTGATAGAAGTGTGTGGTTTCCTAGTTCCACAGATGTGACAACGCAGCCTGATACCGGATCGGGTAAAGAGATCTTTCTCCAGACTAACTATACCGAGATCCACACTGATAAATCTGAGAAGGGAACTGA
The DNA here is from genome assembly GCF_053883595.1 of Heterocephalus glaber. Classification (NCBI taxonomy): domain Eukaryota; kingdom Metazoa; phylum Chordata; class Mammalia; order Rodentia; family Bathyergidae; genus Heterocephalus; species Heterocephalus glaber. The sequence goes on along the minus strand of NW_028258147.1, from coordinate 13,688,429 downwards.
GTCCCTTTCTCCAGGCCCCATGGGATCACAGGGCCCCTCAGTCACAGATATGGAAATGCCACACTATTCTACACTTGCCTACTTCCCGACAGAGGTAACACCACGTGCTTTTACTTCATCCTCCGGACAACATGGTTCAGCCCGCACCATCAGTGTGGTACAGTCACAGACAACTCAGCCAGTGTACAATGGTGAGACACCTCTTCAGCCCTCCTACAGTAGTGAAGTTTTTCCGCTAGTCACCCCTTTGCTGCTTGACAATCAGATCCTCAACACTACCCTTGCTGCTTCAAGTAGTGATTCAGCCTTGCATGCTACGCCTATATTTCCCAATGTTGATGTGTCATTTGAATCCACCCTGTCTTCCTATGATGGTGCACCCTTGCTCCCATTTTCCTCTGCTTCCTTCAGTAGTGAATTGTTTCACCATCTGCATACAGGCTCTCAAATCCTTCCACAAGTTCCTGCAGCTACTGAGAGTGATCGGGTATCTTTGCATGCTTCCCTGCCGGTGGCTGGGGGTGATGTGTTATTAGAGCCCAGCCTTGCTCAACATTCTGATGTTGTGTCACATCAGCCCAGTACTCATGCTGCTTCAGAGACATTGGAATTTGGTAGTGAATCTGGTGTCCTTTATAAAACACGTATGCTTTCTCAAGTTGAGCCATCTAGCAGTGATGTTATGATGCATGCACATTCTTCAGGGCCTGAACCTTCTTTTGCCTTATCTAATAATGAGAGTTCTCAACGCATCTTCGCTGTTCCTTACAGTTCTGCAATACCTGTGCATGATTCTGTTGATGTATCTTATCAGGGTTCCATATTTAGCAGCCCTAGCCATGTATCAGTGCCTAAGTCTTCGTTAATAGCCCCAACTGCATCATTACTGCAGCCTACTTATGCCCTCTCTGGTGATGAGGAGTGGTCTGGAGCCTCCTCTGACAGGGAATTTATTTTACCTGACACAGATGGGCTGACAGCCCTTAACATTTCTTCACCTGTTTCTGTAGATGAATTTACATATGCAACATCTGTGTTTGGTGATGATACTAAGCTGCTTTCTAAAAGTGAAATAATATATGGAAATGAGACTGAACTAAAAATTTCTTCTCTCAGTGAGATGGCTTACCATTCTGAAAGCACAGTCTTGCCCAACATGTATGATAATGTAAATAAGTTGAATGCATCTTTACAAGAAACCTCTGCTTTCATTTCTAGCACAGAGGGCATGCATCCAGGGTCTCTTGTTTATACTGCCACTAAGGCTTTTGATCATGAGATTAGTCAAGTTCCAGAAAATAACTTTCCAGTTCAACCTACACATACTGTATCTCAATCATTTGGTGACACTTCACTTAAGTTTGTGCCTAGTGCAAGCTCAGAGCCAGCATCTTCTGACCCTGCTTCTAGTGAAATGTTACCTCCTTCAACTCAGCTCCTATTCCATGAGGCCTCATCTCCTTTTAATCCTGAAGTCCTGCTGCAACCTTCCTTTCAGCCTTCTGATGATGACACCTTGCTTAAAACTGTTCTTCCAGCTGTGCCTAGTGATCCATTATTGGTTGAAACCCCCAAGGTTGATAAAATTAGTTCTACAATATTGCATCTCATGGCATCACATTCTGCTGAAAGTGAAAACATGCTGCACTCTACATCTGTACCAGTTTTTGATGTACTGGCTTCTAATATGCAGTCTGCTGCATTTCAAGGTTTAACAGTTTCATATACAAGTGAGAAATATTTTGAACCAGTTTTGCTTACAAGCAAAAGTTCCCAGCAAGTTGTACCATCTTTGTACAGTAATGATGAGTTATTCCAAACTGCCAATTTGGAGATTAACCAGGTCTTCCCCCAAAAAGGAAGGGATGTATTTGCTACTCCTATTTTATCAATTGATGAACCACCAAATACATTTACAAATAAGCTTACCAATTCTGACGAAGTTTTCACTTCCCCAAAGAGTTCTAATACTGATGAGGTATTGGCTGGCATTCCAACAGTCGTTTCTCATACTATTGTATCTACCAATCATTCTGCTTCTTTAGAAAGTGGGTACATTTCCACTACAGCTGTTCCTCCTAAAAGAGATGGTTCTGTGACCACAGGCAAGTTGCTGATTCCTTCAAAAGCTACTTCTAAGCTGACTGATAGTGCCAGATCTGAAGTTGACTTAGTGGGTGGTGGTGAAGATGGTGGTAATTATGATTATTATGATGATGATTATGACAAAGATGGTGATGGTCTATCCATGAATAAGTGTATGTCATGCTCATCCTATAGAGAATCACAGGAAAAGGTAACAAATGACTCAGACGCCCAAGAAAATAATTTTGTGGATCACAATAATCCAGTCTTGGATTCACTCTCTGAGAATTCTGAAGAAGAAAATGCACTCACAGGTGCAATCTCAGACAGTCAAATTGGTGTGGACAGAAATCTTGATAAGTCACCACCAACAAATGTCCTAACCCAGAAGCACAATGATGGAAAAGGAGACCTTGGCATTCACACTGGTAGTGCCCTGCTTCCTCTTGCCCCAGAATCTAAAGCATGGGCAGTTCTCACAAGTGATGAAGAGAGTGGATCAGGACAGGGTACCTCAGGTAGCCTTAATGATAACGAGACTTCTACAGATTTCAGTTTTCCAGGTGTTAATGAGAGAGATTCTGACGGGGTCCTGGAGGCAGGTGACTCAGAAATAACTCCCGGGTCCCCACGGTCCTCAACACCATCCGGTACCAGTGAGCACTCAGAAGTGTTCAGCAATTCAGAGGCAGGTTAGTTCTGATCAGAAGGACAGAATAAGGTATTGTGATGTTCTTGCTCCAGAAGAAAAGCAGAAAAATCATGGAACTGTAGGAATATTTGGTAAAAGAGCAGATCACCTTTTTAAAATTAAAACACTCAACAAATCAATTTATAGATTTTGGAGTATAATTTCATTATTTCAAATGAATGTTCCTTAATTTCTGTCCAAAATGTATACAATATTTTTATGTATTGTTAATTATCTTACTCTATAGGAGGCCTCTTATGTATGGGAGCAATTATATGCAAATAATATATTTTTAGTATACTGCTTTTAAAATAAGGTAAGAGTGTGCCATTTTAAGATTATTTTAATTTTCATATATGGATTCTAAAATAAGTTGTGAACTAAATCTGATAATAATGTGATAAAAGCATCTCTCTCTGATGTGCCTATAGGAAGAAATTAGACAATTTGCATACACACATCATATGAGGAGCTTTAAAATAAGTTTTATTGATAAGTTTCGAGAGCTAATGGTGAGGTTAAAAAGTTTTAATATTAAAATTTGTCTTTGTTTTAGTCCTTATTGTTGCCTAGAGAGGGCAGTGTGAGCCAACAAATCCAGTTTATTTTGTGCTTGATGTTATACACCTAAATTAAACAATAAACATTAATATGCAGACTATGTATAGGTATTGAATGACAAGACATAGAACACTAGAAGATTTTCTGTAGAGGCATTTCAGTTGTTAATGTATTTTATGCAAATTTGTTTATTGGCCAGATGTTTCTTAGAGCAGATTCCTTGCAGCACATATAATACTGATGTCTGCTTTCTGTGCTGATGGGAAAAAAGAAAAGTTAAATTCCATTAAGCATATGAAATACTGGGTAATTTTATTTAGTTGATGGTGAGAACTTTGTAGGTTGCTTTTAGTAAATAATAAAGTTTTTAAATTAACAAAATATGCAATATTAACAAGTCAGAAGAGAGACCGATGTAATCTTGCACTCTTATTACAAAAAAAAGCTGAATATAATATAGAATTCAGACCAGTCTCATTAGGATATTTTCCTTCTTTGTTATTTTCATCCTTCGAATTAGTTGTATTTTTTTTTGTAGTGCAGTGACAATTAAAAATCTACATTGACAGAGAAATTTTTATTCTGTATTCTGATTTCATACCTTTGTAACATTGCATTTTAATTTAAACCTTTGGACTCTTTAAAGTGAGAATGAATATAAGTCACTATAGTCATTAATATTGTTATGCATATGAGTTGTTATCTGTTCTTAATAGTAATACTTGGTTTTGGGGGATTTATATTAAATAGAAATATCAAGAATTCATCCCTTTTCTTAATAGGTAGTGACATCTGTATGTTCTTCCTAGACTATATTTAGTACATGTACTAAATGTACTAAAATAAGTTTCTCTTTGATGCAGTAAGTAGATTTATGTAATTATCAAGAGTATGTTCTACCACTAATGAGGAGAAAATACAATAATATGAATATAACATCCAGAAACATCAAATGATATAATTAATGAAGTATAAGATCAAACAAGGTTAGGGAAAAATTCTTGCCTGCTTTTAAAACTGTATCTGTGAAAATCATACGTAATTTCTCTTACTAACTACTGAATGTGCCCCTTGGTCTGTAACATAATTTATGGCATATTTCTAAAATATAGAACAATTTATAAGATGTATGCCTCAAAATAATACAAATAAGGCAGATATTAACATCTATAGTTTATAAATGAGTAAACAGAAACCCAGGGGTACTAGAACATTTGAAGAAGGTCATATAAAAAATAAGTACAAAACTAAGCATAGAAATATGTATTATTAACATCTGTCTCTTAGAAAATATACTCAGTGATTGAGGACAATAAAATGTATATAATGCTTAAGTTTTAATTCCAAAATTGTATTGCTTTAGTCTCAAAACATATTATAAAATATTAATCTTAGATTTTTATTTCCTAATAGACTACTAGTAGATTCTTGTATTATCATTTAGGTAGCTCATACCCACAACTGAGTCATATTAAAATACCAAAATTATCTTTTATTCTCAAAGATATTTTATAATATTAATCTGAGTTCTTTAATTTCTACTAGCTCATATACAGTACTGAGCCATATCAGAGCACTTATTTTAGTCTCACTTAAGTGAAAATAAAACCAATGCAACTAGTTGTTTCTCATTGCAGTATACAAAGTGACCAACTGATTGCCTGTTCTTTCATATGGTATGCCATCTTGTATAAAATTCCTAGGTTCCAAAATGTCTAATTACCATAGAATTATCATTCTTAAAACTCAAAATGCACAAAATCAGACCTCCCGGAGAACTTATAAGTCTGTGTGCAAGGCTATATGTATGTGCATGTGTGTATATAGTGCATGCATATAAATGTGATGTGTTTGGGGTGCATATTTCTTGCATTATATGTTATATATCTTCCATATACATCACATATATGCTAAGACATAGCTCATCTATAAAGTACGCCCACACCTATAGAAATGAGATGTATTTTTCTATATATACATCCATATATATTGTTAGAAATATTTATGATCATCAAATATTGATATGACCTTGCTCTGTACATACTTTAATCTCCATAATTTATGTAAGCTCCCTTTGTATATATCTTAATTTCCATCTTGAGTCTCAAACAGCATGGATTAACATTACCTGTAGAACTTATCAAAGCAGTTTGCTTAGCTTTACCTAAGAGTTTCTGATTCTGAAAATTAGGTGTGGCTTGCATGAAGCCCCAGATTTGCATTCCTAGTAAGTTTACAGGTGATGCCAATGCCACTGCTACAGGGATCACAGCTTAAGAGTGATTGACATAGATAATAACTTTAGCCACCATTATAATTACTTACTAGGTAACAAGAACTTTGTAAGTGGATTATTTCCTTTATTACTCTCAAACTTCCTTTCCATTTAGGTAACAATAAGTAGAATAGAAAAAATGTAAGACAACTGCAACTATCCAAGATGATTTTTTTTTTAATTTTGCAAGGAAATATTCAGGTCACTCACTATCAGATTATTTAGGTCCCTAAATGAGCCTGCACACAATACATAATTGCAAGAGCATATTATTGACCTAACAAAAGTTGAACCTTTGGCTTTTGACACAAGAATGTTAACTATAGCATAGGATTCGGTTGACTTCTAATATTTTCACTTTTTATAAGGTTTTATGATTATATTGCTTTATGATTATCAGTCATATCTTTGAATTCCACTTTTTTCTAGCAAATTCATCTGTAAGAGCAAACACCTTGGGAAATACAGGAGTTATTTACATTCCTCTGATACATTTGCTGTATAATTGCATTACATTCATGGCCTTTTCTGCCGTCACACCTGAATTGCACAAGGCAACTGTTACATTGAATCTTCAGCTTGATGGTACAATAGTGTACCTGACTGGTGACAAAAACTAGTCATCTGCCATCTTTTAAATGTAACCCAGGGAACATAGTCAGACTTTTGCATTATTTACACTTGCATATTTGAAAAGAACTTCTTAAATACATGTATTCTTTCAATTCAGATGGAGTAAATAGTATTCTTGTTTTTCATAGAAAAAAGATAAGAAGCACATTCAGTATTGCTTAAAACTAACCTGTACTTAAAATTAGTGTGCTGGGTTCAACAAATACCCTAATGTATAAAGGGTTATCTCAGATATTTTTCTTCAGAAAATTATTAATTGCTTCCCATTATTTACCCAACTGCAGGGTTAACATAATCCAATTAAATTAATTTTAGAAAATCAAGATTAAATATGGTGATACAGTAAGTAGCATTGTTTTTCTAATCATTTTTAAAAACTGGATCATTTTCTAATTTTAATAGTTCTATTTTCCTTTAAGCAACCTTTTCCCCTCAGTATTATCCTCATTTTTTTTTTTTTGCTATGGCATCTCTAGCTTAGATTAATGTAGTTTTTCAGCTCTGTTGCTTGCTGTACACTTTAAACTTTATTTTACTTAATTGTAGACTTCGCATCACATATTAAAAATTCTTAAAGGTAAGTAACAGCAGTGAAGGTTGCAATTAATCAGTTGAAAAGTATTGTGACTTTCCTTCATTTTTAATATCAGCTCTCTCGATTTTCTCTGACTGCAGAGGCCAGTAATAGTAGCCATGAGTCACGTATTGGTCTTGCTGAGGGGTTGGAATCTGAGAAGAAGGCGGTTATACCCCTTGTGATCGTGTCAGCCCTGACTTTTATCTGTCTAGTGGTTCTTGTGGGTATTCTCATCTACTGGAGGTAAGTTGAGTGTTCATTTTAGAAAATTTAATTCATAAAGCTGAGATTTTGCCTATATGTCATCTGACAGGTCTTCAAAGCATATTTGAATTTTGTTTACATGAGAGTTGCCATTAATTTATTCAAGCAACTATGAACAAGATGAAATTGTGAGTCCAAAGACACAATGTAAAAAGGTGGATTATTCTTCATCCTTAAACAATTAAAGTTAAAATAGAGGAACTTCAACTTCAGTTAAATTTAGCGCAGTGTTTTGACAGTTGCATTTCCATGTTAATCTAATTAACATTCAAATAATACCACAACATTTAACATAAATGTAAGTTTCTGCCACCTGTTATATTCCAAGAGTTATTATTTGGCAAAACATAATTTTGATACAATAAAAATATTTTAATAACAGTTAATTTGTACTGTGTAGATGTCAACTCTGTATACTGATGGAAAATGATAATCGGTGCATAAAAGTAAAAACCAATCAATTAAAATAGAAGTGTAAGTAGGGGTAAAGTTAATGACTATGTTAAGATGCATGGGCTTTTAAAATTATCATTTGCTCCAAGGATGAAATACAGCTTCCCTCTAAACAATAGCCCATTAAAACCTTCAAAAAACAAGGACAATTGCAGCCATCCTAAGCTTCCCATTCTGTACCAAGTGGATCACGTAAGTAATTAGTAGGATTTACTAGGGATGTAATATAAGTCAGTAAAACTATCTGCTGGAAAACAAAAATTTTATGATGATATAAGGACTCATAGTTGTAAGCCAAGAAAGGTTTGCTTAATACTTTGCACTTTTAAAAGAGAATTTTCTTCAGAAGATCTATAGTTAATTTCTTTTTGTTTAACAGCATCAATCTATAAATTCACATCCCTACTCTTTATGTGTTATCTCAAAATATATTCTCTCAGTTTATTCCAAAATATTTTACATTTATTGTTTCCCATGTATCCTGTACTGTTGACTACATTCCGGAAATGTGAAAAATGAGTGAATTGGAAATTTGTATCTTTACATAATCCATCTTGGTTCTTATTTTTCCCCCATTCCCCTTCCCTCCCTTCAACCCCTCCACCCCTCCTATCTACAAAGACTTTGTTTCCATTTTTTCATTTTCTCACACTAACTCCATTCCCTTCTTTCTTTTCCCTACCCCTCCCATTTCCCCTTCCCCTTTGCACCTTTTCTTCCTATTTCACATTATCTATTACACCTTTTAGTCCTTATTTACACTTTCAGTTTCTCAAACTAGAGAAATGATTCAGTATTTACACATGTGTGTCATATTTATTTCACTTAAGAGTATTGCCTCAATGTGCATCCATTTAGCTATGTGTCTCTAGTTTCTCATGTTTTATGGCTGAATAATACTCCATTTTATTAAAAAAACACATTTTCTTTATCTGAATTTCATTATATTGACTACCTTAAGTGTACCAATATAATTAATTAAAATTAATTAATTAATGAGTGATACTGTTTTCAAGAAATTCATGCTTATTAAGGAAAAATAATTTTATAAAATATTACGACCAAGCATGTGCGTAGCAGCTGAAATCTAATGCTAAGAGGTTAGAAAACATGGATCTCTTAGGCCAGAATGGGCAGTATAAAGTAGAATGTAGGACTGGAGCTACATAGGGTACAGGAAATAGAGATAAAGAAGAAGAATCCAGGTAGGGATATGCAGCCAGGAGGACCAAAAGTGAGGGTGAATTGGACATGATGAAGTCAGTGAGGCTTAGGGCATATAGTTGCATGTTAGTGGACATCTGTTGGCTGAAGCAGAATGCTTTCATAACCAACTGTATTTCATGCCTGACTTTCTTTACAGAAAAGAATAGACTGCAGGCTATGGATAGCAGATCATGTTTTTGTTACCTGTCATGGATTAGGAGTCCATTTGTGCATAACAAGATGCAAAAATTCTGCTTTCTTCAGTCTGTGCCCTAGTGATTGCTACAGTTGCATGTTTTTTTCACAGAACATTCCATGTTCAGAAGAATGCTTTGAATATAGTAGATAGTCCATAAATGCTTGTTCAGTAAGCATTCATTTGATTTTCTCCCCACATTGCTACCATGTTTGTTCAGATTCCTGGTTTCAAGATAATCTGCCCAACTGTTTTTAAATTAATGGGAATTAATTTAAAATTTAATATTTAAAACATATAAAATAAGATAGAAAATAGAGCCAAATTTTACTTCATAGTAAATAGTGTTAATGTAAAGTTCCAATAAAGATGTCAGGTGATTGACAGATGTAAGATAGAAATAATTAGCATAAGTCTCTTAATCTCTATTACTGTTTCCAAGTATATTTTCTGAAGAATTGAAAAACATTGTCTATTTATTATGATTTTATATTTCCTGGAAAAATTAAAACCTGGAGTGGTTTTTATCCTCTATTACTAGTGGATCATCCCATCTGTAGTGTGTGAGAAAAAGAGAAAAGGGCCAACTGAAAACATATTATTGACTCCAACTAATAAGTTGTTCCTTTTCCTCACAATAACATTTTATGTTTCTTGAATGCAGACTATACTAGTTTAAATAATGAACATTTTCATAATTTATGAAGTGCTCTGATCAAATCTGTCACTCTTGTCTATTTCAAAATTCACTAAATATTGTTAAACGTTTGACCTACTCATGTCTATATGAAATAAATTCACTCTGAAATATAAATTTTGGATCATTATACCCTAGAGGTATTATGTACTGAATCACAGAAGTCTTCAAAGTTTGTGTGAACTATTCAGATTCCAGTGTAGATATATTTGTAAATAATGTGCTTTACACAGTCAAGATAGAAAGACAAGACAATTCTGGAAATTACAGTCTATGGAGAAGTTTAAAAATTTGATGACCTAAAAATAACAGTCCTAGCAGTAACAGTCCTTATGAATTTTTCTAAATATATATTTAAACACTTAAAAAAACTTTAATGAGATAAAATTAATACATCATAAAAGTTACCTATTTATACAGTTCAGTGATTTTTAATATATTTTTATTGTATTCCATAATGACTAATGATTTTGAACATTGTTTAATATGCTTATTGGACATTTATATATCTTCTTTTGAGAGAGGTGAGATAGCATCCTTTCTTGCTTCTTTTTTTATTTACATTGTTTGCTTTTATGGTTGAGTTGTGTTTTTATAAATTTAAGATAAAAGTCCTTTGTAACATATCTAATTTGCAATTATTTTCTCCCATTCTGTGTATGGGGTTTTCACTTTCTTAATGATTTAGAGTGCTGAAGTTTTTTATCTTGATGAAATTAAATTCATTCGTTTTTCCATCATTGCTTTTGCTCTTGGTATCATATCTAAGAAAATGTCACCTAGCCCAAAGCCACAAAGATTTACTTCTAGAAATTTACAAAGATGAAAGGCTTACACTTTCTAATTTCAAAGATTGTAACAAAGCTACAGTAATCAAAAGATTCTGGTATTGCCATAGGACTAGATAAATAGATCAATAGGATAGAATTGAGAGTCTGATAATAAGTGCTTATGTTTGTGGTTAACAAATTTTAGACCAGGGTCCCAAGAATTTTCAGTGGAGAAAGTCTAATTCTTTCAACAAATGGTGCAAGAGCAACTAGATATCCACATTAGAAAAACTCAAGTTGGATCATTTCTCACACTGTACAAAAAAATTGAATTCAAAAAGTGTCATAGATCTAAATGTATAACCTAAAACCATGTAATTCTTAGAAGAAAACGTAAACATTCTTCTGGCCTAATTTTAGGAGAAAATCTCAAGTAGTATAATAAATGCTCTCATCTAATTTGCCTAAGTGAAGATGTTACCTGTATTTACCTTTAGAGGAATTATAGAGCAAATTGCAGGCCATAAAATCTAAGCCTCTTGCAGTTCTGCTTTGAATTCTCTGTACGATCTTGGGTATGTCATTTAGCCGTGTATCGATAAATTTACTCTGCTGTTTTCGTAGGCTTCCTGGATCATCTTTAAGTTTGCAGTAAGTCTTTCTTGAGGGGATCTGAATGAATGTAGCATCCTGAATGTTATTTTATATTTGTAGGAGGTTACAGAGAAGTGGAATAATAATTACACATTTCTAGCTTTTAATTCTAAATACTTGGTGTGATGAAAAGGTGTAAATTAAATAATCAGATTACCGTTGATTGATAGGACCTATGTCTACAAGTTTAAAATAGTCATCACTTTTCTCATAGTGGCTGAGTGATAATTAGCAGGAGACATAGTTATCAACACTTAGCACATAGACGTGAAGACATTCACTGCTTATTCAGAACAGATGGACTATAGATACTAAATCTTGTCATACATTAAGTAATAGCCTTGAAATTATTTTCCAGATGTTTTAGGTTATAATTTACTGGAGCCAAACCATAAATTTCTAAGATACAAAGTGTCTTCACCAGGGAAGATTGTGAAATAGTTCTTTTTAAAGAAAAAGAGGGTAAAATTTTCAGAGCTATTTTGAATCAGAACCTAAACCTGCCAGTTATATTCAACAGAACAGCACATCAGTAAAAGCAGTATAGAGAAGAACTGTCCGTAAATTCCGTTGTTTAATTCTCTATCTTAAATTCAATTTCTTGGGTCATTGAAGGTAAGTGGCAATCTAGAGTGGAGGCCTGCTGGTGCCATACTGCCTTTTAAGCAGAGCGTCACTACCCATGTGAGACTGCCCCATAAAACAAAACCAAACTTTATACAGATGAAATTCATCCATAAGTCCACCTACGCAGTTTTAATTTTTCCCACATGCAAGTTTTTTGGTATGATTTATAAGGTTCTTTTTGGAAATTAATGCCAAATAACATTATTGAGACAATTACCTTCTAAAACCAACAAAGTTTTGATAAAATAATTGAATCAAATAGAGTTAGTATTTACCCACTTACAACAATGAACATTAGCAATGTGTTAAACCTCAATGGCAATATGGTTTAATTTACCTTTATATATTCTGTCAGACACTGCCTTCTTTCACTTCCCTCAGAGTTATTGACACATCATTTCTCCTTCTATCCGGCCATCCATCCATTCAGCTATCCATCTTTCTGTACCTGTAGATCCCATCCCCTCCCCACAGACACACACACATGTTTTGACACTTCAAGTTATTTAATTTGAGACTCAGGTAGGCAAGATAATCTTGGCAGGGGATGTAGCTTAGTGGTGCTATGCCTGCCTAGAAAGTACAAGGTCCTGAGTTCAATATCTGGTACCAGAAAAAAAAAGAGAGATAATCTAGGACACCGCTAATGGTGGTTGGTGGAGTTTATGTGCTGCTAGAAACCCATCTAATTCAACAAATATTGAGTACCCATTGTACTCCTTGCACTCTATTAAGAGTTTGATTCACAGGAAATAAAAAATCATAACCTTATCTGTAAAAAAAATTATATGAATAATAGACATAAACCAAATATATTACAAAAATATTGTCCTAACCACCAATCAAGAAAATAACACAATGAAGTGTAATATCTAGGAACTTAAGATAATTTTTTGATTGATTAGGTATATTTTTCAGAACAGTCCTTATGTAGATGAGCATGAATGGTAGTTTCTGTTAGGTGCAGTGGAAACAGAGAAGCTGTACTTCTGGGATCTGCTTAAGAAATGAGAGGCTGTTTCACAGAGAAGATGCCTCTGAGCTGTCCTGAAGGAGGACAGGGATTTCTTGGCATATTGGAGAGTGAGGCATTTGTTCAGGAGAATTGGGTCTAAAGAGGGGAGAGGAGAGTCTGAGTTAGGAGAGAACAAGGCAGTTTCAAAGGTCAATCGTGTGGCTGTGTTACTAGAGTATAAACTTCAAGCAGAATCATCAGAGATGGTTAGGAAAATAGATAGGTAGCATTTAGGTTTGAATAATCTTGACCTCCATAATCTAAAAATGTTTAGAATACAGAACAAGAAATTACTAACAGAAAGAGCCACAGTGGGGAGCAGGAAGGCCTACTCTATGTGCCATTTGGAGGTAATTAGAAAGGAATGGGTTTCAAGTGAGTAGAAGAAAGAAGTCTCTAGCAAGTCACAAAAAAGTGAGTTATTTCCTACTGAGATATCAAACTAGATCTTAACTATGTATCAAGGATTCTGTTAAAGGGATTATTGTATCCCCTATGAATCACATTAGGGCACTGAAGGCATTTTACAGCTTTAAGATTCTTTTTTTTTTCAATTTTCATCTGCTTGAGTAACTATATTTGAGAGCTCTCAAATTCTGTACCAAATGCAGTGTTTCCATGTCATTGTATCCAAGCATGGTAACCATGGTTGCACAGACTGAAATTTCTTATAGCTTCTGGTCCAGTCTGCTTTCAGTTCTGTTCATGTGAGCCTCCAGTAGATAATTTCTTTATCACAGAACTGTGGTTTTCATCTCTCCCATTGCTCATCATTCTGCCTACTGTCTGCTTTCCAGGATATGATCCTAGCTCAGTTTTCTTTGTCATTTGATCCTGGATCCCATCATGTTCCTTCTGTACCATTTTCTCTGAAAAAAAATATTCCATGTTCTGTCAATTTATGTTTCCCAGTTGGATTATCAAAGTCTTATACTACCACATCAGAAGGATAATTTTTGCTATGAAAATTGATTCTTCAGGGTGCTTTCCCTTTTTGTAACATTAAGGTTATAAATAAACTATACAGTTTTTTACATTATTCTCACATATAGCAATTCATTTATTGAATATTTGGGGATATCTATAATATGACAACACTGAGGACCAATACTGAAGTGATTCATAAAAAGTACTTTCAATTATCAGACAAACATTCCAGTGGGGAAAACCAACTATAAACATGTAAAACAAATAAATAATGGTACAGATAGTTCCCAACTTAGGATAGTTTGATTTTTTTCAACTTTACATTGGCGTGAAAACAGTGCAATTCAGTAGAAAATATTTTTTGAATTTTGGCCTTTTGCAAGGCTGGTCATATGTAGTATGATAGTCTCCTGAGATGCTGGGTGGTGGCAGCGAGCCACAGTTCCCAGTCAGATGCAGAATCACTACATAAACTGATACTCTACATTGTACTGGGTTGCTAAGCTATGATACGGCAGGTTGACTGCATTGAATATACTTTCAGCTAATGATATTTTCTTTTTTCAAGAATATTACTATTACTTTCATTTTTGATCCTTTTATTTTTTAATTTGTATTTCATTAGTACATATTTGGAGTATACATGAAGTTTACTTATGATATTTTCAACTTATAATGAGTTTGTCAGGAAATAATGCCATTTTAAGTAGAGAACCAACTGTATTTCATGTAGTAATAAGTACTAAAAATTAAAGTGACCATGCAGAGTGACTTAGAAACATAGGCTGACACCATCAGCTACCAGAGTCAGGGATTCTCAGGGAAGTAGCATTTCGGCCAATGCATAGATAATGGGAAAGACAGTAGGTGAACAGAGAGAGTTACAAAGCCAAGGGCCTGAGTAAAGACAGGAGTGAGAGAGGACCAGTGTGGACTGGAGCCTGCTGGGTGAGAGAGTCAGTCATAGGAGATGAAGCTACTGACTTGATGAGGGCTCAGTCATGAAAAGTCTTACTACTCATGCTAAAATAATTCAATATCATTGTAGTTGCAGTGCGAAGCCATTCAAGAATTTTTATCCAGCAAAGTAACTTGCTAGAAAAATCTCAAGATTTAGAGGTGGCTCTACATAGGAGCAAATGTTATGTTAAAGCTCATTAGGAGAAAGAAGTACCTTGTAGCTTGAAGCTTTAAAATGGAAAATGAGTTTGACATTTTCACACAAACAGGTATTTCTGATTAAACCATTCATGACTAGTAAGTACTTCAAATAAATAGCTAACATCAAAGAGTGTCATTAGCAGTATTATCTGAATTTCTTAAATTAAGGGTGGTTTGCATTACTTTATAGCAGCCGTTGGTTCTCTGCTCCTCTCCATAGTTCCTAGTGTGCTCTTACCAGATGTTACTCTTATTATCTGAATGAAAATATATTCAAGTGACATTGTAGGTCATAGTTGTCATTGATTCCAAATATATTCATTCTCAAAACCCTCATCAACAAGACCAGCATCTGTTGCAAATAAAATCACTCCAAGTTTAGGTTGTATACTCATTATTTCCTCCCTGAAGTTCTGCCACTACTTTATTATCATATAACACAGAGCTGCCTTCTTTTTTCAAGATCTTACCATTGTGGAACTTCATTTCTGCATCATCATTTCTTGTTGACTTTTGCTACCAGTTGAATGTATCCCAAGGTATATGGTCACTTAAATGTTAAGTAAAAATAGCTTTTGACCTGGTCCTGTCCAAGATGGCGGGACACTCTGGTATATAGCAACAGTGGGAGAGTCTCTGGGACATTGAGGTTTTCTTTATCAGCAAAGTACTGTTGGTACCAGCAGCACCTCAAATGTTATCTCTGCTTTTGATGTGTCTGATACCTGCTCATTCACTCTTCTGCATCTGGCACAGGTAAAACTGAGATAAATTTGAGGAACATAACATTCTTTAGTATGTTACGTTTTGTTAAAATAGATTTAGATACAGCAATCACTCTACTAAACATATATTCACTTTCGTTTTAATGTGTATATTTCCATCAAGAGGAAACCCACAAGTTATCTGATTTTCCATGCAGACAGAAGTATAAATTGTTTCTTTTTTTCAGAAAATGCTTCCAGACTGCACATTTTTATTTAGAGGACAGTACATCCCCTCGAGTAATATCTACCCCGCCAACACCTATCTTTCCGATTTCAGGTAATGACTTAAAGTGTGACCATGAGTAGCTGGGAGATACTAAAATAAAACCACAATGTTAAAGAGGCTTGTTTGTATTTGAGCACTTGGCAAATGGCTATAATATAAATTAGTGACTATATATGTTGCCTCAAATATTAACTGTATCACATATCAGGCACTCAGGCTTATATCTTCTTCTCATTAATTTTAAGCATTCTTAACCATACAGCAGATATGGCAAAATAATAATTCTTCAGGTGTAACATGTTGGAATTGAGCATTTATAGCAATAAAATATTAGTTAAAAATATTTCTGAAGTTTACTAATTTCCATTACTTTAATGGAAAACTAAGCAACAAATGTCAAAATACACCGGTGCAGTAAATGTTCATAGGAGAAAATAACAAAAATAAGGCAAAAACCTAGTTCCTTTCTGCTCATTTGCATTTATATGAGAAAATAATCTTAATTACATTAGGAAAAAACCTCTATAAAATGCTGGTAATAGTGGTGAAAAAAAAGAGAGACACAAACACAAAGAATATATAGTTGCTTGAGATACTTGAAGTCTCCAAATGTTGAATGGTTGAATATTTATTTGGGAAAACATTTGACTATTGTTAACAAAACTTACCTGGATAACAATATCCAAAACTTAATCAGGGTCATTTTGGTTGAGACCTTCCCTGACTCCAAAGTTCACATGGTAAGTAAGACCACAACCACTTGTTTAGTTAATACTTTATGTAACATCTTTGATGAAATGTGATAACACAAAGTGCGGCGACTGGAACTGTGTGAACTATGTAAGAAGTACTGGAGAATAAAGAATGAGATGGGGATCTGGAAGTCACCAAACTAGGGATCTAGAAATAAAAATTAATCTGTGTGGTCATTTTACAGAGATTACTATTGAAACTGTCTGATGCTCCATAAAGTATCGCTAGAGGGTCAAGTTCTGTGGGATGTTATCGTCAGAAATCTCTTGACTAAAAGAAGCAGAAAAAAACGTTTTATTTATATTTTATATAAATTCCATAGTTATGAAATTTATGATGTAGAATATATATTATCTATTTTATATAAATTTATGCTTATATTAGAGGAAATTAAAAGTGACTTGCTGGTTTTTCACCTTTTTTATCAGTATTAGAGCTCAAACCAGGGGTGCTCTGCCCCTGAGCTACTTCCCCTGCCATATCTATTTTTTATTTTGAGACAGAGTCTCTCTAAATTGCTCCAGGCTTGCCTTGAACTTTCTGACCTTCCTAACCCAGCCTCCCAAATAGCAGAAACTATGGGAATGTGCCACTGTACTATTTTATCAACTCCAACTCTTTGACCACCTCCGTTTTATTTCTGTTCTAGTGTGTATTAAAATCCTGTGCATTTATATCAATATGGGATAATTTTTCATTACCATTCTTAGAATTGGAGACTGAGAGCTTTCATCTGCCTGTTGCAAATTGATTCTCTTCACTTCTGAACATATTTCCTCTACCTACCCTGTTCAGTGTGGGTGTGCAAATTAACTCTTATGTTATCCAGAATCCAGCCTGGTTTATGTGCTTAACCAATAAGTGCAGTAACGTTAAGTCAGGAACTTGTGTATGAAATCGAAAATCCTCCATTTTGACTGTCAATAGAATAGTACCCAAGGGCATAGCCTTCCTTCACTCATTCAGCTTTCAGAGATTCACTCATGATCACCTGCATAGGTACCTTTCACATTAAGTCAAAAAATGAAAAGATACATTAGCATCACTGGCTTACAGACCAGTTAATAAGAGAAATTACCGAAATAGCTAACTGTTGGTAAAACTTAGTCTGCTTGCGAAAGGCTGGCTGAGTAGGGTAACATGACTGGATTTGAAGGACATTCACTAGCACTAATGACTCAAGTGTGACAAATTATTTCTGTTTTCTTATCTAATTATAAAAGCTTCTTCTAATCAAGATGGTTCGGTAGGTGTGAAGGTGGAATTACACCCTTGTCTAGTATTTCTTAAGCTTGAGTGGCTAATTCAATTTTAGTATTCACGTCCACTCATCTAAGAGAGAGAACAGATGGATTCTAATTTTTTTATTCAACAAATTCTTGGGAACTGAAGCTTAAAAATATTACATGGCCTAAATGCAGAACATCTGTTGATGTAAATAACTGTTTCTAGTGAAATGTGTTTGATGTTCCCTTGTCAGAGAAACCACTTGTGAAATTGCATACTGTGAACTAGTAATGTACTTAATCTTGGAAAGTATTTCCAGGAAAAGAAAAAAAGAAGTAAAACAGGGCAGTTAAAGAAATTTGGCCCCTTCACAATTAATTAACAGATCCAATGACTTTGTTTACATAGCATATTTTCAAGTTAGAATTCTTGAAGTTTTGCAGATTAAAAGTCCCAAAGGTTTTTTGAAATTATTCTTAATGAATATACTTTGTATAAATATTTTTATTATTTATTGAAAATGAAAAATGTTTTAAACATCTGACTACTTGACTGTAAGGCATTAAACTGTTCAGTTTTATAAAACTGAAATTGTACTGTAGTAAAATTGAAAATATAGTATGCATGTCTTTTTTCTCCAGAATTTACATGTAACTCCTACTTATTTAAAACAAAGTTGTTCGTAAAGAGATGGAGTGCTTGATAAGCAAGGCTTTGTTGGTATTTATAAATTAACATTAGACCACCATTATGTGGTCTTTTCTACTATGTATGGAAAAGGGATTATTGATGAAATCAGATTACGAAAATTCACTTTAAGTTTGAGAATAAATATAAATAAAATTGGTAATTGTTGCTTAAAATCTGAGCACAGATTTAGTTGGGATTTTAAAATAATTCAATTTGGAAGTTGTTTTAGGAAATAGTTTGTAAAGAAGAGACACGTTCATTTCTATTGTTTTACCTTTCTAACACAGGTTTTTTTTATGTACTTAGATGATGTTGGAGCAATTCCAATAAAGCACTTTCCAAAGCATGTTGCAGACTTACATGCTAGTAATGGGTTTACTGAAGAATTTGAGGTATGATCTCAATGTATCTGTTTAAAATAATATAGAAAATAATAAATTCTGAAGATTCAGCGGTAGGCTATTTCTTGACTGAAAAGCATTGAAACCATTTTTATTTCTAGGGAAAATATCAGTTCTATAATTACTTGTTTGTTCCGGAGATGTGTTATGGTTACCATATAATTTAGAAAGTAGGTTTTCCATTTTAAAAGCCAATTTGTACTAGTGGAAGAATAAAAAATAATGTTAATTCTCTACCATTAAGTACAGATCGCTAGCGGTCTTTTTTAAAAATCTGAATTTGGGCCGGGCATTTGTCCCAGTGGTTCCACTGCCTGCCTCGCAACCTGCAGAAGTTTGATCCCTGGTACCAAAACTTTGATCCCGAGTTTGATCCCTGGTACCAAAACAAAAAAACTATGAGCAAAGTGGTAGAAAGAAAATAAAGAAAAAATAAGAACCAAGAGAGATTATGTAAAGGTACAAATTTCCAATGATGAATGTCATTATATTGTATACCTAAAATGTACCAATAAAATAAAATTTAAAAACTATAAAAAATAAAATAAAAATCTGAATTTGTAACAGATTCTTTTTAATTTTCTAAATTATATGAATTATACTAAACTACTAAATATCATGATTTTCAGCTAAACTGCATACAAATTCTTAATTGTAAATATTATACCAATGCAAAAGCATTTAGATAGCTCTTTTATTTTACAAAGTAAATCATTCTTCTCAAGAAAATGTGTTTCTAAAAAACTTGCACTTTAAAATCAGTGAAAAATTTCCCAGTTGATAGTCTGTTATATATTTTTAGAATAGAAAAGGTGGAGAAATTTACTCCAAATGTATTGGCCTAGTGAATTATCATATCATTTAGACAGATTTTTCAAAACAGGACATTATAAACCCAAAAGTAACAATAGCCACAGTAAGAAAAAGAAAAAATTACTGTATTTGATCATTCCAAGCATGTCATTGACTAGGTACTCCCGCATTCAACCTTCACTCTACTCTGGAAGTTAGCTGTTATTCTTTCTATTTGTTATCCATGAACTCAGACTGCATAGAAGTTCATTAACAGCCTATAGATAGCAAAGCTGGAATTTAAACCTAGGTCTGTAATTTTAAACTTCATGCCCTTTCCATTAGCAAGCAACCATCAGCCTCCCTTCTGGCCTCTTCCCTCTATGAAGCACCTCATCCTACTGCCTTTTCATCTCTCCCTCACCTGCCCAACCCCAAATGCTCAATGATCCTCCTACTTGAAGGACTTGGAGCTCTAGATCTGATCATAGGATTTACTCTCCTAACATCTAGTACCTCCTTCCACACATTAATCACTTCCCAGGTCTCTCATCAGTTAAGACTTAGGAAAGGAAAATGCCATACATGAAACAGCTTGAAGAAAGCAAGAGAAATGAAATGTGATATAATGTGAAGAATTATATATTTAAAACATCGACTTCATAACCAAGTGTGGCAGTGCACACCTGCAATTCTAGCTATTGGAGTGACTAAGGCAGAAAGTTATCAAGTTGGAAGGCAGCTCAGGTGATTTAGGGAGCCCTTATCTCAAAATTAAATCGAAAGGATGGGGAATGTAAAATCAGTAGTAGCCCATTTGCCTAGCATGTGTAAGCCCCTGGCTTCAATCTTTAATATGAAAAAAAATGTCAAATTATTTTTTCTTCCCACAAGATAAAGGTTACTGGTAATAGAATGTCACCTCGGCAATAACTGCTGTTACTTAAAGTTAACCGCAGTGTTAACTGATAGCAACTATCAGGCTAATGTCAAAGAAAGTTATACTGGTGATAGGGAAGATATGTCAAAGATCATTCTGATCTTCCAAATGTTAAAAAATGGCCTAAAATAGACTATTGATAATTGAAGATGTTGATAGCATGTGCCCAAAGGCAGATCATTATTGTCACAAGCATAAAGTAATTTTGAATATAAACAGTCCACAGTAATTAAATTAATAAGATGACTTCATACCTTTACCCAAAATTTTTTCTTTACTGCTTTTAACACATGTCCTGATTAAAGAAAAATTTTCAATTACTTAATAATTATTTTAATAACTAGTAATGCTACACCTTTTAAGTGGTTCACCTATTAGATTGTTTTTCATTGTTCAGAATGACTTGCTGCAAAAGAGGCCTTCAAAGCTTGTTTGGAGAGATGGTGGGCCACTTGCTAAAGAATCAGATTCATAAGTTATAACGCTTTCATTTTATTATCTTAATACTAAGTTTTAAATTTTAAACTAAGGTATTTAGACAGGAAATATCTCTGAAGGGCACTTTAATTCATTTTAATAAAAAATGGCAGAAATAACTTTTCCATACCCACTGAAGTTTAAACAAAAAGGAGCCTACTAATTAAATATATAGAAAGTAATCCTATCTAAATTTTGCTTCAAATAACATGATAGATTGGAACAAAAAATTTAAGGAGAATTTTAATGGTTTGACAACTTTAAGTATGTTACAAACCACCTAATATGAAGCTATTTATCTTTTAAAATAACTCAAAAGACAAAAAAAAAAAGAAACCTGTATCACTACTTCAGAGTTTTAAATAGTGCTATAATGGTGAAGTAAAATTGTATCTGTACATTAGCAAATTCAATAACTATTACAAAATGGGCCATGGAATCTATGGCTGTTTTCATCTATTACTTTTTAAAAAGTCATTATATGACATCAGTGTCCTTTTAAAAATTGTTATTTTTTTCCTTTCACATAATTTTAAGGTTCCAGATTGTTAGTTTGATTTGCATGCAATTGTTTGAAACATTGTTTTGTTAGTATGTGACAAATGTATTTATTGCATGATCATAGTTTTCCATTGTAAACCTAATATGAACACTTTTTTTTCTCATTTGTCGTGTGCTGTGGAATTTGATTTCTTTACTTTTTTGGCATTCATTCCCTCATTAGACACTGAAAGAGTTTTACCAGGTAAGGCATTATTTCACTGCATTTTCTTTTAGCCAAGAAGTAGTTGTAATACATAAAAAAAAAAAAAGTTTTTGTTTTTGGATAGACTATTTTGTTTGTTTTGTCTTGCATATTTTATTTTAAGGTGTTTTGTTTAAAAGCATGTGTATTAAAATGGTGTCTGTGCGATTTCTTGCAGGAAGTACAGAGCTGTACTGTTAATTTAGGCATTACAGCAGACAGCTCTAACCACCCTGACAATAAGCACAAGAACCGATATGTAAACATTGTTGCCTGTGAGTACATCCTCAACTCAGCTGACTTCATCTTCCTCACTGCTGTGACATTAACCAGCGTCCTGAAGACCTTGACAGCCAGCTCTCAGTAGGGCTGTTTCAGGTCTTGGGTTATCAGGAAATAGAATTTGTGTTTGACAATGCATAGCATGATATGACTCCATTTGTTTCTTTTATAAACAGAACACATTTTAATTGGAAATATTCTGCCCCACGAAACAACCAAGTTTCCTTCTAGTAACGCTTTCCTCTGTCGTTATGTATCTCCTGCAAGTAAATATAAGCTCTGTAGAACTGAAGTTAATCCCACATTCCTTGTTTCAACATGTTTGAATTCCCACAGTTATACTATACAACCTTACTATGGTTTTTAGCCCCTTTCACCTGGCATTGGCACCTTTTCTGTGCCTGGATAATTGTCTTCCTGCCTCCATTTCCTGGAAAGAGCCAAGAATCCTTCTGTTTCCTTCTGTTGTGTCTCTTCACCCATCAGTCTTCTGTTCAGAGCTTGTCTGCTGCCAACCTTCCCTAGCTTTCTGGGACTCTCATCACTCTTCCTTCTCACTGAGTGGCTCTCCACTACTCACAGCCCCAGAATCATTTTAAATATCCATCCAAGATGCCAACTTCAAGCTTCAACCACTATGAAAACTTTTATTATCATCCCAAGCCAATATACTGTCTGCCTTCACATCTCCCTTGGTGTTGCGCTTCTCTCTCAACACACGTATATTCCCTTCTGGTATATGTCCTAGGCTCACCTAATACAGTAGAATATTTCTTTAAAGCAGAAATTTTGTTCTTCATCTTTGTTATCTTTATTTCCTCATTTCCTCCAAAGCCTCATAAATTATTTTTGTCATTTTAATTGTGTGAAATAAATTATGACACAAATATAAATGGCCTTTATTCTGAAGTAGTCTGTGTTTTATTGAAATACATTATTTTTTATTCCAGATGATCATAGCAGGGTTAAGCTTGCACAACTTGCTGAAAAAGATGGAAAACTGACTGATTACATCAATGCCAATTATGTTGATGTAAGCATGCTTGATCTGAAAGTTTATGGCAGTTATATCAGATGCTGGATTTATGATACTGTGTATACACCTGTGTGTAACACGTTTTCTGATTTAGCAATAGTAAACAAATCAGAGTGAATAATTTTAAGAGAAAATCTTATGACTAAATGATTTCAGATCGAATGGCAGTTTAATTGGCTTATCTTCTGGGAGTGGGGAGAACTCAGGCTAGGAATGTAAGTTCAAGACAGAATATGTATATTCAGTTAGGTTTATAACTCTCAAATGTAAGGGGTAGGACAAATGCTTATTTTTAATTTCCTATAGCTCCTGACACAATGTTGTACATATAGCAGATGATCAATGCATCCTAACTGAAAGAATTTCTTGGTACTACTAATAGACAAACACATGGTTATTAAACCACTTAGCGATCTTTTATAATTTGGGGCTCCCCTCAGGACACTAGAGCATTTCAAACTTTCTGGACCTCTCCAGGCACTGTATATTACTCACTGATTTCTGGTTTTTCACTGTAGTCAATAGAATGTCAGCAGAATTCAGTTATTTCCCAGACCCTAATCTCACAGATTGTCTTCAGGTTAATGCCATATGCAACACTAAATTCAAAAAACTGCATACATGAGTATAAAGTGGGTTTGTAATGAACATCATTTCATGCTTCCATAGGTGGCAGTGTGTGTGTCAGAATTAAATAGAGTTTTCCAGTTTTGACTGGTTTTGAACTGTACCTCTGCCATTGGTTAGCAGTGGGACATTGGACAGCCACTTAACTCTGCTGAGCCTCAGTTTGCACCTCTGCAAATCAGGGATGGAGCTTCCATTTTGCATAGATGATGGATTAGATTAATGTTTGTAAAACATCTTTTCCCGTGATGCTTACTCAAGGATGGCTAGTAATGAGTAGGCCTACTCATTCCCACCGAGGAGAGAAAAAAGGTCAGAACTCCAGAGGTTTCTTAACTGATATGGACACTTAGCCACATTGTCTGACAAACATTCCAAAACAACACAATCAAAAAGCAAATCTTAAGCACAGTAAATCGATATAGGCTAAAAGCATTTGGAATAAAAATGCAGAGAATTGTGAATGTGCCAAAGCAAAGAGAACTATTTTTTAACAAATATTATAGTTAAGAGACAGTTGTTATCCTTCCTGGTTTTATCAACTTTCTCCAGCTTTGCAAATTTAATAGATTTCTGTTATAGAAAAATGGCACTGACCTTAAAGACTTTATATATATATATATATATATATATATATATATATATATATATATATACACAGTTGTAAAGCGTATATATAATACAGTTAGTGAGAAAGACTTGTTAATTTTCTCTTCAGGGATATAACAGGCCAAAGGCTTACATTGCTGCCCAAGGACCCCTGAAATCCACAGCTGAAGACTTCTGGAGAATGATATGGGAGCATAACGTGGAAGTTATCATCATGATAACAAACCTTGTTGAGAAAGGAAGGGTATGTGGGTCATTTATTGTGTCATCTCCAGATTGCAATTAGAGATCCTTTTAATTAGCTTTAAGAGTCAGCATTAAAAGCAACAAAAATTAATAAAACTAATAAGGGTTTATAAGGATAAGGATTTCTTCTTGTAAGTATGACAGCTAAAAGGACCCAGTCAGCATTATAGGTCAAAATTTGTTACCATCAGTGCAGCTATCTCTTTCTTTAAATACATTCTTCATGCTCTGAAAAAAACATGAATGAGACTTACTAAAAAGCAGAGAAGACTATAACCTATTTTCATTTGAAGGACCTGGATTTGAGTGCAGGCTCTCAATACATCTGGCATCACTTTCTTTTTATGAAAGAGGGAAGATGAGCCTAGGTCATGTCAAGTCTCTCAGTTCTATGATTCTATCCCTAGTCTCCTCTGCAACTAACTTAAAATCACTGAGAAAGGAAAAATGATGTTTAGATGAGTCAGAGAATCTTCCTGTCATGATCTGCAACCTTCACTTGCTTCAGGAATGACTTTTACATTGTATGTTTGAAATACATAAATAAAATCTTTATTTTCTCTTTTGCAGAGAAAATGTGACCAGTACTGGCCAACAGATGGTAGTGAAGAATATGGGAACTTTTTGGTCAATCAGAAGAATGTTCAAGTGCTTGCCTATTACACTGTGAGGAATTTTACTCTAAGAAACACAAAAATTAAAAAGGTGAGTCAATAAATAATGGACATATCCCATTAGTAGATGAATAGATAAAGAAATATATAGATATAGATATGCACATTGGTTCACAAATTTAATGTGTTCTACAATTTTGAAAAGATATGATGTGAAATAGGAGGAAAAGGGACAAAGAGGAAGGGGAAGTGGGAGGGGTAGGGGAAAGGAAAGAAGGGAATGGAATTAATATGAGAAAATGAAAAAATGGAAACAAAGTCTTTGTAAATGGGGAGGGATGCGGGGGTTGAAGGGAGGGCAGGGGAAGGGGGAAAAAATAAGAACCAAGAGAGATTATGTAAAGGTGCATATTTCCAATGATGAATGTCATTATATCGTATACATAAAATGTACCAATAAAAGGATATACAAAAAAAAAATTTTGGAAAGATGGCCATGTTTGTGTTTGTGTTTGTGTAGGAAAGGTGGCCTCGGTAATATCTGTCACCTGATGCAGAGTTTGGAAACAAAAAATTGTGACAAATGCTTCTGTTTGCAAACCACATTGTTTGCAAACAAAAGTGTCATGAAGTGAGGTACCACTGTGTGTGTGTGTGTGTGTGTGTGTGTGTGTGTTTGTGTGTGTGTGTATGGAGTGCAATACTATCCAGCTTTAAAAGAGAATGAAATCCTGTCATTTGTGATTACTTGGATGAACCTAGAGAACATTATATTAACTAACATAAGCCAGGCACAAAAAACAGATAATGTATTATCTCACTTGTACTTGGAAACTAAGAAAGTCAAATTAAGAAGCAGAGTACAATGCGGGTTATCAGGGCATGAAAGTGAAGAAAGCTGGGTGATGTTGGTCAAAGGAAACAAAACACATTTATGTTATACACTGGAAATCTATATAATTTTTAGCAATTAAAAATAATTTCTTTTTAAAAAGTAAACCCAATGATGTCCTTTAATGCATTCTGTCCCTTTGTAAATGAATAGCTAACATTACCAAGATGGCATACAATTTGTGTCTTCCAAGTGTCTGTCAGCTGTGTATTTGGAGCCAGACCACTCATGGTGGAGGTGGTTACAAAGGATGTGATGTGTGAATAAAACTTTCTGTTCAGTGTGGCCACTTCACAGGGGAGCCCTCGTGTACTCCCAGCATCCACAAAAACACATGAAGATTGAAATAAGTGAAGTAAAATAATACCCCAAAAATAATGTATTATCTCAGATTCTCAAGAGAAACAAAAACAATAGGAAGAGCAGGAACAAAAATAGGATGTATGCATATGGATGGATGGCCAGATGACAGACAGATAGATAGATAGATAGATAGATAGATAGATAGTAGATAGATAGATAGGTAATAGAGAGAGATAGAGATATGTAGATACCTAGAGATAGGTAGGTAGATATAGATAGATAATAAATAGATAGATGATAGTTGATAGATGGACAGATGAGACAGTATTTTCTAAAGATTGACTAATACAGTTCTGGGGATTAGCAAATCTGAAATCTGAAGGGCAGATATCAGATTTGGCAGCCTGGAAATTCAGTTAAGAGTTGATATTTTAGTGTAGAGTTCAAATTCATCAAGGCAGCAGGCTGAACATTTAAACAGGTTTCTGCATTACAAGCTTAATGAGAATTTCTTCTTTTTCAGCAAAACTGTCTTCATTCTTAAGGCCTCAATTAATTGGATTGGTCTCATCTACAATAGGGAAAGTAATCTGCTTTACTCAAAGTCTTCTAATTTAAATATTAATTACATCTAAGAAAATATCTTCACAGCAACACCTGTTGTGACTAATGTTCCGCCAAATAGCATGAAACTAGAGCCTAGCCAAGTGGGCGCATAAAACTGACCATCACAAATGGCAGTATACTTTTCTTTTTGCTTCATTACATACTTTCAACATCAAACTGTGAATCTTAGATTTATGTTTAAGAACCGTGTGTGTGTGTGTAACTCTTATTAGCTATCTGAACTTTTCCAGGGATCCCAGAAAGGAAGGCCCAGTGGGCGAGTGGTCACACAGTACCACTACACTCAGTGGCCAGACATGGGAGTCCCTGAATATTCCCTGCCAGTGCTGACCTTCGTGAGAAAGGCAGCTCATGCCAAGCGCCACGCAGTGGGCCCTGTTGTAGTCCACTGCAGGTAAGTCTCAGAGATGAGCTTCCAAACCCATAGAATTGTTTATGAAAGGAAATCAACGGAACAAAGTTTTGCCAAAATGGGAATGATTTCATGAAATGAGGGAGATGAAATTATATGTCCATTTGTGTAAGTATTGATCACTAGGACAAGAGTATGCTAGACTCAGAGTCTGATTGCTGAATATTTCAGAGCACCAAATATTTATATTTATTATTCTATTTGATTGTTGGAATGGTGTGTTAATTACTTTTCTCTTGTTGCTGAGACAAAATACCTGACACCCAAAGTTAAAGGGGAAAGGTTCATTTGGCTCACAGTTCATAGAGGTTTCAGTCCATAATAGACTGGCTCTAAGGCCAAGTGGCAGAGGGGTAAGGGTTCATGACAGTAGAAGACAAGAAGCAACAAGAGAATTTAAATCTTTCTGCCCCTTTTATCCCATCCAGACTAATAGGTGGCAAAAACCGATCACTCACATGTAGTGGTTTAGTAATCAAACGCCCTTAATCCCAGCATCACACATTTCAGATTCAGCCACCTCTGAAAAAGAAAGCCCCACCTCATCTGCCTGATGACATGGAGGACATCTAAACACAAGTCATAACAAATGGTCTTCAAAGAATTATTGCCACTACTGTTTAAACTCTTCAATGAAACTGGAAGGGAAGCAATACCCCCAAATTCATTCCTGGAACCAAGCATCATCTTGATCCCCAAAGCAGATAAAGACCCAACTGAAAAAGAGAACTATAGGTCAATCTCACTAATGAATATAGACCCAAAAATCCTCAATAAGATACTGGCAAATAGAATGCAGAAGATCACCAAGAAGATCATACAACCTGACCAACTGGGATTCACCCTAGGGATGCAGAAATGGTTAAACATATGCAAATCAATGAATGTAATACACTACATTAACAGAGCCAAGGACAAAAAACATATGGTCATCTCAACAGACACAGAAAAAGTATTTGACAAAATCCAACACCCATTCATGATAAAAACCCTAGAGAATTGGAATAGACAGTTTCAATCTCAATCTGATAAAACCCATCTATGGAAAACCAACAGCCAACATCATACTACATGGTCAGAAACTGAAATCTTTCACGCTAAAATCAGGAACAAGACAAGGATGTCCACTATCACCACTCCTGTTCAATATAGTTTTGGAAACATTAGCCACAGCAATTAGACAAGAGAAAGAAATAAAAGGAATAAAGACAGGAAAGGAAGAAGTTTAATTGTCATTGCATGTGACATGATACTCTATATAGAAGACCCCAAGAACTCCACCAAAAGTCTTCTAGATTTAGTAACCAAATTCAATAGAGTAGCTGGATACAAACTCAACACACACAAAAATCAATAGACTTCCTGTACACAAACAGCAGATTCACTGAGAGAGGAACTGGAGAAACAACTCCAGCATCCAAAAAATTGAAATACCTAGGAATCAACCCAACAAAAGAAATCAAAGACTTCTACTCTGAAAACTACAGCACTCAAAAAAGAGATAGAAGAGGATGTAAGAAAATAGAAAGACATCCAGTGTACCTGGAAGAACCAATATAGTGAAAATGGTCATACTTCCAAAACTGCTATATAGATTCAATGCAATCCCGATTGAAATCCCAACAGTATATTTCACAGAACTAGATAAAACAATCCAAAACTTCATTTGGAATCAGAAGAGACCTAGAATAGCAAAAGCAATTCTAGGCAACAGAGACATGGCAGGGGGTATCACAATCCCCAATTTGAAACTATACTACAAAGCCACTGTGGTAAAAATAGCATGGTACTGGCAAAGAAACAGACCCAAAGATCAGTGGAATAGATTAGAAGATGCAGAAACAACTCCAGACATACCTCATCTTTGACATCTCAGCTACTTCATCCTTGACAAAGGAACCAAGCTCCCTCACTGGAGGAAAAATAGCCCCTTTAATAAATGGTGTTGGACTGCCATCCCTATAATAAAACCACTTTCTACATACTGCCAGATCTGACTTCTAATAGTTTTGTTAAACAAATTTCTATCTATGTTCATACTTTTTTCTTCTACTATCTTTATCCAGTTTTAGGATTAGCACAATGTTGATTTCCTAAAATGAGGGGAGAAGTGTTCCTTTTTTTTCTGCTTTAAATGTTTGATATAATTTATCAGTTAAAATGTATATGAGCATGTTGTTGACATATAGGTAGGTTTTCAAGCTAGGACTATACTTTCTTTAATAGGTGCTATTCAAATTTTATATTTCCTCCAGAGTTAGTTTCATTAATTTGCCTTCCAAGGTACTTCTTAGAAGTTGTCAAATTTATTTCAAAACAGATATTTGTAATATGCTTTCTATATCCTTTTAAATTCTGTAAAATCTGTTGTAATGTCTCCTAGATCTTGATATTGTAATTTTAAAAATGTATAATTGATATTGTGTAATAGGAAGTAAAGATCTAAAGGAGCAGGGGAAGTGGGAGGGGTAGGGGAAAGGAAAGAAGAAGAAAAGGAAAAACATGAGAAAAGGAAAAAAATGGAAACAAAGTCTTTGCAAATAGGGAAGGGTGGAGGGGGTGAAGGGAGGGCACGGGAAAGGGAAAAAAATAAGAACCAAGATACTCATGTAATGGTACAAGATCCCAATGATGTATGTAACTGTATTTTATACCTAAAATGTACCAATAAACTTAATTGGGGAAAAAATAAATAAATGGTGTTGGAAAAATTGGATTTCAACCTGCTAAAGATTAAAACTAGACCCCTATCTTTTACTATGCACTAAACTAAAATTGAAATGGATTAAAGGTCTAAATATTAAAACAAAAACACTAAACTAGCTGGAAGATAAATTAGGTAGAACTCTTGAAGACATTGGCATAGGAAAAGACTTTATGAACAAAACTTCAGTATCACGAGAACTAGCACAAACAGTCAACAACTGGGATCTCATCTTATTAAAAACTTCTGCAAAGCAAGAGAAGCCACCAACAAAGTGAAGAGACAACCCACAATGTGGGAAAAAATTATTACCAGCTGTTCTTCATACAAAGGTCTACTATCCAGAATAAAGAACTTAAAAAAAAAGTCAGACTTTCCAAATATAAAGCTGCAATCCAAAAATGGGTATCTGAAATGAACAGACACTTCTCAGACAAAGAAGTAGAAACAGCAAATAACCATATGAAAAAATGTTCAGCATCACTGGTCATTCGAGAGATGCAAATGAAAACAACGCTGAGATTACACCTCACTCCAGAAAGAATGGCTGCTATTGTGAAATCAACCAATAACAAATTCTGGTGCATTGTGGGGGGAAAAGGAACCCTTCTTCCACTGCTGGTGGGAGTGTAGACTGGTGCAACCACTGTGGAAATTGGTATGGAGATACCTCAAAAAAACTAGGATTAATGGTCCCATTTAATCCTGCTAATCCCCTCCTGGATATCTTCCCAAAAGAATTAAAAGAATTATACCACCGTGATATAGGTGCACAAATGTTTATAGCATCACAGTTTGTAATAGCTAAAACTTGGAAACAGCCCAGTTGCCCATCAACTGGAGATTGGTTAAAAACGTGTTTTTTTTATAAAATGGAGTACTACTCAGCCATAAAGAATGAGAAACTAGAGACATTTATAGCTAAATGGATGCACATTGAGGCGATACTCTTAAGTGAAATAAATAGGATACATATGTGTAAATACCAAATAGTTTCTCTGGTGTGAGAAACTGAAAGTGTAAATAAGGATCAAAATATATAATAGATAATGTGAAATAGGAAGAAAAGATCCAAAGGGGAAGGGGAAATGGGAGGTGTAGTGGAAAGGAAAGAAGGGAGAAAAGGAAAAAATGGAAACAAAGTTTTTGTAAATAGGAAGGGATGGAGGAGTTGAAAAGAGTGCCTGGGGATGGGGAAAAGATAAGAACCAAGATATATCATGCAAAGGTACAAATTCCCAATGATGAATGTCATCGTATTGTATACCTAAAATGTACCAATAAACTTAATGAAAGAAAAAAACAAATGGTCTTCAACTTTTGAACTGTCCAAATCAGGTAGAATGTATTTGTTGTTAAACATTTATTACAACATAAAACACTGGGATAAAAATGTTTGAGATGGAGCTACTAGTCTTAAGAGTTAGTTTGTTGTACAGTTGTTATGCCAAGTTTGCATTAGGTGAACCGAAGCACACACACTGTGTCGAGTTTGGGGAAATAACCTAAATTTGTTTCAAACAGTTTAAAACCAACCTTTTCTCATTTTCCTGAGTCTTTTCTAATATGTCACATTGAATATATTATCAATTCATTGTTTCTCAAGAATGTTAATTTCCAAGATTGTGATAAATAGTAATAATATTACTAAGATAGGAAAATATATGGTGAATATTTTAGTCTAATTTTTTTTCAGCTAAAATAATAACATTTAATATTAATGGAGTGATGGCCATGGGCCAAGCTTTATGACCACAGAAAGCAAATTTATTTCTACTTGCAATATTTTTGTCAAAGAAATGTCTGTGTTTTTATAGAAACAAGTGTTTTCTTTTGATTTATGGCTTATCTGACACATTCTAATTACCTACCTTGGAGTTATTCTCAGATAAAATTTGAGAGGCTCCACTTGAGTTTCTAATCTGTTAGCCTGATGATAAATTGAGGAAAACCAGAAGATGCAAAAAAAAAAAATAGCTCTGAAGGTCAGGGATTGTTTCTTAGCAAATGGAGAAGGACCAGGCTATTGTGCAGAGGAGGTGCTAATTTTCCACTCTCGCACTTCCTACTTCTCAGAACATTTGAAAAGAATCTGTCTATGAATTCTGTCCCTATGATAGAGGCTTTGAAGAAGTTGATAGATAATGGCCCTTTAGAAATGACTGAAGTTATGCTTTATTCCTCACGATGTCACTGAAATGGTATTTTCAGTTGAAAGCTCTAACAAATTCTTTTTCCTATTAAATGTGGAAACCTTTACAAACACGTCCACCTGGCAATTTGGACCCAAGGACCTTTCCTTTTCAGAATTTGCTGAAGCTAACGCTTCTCAGATTAAATATCTATTTGCTGTGCTCTGATACCTGATATTTTCATTGCATAATATGAAATGAATGATAAATATAACTGTTGAAAAAAATGTTTAAAGTCTTCCCCAAGAATAGGTTGTTTAGCAGCTTGACCCCTGACAAAAAATTCAAATGGAAATTTTTAATGTTGGTTAAAACATACTTTACTACTAAACGGTTTATAATTTTCGATTGTTAAATTTATTATGTGGTTCATTTGCTTGGGCAAGGAAAGTATTTTAATCAACTTGACATCCAATACTGCCTTATTTTTCAAATGTCTCTTATGCTTGACATTGAAATATTTCTTTCTCTGTTCAGTGCTGGCGTTGGAAGAACAGGAACATACATCGTGCTAGACAGTATGTTGCAACAAATTCAACATGAAGGAACGGTCAATGTATTTGGCTTCTTAAAACACATTCGCTCACAAAGAAATTATTTGGTG
Source organism: Heterocephalus glaber (assembly GCF_053883595.1). NCBI lineage: Eukaryota > Metazoa > Chordata > Mammalia > Rodentia > Bathyergidae > Heterocephalus > Heterocephalus glaber. The sequence continues at coordinate 13,655,471 of NW_028258147.1, read as the reverse complement.
CAAACTGAGGTATAGTCTTAAAAAGATATCTTTATTCATCTATGGAGATGTTGCTTAAGTTAGATGTCTTAGCCTCCTCTGCCTGCTATAATGTACTACTGTGCAACAGACAGCCTGGTTTAAAACAGTGGAACTTGAGGGTCTCGTAGTACTAGATTATAGAAGTCTGAAAATGAGGTGTTGGTAGGGCTCTGCTCCTTTAGAAGTTTGTAAGGAAGGTTCCTTTCTTGCCTCTTCCATCTTCTGGTGGCCCCAGGCATTCCTTAGCATGTGACAGTATCACTTGTGTCCTGTCTGTCACCGCATAGCATCTCCCTTAATGTCTAAGTTTCCTTCTTCCTAGAAAGATATTAGTCACTACCCTAGGTCAGTTGACCTCATCTTAACTAATTACATCTGTAACAATCTTGTTTGCAACCAGCATCACTTTTCAAGATACTGAAGAGTTAGGGCTTCACCACATCTTTTTGAGGGACACAACTCAACCCATGGCACCAGGTACTTGCAGATATCATGGATGGGTCAGATAAATTTTGTCTGTTTTGTGATCAATTGGGGAATATCTTTAAAATGATAGTAGTAATGAAGAGATCCAGAAAAAGAGTCAATGGAACAGTTAATAACCATCCCTGATACCAAAAATCTCATTACTTAAAACATGTGGCCAACAAATGGACTCATTTTTCTGTTTAAAAAGCATGAATAAGACTCATATTATAGCCTTTTTAAGCCTACATAATTTGATCATATGTAACACAGGATAGAGTCTGAACATCTATTTTATTTTCACTATTTCTAAATAAAAATTAATTTAAATTAAAAACTATGGATACCAGGTAGAAAACAAGCAGAAACATATATTTGAGTGGGCTTCAAGAATGAAATCAAACATTCATCAAGAAAAATGCCTTTCTGGTCAGATAAGACCAGATGAGTCCCCACACATGAAATGCAAAAGGACTATTAAAAACAGAGAAAATTGAGATAAATTATATATGATAGCTACAAAGAGAGTTAGAGTTGCAAGAAGGAAGGTCTACCAGAAGTACAGAAGTCAGGTAAGTACTCAGGGAAATACAAAAGTGCCAGATTTTAAGGAGAGGCAAAAAAGACATTGCTTTGTCTCCTTATATCTTTTTGCCTCCTATTCACATATGTGAACATACAATAAATTAAGAGGTGTGATATAAAAGAGATTGTTTCTCCCTTTTCTACCTGCTGCCTCTGTCTGACTTCTTACCAGTCCTGGTCAGTAATCTGGCGTGAGCTCTCTCTTCAACAATTTTGTTAAACTCTTATTGTCTGTCAGTGGGAGGTAATACTTTTGTACCTACATAAGAAAATTTGAAGTACTTTATTATTATTTTTCCAGGAGCAGTATGTCTTTATCCATGATACCCTGGTTGAAGCCATACTCAGTAAAGAAACTGAGGTACCAGATAGTCATATTCATGCCTATGTTAATGCGCTCCTCATTCCAGGACCCACAGGCAAAATGAAACTAGAGAAGCAATTCCAGGTGAGTGCTCTTTGATATCTCTTGAATGTGACCACAGAATTTAATGTCCCTGCATCTTCTCACTTGACTTGTCAAGGCTGTGTGGATAGTTTGAAAAAATTTTTGGTACATTGGCTTTGTATTTGAACCATCCTAAGAGGTTACAGTGCCCCACAGTAAGTTTCAAGGAGAAATTTCATTCTGAGTAGCAAGAGGATGTTCTCAGAAACCTTAGGGTAACTTTTATTAATGTAAACTTAGGTCAGGAAAGGAGGGAGGACAGAGAGCATAACAGAATGAACAGACAGAACTCAATACAAACCATACAAGTGCTCTTTTTTGCTTTGAAAAAGAACAGACCACTTAGGCAGGAGTGCTGTGGCTCAGGCTGTTCCCTCTACTCTTCAGAAAAGTCTTTGTCTCACTTGAAATCCTTGGACTATAGTAGGCCACCCCAGAACAATAACTTCTTCCACCCCAGTTTCTCCCACTCACCTCTCTCAAGGCAGCAAACACAAGAAGGGAGCATGTTTTGTTTGGTACCATACCTCCCGCAACACTAGTTTCTGGCTTTCAGAAATCAGTAAGCAAATCATTCAGACAGTACTTGTTAGCAGACCTGTGTTTAGGATCAGAGGATTTACAAAATCATAGCCTTCCATAGGAGCGGAGGCTATTATTTTACTCCATGCGATTCCTGTGCTATCCTGATTTCTCAGGATTCCCAGAAAAAACAGGGCCAATTACTAAAAAAAGAGATGTAGGAAGAAATTTGAAGACCCTGGACAAGCCCAGGAGGGTTAAAAAAGCATTGAGATTCCATTTTTTCCCTCATTTTTCCCCAGCCTACCACAGAGAAGTTGTTAGCCACCATGAATTCTCCACAGTGTACAGCCCTCTCTCTTATCCCTGCTTTTTCTGCTCTTGGAAGTGTAAAAGAAAGATAGGGTGAATGCTGAACTTAGAAATTCTCAGGAATACAAATGTGGTCCTCAGTCAGGCCTGTGTGAATCATGAAGAAATGCTTTGGGAAAAGAAAAGCATGCAGTGCCAGTTCTAGACATGGATAATAAAGAAATGTAAAACTTTAAAATTAGGTCATTAGGTTTATTTTTTATCTATACAAAAGCCATTCTAATGACCCAATTTTAATATTTTAACACGCATTTTCAACATAGTTCTCATTTAAGTATGATTTACTTCCTGCACAATTGCATAAAAGAGCTAATTGGATTAAACTGAATAATCTAGGATTACAATGGTAACATCAATCAGGATCCAATTTAAAAGACAAATATTTGATCCTCCTGGTTACTACATGAATGGGGAAACATAGATGTGTATGCTTACTGGTCTATAAACAATAGACACTCAAGTTTTTTTGAATGGCAAGTTTTTTAGCAGGAAACTCTGAGATGCTGGGTTTCTGTGGTTGGTACTAGAATATAAACAGGATTTAGCTCCTACTCTCATGCCACTTGCAATCTAATGGGAAATATAGGTAAGAAAAAAACCACAGAGCATTTAGAAAAGCAACATTCTAGAAGTAAGGCAGGATTCTGCAGGAGTACAAAGAAGGGTGCAACTTAAGAAAGAGGGATACACTTAGGATGCTATCGTGGAGCTTGGTAATTGATTTGGAGCACTGAAGTGGGGAGGAAAAAGGAAAAAGCATGATTGCTCAGATCCTGGCTTGGGTAACTGGAAGGTGGCGATATCATTCACAGTGACCTAGAATTAAGAAGAGGAGATGCATGCTTGAGGGTTGAGATGGAGGAGAAAATGTTAAGATTACTTGTAATCCTACCTAATTGTGATGTATTTTTTGTCCAGGTATTTTTAGTCAGCTTTTTGTTACTATCATTAAATATCTGAGGCAGCCTCCTTAATAAAAAAAAGAAGTTTATTTTGGCTTATATTTCTAGAGGTACAAGATGTGGGGGCCTATCTGAGGTAAAATACTAAAAGATGGAAATGTTGCTAAGGCATTGATTCTCCTCATATTGACTATAAAAGTCAATGTTATATCCATCAAGTTTCCGGCAGGATTTACCAAGGAAAATGAAGAACAGATTTTAACTTAACATGGAACCAAAAACATTCCATCTGTATTGCAAAAAGAGAATAGGGAAAAGCATTCTGTTGGGCTGTAAATGGAAGATTGTTCTGTGAGATAATATTGAAAAACTGACAAATCAAACAGAGGAAACTGCATGTGAGAAAATCTGTTCTGTGATAGAGATAACATTACAAATCAGTGAAGGAGGGTCAGGTTACTCAATTAATGACACCAGAAAAATTTCTATATGGAGGAGAAGGATAAATTAGGTCTCTACCATACTTCAAACACTAAAATACATTGTAGATGGACTAAATACATAAAGTCGAAAGCAATACTTCCTAATTCATTATTACTATTACAAAACACTAGAAAGTATCTCTTGATGACTTCAGGGTACAGAAGGACTTCTTCAATAAAAACATAATTTGTGGAACTTTTAAAAAATATATAAAATTGGATATAAATCTCTGATTAAAGAGAACCCAGATATTTATAATTTTAGCATACTAAATATTTACATTCAAGTCATAAAACCCCTACAAATTAATAAAGAACAATGAAGTCAAAATATTATACCCACTTATCAAACAAGAAATATAAATAACTAATGAGCACAAAAATTCACAATCTCACAGAAATGAAGGGACCACAAATCAAAATCATTGTGTGCCACTTTTCACTTAGATTGTCAAAAATAAAATATTGTTGACTTCTGACTCTAGATAGAAACCCTCACATGTACATAAGGAAACAGGAAAGATGATTTAGTACTGTAAAGCTCAAAATAGCAAAATATTGAAAATAATCCCAACATTCACTCAATGTAGAATAGATAAGGAAAATGTAGATTATTCATGTAGTGAATATTAAGTAAAGAAGGAATTAATAAAATTCTAACTTTATATATATGTATTTAGGCATATATCCATACGTACTTTCATTTACATCCTAACTGTAGTGTGAGATTTCAGTAGAAGTAAAGAAGAGGTGCAATCTATGAAGGAGAACAAGGAAGGTCTTCTCAATGGTGAAAGTCAAACTAGTGAAAATTCTCTCCTTTTTCCAACTCCCATGATAATGACCATAGGTATCCCAAAGAGTTCATTAAAACAAAGTTAATTCACAGAGTCCTTGGAAAACAAGTCAGATATATTTGTATTAATTATCTCATCTTAGGTGTGGGTGTACCTGTATGTTTCAGTATTTCAATGACTTAAATTAAATAACATGTATTTTTCCTTGTCTCCCTTGATCAGCTTCTGAGTCAGTCTAATATACAGCAGAGTGACTATTCTACAGCCTTAAAGCAGTGCAACAGGGAAAAAAACAGAACTTCTTCCATCATTCCTGGTAAGTTATACTGAACCTTGAAAAAAACAACTTTTTATGATAAAGGCCTTGTATGTAATTTGGTATTATTTCTATACCTTGGGACAAATGGGATATACTCTAATTATTACATTTTATGTTTATTGTTCTAATTAGGCCTAATATCTAAGTGTTAAAAATTCATAATTACTTGAAGTCTTGTCTAAAAATACAAAAGGTATTTTAAGAATTAGCTTAAAAATCAAAGACACTCAATTTGGGAAATGCAGCTATACTTTGTATTTGGGTGTTGAGGGAGGATGATCCAGCGCTATGAGCATGGCTGTTTACAATGAATGCTCTCTGTTCTAGTGGAAAGATCAAGGGTTGGCATTTCCTCCCTGACTGGAGAAGGCACTGACTACATCAATGCCTCCTATGTCATGGTAAGTGAGAGCCATCACTGGGAGACTGCCTGCCAGCTTGTGTTATAGGAAACAAGACCCGAGTAGGCAGCCAGCAGCAGCAGCACGAAAGGCATGGGCTGTACCACCGAGAGACGTAAGTCCAGTGTTAACTATGGGCCCACATCCCACAGCAGTAAGCAAAATGCCGGCATTCCTCAATGTTTCTATGTGTGCTGAGAATGAAGAAATTTCAAACAAAACAAAGAAGGAGTCACAGAAGCCCATCCATACTCACCATTAAGGCTGATTAGTAGGCCTGAAACTCACCATCTCAAAGGCTCCATTTCATTCACCAAGGCAGGGATCTGACAGACCCATAATATAGCAGCCTCAGCAAATCCCAGCCTCACTGAAATTACCACTCCAGATCTGCAGCACAGTTCTCACCTTACAGGGTAGTCTCACTGGGGATCTGGACTTCTAAAGGTACAATACTTGTTTCTGCATTTTGGTTCTCTATAGGAGACGTGAGTACTTCAGTGTCTGTTGTATAACCTTACCATTTCAGGACAATCAGTCGCAGAACCTGGCTTCAGATGAAAGGGTCCTCTTCCCACTCCAAAACCTCTATTCTCTTTATCCAGTAAGGAAATTTATTGAGGGATATTCATGCATCAAACAGGGAGACACATGGTAGTGACATGGAAATTCATGCCTCATTTCAAATGAGCCTATAGAGGGTAGGAATGGGGTCTAAAAAACCCCAGAGCAGGAGCTAAATGAGCCATGATTTCAGTAAGTAACATCATAGAAATCATGATTAATTTCACGGTACCAGATTCCAGGTTTCTGCAGCAAAATCTGTGACAAACTTTTTTGATTCTTGTCTTGTAGAGGCAGCCAGGAGTCTAGATACCAAAGCATCCTATTGTGAATAGGTATACAGCTTGGCATTGTGACATCGGGACTTGTGGAAAGTGAGAATTATAAACTGCTGTATATTCTCACTCTATCTAGTGTAAGAAACACTTTCCATGAGCCATTTTGGAATGTCTGCTCCTAGAGATGATAGGTAAACTTGAACACAACATTTCTTCAGGGACACTTGGTCACAACCCTTAACTTGTTATGCCTCAGTTTAATCACTCCTAAAAGGAAGATTACAGTTCCTATCTCATAGTGCTACTGTAGGAAATCCCTTAAGAGGAAGAACACAATCTGTCCTTAGCATACAAGAAGTGCCCAGCAAACATTGGTTATAACCATCACATTATTATTTATACAAACAATCTACATTAGAAACACTACTTTGGCTTAAGGAAGTCATATTCAAGAGCTTTTTAAAAAATCTTCTCTTTGGTTTCTTAGGGTTATTACCAGAGCAATGAGTTTATCATCACCCAACACCCCCTGCTCCATGCCATCAAGGACTTCTGGAGAATGATATGGGATCATAATGCCCAACTGGTGGTTATGATTCCTGATGGTCAAAACATGGTAGGTTCCTTAGATCATTTTTATCTCTAACTTTACAGGAAAACATCAGGGCATAAGAGCCAGATGTTCAGCATACAAGCAAGCAAAGTCATTTTGTTTACAACTAAGAGATGAAGGTCACTGGAGTCAGACCTTGTCTACCTTTGGGCTTGGTCTGGTTATATAATCTCCTTGGTCTGTAAGTGACCAATCAAAGACATAAATGGCACTATTTAAGGAAATTAGGATTTTAACCATGAATGATGTCAGCCTATATGATTCTAGCTACCTTTTTTAATAAAATGAATTAAGATATTTGAATATTCTCTTAGTTTAAGGATGCCCTAGAAATTCTTTTTAAATAATTGAGTTAGATAAAACGAACCAGTTCAGGACATATGTTTTTTGGGTATCAGAAAACTTGAATACACACTCACTCTTTTTTGTATATGTCTTTGAAACCCCTCAAAGTAAAAGTAATATCTTGCTTAGACTTTGCATGTATATCTAACTCTGATATTCAGTTCTTTTCTATAAAGTTGTATTGGAAATGTCAAATGAGGCTAGAAATTGCTAGCTCTCAGAATTAGTTGGATCTTTCTTAACTACTTGTTAGTTATGGAAGCAACAACTTCACCATTCCTATTGATAAGCTAAGGGCATAAAATAAAAAAGTAATTGCTTGGATTCTTAAGTGTAATATTTTATTTTGCATATCAATCTAGTGTAAGATATCAAGAAGATTTTAACAGTAAATTTGGATATTTAAAGAAAAATTTGAGTTGAAATTTTTGTGCCAACCACTTCACTTTATTTCACAATCTGACTTATGAAATACTGTTTTAAAATCTAAATTGATTATTGGTTTTTCATTTTCAGGCAGAAGATGAATTTGTTTACTGGCCAAATAAAGATGAGCCTATAAATTGTGAGAGCTTTAAAGTCACTCTGATGGCTGAAGAACAAAAATGTCTATCTAATGAGGAAAAACTTATAATTCAAGACTTTATTTTAGAAGCTACACAGGTATGAGCATAAGTTAAATGACAAACTTTTTATCTTAACCACATGTTGAACACATGCTGATTTAAGGATCTTTCTTAGACGTTTTATAATTTAAAAATGATTATGAATTGAGAGTTACCCAAATAATAGATATTCCCATCCAAATTTCATTTGCAAAATCTTACAGAATCATTAAACAATTAGTCATCACTAAGCTACAAAATTCTTGACTTCTACCCATCCAGACAGGAAATCAAATTTTTCTTAATTCATTTTGGTATATATTTTTATGCTTTGTTAACATTCAAATGATACACCAACAGATTTATTTTTAGAATTTTTAGAACAGGTTTATTTTTAGAATTAAAAAGAAACTACATTTTGTTGTCCTATTGAGTAAATCTACACACGGTAAATGTCACTGCATTCATTTCTTCCTTCTGTGATGAAGGATGGACTGTAAATCACTGCTGAAGAAGTACAGTTGACTCATGCATACCATGGCTTTTATTACCTGACTAATTTAAAATCATTCATTTGCTCTTCTCATAGGATGATTATGTACTTGAAGTGAGGCATTTTCAGTGTCCCAAATGGCCAAATCCAGATAGTCCTATTAGTAAAACTTTTGAACTTATAAGTATTATCAAAGAGGAAGCTGCCAACAGGGATGGGCCTATGATTGTTCATGACGAGTAAGTTTTGCACTTTACATCATTGATATACCTAAGAATCCCCTTGGGTATATGTATATTTCTGTTGTTTTCAGGCCCCCAAGTGATTTGGGCCAACTGTGATGATTTAGTAAGGGTGGATTTTCAAAGTAAGTAACATCAAATGTTTTTTACATCACTTGAAGCTCCTGTTGCAAACAGAAGAAAGGTGCATAAATCACAAGGATTTTCTCTGGCATGGAATGCTGAGAGAATTTTGTGGAACGAGACAGTGTTTCAGCACCAGGATTGTTATAGGAACTAACCTAAGAGATATGTCTCAGCCATTGACCTTTTGAGAAAGGAGTAAATTTGATATATATTCTGTTTACCTGAAAGAAGACTGTTTATTCATCATATATTTTTTGTTTCTGTTATAAATAAAGAAAAAGCCTAGAATTATGTATTGTGTACATTATATTTCATTACTAATAGTATGAATGAACACTTAGCAATGTTTCCAGTTAAACCAAAGTTCTATGCACAGAAAGAGTAAAGAAAAAGAAGTCATTAAAATTTTCAGTGCCTTTACTGAAAAATTTTCATTGATATATGCTCTGTGAATTTCAAATGTGAGTGCTTGACACATATGAATGGAGTCTTTGTCCCTTCCCTTTGTTACAAGGCACGGAGGAGTGACAGCAGGAACTTTCTGTGCTCTGACAACCCTTATGCACCAACTAGAAAAAGAAAATTCCGTGGATGTTTACCAGGTGTCCAAGATGATCAATTTAATGAGGCCAGGAGTCTTTGCTGACATTGTAAGTAATGAAGCAATAAACCAAACTTTTTACTGTTACACTACTCTATTCCTAGAGGCTCCTATAATTTTTTTATCATATGCAGGAAAGATTACCAAGGCTGATAGGTAGCATTAGTTTTCAAGTTGAATTACAAGCCCACATCTTCCAGAAAGTTGATAAATAAAAAAAACTTAAGTTTACCCCATGTCTTTTTATGATTTACTGTAAATTTTGAAAATATTCTTAGTAGAAGTACCAACAAACTGACTTACCTGGCAAAATAAATACTTATTTTAATAGGATTAAAATTCTGCCTACCCTCAGAGAACAGTCAGAAGACAGACCTCAAAGACTTAAATGTTGGAACTGTTCACTTTTTTCCAAGCCAAATTTGGTTTCTGAAATTAAATGGCTAGTACCTGAGCACTTTGTAAGAGACAGAGGCATATGTAGTCAAGGGAGAGACACGGCATGTTTGGCAACCAGTCTCCACTTTGAAAATAATTTGGAGGGTTTTATTATTGTAGAAACAGGAACTGGAAAGATAGTGGAGGACTGGTACAAATATCACAAAGAGAGAAACAGATGGATGTAGAAATTATTTAGCTTGCCTTCAGCTTCTTGTCTGTCTCTAAATAAAGGCCTTGTAAAGAGAACACAGCAGGGTACACACAGCTTTCCTCAAAGCAAAGTGTAAGACCAGTCAGGCTGATAAGAGTGTGAAGAATCTTTGGTAAACAGTGGATCTTGTGAAAGAACTGTGCTCTGCATGGGTCACTGGGGTGACAGTGCAGTCATTGTTGAGACCTCTCCATTAACAGCCAGAACCAGTGGATTTCATAGCAACTGCAGAAAAGAGAATAAGAAATTTATTTTTGAGCCAGTTGTAGATACTTAGCACCAAAGTTGACAGAACTCTATCGCATCACCTTCTGATTCTAGAAACAAATGAGTGAGAACAGAGCACTTATAGTTGGCATATACATGTGTACATGTGGGCTAATTTTCTAGATCAATGAATGTTTGCTAGTTGAAAAGCTAATTTAATCAGAAGGGGACATTAATATAGATCGTGTATCTCTGCTGAGTATAACAAAGCTCTTGGCTCAATGCCTTCTTTGTACAGTGCTAAAGTATTTATAAAAATGTTTCTTCTTTTTACAAGTTTGTATCTTCACTGAGCTCCCTGCTGATAACCTCGTTCTCTGTTCTCCAGGAGCAGTATCAGTTTCTCTACAAAGTGGTCCTCAGCCTTGTCAGTACGAGGCAGGAAGAGAATCCATCCACCTCTCTGGACAGTAACGGTGCAGCTTTGCCTGATGGAAATATGGCTGAGAGCTTAGAGTCTTTAGTTTAACACAGACAAGGGTAGGGGACCACACATCTGTGCATTGTTTTCCTTTCTAAAGTTAGGAAAATCAGTCCAGTTCTTTTATCTGTCTACTTTTCATCGTCTGACAGTAATTTTCATGATGTAGGAATTTGCTGCCAAATTTACATTATTAACAAGGTGTGCCTTTTTGAAAGATTTCTTGTAATTCACTTATGTTTAAACTAAAATGATTCAATTTTACAGTATTTCTAAAAATGGAATTGTATTTTTTTCATATTGATTTTAACAGTAGTTTCCAATTTGTAGATATTAGGAATTCCCAACTAAAGAAAATGTTGTTTTGAGTGTCAGATTTTTAGCTGTATTTGTAGCAGTCATCAGGTTTGCTAGAAGTATAACTTTTAATATAGTAGACTGTAAATAAATCATTTTGTTTGCTATGATATTCAACATTTTACAACAGCAATGTTCACCTAAAGTAAGAATAATCTGATACTTACTGTAAATACTGCTCTAGTGTCTCTGTGGACCAAATTTATATTTATAATTGTAGATTTTTATATTTTACTACTGAGTCAGTTTTCTAGTTCTGTGTAATTGTTTAGTTTAATGATATAGTTCATTATCTGATCTTACACTACAAGTCTTCTGACATAGTATTGTGTTATCTAAGTGGTTAACTCTGTGCAAGCATGGAATTTTAACTTTGGTGGAAAATAGAAATACATTTGTTTTGAAAGATGTTTTTATGAAAATAACACCTTACCAAACATTGTTTAAATGGTTTTTATCCAAGGAATTGCAAACATAAATATAAATACTGCCATCAAATTTGTGTTTATGTGTGGAATGTTATGCTGAGGTATGTGTGACAGAAAAACTATGGACCTTGTCCCAGGGATGATGAACCTATGTGAAGGCCAGAGGGATGGGATGGAGTATAGAGCTGTGGTTCTCAAATTGTTCTGAGTGGTGCAAACTTTTACATTTTTGAGAACAACACAGCAATAACTACTGACGTGGTGCAGTTTTCCTACTCTTAAATTATTTAGACCCACCTACTTAATAAATAGAATCATTATGTGTTTCTTTTGGCTTATGGGAGTGCTATGATGAGAATATTCTTTTTTCCCCAAAATCCATATATTAAAATTTCACCCCTTAGGTGATAGTATTAGGAGATGGGCTCTTAGGAGGGTATTAAGTCTCAGGAGCAAAGCTTTTATGAATGGGATTAATCTCCATATAAAAGAGCCCTGAGAGAGCCCTCCCTTCTCCCATTGTGCAAGACATCAGTAAGAAGACAGGCATCTAGAAGAAAGCAAGCCTTCCTTTATCATTGAATCTGCCAGCACCTTGACCTTGCACTTCCCAGCTTCTAGAACTGTGACAAATAAATGTCTGTTGTTTATGCATCATTCTGTATATGATATTTTGTTGTAGCACCCTAAGCAGACTAAGACAAAGAATTATGAAAATGTTATGGAGTATAAAGGTAGCATATACTAAAAAATGGTGGGGATCTTTGGTTTAGAAGCAAGTTGGGTGTCAGAAGAAAGTGGATTTACCAGATTCCATTATAAGCAAAGGTCAAGGGAGACAAGCATAGGAAACTAGTTAGATAGACAAGGGCCAGGAGGTCATAAATTACAAAGTGGAAAAGTTACAAGGTCTACGTTAAGGCAAATCATTAGGATCCAAGAACTATGTGGAACTGAAGAGCATTAACACAGGATAACTAGCAACAAGCAGATTTTGATACTGAAAGCCATCTCCTGCCTCAGTCAGGAATATTTTACAGTTCTACTATCTAATAGGAGGTGCTAGGAGGGCACTAACCCCTAGCACCACTTTCCTAGCTCAGGACTCAGAGAAGAAAGCTAGAGAAGTATCATTCTAACTAGTGCTCCTCCAAGTGTGGTTCCCAGACAGTCAGCAAAACCTGGTATCTAATCTGTTTTCTTTTTCTATAATGAAGCCCTGAATCTGAATACTTTACAAAGAGGGCTGTTCAGCTCATAGTTTATAGAGACTAAAAGTCCAAGATCAGATAGCCCCATACTAGTTCAGGCTCTGGTGAGAGCCACACATCACATGGTGGGTGACGTAGGGAGAATTTATGTTAGGATGAAATTACATGGTCAGTTAGAAGCAAAATGCAGGGAAAGGCCACTCTTATTACAGCTCTCAAGAACTAACATGAGGCCCGTGAGAAATACATGAATCCCTTACAACAGCCTCTATGACTTAATTCCCTTACACTAAACCCCAAATCTTGAAAGTTCCACCACCTCTCACATCGCCATGCTGGGGACCAAGCTTCTAGCATGAGAAGCCTTAGGGGACACACTTAAATCCTACCCAAACCATAGCACCTGGGAACTTGTTAGAAATGCAAATCCTGGATTGCCATCCAAGAAACTGGAATCTAAGCAGGTCACAAGAGACAGACTGACCTTGGAGAAACATCCCAAACATGCCAATTGAAAATACTTTCTCTGCAATTTTTAGCACTTACCACACCTCTCAAGTTCCTGTTGTCTTGCTTCAATTCTAGCATTTACCTTAATTCTGAATTATGTATAGGGAGACAAACCAACACAAATAATTCAGCATCATTTACTTATTTAACAAAGCTTTCTACTAAAAACAATTAGCATTAAGGTTCTAATGCTAAAATACTAAAAATACAAGATTTCTTACTGGATTTTTATCTCAAGGAAGTGGTTCATAAAACAGAAGAGATTTAGGGGCCAGGGATTTAGCTCAGTGCTTCTGTCTCCTGCCTCGCAAGCGCAAGGTCCCAAGTTCAATCCCCAGTATCAAAAAAAAAAAGCCAGAAGAGGTTGAAATCATGCATTTCTTAGGCTTTGGGGGATTGTGAAATGAAAAGCATTACACGTTTTGTCTGTAGCATTCTATTTAGTTCTAAACCAGAGGTTCAATAAACTTAGAGAAAAAAAATGCTTAAAAAAATTATTAAGGCCAATGAGGAAAGACTGATAAAGCCAATGAGAAAGATTGATAAATGGAGTCATGCGGTCATAAAAACCACCTACATGCTACTCTCCTAGGGAGCCTTCCTATGGCAGACTGTATTGTCTAAAAATACAATATCTTTCATCTCGTATGTGATTCTTTGCATTCATCCCATTGATAAGTGTGGCCTATGCCCCCCCCCCTTTGAATCTGGGCAGACTTGTAACTAGGGTGAAAGTGTTGGTAAGTGACTTCCAAGGCCAAGTCACAAAGTAGTATTCAATGATTCTCTTGGGATAGTCTCTGTTGGAACAGCACAACCATGCTGTGATAAAGCCCACATAGGCCTGGAAAGACCCTTGTGGAAATGCACCAAGGCTGTAACCCATTAACCCAGCTGAGCTTCCAGCTGATAGGCTGAACCAACAAGTCACCTATATAAACAAGAGATCTTGAAATAGATTCTCCAGACTCCACATGACACTGTGTGGAGCAGAGACAAGCTATTCACACTCAATTATGCCCAAATTACAGATTGATAAGCCAAATAAATGACTGATGTTTTAAGCCATTGCATTTTTCAGGCAGTTTGTTACACAGCAATAGTAACTAGAGTACTTCTTATACTTCAAAACCTAAAAATGTTTTCAACTATATTTCTCAGAGTCGTCTGCAACTACAATTCTAATATTGGGAACTATAAAGTCTGAAGATAGCTAATATTATTTGTAATATTATTTGTATATTATAATGTGATAGTAAACCACTTACTATATATTTGCTCATGGTTTCTGACTTGTTGGTCACCTTACAGATGCCCTTACTCAAGATTTAGAAGACTGAAATGAGCAGAGGCCATCTTTCTGTCCTCTTGGCTCCTGTTGATGAGCAAGGGTATAGAGATAATGATATTTCTGCAAGTTGCAGAATCTAGTACTGGTATTCCAGCACTAAGAACTATATCTTCGCATTCTAGCTTCCCAGTCCATGAGGACCCTCTTGTGAGTGTGAGCTCTTGGTCTTACTGCTTTGTATACCTTTCTCTTTACAATACCTAGAATGTTTTCTTCTTGTTCCAAACACTAATTAAGCAGCCTGTAACAGAAGTGTTTAGATGCTGTTGTGATCATCCACTCATTATTTTTTAAGTATCTTCTCTTTCATCCACTGCTGCTACAGCTTCCAAACACATCTTCCTCTTGTCCTTCCCTTATTCATTCTCAACATTGCAGCCAAATAAATTCTTTAGATGCATAAAGGTAATCATATCATGAATTTTTTCAATCTTTTATCACACAATGATTTCTCTAGTTGGGGCTGATTCAAATATCACAAAATGATGTCCTTTACCCACACTTGTGCTTTGGGGAAATGTCAACAAGATCTCTAAGAATTAATGAAGAGAATGTGCCTTTTTAGCACTAACAAGCAATGCTTTAAAATAAGCTGAAGCTTTCTTACCAATAAGCAAATGCTACAAGAACCTTCTCTGATTCTCACTTCTATTTTGATCACACCTTCCCACCATGGCTGCATGGCCTCTAAAAGTATCGATACTATTCTGCCAGTCACACACCTGTATGTATACACACACACACACAAACACACACACACACCCCTTCTACTATGCTAGATCCTATGATAGGTGTTGGATACACTGGTAAAAGAGACATCATCAGAACAGGGTCAAGACAGGAAAGATCCTCTTGAGAAAGGTGAAGGAAGTTCTGCAGTTGTATAATATTTTTCAGCCATGAGATGAGACTGAAAAGATACACAGAGGGGATATTTATGCAGAGCCCTGGAGAATAAGGAATGTGAGTTTCACCCTGGAAGACATGAGGAAAGGGTTTTAAGTAGGGAAGAATATAGCATATTTGTATTTTTGAGAGATTAACATGCCCAAAATAAGAGAAAGGACATACTGAGGTCTAAATGTGAAGGTGAGGAAACCAAATAAAACACCGCCACAATGGGTAACATAAAATACGGCAGCAACATGAACGAGACTAGCTGTACATGGGTAAAAGACACGGATAAAATCAAGGAATCTGATGAAGAAGAATGAGTCCTAATTCGTTTAATGTGGGAGTGAAAGAAGGGGAAAAATCAAGGAGTATTAAATATGAGTAGGTAGTGTTTGCCATTTCCTGAAATGGATAATCAGGTAGAGGAACTGGTTGATGAGTAAATTTCTAGAGTGAACCCATTAAAAAATACTAATTTATACTGTAAACTCTTAAATCTACATTGACTTTAAGAAGTCTGGGAAACCCAAAAAGGGATATGAAGCTCCGGTGAGAGAGTTTGGGATTCATTAGGGACATAAGATGATATTCAGAGCCCTGGGTAGAATGCATGTAAGGTAGGGGAAGTATATGTAGAGAAAGAAAGTATAAGCCAGGAAATAAATCTGAAGAACATCAACATTTAACACTGGGGCAGTTGAATAACAAGCTGCAGAGAACCGTTATCTCCACTGACATGTTACATATTGAAGCATTTGCCTATTTTAGCCAATGTTAGACATCAAATCTCACAGTTCATAAACCAAATAGTAGTACTGTGTCAGCCAAATATTATTTTAACATAACTAGGATTTTAACATAAGTAGGTTAAATATTATTTTAACGTAACATAACTATTTTAACATAACTAGGACAGTTCATGGCCCCTGCGAGTTGCCATTCCCCCATCTTCTCTTGATCATCCCCTTGTTTTACAGCACCTATTCCAGGTTCTTTCCTCTAATATCTCCCATCTGTCTTCTACTTCTTTTTGAGGATTTCTTTCAATCTAAAGACAATAACCTCTTTTTATCAGTAGTTTACTAGCCCAAAAGCATGCTCTTCTTCTTTATTGGGGCTGTTGGGCTTGTTTATCCTATGCCAGCATCAGAAAGAACCATGCTGAGAAGAAATGAACTCAAGATTATTGGAGCCAAATACAATGTACCTAGGTAGTCATGCCTGGCAACATCCGAGAATAATCTTCAGTTTATCGAAACTGAGAGTGGTATCACAGAAGTCTCATGGGTCTCTTTGGCTGGAAGTGGAATGCCCGGGGTTTACAAATTTGTTACCCAGTCAGGTGGTGCACATTATCAATCAACATAAAACAGGAAGGCACTATTATACTACACCAACAACTTAAACTGGAGGGTTGTGACCTCTTAACCTAACAATTTATGACTCTTTTTGTAATTCTTGCTAGTTTTGTAATTCTTGCTAGGTAGCAAAATTAAGAATGATTGTTAAAACAAAACTGAATAGAGGGAGTGACTGGATTCGCTATCCATGACTGGTACATATTGCTCCAGAACAGCCAGGTTTTCTCACCTGATCCTTTCCATGAAACTCGGGTCTTCTAGATAAGGTTACCCTCCAAACAGTCAACAAATAAATGTAACTCGTTTAAAAATCGAATACTGTACAACATAAAGGGTAATACTTTGCATAACTAAATTGTGCACAGCATCTAAGAAGAAAGATTCTATCAGGAATTGAAGATTTCTATATTTATCATGATAACTTTCCATCGGGAGGTAGTAAATTGTTTTGCTATAATAAATTATATATTTGGGGGTAATATTTAAAGAAAAGTGTGTTGAGCAAGGAATCTTTAACTCTCAAAAAAGTTCTAATTACGCCCTAAATAAGTAACCCATCCTAAGAGGCAGATTGTAAATCAACGAGGTCCCAAATTGTATCAAATATTTTGGGTGTTTCCACATCTTAGGCAAGTCATTTAGCTTTGTGAGGCATATTTTTCTCTTCTGTAACCAAAGGATGGTCTTTTCACCTCTACATCCACTTTAAGATTGTCATTATGGAGCTGAAACGTCTATAGCTTGTTTGAGCAGCATGGATCTTTGATACGTCTTTCAAAGGTATCCAAAAGATTGGGAAAAAACCTAAAGCTAAAATCTCATTAGCTTTAACTAAATTTCAAATGTTATTGCCAAAGAGGAAATAACATTAATGTTTCTGAGCATCTACTAGGTATCAGGAATTTTTCTTATATTATCATATTAACCTTTATAACCATCTTATAAGTTACTGTTATTCTTGTTTTATGGAGAAAGAAACAGCTACTGTGTTGTACAACCAATCTCACTATATCTAGTGTGGAAACCTGGACAACACAGACACTTTACTTGTATTTTCTGGAAGAGGCCAAAAGAGGTAGAAAAGATCTGGAAGCTACGAACATTAAGTCTACCAGAATAGTTAGACTGGGGGTCTATACTTTGTCTTGAAAGCCAAGTTTACCCATGTTGTGTTTTTGCAAATAAACTTGTATTAGAACACAGCCATGGTCATTCATTTACACATTGTCTATGGCTGCTTCCACATCACAAATGTAGAAATGAACAGTTGTGACAACCCTTGAACTGCAAAACCTAAAATATTTATTATCTGGTCCTTTACAGAAAAAAAAATGCTGAACCATGGTAGACCCTTAGGCTTATAACTCTAACCCACTCACTCACTTATCCCTATGCTGTACCACCGCCACCTTTATTTCTGAAATTTCTGCAGGAAAAATTTTTATCGAGAGCCAGTGCAGCGTTTGATTTTATCTAGTTTTATTTAAGTTTACTGACATTTCCTTCTCTATCACCACCACCAACACTGACATTAGATCAACACATCAGACACACACGATTAATCACTTATTGTTACAAAACAGCCCAAAGCCATTAATTAGTTACACCAACAGCTCAACAGGTTTCCCTATCCCCAAGAGTCTAGTTCCCCGTTCCCACTCCATCTGGGTACTCTCATAAACTGGGGGCGGCTTCCAAATTGGGGGTGGAATCAATAGGACAAAATTTTATCTTCTAAATGATTGTGTTATGGTTGCAAACAATAATAGAACTGTTTTTGTTTTAAAAAGGGTTATTGATCTCCATATATTATTTGTGACAGGTAAGACCAAGGCCTTAATCAGTTTTGATTCTTTTCAAAGAGCACAGATGATGTTTTCTCAATTGCCGTGCACCCCGTGTATAAAACCTGCCTATCTCAAAGACAGAATCAGTTTCATACATAACAATACAAGGATAGTTTGTGAAGGTCAGACAGGTGATTGATTTACATCTTTAAAAGCAAGAGTATTTCCCACAAGGAAGCAAACAACAAATTCCCATTAAAGTTCAGTCTTTTTATAACAAATTGAGATATGATTCACATATTTTACAGTTCACACTTTCAAAGTATTGTTCTGGCATTTCAGTAGTGAAATCATACAATATGTGGTCTTTTGAGTCTGGCTCCTTTCACTCAGCATGTTTATAATGTTCGTCTATGTTATAGCATGCATCAGTACTTTATTTCTTAATGCTGAATAATATTCCATTGTACAGATATAACATATTTTGCTTATTCCTTTATTAGTTGATAGTCACTTGGGTTACATCAATTTTTGGCTGTTTTAAATAATGGTACTATAAACATTTGTGTACAAGTTTCTGTGTAGACATGCTATCATTGATCTTGGTTATGCACCAGCAGCATTTGAAAATTTCAATGTTTTTGCATTCTCATTAGCACTTGTTATTATCTTTTATTATAGCCATTCTGCTGAGTATAAGGTGTATCTCATTGTAGTTTGATTTGTATTTCCTGATGGCTGATGATATTAAGAATCTTTTCGTGTTCCTATTGACTTTTTGTATATCTTTGGAGAACTGTTAATTCAAATATTTTTGTCCATTTTTAAATTGGGTTATGTGTCTTTTTATTATTGAATTTTAACAGTTCTTTGTATATTCTAGATACATGTTCCTCCCTGACCTGATACATGATTTACAAAATGTTCTCTCATTCTGAGTTGTCTTTTTGTTTTCTTGATAGTGAAATAATTTTTAATTTTCATTATGTCCAATTAATTCTTTCATTTGCTGCTTTTGTTTTTATTACCCTTTATTTAAGAAATCATTGCATAATACAAGGTCATGAAGGTTTATGCTAATATTTTCTTCTAAGATTTTTACAGTGTTAGGCAAATGTAAGATTTAGGTATTAAGTCCATTTTTTATATTTATTATATTTGTATGTTAATTTTTATATTTGTATGAGGTAAGGGTTCAATGTAATTATTTGTATGTAGATATTCATGTTTCCAAACACCATTTAATGAAAAAGATTATTTCCCCCCATTGAATTTTCTTAGCACCTTTTTTAGAAAAGCAGTTAACCATAAATGTGAGTATTATCTCTGGACTCTCAATTATATTATTATTTTATCCTTTTTAAAGCTATTGAAATTATTTTCTCAATATCATTTTTAGTTCATGCATTGACACTTTACAGAAAGACAATAAAACTCTGTATGTCACTTTTGTGTTCTGTGACTTTGCTGAGTTTCTTTATTAATTTTAATGTTTTGTTTTGAGTATGCCTTTGGATTTTCCATAGATTGCCTTTAGACTTTCATATCTGAGATCATATTATCTGTAAGCAAGATTTTATTTTTTCTTTTCCAATCCAGAGGAATTTTATTTTCTTGCCTTACTACCCTAGCTCAACCCTCTAGTACAGGTTGAACAGCAGTAACAAGAACAGACATCCTTGTCTTGTTTCTGATGTTAGGAGATATTAATTCAGTCTTTTGCCATTAAATGATACATCTGTGGGTTTTTCATAGACATCTTTTATCAGGTTGAGGAAGCTCCCTTCTGTTCTCACTTTGTTGGGTATTTTTATCATGAAAGGAAGTTGGATTTTATTAAATCCTTTTTCTGCACCTTATCAAGGGCTCATGTGGATTGTGATTTTATCTCATTTCTTCCCTTTGCCAAATACTTAAGAGAAATTTTCTACAAAGTAATTTACTAAATACCCATAACTTTTAAAAAGGTATAAAATAGCATTTTTATAAAAGTTTGTAGATATGTAATCTAAAGGTATGAAAAATTAATATGAAAGCTATTAAAATATAACTATATGAGGTATTTTTTTCTGACCAAAACATTAATAATCCATTTGCTAACTACAAGAAAATATATTCTTATAAGAAAAGTGATACAATAAATTAATAAATGGTATAATAACTATCACTTCTACAAACATATGGAAAAATACATGATAGAACTATTATTAAAGTTCTCTGTTAATGACTGGCATCTCTTATTACAAATGTTTTCATTTTAAAATAGAAATTTATATTTCTAAAACACTATTGTGCTGACTTAATCAAAATATGTCATGGTTTTTTGTTTTGGGGGAGCTGTTTTGGTACCTGGGATCAAACTCAGAATCTTGCGCTTTAAGGCAGGCGCTGGAACCACTGAGCTAAATCCCCGGCTGCCCAAATATGTCATGTTTTATACTTTATAAAATGGCATAGTAACAAGCTTGTTTGTCACACAAATGTTGAGAATTCTGTTGCCTGGAAAGATAAGACAAAAAATCTAACTCCCAGTTATAATTTGATTGTGCTCTGTGTAGTATATAAAATGCCTTCTGCTTTAATCCGCTCCAATATTGGCCCATAGATCTCTTTGGAAAAGGGGCCCATCAGACCTTTGGCTTCAATTTCACCTGGAAGAAAATAGATGTGTGATTATCAATTTGAATGTGGTACTAAAGGTTCATTTTCCTACCAAGAATCTCTACAGAGAAAGGATCGCCCCAGCAGCAAACTCGGAGGCAACAAATTGTGGGAAGACTGGGCATTATTTAAATAGCTGTTACATGTCCTCTACTAAATAATAACTTAGTGCTCTATAAGAGAAAGGGTTAGATTGGGCTTAAAAGCACAGCTGAACTTAAGGACAGTGACGAAATTTGCCCCTTTAACAGCATCAATTCCTACCAGAAGGAATTGAATCCAATCTGATTATTTGGGCACAAGACCTGTTAGGATGGTTTAAGTTAGGTCTAAGACACTTTCTGTAAGGGGTATGCTGACTCTTTCTTCACTTTGATTCCAAAAAAGTTCAGTAGGTAGTTTAATTTCACATTACCTAATATGCTATTATAAATATTTTTCTCCTTATTTCATGTACATGCTGTGATTTTTTTCACTCCCTTCATTCACAAGGGCCAAGTGAGGTATTATTTTCATAGATAATGCTTACTGGATGTATATGTATATCCAGACGTCATCATTAAGTTAATGGTTTGACATTATTTTTTCAATAGTATGAAAGCAATATTCTCTCTATAAATTGCACTTGGAGTTTTGATCCTTTCCCAGGCTATTAACATGCCAGATGATACTCTCTCACAATGCTGGGCAGCAGCATTGGTGAGCCATAGCTCCCACTCGGCAATGAGATCATGAGAGGAAACAACCTACAGTCTACATCAGTTGTGTCCAACCTGTGGGCTGCAGGCAGCCCTGGACAGCTAGGAAAGAAGCCTCACAGAAGTCAACTTCACCCTATTTTGTGATTTTTTTTTAGCCCTATTTTTCATGACTCAACTGCAAGATGCCAGAGCAGAACTCTATAAGCAGCAAGGAAATGCTGTTTAGGGGAGGGCATAGTATAATGCTAACTCTGCCTCACACTCCTGCAACATACACTCAGTCCGGTTGAAACCCAGATTGTCAGACCTTCCGTGGACTTGTGTGACCATGGTGACTAAAACACAGCAATTACTGATTATAGTATTTCAACCTACCTACATGTGTGTGCCTCTGAAGACAAGCTTTTATTGTTTTAAGCAAACATGTAAGTTTTCTTATTTAATTACTAAATTTGGGCTTTGGTTTAAAAAATTTTAATTAAAATATTTAAAAAATAAATGAGGTTTTGTACTCATATACCTTAACTATATTATATATTTTATATGCGGCCAAGACAATTTCTCTTCACTCAGTGAGGCCCAGGCAAGCCAAATATTTGGATATCATGATATATAAGCTACTGTGTTGCTAAGTTATGAGGTTCAGTGGGTTAGATGTATTCAATGCATTTAACTTAAGATAATTTTAAAGTACCATAAACTTATTGTGATATAACCCCATTGTATGTTGAGGAGTATTTGTAATCCGAAATATTTATTTACTGATAATATGCTGAGATATGAAATTAACAAGACATGGCCCATATTGTTAAAGATCTATAAGTAAATATTTTCTGCTATTTCAGAGCTTCTCCCCCCAAAATAACAAAAACCAAGGCAGAAAAGAATGGAGTTAACTATTCTATCTGGAAACATGGCAGCTTCACATGCTAATTCACAGAAGTGTCACGATGTCATTAGGAGTTAGAGGTGACAATATCCACTTTCAAGATGAGGAAACTGGATCAGAGGTGCTGAGTGACTTGCATCTCATCACCATTCAGCTCTCTTGTGTCCGAGCTGGGTGGAAATTAGGTCTAACTCTGTTCAATTCATGGCTATCCCCGGGCCAGGTATCTTCAAAGATGGCTCACTTTTAATCAATGTCAGTGTTAAGGTTAAAACTCATTATTTGATGTCCAGGAATCAAATGACCTCAAGCATAGTCATGGAGACAGACTCAGGCCTCAGGTGAACAGAACTTACCATCAAGCAACATTTTGGCTGCCATGGCTGTAGGTAACCCCACAGTTTTAGCCATTGCTGAAAAGCCATCGAAGTCTCCATAAACCACAAGATCAACAGTTTTACTCTCTAAATGTCCAGAAGGATGCCTGATACCAAAACTGTCTCTCATCACAATCATATCTTTTTCTTCAGGGCCTTAAAATAAAACAAGACATTTTAAAATGGCACTATCATTATAATTCAAATATTGCATTTCATCTCCTGTCCCTGTCCCTCTGCTCTCACAAATTTCCCTTCCTATTATAAGGGAAATTCCCATTATAGTGGTCACTAGACAGCTATCTACACTGTTTTTAAGGTCAAATGCCAAGTGAAAAAAATTAAGGGGTTAAAAGTTTGATCATATCTCTTTGTATAGGGCAGTATCAGTGTAGTCTGACTACAGTTATAAGTTCACAGCTGTAGGGATCACACAGTTGCTCCCAGAAATGTTCCTTTGGCATTTCTCTAATAAACTGAAAGCAAAGTTTTTTTTTTCTTTTCTATAATACCCAAATTCATTCCCCAACCCCCACTTCCACCTCCAGTACTGGAAATTGAACCCAAGGTCTTCTGCATACTAGGCAAGCATTCTAGCACTGTGTAACATGTCCTGCCTTTTTAAATTTTATTTTGAGAGAGTCTTGCTAAGTTGCCCAAGCTGGTTTTGAATTTTTAATCCTCCTGCTTCAGCCTCCTGAAGAGCTAGGGTTACAGGTGTGCACCACCTCACTTGGCCCCAAGTTCATTCTTTCCTAGTAAGTCTCATAGTTTTCCGGCTGGGTCCAGCTGCTTGGTTCCAGCCCTTCAATCTAATGCTCTGGTTGTAATGACTCTATCTTATGACTCTTTTTCAGGGATATTTTGCTAAGACCCCATAGCCTACCATAGGAGAGTTTCAAAGCCAAATGCTTAGATAGAGCACCCACAATGGACTCCGCCTGTGGAACTTGTTCATCTCCAAGCAAGCCCAACCTGAAAAAGCACAAGAGGCAGCTGCATTAGTCAAGTCGTGCATGTGTTCTCATTAGAGAAGCAGCAAAGGGTCCACGGAATTTTTTTTTAATTTTAATTTTTATTTTTATTAGTACATGTTTGCTTTTATTAGTACATTCATTTTGGTAAACTGAGATTCCATCTTACTCCAGAAAGAAAAGCTATCATCAAGAAATCAAATAACAACAAATGCTAGAGAGGCCTCCAGGAAAAAGGAACTCTTCTACATTATTGGTGGGAATATAAATTAGTATAGCCACTATGAAAATCAGTACAGATATTCATCAGAAAACAAAAACTAGAAATCCCATTTGACCCAGCTATTCCCTTTCTAAGTATCTTTCCCAAAGAGTTAGGGATATCATTTTATAGTGATACATGCATACCCATGTTTATAGCAGCACAACTTAATAATAGCTAAATCTTGGAAGTATTCTACATGTCCATCAATAGATGAATCAATAAAGAAAATGTGGTATTTATAAATATTCGAGTAATATTCTTCCCTAAAGAAGGATAAATTTGAGTCATGTGTAGGAAAATGGATGCATCTTGAGCCTATACTGTTGAGTGAAATAAATCAGAAACACAAGCTTAAATATCACACATCTTCTCTTATATGAGAACCTCAAAGGATAAATAAATTAAAGAGTAAAATAAAAGACAGATAACAGGAAACAAGCTGGGGAGAAGGAAGGGAGGAGAAGGAAAGGAATTACAAAAGGAATTAAGATATAGAAAATTCGGTATTGAAAGGGCAAGTATCATAAGATAACTGTCCAAGTTCTCAGAATATACTAAATTGTGAACTAACACAAAGAGCAATGTTTTTACCTGTAGAATCGACCCTAAATTCCCCCAGCATGGCTCCTTGAGGCCAAGCAGATGGGATGCCTTGTAAACCCACATTCTTACAAACCTTTAGAAGATCAATTTATAAATTAGCTGCACAGCAGTCACGTGAATTAATGCTCTAAAGAAATTAAGAGAATACTCAGAATCTCCTACAGGAAAATAGAAACATTCTACTTTGTTCAGAAACTGAGTGGAGAAATGCTTGAAAATGGTGTTTTCCAGGTTATACATGTCATTGAGTTCCTCCCTTTATCTACTTTTTAATCCTACATAAATATGGTACATGTCAATCTCGCTATAGCAGGTCAACTTTAGAGCAGCTAATTAACCAAAGAGATATAAAATGTTCCATTGTATTTTGACCTTCCTTTGACTAGAAAGGACAAAGTAATCATTGATCCAATAAACTTTAGATTGGATGATGCATGCCTACCCTTCAGCAACTTCCAGCTGGGTACTGTCCCCTCTCAGTTTCTTAAGAACAGCTTCTTTAAGCATACCACAAGTGGAGGAGCGTGAAATCCCAACTAGATCACACAGCAGTTGCTTCTGGTTAGGAAAATAAAGACAAAGATTCTAAATTCCTAATAAAATAAGAAATACATTAGCTGAGAATTCATCCTGTTAAGATACTGTACTTAAATGCACCTCAAATTATTAAATTAAAAACAATTCAGAAGAGCAAATTGTAACACATGCACATGCATACACGTACGTGCACATTTACACACCAACACATGCATGGCATTCCAGAATGATATTTCAGCAATAAAAAAACTCTAAACAGAGAAAATCCCAGCATATTTCTTGCCTTCACATTTCCTCTCCATCACTTTTTCACCCATTCCCCCTCATTCTCCAGCAGTCAATTTGGGCAAGGCTAAAGTGGAAGGGGCTTACTGCCATTGTTGCCAGTAGTAACCAGAGTTCTGCTGTAGGTTTAAGAGATAGGAAAGACTTTGCTGGTAATAAAATCTCAGAGAAACACTAAACAATGGCCACAGCTTTTTCTGCTTTCTAAACAAGACTTTTTTTTCCCATGTTCCCAAAGGGAAAACTATGCTCTAGATCAGGGGTCAACAAATTGGCTCACAGGCCAAATATGGATCACCATTTGTTTTTTAAATAAAAGTTCTATTGCGATACAGCCATGCTAACTTGTTTATGTATTGTCTACAGCAGGACAGAGCAGTTCTACAAGATGGCATGACTCATAAAGTCTAAAATATTTACAATATTATCCTTTATTTTTTTTAAAAAAAGCATTTGCAAACTCCTATTCTGCACTATAACAATCAATGTCCTAGGGTTACCACTAAGAACACCTGCACCAACTTTTCCTACCTGCTCCCTCAACCCCAGATTCTCTATACAGACGTTGTACTCACTCCTGTCCAACAAGTAAATTTATGTTAGGTAAAACAAACCATCAAGGCTCACAGACACACAAAAAAACTGAATTTAAAATATTGGTCCTTTTCTCCTTATGATACTTTTTTAAAATTTCTATTGAAATAGTAGCATACTGATAACAATTTAACTCCTGACAGTAAAAGCTCTCCTTTATATTCAGTTTCAAGCCTCCAAAGTTCTTCAACCTCAAACCCTAAGATTTGGGAATAACACAGATAAAGCAATATTTATAAATTGGAACTCAAATTATTTATCCTTGTGCATATGCATAGTCAATGAGAGAATTAGTGGGATTAGGAATTCAGTTCTGTGATATATCAGCGTCTCTCCTGGATTATCATCTTCAGAGTGTCCAAGTAACTCCTGTCACCACTTACACAATTTGAAAATGCCAGAGCCAAGGTACAGAGCATGGTCATCTTTCCTCAAGGCTCAGGAAGAAACCAAGCAGGACAAGTTAGTGCAGGAAATAGGCCTGGTGTGTCAGTCCCTTGCCCTCTCCATCCTCCAGTAGCAGGGAAGGGAAAGGAGACTTTCAGGTTAGAATTAACTTCCTGTATTCACTACAGAAGGGATTAGTTAGCTAGCCCAAAGCAGAGATCACATCTGACCATTTAAGAAGACATTCTGAAAACCAGCAAAGTAATTTTACAGTCACTCACCCAGGTAAGAGAGCTGGCTTCAGATCGGAGGGTGGGATATGCTTCTCTGCTTATGAGACCCAATTTTACAAATCCATTCAAAGCTTTGGAATAACCCTGAATCAAGAATTAAAAAGAAGTATATGAAACATTTTCCTTAAAGAACAGATTTTAAGCTTTTTTGAAGCATGACCTGTTGTGATAACTAATTTAGAAAACCAGCTGAACATAGTCATTTGTATTATTGATATAGATACAATTTCTCAAAACAAGGTCAATAGTGTCATAAAAATTCCACTGGTTTGTATAAATGAAGAGATCTAGAAAAACTTGGGTCTTTACTTTTGTTTCTGAGTACTGCGTAATTGGTATTTTCTGGCAGCCTGAGGGCAAATGTCTTCATGAGCTGTATACTATCAATTCAGCAGAATGTTATTTAATAGAACAGTCAGCTTTGCTCTTTCTTATAATGGAAGGAGAAATTTTTGAAGCTGATAATCCCTTCTTATTAATTGCCACTACCCTATACAAGGTTTATAAGGGAGCAGAAAAACAGGTAAGAATCAGAGATATTTCTAAAATGTAGATATGATCACATGACCACTCAGATAAAAATTCTTGTGGTAAATACCTAAATGTGCAAAGAAAATGTGATGAACTTATATGTTTATACAGAATAAAAAGGACTTAGACACAGAGAAATAAAACAAACCACTGGCCAGGCTCTGCATGTCAATACTATAGAAATATCTCTAATCATACAGGATTTTTTCAGTTATCCCATTTCACACATGAGCACCACCCCCAGGGCCCACAATTCCTGGCACCTACTTCAGGCAGTGAAGGGGACAGGGAGCACCCCAGATGAGGAAGTGCTAATATACGTATAGAGAGCTGCACTGAAAAGAGGGCCTGGAGCAGGCCCATATGAGTGATGTACATATTTGGGAGTAAAGTTCCAGGCAAAGGCTACAGCCACTTAAAGATAAGAGACAGCAAGGCGAGGAAGAAGTGAAGGGTCACCACTGGCAGGCCTCCAGATCCTACATCTTCCAGAAAACACATAGTATGTGGATACTGGGTAACACACATAAGACAAATTGCCTCTGTGCCACTAGCCAGGAATCATCATACCCACAGATCAGAAATCAGACCTCTGATTGTTAGCGATACATGTATTTTAGGTAATATATCATTGTAATGGGTCCAATAGTGTCCTCCGTGCAAATTCATGGCAACCCCAAGTCTAAGACTATGACCTTATTTGGATACTTTGAGATAGGTAAGAACCTCAATATCAAATCAACCTGGATTTATGATGGAGCCTAAATCCAATGACTTGGTTCTTCTAAGAAGAGGAGAGAACACAATGAGATGAGGTGATATGAAGATGGAGCAGAGACGGACTGAAGTGACCACAGCCTAAGCTTCCAGAAGGCACCAATTTGCCTACACCTTGATTTCTATCCTGAACTGTGACAGAAGAAACTTCTGTTGTTTGAAACCATCCAGTTTGTGAGTTTGCTATGCTAGGAAACTATTACATGTGTTGTCTTGATTTGATAATATTCGAAACTGCTCTTTTTTTTTTTTTTTTTTTGTACCGGGGATCAAACTCAGGAACTTGTGCTTAAGAGGCAGGCAGCGGAACCACTGAGCTAAATCCCCAACTCTATGAAACTGCTCTTTTGAGATCATAAATGTGTAGTGGACATTTGCACTTGTGTTTTAGTCCTGTAGTCTTAGTTTTGTGCTTAAAAATTGTTTTTCAGGTTTGTTTTGGAGAAGCCCCTATCAACCTGTCACTTTCTCCAGCCCCAGTTCCTGGATTTCCAATGATACTGACTCCATTTTAAGCCCTAGAAATGTATAATGTAGGCCAAAGCTAACTGGCATCTTTCTTTCTACTGACTTCAGGAATAAATCTCTAGTTAATGAGACAAATCATATTTTTAGTTTTTGGAAAGATACAGTTTTTCATTCCAACTAAATTTGAGCTTAATGAACTTAATAGGATCTAAGAGGCTAAGATGCTGCCACGGTCCTGTGTGCATTTTAGACTGCAGTGACTACTGGGAGGAAAGGCTGAGAGACAAAGAGAAATGGTGAGGTCAGCTGACACCAAAGAACCCTGGCGAGGTCACTTGATCCCCAAATCTCACTGCTCCTAAAGCTGACCTCCTGCCTGCCGGTCACTTCCAATGAGTCAACAAAATGCCTTCTACTATTTTGAGTTGGGTCTCCTAAAACATTCAAACAAAGGATTCCTAAGAAAAGTGTCCTCATTTTGCTTTAGCACCTTAATTTTTTTTGATCACTAAGGAAAATTAAGTATATACGCTGCTTACATCAAAATTGGCAACATGTTTAAACTAAAATACAGCTGCCTACCTTGTACCTCAGCGTCCCCCGCAACACGGTGTGAGCAGATGGAATGCCGTAAATCTCGGCATACCTGGTGCTGTCTCTGTTGGGGTAGCCTTCCAGGTTCAGTCCCGGGAAGTAATCCATGGATGTGACGGCATCCAGAAAGGAGACTCCTCCTGCAACATTCACAACCTGGGGAAGGTTGGGAAGGCACATGAGGTTATAGACTTTGTTTCCCAGGAGCTTATCTATACCAGTGACACAAAAGAAACCAATAGAGGTTTTTAAAAATTTAACAAGACCACCATAAGCACCATCTCATAGTCAAGGTGTTTCACTGTTCAAATTTATAAGACTTTCTCCCAAGTTCTCAAATCTTAAAAAGTATTCCTTTTTTTTTCAACATAAGGTCTCATTTTCTACTCTTACCCTGGATAAAATGGCACTGAATTATGGCCCACTAGTTTGCTTAAAAAAAAAAAAAAAAAAAAAAAAAAAAAAAAAAAAAAAGCTAAAAGCAACATATACTTATTTAAATACTTTCTATGCTCAAACAGCAATGACAATATTCTCTCTCTCTCTCTCTCTCTCTCTCTCTCTCTCTCTCTCTCTCTCTCTCTCTCTCTCTCCTGGGGTTTGAACCTAGAGGCTCTGCACTGAGCTACATCCCCAGCCCTTTATATTTTTTATTTTGAGAGAGGGTCTAGCTAAGTCACTAAATTGCCCAGGCTCAGTTCAAATTTGCATTCCTTCTGCCTCAACCTTCTTCCACAGTGCTGGGATCACAGCCATGCATCACAACCCAACCCTCTCTCCCTCTCTTTTCTCTACTCTTACATCTCTTTTGAAACCCACATCAGGCACTAGACTTACACATTTCATTCACACATCCAGCATTTATGGCATACCTACTACATATATATGTGGGGGGAATCACACAAATTGTTGGGAAAACAAGAATAGTGTTGAAAAGCTTGCAATTCCTGATTTCTTTTCACTCATATTCACTGAACAAGCACTTCCTGAATGTCTACCAAGTGCCAGGAACAGTGATAGAGGAACTATAAAGAGCAAAGTTTTGGGTGCATTTCAGGATGGTGGAGGGCAGAAGAAGAGACATTTCCCTTCACAACAAAAACAATGCCAAGAGCATACAGTGAAACTCCAACAAGCACACCCCTAATCTTAATGCTAATGAGAAGTTAAATCACCGATTCCCTAGCTCTTTTGTTAGCTCATCTGTTCTCTTACACATACTCTTCCCCCAGCACACTCAAAATGGAGTGAAGTGGTTTTTGTCTTTAGTTTTAATTAAAGGATCAAATTTTCTTTTGTTGTGTGAGGTTTGTGATTGTCCTTGAGATAATGTAAAGCACTCAGGTCTAAGAATGTTGGATTTTGTCCTGGTTGCACTGCTGGAAATAATCTCTGACCACATCTCTAAAGCTGCACAGAGCAATACCACAGGAGGTTGCCACCAACAAACTAAAGACACATTCAGAGGAATTTTCCCAAAAGAATCTTGGTTTAGACTCAGTAATTCGTATAGTATATTTGTGGATGGATTCCACATGTGCCTTGGTATGAGGGAGAAGATGGAAACTCATTTATACAAGGCCAAAGTCCCAGAAGGCAAAGAGTTATGTAATCCCCAGTATCAGGATGGGCAGGGTCTTCTCACCATCCACAGCCCTAACAGCTTGAATCCAAAGGATGTGGGAGATGTTTTCCATTTAAGGCTCCTGTAGCCCCTCCTGGCTGCCAGGTAAACATTTCCAGAGATCATTTCTGTACTTCCTTAAAACAAGTTTCTTATAATAGGATTCTAATTTGTTTTAGACTTAATAAAAGAGGCAAATGTTACCCTTTAGGTTCTCTACACCCATCTGACTTCTATAATGTAAATTCCTTCTAAATTCCTGCTTGCTTATTTCAAGGTCAGGACAATTTTTTAAAAGAAACATTCAATAAAAACCACAATATTCCAGCACTTTACTAACCAGAAATAAATCAGCTAGTTTATAAGCCTATCATGACATTCTTGTGAAGACAATCAGGAAATGTAAACCAAATGGTAATGATTCATTTAGAAAGATTGACAGTAGGCTGAGAAACGTGATCCAAAAATTACAGGGTGGATAATCATTACCATTTGACATCAATTCAGAGTTGTATTTCTAGTCACATACCATGGGTTATTTGTCGTCTTTAATACTAGCAATGACTTGGATGAAGACAGAAGGATTAATTTATCTATTTTGTGGAGAATATCTATTTCTTCCTGTTCTCACAATGCTCACATCCAAGCCTCACTCCCAGCAGAACAACCGCTCATTACTCACTGCTGTTGGCTTTTCTTCATGCAAGTCTCTCCCTCTGTCCCTCTCCCTCTCTCTCTCTCACACACACACACACACACACACACACACACACCTCCCAATGAGAGGTCTGAGAATCCTTGTCATGTTTTAGAAAAAATATAATCACAATAAGCTTGATCAGTACAGTGACAAGGAATTTAAGACATAAAGTATATATTTATTTATACATTCATTTATTCAGGCCTCACTGTCTTCTAGGTGCCTTATGTACCATATCTCTAATTCATCCAGTAACACATTTTTCTGATGTAGAAACTGAGGCTGAGTGAGCCACCTGGAGACCAATTTGAGCCCAGGTCTACCTGACTCCAATGCTCATTGTGTCTACCTAATACCATGCCACCCTCGCTGTCTTCTTAATTGTGCTGATTTCCAGAGCAGTAAGAGCAGTATTTTTGCAAGGATATTGACACAGTATAGCAGCCTATAAAGCATACCAGTACCAACAGAATGACTGGAACTAAGATAAGATAAATCATTATCTTCAGGTATGCAGAAGGAAATCAAATTTATTAGTGATCAGACTAGAAGTTAGAAATAACTTGCTGGGACTTCTTGCAAGGATATAGGACAATGAGATACATCCTAACTCATAGGTTACTCTCTAATTGCCAAAAAAGTTGGAGGCTTCATTTTAAGCAGAAGCTAGGGAAGTCACCTGGCTTCCTATTATGATTCTGCAAGTTATTTCAGGCCTGCAGCGTGACAGAGAGTGATGGTAGCAGAGGGGGTGGAGAGACAAGAGTAGAAGAGAGGCTTCAAGAAGTATAACAGTGTACCTTGGGGACAGACTGATACTCTTGAGCTGTTGAGTGAATAGTACAACACCCAATGTATTCTTAGACACAGACAATTGCTTTTATGAAGGTCAGACAAAAGAGTGGCGAATAGAGGCTGAAGTGGTCAGGAAAAGCACTGTCTGCACTGGGAAACTTGAGCAGGACCTTGAATAAAGTATCATTTTGGCAAAGAAAAGAGAAACATCATGTTTTCTCTTCAAATACTCCATAGTGTCAGAGAAATGGAAAAAAAGCATTCCTTTTTCCAAAGGTAGTGCAGATTGAAAGGGTAAAACTTCAAATTCAACAAATCTGACTTCTGCTACCTGAAAATAACCTCTCACTTTTCCTGAGCTTTCATGACCATTAATTTCTAACCTGATGATACACCTGTCAATATGCTGTTCGGCAGAATGCAATCTGTGTGACCTCATGGGGTCATATGGCAAGAAATTTGCATACAAAGTGTGCTGAAGATATAGACCAATGGGAATTGGCATCCACTTTTAGGGGGTAAAACATATAAACTGGAATCACTATATTGTAAAAAAAAAGTTTGGCAGAATCTAATAAAGTCAAAGTTAAACTTTAAAATAAAACAAAAGCTCTGCAAAGCATGTACAGTTGTCCTTCTCTTCAGACAAGGAGCCTGAAGTTCACACAGTCAGTGGTGACAGAGCTGGACACAAAGCCAGGCCTACAAGCATGAAGCCCCTTGCTCTTTCCACTATGCTTCAATCCACTGACTCTTTCATTCCTGCCTTCCTTATCATTTACGTGGCCTCCTGGAAATAATTTGGCCCAAATTAAGCAGGAAGCTTTCCAACCTTCACATATTAGTTTATATCAAACATAGGCCATTCTTTTCCAAGATCGCAAAGGTGGAAGGACACAACAGGAGACAGGCTACAGCATGTGAAAGAATGTGTGCTTGCTAGACTGAGATTCAGGTCCAACTCTTCATGATTCATGGAATTGGAGAGTACATAAAATGGCAGTGCTCACATTACACAGCTGGGGACTGATGTCCAGGAGATTTTACAATCGTTTGGTCTTTAGTGAAGGATGCCAGTATTTGGATGCATCTTTTCGGTGTAAAGCAAGCTGCTTGTTTAGTAGTGTTTTAAGCTATAGGCCCTCTGATCATTAAATTATTTGTTCTCAAATTCAGCTGTGCATTAGAATCATTTGGGGAGATTTTATGTAGTCAAAAGGATTTTTAAAGAAATATGTTGCATGTTATTATCAGCCATGGTCTCTCATGCCTGTGATATATAGCATAGCTCACAGTCTTGGCTCCACACGGAATCATCAGGAGAGTTTAAAAAGTATGGATGCCTGAGCCCCATTCCAAAAGATTCTAACTTGTTGGCATTTAAGGATTTTTAAAATCTTCCCACATAACGATAGGGATTCATTCCAGTGTCTCTCTTCCCTGACATAAAGAAATCTGGGAAAAGAGGAAAGAAGAAGCTTTGGGTTTAGTTAGAAATGGGTTGATTCCCAGCTGATGACTTTGGACTTTCTCTCTGAACCATAGTTTTCTTATTATAAACTGGTGAAAATAATGCTAAATTCAGACAGTTATGCTCTATCACACAGCAGCTGGGAAAGACATTTCATCCTCTTTCCCTGACAAAACAAACCCTCCATTCCCAGAGCCACCCTCATGCAGCTGTGAGCATTCAGAGGTTGGAAACTTCACTCAGTGCAACAGGCTTTGGTGTCCCTTCCAAAGTCCAACATGTGGCAGGTACAGAGTGAGTGTTTTGCTGAGATACACTGAAAGGTGGCCAGTATTTCCATATGTAAAGAAGATGGGTAGATTTTCTGAAACAATTTTCAAGAAGCCAAAGAGGGAAGGATGAGGAGAGGCTTTGCTGGAAACCATGAGAGCACCCTAAAAAGAACAGAGGATGTGTTCTAGCAAGGCGGAGACAATGGGGGAAGTGGGCAGCATGGCCATTCCTAGAGGATCTTTGTATCAGGCAGAGAGTTTCGATTCTGTTAGGCAGTTACTGCGGCTTTGTTTCTCTACAGATTCCATGATGTTACCTCACCTTTCCATTGAGCAGGTAGGTGGCGGGCTGCATTATGTTCATCAAAACTCCCACAGGACTCCAGCTAAATTTGTATCTCAAAGGATTATCTGAGTGTTCAGGGGCTGGAATCCCACCACAATAGGAAGTATAAGATTCAATCTGCAAGTTTAAAAAAATCAATAAATTAGTGAGAAGTAACGATAAGCTAGGGAAAATGATGTATTTAAATCATTGAGGACAATTATATAAATGGGACACATTTGTGACAGCCTTTTTTTTAATGTTACTACAGTTTTCAAACATAGGTCCTTGCTGCCAAAAACTAGTTCATTTACTCAGAGTAATATATATTTCTGAGTAAGAAGGAAAATACCTCTAGAACTAATGATTAGCATTTTGCTCATTTAAAAATTCAATAATTCTTCTACCATTAATTAAGCCAAAATATTATAATAGCATCTATTTTTCTAGAAACGGGTTGCTATTCCATCATTATTAAGCCAAAATATTATAATAGCATCTATTTCTCTAAAAACTGGTTGCTATTTAATGTACAAATAATGTTTTACTCTAGATATATATGTGCTGCTGCAGAATTCTATTTGAAATTCCTAGTCAAAGAATGAGTTGTAATATAGCAAAAATCTTTTATCAAAATTACAGAAAGATTATTCCTGTAATCAAGAAGCTAGACCTCTTCACGTTTTTCTAAATGGACTCTTAGATACAAAGTGGGCTCACCGTGGCTCCCACTTGTTTGGCCTTATCAATTGTATCCATTGCCAACATATGATCAAGACCAGGGTCCAATCCCAACTCGCCAATGATCGTGATTCCAGCCTCTTCCACACTGTCACAGGTGGAAAGTGGGAAAAGGAAATCAGAGCACAGAAACAACATAAGGAGCCACATCTTTTTTGGAAATGATTGACACTTACCTCTTTTCCAGTTCTTTTAGTGCTGGTGTGATGTAACTTGCTGTGGTCATGTTAACCTTGTTAGTGATACATGCCTGGGCCACAACAGGATGCAGCACATATGGCAACAAGCTGGAAAAGAGAAATAGAGACTAAGCAGAAACTCTTTTCCAACCCACCCTTCCTATGAGCCTTGAAGTATACTGCAGCTCAGTCTTAAGTCACTGATATAATTAAATGTTTCTCTCAGCAATGACCAAGGACTCTGTAAACTGCAGAATAAATTCATTCTGTCATCACATCTAAAAGCCTCCACAATAAGCCTCACTTTACTTTTCCATATATTTCCATCAATTTTTTTCACAAATTATATATGGAACCACAGAAGTTACTGTCATTTTCTGTTAAAAGTGCTTGTCATCCCCCCAAATCACACCCTCCTTTAAGAAAAGATGGACAGAAGGGGACAAGGGGATGAATCTCTTGCAATAGGGAAGGGGTCCAAGAGAACAGGGCAAGGACTGAGGAGGAGTAGAAGGGGAAATAAATAGAATAAAACTATGCCATGAACAGGAACCTAAAAACCTAAATGAATGTAAACATTATATGCCATAACATGAGCTAAGATTGATAAAATCAACAAGAATAAAAATCGGGAGAGGGGAATTAGAGGAAGGAAGGAGGGGAGAGGAAGGGAAAGGGGATTCAAAAATGTCAAAATTCATGGATACACATTTATCTTTTATGCCACTTTTTGGATGTATACTTCAAATTAAAAGTTCATGAGTGAAGAAGAGAGGGCAGGAAAGGAAAAGAAAGAAGGGAGAGAAGGGTTGGGGAGGAGGAGAGGAAAGAAGAGGGAGGGGATGGAAGGAGTAGTGAAGGAGAAGAGAAAGTCAAAGAGAAAAAAGGGAAGAGAAATAACAAAAAATATGTGGAACTCATTTCTTGCCAGATACCTGATGACAAGATCCTGCGTTGCCACCAAGGAGTTCAATTTTTCTTCTTGGTTAGCAATGTTCAGGCTAACAGGATTAATATTGTATTTCTTGCCCAACTGCTTAATTTGACTCATCATGTCAGAGCCTATTTCAACAATAAAAAATCCAAGTTTTAGATTTCCTTCCATTGGATAAAGACCAATACACATTTTAACATTTCCAAAAAATAACTTTTCCAGTTTTAGAAACAAAGTAGTCATCTAAAATTCACAGGGTCCATATGTTATGAAATCAGCTCTTCTTCTTCAAAGATTAGGGTTTATTTACCTAATGTTATTTCTATATTGCTGTCTCTTGACAAATATTCTAATACAGGCCCAGATACGTAGCCAGATCCAAGAACCAAGACCTTTTTCTTGGTATTCATTGAAAGTAACTGAATGCGTTCTCTGTTTAAAAAAAAAAAAGAGGGAGAGGGAAATAATTAAATTTTTTATGTGTTTTGAATAACAGAATCCTGCTGTCCTGAAATCAATCCCAAACCTAGCTTACAAACCAACAACCTCTCCCCATATTACGTACAATTAGAACCTAAACAGGAGTCCCCTATATCATTATCCAGTATTTGAGTCTCATTTTGCTGCTTATTATTATAGATTTCATACAGTAAAGAGCTGCAAACCCTAACATCTCTGAGATGCCATACCATATAGACTTCCATGAATCCTCAGTATTACTAGTAAGGTGAAGATTCTGGACCATTTCTTGGCTTACTCGTAATTGAATAATTGAGTCTCACATGTTATCCTTCCAGGGTACATGATTCAAAATCTTGCCAGGGCCGGGGATAGCCTAGTGGTTCCACCGCCTGCCTTGCAAGTGCAAAGACCCAAGTTTGATCCCTGGAGCCCCCCGCAAAAAATGCCAGAAGTTTTACACTGTACATCTCTTTAGTCCTCATAACAATCCAAGGAGACAACAATCTGAAGTGAAGAAATTTTTTTGTCCTACATTTTTGAGAGTTATATGAAAACAGTCAAAACCATAAATTGGAAATCACAAATATAATGGATTTAATTTAAAAACCAAAGACTAATACTAGGAAGTATTTTAATTTTTGAATAGTTTATTCTGTTAAAACCTGTACCTTCCAAACTGTGACCTCCAAGTCATTTACAAGCCTTACTCACATTTATAAATCCACCGATGCCCAGTACATTTTGGTCCGAACATGGAAATGTATTTTGAACATTTAAATAAATGTATTTTGAGTAAAATTTCTGAATATCAATGTAAACCCATGGAAGTGGTCTGGTGCCGGGCACTTAAGCAGCAAGTACTGCTATTGTAATCTTTAGGCCATGATGTCTCTCAAAATTTAATCTATGAACCTTTTCATTAATAAGTGAGACAATAAACATAAATACAAAGTCTTCTTGCCTCTGTTATCCCCCAAGACATACATATTACTGATAAGAAGATCTCTCCTCTATTATCCTATTGCATTTCACTTCCTGGCGTACCACTACTCTTTAGTTACAGTATGTTATTTCTAACAATACTTTCTATAGTTTATATTATTAAATCATTACTTCGATATACAAATAGAAAATGTACAAACAGTTCTCCTGAGAATTCAGTTGGTTGAGTTATTTTGTTAAATGTGAATAGACCAGTGGAGCAGAAACAAACACAATCAAGATAACCTCTTTAGTAAATGATGCTGGAAAAACTGGCTATTCATATACAAAAGATTTAAGCTGGACCCATATCTCTCACCTTCTACTGAACTAAAATCAAAATGGATCAAAAATTTAAATATTAAAACAGAAACAACCTACTGGAAGATAAAAAAAGGTAAAACTTTGAAGTCACTAGTGTAGGCAAGGACTTTCTCAACAGAACCCCAATTGTACAAGAAATAACAGCAAGAATCAACAAATAGGATGACATCAAACTAAAAGGCTTCTGCACAGCACAGGAAACAACAGAGTAAAGAGACAACCTACAGAATGGGAAAAAATTTTGCCAGCTATTCAGACAAAGGAACAATATCTAGAATATATAAAGAACCTGCAAAAATAGACCCCCCCCAAATAAAAGACCCAATCAAAAAATGGGCAACTGAAATGACTAGACACTTCTCAGAAGAAGTACAAATGCCATAAACACATGAAAAAATGTTCAACATCTCTGGCCATTAGAGAAATGCAAATTAAAACAATGCTCAGATTTCATCTTATGCCAGAAAGAATAATAATCATCAAGAAATCAAATCATAACAAATACTGGCATGGCTGCAATGAAAAAGGAACCCTTCTACATTGTTGGTGGGAATGTAAACTAGAACAACCATTATGGGAACCAGTATGGAGATTTCTCAAAGAACTAAAATTAGAAATTTCATTGACCCAGCTATTCCCCTTCTAGGTATCTTCTCTGAAGAGCTTAGGTCATCATGTTACAGAGTTACATGCATATCAATGTTTATAGCATCACAACTCATAATAACTAAATCTTGGAAGTACTCTATATGTCTACTGACAGATAAATGGATAAAGAAAATCTGGAATCTACAGGCAATGGAATACTCAGCTATAAAGAAAGATAAATTTGAGACATTTGTAGAAAAATG
The DNA here is from genome assembly GCF_053883595.1 of Heterocephalus glaber. Lineage (NCBI taxonomy): Eukaryota > Metazoa > Chordata > Mammalia > Rodentia > Bathyergidae > Heterocephalus > Heterocephalus glaber. Next base: position 13,616,456 of record NW_028258147.1, on the reverse strand, counting down.
GAGACTCATTGAAAACACTTGTATTAAGTGAAATAAATCAGTCACACAAGCTTAAATACCATACAGCTTCTCTTGTTTGAGTAATCCAAAGTACAATGATGAGCAAAATGAAGATTGATGAAAGAAAACAGGGAGATAGATCTTTTGCAAATGGGAAGGGGACCAAGAATCTGGGGGGAGGGGCATAAAAAGATGTGTCATGTACATGTAGCAACTACCCTCAATTAATGCAGTCTTTATATGTTACAAACATAAACTAATAATAATAGTAATAATAAAAATAATAAAAGGAGATCTAGAGACAGCGAGAGAAAGGGAGGTGAAGAAGGGAAGTGGATTAAAAAGAATCAACATATGTTCCGTACATGAACTCACTCCCTACAATGAATGTATACACCATGTACTCCAAACATGTACTAAAAAAGGAGAAAAATGGAAATCAAAAGTTTAATGTTTAAAAAGTAATATGGTATAAAAGAATCACACCAGGACTGGGGATTTAGCTCAGTAGTTCCGCTGCCTGCCTCTCAAGCACAAGGTCCCGAGTTCGATCCCTAGCACCAAAAAAAAAAGAAAACAAAAAAAAAAAAAGAATCACACCTTCAACTAACAAAAACACAAATAAATTACAATCAACTAGCAGAAACCAAAATATTCCAAAGAAATGTTTGATTTCAAATTCTGAGCAGTAAAATAAATTTAGCAGAGGTTTAGTTAAGAACCGTTCTAAGAGAACTCTTCTCTTGGGGACATTTACCATACTAATTTTTTTTCTGGAACTGGGGATCAAACTCAGTACCTTGTGCTTGTGAAGCAGGCATGTTGCTGCTGAGCTAAATCCCCAGCATACCATACTATTTTGTGGCACCTTCCTCCCAATAACAATCCCTAGAGAAAACTACCTGTCACCAGTTACTTTCTTCACTACTTCCCTTCATTTCTATTTAAGATTAATTTCCCTACTCATCACACTAAACAAAAAAGCCCAAACCCTTAAATAGAACCCAAACTGAAAGCACCACAGAAAGGGATAATGTGCTTATTTTCCTTTGAGAATATAACAGGAATCACAATATGTGAAATGCTGAGAAAGAAAGAATGGCAACACTTTCGTGACTTTTTCTTGTTTATACATAAATGTGCACAGGTATTACATAGCCAAAATGATGCCATACTATTCCCCAAGGAAAAATAACTCACACAGGTTTCATTTGAACACTTAGAATAGACTTTCTACATTTGCAGACATGATATTAACAAAATTTACATGTTAAATAAACAATATTAAAAACTTTCATTGATGCTTTAAAAAATACTCAACAAATCCAAAATAAGAATAAATGCATAGAATGAAGATTTGAAAAGTACTTACCTGCTCTCTCGGAGTTTCTGGATATATTTATATTTATCAGTCAATAAACCATTAGATGTAATCACTGCCTAAAAGTAAATGCCACAAGACATTTCTTTAGTATCCAACATTTTAATCCTACAAACATGGGCTCATTACTGACAGACAGATAGCAGACTGAAAGAGAAGTAGAGAAAGAAACAGGGACAGAGAATGGGTAAAGGAATGAGGAGAGTTAACATAGTAGAGGGGGAAAAAGTACATTCATGGAAAGAAATTCTTATAACTTACATCTCGCACCACAGGAGAAAAATTCTGACTTTCAAGAGGCTGGGATGCATCTGATAATAACTGAAAGAAAAAGGGATTGGCAAGAGATAAATTATGTCAAAAAGGGGACTTGTTGCTGTTTGTATCCATATTAAAATATTAATAAAAATGTTTAGGAAACAGTTTTCTAAAGACCACTGAATATAAATAATTGGTAATAGAAATCTGCTATAAGCAATCCATTTAGCTCCCAAGAACTTAGTGTTCCAGTGCAAGTTCCAATTTTAAAACTAAAATTTGATTTTAATCATATTTGCTTGCTAAGAAAACAAAAAAGCTTATTTTCCCCAACCAGTTAGATGTATCATATGGAGCATGCTGTAAGTACCACAAGCTCCATTCCCAGCCCTCTCTTTGACAGTCTCTATCCCATTCCAAAAGTTTAGGCAGCTTCACTGGGCAGAGAGAATGGGGTTTTCTATTCAGTAAGCCTGCCAATCCTGTGGTAAGAGTCTCCGTGGGGTCCCTATTAGTTCTATGTAAAGGCATGTCAACATTTCAAAAGTAGTAGAGAAACGAACTTGACCAAGTCGTCCTCAAAGATCATCCTCAACACTCTCTCCTCATTATCTCACCATATGCAGTCAGACAGACAGTGACAAAAGTCTCATATTAACATTCAAGCACCCTCGTAGTCTTTCTGTTTTTTTCCCAAAGTACTCAATCTTGCATATACTGCCAAGGGTACATAATAAAGGGCATATGAATCAGTATTGTTACTTCTAATGGGTAAGAAAGGGCCAGTGAGACAATCTCTCCTCCCTAATCTTAAATGAAGATCTAGACTTCACCCAACGAAGAAAGAGAAATATGCACCTATCTTATGTTGGCACCAGGGAATTTATTTATTGTATTAAAGCAAATATTAAACTATGCTCATGTGCCTAAAGCACAGGTTATGTAAGCTATTTATTACTCACATACAGGTATTTTAAAAAAGTAAAAATATGAATGTATAAGCCAGAAGAAACAGAAGCTCATGGAATCAGCACACTGGGGTCTCCTGCTGCTCCCTTCTTTCAGCATTCTCTGTGGTATTCCCTTCTCAAGAAGATACTTCCACCTCACATATGCCCACAGGCCAAGGCTGTTAGGAGATAATAAAAAAAAGCTCTAACGTCACCTAGCATATAGTTTACTGATCTCTTATGTACTCTTCCCTCTATCCAACCATCTGTAATCCTATTGCTTTATTTAGGCCTCACTGGGATGATGGAAATCACCTCCTCCCTCATTTTCTTCTATCTTTCTCCAGTCTAAAGCATCAATTTGATTCTTTCTCCTACTTAAAATTTAATAACTGTCCATTGTCTTCAGTATGAAGCCTTCAGCTCCCTATGTGGCCTATAAGGCCCTCCGGAGTTCAGCTCTGCCTCTCCAGCCTCTGTTCTTTTTGACTTCTTACCCAACATTGAATCTTGTTCACAACTGGCCTCTACTGCCTACTTGTGCCATGCTTTCACAATGCCTCAGGTTATACTGTGCAGATGCCTCACATGCTTTACCCTCTACCCAGAACTCCCTCTCTTCATCCTCTAAGACACAGATAAAAAATCACCTCATTTAAGGAGCCTTTACCAAAATCTGTCTCCAAACACACCTTATAGGGATGAATGGCATCTAGAATCTTACTATATGCCTGTCACATGATAGGATGGTAAACATTCAACAAATAAATTGGATATGTAAAATAATTATTTAAATTAAATAGATTTTTCCCTAAGAAAAGTAATCATGAAAAGTTATCATGATTCCACCTAAAGGGTGGCAAATACAGACAATAAGATTGCTCAATTACCACACCTGTTTCTCTTTTGAGAATTCAAATATAGCAAAACTATAACCATAAAGGTCTTAAAGTATATGATATGATATGTCTAGTCAGTTTCATACTTTGATACCACATTGCTGTCCTAACTTAATATCAATCTATTCATCTTGGTGTTAAAATTTTATAATATGAAGCTAACATATTTATCTTTACTCAATCAGAGTTGACAATTCAACTCCACATTTATTCTGTCTTCATCACATCTCCCATTCAATCCAACTCTAATGTCATCTCTTTCATAAACTCTTGCTTGAATTGATCCAACAAAACACTACCTTTTCCTCCACAACTTCATTAGTGGCTGTCTGATGGCTGTCACATCCCATTTTATGGTTCAGTTATACAGTTGTCTCATCTTCCTCCTAACTCAGTGCTACCTAGACCTCATGTTTCTGTAGGTCAGAAATGTGTTTTAATTCTCTTCATCCCTAGATATGCCTTGTTCCAAGAGATACTCAAGAAATATCTTTTTAATTCAACTGAAACACAACTTTTATATTGGTTGCAGAGTGGCATCCTGTGTTCTGCAATACTACACAAATGTGTGGACTGTACAGACTTTGTTATAATTTGTGTCTCCATGTTCCGTCAAAGCTTCCTGTGGTCATAGACTATTTTGAAGGTGGCTGAATCTAGAGTGTGTGATGGATTCATGGTGGGACTAGGCCTGAGGGCACTAGGATTGAGAGCATGACTGTTACCCACCCTATGTAGTCTGAATAAGATAAAATTCTTTTTAGGGAGATGTTGTTAAGGTCTCTTGCTTTTGCTCTCTTCCACTGCCATGAACAGCTGCCCCTCTGCCAGCCTTGGAGCCAGCTGATTATGGACTAAAACCTCTAAGAACTGTGAGCTAAATAAACCTTTCCCCCTTTAACTTTGAATGTCAGGTATTTTGTCTCAGCAATGAGAGAAAAGTAATTAACACAGACTTCAAGTCAAAAAAGAATATCAAAGGGGGAAGAGGTAATGTATATACTCCAAATAAAGTTCCTATACTCATTAAAGAACTCAGAAAATATACTTAACTATTTAGAAATAAACAAGTACACATATAGTAAAGCTATGAGACAGAGACAGTCACTGGTTTTTCATTATTGTTTGGAGAATTACAGTGATGTAAAATATGAAGATGTGAGAAGCTGGCTTAGTCCTCAGATACCCAAGGAATACCCCCTGCCTCAATGCTACCTAAAATCTTCCACATTGCTGTCCGACATTTTTAGCCTTGTCATACTGCCTAAAATTCTATTAATTACTGGATTACATAAATATGTAGACATCATCTTATGAAGTGTACATTTTCCACCTAGCAAACTTAATCAAACCTTTTACTGAATAAAACCAGGAAAAACATAAAAAGCTTCTGTTTTTAGGCTGAAAAAGTATTGAAGGTTTGTTGCATCGCAGCTCCAGAGAAGGGAGCCCAAGGAGATAAATCAGACATTTGCATCATTCGTCTCCTTAAGGAATTTGGGAGTGAAAAGCAGAGTCTATGATGTTGCAAGGTACCACAGTAAGGAATAGGAAAGCTGAAAAACTGAGAAGAGCTACTAGGTGACTTTCAACAGTAAAGTAACAAGAACTGGACTCTAAGGTCTGCTGAAGGGGAATTCTAATCTAAACCACATTTTTGTTTAGGATACTGAAAGACTATATCAGATATGATTGTAACATATGATGAATGGTTAAGTTTTAAAATGTATTATGATATAAAACACACTGCCATTGACACTTCTCAAAATACCTACACCACCACCACCCCAAACACACTTATCTCCTCCTTCTTGCCACTTCCTGGAATTTCTCTTTCATGTCTTTTCACAGCTACCTTGATGTCCTGAATCTATTCAGAACTTTTATCTTTTCTGGTTATTTTGATTTGAGGGAAGAGTCATAAGTCACACTGTGGGAGATCCAGTGAAGAAGGTGGGTGAGAACACATTGTAATGTTTTTATTTGACAGAAATTGCTGTAAACATTTTGAATTGGTTCAGGACATGGAGGCAGCCAGGACACAACTAATGAAAGAGGACTTAGAAATGGTTCAGAAAGTAACAAGAATGCTGAGATAAGTGTGTTCAAAGTGAAGGGGCATATTTTAAAAGAGATTAATGGGTATTTTACTACAATAATATTTATAATTTACATACCACATTTTTCTATCCCAACTCAATCTAAAATAAATTGTAATTTTAAAAACATTATTTTTCCAATGAACTGAAGCCTACCTTTGAGTCACTTCCATCACCAAAGGTACTGAGGTAATGTTCTTCTAAACTATCTCCCCATCAGAAACAAGGAAACCTCTCATGGAAAATCACACAACATCAAGAGCCTCAAATCATCTCTAAACTTTTACATGGACAATGTCTGGCATTCAGTGAAAAACAAACAGGCATATTAAATGGTAAGAAGTGACTGGAAGCCAAGAAAAAAAAACCAACATAAACAGAACCACAAGTATATTGGAATGATCAGAAATGAATTTAAACTGTAATTAATGAATTCAAAAAGTGAAAAAGACAAGATAGACAAGGTCAATAGAAAATAGAAAACTTTAAAATAATCAAATAGAAAGTTCTGATGTAGAGTAAGATTATCAAAATGAATAATTTAGTCAAGGAATGACATGGCTGAAGGGAAGATTAGCTAACTTGTACATAAAACAAAAAAGACATTAAAACATAGATTTGAGTAAAACAACTAAAACATTTAACTTCATGGACATATATAGAACACTGTGCCCAATAATAGCAAAGTACATGTTATTCTCAACTGCACATGGACAATTTTGCCAAAATTGACCATTTGTAGTCATAAATCAAACTTCAACAAAATTCAAAGGTCTGAGATCATGTGAGTACAGATATATTATCTGACTATAATGCAATTAAAACACCAAGCAGTAATACAGACATTTAGAAAATCCTAAATGTTGCAGTACTTCAAAAATAAATAATATAAGTTAGAAAATATTTTAAACTGAAAGATAAAGAAAATACACTTATCAAAAACTATTAGGAGACAACAAAAGCTGAACCCAGAAGTGTAATTTGTAGCTTTCATATTACTAAAGAAAAAGACTAGAAAATAATTAATCAAACATTCAAGAAGTTAGAAAAAGAAGCTCCCACGTCCCGCTGCTCCTGGCCCAGAGGAAGGGGCTTCTGAGATGCCATCCCACTGCTCCCAGCTTAGAGGAAGAGGCTTCCAGGCTGCTGCCTTCCTGTCACTCCTGGCCTAGAGGTAGGGGCTTCCAGGCCACCATCCATCCCATCACTCCCAGTCTAGAAGGGGCTTCTGGGATGCCATCTGTCCAGCTGCTCCCAGCCCAGAGGAAGGGGCTTCTGAGCCACTGTCCCACCTCTCCGAGCTCAGAGCAGATGAGCTTCGCAGGCACCAAAAGCACCCCCCCCCAATGAGTCGAAATGAGAAGACCTGTAAATAAGTCTCAAAAACAGACTTCCAGATTGCCTACAGCAACCCCAAAGGGAAATGCGATGGAACACTCTGATACTCAAGAAACTGGACCCCCTGAACTGGCAACAAAAGAGAATCTGGAAAAAATGAAATCAGAAAAAATTTCTCACAACAGCAGAGATTGCGCTCATAGTGCAAGACATGATTAATAAATCTAGAGAGGAGCTGAGGAACATGATGGAATCCCAACACAGGAAACAAATGAAGTCCATAAAACAGATGCAAATAGGTTTCCAGGAGGTCAAAACTCCACTGAAAGTCTACACAGCAAAATGAGCCAATGTGAGGAAAGAATTTCAGATATAAAAGATAAGACTGCAATTAGAGACCAGGAAAAGAAAAATTGCTTCAAAATTGAAAGCGGCTATGAGAAATCAATCTAGCAGCTGCTAGATGATGCAAAGAAGAATAACATAAGACGGACTGGAGTAAAAGAAGAAACAAGAGAGAGTGCAGATGACATAAAAAATCTGTTCACAGAAGTAATAGCAGAAAACTTCCCAAGAAGGGGAAAAGACCTTGACATACAGATAAGTGAGGCATATAGGACTCCAACTAGCTTTGATCAAAAATAATCTACACATAGGCATATAATTGTTAAGATTCCAGAAACTCAACAGAACAGCAAAGTTCTATAAGCAGTTAGAGAAAAGAAACAAATCACATACAAAGGAAAGCCCATCAGAATCACAGCAGACTTCTCAACACAAACCCTCAAGGAAGAAGAGTTTGGAGTGATGTATTCCAAGTCCTAAAGAAAAACAGATTCCAATCCATATTGATGGACACTGCAAAACTATCTTTTAAAATTGATGGAGAAATAAGATACTTTCATGACAAAGAGCACCTTAGGAACTTCATGAATACCAAACGAGCACTCCAAAAAATTTTAGACAATATCCTAGGAACAGACAATGAGGATCACAATGCCAGGAAGCAAAGCAGAATGAACCCATCAGGTGCAAAAAGAAATTAAATGTAAAGGGGGAGAACCCAACAAAAAGAAAAAGTCATAACAATGATAAGTCAATACATATCAGTTATAACCATCATTGTTAAAGGTCTCAATTCACCAATCAAAAGAAATAGACTGGCAGAATGGGTCAAGAAGCAAAATCCAACAATATGCTGCATACAAGAAACACACTTAATTCAAAAGGAAACTCATAGACTGAAAGTTAAAGGGTGAAAAACAATACTCCATGCAACGGGAACCCAAAAAAAGCAGGAGTAGCTATCCTCCTTGTAGATCAAGTAGATTTCAAACCAACACTGATTAAGAGAGATGAAGAAGGACACTACATCCTTGTAAAGGGAAAATCCAACAGGAAGAGATTAAAATCATAAATATGTAGGCACCAAACACTAGTGCATCCAACTATATAAAACAAATACTAATGGACATGAAAAGTCATATATGCACTAACACAATTGTAGTGGGGGACCTCAATACCCCATTGTCACAAAGAGATAGATCAACTAGACAAATAAATAAGTAATGAAATACTAGAACTCAATCAAACTCTAGAACAAATGAACTTAACAGATGTTTACAGACTCTTCCACCCCACAAAATCAGAATACACATTCTCCTCAGCTGTACATGGGTCATTCTTCAAAACAGACCACATACTCATGCATAGAACATGTTTAAGTAAGTGCAAAGGAATTGAAGTTATCCCCTGTATATTATCAGACCATAGTGCAATGAAATTGGAGATCCATAGCAAAAGAAACTGGAAAAATTTCTTAAACACGTGGAAATTGAACAACACACTTCTGAATAACCAATGGGTCACAGAGGAAATTAAAGAAGAAATCAGACAGTTCCTTCAATTAAATGACAATGACAATACAACATATTGGAATCTATGGGACACAATGAAAGCAGTCTTATGAGGGAAATTCATAGCAGTGAATATGCATATTAGGAAAACAGAATGAGCCCAATTGAACAACCTGATGCTGAACCTCAAGCTTCTAGAAAAAGAAGAGCAGGACAACCCCAGAGCTCATACAAGGGAGGAAATTATAAAGATAAGAGGAGAAATCAATGCAATGGAGGCTAAGACAATGATACAAAAAATCAATGAAGCCAAGAATTGGTTCTTTGAATCAACAAAATTGACAAACCCTTAGCCAAACTTAACAGGAAAAGGAAAGAAAAGACCCAAATCCATGCAATTAGGAATGGAAAGGGTGAAATTACAACAGACCCAGCAGAAATCCAGAGGATCATCAATACCTACCTACTTCCAGAACCTATACGCCAATAAGATGGACAACACAGAAGAAATGGACAGATTCCTAGATACATATGAATTACCAAAGTTGAATGAAGAAAATCTAAAAATTCTAAACAACACAATATCAACCAATGAAATTGAAAACATAAATAAAAACTTACCAACTAAGAAAAGCCCGGGTCCTGATGGCTTCACTGCTGAATTCTACAAGATATTTAGAGAGGAACTACTGCTACTACTGCTTAAACTCTTCAAAGAAATTGAAAGGGAAGCAATACTCCCAGATTCATTCCTGGAAGCAAGCATCACCTTGATGCCCAAAGCAGAAAAAGACCCAACCGAAAAGGAGAACTATAGGCCAATCTCACTAATGAATATAGATGCAAAAATCCTTAATAAGATACTGGCAAATAGAATGCAGAAGATCATCAAGAAGATCATACACCCTGATCAAGTGGGATTCATCCCAGGGATGCAGGGATGGTTCAACATACGCAAATCAATCAATGTAATACACTATATCAAAAGAGCCAAGGACAGAAACCATATGGTTATCTCCATAGATGCAGAAGAAGAATTTGACAAAATCCAACACACATTTATGATAAAAAGCCTACAAAAAATTGGAATAGATGGTCTCTACCTCAAACTGATAAAAGCCATCTATGAAAAACCAACAGCCAGTATCCTACTAAATGGTCCAAAACTGAAATCCTTCACACTAAAATCAGGAACAAGACAAGGATGTCCACTATCACCATCTTGTTCAATATAGTTTTGGAAACATTAGCCATGGCAATTAGACAAGAGAAAGAAATAAAAGGAATAAAGATAGGAAATGAAGTCAAATTGTCATTATTTGCAGATGACATGATACTCTATATAGAAGACCCCAAGAACTCCACCAAAAGTCTTCTAGACTTAATAACCAAATTCAGTCAAGTAGCTGGTTACAAGGTCAACACATAAAATTAAATAGCTTTCCTCTACATGAATAACAGACTCACTGAGAGAGAAATAGGGCAAGTAATTCCTTTCACAATAGCATCCAAAAAACTGAAATACCTAGGAATCAACCTAATGAAAGAAATCAAAGACCTCTTCTCTGAAAACTATAGCACTCTGAAAAGAGAGATTGAAGATGATATCAGAAAACGGACAGACATCCCCTGCTCCTGGGTAGGAAGGGTCAATATAATGAAAATGGGCATACTTCCAAAACTCCTATATAGATTTAATGCAATTCCAATTGAGATCCCAGCACCATACTTCACGGACCTTGAGAAAACAATCCAAAAATTAATTTGGAACAAGAAGAGACCCAGAATACTAAAAGCAATTCTAGGTAACAGAGACATGGCAGGGGGTATCACAATCCCCAACTTGCAACTCTACTACAAAGCTACTGTGACAAAAACAGCATGGTTCTGGCAAAGAAACAGACATGAGGACCAGTGGAACAGATTAGAAGATGCAGAAACAATGTCAGATGCACTCAGCCACCTCATCTTTGATAAAGGAGCCAAACACTCTCACTGGAGGAAAGATTACCTCTTTAATAAATGGTGCTGGACAAATTGGGTTTCAACTTGCCAAAGACTAAAACTAGTCCTATGTCTCTCGCTATGTCCTAAACTAAAATTGAAATGGATTAAAAATCTAAATATTAAAATAGAAATGCTGAACTGGCTCAAATAGAAGTTAGGTACAACTCTTGAAGACATTGGTGTAGGAAAAGATTTTATGAACAAATCCTCAGTTGCCTGAGAACTAGAACAAACAATCAACAAGTGGGATCTCTTCATATTAAAAAGTTTTTGAACAGCAAGAGAAACCACCAGCAGTGTGAAGAGACAACCCACAATGTGGGAAAAAATCTTCCCCTGCTGTTCTTCAGACAAAGGTCTACTATCTTGAATCTATAAAGAACTTAAAAAGATTAGACCTCCCAAATTTAAAGACCCAATCCAAAAATGGACATCTGAAATAAACAGACATTTCTCAGACAAAGAAGTAGAAATAGCAAATAAATACATGAGAAAATGTTCAACATCACTGGTCATTCGAGAGATGCAAATGAAAACAATGCTGAGATTCTACCTCACTCCATAAAGAATGGTTGCTATCATGAAATCAACCAATAACAAATGCTGGCGGAGCTGTGGGGAAAGAGGAACACTGCTTCACTGTTGGTGGGAGTGTAGACTGGTGCAACCACTGTGGAAATCAGTATGGAGATACCTCAAAGAACTAGGACTGGAAGTCCCATTTGACCCAGCTATTCCCCTGCTGGGTATCTTCCCCAAAGAATTAAAAGAATCATACCACAATGATATATGTGCACCCATGTTCATAGCACCACAGTGTGTAATAGCTAAAACTTGGAAACAGCCCAAGTGCCCATTAACTGGAGACTGGATAAAGAAAATGTGTTTTTTTAATAAAATGGAGTACTACTCAGCTATCAAAAATGAGAAATTAGAGACATTTATAGCTAAGTGGATGCACATTGAGGTGATACTCTTAAGTGAAATAAATAGGACACACATGTGTAAATACCAAATAGTTTCTCTAGTGTGAGAAACTGAAAGTGTAAATAAGGACTTAAAGATATAATAGATTACGTGAAATAGGAAGAAAAGGGGGCAAAGGGGAAGGGGAAGTGGACGGGATAGAGGAAAAGAAAGAAGGGAATGGTATTAGTATGAGAAAATGGAAAAATAGGAACAAAATCTTTGTAAACAGGGAGGAAAGGAGGGATTGAAGGGAGGGCAGGGGACGGGTGTAAAATAAGAACCAAGAGAGATTTTGTAAAGGTGCAAATTTCCAATGATGAATGTCATTATATTGTATACCTAAAATGTACCAATGATTAGAATGAATAATTGATAATGTACAATAGGAAGAAAAGGTCCAAAGGAGTAGCAGTAATGGGAGGGACAGGGGAAAGGAAAGAAGGGAAAGGAAAAATGATGAGAAATGGAAAAAATGGAAATAAAGTCTTTGTAAATAGGGAAGGGTGGAGGGGGTGAAGGGAGGGCTAGGAATGGGGAAAAGATAAGAACCAGTATGCATCATGTAAAGGTACAAGTTACCAATGAGAAATGAAAATATGTTGTATACCTAAAAGATACCAATGAAAGAATTTTTAAAAAAAGAAGTTCCCAGGCCAGGGATTTAGCTCTGTGATTCTGCTGCCTGCATCACAAGTTCACAAGTGCAAGGTCTCAAGTTCAATCCCCAGTACAATAAAAAAAAAAAAAGAAAGAAAAAGAAGCTCCCAAGAAAATAAAAGGAAAAATAAAGTTGAGAAATCAATAAAATAGAAAATGATAAAGAAGATCACTAAAATTAAAACTACTTCTTTGAGATGATGAATACAGTGGATAATTGCCAGGTAAAGTAGATCAAGAAAAAACACAAATCACTAACAACTTACAGGAGTTTTGAGAAAGAAAACTCACTACAGAGTATATCAAACAGAATAAGAGGATATTATGAAAAATATTGTGACAATAAAGTTTGCAACATAGATGGGCTAGACCAATTTCTAGAAAAATAAACACCAAACTTGACAGAAGAAAATAAAAATTTAAACTATTTTATATTTATTAATAAATGCAATCTATAAAACTTACCTAGGCTAAAAAAAAAAACAAAAAAAGTGAAAATCCTCCCAATCAAAATACTTTTTCCAATGAATTCTATCATGTAGAAATAATACCAGTCTCATACAAAATGTTCCTTAGACCAAAATTAAGAAATTAAAAAATAAGAAATTAAGAAAATAGTTCTCAACTTGTTTATGAATTTAACATAATATTAATGATCAAACCTGAGAAATCTATTATTTTAAAAGGTATAGGTTAAGCTGTCTCATAAATATAGATGCAATAACATTACAAAAGAAAAACATATGTATAGATTAAACAAGAGTATGCGTGTATATACCGAGAAGAGTATCACAAATATTCACAATAGAATGATTAGTAATTAATAGTAATAAGTAAGTGTAAGTAATTAGTAACAGTAAGTGATTAGCAAGTAATAGCTTCAAACAGAAAACAACCCCAAATATCAAACTGATAAATAGATCTTGGTATATTCACTAGCAACCTGAACTTAGTCATAAAAAATATCAATACATTACAACCAAGTTGGGATTATTCCAAGGATATGAGAATAGTTTGATTTGAAAATAAATTAACAAAATTTATATAGCAGACCAAAGAAAAACTCCTGATAAATACAGAAAATGCATTTGATAAAAATACAGCATCCATTTATAGTAATAAAATTTTGAAGTCCCTTGATATGAAAAAAGAACATTTTTGACAACTTCATGGTAGATTTCATGTTTATTAATTAAATATGGAAAATTCTCTCCTTTTAAGATTAAGAATGAAACAAAGGTGCTTCAGATCTTCACTTCTAAAAACTTGGTTTCTAGTATAAGAAGGAAAGAACAAAGAAGAGTGAAATTAATCAGAGTCAAATAGAAGAAAAATAACACTATAACTAAGATGGTATTGCAAATTCTTACACATCAATAAGAAAAAAGAAAAACTAAAGAACCCAGCCCAGGCATAGTAGCACATACCTGTACTCCCAGCTACTCAAGAAGCTAAGGGAAGATTATGAGTTCGAGGCTAATCTAAGCAACATAGCAAAATCCCATCTCAAAAGAGAAACAAAAGAGCCACTAGAAAAGAGGCAAAAGACTTGAATAGGTGTTATACAAAAGAGATTATTAAATGACCAGCAAATACAAGAAAAATTACCTTATCTTGTCAGTCACTAGAGAAATGCCAATAACAACCACCTGGAAAAACGCCTAATTTATACAATTAAGAATACAAAATATTGTTGAGAATATAAACATCTGGCACTCTCATACACTGCTAATGGGGTTATTCAAGTACTTTGGAAAGCACATTGACAGTCTCTAATAAAACTGAATATGACTATAAATCAGAAATTCCATATTAAACATAAACACCACAAAAGAAATCCATATATGTGTATACCAAAAGACAGGTTTAAATATTCATAGTAGGGTTATTAGTAATAGTTACAGGTAGGAAACAATCTCATTTGTTCATCAGTAGAATAGATAGGTAAGTCATGTTGTAATCGCACAATGGAATAGTATACACTGATGAAAATTAATGACATCTAAAGTAAACAATATAGGCCGTACCACTGCCCCAGAGTGCCAAGGAGGTGAGCCTCTTGAGATGCCATACCACCACCCCAGAGCACCGAGGAGGTGAGCCATGTGGGCACCAGCACACACACACCCTGCCAGAGCTATGCCTAGACATTTTCTTGATCCACACCACAGAGTTGTAAAGGGCATTGTTCTGAGCTTGAGAAGATAGAGTAGAAGTGAACAACAGAAAGAGGGCCTCTCTGAGGCCCACTGATGAAAATTAAAGCCCACCAGAAAAGTGAAGAAAATCTCTGCAATAAAGGCACACCAGAGCACCTTAGTTGGGGGAGCAGCAGTATGGACCAGAGCAGCATGGCTGCAAGCAGACCCCAGCCAGGGCTCCACCATGACCCCAGAGGCTTGGGCACATCGGCCCAAGCCAAGGCCCACCTGGGAAAGAGCTGCACAGGCCACACAAACAACAGCCAGAGGTTCACCCCAATACCATCAGTAAGTGCATGAGACCCTAGCCAGAAGCTAGTTAACACTACAGGAACTGGGGTGCACAGCTCCCAGCCAAAAATCCTCCTAGACAACAGCTAATTAGGGGCCCTAGCCAATGGCACACCTAGATACCATCTCAAGTGTGCACAGGCCCCAGCCAAAAGCCCACCCAGACAACAGGTCAGCTCAGGGATCCAGAAGGCCACCTTTCTGAACCCAGGAATTAGTGTACTGGTGAGCAGCAGAGAAAAGGCAATACTGTCCATTAAACTTTAAAATCTAGTCCCCACCAAAATAGTCTGGCAATAAAATGACACAACTAGGATAGGATTGGCACGGCAGAAGCAAAATCTTTATATGTAGATGAAATGAACATCTACAGAGAAAATACTAAGAAATCTCTAGGAGCCCCTAGAACTTGTATTTGAATTTAGCAGGTATCCTTTTAAGTTCTGTAAAATCTCTGGTAATGTCCTCTAAATCTTGATACTGTAATTTTTAAAAAGATGTATGATTGATATTGTGTAATAGGAAGAAAAGGTCTAAAGGAGTAGGAGAAGTGGGAGGGGTCTGGGAAAGGAAAGAAGGGAAAAGAAAAATTATGAGAAAAGAGAAAAAATGGAAACAAAGTCTTTGTAAATAGGGAAGGGTGGAGGGGGTGGAGGGAGTGAAGGGAGGGCAGGGGAATGGGGAAAAAATAAGAACCAAGATATGTCATGTAAAAGTTCAAGATCCAAATGATGAATGTAACTGTATTTTATACCTAAAATATACCAATAAACTTAATGGAAAAAAATAAACAATATAATAAAGATAATTCTGAATGAAAGATTTTAAATCCAATAGCATACATATTGTATGATTCCATATATGTAACTTTCAAAAGACAGAAAAATTATTCCATAGTTAGAAGTCAGGATAGTGGTTATTTTTAGGAAGAAGAATGAGGATAGAAGTGGGAAAGGAATGAAGGAATTTCTGGAAGGATGATATTGTCCTACTTTTGAACTATGTAGTGTCCCCTGATTCCCTTTGTGATAAGTTACATGTTACATTCTTATGTATCCTTTATCTCTGGTGATTTAATATTTTACATTTATATTTTACATAATATAAACAAATTTATTCTTATATTTTGATCTTTAATAAAAACAGTATGAATGCACTTATGCTTATGTGTTAATTGAGCTAATTCTCAATAACACTGCAAATTCATTGAATTGGTTTTTCATGTACCATCCATATGAAATGAACTATTTCATAGGTGAGTGATAATTTTTATTAAGGACAAACTGGAGTGAAGAAAAATGTATTCTAGGGCCAGGGATTTAGCTCAGTGATGTGGCCACCTGCCTGGCAAGCCCAAGGTACTGAGTTTGATCCCTGGTACTGGAAAAAAATAAACAAAAGAAAAAATGTATTGTAAGGTCCAAAAGAAATAAACTTACAATTGAAATTCTGTAACAAAATAATGTGTGAGTTTAAATTGCCTTGTAATAACTCCTTTGAATGGAAAATGATGTTAGAACAATTAAACAAAAAGGCATTTCAAGCAATTCACAGTCAAATCTATCCACAAGACAAAACTGTTCAGTATTTACCATAACCTGGCCTAATAAGGTCAGCATTGTGCTGAAATACCAACATTCAGCATTGTAAGAGATTGCTTACTGGCAAGAACTCACCAATAGCTCTTCTAGCTCCTCCAAAACTCTACTGGATCCAAGATCATTTAATCCACTTAGAACCAGAGGATTCCTTCTATTTTAGATATAGAAGACTAAGTCCTTACATACCCTACATTCTACAGATAGCAAAGTAGTGTGGGCAAAGTACAAGCAATAACAAACTGCAGGCAAGTTTCCGAGAATGAATATCAAGCAGTTGGGAGGATAGCGTCAAAGCACGGAGGGAGCACTGGCAGTAGGTGTTTCCCATTCTACTGGCATTGTGTTGAGGACAAGTCAAATGGTGTGAGAAGGTATAAATGTGGTGAAAGTGCACTGACTTTCTGATCTAAAACAAAAAAATCTCAGCTTCTAGAGGGTGAGGGGAAAATGCCAATAAAGAGTAAATTCAGAAAAAGGGAGGTCCAACTTTTATGTAAACTCTGCCCAGGGTCCCTGGATGATGCTCAAACTGACGGTGTGCAGACCAGACTACAAGCAGGGGAGACAAAAATAAAAATGCTGAACTTTTTTTGAGTGATCTTCCTAGAGAGAGGAGGTAGAATTTTAAGTTTGAGTGTAACCAAATTAATTGCCTGCTTGAAAAAGAAATATCACTTTTCGGGGAAATGACAACACAGAATCTTCAGAGCACAACATTCACATCATGCAGAACGTAATCCAAAATTGTTCAAATTATGAAAACTGGAAAAGTATGGCCATTCTCAAAGGAAGACACAGTCAACAGAGTTCAACCCCAAGATGACCGGAATTTAGAAAGATAAGTACAGCAATGTCTCTTATGAACAGTTTTGGTTTGCACAGTTTCAACTGCCTACAGTCAGCTGCAGTCAAAAAATATTAAATAGAAAATGTCTGAAATAAACAATTTGTAAGTTTTAACATGCCATTCTGAGTAGAATGATGGAATTTTGCACTGTCCCACTCCATCCCCCTGGGGTGGGAATCATCCCTTTGTTCCAGATATTCACACTGTATATTCAACTCCCTCAAAAGTCACGTAGAAGCTATCAGAACAACTGTAGTAGTATTGCAGTGCCTGTGTTCAAGTAACTCTTATTCAGTAGCCTGATTGCTATGCAATGTCTATACCATTCACCTCATTTCATTTTAACAGGTAAGTTGATTGTTTGTTTTTGTGGTACTGGGGTTTGAGCCAGCCCAGGGCTTTCTCACTGAGTTACATCCCCAGTGATTTTTTTTTTTTCAATTTTGAAATAGGATTTTGCTAAGTCATTAAATTGCCCAGGATGGGCTCAAACTTGCAATCTTCCTGCCTGAGCCTCCCAGAGTGCCGGGATTACAGGTGTGTGCCCCCACAGCCAACTGTCACAGAAGCACTTTATCACACATCAGCACATGAAGAAGGTGAGTACATTCCAATAAGATATTTTGAGAGAGAACCACATTCAGATAACTTTTACTACAGTATATTGTTTTAAATTTTCTATTTTTGTTATAATTGTTAATCTTTTTTGTGCCTAGCTTATAAACTAAACTTTATCAAAGCTATGTATGTATAGTAAAAAATATCTAAATATAGGGTTCAGTACTATCCACAGTTTCATATATCCATCCTCCATTTAGGATGTTAGAATATATTTCTTTCAGCTAAGGAGAACTACTATAAAGACTGTAATGTGACTTTTATAACTATGCTCCCTAGGAATTTTAAAAATGAGATCATAATAACGGAAAGATAAAAATTCTCAGCAGGGAAAGAGAAAATTACCAATAAAAAAAGAAGGAAGGAAGGAAGGAGGGAGGGAAGGAAGGAAGGAAGAGGGGAGGGGAGGGGAGGAAGGGAGGGAGGGAAGGAGGAAGGGAGGGAAGGAAGGAGGGAGGGAGGGAGGGAGGGAGGGGAAGAAGAGACAGAAAGAAAGGCCAAATGGCAAATCTAGAACTGAAAAGAAAACTCTGAAAAAATTATAGGAAGGGCTTATTAGCAGAAGAGAGAATATGAAGAACATCATATAAAGGACAACTAAAAGAATCTGTCACTCTCAAGTCTGTAACATGGGAAGTACTGAATTAATTTCATCTATAGGGAAATGATATCAAAGAGAAGTGAATGAAAAGCATCAAAAATGGTAAACATCTGAGTAATTTACTATTACTTTTTTATACATATACTTAGACATATATAATTATAGAACATTCAAAATGGATCTCATTAAGATCATAATATATTACAACCACCTCATTTTACAGATGTAACATCTGAGGCTCAGAAAGTAAATGAGTTCCCTGCTCAGGGCCTTAAAGCAATCTCATGTCTCCAGTGAAGCCTGGCATCTGTACCCTTCTATGCTACTTTAACCCCTCAGCACCAACTTCAGACCCATTGTAGTACCCAGCTCCACATCAGCAACCCTTCTCAGCCTTTGTTTCTCTTTCTTAATCTCTAAAGTGGGCTTAACAATGCTAACTACTTGACAGAGTTTCTCGTGAGTGTTCGAAATTGCAGTATATCAAGAGCTTTGAGCACTGGCACGTGGTAGACACAGTACTGCACCAACTATGGCAATGTCTCTTGCCTGCGTTTTCTAAAGCCTGCTGCATCTTCTTGCTGGCATATTCCAAGAGGGAAACAAAGGGTCAAAATAGAAAACTATTTGAAAGAAAATACTGCTGCTGTATCTGTGCTCCACAAATTTTTGTATGTTGTGTTTTAATTTTCTTTCAACTAAAAGTATTTTCTAGTTTCCTATAATTAATTTATTTATTTATTTATTTATTTATTTATTTATTTATGGTACTGGGGATTGAACTCAGGTCTTTGTGCTTGTGAGGCAGGCAGCGGAACCACTGAGCTAAATCCCCGGCCCTCCTGTAATTTATTTTTAACCCATGGGCTATTCAAAGGAGACAACCACAAAGTTTCATTTTTTCTTGATCCACTGATTATCATTAGTGTGAAAGCATCTGAGTGAAGATATGAGAAAAAGAACAAGAGCTACTATTCATAACTTTGAAAGTATTGCCAGGGCACATAGCCATTAGCAATCAAAATAAAGCAAGATGGGTATGAACCCAAGACAAACACTGAAGTAAAAAAAAAAAAATGTTTTGGTAAAGCAAATTGAATTTAGATAACATGGTATTTCAGTAGGCAATCACTGATCACAGGAGAAAAATACATAATTTCAACATAAAAAAACTCCCATTTAAGCAATGGTCATTAACATCCCTTAAATTTATCTATATTTCTGATTTTTCAAATCTGTTCATCATAGGACAATAAGAATGCCCCTACATGAATTTACCTGGACACCAAAAAATTGGAAAGTAAAGCTTATCTTACATGCATAAACATACTTAAAAAAATACATACAGTAAGTAATGAATATAATTGCAAATAAGCATAGCTCCCATGAGACAAGTAAACAACCTATGTAAAGTAAAAGTGTATCAGCAAGTATTTTGGAGAAAGGCTGGTGTTTCATTTTACAACAGATTTCTTACATGCAAAAGACCAGAATATTCAGAATTCTATTTAAAGCCATAGAGTTGTTGCTGATGCTACCTGTCTACTTACCATTTCTTCAACATAAGGATATAGCATATCTCCAAAGTATTCTGTAGCTTCAATTGGAAGCTGTGCTGGCAAATTGTCAATGGAACACATCAGAATCCCAGAGCCTTCAACACTAGGAGAAGCAATATGCTTTAATCAGATGTATAAAAAGTTAGTGTAAGCTCTAACTTTTCCTGATGTCTACCCCATTATATTTACTTTGTTGTTATTTGTAATTTTGTACAAAGGTATACTGTATAAGAATATAAACAAAACTTTTCAAATAAAACCTTTTCCTCCTTCAGTAACTCATCTCCCAATTATATACAAATATATGTATTGATGTGTTCAAATTTGCATGTGATTTTCCTAGCAAAATTTTTAATGTTTGAGCATATCTCTCCAAATTTGCATACTTTCATAAAGAAGTGAAATACTGAGTACTTTTTATGAGTATCTCAAGGTTAAGGAACAAAATTATTTTACTAATTTCTCACCATCTGACAGGTTTAACAAACTCACCTGTCATGAATAATATGCTGGTCTGCATCATACATGCAAAAGGGATGCTCTATTGTAGTACATTCAGTCATAAAATCTATAGATCCTCCTGTATCAGCTGAAATGTCACAGATTGCCACCAGTCTGAAATAATATCAATACTTAGATGAGAGGATGGAATTCTGAAACTCAACAAGACCAACAATGAATAAAAATGAAAAGTGCTCAGAACAGTTTTCAATGTGGATGCCAAATACTTCCCAAGCTCTTGGGCTTTTTTTCCCTACAGTTCAGTCTTAAGGACACTGAGTTTCTGAGATACTCAGAATTCTCCCACTGTGAGTTTTAGAGTCCACAAGAAAATACAAAGTAATAGAAAGGAAGGGAGGAAGGCAGGAAGGGAGAGAGGAAGAAAAAAAAAAACAGAAGTAGAAAATCCTTTCCCTAAGAAATCACTGACAGTAAATCATTATTCTGGACCTGAGAGTGTAGCTCAGTGTTGGAACATTCATTTAACATGTGTGAGGCTCTTGGTTTGATCCCTAGCTTTGAAAAAAAAAAAAAGTTAACATAGTTAGCCATCTCCAAATAAAACACAAAGCTTCAATTATACCACCTGCACTCTGCCTAGTACGATGGACCCTCCTCGTCCTGGGTTCTGCATTTGTGGATTTAACTGAGTCACAAAAATATTTTAAAATTACATCTGCACTGAATTTGCAGACTTTTTTCCTTTTTGTTATTATCTAAACAATACAGCATAACAACTATTTACATATCATTCTCATTCTACAAGTTACTACAAATAATCTAAACATGATTTAAAGCACACAAGAGGATGTGCATAGGTTGTATGCAAATACAACACTATTTTATATAAATGACTTGAGCATACAAAAATACTGATGTCCACTGGGGTCATCTGGAAATGACCTCTCGTGTATATAAAGAGACAAGTGTACTACACAATTTTATACCTGATTACATGGAAATGTCTAGCCTTATGAACAAAACTCTCAGTCCAGCACTTAAAAGTCTTCAGATTGGTCACAATTTTTCTGTACAATCTTCAATTATTACATAGCTACATAAGCACACACTAGGGCTACACTGTCCCACTGGGTGGATTAAATTGTACTAGTGGCTCCGTATGTACCACACACCATTCCCATCACATGAAATTTTCACTCTCCTCACTCCTCCCTTTAACACTTTGCTAAGACCAGTGTGTCAGCCACTAGGCAGGTATGTTTAGGGACAATCATCTATGCTTCTGGGGGGAGGGAGCTGCCCATTTCAGTAACTGTTAAGGTTCCCTCAAAGTTGTTTCTTTGTTTTAGATAAGTCCCTCCAGAGAAATTTTCAAGGAACCAGCCCAAATGACCAACTCTTACTGGCCCATGCTTTTTAGGTGACTAGATTAAACTTAGCTCATTATAATACTAAATTTTCTACACAGAAGTGTTCCCATTCACCATTTTTTGAACATGAGATATATGAAGAAGCATGGCCTTGAACTGAGCATTCCTGTATATATGATACTGAGTCTTTCCTATATGAATATGAGTGTCCCCCCCCCAAAAAAAAGCCCCCACATTTATTTTCTCAGAGAGAGATTGTTTTAGGAATCATCCCAGTGCTTTTCTTACTTGCTACAAGAAATAAACCTTTCTTCATTCTTTTAGGTCCTGGTTATCTGTCAGCTTTGTATTCATCAAAGGGCAAAATCATGTTTGGTTACAAGTGCTTCAACTTTCTTCTAAACTTCTGTGCTAGGCATTACTAGCTCAATGCCTGATACACGCCTGAGAGCAGCAAACATATCTCTGACCTTTAGCTTAGCATAGTGCCAGGGAGACATAGAATTCCATGAATATGTACTGATTAATTAATCCATTCAACATAATAATTATTTGAATGTCTATTCTATGAGTAATATACCAGCTGCTTGTGATCAAGATGAACAGGGGCTCTAACTTGGAGAATATTAAGTTCTAGTGTGAGTGAGGAGAACCATAAACAGAGGAAAATAAGTAATCATGAACTGAGAAAAAAACACTATAACAAACTAGAGAGAAATGGGAATGGGAAAGCAAGAGAAGACTTCTCTGGGGAGGTTGTTTTGGAGCTCTGTATGGAGTCACAGAAATCAGAAAAGGATTTGAAGAAAGAGTGAGGGTTAACTATGCTGCCAAGTGGTTGAGTCAGACCATCATAACAATCAACAATCAGTTCTCTGATATGTAGAAACATTATCCTCTATGATCCCCTAACAAAGTGTGTTGCTGCTGAAAACTGCCATCAGTGCTGAAGTAAAGCCCTTACTTGTGTGGTAATTCAGGGCAGCCTCCAATAGCAGCTACTGAGGACTTGACTGGAGCCAGGAGACTTTGGGCATCGTGGCGGGTTAATAGGCGAGGGGTATTTTGTTCCCAGTAGATTCCATTAATTAAACAGGTTGTATAGGGTGCAATCTGTAAAGCAAATTCTACATTCAACAAGATGGGAGACAGCCTATTTCATTACAGTGTGCTGAAAGAGCTACCCAAAAAGTCCATGAGCAACCATTATTTTTACTTCTAATAAATGTTTTTATTGTCCACCTCAATGACCCTCTTTTGAAGCAAGAGTACCCACTGAGATTTCAGTGTAAAAGTACCCTGTAATAGAGAAATAAATGAACATAACAAATACATTAACATTGTTGTTCTATAATATAATGCACAGCAAAGAAAGAGCATCAGGATTCCTAGAACTGATTCTCTGCCAGCTCAAACACCAGGAGTACCTGATCTAAATCACAATTTTTCTGGAGTCTACTTTTCTTACCTACCAGAAGGGGATAATGAATACTCCATTCCTCAAAAGAATGATATGAAGATTAAATCAGATAACTTCTGTATGCACCATGGAAAAATATGCTATATGCATGCATACATGGTAATTAGCTCATTATAAGTTTTCAAATGCATCTAATCACCAATACTTCTAGTAGAGGATAAGAGAGAGAATGGAAATTTACTAGATTCAAAATGTTTCAGCTTAAAATTAGTTTCGTAATTTCTGTTCCTCAAGTATCTCAAGCATTCTCAAGCTAAATGTAAGAGTTCTTCTTTATAACATGCTGTACTAGCTAAATTTCTATCAGTCTAAAAGTGCTAGCTGTTTAAACACATTTAAAATTAAAGTACCCCTTTTCACAATAAATGCATATATTTTTCTTAGGTTTAATTTTTTTTAGTGTATTGATTTATTTTTAGGACTGTTGCATAATTAATGGCCACAGATACACATTGCATTTCTTAGAAAACAAGGCCAATATAGTGCCATTAGAAGGACTTAAAATTGTAAGTAGCTCCTTTTTTTGTACAATGAGGACAGGTCTGTGCCTCTGTAACAAACACTATTTCACCTGGGCCCCTGTAGTCAATGACCTGTGTTTCAAGATGGCTGGAGCCACCATTTGGATGTTGAATTCCTCACCTTACCTCCACCCACACATAATCCCCATATGTTGAAAGCTTGATTCCCAGCCTGTGACACTAGTTGGAAGTGATGGAAACTTTAAAAGGTGAGGCCTAGTGGGAAGTCTCAGATCACTAAGAGTGTCCACTTCAAGGGGATATCAGGACCCTGGTCTCTTCTGCGCTCTGTCTTTTCTTCAATTTAAGATGTTAGTGCTTCTACTATTATTATATGCAGCCTTTACCAGAAACCAAAACAATGGGGCTACCCCATCTTGGAATTAAACCTCCAAAACTGTGAACAAAATACATTTTTCCTCTTGATAAAGTAAGTTACCTAGGGTATTTTATACTAATGCAAATTGGGTAATAATGCAAATCTAGCTAATACAAAAAATTGGTTCTGAGCATATGGAGTACTACTATTAAACTGTACCTGAAAATGTTTAGATAGCATTGGAACTGGTTATCTAGCAAAGGCTGGAAGAATTTGGAGGATCAGGCTGGAAATAGCATACAGTATTTTAAAATGGATCATTATTGGGTCATGGTAGCTTCTATCTAGATTTCAAACTAAAGCCTGAGAACCCAGGCAAAAGTTTCCTGCAGTGAGTCCTGATATGGTGATGCCTACTGACCTGGTAGAACTGAACACAATGGGTGAGTCCAGAAAGGCAAAGCAACACCCATTGGGAACAGCTGCAGGCAGCACTCCATGGAAGCCATGGAAAGCTGCAAGCATCTGTGTGTGGCCCATAAAAGTGGCCACATAGATCAACAAAGCCATAGAGGCTAGAGCTGTACAACATCTTGAGGACCCAGCCTTTGCCCCACTGTGCACCAGATGCTAGATTTGGAGCTTTAGGATTTAATATCTGCCTTGCTGGGTGTTGGTATTGTTTTGAGCCAATTACTCCATTCTGTTTCTCTGTTCCCTCCTTTGAGAATGGAATGCTTACCGTGTGCTAGTTCTGCCATTATTATCTTGAGAGTATGTGACTTGTTTTTTATTGTATAGAGGCTCCCAGCTAGAGGAATTGGCCTTGAGGTTTAGTTGAGTCTTTGGACTTTTTAATCAATGCTAGCTGAGTTAAGACTTTGTGATTACTGGGGATAGAATGCTTCCATGATGAGTGGGGGTGGGGGAAGGGACAGAACGCTATGGTTTAAATATAGTTTGTCACCCTGAGCTCCGGCAGAAGTTTAACTCCAAAAGTCTTATATTAATGATATTTAGAGGATAGAAATTGAATCTAGCTATTGTGTTTAAAGGTGGGGCTTTTGGGAAGTTACTAGATTAGACCTGATCATCAGAGTAGAGCCCCTAAGATTATATCCTGGTGACTTTATAAGGAAAGGGCAAGAGACCACAGAGACAAAGACACATATGCTCCCACCTTGATATGATGCAGCCATCCAGGACCCTCACTAGAACCTGAGCCCTGCCATCTCAACTTCCAGCCTCCAAGACTCTGAGCTAAACAAACCTTTTTTTTTTTTAATTGTCTGTCTTATATTTTTTTATTGTGATGAAAAACCAACTAATGCACTGGCTGAGGTTATGACTACAATTTGTGGCTATAGAATATACGTTAAGATCAAACCTCATATACGTTCTGCTTTGACAACAGCGCTAACTAGCCCAGGATTATACGGAAAGTAGCAGTCCATGGAAAATGGTTTAGGGCAATCATGTGCATGTAGAACTGAAACAGAAAGAGAGAGTGAAGAAAAAAGTGTTTCCACAAAAACATCCACAACCCTAACAAAGACCCCTACAAATACCAGAAAAAAACTCCTAAGATCCAAAGGATTCAAAACAAGTCAATATGAGTAACTTAAAACCAATGTACATATGCACAGTTTCTCTCTGAAACGGCCTAACTATAGTACATCATAAGCAAACAACTCAAAACCTTACTATGATACTCACATTGGAATTAAAGCGACTAACGTAGCGCTCAGGATGTTTGTCATACTCTACAGGATCATACACACCATCTGTCTTCCTGACAAGATGATGATGGCGACTTAGCACTGTCCCATACACTTTTCTGAGGTCTTACAGAGAAAAAGGAAATTAGTAAATTTGGTGAGAAATGATAAAGACATAGTGATAAGATATTATAATACAAATGCTGCTCAGAACAGTAAATGATTCTATCTTTTCCACCTCTTACCTCCAGTTTTGGAGACTTCTTTTAATTCATGGGGTTCCACATATTCGTAGGGTAGTTGATTAAAGACTTCTTGGGCTCCCTGTAAATAATGCATGAGTAAAAATCTAAAACTCAGTAAGAAAAGAGCCAACACAGTTTCCTGTAAAGATTTCAATTATTTTCTCCACAATTATACAGTTCCACTTGCCCTGCCCTGTGGCCAGGACTGTAATCCAGAAGTACAGATGATTTCCTGCATACAGCCTGCAAACCAGCTTTGATTCCAGTCTGAAAGCATGCATTAGAAGCAGCTTTGACTTTTTATTTTTTACTTAAATTACTCAGAACAGCAACTATAGTTTACAAATGTGGATATGATATTTCTAGTCACTTTTCGATCGATTGCAGAAATTATTTCAAGTGGAAAAACTACTTTCTACAGAAGAAAAAAATCAGATGCCTACGTCACAATACAATACTAACAGAGATGTCCTATTTGGAAAATATTTTTCTTGAAGATCTATTTTTCAGTTTAAAGTTTATCTGGGAGATTACAAATGCATTCTCAAAACCACCCCAGGAAAAAAAGAAAGTATTAATTACAGTCCTGAATTAATCTCCCTAATATCTTACTGGCAAAAGCCCTGGTATTCTTGAAACATGTATCCTGGAGTCACTTCCAAATTTTTGGACATTCCAGTGAAGAAGGAAAACTGGATCACCTAGGAACACAGCTTTACACCCTTAAAATGAGTTATCTCAAGGAAAAAAGGAGAGAGGGAGGGGGAGGGACGGGAAGGGAGAGAGGAAGAGGGAAGGGGAGGGAGAGAGGAAAAAGGAAGAGAGGAAAAGAATTGCAAGCCTCTGATAGCTTGGAATCAATTAAAAGCAAAGAAAATATTTGAACCATTATTGCTCTTTGCTATAAGAAAAATACATAAGGTGCTAAAAATAGAATATCTATTAATTTAATTTGAAATATTTACAAAATGCCCACATCTTCAGGTTTTCAGATTGTTTTGCAGAAGGAAGACAAGTGGAATTTACCTTAGATACATTACCAGTCCCCGTGAACACAAATGTTAAGGGCCCTATAGACTTTGGCATTAAACCCAGAGATATTTCATAGCCGGCATCACGGACAGCTTGGACAGCCTGGCTGCTATTCCTATAGTTATGCGCCATTCCAAGATGCTGAAAGCAAGCAAGTACACACAATTCAAGTTAGTCCATTAGCTGGGATATTTTTTCTATTCTTAAAGTGTGGTATGTATTTTTAAACAAGCAAAGGAAATATCTCTCACCATAAAGGGTGTGTGATGTCCCAAAGCAAGGAGCCTTAAACCCATTCCATGTAAAATGTTGATCATCCCTATTGCAGAGTCAGACCAATAGAAAGACCATTAGTTGAATGTAGGCTAATATCAATGTACAAAATAAATTCAACTCCTAGGCAACAGTCAAGAGAAATTACCAATTTTCCTCCTTGACGATTTTTCTACCTGTTCAGTGCCCTGAGGAAACACAGACCACAGTGTCTCAGCCTTGGAAGGGGTCTCTGATAGCTCTTTACTATCAGGCATTAATTGCCCTTGGCCTACAGGAATCCCCACCTCCCTTTCACTTTGGCTCCATCTTGTTGTCTAAGGTTAATTTCTCCACCTCGGCTGTAGATCCCATCCCTTCCTGCCTCTCCAAGGAACTCATTCTTGAATCAATCCTCCATCATCTCTCTCTATTGATTCATTTTTATCAATATTTATAGATGCTCCCATTTCTCCCATGCCAAAAACACACCAGCAAACAAAAACAAAGTTACCTATGACCCTAGAGCCCTCCCCAGCTATTTAGAAAGGTAAATCACTAAATTTGTTGGACACCTTGTAGATCTTGACTTATCAGAAGTGAGTGGCAATACAGACCCCCTCTTTGATGAAACATTTTCTTCCCTCAACATCCCTGACTGGAAAGATTCCATCCTACCTTTTCACAGTCTCCTCTTTCTATGTCATTCCTTTCTTATTACTCTCTCAGGGTTTTGTCCTGGGATGTTCTCCATATCTATATTTTCCTTCTTGAGTAATCTCATCAAGCCCTAAATTTCAAGTACTCTTTTATGCAGATGACACCAAGTCTTTACCTTCAACACAGATTTTTTTTCCTTTGATTGCAAGACCTGTCCAATTATCTGTAGTAAGTTTCATATTGGGGATCCCCCCAACACCTAAAAATGCAGCATACCTATAGCAAAGAATTCAGCATGGAATCTCCCCTTCTCTTATAGAATAAAACTTTCCATGTCACACTTCACCCCTCCAGCACACAGAGTCCTAACAAGATTTCTTTTATCACCTTTCTGAACTCAACTTCTGAAGAAATAATGTCTTTTCTCTTTGTTATTAGTCTATGTAAGTGTTAATTGTATATACAGTTAAATATCCCTATTTAAAGTACAGAGTTTGATAATTGTTACAAATACACACATTGTGTTATTACCACCATAATCAAATTTAGAACTCTTGGTCCCTGACAACTATTACTATTGCTCTCTGTATAGATATGGTTCTTCTACTGTTTCATATAAATGAAACTATAGGCATGTGCTCTTTAGTTGTGTTATTGTGTTTATGCTTCCATTCAGCATTATTTGTTTGAAATTTCTCTTTTTTTTGGTCCTGGGGATCAAACTCGGGACCTTGCACTTGCAAGGCAGGCAGTGAAACCACTGAGTTAAATCCCCAGCCTATTTGTTTGAGATTTCTATCAGTGCTTCATTGTTTTTTTTGTTTTTTGTTTTTTGTTTTTTTTGCAGTACCAGGGATCAAACTCAGGGCCTTGCACTTATGAGGCAGGCGTAGCACCACTGAGTTAAATCCCCAGCCCTTCATTCTTTTTTCTTGCTGAAGAGTTTTTCACCTTATGTTTATGGCATGATTTACCTATTTTTCTCTTGGTGTACTTTCGTGCTATTTTCAGGCTATTATGAATGAAAGTGCTATAAAAATTCTTTTTATAAAATATTGCATTTCTTTTGATAAATGACTATGAGAATTTATTTCCTACACCAATACTTACTTTTTTAATTTCTTTTGCAGTAGTTTTTGTACTTTGTATATATCAAAAGTTTTTTTAGTTTATACAGGTTCTCAAATCTATTGGGCTGTTCTTAATATTTCTTTATCCCTTTAATATTTGTAAAATATAATGTAAATTCTCCTCTTAATGTTCTTTTATAATAAATAACGTCTTTTCTCTTTGTTATTAGTCTATGTAGGCATTTATTAATTTTTTTAATAACTGATCTTTGCATTCTTGTACTCTCCTAATTCCTGGAATATTTTTAATTATTCTTAAAATCTCAACCTAGAGAAAAAAATCTCTTTTTTCACTTCTCTAAGAAGCTTCTCTAGAGTGAAGCTGAGGCGGTCCCAGCACCCGGAAGGAAGATCCCCTGCCTCCATCCTAGGCTCCTAGGGCAGTGAAGCTCAGCTGGTCCCAGCACCTGGAAGAAAGCTCCCCGCCTCCATCCCAGGCTCCTAGGGCAGTGAGGCTCAGCCAGTCCCAGCACCCGGAAGGAAGCTCCCCCGCTGCCATCCCAAGTTCCTAGGGCACAGAAGGTGAGCTGCGTGAGTGCCAGAAGCACGCCCCCACACATCCCGTGGAAATGAGAAGACACATAAACAAGCCTCAAAAACAGACTTCCAGATCACCTACAGCAACCCCAAAGGGAAATGAGATGGAACAATCTGATACTCAACCACGTGGACTCTCTGAACTGGCAACAAAAGAGGATCTGGGAAAAATGAAATCAGAAATAATTACTCAGATAACAGCAAAGATTTTGCTCATGGTGCAAGACATGATTAATAAATCTAGAGAGGGCACAGATAAAAAAATAGAGGATCTAAGGAACATGATGGAATCTCAACATAGGAAACAAATGGAATCCATGAAACAGATGCAAACAGATTTCCAAGAGATTAAAAACTCCATCAAAAGTCTGCACAGCAGAATGAACCAATGTGAGGATAGAATTTCACATATAGAAGATAAGATTGCAATTAGTGAGGAGGAAAAGAAAAATTGCTTTAAAATTGTAAGGGAACATGAGAAATCAATCCAGCAGCTGCTAGACGATGCAAAGAAGAATAACATAAGACTGATTGGAGTCAATGAAGAAACAGGAGAGAGTGCAGATGACATAAAAAACTCTTCACAGAAGTGATGGCAGGGGAAAAGAACTTGACATGAAGACAAGTGAGGCATATAGGTCTCCAGCTAGCCTTAATCAAAAAAAATCTACACATAGGCATATAATAGTTAGGATTCCAGAAATCCAACAGAAGAATAAAATTCTATAAGCAATGAGAGAAAAGAAACAAATCACATACAAAGGAAAGCCCGTCAGAATCACAGAAGACTTCTCAATGCAAACCCTGAAGGCAAGAAGAGCTTGGAGTGATGTATTTCAAGCCCTAAAGGAAAATAGCCTTCAACCCAGATTGATGCACCCTGCAAAACTATCTTTCAAACTTGATGGAGAAATAAGATACTTTCATGACAAAGAGCACCTCAGGAACTTCATGAATACCAAACTGGCACTCCAAAAAATTTTAGTCAATACCCCAGGAAAAGACAATGAGGATCACAAACCCAGGAAACCCAGCAGAATGAATCCATTGGGCTTGACAAATTAAACCCAAAGGGGGAGAATCCAACAAAAAGAAAAAAATCATGACAAGGCTTTTAAAACTTTTGACTTCATGTCCTTAATGAGTGTATAATTCAATCTTATTATTGTACTGAATAGTATTTTTCTGATTCTAGAGTTGCACACCATCCCTTGTGCTATACTGGCTATTTATCATCTTCTTATGTCTACTTTTTAATTGGGTTGTCTATTAATGAGCTCTAAGAATTCTTTATATATTCTGCTCATAGGTTTTATGCATTGTAAATATGGTCTGTTTAAGGACTACTTTTCATCTTAATGATGTCATTTAAAGTTCTAAATTTTGATGGAATCTCATCAATTTTTTTTCTTTTATACATCATGTTTTTTGTATCCTAGGTAGTTCTTGCCTACCCTGAATTCATAAATATTTTCCCTTATAATTTCTTCTTAAAGTTTTATACTTTTAGGCTTTCTCATTTAGGTTCATAGATCCCTTCAAGTTATTTTCATGTATGGAAAAAAAGGGTTGAGGTTAATTTTTTATATACGGATACCAGGTGTTCTAGTGCCGCTTGCTGAAGACACTATCTCTTCCTCGGCTCTTGAATTGAGTTTATATTCTATAAAATGTTAATGTTAAATAATGTTTCAAAACTCAGTGGACCATATATGTGTGGTTCTATTTCTAGAATCTCTGTTTTATTCAAATGATCTATATGTCTTTCCTTATACCAACACTGCCTTGATTACTGTAGCTTTAGAAGAAGTCTTAAAATTGGGTGCTAAATATCTTCCAACACTGTTTTTGTTTTTGTTGTTGGCTTTTCTGGGTCCTTTGTACTCCTACATAACTTTGAAATTTCAATATTCAGTTCTTCATTTATAGCAAGTATACACAGACCTGAATTTTTATATATACCTTGTGTTTTCTAATCCTGCTAAATTCAAGTACAAGTTCTAGGGGCTCCTAGAGATTTCTTAGTATTTTCTCTGTAGATGATCATTTCATCTACATAGAAAGATTTTGCTTCTGCCGTGCCAATCCTATCCTAGTTGTGTCATTTTATTGCCAGACTATTTTGGTTTAGACCTATGTTTCAAAGTCTAATGGACAGATGAAGAGTAGGCATATATGCTCTTGTTCCCCACTTTAGGGAGAAAGCACTGTATCATCTCCATTCATAGAAGGAATTTTTGTTGGAAGTATGGAGTACATGTCTTTGATCTGTTGAGAAGGTTCTGCTCTACTTCTAGGCTCCTGATAGCTTTTACCATGAATAGCTGTAGAATTTAGTCCAATACTCTTTCTCCAACTAGTGACAGGATCATATGGCTTTTTCCTTTCCTCTTTTAAAATGATGACTTTTGGGGGTGGATCTTCCAATGCTGAAGCAACATTGCCATCCTTATAATAAAACCACTTTCTACATACTGCCAGATCTGACTTCTAAAAGTTTGTTTTGTTAAACAAATTTCTATCTATGTTCATACTTTTTTCTTCTATTATCTTTATCCAGTTTTAGGATTAGCACAATGTTGATTTCCTAAAATGAGGAGAGAAGTGTTCCTTCTTTTTTCTGCTTTAAATGTTTGATATAATTTATCAGTTAAAATGTTTATGAGCCTGCTGTTGTCATGTAGGTAGGTTTTCAAGCTAGGAATATACTTTCTTTAATAGGTGCTATTCAAATTTTATATTTCCTCCAGAGTTAGTTTCATTAATTTGTCTTCTAAGTTACTTCTTAGAAGTTGTCAAATTTATTTCAAAAAAGATTTTTGTAATATGCTTTCTATATCCTTTTAAATTCTGCAAAATCTGTGGTAATGTCTCCTAGATCTTGATATTGTAATTAAAAAAATCTATAGCTGATACTGTGTAACAGGAAGAAAAGGTCTAAAAGAGCAGGGGAATTGGGAGGAGTAGGGGAAGGGAAAAAAGGGATAGGAAAAAATATGAGACGAGGAAAAAGATGGAAACAAGGTCTTTGCAAATAGGGAAGGGTGGAGGGGGTGAAAGGAGGGCAAGGGAAGCGGAAAAAACATAAGAACCAAGAGACTCATGTAAAGGTACAAGATCCCAATGATGGATGTAACTGTATTTTATACCTTAAATGTACCAATAAAGTTAATGGGGAAAAAAAAGAAGAAGCTTCTCCAACAGCCAGGTTTACTTCAGCGCCCTTCCTATAGCAACTATCACAGACACTTGTGTGTTTTCTCACCTGGAAACTTCTTTAAGAATAAAAACCACATCCTATTAACAGGTGCGGTGCTGCTTTGGAAAGTGGTGACTTGTAAACAAACCAACTTATTTCTGATGTCCTTATTTTCTCCAGAAAAAACTCTCATATGATAGATCTTGTGAAGAATAGTCAAGAGAGGTCTTCCCATCACTATTCTACATTAAGAAATCTAATTTTCTGTTACTTTAACAAAACTGATATGTGTTTTGAGTGAGGAAAGGTATGAAGTAAGAGTTGAAATATGAAAATATATATTATGATTTTGACCTAAAATGTCCCTCCAAAGTCTTCTGTGTTTGGCAGGTGATTTGATCATGGGAGCACTATATCATCAGTGAATTAATTCATCCATGATGAGTTCAATATTTCATGTGCTGTTAGGCAGTGGAGCCTTCCTAACACATTGAGACTGTGACTGGGTGCATTCTTGTCCCCAGATCCTCTTTCTCTCCTCTCACTCTGCTTCCTGGCTTCCATGAGGTGAGCAACTTTCCTCCACCACACACTTCCACCATGTTTCTGTCTTGAAGCTAGCCAACCATGGACTGAATCCCCCGACTCATGAGCCAAATTAAACCTCTCTTCCTTTGTGTCAGATATTGTGTCCAGCAACAGGAAAGCTTACCAATACACAGTGAATTCATTTTAAGTAAAAAGAATTTTGTGAGTTTCAAATTTTGCTTAATTATTTTACTCTTTAAGCAGGTGGGTTAGAGTATAGAAAGAAGTTAAAATTTAGGAATCTTCTGAAAGTATTCATCTCTTAAACTATATAGTATTTTAAATTTTTCCTAATGTCTCAGTATTTCTTGAGTGGTAGACAATGTTATTTGTAAAAGTACTCTAGGATTCCAAATAATGTTAACTTTTCCACAACTAAATAATATAAATATGTAATTTGATAAAAGTTTACCATAGGGAGGCAAAGGCAGACTAGTCAACACAAAATCACAGTGACACAAATCACAGTGAGGAATCTTCCACTTTTAAGTAGCAATTCCAAACATTTATGATTTTCCTTATTAGACCTTCTAGTCCCATTTATGACTTTCCTTATTAGACCTTCTAGAAGTCTACTCTGATTCAGATCCAAAATATACTTTTAGCATTTCTCAGCTAACAAAGTTTCAAAGTACCAACTTGGGCAAAAGTAGAACAGAGATTTTTTTTTTCCTGACTTCAGCCCTTGTCCTTTCTAGAAGGCTTCTCTGTCAGTTCTTCTCCTGTACCTTTTACTTTCTGTTTCCCTTTCTGTCTCCCAATGTAACAAAGCCAGGTGGATCTCTCTAGCCTTCCAAACTGGACTATCCAAAAAGTCAAAGTCTGTTTCTGGATGTTACATTTCTCCCTGCTTTCTTTTTGTTTTTGGTGTTTGTAATAAAATATTTTTAATGATTTATTTCCTTCTTCTGTTTCTCTGATATGCACCAGTCTTCACATTCCTATGTTGATTTTATCACTGGAAATAAATTCTCCCATCCTCTTGCCACAGAAAAGAGAAAACACACAGCAAATTTAGAAAGCGAATGAAATAAAGGCCCTGACATACCTACCTGCCACGCCTGCCCACTGTCCAAATGCCACTACCCGTGATCCTCTATGATCCACCATTTTCTCATAATCAATAAGCCGGATTTCCTAAAAAAAGGATAAGAAGTTTCTCAACCATACCTATTAAGGTCAAGTGCCATATGTAAAGCACATATATGAACAAGTAAGTATTTTGCATTTTTTCTCTTAATATATCTTAAATTGATCACCTAAATTACCATCAGGTGCACCAAGAATTATTCAGAAAACACTAGGTCACCAACCAATCATAGGTTTGTAATTAGAGATGGAAACATGGTCCCAGTGGGTGCTAAATGCCCCTTGATAATAAGCAATAAAGTAATAATAGCAGGGCTTTCTTCACTTTTAGACACTCATACCCCAAATCACCCTGCATCAACTACAAATATATATGTATACAGCCCCACTTACTTCACATTATTCCTTCCTGCCTCAAAAAAAACCAGATCCCTCCTGAGACAAATCCCTGTGAGCAAAAATCAGCTTTTATCCATGGCCCCCAAGACGACTCTTATTGAACTCTTATCTCTTCCCTACATCACTCCCTTCATATTGCTGCTCAGCCATTCTGAATGCTCCCAGGTCCCTTCTACCTGAAAAATAGTAGCAACACAACACTCCCTTCCAAGTTCACACACAGGCCTCTGTCTCTCTGTCTCTGTCTCTCTCTCTGTCTCTGTCTCTCTTCTCTCTTCTCTCCTCCTTTCCTCCTCTTCTTTTGCTTTCTTCTTCCATCCTTTTACAGGTAAGCTTTATTTTAAAAAGTAGGGCAAGCTGCCTGGATTTCTTTTCCTCACGTTTGCTAAAAGTACATTCTTTCTCTTTCCTCATTATTACTTTATACCTAAAAGCTACCAGTACATTGCAATTATAGAATTTTTAAATAGTTATTTTATTTCCTCAAAGATCATACAACTTAAAGTCTGCAGAATAGTAATAGAACACAGAATTTTGTTCAGCATGCACAAGGCCCTAGCTCTGTAAAATAAATACAATTTTTACCATGTGTATGAATTTAAGAACACTTAACATATATCTAACTTCAAATAATTAGTTACGAAGTGCAGCCAGAAAGTAGTCCTGCTGGGTCTGCAATGAGTCATTTTCTGTAATAAACAAAAGTTCATATGACAAAAAGTCTCCAAACCAAAGAGTTTATTTTCCTAAGGTGGAATATTTTTTGAAACGAATTTCATCAATTACTTTTGAATCTGTTCTTTAGAAACAGTGCAAACTAACTTCAGTCCAAGTCTAGTGTGTTCTCATATAATATACATTTCTCCCACTGCTTTCTCTGTTGGTGAACTCGCCTATCTTCTGCACCATTTTCAGACTCTAGCTTATTTCTAACACTCTAACATCCTTTCCCCAGGACCCAGAGCTTGGATGACTATCTCCACTCACTCTGAGCTCACCCAATCCCATGACTATAGATACTGTTTCGTCCCTGACAACTACCAAATGTGTGTTGGGAAGAGCTGCAAGCTCATGTCCGCCAGCCTGTGCAGCTGCCCTCCTGAAATATCTAATGGCATAAACAGCTTTAACCTTCCCAGCCAAACCTGCTTGTCTCACAGTAGCACTATCTCAAATTATAGCAGCCCCTTCTAGCTACACAGGCCAAAACTATAGTCGTGTCTGACTCCTCTCCTCTTATACGCCATCTGCATTTCATCAGCAAACTTTTTAGGATTTGCTTCTAAAATGTACCCAGGACCATCCACATGTCACAAGTGCCACTCCTGGGTGCAAGCCACATCATTTGTGACCTGGAGTCAAAATTATTCTAGGCTAACAATTTTCTCATCAGCTTTGCTTTCCTTTCATTTCCAACCACTGGTGCACACAGAGGTAGAGTAGGTGCTTTAAAACATGATCAGCTCTTACCATCCACTCAAAAAGACACTCCTTGGGTCTTTGCATCACTCTTCTCTCTGCTGGGAAGATTCTTGCCAGGTGGACGTGCTTAGTCCCTCACTTCCTTCAAATTCTTCCACAGATTCTACCTTCACAGTGAGGCCCTTCTTGACTGCCCTGTCTAAATCAGCATTGTCACTTTCCCCACTGCCCACATTCAATTTCTTCTTCAGTATTATACGTCTCCATTACTCAGATCACCAAACGACATATGTCTTATGTATTTATCCTTTGTTTTATCCCACCAGAATGCAAGTGCTAGGAACACAAGGATCACTGGCTGTTTTGCTTTTTCATTACAGTGAACAATGTCAGAGACATTATAGACACTCCGTAGATATTTGTTAAATAAATATTCTGTATTTTAAGCAGCTGCTAGTTTTTCCATAGTATTTGTATCTCACATATACTTTTCTCCTTTTGTGGATATTGGTAAGTGTAAAAACACCTGCAGCCTAGTTTTGGCACCACAGAGCTGAGCGAGCTCATTCAAGTCATTTCACCCCTGAACCCCATGTGAAAAGTATGAAGAAGTGTGACCTATGAGATTCTCTCAGCTCTAAAATTCTATTTGGTGGCATCTGTCCAATTGACCTTATGAACTCTAATTGAGGAAAAAGCTTTTGTAACTCCTCCTATTTTGGAATATAAAAGGAATGAAAGTATCTGGTTCCTCTTATTACAAACTCCAAATCGATACAGCAGAGGAGCCCCAAAGAGCAGCAGAGCTATTCAAACACTACCTCAGGTATCACCTCTCCTGCTTAGGTGAGTAGGATGACATATTTGCTAGATACTGAAAGAAAGCTAACACTCCACTTTGGAGTAAAGCAATTAATTTCCTCCTTTCACATTTATGAATATTGGTCTCTAATTACCTGTTTCAGAACCTCATCCAACAAGTGCATGTTCGCCTCCTGAGCTTTGATTGTGTGGGAGAAGAATGCATAAGTCTTCTTGTACATTAATTTTTCCTCTGGAGGTCTTTTAACTCCCAAAATTAGACAAGCTTCAGATATGTCCTCTTGAAGAATGCCACCAGCTTTGACATATTCCTGGGGGTGTAATTTTGGTTAACAGTTATTCTCCTGGCTTCTGGTACTTGTATTTTCTCTAATAAAAAGTGTATCACATAAAGGCACAAACTTTTGAAGGAATAAAATGTGTATGGTTTAGAACAAATAATAAAGCAGCTACTTTTAATATCTGTACTATCTGGCCAAAGATAAATCTATTCTGTTTGACTTTTTTTTTTTTTTTTGTACCAGCGATCGAACTAGGGATCTTGCGCTTGCAAGGCAGGTGGAGGAACCAATGAGCTAAATCCCCAGCCCTATGTTTGACTTTTATAACAAAAATTTAGAAAATTCAGTGCATACTCATATTGAAGAATATAGTTTGATCACAACCACTAGCACCTATGATTTAAACATATTTATGAAATGTAAATTTTGTATCAATAACAAAATTAAATATCAAATGTCAAAGAGTGATTTGCTATTCACTTGTATTTTTTAAAAATAGGCTATTTCTCCTATTTAATAAATGGTGCTGCAAAAACTGGATTTCAACCTGCCAAAGATTAAAACTAGACCCACACCTATCACCATGTACTAAACTAAGATTGAAGTGGATTAAAGATCTAAATATTAAAACAGAAACACTAAACTTGCTGCAAGATAAGTTAAGTAGAACTCTTGAAGACATTGGCATAGGAAAAGACTTCATGAACAAAACCTCAGTAGCATGGGAACTAGCACAAAGAATCAACAACTGGGATCTCATCTTATTAAAAAGCTTCTGCACTGCAAAAGAAACCACCAACAGAGCTAACAGACAATCTACAATGTGGGAAAAAGATTTTAGCACCAGTACCTCAGACAAAGGACTACTATCTAGAATATATAAAGAACTGAAGAAAATCAGACCTCCCAAATTCAAAGACCCAATTCAAAAATGGGCATCTGAAATGAACAGACATTTCTCAGACAAAGAAGTAAACGCAACAAATAAATATAAAAAAATGTTCAACATCACTGGTCATTCGAGAGATGCAGATGAAAACAACACTGAGATTCCTCCTCACTCCAGAAAGAATGGCTGCTATCAAGAAATCAGCCAATAATAAATGCTGGCAGGGGTGTGGGGAGAAAGGAACCCTTCTCCATTGCTGGTGGGAGTGCAGACTGGTGCAACCACTGTGGAAATCAGTATGGAGATACCTCAGAGAACTAGGGCTAGAGGTCCCATTTGACCCAACTATTTCCCTGCTGGGTATCTTCCCAAAATAATTAAAAGAATCATACCACAGCGATATATGTGCACCCATGTTTATAGCAGCACAGTTTACAATAGCTAAAGCTTGGAAGCAGCCCAAGTGCCTATCAACTGGAAACTAGATAAAGATGTGGTTTTTGTTATAAAATGGAGTACTACTTGGCCATAAAGAATGAGAAACTAGAGTCATTTGTAGCTAAATGGATGCATATCAAGGCCATACTCTTAAGTGAAATAAATAGGACACACATGTGTAAATACAGAATAGTTTCTCTAGTGTGAGAAACTGAAAGTGTAAATAAGGGTTAAAATGATTAAAATGAATAATTGATAATTTGAAATAGGAAAAACGGTCCAAAGAGGTAGGGGTGAAGGGAGGGGAAGGGGAAAGGAAAGAAGGGAAAGGAAAAATTATGAGAAAAGAAAAAAAATTGGAAATGATGTCTATGTAAATAGGGAAGGGTGGAGGGGGTGATGGACACACAGGTAAAGGGGAAAAAATAAGAATCAAGATACATCACGTACAGGTACAAACACCCAATGATAAATGTAAATGTATTGTATACCTAAAATGTGCCAATAAAAGAACTTAAGAATAAAAAAAAAATAGGCTTTTTCTCCAACATTATTTTGCATTTTTGGTTCAATTAGTATTTATTACTGTTTTAATTTAAGTAGTGGACTGTGCCTGAGGTGAGACGATAAGACACAAAGGAAGACAGACAGGAGCCCTCCTGTAAAGGAAGTCACAAAATACAGTAAAAAGAAAAAAATCAGAAGCATAGTAAATCAGACCAAATTCAAAAGAACATTATGATCAGCAGGATTTAAATGATATATTAGTTTTGTGAATTGTGAGATAATTCTCAGAAGGAATTATTAAAGAACTATAGAAATGCAGATTAATTCAAAAGGTTGGTGGTATTTGCAAGAAGCCAGGAAATACAAGGTGGTAATATCAGCAAGAGACCTTAAAAGTATGTACACAAATGTGGAAGTAGAAAGAAAGGAGATGCTTAGGGCATTTGGATAAATCAATTTAGAGAACCAGGTTGAAATCATCACAGCTAATTTGAATTCAATTGGACAATAAGTAATAACAATTTATATTTATTAATAAATTACTATGTATTTTGCTAAGCTCTATGTGTGAATTATCATTTAATTCTCACAAAACTTTCACAAGATAGATAAGATTATTATTCCCATTTTATTCATGGAAAACTTGAAGTCTACAAATTTAATGGAGATGCCCTAGTTAGTACATGCAAGCAATTTATAGTCATATAAGATCTTTAAATAAAGGCTGGCACATTCCAAGAATGATTTAAAAGGCATTTATGGTAGCATTTAAATAACATGAACATAAATTTACTTAGGAATATACTTCAAAGTTTATATGGATAGGAAAGACAGCAAATGAATAAACATAGTTTCTACCTGGCTTCTTGTAAAACAGCCCATTTGCCCAATCATAGTAGACTGGCTAAATAAATCATGCTAATTCATTACAATGCAAAGCTTATCCCACAGCCATAAGGAGAATGAGAGATCTTTTTGAACTGACAGAATGATGTCCAATATACGTTGTTCATTTTAAAAAGTAAGGGACATATACTACATATACTATGTAGTCTTCTCCATAAAAACAAAGAGGAAATAAGTATACATACACTTGAAATCCACACAGTTCTTATTTTTGCAAAAAGAAACAAGAATGACAGATCACAAACTATAGGTTGCAGAAACCTTGGAGGTAGATGTGAATGGGATGTAAGAGATTAGAATGAGGGCAAGACCGAATCTAGAAAACTGGTAAATGTTATACTTATTTTAAAAATGAATTGAGATTTAAAAGCAAACTTAAAATTTAGTAGAAATAATAATATATGAATTTATATCAAATCAGATTGGTAATATTTACCATAAAGGAAAAAAAATCAAATAAACTTGTAAACACAGCTTTTTAAATTTTGGGATACAATATAATCTAAAGGCAAAAATACTTCAAAGAAATGGGCCTCATGTAATGGGCTTATTGTTAACAGTAATAATAATATGATTTTTATGAAGAATTATGATTTATACTACTGGATAAAACAGAAGGAATAAAACATTGCAATTTTAAGTTTTAATTGGAAATAATATTAACTGATGATTAAATAACATACATGTA
This sequence comes from Heterocephalus glaber, assembly GCF_053883595.1. Lineage (NCBI taxonomy): Eukaryota > Metazoa > Chordata > Mammalia > Rodentia > Bathyergidae > Heterocephalus > Heterocephalus glaber. The sequence goes on along the minus strand of NW_028258147.1, from coordinate 13,575,370 downwards.
TGTGTGTGTTTGCCTCCATTTGTTGTTTATTCTTTAATGGGATTATTTGTGAATTTGTTTGTTTGTTTGTTTTGTTTTTGTGGCACTAGAGATTGAACCCAGGACCTCATACATAATAGGCAAGCACTTTACCACTGAGCTATAACCCTAGCACTATCTATCTATCTATCTATCTATCTATCTATCTATCTTCTATCTTGAGACAAGGTCTTGTTAAGTTTCCCAGACTGGCCTACAACTTGTAATCCTCCAGCCTCAGCCTCGCTTGTGGCTTGGATTTGGGGTGTACACCACCACACCTGGCTTTCTGCTTCTATTTGTTGAAAGGCCCAACAATATCTCAGTAACAAATAAGCACATCTAAAACCACACACAAGACCATGGTTTCCATATACTAAAAGAAATCACAGTTTCTTGGTGAAATAATTTCAGGTGTGATGCAGGAAAAGTACAAGGTTAGGTGAGGATAATATGTTACTCCAGGAAATAGGAAGTTCAAAGTTAAATGAATTAATGTCCAAAGACTGCAGGGGTTTCCTCTTGAAGGGATTCTCACTAACCAAATTTGAGGTAATTAGGACATTTAAAAGTAATGGTGGGCTGGGAATTCAGCTCAGTGGTTTCACCGCCTGCTGCGCAAGCGCAAGGACCGGAGTTCGATCCCCGGTACCAAAAAAAAAAAGTTCCTAAAAGTAATGGTTAGTGGGTTGAATGGAAAAGATCTATTTTTCCATAATAATACTCAAAAGAGCCAAAGAAAAAGGGAAAACAAAGGGAAGTGTTTTTTCTAAACAAGAATGTCAGCATACTCAGAAAAGCTATGATTTCTGAAAAGCATCATTTTGCGAACCTCCATTTAAAAACTAATCCAGAAAAAGGCTATCAGTGGATGTTCCAATTAGTTGAAATATCGCTGAGGAACAAAAACATCACAGGTCTCAAAATGTCACCCCACTAATGTCTCGGTAATTGCAAAAGGAGAAAGGCATTTCTCAGTGGAGGGTTCTAGTGATAACAGCCTCAACCAAGAGATCATGAGTTCCTAACTATGAAACAACCTGATTTTGTGCTTCTGATGGGATGTAAAGAGAAGAAATAGATCACTTTTATTTGTGCCAAAAATTTTTAACCTGAATCAAATCACAAGGAAACAACCAGACTAGTGCTACCTAGAAGCAGAACACTCTACAGACCAACCAGTTCATCCTCTTCAAAAAGAGTCAGCAACATTAAAACAAAATCAGAAAGGGAGAAGCTGCTCTAAAGCAGAAGACCTAAAGAAACATGAGAATAAAACATGATGAAACTTAGTTAAGCCTCAATTAAACTAAAAGACACTTGAGGCAATGGGGAATTTGAACAAAGACTATAATGAGATAAATTCATGTGAAAATAATATAGGGGTTATATAGGCAAATGATTTAATCCTAGGAGATGCATGTGAAAGCATTTAGTCCTAAAGTTTGAGAATGTCAGCAAATTACTTTCAAATGATTCAGGAAAGCACAAGTATATGTATATGTGTATATTTCTTTTTCTTTTTTTCTTTTTGGTACCAGGGATCGAACTTGGGTCCTTGAGCTTGCACAGCAGGTGGCTAAACCACTGAGCTAAATCCCTGGCCCAATGTGTATATTTCTGAAATGGAAATAAAAGTCTAACCCACATCATAAAATTATTGTGAAAAGTACACAGAATGATGAAGGAAATTAGTTTCTCAGAGTGGCTGGCCAGGTACCCACTTGTGAATAAACTCTACACAAGGAAGCATTCTCCGGGTGCAGGAATGGTGTCTTTTTCTAATTCATTAATTTTTGATATATTTTAGGTATACATAAGAATAGTATCTTAATTGGTCTTTATCTTCCTGGTACCAGAGTAAAAGCTGCATATGAAGGAAAGAATGTCTGAAAGATACCAATTTCTAAAAGCAGACCCTTTAGCCCTTAGCTGGTGAAAGCATGGAATGGGGTAAAAATAACACCCTTAATTAAGCAAAGGGAAAGGATTGAAATGACACACACGTTTTATTTTCACTCATATGCTTCTTAAGTTTCATATCCAAGTTCATTTTATTTGCACAAATTTCAAAACTTGGAAATAGTCACCTTATCATGAATGGCCCGACGATTGGAAGGCTGTATCAAGACCTTGTACCCCAGACTGGTGATGCCTTTGATGTGCCTAGGGGCCAGAGGCGCCCTTCTCTCCCAGGCGTTGAGGTCCTCTCGCCTGAGGGCCATCACAGCTCTGTGGTGGAGGCCTCTGCAGAGGCTGGGCCTCAGCCCTCCCAGTGCGATCCTCTGCACGCGAAGCATCTTGGAACCTGGTGACTGTAAAGGTTAGGTGGGACAACAGAACCACAAAAGCAGGTGGGCTCACAGATCAGCTCTGGTCGCCTTAGCAATCTGCTGTAAAATGCAACCAGCCTAAACAATAGCAGGTACAAGATAAGCAAGAAGGAAGGGAGAAACCTCAGTAGGAAACGTTCCTTTACCTAACTCAAGTTTCCCAAAATGAGGTTATTTAATTTCAAAGTAGAATATTGAACAGTGTATGTGACACTAACCAATAACTACCTAGTCAATATAGCTTTTACAATATTTGTTTTATCTAATATGTTTTCAGCACAGAAACGTTAAACAAATTAATATACCAAGAAAAGTTAGGAAGATAATAGAGAACAACCCCTACAAACTGGTCTCCACTTTTAGGGCCTAAAGCTCTATATTCTTATAATGGTTCACAGAATCTTCACCATTCAGTGCCAACAGGCCTTCAGCTTCATTTCTGACAATTTCCTAATTCCAAAACAGGTACTCTCAGCATGTTCTGCTACCTAAGGTCAGTTGGTGAACTGTGTTTTGTTTTTTGGGTTTTTTTGCTGGTTTGGTTTAGTTTGGTTTGGTTTGGTTTGGTTTGTTTTTTTACTGGACCACAATGAGATGTGAGCAGAAATGGAAAGTAAGCATTTTCTAGTCATTCTTGCTAAATTTTACCAAAAAATGCAGGTCCTCAACAGAGTATAATTTAAGAAAACCACCCAACCAAATCTGTTCCTTCACTACAAGTGTTAAAAGTTTAAGAAGCATAGCTTTGAACCACTCTGTCGTCATCTTAATCTACCCCAAACACCTCTCTCACTGTTCCTCCTCATGGCTCCAAACATGCTCTTTCCTCCTGCCTGTGTTTCTCCTCCATGTCCTGCACCCATTGGTTCTAAACCCGAGCCTGCCTCAGCAAGTTTTCTAACTGCTTTTCCTGACTGCAAAATTCCACTCATTTAGTCAATCCAAAAAAAAAATTACAAAAGGCTTACTCTGTGTAAAATTAAATTTTATGAAAGGTTTTTATATATAAATATTTAAATCTAACTCTGTTTACTCTCTCTTTAAATGCTTACATATATTTTATAGACAAATATCACTGCAGATAATTTGCAGGATCATTTGAAAATTTACTTTTCTATGTATGGTCAGCAGCAAAATATAAAGGCTATTTAGCCTCTAGAAATTCCTACCCATGATTTTACCTCCTCTTGAAATTTCCTAACCATCACTGCTACCTTAGTGCAAAACTTCCATACAACACATTTCTGTAACATCAGACTTCAGTCTTTAAAGAGCACCTCCCTTACAAATGGGGAAGCTTTGAACAAACACAAAAGCATACATTTCCTGGAGGCAAACAGCTACTTGCTACCTATAAATGCTAAGTTTATAGGACTCTCCACAACAGATTCAGAGAACAGAGCAAACAGCAAGGAGTCCTTCTAAGAAGGCTTTAGGAAGAAGGGGTTCAAGAAGAGATAAAGCTGTACACCGCAAAAAAAATTACTGATGGTTAGTTCAGGCTTTGACTTAGGGCAAAGGATACAGGCCAAAATAGGTCATCAACATTTCAGTAAAATAGTGCTAATACAGTATCTAATGGGGAGGATCACGTCATTTTTTTCCTCAGAGATTACATTAAACTCAAGCCCAAGCCCAGAACATTTTGTGTTCCCCAAGCCAAATGTAACCTGGAATGTCCCATGGAACTTGAATCCCTTTGTTCCCAAACACAGTAAAAGCAATTCCAAAGAGAGAGATTCTTTTGAACACTCATCGTCCCAGGAGGAGCTGTATTTCCTAAACTCATGGATGATTAAAGGGCCTGTGTCTCCTTTTCTGAGTAGAGTTCTTGGCCCTAAATGTAAGCACATGTTCAGATACTTCAGTACCCCATCCTCCTCACGCTTGACTGTATCCACAGCCACCCTTTACTTATTGACAGCTCCTCCCCCTTCTTTGTGTGGAGTAGGGTGGAGGCAGCAGGAAATGCACACGTGTGTCCACACACACACACACCCCACACATACATTTGCAAAGGCAGACTTTCTAGGGGAACTAGGAAGATGCAGACAGAACTGGTAGAGACTGAACTGGGGTTCACTTAAGGAGTTATTTTCACTTTCACTTTTTGTAAGGAACTGTAAAATCACAATTTCTGTAACTTTCATTTTTTAAGCCAATATAACAATAGTTATCATTGACTAAACATACTATATCAGGCACTATCCTGAGACCTTTGCAGATATTGTCTCATTTCCTTCTTGTAAAAATCTTATTTGGCAAATACTATTATCATCTCCACTTTACAGATGAAAAAACCGAATTCAGGCCTGACTGTTGTTTTTAACTAGGAAGTTTGCGAGGTTAATGCTTAACACTTGGGATTTTTCTCTTCTTCCAGAGCTGACAGCACCACACCACATAGGTCTGACACAACCTGTTACTTGGGCCAGTTCTTGTTTCAGACAGAATCAGATCCATATGGCATCCACTTTACACTTGCAGTAAATTATCCTCTCTCGCCTCAGCATATGGTGCCTCTCTCAACCCCTATTTCTCTGTTGTACCAACAATCTATCCTTGTACCAACAATCTATCCTGAGTCCCTTCCAAAGTAAATTCTAGATTTCTAGGTGCCTAGAGAGAAAGGTTTGGTTCTAGAAGGTATTAACTGTTCATAACCTCTTGAACCTAGAAAGTCTCAGCATTTTTGGCTACCTAAGGTCATTGTAAAAAGGTAACAGTGAGGATTTCTGAATTGCACTGCAGGAGGCTGGCATTTTAATGACTTTTCAGTATCCCTGTCCTAGACTTTTTTTTATCTTCTTCAATAATTTCAGGAAGTAAATGCAATGCATATTTCTGGCAATGCCCTCAATGAAATCAAGGAGGATTCTAGCTTATTCGCTGGCCCCAGTGAGGTCAAGGCAGGGCACTAAGTGCTGATGACAGCATGCAGCATGAGTGCTGAGGTGGTCAAAGGGCAAAGGAGGAGAAGGGAAGAGCAGGAAAGAGCTAAGAATAAGAAGAGGGAGACAAAATGAGAAAAGAGGGTGTCACATAAACAGAGGTGGAGAAAAGACACTTCTCCTGAAAATTCTAACAATCTTTCTTTCCACCCATGAAGGTCAACCTTTCAAATATAAAAGTGAAATTTTAAAGATTTCTTTTCTATGTTTTTGCAGAACAAAACAGCACTGTAGTATGCATTTTTTAAATATCTAGGATTGACACACATTCAAAATGTCTCAAAGTCATGGGATTTTGTAGTGAATTTCACAGAGATATAATATACTGAGACAAGAAGACAATCAGTGGATAGAACCTTTGCTAACAATAGGGAAAGTTACTCCATTATTATGGCTTATCGCTAGACACACACACACACACACACACCCAGTGTCATGCACTAATAGGTGTGACTTTTTGGAGTGATTGGATCATGGGTGGGTGTGTGATTCTGTTAGTCCACTAATTGGTTTTGGGTGTGGATGATGAACTTACTGAAGAAGGACAACCCACCCTGGGTAGGGATGACTCCAACCAATAGGCTACTGGCTTGTATTAGAACCAATAGGCTGAGTGGAATAAAAACAGCAAGAAAAAAGAAGTCTCACTGCCTTCTACCTACTCTGCCATGAACTGTTTCTCCTCTGTGACGCCCTTCTTCCATGCTGCCTGCCTTGGAGCCAGCTGACTATGGACAGAAATGTCTACAAACTGAACCAAAATAAACCTCTCCTACTTTAAGTTGTGGGTGTTGGGTATTGTGTCTAAGCAATGAGAAAGTTATTATCACATGTATGATACCATCTTATGGCTTTTTCCATTTCTGGGAATGGAGGGGACTTAAGAATTAATTTTATTACTGCTTACCTACCTTTTCAAGGCATACACAAGAAACATGTTTAAATGTTCTTTGTGTTTTTTATACTTTAAAAAATGGGGAAAAAACCATCATTATAGATGTAGATAGATGGATCAATAGATAGATGATATAGATATCAAATATAGCTAAATAGACAAAGGCACAGAGAGACAGAGTAGGCACCCCATACATCTCCCACCATTTCCTTTCAGTGAGCATACATCATTCCATGGTGCTTGACTGCATAATAATTCTAAATCACATGAAGAAATTAAGGCAGAGCTTGTCAGGTGTGTCTATAAAAGATTAAATTTGAGGAAAATCCACCTTCAGAGCAGAAGTGGTAAAGCAGGTCCTTTCAGACAGTGAGCAGGCTGGTCTTCTGTACAATACATTTATTAATATAAAATAGTGAATCATTTGTTTTTATAATTAATATTTGCTAATATTAAAATACAAATATAATGCCTTCAGAATATTTTTTGATTGAGTTATCAAAATAGAATCTTTTTTCCATTGTTCATGGGATGAGTATTTTTTATCTTAACTCAAAAAATATTTAGGGCTCCTTAGGGTGTGCATGTTAGGTACTTGGTAAAGATATAAGGAAGCAGCAATCCTGTTCCTGCCCGCTTTCAAGGGGTCTTACCAGAACAGGATGGAGTACTTTTATTGAATTAAATGATGCCAATCAAAATCTGATGAATAGTTTTCAACTACTGATTATAGCTAATGTTGGAGTGTGAAAGGACCTGAAAGAAGATCATCTAAAACCTGATAATACAAATCAGAATAGTGAGGCCCATCAAAATAGTTTTCTATATTTCACAAAAATAATTTTGCAAGCCTCTAGGGATAAGTCATAACAATACAATCTGTTTTTGCAGTTAGGATAATGTTTTAAGTGCAACTCAAGTAAGCTCTTTCCCTGCTACAGTTCCTGTGCCATAAAATAAGATATTTGGATTGTGCCATTTCCATGAAAGGTGTGCAGATGAAGAAAGAGGAAGTCTTCATACAGCTATTTTTCTATCAAATATCAAAAATTCTTTAAATCTTTTCAATCCTTTCCATAGCACTATCTCAACCAGAACCCCCTTTAAACTTACTACCAATCTAACCAGAGCAACATGCAAGCAAATGCAACTGTTTGAGATTAAAAGAGACTAAGCATAACTTCTCTTAATTGCTGTCACTTCCACTGGGACACAAAGAAATACACATTCATTATTAAAGAAATTAAGGCCAAATGTCCTATGCTCAGCACCCATAGTCAAGAATGTGATATGTCCATCTTTTAAAACGATTCTTTAGAACAATCCATTATTTGAATGGATCTTTAAAGCAATTCCATTACAACATAATTCAGTGGCCAAAACTGAAATTAACAGATCACACTTAGAGATTTCTTAAAGTCAAAATATTTGTAATAATCAAGAGTACATCTTAATTAATACTGATACTAAACAAGGGTTAAAATAGAATTCAGATGAAGAAAATAAGTTAATTGATGAGGAACGCAGATTATATTTGCTCTTCCAATTCATTAAAAAAATGCAACTGTATTCTAAAAACCATGATTTCCCAGGGAGCCCTGTTAGATATAAATAAGCACCACCACAGGCAGCTCTGTGATCATGAGTCTTGGCCTGCAGTACATATTTGGTATCAGACCAAAATATTCCTAAGAGGCATAGAGAGTTCCAAAATGAACAGAGCTTCTGATGATGGCCTAAAGCTAATCCAAATCCTAACCCCAAAGCTTGCTAGAACTAAGGTTGTGCTTGCAGCAACACTAGCCTCCACACTCATTTCCTCTTGCCATCAGTGCATTCCTTAAAAGCATTCACATTAAATCCCTTATAAAATACTTACCCAGAGTTGTCTCTTTTTTTAAACTCACTTTGGGGGAAGATTTATTAGGGTCAATATTCATATTTTCTCAAGCCCATCATCTGCTCAAAGTCCCACAAAGATCTAAATTCAGTGATTTCCTAGTCTCTTGCAAATTATGCTTCACTGAGATGGAATACAAAATCAGTCCTGAATTGGAGGTCTATCCAAACTGCTTATCTTGCCTGGAATGTAGCTCGGTGGGCTGCCTGGCAAGCAAAAGGTCCTGCCTTTGATCCCTGGTACAAGAAAAAAAACAAAGTCCTTATCTGCTTGCTTGTCTATCTCTTTTCTGAACTGTGAATAGGTAGGAATAGTGATTTATTCACTTCTGTTCCTAGTGTCTGCCACATAGGAAAACCTGAAATGTTATAAAAAATAATGAATAAATAATGTTGCTCAGTAGGATGACTATACATAAAGACAATATATTGTACATTTCAAAAAGCTGGAAGACTTTCAATGTTCCACCATAAAGAAATGATAAATGTTTGAAGAGATACGTGTGTTCTAACCTGATTTAAATATGTCATAATGTATATATGTACAGAAATATCACATGGTATTCTATTAATATATACAATTTTTAAAATTTTATCTTTACTAGTACATGTGTGCAGTACATAATGATTAGATTCACTGTGTATAGTCAGTACATGTATGTAACACATCTTAATTTTGTTTTTTTACTTCCCCTCTTTTTCCTTCCCTGCTCTCTTCTTTCATCCTTTTTAAAAAAAAAAAAATGGTGCAAGGGCCAGGGATTTAGCTCAGTGGTTCTGCCGCCTGCCTCTCAAGAACAAGGTCCCAAGTTCGATCCCCGGTACCCCCCCAAAAAAATTGGTACAAGTTTGTAGTATATAATGATTACATTCATCGTGCAGAGTTGGTACCTGTAGATGACATTTTTAATTCTTTTTTACCCCCTCCCCTCTCCACTTTCCTCCTCCCTACATCTCTTGAACCCCTTTTCTTATGTACATATATTTATATATAATATGGACAGGTTTTATGTTTTTATGTATCAGTTAAAGTTTTTAAAGGATGAATAAATAAATGAGCAAATTTCAATAAATATCATAAAGATTTATGCAGCATAAAAATGCATAAGAACTGGAATTCACAGACCCCCTCCTCCTGCCAAAGAAAGATCTATTCTCTACCAAAAGAACACTGGTGAATGCTATGAAGTATAACATGGTATGATTAGAAAAACTCAGACTTGGGATCTAAGACACAGAACTAGCTGTGGGTTTCTCCTCTTGATCTCAGTTTCCTCACCCAGTCTGGAATACAATACTAAAGTCCCTGTCAGCACTAACAGTCTTATTTGATGAGCCTAGTAGTAACTGAGCCCTGTGGATTACAAACACATTTGAATTTTAGGACATAAACAGGCCTTCTAGCTATGAACATCTAACTGAAGTACACTAAACAGGAAAACAAAACACCAAAGACACAGTGGACATTCACCTAAGCTACTTGCATTACATCCATTGACCAGGAGCTAGAGCTTGCAACAGAGGGTGGAAGTGGCAAAGGAATATTGGCTCTTCTCATTCACTGATGTCTTGACTTCCACAACACCTGAACTTACATTGTGACCTTGGTCTTTAACTTAGCCTGTCTGTGCCTCATCTGGAAAATGAAAATCATATTAAATCCACCTATCAAGGCTGTTGTTGTGAAGTTTAATTGAACTAATATGCATACAGTGCTGCACCCAACCCTGCATGCTATAAACACTCAATAATTGTTAAGAAAAAAAATGGCTCCACGCCTGTCCATTCCTCAAATGTGAGCACAACCACACCACTACCAGAAGACTCCACCCTCTGTTGCGCTCTCTCTCTCTCTCTCTCTCTCTCTCTCTCTCTCTCTCTCATATTTGCATTTTTCTGAAGGAAAAAAAGTGGGGCCAGGTAAGCTTTCTCTTCAAATTCACTCTTAGGTGTGGACTTTCAAGATAAATTGATGAGGACTTTAACGCTGTATTTCACCAAATTTAAAATGAATATTTTTACATTATAACATTTCTAAAATAGGGTCACAGCTTACAAGGACATCTTAGATTCAATGAATATAATAATATTTTGACTATTTCCCATTCCAAATATAAGTGTTTCTATGACTCGGTGAATTGCCTAATGAAATTTTTTGTTTCCTCACCTAGAAAATTTACCACTACTTATAGTATTATTTCTGTGAGAAATTTAATAAAAAATTTTGGAGGAATGAAAACCTTATGTTAGATGGAAACTGCTTACATGCCAAGAATTACTTCAGCAATCTTGAACTAAAATGCTGTAAATTTTTGAAGGACTAGTCAGAAAAAAAAAATTCAGCTGCAAATAAATTAAAGTTCTAATTAGACTTTCACCAATAAAAATGAGATTAATAAGTATAAATTTCTGGATGAGTGGGCAAATCGGCTTCAACCTTGGTCCTTCTAAGTCACTTTGCAGAATGGCAACCAAGCTACAAAGCTTGGTTGTGGAAAATCATGTGGCCTTAGATACCCTTATCTTCATGGGAAAAGGGAGAAAGGGAGTGCAAGGGGGAAAGACACAAAGCCAGACACTCTGTCGTCGAATTGCATGTGTGTTTGTTAAAGTGCTGGACAGCCACTGCATACACCAGCGACCATTCAACACTGTGTAGAGATTGTGGGCATAATCCCGGTTATACATTCCAATAGCTGAAGACCCACAATAGCAACAATTGTTCGTCCTTATTCATTTCACTGAATTTATATTCTATCTGTCTCTATCTCCCTTCCAACGCTCCTCTCCCATTCCCCAGAAATCAATGTCTCAAAACTTGCTTTCCTTTTCTGGAAGTTGTCAGGACTCTGAGCCCAATTCACCCAAGTGCTTCTCCCTGCTCTCCCTCCTTGAGGGAGCGCTCAGCTGGCCATCACAGCCGCTCCAAGGTCTCAGGAGCCCACAAGATGTGACATCCGAAGTCCCCAACTTCGCTGCCATCTCAGCACACAGCGGGTTCTCCGCCGGGCCGGAAGTGAGAAATTTACCAGCGGAGTTTGGCTAAGCCAGCGGGGTGGGGGAGGAGGTGGGAACTAGCCTAGCAGTCCCCACCAGCCATGGCAGCGACTAACCCAAGTAAGCATTCAGTCCAGGCATGAATGAGGTGTTCATTCTGCAACTTCAACGCCGATCTTTTATCCCCCAGCAACAGCACCACCCCCGCCAAAAAAGAAAAGAAAGGAAATGAGAGTCGCCCTTCCTCCCCCTTTCCGTTCGGAAACTCCAGAACTGAGCGCCTGCCCTCCTCGGCCTGCCTGCGGGGAGGCCCCCACGCTCGCAGCCCCTTTCCCCGCGCGCTCCCCGGACCTCCGGGGCGGAGCAGCTGGCGCTCAGTCCTGGATCTCAAAGCGCATCTCTGAGGCAGACACCGCGCCAGCCACCGGTTCAGCCTTCCAGGCCCCCTCCTCACCTAGTCCGCTCTGGGACGCCTGCAGGCTCCTTCCCGCCCAGAGTTCCCGGTACGAAGGAGGAGGCTCCGAATTCCCAGCCGAAATGGGGTTGGGGTCCTGGAAAGGGGAGGTGCTTGCTCAACTTCTGCGGACGTCACGACTCTCCTCCCTCAGCCAATCCACGGGCGCCCTAAGGGAACTACCTTCTTTTCTTCCAATTGGCAGAGAGGCCAGGTACGAGGTCAGGCTCAGCCCCTGCTCCTCCTCAGAGTCCAAGAACTTTTCAGAACTCTGACCTGCGTCTCAGCTGGGGGCATCCTGTTCGGCCTGCGCCGTTATCGACCAGTTTTGTACCTGTCCGTGGCAGAAAGCCAATGAGGATGAAAAAGGACGCAAAGGGTCTGGGCACTATCTGCTAAACAGATGTGTGCGTAACTCCTGGGAAAAAGTTGCAAGCCCACATATCTTCAGTTTGGTTAACATTATGCGCGTTTCAGAGCATTTCACAGCCTGAACAAGCCTATGGAGCCAGAGGCAGTTCTTAGAAGAGTTTAGAAGCCAGATAGCCGAGAATCAGAGAAATTCGAAGTAGTGTAACCCACCCGCATTCAACGAACGGAAATCTGTGTATAGACAAAGTCCAGTGTGCATGAAAAGACCTGATAGTCCTTCAAAGAATCGCCTAAAGCCCAAATGTAGTCCCCCAGTGAGATTATGGCCCTCCCGGGCTTGCAACTTTCTCCACCATTTACACTTTCCTCATACAAGCTACGCATGCATTTGTCTATCAGACTGTCCTGTCAACAAACACTTCTAAGCCTGAAACACTCTTGAAATTCTGCTTATATCTCCAATTGAAGATAAAGTTAGATTTTTCTCTGTAAGTAAAGTTGGAATTTTTCTCTGTATCATTAGTTTCACACAGCTATCAAATTCCTACTCATTCTTCCAAAGGCTCCCTGCTTTCTATGGACGGCCTTGCAGGTCTCTAGTACACTGTGAAAGTACAAGGTGGGGTGGCCTGGCTTGCGAATAACTTAGGTCACCCTTGGATTTTCTGTGGGATCATTGCACCTAATGAAGTCATCACTAAGAATCAAGTCATCACCAAGTCCTGCTTCTGATGCGTTGTATCTCAGCTAAAGAAGATAAGGAGCCATCGGGCAAATTGTCTGCAATGAGTAGTTAAGAAACTCCCCTGTGGATGAAAAACTTTGGCATCTGACTGTATGAAGACTCCCACAGTGGCAACCCTAAAACATACTGAGAATGCCAGGACCTGACCATGACATATGGCAAGGCTACGGATAAGTGTAAGTGCTAGGTACGCTGCCCAGGCCCACAGGAAGTGTAGCATAAGCTACAATTCAAGAGCCCCAACACTTTCTTTGTAGGTGTAGGGCCCCCTTGCTCAGGGTCTGCCCAAGTAACTCCTTGGGAATGCCAAAATCAATCAATAAATCAACAAATCCTTTCATCCAGTGTTTCCCAGCTCTGTTACTAACGTCATAAGCTTCCTACTCACTTCTTCACCAAAATGAAACCACATCTGCTTCAATTCTTCCTCAGCCCATCAACCTTACCCATGCTCATGCTGGCCTTTAAAAACTGACCACCATTACCGTACTTCAAATCCCTTTTAGGCACCACCTAGAATCCTAGGTCAGATTCTTTCAAGCATGCAACTTTAAACTCTCATTTGTCTAAGCAAAAAGCTTCAGGGTCTACAGGCTACTCAAGAAAAATACCCCCAAATCCTTCACACAAAGCTAGTTGCTTCAAGATATGGCCAAAATCAATTGTCTCTGCTTCATTTCTGCTGTAAAACCAGGCTTCAACCAACAATGAAACACAGGCTATGTTTTACTCTCTCCCTGAGATGTAATAGCCTACTTAAGAACCCTTACTTCTCCCCCAAAGTTGTAAATCACAGGCAATTCAGTTTTCTAAGAAAGCCTCAGTTCCCCTGTACATTAATAGGATAATGATAGGAACCACTTCATGGAGTCTTTAGGACAAAACGTCATGGTGGCCAAAGTGTTCTACACGGTGCCCAAAACCCTGGAAATTGTCATTTATTTCTCCCCAAATATCTCATTTTGTATGTACACTTATTTGTAATTCTAATTCAGAAGAATGTTTTCCTCTCTAAAACTAACTCATCCTTTAGGGTCTATCTCAAATGCCACATCACCAATGTTAACTTCTCTGTGAACTTTCTCTTCTCTTTCATGTATCTTTCTTTCTTTTTTTCATGTATCTTTCTTATTGTACTTATCACAGTCATCTTTATGGGATAGTCATTTATCTTCTCTGCACCCTTCACCTGCTATTGCTTCTTTTCTTTTTCTCATTGCTTCAGTACAATACCATGCATGTAAGTAGGTCAGACAGGGTATCAGGGAGACAGAGGTGGTACGATTTAACTGAATAAATTAGGAGGCATTAAGGGATTAAATGTGTACAAGAGCTAAAGAAGGGAGCAAGATTTCTGGCACATTATGGCACAACCAACAGCACTTGAGCAGAGCCAGGGGAAGAGATGGTTCAGAAAGAGCTCTAACATGGTGCAGCTATACCTGTAGGGAGTGCCACCCAACAGTAGTGTCTGGGGAAGGGATGAAGCTGCCTAAGGAACCACTGTCCCTGACAAAAGAGGGACCTCTCTAAGACAGGAGTCAACAAGCATTTTCCTGTGAAGGGTCAGAAAATAAATATCTAAGGGTTTGCAGTCCATATCATCTTTATTGCCATTACCATATCTGGTGGGGGGAGTGCGACAGCAGCTATAGACAGTACTTGAATAGGTGGGGGTGTGGCAGTGTTGCAGTGAAATTTAACTTGTAGAAGTAGAAAATAAGCTTCAGGAAGGCTATGGCCTCTGGGCCATAGATACCTCTGACGAGGGAATGCATAACCCACTTTCACTCTCCTCTTGAACACTTCCCCTCCTACTGTTGCCCTCTACTGTGGGATACTCTAAGAAAAGTCAGAGAGGTCAAACTTTGAAGGGAGTTGAAGGTGGAAGTTCCCTCTTCTATAGCTACTTCCAGCTGAATAGGGGCATTGGCCCTACCTACACAGGGACCAAGGAACTCTCAACCAGATTGATCTAGGAATTCAAATCAAAGGAGCTGAGCCCTGCCTTCAAAGACTTCTTGATGAACCGTGGATGAGGAGCAAGTCCTGATCTTGAATTATGCTCACCACCGGGAGTTTGATAGGGAAGGCCTCTTCAACCTGAAGCTGAAAAGAAACTGGGTTCTCATCTTCCTTGCTGGCTGGGTTGTCTGGTTCCCCACTTTTGCTGAGGTCTCCGGAGGGCTCTGGATTGCTGATGCCTTCACCGTCTGTTGAAAAGGTGTCCCTTGAAGCAGCAGCAGCAGAAGAAGGACTGGTGTAGAGGAAGGCATTTCAGAAAGAACCCGATCGGGGGAAGACTTGCCACTACTGCCTGCTGAAGAGAGGCTCTGACAGGGAAGACAAGGAAGGTTTCTCATTCGTGGCTACTGGAAAGTGTTTTCTATCCCCAAGACATGGCCTGAAGGCAGAACTGATGGTACCAGGCAGCCTTTGCTTTCAGGATGCAGCCAGTGTGGGCCCAAAGGTGCATGATGTGGCTGGGAGCCCTGCTGACTCTGCTGCTCTGTTCGAGCCTTGAGAGTCAGGAAAACTCTTTCACCATCAACACCATCCACATGCAGAGCCTGCCAGATTGGACGGTGCAGAATGGGCAGAACCTGACCCTGCAGTGCATTGTGGACATCAGCACCACCTCACACATCAAGCCTCAGTACCAGGTGGTGTTCTATAAGGACGATGTGCTCTTGTACAACATCTCCTCCGTGAAGAACACGGAGAAATTTCTTATTCCTCAAGCCCGGGTCCATGACTCGGGGACATACAAATGCACTGTGATTCTGAACAACAAAAAGAAGAAGACCACTCCGGAGTACCAATTGTGGGTAAAAGGGGTGCCACATCCCAGGATGACACTGGACAAGAAGGAGGTGATAGAAGGTGGGGTCGTGACCGTCAATTGTTCCATCCCAGAGGAAAGGGCCCCAATACATTTCAAAGTTGAAAAATTTGAACAAGATCCAAAAATTTTCAAGTTCAAAAAGGAGAAGACTTCTTGGGAACAGAATTTTGTGACCTTGGAATTCCCAATTGGAGAATAGGACTATGTTTTATATTTCACCTGTCAAGCCAGTATTTCTCTGGAGTTCCAAATTGAGACCTCAGAAACCACCAGGAGTGAAGAGATGGTCACCGTGACAGCCTCCTTCTCTACTCTGAAGTTCCAAATCAGCCCCCCTAGGGTAATCACAGAAGGAGATCAGCTCCACATCTGGTGCACCATCCAAGTGACGCACCTGGCCCATGAGACTCCAGAAATCCTAATCCAGAAGGACAAGGCAACTGTGGCCCACAGCAGACACAGCAGGGAGGCCGTCTACTCAGTAATGGCCACAGTAGAGGACAACGGCAACTACACATGCAAAGTGGAGTCCAGTCGCCTGTCCAAGGTCAGCAGCGTCGTGGTCAACATCACAGAACTGTTTCTCAAGCCAGTGCTGGAATTTTCCTCCACCCGTGTGGACCAAGGTGAAAAGTTGGACCTGCTGTGCTCCATCCCAGGAGCCCCACCAGCCAACTTCACTATTGAGAAGGAAGGCATGATTGTGTCACAGGGCCAGATCACCAAGATCACTGACTGGTGAGACAGCGGGACCTACGGCTGCACTGCAGGCATTGGAAAAGTGGTCAAGAGAAGCAATGCCATCCAGATCACAGTGTGTGAAAATATCTCTGAGCCCAGAATTTTTCATGACACCAAGTCCGAGATCATAAAAGGACAGTCCATAAGAGTCAATTGCCAATCAATAAATGGAACTTCATCTATTACTTACTACCTTTTAAAAGGAAGTGATGTTTTAGAGAATATTACAAAGACCTCAAATGATCCTGCAGTATTCCAGGATAACCCAACCAAAGATGTGGAATACAAGTGCATTGCAGATAACTGTCATTCCTACCCCCTGAAGTGTCCAGTGAGGTCTTGAGCATCAAGGTGATAGCCCCGGTGTACCAGGTCAAGCTTACTATCCTGAGGAGTGCAGAGGTGGAGTCTGGGAAGGAAATTGTGCTTCAGTGCTCCATGAATGAAGGAACTGGTCCAATCACATATAAGTTTTACAAAGACAAGGACTCCAAGCCCTTCCACCAAGCCATCTTGAATGACACCCGTGTGATTTGGTACAAGGCACAGGCTAGCAAGGAGCAGGAGGGACAGTACTACTGCATGGCCTCCAACAAAGCGAGTGTCACCCAAAGCAGCACCCAAAGCAACATGTTGACAGTCAAAGTCTTCCTTGCCCCATGGAAGAAAGGACTAATCGCAGTTGTCATAATTGGAATGATAATTGCCACCTTGGTAGTTGGAGCCAAATGCTATGTGATGAGGAAAGCTAAAGCCAAGCAGATGCCCATGGAAGTGTCCAGGCCAGCAGCACCACTTCTGAAATCCAATGATGAAAAGGTGTCAGAGCCTAATATTGAAGCCAACAGTCATTGTGGTTACAGTGATGAAGTAGGAAACCGTGCAATGAAACCACTAAATGAAAGTAAAGACTCTACAAACTCAGATGTGGAGTACACAGAAATGGAAGTGGCCTCAGTGGAGCCTCACCAAGAGAACAGAAGTCTCCCTTGACAGAACTTAGGACAGCAAAAGCAGGTGCTCAGGCCTGGCAGGACGTCCACATCCCAAGAAGCGCAGATGTTTCCCATATTCCGAGAGCTCTGTGCACTTAGGAAACTACTCTGCTCCCATGTAACCTAGAAATTCCTCAGGCCAAGGCACCTTGAAGACCCAAAAAACTCAGCCAAAAGACTTCTAGACTTAATTGATAGATTCAGTAGAATAGCTGAATACAAGGTCAACACTCAAAAAACAATAGCCTTCTTATCCACAAATTGCAGACTCACTGAGAGAGAAATTGGTGAAACAAGTCCTTTTTCAATAGCATCCAAAAAAATGAAATATCTAGGAAGCAGTCTAACAAAGGAAGCAAAAGACCTCTACACAGGAAACTACAGCACTCTGAAAAAAAAGAGATAGAAGAGGATATAAGAAAATGGAACGACATCCCTTGCTCCTGGGTAGGAAGAACCAATATAGTGAAAATAGCCCTACTTCCAAAGCTACTACATAGATTCAAAGCAATGCCTATTGAAATTCCAACAATATACTTCACAGAACTAGAGAAAACAATTCAAAAATTCATTTGGAACCAGAAGAGACCTAGAATAGCAAAAGCAATTCTAGGCAACAGAGACATGGCTGGGGATATCACAATCCCCAACTTGAAACTATCCTACAAAGCTACTGTGATAAAAACAGCATGGTACTGGCAAAGAAACAGACCCGAGGATCAATGGAATAGATTAGAAGATTCAGAAACAACTTCAGACATACTCAGCCACCTCATCTTTGACAAAGGAGCCAACCACCATCATTGGAGGAAAGATAGCCTATTTAATAAATGGTGTTGGAAAAACTGGATTTCAACCTGCCAAAGATTAAAACTAGACCCATATCTGTCACCATTCACTAAACTAAGATCCAAGTGGATTAAAGATCTAGGTGCACAGGTAATGGGAAAAAAATAAGAACCAAGATACATCATGTATAGCTACAAGCACCCAATGATAAATATAAGTATTGTATACCTAAAATGAACCAATAAAAGAATTTTTTTAAAAATCTAAATATTAAAACAGAAACACTAAACTTGCTGGAAGATAAGTTAGGTAGAACTCTTGAAGACATTGGGATAGGAAAAGACTTCATGAGCAAAACCTCAGCAGCACAGGATCTCATCTTATTAAAAAGCTTCTTCACTGCAAGAGAAATCACCAACAGAACTAAGAGACAACCTACAATATGGGAAAAAAGTTTTAGCAGCAGTACCTCAGACAAAGGACTACTATCTAGAATATATAAAGAACTGAAAAAATCAGACCCCCCCAAATTCAAAGACCCAATTCACAAATGGGCATCTGAAATGAACAAACATTTCTCAAAGAAGTAAGAGCAGCAAATAAACATATGAAAAAATGTTTAATATCACTGTTCATTCAAGAGATGCAGATGAAAACAATACTGAGATTTCACCTCACCACAGAAACAATGGCTGCCATCAAGAAATCAACCAATAACAAATGCTGGTGGGGTTGTGGGGAGAAAGGAACCCTTCCCCATTGTTGATGGCAGTGCAGACTGGTGCAATCACTGTGGAAATCAGTATGGAGATACCTCATAGAACTAGGACTAGAGGTCCCATTTGACCCAGCTATTCCCCTGCTGGCTATCTTCCCAAAAGAATTAAAAGAATCATACCACACCGATATATGCGCACCCATGTTTATAGTGGCACAGTTTGTAATAGTTAAATCTTGGAAACAGCCCAAGTACCCATCAACTGGAGACTGGATAAAGGAAGATGTAGATTTTTTTATAAAATGGAGTTCTACTCAGTCATAAAGAACAAGAAACTAGAGACATTTATAGCTAAATGCATGCATATTGAGGACATAATCTTAAGTGAAATAAATAGGACACATGTGTAAATACAGAATAGTTTCTCTAGGTGAGAAACTGAAAGTGTAAATAAGGATTAAAATGATTAAATGAATAATTGATAATTTGAAATAGGATGAAAAGGTCCAAAGGGGTAGGGGAAAATGGGAGGGGAAGGGGAAAGGAAAGGAAAAATGATGAGAAAAGGAAAAAATGGAAACAAAGTCTCTGTAAATAGGGAAGGTTGGAGGGGGTGAAGGGAGTACAGGGAATGGGGAAAAAATAAGAACCAAGATATATTATGTACAGGTACAAGCACTCAATGATAAATGTAAACATATTGTATACCTAAAATTATCAATAAAAGAATTTAAGCAAAAAAAAAAGGCAAGATCTAACTCTATGCTATATAACTAGAAATCTGTTTTCAATATAAAAATCCAGATGCATTAAAAATAATAGGCAGAAAAAGACATACTATCCTAACACTAAGAAGAAGAAATATAAAGTAGAATTACTAACATCAGAAAATATAGATTTCTGATCAAGGAATGTTACCAATCCCAGAGATGACATGGGGTATTTCAGAATATCAAGGGTAGTATACATACAAAATAGCAAAATATAAGAACAAAAACTATAAAACTATAATAAAACATAAGAAAAAATTTTGTGATCTTTTAAGCAAAGATTTCATAGGATAAAAAGTAAAAAATCCTAAGAGAAAAAATTATAAATTGCATGTCAACAAAATAAAACCTTGCTCTTTGAGACACTTTCAAGAGATGACAAGGCAAGCCATGTGCTGAGAGAAAATACTTACAAATCACATGTCCAATAAAGAACGTGTATGTAGAATATATAAAGGACTATTACAACACAATGAGAGATTACAAATTGACCATGTTTTAAATGGACAAATGATTTAAATAAATATTCACCAAAAATATATGAATGGAAAATGAAGACATAAAATCTGTTTAAATATCACAAGTCAACAGGGAAATGATCATTAAAACCACAAGGATAACCCTCTACATACACAAAAATATTATAAAACCAAGCATTGGTAAAGATGTGGAGCAGTTATTTCTATCAAATATTCCTGAAGTGAATGCCAGAATGGTACATCCATTTTAGAAAACAATTTGGTAGTTTCTCATAAAATTTAACATATTCTTATCTTATGAGCCATCAATCCCATGCCCAAGTATTTATCTAAGAGAAATAAAAATCTAGGTTCACAAAAAACCCTTTTAGGAACATGTCTACAGGAGATTCACTCATAAGAATCAAAACCTAGAAATAATACAAACTCTACCAGTTGGTGAATGAATCAACAAAATTATATGTGAACTTTTAAAAAAATAAGTGGATGGTGGATACTGAAATAGAACAACATCATAAATCCCAAAAGCATCTTGTCAACTGAAAGAAGCCAAATATAAAAATTCCATATGGTAAAATTCCAGTAACATGAAATTTTAAAAAAAGGAAAAATAGTGACAGAAAGCAAATCAGTGTTTGCCAGGAGCCCAGTGTTGAAGGAAACAATTGACTACAGGGCATCAGGAAAGTTTTGAGGAGATAGAACTATTTCACATCTTGATCCTGGCTGTGGTTGAGGAAAGAAAGAGAGGAAGGAAGAAAGAAAGGAGAAAAGCAAAAGAAAACCAAAGGAAAAAAACAAAAGCAAAAACAAACCCTGTTTGGCAGAGCCAGGAATTTCTTTTACTAGACTATTATTTATCTTGGAATCCATTTCCTGAATAAACCAGTTTGGGAAGTTTTCATGTCCAATATTCTTTGAGAAGTTTGTCTGTAAGAATAAGAATGAAGGGTCTATTGCTTGCTTAGAAGTAAAAAGTCAAGGGAAAGATTTTTATAACCAAGGCTTAATTTTTAAATAAAATGGTAAAATCTAGCTTCTTTTTATTACAGTTCAGTGAATTTTACCACATACATGGGTGCACATAACCACCAGTACAATTTAAGATATAGTCTCACTCAAAAATTCATGCTGGTGTTATCTTTGGTAGTAACATCGTGTTCACATCCCTAACCCTGCCAATACTGATCTGTTCTCTGTTGCTGTTACTTAGCTTTCTGTTGCTATGGCAAAATACCTAAGATAATTGATTTTTAAAAGAGGGAAAGGTTTGCATTAGCTCAGTTTCATGGATTTCAATCCATGGTCACTTGACCTTATTGCTTAGGGTCTATGGCAACACAGATAAACAGAGCAAGAACACATGACAGAGGAGATTTTCTCATCTCATGGAGGCTGGAAAGCAGAGGAAGAGAGAGAGAAAGGGGCTGGGGTCCCAACATCTTTTTAAGGACTCAAATCTAATCACCTAACTTCTTTCCACTAGGCCCCATCTCCTAAAATTTCCATCACCTTCTTATAGTGCCATGGGCTGAAGATCATACCTGCAACACATGAGCCATTGAAGAACATTAAGAACCAAACCATAGCAGTTGCCTTAGTTCTGTCTCTTCAATATGACATGTAAATGGGCTTATAGGGTTTATGCTCTTTCACTGAGCAAAACGCATTTGAAATGTATCCAATTTGCTGAATATATGGATAGTTCATTTCTTTTTGCTTTTGAATAATAGTCCGTGGTTTGGATGTACTCTGTTTTGTTTATTCATTCATTTGCTAAAAGGCATTTGGGTTATTTCCAACATTTGGTAATTATGAATAGAGCTACTCATAGGTGCAGGTTGCTTTGTTTTCATTTTTCTGCCTTAGGAAGGGGTTTGCTGGATCATAGTGTAACTTTGTAAGAATTTTCCAATATATTTTCATATGCTATTTGCCTCCAAATAGCCTCTTGGGTGAAATATCTTTTCATGTATTTTGCACAATATTAATCATATTTTTTCTTTCTCTTGAGTTTTGAGGAGTATTATACATTCCAGAAACAAGTCAGTTGGAAATATTTAGGTTATAAATATTTTATTTCAGTCTTTAACTTATCATTTTATTCTCTGAATAATGTTTTCCACAGAACAAGTTTTTAATTTTGATGAATTCTAATTTATTATTTTTTTCTTTTACTATGTCTTTTTTTAAAATATAAGTTGCACAATTTATTTATTTAGTTGCTTGGGAGGGAACTCACAGCCTCACACCTTCTAGGCAAGGGCATGACCACTGAACCACACCACAGCCCTGTATTTCCACTTTTTTTTTTTTCCCAGGGATCGAACTCTGGACCTTGCGTGTTCAAGGCAGGCCGCAGAACCACTGGGCTAAATCCCCAGCTACTGACTATGTCTTTAATGTCATTCAAGAAACCTTGTTTACCCCCAGCGCATAAAGATTTTTCCTCAGATAACTTCTAAAAATCTTTAAGGATTTCAATGCTATACTTAAATTTATGGTTCATTTTAAATTGTTTATGTCAGTGGTTTTTTTGTTTCTGTTTGTTTGTTAGCACTAAAAATTGAATCCAGGGCCTTACTCATGCTATGTATGCACTGTACCACTAAGCTACACTCTTATTCCTTTGCAAGAATTTTTACTGGATATCGAATTTGAGTTTAACAGTTCTTCTCTTTCAGTAATTAAAAAAATGTAGGATTTGTTTTTCCCTTTCGTAGTTTCTGATTTTGTCATTGGAATCACTCTTTCCCAAAAAATAATATATCATCTTTTGGTAGGGATTATCTTTCAAGATAATCTTTTAAGAAAGTCTATCTTTCAAAACTTTTTCTTTAATTTATAGTTAGGGATCTCAATTTCTTTACATTTATCCTGTTGGAGTTCACTGAGTAACCATCTTGAATCTGTACATTTATGTCTTTTGCCAAGTTTGGAATTTTTTATTGGTACATATCAGTAATGCAGAATAACAGGATTCATTTTGGTACATTAGAACATCTAAATGACATAGTTTGATTATTTTAATCCCCATTAACTTCCTCTCCCTTTCCAATCCCCTCCCTTGGTCCCCTTCCCCATCTGTAAAAGTCTGTCTTCTAGTTTTCTGTTATTTCTCCTTTATTTTTAAATTTATTTTTAGATTTAATATTTAATTTTCTGAGTCTCCTTTAACTTGATTATTTAACTTGATTCCTTCCATTTTCCTGCAAATGACATTGTTCTTCATGACTTGGAAAATTTTCAGCTATTGTTTCTTCTGCTATTTTTCTGCATCTCACATTCCATCTTTCCTCTCTCTTTGTCCTTTGATGACACAAAGTTAGACATTTTGGTATTGTTCCACAGATTCCTGATGGTTTGATCATTTTGTTTTCCAAACTTCTTTCCAGTTGTTCAGAAAGTATTATTTCCATTGATCTTGTCTCAGGTTCAGACTTTCCTCTGTCATCTCCATTCTATTAATCCCATCCTGTGAGTTCTTTCTTTTAGATTATTGTAATTTTTCATTCTAAAAATATGTTTTTGGTTCTTCTTTCTACCTCCTATTCTTAGTGACATTTTATAGCTTCCCATTCTTCTTAGGAGAGTTCCTCTATTGCTTCTTGGAGTATATTTATAACAGTTAACTTTAAAGTTCTGTCAAATAGTTCCAACGTCTGTGTCATCTCAGCATTGATATCAGTTAGTTATCTTTTTACTATGGAATCTGAGATTTTTCTAGCTCATTGTATGAGAATTAATTTTGGATTATCCCCTGGACATTTGAATTCTAAGTTATGACAGCCTGGCTCCGGTTTAAATCTTGTACAGAAGGTAGATAGTTTTATCCTGATGGGCTCAAGCTGCAAGACTAGTCATCTACTGTATGTGTTTTGGTCCCAGTGTCAGTTCTATTTTCACAATCACATGTGTGCCATCCAGTGGCCAGTCTGGAACATACTTAGCCCATTTATCAAAATCTGATACACTACTTAGGATCAAATTCAGTAATATACAACTGAGCTCTGAGCCTAGTAGGCAATAAACAACGTTATGTGGTTGTGTTATCATTTTCTTCTCTCTCTCTGATGGTCCCACTATTTTTTACTTCCCTGAGGCTCCATTTTTCAATCTTCCAGTCAGAAAACTAGAGTTTCAGTTACTCCTCTGCCACACATTTTCTGTAATAGTACATGACCAAGTAACAAGAAGACAGAAAAAAATATATAATAAAATAAAGTAAGAGGCTTAGCACATCCTCTTGGTATCACTGCTGCCTCAATCAAGAAAGTTTCCTCTCCCTCAAAAGTATTAGTCTCTTAGGAGACCTACCAAATAACCTTTAGTCTTGTTCCTCACACTTAAACTAGAGGACAAGAGAGTGTGTTCCTCTCTCTGACCACCTCATTGTTTTTCTAAGCTTCAGGTTGGCTGGAGTCTGGACCAGGAGTACTAGAGCCTAGAAAGAAAGATAAAGTTACTGATGGTTCCATTGTACTTCATATTCCTGGTTCTTCTTCAAGCCACCTTCTACCCTTTTCAGAAACTTCAAGCTGCTGACCCTTGCACTCTGTCCAGAATTTATAGCTTAGTTTTAGCAGGAATGGACTGAACTAAATTCATCTTATCCAGAATTGGATTTCTGCAAAACTCTTACAATGGTACTTGAAGACATACATAGGTTTAGGTAAAGCATGATAGAAGAGGAAGAGAATAAAAATACTGAGGAAGTAGATAATTGGCTTAGTAGGGTCCAGGAGTAAATTTGAAGTGACAGGATCAAAAATAGAGAGGAAAAGGTGAAAGTTGGAATGGAGGAGTACATCTACTGAAATGGGCAGAATGAAGAAAATAGTTAAAATATAAAGGAACATATTGACATATCTCATACTCAGTCTCTTCAGTGGAAGGTAAGATAATTTAGTGCCAGCAAGAAAGAGAAGAGTTGGTTTAGGAAACTAGAGGTAATGAAAATATTTAAGCATAATTACTATACTGGATCAATAAGGGTCATTTAAGAAGGAGAAAAACATGTACCATAACAATGGAAGCACATGGAGGTATATTGGACATCAGTAGTATGATTAGAAAATGTACTCCACCCTTAAAACTGGATTAAAGAACCCAAATAGATGGGTCTTCCAAGGGGATAATTTTATCAATGGAGTAATAAGAGAAGGACAGAGAGGCCAAGAATTGAAGGCCATATATAGCTTAGAGGGTTTACTCTCATACTTCTGTGGATAATGATACAAACAAAAGCAGAAAAGATTAAAGAGGAGATAAGAATATAAAAAATAAAAAACACAAGCAAATCTAAAAAGAATATGAGTCTAGAGGAAGTTGAAAGTTGAATGATCAAATTGAGTATTTAAAAGTTTAATACCGTGGATGTGGGAAAGTTCCAGGTAATAAAGTCCAATATGTAGTTGTATTTAAAGCTAAATTAGGAAGAAAATTATTTTGACATTTTTATGTTGGTAATAAGTAATCAGATAAATTACAGGTACTGAAGTTTTTGAATATTGGTGACTGATAGCAATGAGTCTAGGCAGAAGATGGTAACAGAAATAAGCATTGAAGATACGGAGGAGCATGAATGAATAGTAAACCAAGAGTGCTCATGTGGAAGATGTGTTCCATGTTGTTAAGAGGACCTGATATGGATAAAGAAAGTTAAAGAACCTATTATGTAGCTCTAGGTATAAGCTTTTACAAGGAAGATAAGTTGAGTGGAGCTGGTGATGCACCCAAGACTGTACAGTGGCTGGCTCAGTGCTATCGGCATCAGTCAGCACATGAATAGTACAGATTTATGCCATCTGAGCATTATACATGATCAATAAGTGGCGCTTCATCTCAAATGTAATAGTTCAGCCTCTTCTGAATTCAGGAGACAGGTTTTATTCTCACTTTCATCTTTTCTATTCAGAATAGTCCTCTTGGGGATTTAGTTCAGTGGTTTCACCACCTGCTGCTCAAGCGCAAGGGCCCAAGTTCAATCCCCAGTACCAAAAAAAAAAAAATATGACAGAATAGTCCTCTCTTACCACCACAGTTGTCTCCTACTAATATATCCATGGATAATAATACTTCACTCAGTCTCCTCTTGTCCAATTTACACATATAAATTCTTTAACCTTCCATACTCTTGTGCAGCCAGGTTCACATTTTCTTTTATATGATGACAAAAAACACAGATGTATCATATTAACAGAGTTTTTGGTTAAAAATGTTAATTGTATGTACATTGTTTTACAGCATATCTGTGGAACATTTTTTATTTGAATGTCAGAAACTCTATGCCCATTCAACAGCAGCTCCCTTTCTACACTTCTTCTAGACTTTAGCAACCACTATTAATTCCCTACTTTTATGAGCTTGACTACTTCAGAAACACCATGTAGGTGGAAGCAACCAGTAAATGTCCATCTGTGACTGGCTTATTTCATTTATCACAATAACCTCAAGTCCCATCCATGTTGTAGTCCAGAACATAAATTCTTCTTTCTTTCAAAAATGATTGAATGATGTAATATCACCATATGTATATATAACATTTTCCTTATCTTTTCATCAGTTACTAGACATTCAGGTTGTTTCTGTATCTTGACTATTGTGAATAATGTTACAGTGAATGTGGGGATACAGGTGTATCTTAGAGATCTTGATTTGGATATATACCAAAACTTTTGGATTGCTGGATCGTAGAATAGGTCTAGTTTTAATTTTTTGAAAAATCTCAATACTGTTTTCCATAATATCTCTACCAAATCATATTCCCACCAACAAAGTGCAAGGGTTGCCTTTTCTCTACATCCTCACTTGTTATCATTTGTTTTGTTTGATAATAATTATTCTAACAAGTATGAAGTGTTATTGTGATTTTTATTTGCATGTCTCCGATGTGATGCATGTCTTTTTATTTAGCTGTCAGTTGTTTATCTTTTTTGAGAAATGTCTATTCAAGTCTTTTGCTCATTTTTGCTATTGAATTATAGTTTTTTATATTTTTGGATATTGATCCTTTATCAGATATATGGCTTGCAAATATTTTCTGCTATTCTATAATTTTTTTACTCAGTTGAATTGTTCCTTTGTTGTGCAGAAGAGGGTTTTTTTCCTTTCATTTGGCTATTTTGTTCGGTGTTATGACCAAGAAATCACTGCAAATCCAGTGTTAAAATTTTTCCCTAAGTTTTCTTTTGGGAGTTTTGTATTTTCAGACATGAGCTTTAAATCTTTAATTCACTTTGAGTTGATTTATTTATATGTGTCCAATTTTATTATTTTGCACATGGATACCTATTTTCCCAATGCTTCTTGCTGAAGAGATTCTCTTTTCTCCATTTTATAATCTTGGCACTCATGTGGAAGAACATTTGACTATAAATATGAGTGTTTACTTCAAAGTTCTTTAATTTTTTCCATTGTTCTATATGTCTATCATCCTACCAGTATCATATTATTTTGACTCTTGCAGCTTTGTAATATGTTTTGAAGTCAGAAAGTATGAGGGCTCCTGCTTTGTTCTTCCTTCTCAAGATTATTTTAGCCATTCAGGGTCATTAATAGTTCAATATAAATTTTAGGATTGTTTGCCTGTTTTTGCAAATAACATCATTATGATGTTAGTCAGAACTGTATTGAATCCCTAGATTATATTGGGTAGTAAGGACTTTTTTGTTTTGTTTTGTTTTTGTTTTTGTTTTTTTTTTGGTACTGGGGATTGAACTCGGGTCCTTGCGCTTGCACAGCAGGTGGTGGAACCACTGAGCTAAATCCCTGGCCCAGTAAGGACTTTTTAAAATCATCAAATATTAAATATTAGAAGAGCATTAAGTATGAGTATTATTAAGTATTAGAAAACCTTCCTTCGGTGATGTAATCCTCTTCATGTCATCATTCTGTCACCTTAAAGATCAGTTATAATAAACACAGATAGATCATCTTGATAAAAAATCAACAAGGAAATAGTAGCCTTGAACAACACTGCTGACAAAATGAACCTGAGAGACAATATACATCCAAACATAGGTGAATACATATTCTTCTCAAAAACACACAGAAAATTTTCTAGAATAGGCACGTCATATCATAAAACAAGTTTTCATAAATTTCAGAAAACTGAAATTATTTCAATATCTTTCTCAAACAAGATGAATTTGAACTATAAATTAATAACAGAAGGCAAAAGGAGAAATTCATGAATACATAGCAATTTAATAATACACTCTTGAAAAAGGCCTAGGTCAAAGGGGAAATAAAAGCAGACATTAGAAAATACCTTGGGACAAATGAAAACTACAACATATCAAAACTTACAACATGCAACAAAAGCAGTACTAACAGAAAAGTCTATAGGAATAAATGCCTGCACTGAAAAAGCAAATGATCTGAAATTCACCATTAATTTTAAACCTGAAGGAGTAGTAAAAAGAATGAACTAAGCCCCAAAGTTGGCAGAAGAAATGAATCAAAGATTAGAGTAAAAATAAGTTAAAAAGGAAAGAAACAAACATTTAAATCAGCAAAACTTATTTCATTTAACATGATCTCCGCTTTCATCCTTTTCCCTGCAAATGACATGATTTCATTCTTTTTAATGACTGAACTCAGACAACTATCACATTTTCTCTTATATGTGGAATTTAAAAAATGGAAATAACTTGAAAGTAGAAGTGAGGCTACTCAAAGAAGAGGAAAAATATAAGGAGAAAAGGAGAGAATAGAGGTAACAGGGTCTGAAAGAATAAAGGTATACTCTATGTATATCTGAACCTGCCACTACAAGACCCATTAGTCTGTGTAACTATATGCACTAATAAAAAACCCAAAACAATTAGAAAAACTAAGTTAATTTTTTAAAAGATAAACAAAGTTTACAAACTTTTAGAAAGACTAAAAAGAAGATAATAAAATGAATAAAATAAAAAATGAAAGAAGAGACTTAACAGGTTTAACACAAATAAAAAAGATCATAGAAGATTATCATGAATTATTCATAGCTCAGCAAATTGGACAATCTTATAATGGATAAAGTCCTAGAAACATACAACCTACCAAGACTATCTACAGCTTTTTACAAGAAGCATGCCCTTCTCCCTTAATTCTATTCACACCACCATTACATTTTGGTAACAAAATTTCCAGTGCTCAAATTGAAAAAAAAATGGTTATCAAAGAGAGCTATGCAATGTGGTAATCTAGAATTGAGTGAGATTTTTGGTCCTGATAATAAGAAAGCATTTTCTAGCCTTGAGACTTCTACTTCTACAGGAGCCTGTTCTTTATTTTAATATGCATTCATTTAGGGTTTCTTCTCTGCTAGAGATTATAAAATAATTTGAGCTAAAAATGTAAAAGGAAATGTACCTCCACATATGCCACGTTACCATAATATGGCAAACCTCACATCTAATGGATATGAAACTCTGTCCCTAATTTAGAATTATGAAATTTCTCTAAAAATAAATTGGCTTTGAGTAAATTGCACCTCTAGGGAAGGGTATATATTCATTAAAACTGATAGCAGCTGAGCCTAACTTTTCAAAAAGGAAGGAAACATTCTACTATGCATAAAAAATCTAAAATTATATACTGTCTGGTCTTTTGACTTTTTAAAAAAATATGATCTTCATGGAAACAGTAAAGTAATTGACAGACTATAGCACTCAAAAAGCCTGGTTTATTTCATTATGATGGAACAGATATGCCATAGTTTAAAATTTTCATTCTAAATAATGTCTGAGCAGTTTTTATCACTGTTCAGGTTTATTGAAGGTAATAAACCTGCCACCTGGATCCAATTGTGGCACTATATGATCAATGAATGAGTGCTCTGAAAAGAAAGCAAACCCAGAGTCAGAGTGATGATCTCAGAAGTAAGGCTCATGATGAGGACCAAAAACAGTTCTAGTAGGAAAAGAATAGAAAGATCTAAAAGAAAATTGAGATCTTAAAAATAGAAGTGTCTCAGGAGTGCTTTCCCATTACTACATGAGGAATAGCAGTATGTCAAGAAATTTTAACATTATATATAATATATATGCATCTCTCTCTATATATATGCATTCAAGAAGTTAATTATGAAACACCACCAAAATGCTTCACTTTTCAACATGAATTGTATCTCCCTCTTTTGAGTTCTCATAATCATTTGAAAGTCTCCCCATCTGTTGTAGTCTGTTTTGTGCTATGTGTCTACACAAACTAGCTTCCCCTTCCAAAGAAACAGAAACAGTTTTGCCACACTGCAATGTGCACAGTACCTATGCAGAGATGACTAGGAACTGTGCTTTCCAACCCTTTTGCACCTATACATGGCCATCTCTCTAGTTCTTACCAATGAAATATGACTGAAAGAATCCTACCTTGGGGCCAAGGCCTTTAGGAAGCATATGTGCCTTCTCTTTGTCTTTCCTCCTTTCTACCAGCTACAGATATGGGGTCCACAGGCTCTTGGAATGATGACTTCACAAAATGAAAGGAGTCTGGCTTCCTGCCTTGTTGCAGGGGTCAGAGCCAAGTAGAAAGAGCTTCCTCAAATTATTATGTTAGTAAAAGATACAGGTTCTTATTGTTGGTGGGAAAGTAGACATTTCTGGATCATTTTGTTCCACAGCCAAGCATTAACCAGTATAATGCCCTACATAGAAGTACCAAATATACATTTATAGAACTAAAAATGACAGGCTAAAATAAACATTCAAGGCTCTGTATAGAATACAGGCTATTGTGTCTCTTCACAGTAGTCCATCTTATGCTGAAGAGTGCTTTTTTTTTTCTCCTTTTTTCCTACTTTTACTTGGCCCAAAGTCACTCTGCAAAGCCTGTTTTTTTCTACCTTTAATAAATGTGAAACTTTTCCTCCCTTAAAAAAAAAGAAGAATTATATACACATTCTATTTTACACACTATTATTAGTTATTTGGAGCAGGGGGACAAATGGTAGAATAAAAGACTTTAGATTAAGACCAAGATGGAAATATCAGATGGGAAAAGATTCAATGTCTTAGGTTTATTGAGTCACATCAGGTGGACAGTGGTAACATTGTCAAGTAACATTGGTTCTCCATTCTTCCAGGAACATCCTCTCAATTACATTTGATGAGCTCAGATCCTCCCACCCTTGATGACATCCCTGGCTTCTTCAGGTGAGAATGTAAAGTTCGAATTACTGCAATCATCTCACTTCTAAGGAAGATCCAACATGGCTGAATAGGAGTCAAATCAGTGGTCCTCAGACAAAATTCACTGAAGCCACAGCTATTCTGTAGCCAGGAAAGGTCTTACACCCTGAGTCAGAAAATTAATCAGAAAGATGATACATGGAAATCAAACCTAACACCTGAATCACTGAAGAAGGGAAGCAGAGATGCTATGACTGGTCCATAAGGAGAGCTGCCATTATGAGAGCATTCCAAATAGCCTGAGGGAACAAATGAATACTGGGGAGGTTAGACCATCAAAAAGTCAAAGAACAACAAATGCTAGCATGGCTGCAGTGAAAAAGGAATGGTCCTTCATTGTTGGTGGGAATGTAAACTAGTAGAACCATTATGGAAGTGAATATAGAGATTTCTCAAAGAACTAAAATTAAAAATTCCATTTGACCCAGCTATTTTCCTTCTACGTATCTTCCCAAAAGAGCTTAATAAATCCTATTGCAATGATATATGAATACCAATCATAATAGATAAATCCTGGAAACAGCCTATATGTCCATGAACAGATGAATAGATAAAGAAGATGTGGTATCTAAGCATAATGGAATCCTACTTGACTATAAAGGAAAAATTTGAGACATTTGTAGGAAAATAGATACACTTAGAAAACATAATGTTAAATGAAACAAATCAGACACAAAAGCTTATATACCTTATGGCATCTCCCATTTAAGTAAGGCAAAGAATAAGTGCATAAAGAAAAAAATAAAGCACTGGTAGAAGGAAACAGGCAGACAGATCTTTTTCAAACAGGAAGGTATCCAAAAGATGACAGGCAAAGAGTATAGACGAGGGGAAAGGGAAGAAAAAGATTTAAAATGTGTTTTATGCATGTACCAAATACTTAAAATAAATGTAAACATTATATATTGTAAATGTAAACTAAAAATAATAATAACAATAATAATGAAAATGGAAAAAGATTTAGTGGAGAGAGGGGATAGGATGGAAAGGGGAATAAAATAAACCAAGAAGTGTTACATACATTACCTTCTCTCTAAATGAATGTAAACTTCATGTATTTCAAACATGTACTAATAACATTTTTAAAAAATCATTTCACTTCTGCAATCTTAGAGCTGCCTAAAACTCACATTCACTTGTGAGAAAGAACCGTGTCACAGGACAGAAAAAAAAATCATTTTTAGTCCTTCAAGCCAGGTGAATCTGCAGCTGGAATTGCCTAATTACGTTTCTCCTCTTCCCTTAGCCAACTTAGGTTGGGTTTTCTGTCAACTATAACTTTAAGAACTCTAATATAACAGCTTTGCGGTATAGGCAATGTAACTTAAAACTTCTGGTGCAGTTAATACTTCTAAGTGTCAGTTAAGGACATTAGGCTGGAGGACAAGTTACCAGAAACTATGGTGCTTTGAAAATGAGGTTTGGTGGGCCAGGGATTTAGCTTAATGTTGCTGCCGCCTGCCTCTGAAAGTGCAAGGTCCCGAGTTCAATCCTCTGTACAAAAAAAGAAAGAAAGAAAGGAGGGAAGGAAGGAAGGAAGGAAGGAAGGAAGGAAGGAAGGAAGGAAGAAAGGAAGGAAGAAAGAAAGAAAGAAAGAAAGAAAGAAAGAAAGAAAGAAAGAAAGAAAGAAAGAAAGAAAGAGACAGAAAATGAAGTATGGGCAATGTCAGCACTTTATTCTATTCCCCCATATAATCTCCAATAACTGCTCTTTCCTAAGCCATCACAATATTAAAACCACTGTTTTTTGGTAAGATAATTTTTTCCATTTCATCCTAGATATGCTTAAAGTGTCTTGCTAAAACTTCGCATTTTAAGTACCATACTGCAAACAAAATGAGTAAGAATAGTGTGTCTGCTATGCACATACAACTTCTTTACAGTTGTCACAGGACAGCCTGTAGACAGCGTCTTCACAGGGAAACCTGGGAGACTCTGCTTGCCTACACACTTGCTATGGAGCTGCACTAATTAGAAGTTGAATTTCACATTTTTTCTCAAAAGAGAGATACACAGAAAGACCAAAATGGCTTCTCATAATCAGGAAATGAGACCTTAATTTGTCTTTTTAGTTGTTTTGGCTTGATCTACTTTTTATTTTTGGTTATAATTATTATCTCATATTAACTGTATGAATTAATGAGATTCTCTGTGACCTACATACATCATGCACTGTTCATGTCCATACATCCTTCTTTTACCTCTTTCACCCTCCCCAGAACCTTTCCTAGTCCCTGATAATTGCTCTCCTACTTTCAGTGACCTAGATTTCTGGTAAGATTCATATTGAGAGCCAGTATTCAGGAAAGAAATAAGATGATAAGAAAGACATAGTTCTTTATAAGGGCTTAATGGTATGATGTCTGAATTATTTCAGAGATAGTTGCAGAGTTGAGAGTGGCTAGGCTTTCACGTAATCTTTGTGATATGTCATTTGTTGCTTAGATCCATTTCAAGAACCTAGAAATGATGAAAACTGGAACTTAAATCATTAACTTCAAGTTCATAGAGACATGAAGATGAGGCTCTATTCATAGTCACACTGCCACACCAAATATTTAAACTTTTCACCTTTTACTATCCTCTGGCCCCTCACTCCCTGGACTAAAACCCTGCATAAGCATTAACAGGCAGTCTAATCCTCATTTAGCTCAAGCAGACATTGCTGACCGACACCCCCTCCAAATGCCATGTATTTTCTCACAGATCAGTTTTGAACAATATACTGAGAAACGTAAGGGAGGAGACTTGCTCTAGCTGCAATGTCGAGGGTCACAAGTTCATATTCCATTTATGCCTCCACTAATTTTGTTTCTTGTGCATTAGATGTTCCAAGATAATGAATACTTCCATAGCAACAAAAGTCTGACAATAAACTGTTACCTTGATTTTCACATTTTGAGAGAAAAATCCCTCAATGGCAACTGTACCAAGAGTCTCAGTTCTGAATATGCAATAATGGCTACAAGGTGAACAGTTTTTCTATTCCATTTCTTAGCAACATCATCGATTGATTCTCTCATAAAGGAATGTTGATTAGATTAAATGATCTTTTTTCAGTTGTATAGCTTATTGGCAATTAAAATATGCAGGTGCTTTTGAAACAGTGCAAGTAATAAGTGACTTTGTTGGAGATTTATTAGATTCTGATACAAATAATACATGTAATTTCATTTTAAAGCTTCCATTCTTCCTGTCTCTCTGATCATAATTGTCAAAGTAATGCGAAAGCCAAAAAATATGTGCATACAGTTTGTAATAGCTAAAACTTGGAAACACCCCAATTGCCCATCAACTGGAGACTGGATAAAGAAGATGTGTTTGTTTGTTTTTTTATAAAATGGAGTACTACTCAGCCAAAAAGAACGAGAAACTAGAGACATTTATAGTTAAATGGATGCACATTGAGGCCGTATTCTTAAGTGAAATAAATAGGACACACATGTGTAAATACCAAATAATTTCTCTGGTGTGAAAAACTGAAAGTATAAATAAGGATCAAAATATATAATTGATAATGTGAAAAAGGAAAACAGGTCTAGAGGAGTAGGGGAAGTGGGAGGGGGAGGGGAAAGGAAAGAAGGGAAAATAAAAAATATGAGAAAAGGAAAAAACGGAAACAAGGTCTTTGTAAATAGGGAAGGGCAGAGGGGTGAAGGAAGGGCAGGGGAATGGGGAAAAAATAAGAACAAAGATACATCATATAAAGGTACAAGATCCCAATGATGAATGTAAATCTATTATATACCTAAAATGTACCAATAAACTTAATGAAAAAAATGTGCATAACAGGAAAAAGTATATTTTAGATATAGTAAATGTTCTACTGGCTGAATTCAAAGAACTGCTACTTCTGTACTTTTTTTCTTTCCTAACCGATCACCTTCCTTATGCCCAGCATACCTTGGGACAACACTTCTTATGCTGTGTGAAACAGAAGGAAAATACTTTGTAGGGCAGTGAAGCTCAGCTGGTCCCAGCACCCAGAAGGAAGCTCCCCTGCTGCCATCCCAGGATCCTAGGGCCAAGAAGGTGAGCCAGTCCCAGCACCCAGAAGGAAGCTCCCAGCCTCCATCCCAGGCTCCTAGGGCAGAGAAGCTCAGTGGGTTCCAGCACCCAGAAGGAAGCTCCCCACCTCAATCCCAGGCTCCTAGGGCAGTGAAGTTCAGGTGGTCCCAGCACCCAGAAGGAAGCTCCCCTGCTGCCATCCCAAGCTCCTAGGGCACAGAAGGTGAGCTGCGTGAGTGCCAGAAGCAACCCCCCCACATCCCGTGGAAATGAGAAGACACATAAACAAGCCTCAAAAACAGACTTCCAGATCACCTACAGCAACCCCAAAGAGAAATGAGATGGAACAATCTGATACTCAACCACCTGGACTCTCTGAACTGGCAACAAAAGAGGATCTGGGAAAAATGAAATCAGAAATAATTACTCAGATAACAGCAAAGATTTTGCTCATGGTGCAAGACATGATTAATAAATCTAGAGAGGACACAGATAAAAAAATAGAGGATCTGAGGAACATGATGGAATCCCAACATAGGAAACAAATGGAATCCATAAAACAGATGCAAACAGATTTCCAGGAGATTAAAAACTCCATCAAAAGTCTGCACAGCAGAATGGACCAATGTGAGGATAGAATTTCACATATAGAAGATAAGATTGCAATTAGTGAGGAGGAAAAGAAAAATTGCTTTAAAATTGTAAGGGAACATGAGAAATCAATCCAGCAGCTGCTAGACGATGCAAAGAAGAATAACATAAGACTGATTGGAGTCAATGAAGAAACAGGAGAGAGTGCAGATGACATAAAAAAACTCTTCACAGAAGTGATGGCAGAAAACTTCCCAAGGAGGGGAAAAGAACTTGACATGAAGATAAGTGAGGCATATAGGACTCCAGCTAACCTTAATCAAAAAAAATCTACACATAGGCATATAATAGTTAGGATTCCAGAAATCCAACAGAAGAATAAAATTCTACAAGCAGTGAGAGAAAAGAAACAAATCACATACAAAGGAAAGCCCATCAGAATCACAGAAGACTTCTCAAGGCAAACCCTCAAGGCAAGAAGAGCTTAGGGTGATGTATTTCAAGCCCTAAAGGAAAACAGCCTCCAACCCAGATTGATGTACCCTGCAAAACTATCTTTCAAAATTGATGGAGAAATAAGATACTTTCATGATAAAGAGCACCTCAGAAACTTCATGGATACCAAACTGGCACTCCAAAAAATTTTAGTCAATACCCCAGGAAAAGACAATGAGGATCCCAACCCCAGGAAACCCAGCAGAATGAATCCATTGGGTGTGACAAATTAAACCCAAAGGGGGAGAATCCAACAAAAAGAAAAAGTCATGACAAGGCTTTGAAAACTTTTGATTTCATCTCCCTAATGAGTGTATAATTCAATCTTATTATTGTACTGAATAGTATTTTTCTGATTCTAGAGTTGCACACCATCCCTTGTGCTATACTGGCTATTTATCATCTTCTTACGTCTACTTTTTAATTGGGTTGTCTATTAATGAGCTCTAAGAATTCTTTATATATTCTGCTCATAGGTTTTATGCATTGTAAATATGGTCTGTTTAAGGACTACTTTTCATTTTAAGGATGTCATTTAAAGTTCTAAATTTTGATGGAATCTCATCAATTTTTTTTCTTTTATACATCGTGGTTTTTGTATCCTAGGTAGTTCATGCCTACCCTAAATTCACAAACATTTTCCCTTATAATTTCTTCTTAAAGTTTTATACTTTTAGGCTTTCTCATTTAGGTTCATAGATCCCTTCAAGTTATTTTCATGTATGGAAAAAAAGGGTTGAAGTTAATTTTTTATATACGGATACCAGGCGT
The DNA here is from genome assembly GCF_053883595.1 of Heterocephalus glaber. NCBI lineage: Eukaryota > Metazoa > Chordata > Mammalia > Rodentia > Bathyergidae > Heterocephalus > Heterocephalus glaber. The sequence goes on along the minus strand of NW_028258147.1, from coordinate 13,538,327 downwards.
TCTAGTGCCGCTTGCTGAAGACACTATCTCTTCCTCGGCTCTTGAATTGAGTTTATATTCTATAAAATGCTAATGTTAAATAATGTTTCAAAACTCAGTGGACCATGTATGTGTGGTTCTATTTCTAGATTCTCTGTTTTATTCCAATGATCTATATGTCTTTCCTTACACCAACACTGCCTTGATTACTGTAACTTTAGAAGAAGTCTTAAAATTGGGTGCTAAACATCTTCCAACACTGTTTTTGTTTTTGTTGTTGGCTTTTCTGGGTCCTTTGTACTCCTACATAACTTTGAAATTTCAATATTCAGTTCTTCATTTATAGCAAGTATACACAGACCTGAATTTTTATATATACCTTGTGTTTTCTAATCCTGCTAAATTCAAGTACAAGTTCTAGGGGCTCCTAGAGATTTCTTAGTATTTTCTCTGTAGATGATCATTTCATCTACATAGAAAGATTTTGCTTCTGCCGTGCCAATCCTATCCTAGTTGTGTCATTTTATTGCCAGACTATTTTGGTTTAGACTTATGTTTCAAAGTCTAATGGACAGATGAAGAGTAGGCATATATGCTCTTGTTCCCCACTTTAGGGAGAAAGCATTGTATCGTCCCCATTCATAGAAGGAGTTTTTGTTGGAAGTATGGAGTACATGTCTTTGATCTGTTGAGAAGGTTCTGTTCTACTCCTAGTCTCCTGATAGCTTTTACCATGAACAGCTATAGAATTTAGTCCAATACTTTTTCTCCGACTAGTCAGTGACAGGATCATATGGCTTTCTCCTTTCCTCTGTTAAAATGATGACTTTTGTGGGTGGATCTTCCAATGCTGAACCAACATTGCCATCCCTATAACAAAACCACTTTCTACATCCTGCTAGATCTGACTTCTAATAGTTTGTTTTGTTAAACAAATTTCTATCTATGTTCATACTTTTTTTTTTCTATTATCTTTATCCAGTTTTAGGATTAGCACAATGTTGGTTTCCTAAAATGAGAGAAGAAATGTTCCTTCTTTTTTCTGCTTTAATTGTTTGATATAATTTATCAGTTAAAATGTTTATGAGCCTGCTGTTGTCATGTAGGTAGGTTTTCAAGCTAGGAATATACTTTCTTTAATAGGTGCTATTCAAATTTTATATTTCCTCCAGAGTTAGTTTCATTAATTTGTCTTCTAAGTTACTTCTTAGAAGTTGTCAAATTTATTTCAAAAAAGATTTTTGTACTCTGCTTTCTGTATCCTTTTACATTCTGTAAAATCTGTGGTAATGTCTCCTAGATCTTAATATTGTAATTTAAAAAATGTATAACTGATATTGTGTAACAGGAAGAAAAGGTCTAAAAGAGCAGGGGAATTGGGAGGGGTAGGGGAAGGGAAAAAAGGGAAAGGAAAAAATATGAGAAGAGGAAAAAAATGGAAACAAGGTCTTTGCAAATAGGGAAGGGTGGAGGGGGTGAAGGGAGGGCAAGGGAAGGGGAAAAAAATAAGAACCAAGATACTCATGTAATGGTACAAGATCCCAATGATGAATGTAACTGTATTGTATACCTAAAATGTACCCATAAATTTAATGGGAGAAAAAAAAGAATAAAAAAAAAATACTTTGTAATGAATTAAAATTAAGGAAGGGAGTATAAATTAAGGGAGTATACCTAACCACCCTAAGGAATATAAGGTCTGGCACTGAAAATTGAGTTTTGGCCATTTTGAGAGTTTAAAACACTTACTGTTAAAACTTTCATCCTTTTTGTAAAGTCTTGACTGGACTCCCATGCAGAACACAGGCCAGTGCAAAGTGACCTCTAAATCAGAGCTGTAGTGAGCTCAGTATAAGACCTGAAAAAACAGCTCCCTCAACATGGACACTAAGAAACAATTCAATGACAAAAAAACAAACAGACATATAACCCAATTTTTTAAATGGGCAGTAGAGACTAAATAGACATTTCTCAAAATAAAACAGAAAATTAGCCAACAAAATTATGTAAAAAGCCAACATCAATAATCATTAAGGAAATACAAATCAAACCCACAATAGGCTATTGCTTAGCTCCAGTAAGACTGGCTATTACCAAAGAGACTAAAGATAAATGCTGGTGAGGCTATGGAGGTGGGACACTTATGCAACTGATGATGGAAATGTAAATTAGTACAGTTATTTTGGAAATCAGTACGGAAGTTCATCAAAAAATTAAAAACAGGTGCAGGCAGAGCGGTTGCAGCTGTGTCCAGCTCTCTTCGCCCACTTGCAACCAGGACATGGTGAGGACCCCCCAGGCATGCCCACCAGCCTCCAGCTTGGCCATGCGGTGCCTGCAACAACAGACCCCCCGACACCGCCCCCCACTCCCGGCCTCTTGGCTGTGCAGCTTCTCGGTTCCACACTACAGAGAGAGGGCCTCTCTCAGGCTCCCTGATGAAAACAAGCCCACTGGAAAAGTGAAGAGAATCTCTGCAACAAAGGCACACCAGACCACCATCCTTAGTAAGTTGGAGGGATCATCACCTCCCATCAGAACCTGGACTACCTTCAGGGGAAAGGAAGCTGGAAATAGAACCTTGCAGAGTGCAACCCTGCAGGAGAACAGGGAGCTCAACTTGGGACTTGCAGCCAGAAATCTGCCTGAATCTCATGGGTCTGTGACTAGCTTACTGAGACTCATTGACTTATAATTGTACACTGCTTCCCACATGGTCTATTGTGACAGCAGAGACATACCCTGAAGGAGGCCATTCATTTGTATCTTTTATTTGTTATTTTCAAAATTACCACTAATTTTTTTTTGCTCTTTTTGTTTTTTACTCTTTTAAAATTTTTATTTTTCTCTTTCTCTTTCTCTTTTCTCTCTCTCTCTCTCTCTCTCTCTCTCTCTCTCTCTCTCTCTCTCTCTCTCTCTCTCTCTCTCTCTCTCTCTCTCTCTCTCTTTCTCTCTCTCTCTCTCTCCCTCTCTCCTCTCTGCCTCATTCCCTTGCTGTCCCACATTGTTCTTCAAATCCCCTTTGTGTTCCTGTCCTGGCCCTAATTTTTATTTCTTCTTTATTTGTCTTTTCTTCTCTTTCCTTCTCTTGCCTGGGCCCTCTGGCCTCACTGCTAACATTCCCCTATCCTTCTGCCTACCTATTCCTCCCTCCCCAACTCTTTTTAACTCCCCATCCCAAATGGTAAAGTTGCTGTATTGAAGAGTTTATCCACTATAAACATAGGTTAGGTTGGTCCTTGATTTTGTTTTAATTCACACAGTTAAAGGTGATAGATTAATAACTACCACAAATTGTCATTTTCTAAGAGGTACTTGATGCTATGGTGTTGCGATTGTATCACTTGGGCTAAGGTGTTGTGATTGATCTAATCAGTTGCTCTTCCTGGTATAATGAAAATGAGATAGCCTCAGAGTCATTAGAGACTCAAAATGTAAAGACAGCTATATCTGGAAGACACCTCTGAGAAGCAATCATTCCATAAAGGTTCTGATTACAAGCAACAAAGATGCTTACAATAAGCAATTTTGAAGTATCAACCCAGGAATTAATCCAAGGAGAGTACCAAAACCAAAAATGAGAAGACATTTAAGCAAAGCACAAACTCAGACTTCCACCCCATCAAAGGTAAATTCTGGAGGAAATGAGGTAGCAAAGTCTGATAATAAAACACCTGGACACCCTAAACTGATAGCACAGAAAGGAACAACACAGATGAATGAGGCTCTACAAAAATTCAAAGCAGAAATAATCACCCAGATAACTAGAGAGATGGTGAGCAGAGTGAAAGACATGATTAAAGGATCTAGAACAGAAGCAAATAAAAAAATAGATGAGCTCAGAAACATGTTAGAAGACATGAAGGCCCAGCATAAGAAAGAAATAGAAACCATGATTGCCAAAGAAATGGAATCCATAAAACAGATTCAAACAGATATTCAGGAGATTAAAAACTCCACTGAAAGCATGTAGAGCAGATTAAGGGAATCTGAATATAGAATATCAGATATAGAAGACAGGATTGCAGTTAAGGACCATGAAAACAGAGATTTCTTAAAAATAGTAAGGGACCATGAGAAATCAATCCAGCAGCTGCTAGATGATGCAAAGAAGAATAACATAAAACTGATAGGAGTCCATGAAAAAACAGGAGAAAGTACAATTGACATAAAACAACTGTTCACAGAAGAAACAGTAGAAAACTTCCCAGACAGAGGTGGAGAAATGGACATACAGATGAGTGAGGCATATAGAACTCCAACTAGCCATGATCAAAAAAAATCTACCCCTAGACATATAATAGTCAAGATCCCAGAAACCCAACAGAAGAACAAAATCCCACAGGCAGTCAGAAAAAATAAGCAAATCACCTACAAAGGAAAGCCCATCAGAATCACAGCAAACTTCTCAACACAAACCCTCAAATTAAGGAGAGCCTGGAGTGAAGTATTTCAAGCCCTAAAAGAAAATAACTTCCAACCTAGACTGTTGTATCCTGCAAAATTATCTTTCAAAATCGATGGAGAAATTAGATACTTCCACCAAAGAACACTTGAGAAATTTCATGAACACCAAACCAGCACTCCAAACAATTCTAAGCAATATCCTAGAAAAAGACAATGAAGGTCACAACTCCATGAGGCCCAATAGAGGGATGCCACCAGGCAAGGTAAGAAACTAAAGGGAAAGGAAGAAAAAAATAAGAAATAAAAGAGCCCATAACAGTAAAACATCATGATAAGGATGAGTCAATATCTATCAATTATAACTATCAATGTTAATGGCCTCAATTCACCAATCAAAAGAAAGAGACTGACAGAATAGATTAAGAAGCAAAATCCAACAATATTCTGTATACAAGAAACACACCTAACTTGAAAAGAAATTCATAGAATGAAAGTAAAAGGATAGAAAACATTTCTCCACGCCACAGGAACCCAGAAAAAAGCAGGGGTAGCAATCTTATTTGCAGATAAAGTAGATTTCAAACCAAAACTAATTAAGAGAGACAAAGATGGTCACTACATCTTTGTGAAGGGAAAAATCCAAAAGGAAGAGATGACAATCCTAAATACATATGCACCAAATACGAATGCCTCCAAGTATACAAAACAAATATTAATGGACATGAAATATCAAATAAGCACTAATACAATTGCAGTGGGGGACCTCAATACCCCACTATCACAAATAGATAGATCATCTAGACAAAAAATTAACAACAGAATTCTAGAACTGAACCAAGCTATTGAACAAATGGACTTAATAGATATTTACAAAATGTTCCACCCCACAAAATCAGAATACACATTTTTTTTGGCTGCACACGGGTCATTTTCCAAAATAGACCACATGCTATCTCATAGGAGATGTCTAAGTAAATGTAAAAGAATTGAAGTTAACCCCTGTATATTATCAGACCATAGTGCAATACAATTGGAGATCAATAACGTAAGAAACCGCAAAACTCTCACAAACACATGGAAATTGAATAACATCCTCCTGAACAACCAATAGGTCACAGAGGAAATTAAAGAAGAAATTGGACAGTTTCTACAACTAAATAATAATGCCAATAAAACATACAGGAATCTGTGGGACACAATGAATACAGTTCTACAAGGGGAATTCATAGCAGTGAATGCCCATATTAGGAAAACAGAGAGAACTCAAATTAACAATATAATGCAGAACCTCAAGCTTCTAGAAAAAGAAGAGCATAACAAACCCAAAGCTCTTACAAGAGAGGAAATTATAAAGATCAGAGCAGAAATCAATGCAAAGGAGTCTAAGAGAACAATACAAAAAAATCAATGAACCAAAGAGTTGGTTTTTTGAAAGAATAAATAAAATTGATAAACCTTTAGCCAACCCTATCAGAAAAAAGAAAGAAAAGGCTCGAAGCCATGCAATTAAGAACAAAAAAGGTGAAGTCACAACAGACCCAGCAGAAATCCAGAGGATCATCAATACCTACTTTGAGAACCTGTACTCTAATAAAATGGAAAACACAGAAGAAATGGGCAGATTCCTAGTTACATAACGAATTGCCAAAATTAAATGAAGAAGATATAGAAATTCCAAACACTCCAATTACAATGAGTGAAATCGAAAATGTAACAAAAAATTTACCACCAGAGAAAACCCCAGGTCCTGATGGAATTCAGGGCTGAATTCTACAAGACATTTAAAGAAGAACTGATGTCATTACTCTTTAAACTCATCAAGGAAATTGAAAGGGAAGCAAGGCTTCCAAATTCATTCCTGGAAGCAAGTGTTACTTTGATTCCAAAACCAGGGAAGGACCCAACCCAAAAAGAGAACTACAGGCCAATCTCCCTAATGAACACCAATGCAAAAATCCTCAACAAGATACTGGCAAACAGAATATAGAAGGTCATCAAGAAGATCATACACCCTGACCAAGTTGGATTTATCCCAGGGATGCAAGGATGGTTCAACATTCATAAATCAATAAATATAATATACTATATTAACAGAGTCAAGGGCAAAAACCATATGATCATCTCAATAGATGCAGAAAAGGCATTTGACAAAATCCAGCACCCATTTATGATAAAAACCCTACAGAAAATTGGCATAGAAGGTCTTTATCTCAACCTGATTAAGGCTATCTATGAAAAACCAACAGCCAACATCATACTAAACAGTCAAAAACTGAAAACTTTCACGTGAAAACCAGGAACAAGACAAGGATGCCACTATCACCACTCTTCTTTAATATAGTTCTGGAAACATTAGCCACAGCATTTAGAAAAAAGAAAGAAATAAAAGAAAGATAGGAAAGGAAGAAATTAAACCGTCATTCTTTGCTGATGATATGATACTTTACATAGAAGACCCAAAAAACTCAGCCAAAAGACTTCTAGACTTAATTGATAGATTCAGTAGAGTAGCTGAATACAAGGTCAACACTCAAAAAACAATAGCCTTCTTATCCACAAATTGCAGACTCACTGAGAGAGAAATTGGTGAAACAAGTCCTTTTTCAATAGCATCCAAAAAAATGAAATATCTAGGAAGCAATCTAACAAAGGAAGCAAAAGACCTCTACACAGGAAACTACAGCACTCTGAAAAAAAGAGATAGAAGAGGATATAAGAAAATGGAATGACATCCCTTGCTCCTGGATAGGAAGAACCAATATAGTGAAAATGGCCCTACTTCCAAAGCTACTACATAGATTCAAAGCAATGCCTATTGAAATTCCAACAATATACTTCACAGAACTAGAGAAAACAATCCAAAAATTCATTTGGAACCAGAAGAGACCTAGAATAGCAAAAGCAATTCTAGGCAACAGAGACATGGCTGGGGATATCACAATCCCCAACTTGAAACTATCCTACAAAGCTACTGTGATAAAAACAGAATGGTACTGGCCAAGAAACAGACCTGAGGATCAATGGAATAGATTAGAAGATTCAGAAACAACTTCAGACATACTCAGCCACCTCATCTTTGACAAAGGAGCCAACCACCATCATTGGAGGAAAGATAGCCTATTTAATAAATGGTGTTGGAAAAACTGGATTTCAACCTGCCAAAGATTAAAACTAGACCCATACCTATCACCATGCACTAAACTGAGATCTAAGTGGATTAAAGATCTAAATATTAAGACAGAAACACTAAACTTGCTGGAAGATAAGTTAGGTAGAACTCTTGAAGACATTGGCATAGGAAAAGACTTTATGAACAAAACCTCAGCAGCACAGGAACTAGTAGAAAGAATCAACAACAGGGATCTCATCTTATTAAAAAGCTTCTGCACTGCAAGAGAAACCACCAACAGCTAAGAGACAACCTACAACGTGGGAAAAAAATTTTAGCAGCTGTGCCTTAGACAAAGGACTACTATCTAGAATATATAAAGAATTGAAAAAAATAACACCCCCAAATTTAAAGACCCAATTCAAAAATGGGCATCTGAAATGAACAGACATTTCTCAGACAAAGAAATAAAAGCAGCAAATAAATATATGAAAAAATGTTCAACATCAACTGGTCATTCGAGAGATCCAGGTGAAAACAACACTGAGATTCCTCCTCACCCCAGAAAGAATGGCTGCTATCAACAAATTAACCAATAACAAATGCTGGCGGAGTTGTGGGGAGAAAGGAACACTTCTCCACTGTTGGTGGGAGTGCAGACTGGTGCAACCACTGTGGAAATCAGTATGGTGATACCTCAAAGAACTAGGGCTAGAGGTCCCATTTGACCCAGCTCTTCCCCTGCTGGCTGTCTTCCCCAAAGAATTAAAAGAATCATACCACAGCAATATATGTGCACCCATGTTTATAGTGGCACCGTTTATAATAGCTAAAGCTTGGAAACAGCCCAAGTGCCTATCAACTGGAAACTGGATAAAGAAAGTGTTTTTTTTATAAAATGGACTGCTACTCAGTCATAAAGAACAAGAAACTAGAGACATTTATAGCTAAATGGATTCATATTGAGGCCATACTTAAGTGAAATAAATAGGTCACACATGTGTAAATACCAAATAATTTCTCTAATGTGAGAAATTGAAAGTGTAAATAATTAATAATGAATAACTGATACTTTGAAATAGGAAAAGGTGCAAAGGGGTAGGGGTGGTGGGAGGGGAAGGAGAAAGCAAAGAAGGGAAGGGAAAAATTATGAGAAGAGAAAAAAAATGGAAACGAAATCTTTGTAATTACGGACGGGTGGAGGGGGTGAAGGGCGCACAGATAATGGGGGAAAAAAACCACCAAGATACATCATGTACAGGTACAAGCATCCAATGATAAATGTAAATGTACTGTATACCTAAAATGTACCAATAAAAGAATTTAAGGAAAAAAAATTAAAAACAGAACTACCATATGATCCAGTCATCCTACTACTAGGTATATATCTGTTATCATTTAGATATAAAATGTCATCAGGAGGTCTCATGTGTCTAACGATCCGATTTGGGGACAATGATTGAATCATTAGAGTGCTATACTATCATCAGTGGATTAATCCACTGAACTCACCACTGATGAGTTCATAGCTGAATGAGCTGTTGATGAAAGTCTGAGGAGGTGAATCACTGGCAGAGGGATCTGGAAGAGTGCATTCTTGTCCCTGGCTCTTCCCTTTATTCCCTCTTTCCTTGCTGCCATTATTGAGCAGCTTTCTTCCCCTATGCCATTCCATCATACCCTTTCTGTCTTGAAGCCAGCAACCCATGGACTAAACTCATTAGAAACCATGAGCCAAATGCGGTGTTGGGTGTTGTATTCCAACAATGAAAAGCTCACCAATGCAATATCCAAAGGAAATGAAATCAACACATCAGAGGGACATTTACATTCCATGTTCATTGCAGCACTGTTCACAACAGCCAAGAAATGGAAACAATTAAGTCTTCATCAATAGATGAACAGATAAAGAAAACATTTTACATTAAAGAAAATACTATTCAGCCATGAAAAAAATGAAATTATGTGATTTATGCTAGCATGGATGGAACTAGAGATCATTGTTAAAATGAAATTAGCTAGGTACAGAAAGACAAGTATTACATAATCTCACTCAAGTGAGGAATCTAAAAAACACTGAACTCATAGAAGATAAGAGTAGTGTAGTGGTTGCCAGAGGCTAAAGAAAGAAGATGAGAAGAGCCAGGGATTTAGCTCAGTGGTTAAGCTGCCTGCCTTGCAAGTACAAGGTCCTGAGTTTGATCCCCTGGTTCCGAAAGAAAGAAAGAAAGAAAGAAAGAAAGAAAGAAAGAAAGAAAGAAAGAAAGAAAGAAAGAATATGAGAGAAAGAAGTAGAGAAAGATTGATCAGTGGGTACTAATTTATAGTTTAGAAAGCAGCAGAAAGTTCTGGTATGCTATTGCACAGTAGGTTTGCCAGAGATGATATTAACATATGACATATTTTCAAAAGATAGAAGAAAGATTTGAATGTTTTCATCATAAAGAAGTGTTAAATATTTGAAGAAATGGATATTTTACTTCATTTAATTGTTACACAATATGTATGTGTTTCTAAACATCATGTGGCACCCCAAAAATATCTACAGCTTTATGATTGATCTACCAGTTAAATTTGATTTTAATTTTTAAAAAATTTAAAATGAGGGGCTGGGGATTTATCTCAGTGGTTTCGCCATCTGCTGTGCAAGCACAAGGACCTGAGTTTGATCCCCAGTACCAAAAAAAAAATTAAAAATGAAATATTTATTTCATCAGTCTAGAACTTGTTCTTGTAGCCTTAGGGATCCAATAAATAATCCTCTTCCCTATTTACAGAAACCTGACAGAAATCAAAGCATGAATTTTATTATTTATAAAAGGTAGAATGGAGGATGTGGCTTAAGTATTCAGCCTCAATATACTTCCTAATGCTTTGCCCCTATATTAAATTTATCCACTGGCAGTGATTGACAGTAGTTTACCTCTCCCACAGAGACATTTATCCTCTCAATAGACATTTATTCAGTATCAGCTGTGGGCCAGATATTGTGCTAGATCCTAAGGATTCAACAAAGAAATCAAAGTCACTGCATTCATGGAGCTTTAGGGAGGTAGCAATAGACTAATTAATGTACAAGGTAAGAGAAGCACTACTTTCAATTAGCAGTCATTGGAATATTTAGAGCAGATAAATGACATGAATTGATTTACCTTTTAAGGAAGACCACCTTGGCTATAGAAAATCAAGGTTGAAGTAAGCAGTCAAGTATTACTAGGGTCCAGGTGAGAGATAATGATCATATAGGCCATGTGTCAACAATATATGTGGTTAGAAGGGAGTCAACTGGGGATATGTAGTGGCTTCTACCTGCTCTTTTCTACCCTAGTAATCTTCACTGTATGAGTCAGGGAGCCAATATGAGTCAGGGGCTCAGATCATTAAGATTGAACTCTGATAGTTTGTCATCTTGAGTAGGCGGAACTACATTTCCTGTAAATTCCTTTCCATGTAGATTTCAATTAGAGTTGTTCAGAAAAGATTCTTGTAAAAGACGAGGGTGCCAGATGTATATGTATATATTTATCTGTAGATTGATAGATGATTGATAGAGAGATAGATGATAGATTTCTGTGTAGAAACATATGTACACTTCTTTTCCTAACTACCAGGACTATGGATTTCATGATCCAATATCAGATGTAATGACAACAAACTTATGGAAACTGCTTAACCAGTTCCCACAACTGTTCTGTAAGGTCAAATCCCTACAACAAATCATTTTAGATACTGTTAGATATCATAGTAGTTCTGCTTTGACAATTGAATTCTGATACAATACATTTTAAATATGCAGCCAACAGAATTTGCTAACATATTGGCTTTTTTGGAGGCAGGGAACAGCAAGCAGCACCAGCAAGCCTGACTTCCCTTTTTGCCTTTATATCTCATACAGGCTATTGATGGGTGCCACCCACACCCAAGGTGGTGCTTCCATTATTCACACCCTTAATCTCAGTATCACACCTTTAAGCCACATTCACACACCCTAATCCAGAGAGTTTTGAAACTCCCTACGCATGACCATGACCCTGTGAGGCTTTGGGGGGACATCTAAATACAAGACATAACACCTCTGATGTCCAGTTTTCTGAGAAATGTTGCTCTCAAGAGGAGCAAAGAAATCATAGAAGTTTGTGAGAGATGTGAGGTAAAGGGAGCCTTTTCTTTTACAAATGAGAACATTAGGGCACATTGACATGGCTATATGAATGATCAAATCAATCAATTAAAAATAATAATGATGGTGATTAGAGACAGAGGGGAAATTGATAGAACAATGCCCAGAACGAGAAGGAAAGAGATGAGATTCAGGGCATACGGGAAAGACTGGCCTTAGTTTGGAACACGGGCTGTTCATCTTTAAACAGAAGGAAGGAAGTTGTGTGGATTTGGGTATAGATGTGTCATAGTATTAGGGAGTGGTGGCCTATAGAATTCGTCACTGATTACTTCTATTGTCTGAGCAAAGACAGAAGCAAAGTTTCAGGGGTTGGCAGCTTGATGAGAGAGTAGAAGCAATGAATTATTTATCTAGGAGGGCAAGAATGTGAATGGAGTAGAAAATTGTAGTAAAAATCACTGATATGCCCTTGAGCTTGGTAAACCTACATTTAAGGACAGAGTCTGTCTCAATAGATAACACTGTGGAGAGGGGACCAGGACACCACCTCATTGTGGACAATCAGGTCTGAAAAGGAGAGGCACACGAGGGTAGAGCCAAGTATATTCAACTTTTTCTCCAAAATTCGCTGGCCAGATAAATGAGTATCCTTGCATGTGGAGAAAAAAGCAAAGGGAAAGGGAGAAGCTGGAAGGATCTCTTTCCCTCTTTGTGAGTGGAAAGGAAAACCCTTTCTTCTAATAAAACATAAAGAGCTACATAGTTGTCCTCCCTCACAGGTCTGTGGAGGTTGACCAGCAGGATGGTATTTTCTAAAGGTATTTAGCAATTCTTTTTTTTCATTCATTTGGAGTCATCTCAAATATAGATCACTTGTGAGCACGTCCCTGTGAACTCCTTCAGTCTGCAGAGACCCAGCCTTATACAGTTTGTCAGCCCACACTTCACTAGATGAAGTTATCCCATGGAGCTAGACCTAGAGGTAAAGGGGACGCTGACAGGTAGGCCAGTGATTCAAAGTTCTAAAATTGAAAATGTTCCATGTATTCCCTGAGTCAACTTGCTTGTATGATTAGGAAGCACAACCTTATAAGTAAATTCCATTAGTGAATACAAAGAGGACAGGAGATAATAACCTCATGGCTAAACTCTTGATTGGGTCAGACATCTGAAGTTCTCAGTTCACTAGCTTTGTAGCAGTCAAATGACACTGTATGTGTGTTATCTTCTACAGAAGACGGGGTAAAGAAGAAATGTGAATGGTTAAAAAACAATTCCTTAGAAAATCATGTAATTTCCAGTTTAACCCAGAACATCCTAAGTATAGGGAATGTCAAAGGCTTGTGAGGAGTTTTTCTGAAAATAAAATTAACTCTGAGATCTTCAAATGACAAAGTCAAATTTTCATCATTTAAAGGTAATCAAGTTGTTTAAAGATACCTAACAATTGAAAATATTAGGAAATTGTACATATAAACACAATGTGTAAAATGAAAATTTTATTTTTGATACTACTTAACATTCCAGATAAACTTGGGGAAAATTTGAGATTTTAATAAGGTGCTCTTATGAGGAAGACTAAATTTCAATATAGTTTTTGTTTTCTTATATAAAGAATTACCATTTACTCCAACAGAATAGCTATTTACATTCAAGTACTGTAAAAGAGTCAATATATAGAATGACCCCCCAAAATTATGAGAGAAATCTTTTCAGAGGCAGCAGTGATTCTCACTCTCAACTATAATTAAAATCACTTGGGGAAATTTTTTAAAAATATGCAGATGCCTCCACATGGCTCAAGATTAATTGTAGCTTAATGAAAGGGGAAATGGGTGGAAAGAGTATAGGTTTGCTTTAGAAGTTCCTTGGGGGATTCCAATGTCTGTGTGTCTAAGACAATGATTCTCAATCTTGCTGCATTTAGTTACAATCATCTAGAGTGAAACATGTTAATGACCAAACCACAAATTCAATCAGACCCTTGGGTTGCTGGATCCAGGTACCAGTACTTTTAAACTTCCTTGAGACAGTAAATGACATACTACCAATGTTGAGAACTACTGCCTTAGAGCCACTGGTCTAATGGGACCAATTGCACTGGTTTAGTTTCCTTCTTAATAGTAGCATTAATATTAACTAGTTTATTCTAATACTGATTGTTTAATATATACATATGTGTTTCCTTGATAGAGGAATATATTAGTATTGTTTTTGTACCAGATATTCCATTGACAGCAGAACTTTTCACAGAAAAGAGGTGCAAATGTGGGGCAGAATAATGTGTGAAGCCTAACAACCAGTTCTGAGCACCCACCGCTACCCATTTGCCTTGTGTGGCATGGAAGGTGGATAAGTGTAGAGAAAGCTGTGTTTATGAAGAGGAACTGGGCAGCCATCACGGACCATGAGATAGACACTGATGATTCAAGGCCACCCAGCCACAAGAGGAGGAGCATGGGTCCTGGACAATGGTGAGGCTACACCTCCACAGACTTGAATTGGCTTTAATACGAAAGAGAGCTATATCTCTACTGTGTTCACACTACAGTTAGGATTTTGCTGCTTCTTTCAACAGCCAAACCCATACTCTAATTCAAGTCCTGACCACCTAGTTTTGCTAAAGGAATATACAGTTTTTGTTCAAAACATTCATATGATTGTTTATCTACAAGAAAAAAAATTACCTAGTATTTCAATGAAATTCACCTTTGAGCAAACCAGTAGCTTTTTTTTCAGTGGAGATTTTCACTCTTAATTTTGGGAACTAGGGAGAACTTTCCCATATTCTACTTCTGAATGGTTTTCAAATTTTAGACTTTTGCAAGGTTTTCTAAATTGAACTGAAGATTAAAAATTGTTTTTCAAATATAAATAAAGGTGCTGATTAACATAATATAATATTAAAATATTGTCTACTTTAATATTTGTCAAAGCGCTGTATGTGTTTGGCATTTAGATCTTTTTTAAAGAAATTTTTTCTAGCCTTTGACAATATATTGACAAGTAACATTGCCATTTTATAAACAAAGATCTCTAGAACACACCACAATTCTCTCAATTCCATGTTTTTGTTCTGTTGTATTATCGTATGTTCCAGTTAAACATAATTGCAATTTGTACTATTTTTCTTTTATAATTGCAGTATTGTTATCTCTGTGAATTGTAGTTAGTTTCAATTTGAAATTCCCTCACAATTGTGCTTATGCTGCAATTTACAAGTTTGCCACAGGATGGCACCAAATTTTACCTTTTTATTTTTCCACTCAAGGCTAGAAATACATTTTTAAATTATAGTAGCCAAGAACCAAATATTTTAATCCAGTAAAACACACATTCCCAAGTCAATGCTAAAATCCAACATCTTGAATCATATGTTTGTAACTGAAGAAATAAATTATGAATGAACATTACAATTGAAAAGCACTCGATGTGGATTGTGTGTAATAACATCGACAAATATTTAAACTTGAAATTCAATTAATTCATAATAAAACTGTTCAAATGCATAAGAAACTCACAATGCATGGATGAAAAAATGAATGCAACCATTTTCCACTTACGTGTATTTGAGGTGTAGAATCTAAGGCTCATGATAACCACCCGCTTTATTGGATCATCTTCTCTACATCACCGTCTCTTCACACTGATGCTCCATAACCTCCCTAGAAAAAAATAACTACTGCTAACAGTTTTATGCAGATAAGCTGTTTATATAATTTGGATCACAAATAATATTCTTCAGCAAATTACTTTCCTGTCTTAACATTACACCTTTGGACATTTTATGCATCATTATGTACAGACTTACCTCATTTTTTTTTTATTCTCTGCAGCTCAGTGGTTCATTGAATGATTTTGCCATAATTTATTTTACTAATATTATACATATATATTTTTGAGGTGTTTCCTAGCATTTTAAATAATAATACTTTAATTAACATAATTTCATAAGCATTTCTGCATGCATATTATTATATATCTATAGATAAAATCCTAGAAACAAAATCACCAGGCCATAGAACATAAGGACAAAAGTTGAGGTGGCTTCTTGTCAAGGTTCTATATGTGTACTTGATTACTTCTAGTTAGAAAAATCTCCTCATTCCTGTTTTCCTTAGGTTCTACATGGAAATCACAGTGCTTTGACATGATCCACATGTTCCCTGGCTGTAGCAGAGATCATCTTCATCTTGCTGATGAGATAAATAAGTCTCAAACATGAGAGTAACCCAAAAGATTTACATACTTAACATATTTTACAAATTTATAGATTTGACTTATGCAAAGGTAAACCCACGTGACTGCAAAAGCAGCACTGATTTTCCTAGGCTGCAGTTGATGGGTATATAAATTATGCATCTATAAATATGGTTTCTGTTCAAAACTATCTGAATAGGGAAACTAAATAGCTTCTGTATGACTCAGGATTTCTGAACAAGAATGAAGGGAAGAATCCTCACCCTGCCATCTAAGCTTTCTGCCATTGCTGTAAACACAAGTTAGCTCCTCCAAATATGTGGACATTTGGATTTTATAATAATTCATGGACTGAATAGCTTACATTTTACCTGGATATTTGGAGATTATAGAGACCAACAATGTGATTAAGCACAAACAGTGTTCACAGCTATTAATGTGTAATTTGTAATTCAAGAAGAATGGAAAACTGCTAGGAACAGAAACGTGTTTATTTGAGCCAGATAAAGAACTCAGATACTATTGATGTTTACATTATATTATTTGTAGTGATAAGGAAGAAAAGAACTGTGTGAATTTCTTTGCATTACGTGGAACTTGCTTTAAGAGCAGCAGTTCATTTCTCTGAAGTTGAATTTTCTCTTCTTATTCTTCTCTCAAATATTGTCACTGAAAGCAACCTTCTTAGCTCACTCCATCCACTTCCCAAACAGACCTGTAACAACAGAATATATCGGTGTGAAGCGAATCTAGTACTGCCCTCTTTTATAGGACAGAACACAGAGTTCCTAGTAAACTCCAAGGTCAGCATAGGGTTGTGGCCAATTCCTAATGTTCTTTTGTGTTGCTCCAGAGCCAGAAGCCTATTTATGGTTCAGACTGTATCACCTCTTCTACTATGCCTTGATCATAACTTGCCACTTTGGTACCTTAGCTCAGGGCAGAGAAGTTTCATTAATGGGCCTTAGAGACAAAAAAAATTCAGTTATTGAATTCTAATGTCCATTTTAAATACAATTATATATGTTTGATATCATGTCTCAAAAATGTCTCAAAGAAAAGTGAAAAAGTGGACCTGATACAGAGACTTTCAGTTCAGAGTGAGGAAAGCATGCAGGGATTCTCAGAGATCAAGAGAAACCCCACTACAGGCCACCCCCACCCAAGACTCTTCTTGCCGTGCTGTAAAACTTCCCTACTCAATCGTAAGCCTTGCACCAAAATTAATTCTCTCATTCCATGTCTTGTTCAATTTCACTTTTGTACATTCCCCCAAGGAAATATACTGGAAGTAATTAAGAAATAAACTGAAACTATAGGGTACGTAACACAGTACACTTGTAAGTAGAATATTCCCTGCATTATTAAACCTTGGAGTTCCATTCATTATCTTTGAGTGTCACTGGAACATCAGTCTCTAAGAATCTTTCAAAAATTGTATTATTGTCCATTATCTTCTCTAAAAGCCCTCCCTAGTTTATGTGATCCAGATTTGGAATCGTTTGGCATAGAAAGGTAACTGGATTCCCAGGTTTCTGGTGGATAGATTGTTTATGTTGATTTGTAATCTTCCTCACATGTATTGTATTACTAATATTGGTCATGGCTCTTAGTTGAAAATCACTGAAACATAGCGCAAACTAACTTAAATCAAAAAAGTAACTAGGAAGTTACTAGGAACACAGACAGCTGGATTTATGGGCTCCAATGATGGCATTGTTTCTCCCTCCGTCTCTCAAGTCTGCTATATTCTGTTTGTTTCTTTCTGAAGCATTTGTTTTAATTTTTTTAATAAGATGACTCATGGGTAGCTTTACAGTTAAATTTCACTACCATAACAATTTACAGAAAGATTTTCTTTCCAATAGCTAGAGCAAAAGTCTCAGAATTCATTTTGTTGATTTGAGTCCCATGCTCAGATTTGAAGTAGTCACAAAAACTAGGAAAAGGATGTATCCAAAACCTGTTTCTGGGTAAACTCCCACCCAACATATGATTTGAAAGGGGGAGGTCACATCCTCAAAGGGTAAGAAATACAAGTATATCTTCTATTCTATAATGGCTGTTCTTAATAAGATTCCAAACTTATCAACAATAAGAACTACACTTGATAATTTTTAAATTCCCTAATAGTACTCCAAAGAATGCTACACATAAAAGTTCATAAATAAATTTGTACTTACAAATGTTCTGGACTTCATGTGGACAAAATTCATTTGGGACAAAATGTTCTAGACTTCATGTGTTAAAAGAAACCTTTATCTAGATAAAAAGATAGATTCCTCTTCCCTAACAAATCATTGCTTAAAATTCACTAACATTCGATGAGTGAAAATCATATAGAAGACACTGCACATAGCATTTTGTGTGTATTATTTAATAGGACAGTCCAACTCAGTGGGTATTATTTCTTTTTCAGAATAAAGATACAAGTACAGAAAGATGAAGTAATTTGTTCAAGGCCTCACAGTTAATACATAATGAAGCTTGAGGAAGGTTTGGATTCTCATATGGAATTCTCTCCACTAGACCAAAGGAAGACATTTAGAGGCCAGAAAGAAGTTTGCACAGAAAGTCATGTTTTAAAAAGTTCAATGGGAATGATTTTGGAGAGACATCCATTCACTCTTAAGAATATAAAACAGTCTATATGGATTTTCCACTGACCTATTACGTATTTATGATCCCCACCTGGTCTTCAGAGCTCTCAGGCTCAGGTCCTACACCAAAGCATGAACTTAGAGAAAGAGAAGCCATCTGTGCTCCACAGCCTCATAACAGTGTTACTTCCATGTGAAAAATGCAGCATTTATATACTTTTGAAAATTACATATAAGTTACACAGTCTTGGTGCAAAATGGAAAAATAGAACAAAGTAGAGATTAGACAAATAGATGAATGTGTATGACTAAAGCAGCATTCTATCTAGTACGCAAGGACTGACTGACTATTCAAGGAACAGTGTCACGGCTGACTCTACATTTGGATGATAAAACTGAATTTTATTCTGCCTCACACTATACACAAAAATAAATTCTAAAAGAAATAAGATATTGGGGCCGGGGATTTAGCTCAGTGGTTTCGCCGCCTGCTGCGCAAGCGCAAGGACCCGAGTTCAATCCCCGGTACCAAAAAAAAAAAAGAAAGAAAGAAAGAGATAAGATACTAAGGGAAAATATTAAAAGCTGTTTAATAATTTGAGGGTGGAGAAAGTCCCTGTAAGCAATTCGTGAAATCAGACTATAAAAGAAGACTGAACGATTTGACCGGATAATATTTGACCAGCTTCTATTTCTTGGAAGGCATTACAAACCCGTCACAACTTATGGCACACTAAGAGTGACTGTGAAACTAGTAAAATCAAACTATATGGAATATGCTAATGTCGGGTTCCTGGTTTTGATGGTGTACTACAGTTTGGCACTGTTGGTGGGCTGGCTGAGGAATAGACAGTATGTACTCTAGGGGATCAACTTTCTATGTAACTATATTTGTTTTAAAATAAAAGGTTAAAAATAAATGTGTGTGTATATACAGAACAATCAAGAACACTTTGCATTTAGTTGTGGGAAGTGATAAATATGTAGATATCTGTAAACCATATTTTCATCACACAGCATTATCAAGAGCCAGGCTCTGAAGTCAGCAAAACTGGGCTCCTATCCTACACAGACCCAACCTCTATTAGCCTGGGTTTCTCATCTGTAAAATGAAACTCATAATACCTATTGCAGTTGGGCTGTTGTGATAATTGAATGAGCTAATTCCTGAAAAGTATTCCACCTAGTACCTGCAAATAGTAACTACTCAATATAAATTTGTTTAAATCAGTATTAAATTGTTGTGTTTAATTGCATTGTGTCAGGGTCAATACTATTATAATTCTGGATTTTTATCCTAGGTCTTACCCTGATAGAAGTATATTTTTAAATGTCATGACAACTATTTTCAACTTCAGTTTTGTACTAGAAAATAACTTATTAGGTCTTTCATGGCAAACCATCAGAACTTTAATTTTCTTCACTCACTGGTTCTCAGCATGCTGGAAAGTAGATTATGCTATTGGCTATTTAGTCTTGGAATTTTGTTCCCACTGTTCTCAGGAAGTGTTGCCAAGGAGAACAGATGAGAATCAGAATCATGGACAGTTTTTATCCAGATCTCCCTGCTAGTTCCATCTCAGATGGCTGGTCATATTAAAGACTAAAATGAGTTGTTATAATGTGACCTTTAAATTACACAATCTTTTGATTTAAAAAAATATATTATTTACTCAAATGGCAGCAGGGACCTTAAAGCCCACTGCTACTTAACAGCATTTTCTACTAAAGACAATTTTCTGTCCTGGCGGGAAAAAAACCATGAATGAACCAGCAACTGGAGTGACCAATGAAACCACATGAGTGTGACTAAAACAGAAAACTAGATAAAGGATAAAAACGCAAGTACTAAGTGTCACAGACTGCTCTCATTATCATCAAGATATCAGGTTTTCTAGAAGCTTTGTTTTTAGAATCAAGTCCTTACTGTCATGATTAAATGAAGATGATGAGCCGTGGGTAAAGATGGACTAAAGAAAATTTCAGGAAGTTTAAACTTTTTCATGTAAGTCAGTTGATTCTCTAGTCCAGTTTGTTTTACCACCAAGTAAAAATTGGAACTCGAATTTACATTTCTATTTGAAACTTCATGAGGGAGATGCAAAAAAACCCAAATGCACAAAATGTAATACTAAGGAGCCATGGAACAATACATTCTAGTTAATTGTGAAGTGGAAATTTTAAAGCTTCTTTCAGAAACATTGGGCAATTCTAACTAAAATAGTGAATTCCATGATGAATTAGAGGACCCTTTTGTGTGGACCTTCGGCCAGTAACAAGAGCAGACATGGGGGAAAGTGCCTCGCTCACAATAAAAGGAAAATGTTGCAATGTTTTAACTCTATTATTAATTGTCCTACCTCTTGGTAGAGATTTTTTAAATCTGATTTACGAAAACTGTTAACCCCACCAAAAAAAATACTGTTTAATCTAATCTGAATTGCTCAGATCCAGATCTATCCCTCAAGTTATTTTCACCCCATTATTATTAAGCTGCCTTGGACTGGCAGCCAGTAATACTGAATGGCATCTCTTAATCAGAACTTTTCTGACTGTAAGTGACACGGTAGCTCAGTGGTAGAGTGCTTGCCTAGCACACATGAGGCTCTGGGTTAGACTTCAGTAGTGAAAGAAAAAAAAAAAGGTCAGGGGGAGATATGAACTGATTCTGAGTGATTGGACTCATGCTCAAACAGCCAGAGGACTGAAACAAGGCTGAAACAGCCTGAGGACTGATAGTCACTTAATTCTGGACTTGCTTTTGCATTCCTGCCCACTTTAACCTATAAAACACAATAAATGAGTTCACTGTTATTTATTAGAACATTTTATAAAGATAAGGTCAATAACTCATCACAATAGCATCATTTCAGTACATTTGATGATAATAAAAGCTGTTCTAAATGATGATGGTGATTAAAGGGAGGAAAAATATTTACAGCAATTAAACCAGTAGTCACTTGCCCAAAATAAATTAATGACAGGGGACACAATTTACATGAAAGAAGAGACTGAAATGTCTTAAATGTCTAACAAAGTCCAGACTTTTCTTTCACTTAGGCAGAAAGCAACATGGAGCTCACAATGTAAAGAGAGCAAGAGAGAAGATCTCCCAGCAATGGCAGGTGCCAGATAGAGGTAGAAAGTCACGCTAAGTTCACACAATGGTGTTCATTTTCTGATTGAATTATTTGCTCAGCACATCCATTTGGGAGATAAGCTAAGAATGTTTTTCCCCATAACTTTATTCATGCTAACATCAGTAATACTGCTCAGATTCTGCAAGGCAAATTAGCTTTAGCCTTCTTTTTAAGTTATCTGAGCCCCCCCAAAAAATTCATGACTGCTGAAAATGGAGCCAATGTATTGAGAACAGCATGCATTTTGTGAATCAAAGAGAAGCCCAGGACATCATTAAGCAACACAAGGAGAGGACAAAATACAACCACAGATTGCTTGTTCTCAAACTTTGATCATAACACTGATGAAATCGTTCCTAGGATGGTATGTGAAGGGGTTATACTAAATTCTCGTCAAAATTTCCTTGAGTTGTTTCCCATATTAACTGATTCTGAAATGGTACTCCACAGAAAGGAGCATATTTTATTAAAAGTTTATATAGATGCATAAATATGATCCAAGGTATATGCATAGTTAGGGGATAAATGATATCTCTAGAAGTGAACGCAAATTAAATTAACATTGAGAGTGAAGTTCATCTTTGTCAAAAGAATCTCACACAATCTATTGCTTTCCCCCTGCTGAGAATGCTAATTTATTTTTTCTTAACTAGCAAACCATGAGATCTCTCCTAAGACTTGCTTTTCTGTTTATTAATTTCTTTCATTGATTCTAAAATACTTTAACCATAACCATGCATCAATAGATACAGTATTTTTAAGCTACTTAATGTAATGTCAGACAATATGTTTCATAGCAGAAAGAGAATCCTTTTAGAGTGTTAGGCAGTTTGCCTCTCGGTACACAGCATCAAAAGATGAACACTTGCAAGTATTGATGAATAACTGGATGTATGCTCCAATCAACAAATCATGCAGATGGAGTAAAATTCATTTCCCAACCATTTTACTTAGAAAACAATTCAACTGAACATATTTAAGTAAAATATTTAATATTACTGGTAGTTGTCTATGATTTTTTCCTCACTGACAGAGCTCAAAAACTCCAGGAGAAAATACCACCCCTCTGCTTGTCAGAGGTAACTTACATTACAGCTAGTAAGTACAAACGCCCAGGCAAAGGGACTTATCTGTGACTCCATGCCAGCCAAATTGTAATTTGTTTTCAGCATTCTGTTCCTTCCCATGTACCAAGACTCTACTCTGGAAACTGTTTTCAATTTTAAAAATTAATTTGGAGCTTTAAGAACTGTTAAAACAGGATATCATAGCTATATCACTAGTTGCATGATCTTGGAAAATTAATTTAGTTTCTTTAAGCTTAATTCTTCACATACAAAATGGAACTTATATTTTCGTGCTCACTTCAGCAGCACACATACTAAAATGGACCTTATTTTTAACTTACAGAATTATTGTGAAGACTGAACAAGACAATGAACACAACATATTTAGTACACTACCTAGCAAAGTGTTAATGTTGGATGGAATATAACAAAGGCCAATTACAAATTGAAAACAAGTTTTAAATGTGTAAACTTAAAACTCTAGCATCAAGAAGGTAAGTTTTTTTTGTTTTGGTTTTGTTTGGGTTTTGGCTTTGGTTTTGGTTTTGGTTTTTGGAGACAGAGTTCACTATGTCACTATGTAGCCCAGAACTTGAATTTGTGGCCATCCTCTTGCCTCAGCCTCCTGAGTACTGGGACTACAGGCCTGCCCCCACCACTCCTAGTTTGAGAGGTCCTATTTCAATAAGCATCATAGTGAAGTGTATCTACATATAGTCAAAAAGTATAGCTTACTTTCTGCTTTAAGAGAATGGAAGGGAAAAAATGGAAACAAAGCTTTTGTAAATGGGAAAGGGAAGAAGAGTTGAAGGAGGGAAAGGAATGGCGAAAAAAAGAATTAAGATATATTATGTACAGGCACAAATTCTCTATTATGAATGTGATCAATATGTATGATAAATCTGTACAAGTAAAAAATCTGAAACTAAAAAAGTATAGCTTAGTAATTTAATAAATTATTAAACATAAATAAACTCATGTAGCCAAATCAAGGAATGAAATGTTACTAGTGTGCCTAAACTCACTTTGTTGTTCATTCTCTTAGTCACTACCTCCTTTTTCAAAGGTAATCAAACTTGTGATTTTTAACAACATACATTAGTTGTGTCCATTTTTAGCTTTACATAAATAGAATATTCAGTATGGATTCTTATGTCTGCCTTTTTGTCCTGCAACACTGAGTCTTGAGGTTGACCCATGACATGTGTCTCACATGTCTTGGCTCTGTCATATGAATACAACACAATTCATTTTGCCATTCTAAATGATGTATTCTTTGAACAATTACTGGGTAGTGCTGCTATGAAGATTCCTAACACCATAATAATATGGGATGTTAGCACGAAGATTCTCTGTACATGTTTTCTAGTGCATATTTTATACATTTTTGTGGGGAGTAGACATTAGGAGTTATAGGGGAGGCACAGGTTTAGTTTCAGTTGATGTGGATAAATTGTTTTGCAATGAGGTTGAACCAGCTGACACTCCCAGCAGCTGTGTATGGGAATTCCACATGCCTGCTCATACTTGATATTGCCAGTTAGTTTTATTTTAGCCATTGTGGTGGGTGTGTAATGGTATCTAATTGAATTTTAACTTAAATTTAAATTTCTCTGCATTAGAATGAAGTTGAATGTCTTATTATTGCTTATTAGACATTTGGCTATCTTGTTTTATGAAACAGAAGTTCTAAGTTCACTCAACTATCTACTAGTTTGTCATTTTTTATTGATTTGTAATTTTTTAATAAACTGAATATGTTTTTATCAAATATATGGATGCATATAAACATTTTCTTTTCCTCAAAATCTTTAACTTTCCTAATGCTTTTTTTTTTTGTACTGGGGATCAAACTTAGGGAGGCAGGCCCAGCGTCATTGAGCTAAATCCCTGGCCCCTCCTCATGCTTTTTTGATAAAGGAAAATTCTTAATTTCAATGAGGTCTAAATTACCAATGTCTTTTCCTTTTAATTACAAGCTACACTAAAATAACAAACAGCATTAAAAATCAAACAACAGATTCAGACCATTAAGTGTTTTGTCTTCAGATCCACATACAAAATGACAAGATGAGAAATATTTTAAATAAAAAATGAAAATAGATATCTTAAATGCAGGGGGGAAAAAACCTACCTAAGATGTCTGAAAATATTGGAAATTAGGTACACAGAATTGGCTTAGTCAGAACCCTGGACTCACAACACAGAAGAGCTAGTTGCACAAGAATGGCCCATTTAATCTTATTTTCTCTTAAAATTATAATGAACCCTTGGAAATTCATCATTGAAGCCATGAAGTAGAACATTAACAGACACATACAACTAATAATAAAAGCAATAATATCTCTGTGGATGGGTTAACAACATGCCAAATATATTTGAAAGAAAAATAAAAAGTCAAAAAAAAATCTGAAAAAATTACCAGAATGCAACACAACCAGGGAGGTATATGAAAAATATGACAGGAAATTTAAGAGGCAAGAAAGTTCAAATAATATGATCTAATTGGAGTCTATGAAGGAGACACAGAGAGAATAATGAGAAACAAAAATTGGAAGAAATGATAACTCAAATTTTCCACATTTAATAAAAGATCCAAATCTCATATTTTGAAACTTACCAGAAGGCTGAGAAGCAATATATTTTGAAACTTAATAAAGGCAAGAGAGAGCAGTAAATACGGATCAAAATATATAATTGATATTGTGAAATAGGAAGAAAAGGTCTAAAGGAGTAGGGGAAGTGGGAGGGGGAGGGGAAAGAAAAGAAGGGAAAATAAAAAATATGAGAAAAGAAAAAAAAGGAAACAAAGTCTGCAAATAGGGAAGGGTGCAGGGGGTGAAGGAAGGACAGGGGAATGAGGAAAAAATAAGAACCAAGATACATCATGTAAAGGTACACGATCCCAACGATGAATGTAACTGTATTGTATACCTAAAATGTACCAATAAATTTAAAGAAATTATATTACAAAGCTACTGTGATAAAAACAACATGGTACTGGAAAAATAAAAATTTTAAAAAACAGACCTGAGGATGAATGGAACTGATTAGAAGATGTGAATACACTCAGTCACCATATCTTTAACAAAGGAGACAGATACCTTTCCTAGAAGAAAGATAGCCTCTTTAATAAATGGTTCTGGTAAAACTGGCTTTCTACATGCTGAGGATTAAACCTAGACCCATGTCTTTCACCATTCATGAAACTAAAATGGAAATGTATCAAAGATCTAAATATTAAAACAGAAACACTGTGCTGGAAGATAAAATAGGTAAAACTCATGAAGACCTAGGTGTAGGCAAAGGCTTTATGAACAAAATCCGAGTAGCACAAGAAATATTACAAAGAATCAACAACTGGGAGAGGAAAGGAAGGGAAAAGGAAAAAAAGGAGAAGGGAAAAAATTGAAACAAAGCTTTTGTAAATAAGGAGGGGAAGAAAGGTTGAAGGGAGGGGAGGAGAATGGGGAATAAAAGAAGAATCAAGATATATTGGGCCTGGGGTTTAGCTCAGTGATGCCACTGCCTCTCTCTCAAGCTCAAGGTCCCGAGTTTGATCCCTGGTACCAAAAAAGAAAGAAAAAGAAAGAAATAGGGGATGTGGATCCAAATATTGAATGGTTGAAGAAAGTGGAGCTGCAAATGAGTGAAATTTTAGGGCAGGGGATTTAGCTCAGTGGTTCTGGTGCCTGCCTCACAAGCACAAGGTCCAGAGTTCAATTCCCGGTACCAAAAAAAAAAAAAAGATATGTTATGTACAGGTACAAATTCCCTATAATAAATGTGATCATTATGCATATCAAAAGTATATCAATACAATTAAATTTTTAAAACTAAAGCAGAATAGGGTCAGGGATTTAGCTCAGTGGTTCCAGGGCCTGCCTCACAAACACAAGGTCCTGAGGTTGATCACCGGTACCAAAAATACAAAAAACAAAAACTAAAGCGGAATATATAGAAATACAGGCCTAGAAACCTGAAATTGAAAAACAAGAAGATTAAAATGAGTATTTGTTAATTTAAAGCTTCATATTTTTTTAGATTCAGGAAAAAGAAATAATGAATGATCCAAAAGCAACAATGAATGCCAGAGAACAATAGAATAATATGTCCAGAATTTGCAGAAGATAATTAACAATCTAGAATCATAGAGCTATTAAAAAACAAAATTTTCTTTAAAATATGCCTAGGCTAGGGTTGTCTCTGTGGAAGATTAAAACACACACACACACACACACACACAAAATGAACACCTAGTCATACATCTCCATTAAGGAAATTCCTAAAGAATTACTTCAGAAAGAAGAAAATCACACCCAGAATAAAAGGTGGAAAAAATTATAATCTTAAATAAAGTTACAGAAATATTAATTGGAATTGAGCTGTGCTAAAATCTTTGTTTGGAATGGGGATTAGGAATTTGTTCAAAATAAATGGTGAAATTTTCAAGAATAAGCACAGATAAAAGAGATATAAGGTGTATAGCTTCCACATTATTAAAGAACAAATACATGATGAGAAAACACAAATACATAATAAGCTCAAAAAGAAAAAGTAAATAAGACACATATAAAACATGAAGTTAAGTGATACAAACTGTTAAAAAGCCCAGTACTATAGTAGTCAAAAAAATCAAGCAAAAGATGGTTGAGCTAGATATTTCAACATCAAACTTTAAAACAAAATTTAAAAACCACCTTTAATAGTGATTCTGTTGAAAAAAATAAAAATGAAAATTCAATTAATCAAGGTTATTTAAATTTTTAACTTTTTATAGGCCTAGTAAAATTGCTACAAAATAAAGAAAAATGAATTAAAACTGTGGTAAGTAATGAAAAAGTCATTATCAGAGAAGAGGGATTTAACCCAGCTCTATTACTAAAAAATCAGCAGACAGAAAAAAAAAATTTCTTTTTGGTACCAGGGATTGAACTCAGGACCCTGCACTTGCAAGGCAGGCAGCAGCACCACTGAGCCCCTGGAAAAATAATTTTAACAACAAATCAGGTTACACATACATAGAACCTTCCACTTAAAAAATAAAGAATTCAAACTCTTCTCAATCACATATGAAACAAGTAAAACATTGACTGCAAGCCATGAATCAGGGCTTAAGAAAAAAGACAAAGTTAAAACCCACAATTCTAAATAAATTGTGGCATCAAGTATATGCTATGAGCACTAAATCTACTCATACCTA
Organism: Heterocephalus glaber; assembly: GCF_053883595.1. Classification (NCBI taxonomy): domain Eukaryota; kingdom Metazoa; phylum Chordata; class Mammalia; order Rodentia; family Bathyergidae; genus Heterocephalus; species Heterocephalus glaber. The sequence goes on along the minus strand of NW_028258147.1, from coordinate 13,510,499 downwards.
TCACTAAGATGAACAACTATGATAAATATGATTATATCAAATGAAGTCTTTAACCTTTGGAAGTATTAAAAATAATATATCAAGCAAATTTTTGAGAAGGGAAATGGGAATAGGGGTAAATGCTATAATTTCACCATTTTACTTGGTAAAAATATTACTATTCTGCTAAATCAAGATTTGATCAAGGAACTATCAAAAGAGATTGAAAATAAGAAGGTAGCTAACATTTGGAAATTAGAAGATAAGGGAAAAGCTATAAGAAAGTACAAATTTGATCATTTTCTTATATTTTTATACAAAGAGTGATTCTGTTTAAACTTCCTAAGTTCGAAGTTGAAAGACTGAGGACAATATATAAAGTTATAACAGGCCCGGAGATTTAGCTCAGTGGTTTTGCCACCTGCTGTGCAAGCACAAAGACCTGAGTTCGATCCCCAGTATAAAAAAAAAAAAATTATAACATTCAGTATAAATTTCAGAACAAACCAAAGCTATCCAAATTATAAAAAGAAAAACATGAAGACATCAAAAAAATCCATGCAACAAAAGAAAGACAATTGAGAAATAATTAACAACTTCACACAAAAAGAAAGAAATGAAACCCTATATCTTATATCAATAAGTATAAATGCTATAAATTCATCTGTTAAAAGAAAAAATTCGGCGCATGCCCTACCGAGGAAGAAAAGGTCCAAAGGGGTAGGGGTAGTGGGAGGGGCAGGGGAAAGGAAAGAAGGGAAAGGAAAAATGCTGAGAAATGGAAAAAATGGAAATAAAGTCTTTGTAATAGGGAAGGGTGGAAGGGGTGAAGGGAGGGCTAGGAATGGGGAAAACATAAGAACCAAGATGGATTATGTAAAGGTACAATTCCCAATGAGAAATGTAATTGTATTGTATACCTACAATGTACCAATAAAAGAATTTAATAAAGTGAAGAAAAAAAGAAAAAGAAAAGAAAAAATTCCGCAGGGGATTTAGCTCAGTGACGCCACACCTGCCTCGCAAGTGTAAGGTCCTGAGTTTGATCCCCGGTACTGAGAGAAAAAAATAATAATAATAATATTGAGTAAATTTTTTAAATTATATAATCTATGTAAGAGATATGCAAAACAATAGGGCTCAGAAAAAAGCTTAAAAATGATACTACATAATGACAGTTGCACAAAACTAAAGTAAAATAGACATTGAGGCCAGGGATTTAGCTCAGTGGTACCACCACCTGCCTTGCAAGCAAGAGTTTGATCCCCAGTACCAAAAAATAAAATAAAATAAAATAAAGCAGAAGTTGAAATGTCTCTTTTTCTTATAGTTCACATTTACTGAGTCCCATATGCCAGGAGGAGTATGATTTATGTAAATGACGTTTATTCTTAAAAACAACTTTCTGAGGCTTATTAGTCCCATTTACGAAGAAGGAACTTAAGTACAGAGAAGTGTAAAAACTTAGCTGAGAGACACCATAATGTTAAGTGAAATAAATCAGACACACAACCTTCAATATCACATGGTTTCTCTTATAGGAGAAACCCAAAATATAAATAAAGATGAAAATAAAAGATAGATAATAGGAATCTAGAATATGTAAAGAACTGAAAAAAATCAGACCCCCCCAAATTTAAAGACCCAATTCAAAAATGGGCATCTGAAATGAATACACATTTCTCAGACAAAGAAGTAAAAGCAGCAAATAAACATATGAAAAAATGTTCAACATCATCTGGTCATTGGAGAGATGCAGATGAAAACAACACTGAGATTCCACCTCATCACAGAAAGAATGACTGGTATCAAGAAATCAACCAATAACAAATGCTGGTGAGGGTGTGGGGAGAAAGAAACCCCTCTCCATTGTTGGTGGGAGTGCAGACTGGTACAACCACTGTGGAAATCAGCATGAAGATACCTCAAGAACTAGGACTAGAGGTCCCATTTGACCCAGCTATTCCCCTGCTGGCTATCTTCCCAAAAGAATTAAAAAGAATCATACCACAGCGATACATGTGTACCCATGTTTATAGCAGCACAGTTTGTAATAGTTAAAGCTTAGAAACAGCCCAAGTGCCTATCAACTGGAAACTGGATAAAGATGTTGTTTTTTTAATATAAAATGGAGTACTACTCAGCCATAAAGAATGAGAAACTAGAGACATTTATAGCTAAATGGATGCATATTGAGGCCATACTCTTAAGTGAAATAAATAGGACAAACGTGTAAATACCGAATAGTTTCTCTAGTGTGAGAAACTGAAAGTGTAAATAAAGGTTAAAATGATTAAAATGAATAATTGATAATTTGGAATAGGAAAAAAGGTCCAAAGGGGTAGGGTAAGTGGGAGGGGAAGGGGAAAGGAAAGAAGGGAAAGGAAAAATTATTAGAAAAGGAAAAAGTGGAAACAAAGTCTTTGTAAATGGGGAAGGGTGGAGGGGGTGAAGGGAGGGCTGGGAATGGGGAAAAAATAAGAACCAAGATACATCATGTGCAGGTACAAGCACCCAATGATAAATGTAAACATATTGTATACCCAAAATGTACCAATAAAAGAATTTAAGCAAAAAAAAAAGATAGATAATAAGAAATAAGGAGATAAATCTTTTGCAAAAGGGAAAGGAACCAAGATGTGGAGAGAGGGAAGGAAGGGAAAAAGAATTATGATGTGTTATGTACATGTACCACCTTCCCATAAGGAATGTAATAATTATGTACTGCAAACATGCACTAGTAAAAATAAAAACTTACCTGAGTTTATCAAATTGGTCTTCTAAGGAAACAGGACTCCAAAACAGGTTTTCTAGCTCTAGATTTTGGTGACTATGTCTTTACAATTAAGGGAAAAAAATATGTATTTTTATTTTAATAGAATAGTTTTGTTTTTCTGTTTTGGGGGGGGGTTTTTGGTATCAGAGATCAAACTTGGGACCTTACGCTTGCAAGGCAGGAGGCAGCACCACTGAGCTACATCCCTGGCCCTTAATAGAATAGTTTTAAGGAATTATATGCTTAGAAATTATCGAAATAGTAGTTATTATTAAGAGTATCTAGGAATGAGAAGAGGTTTTTGCTTTTTATTTCCATTTTTTTATCTTATTATTTGATGTGAGGGCATTAATAGATTGTTCTCATGTAATATTAGAAGCATGCTTTAAAAAGTATGTACATTTGACGCATAACAATAAAATGAATCCCAGTAAATCACTCATAATTAAGGATATATTAATTACAAATGCTATCACATCTTGACCCTATGGTAACTTTCTAACTATGTGAATGTAGTAAATTTTTCAATAAAATACCTAACTGAATGGTATAATAATACCATTTTTATCTTCTTTATGCATTAATAAATATTCTTAAAAGAACAAAAAAATAGAGAGTGGATCTCAATGTTATTTTCTCAAAAATGTAATGGCTGGGAGTCCAAGTCACAATCAGAGATGTAACAATCCTTCAGGCATAACAATGCCCTTGATGACATCTCAGAGCACCTCACTTCAGAAATCATGAGACACTATTGAAGTGTCCATTGTAAGTTTATATAACATGCTATTTTATAGCTTCAAGAAGAGTACATGAATTCCAAAAGGAAAAAAGCAACTTTATGCAAGTGCTTTGCTTAAAAATAATGTGTACAAAAAATCATCCATGGCTAGAGACTCTTATCACTATTAATGATAACAAGGGAACTTATCTCTACAGGTACCATCTGCTTTTATCACTCTACTCTTTGTCTCTACCAACATCATTTTTAGTTCAAAAAAGAAAAAAGCACCTGAAAACCTTGAACTGCAACAATCTTTACTCCTTGATTCTGAGAGGAACAAACAAGTATTGTTCAACAGTTTTATAATAAGGTTAAGGTCCTCTAATAATAATGTCAGCACATTGACAATGTTTTCAAAAGCTTTATTCTAACTCTGAATGCAGAAGCAGTAAAATAAGCTGTGTCACTGGTGCTTTTAGGTATTCTCTCAAAAACCATTTTTCAATAATCTGCACTGTGCAAAATCTTTAGCACTTAATGGAGAAGTTTTCTTTCCTGAGACAGCTACTTACATGAAATAATTTTTTTTGCCAGCAAATGGAGTGCTAACAGAATTTTTAAATAAATTCACATTTCTTGGAAATATGTTTTATATAATACTTTTTTTTCAAGTGTTGGTTTTCTTCTTTCACTACAAACAGTTGAAATGACAATTCAGAAAATTGGATGTGAAGATGGTATTTGAAACACTACAAAAAACAAAAATACTTCAGTCCTTCAGCATATTTCTAACAGTGCCAGGACAGGTATGGCTTCAGCTTAAAAGTATGATCTACAATAAGCCATGTTTGCAGAATAATCTATACATTGTTACACTCATACTTTGTAGTACATTTTAAATACACATAGGAGCTGCTTGAATTAATTTATCATTGTACTTCCAGGTAAAATACATAGCATTATATTATTATATAAATACAATTTACTATCAGGAGCCAACACTATTAGGTCATATATATTATATATATTTTTTTTAATCCATATAATAGACCTACAATTCTCTCAAGAGGAAATGAAAGGTTAGAAAAATTAAGGAAAATGCCCAAGGTCCTAAGGCCTGAAAGTGGCAGTCCTAGCTTCTGAACCTGAGTCTGATTACCTTGATAGTCTTTTTTAATGACCCTTTCAACCTCTCATGTGTAAATCTTAGTTTTTCATCTGTGTTGGAGGTCAGCCTAACATGTATTTGTTAATGGTAATTCAAAGGGAAAACGATAGTTTCATGTCACCGGTGGCTTTTTTTTTTCCTGAGGCAGCTAATCAGTTTTTAACAAACTGGCATTTTTTAGTCATTATCATCAACACTCCAGAAGTCTACCTTTCTTCTTTTCAAATAGTGTCTTTAGTCCACTATCCATATACCTTTACAATACAGCCAAATTCTGTGAAGTCCATAAAGAAGAACCCAGACAGCAAGGTAGCAGACCAATATAGTGGACAATTTGCAGGAGAAAATAGTCAAGAAGGTGATGGCAGAAAGCATTTGTGTCCTGAGCTAGCTTTGTAGTTTGCTCACATAATGGCTCATGAGCAAGATGGTTTGAAATCTCAGGGTTTATGATAAATGTTACTTTGTATTACCAATTGGAAGCTGATTCTGAGAGTGATTAGCCTGTAGGAGGTTTATTAGAGAGTGCTTATAGGATCAACACCAAGAAGATAGAAGCAAGATCTCACTAAGAAAGATGCTGAGCTATGATACCATCCCAATAAAGGACTCATATGACCACATGGGGAGCTTTGGAGCTAGGATGACCCTTCTGAATTGTTCCAAGCTGGAATAATGGGGTGTGGAAATCATACTCACTAGTTCTAGGGTACAACCCTAGAACAAGCACAAATCTGGAGCAAGACAATTTTCTTCAGCTGAGGCAGTCTCAAAGTGGTTTGACTCCTGGAGAATCTCTTCCAGCACTATGTGCAGCATTGAAAGAAGACCTGAGCAGCATGTCACGTGTTCAGCACATGTTAGTTGTAGAATTATGCACCCCCTAAATTCCTCTGCTAATGCTTAGTACACCACAACAAGACACTATTTGGAAACAGGATCATTGTAGTTGTAATTAAGATGAAGTCACATTAGAGTGAGGAAAGACTTTAATTCAATATGATTGGCATCCTTATAAAACAAAGAAACTTAGGGAGCGATGCATACAGGGATAATGTGTAAAGATGAATGTGCAGATGGGGTGATGTCTCTGTAAGTCAAGGAACATTAAATATTGCCAGCAAACCACCAGAAGCAAGAGAATAGGCAGGCAATAGAGTCTCCCTCACAGACCTTAGAGTGAATGAGCCCTGCCAACACTTTTAAAGTGGGCATCTAGAAATACAAGGCAATAAGTTTGTATTTAGGAAGGCACTGTGTTTGTGGTATTGTTGCAGCACCCTTAGTAAACTAATTCTTGTTGGGATGAAATTATTACTTATAGATAGCAATGAAAGAGTTTGCCTTATTTTATTAAAACTATGTGTGAAAAAAAGACGACATGGTATAGGGATGGAAATAAAAAAGACATGATCCATGAAAACTCAGAGCTTATGGGAAGAATCCTAAAAAGTAGCATATGGGTTTAGATACCAGGTAAAAAAGAAAGGTATAGCCTTGGCATGGTAGTGCACACCTTTTACTCCACTTACTCAGGAGGCTGAGGGAGAAGGATTCAAAGTTCAAGGCTAGCACAGGCAACTTTGCAAAACCCTGTCCTAAAATAAACAAAAAAATAAAAATAAAAAGGGCTGGAGACATAGCCCAGTGCTCTCCAGGATCAATCCCTGGTACTAAAATCAATAGTTCTATAGCTATCTTGGGATGCATGAAGTTCTGAAAAGAAGTTTGTACATGACTCTTATTTGCTTGTTTCCTACAGGAAAGAGCTTGAACCTCACTGAACACTGGAATTCAGACAAGAGGTGATGAGTGTGATATATTTCAGAGCAGGGGTGAAAAGCAAATGGTCCCTATTCAGGGAGTACAAACTCTGAGAGTATTTGGAAAGAAAAGTGTGGGGCTGAGCTTTGCACCACCAAAGCCCAACCAAGTTTCCTCTTTGCCCACTCCCTCAGCCATGAGGCCAGAGAGAGAAGAGGCTGGACGTCAAAGAGTAAGTACTCTGTCACTAATGCTGGGGGTGGCCCCCTAATAGACACCTAAAGAGGAATGTGATTAGACAGACACCCACAGGCAAAGTCGGCAGGGAAATTCTGGGCAACTGCCATCAAAAGTATGAATGCTTAGCTGGGTCCGTGGCATGCCTATAATCCCAGAACTCCAAAGGCTAAATCAAGAGAATTACCATGAGTTCAGGGCCAGCCTGAACTACATAGGGAGAACCTTAAAACAAAACAAAACAAAACTATACCAATGCTTAAGGGCATCTGAACCTAAAAATGCTTTTAAGGAAACTTAGTATCCTCAGGGGCCTTACAGTGCTGGGAGCTCTGGACAGCAGAGAGGAGAGTGCACTTGAAAGAGATCAGCCTGTGAGGCTGCCCTCCAAATCTCCTTTGCAGAACTAACAAAGAGGCAAGAAAAGTGGTGGCCCAGGCTCCACCAATTTGGCAAATTGAGATTATTAATCCAGAGGCCCAAAAGAACATGCTGTTAACCAGACCTCACCCAAGACCTACAAGTCCACACGCCATTCAGTGATTCATCCCAGACTAAGACCCATAGACAAATGCAAAGATAATATGGAAAAGCCATAGTTGGGCCATTCCAGACCTCAGGCAGGATTCTTTTTCACTAAAATTCAGGACAATTGTTTGTCCTGACTTGTAGAGGGTTTTATCTTCCAAAAGAAAAAAAGAAAACTATTTCTGATAAAAAGTTCCTGGAGTCATACAACTAGGTTCTGGCCTGCCTTTTCACTAATTGCTTTAATAACATGGATTAAGGCATTGATTTCAAGTTGACCACACTTTGACTACAAAATCCCTTGGCAGGCTGATTATTTATGTGTAACAGAACCAATATCCAAAACAGCAATAGACGAAACCTAAATGATGAAATATATCACACAAAGATTTAATGGCTTACACTGTGTTTAAAAGAAGTTTAAGTATCAATGACAAATACATGCGTAAAAATGATTCAAGGGCTCTCCACTGACCACAAGCTCACTTTGAGGGCACTCTGTGAAGAGGCTGCCCAAGAAATAATCAGCTCTCTGGCTTTCCTAGTAAGTCCAAATGGAAAACAATGATCATCTCACTATCCCACGCTGGCCAAACCACACATAAGGTGCTACATTCAATTCAGGTACCACCTTCCCAAGCAATGTGCCTATATTTTCTCTCTACTTGGAAGAAAATTAGCAGATGATGAAAGACCTTACATCATTTCAGATGGTGAAAAAAACTGAAGAAGCTGTCAAGATATCACCAATAAAAACAGAACAGAAAGTTTGAAAATCCAAGGTGTAGAAAATGAATTCAACTTGTTTCGAATGAGCCTAAAAGATAGAGCCAAAATCAGCAGGTGAAAGTTTCAGAAAGACCAGGCACTGTTAAAATCAAGGAGGATCTCAATAACCATGGCTCTGCAAAGGAAAAGGACAACACAATGAGCTCCCTCTGAAGGTACCCTTGCAACAGGCTCTCTTAACCCCTCACCAGGGGCTGTGGAAAAAAAGATTTGTGCAGAAGCAGAAATGTACCTTCTATGAATATAAATTCTATTATTCACTCATTCCTGATGGACACTTGCCTGATACTTCCAATGCCTACTTCTCACCCCTGTCACCTGTTCACTTTATACCGCATTCTTCTTTAGGGTCACCGAATCCTGGACTCAGAAGGAACCTAGGAACCCTCTAGTGCAACTTGTCTGATAGGCAAGAATCCATTATTTAATACCTCTGAGAGATGGGTTCATATCACAGTCTCTGGGCTCTTTTCTGACACATCTCCCATTGTTCTGCTCCTACAATAAATTCACTGCCTTATCCCTTTCACTTCCATTTGTACCTTGCTGAGTCATAGGTGTGTGGAGTAGTGACTAGGAAATTGGATTGTGGAACTAGATTTCCTGGCTTAAAGTCTGACTCTGCCACTTTCTACCTATGTGACTATGGAAAATTGCTTAACTTCTGTGTGCCTGTATGTTGTACTGTATTTTACACTGCAGTGCTGCTATAAAGATGAAATGTGTAAAACATTTAGAACAGTTCCTAGCAAGTAATAGGTGTTCAGTAAACATTAGCAGACATTATTTTTTGTTTACACTTTCTTTTCCATCCCAGGACTCTAATGTTTTCCATAACTCTTACCCACTTTTTATTTCCCTTTCTCCTGACCTACCACATACACATGAAGTCTTAACCAAGGCATTACTGAGAGTACAATATATGAGAGGGACACTCACATTATGTTCATGATTGTTCCCTGTCAGTCTTCCAGATGGAAAAACTCCCCTGTTACATGATATAAATAATGAAAGTAAAGATAGTTTCCAAAGGCTCATTTATTGAACTAGACCATGTCATGATCCTGCTAAAGCCACATTCTATGAGAAAATTAGTGGTGAAAAGCATGTTCAGCTCCCTCCCGCTGCCATATCAATATTTCTGTCCTACTGCTGGAGAAAATTCTTCTCTGGTGACTTATTGTGCCAGTGCTCTTCTACAACAGCCATCAAATATGCTATTGTTTCCTCAAGAGCAAATGCAAATAGCATTAACTAAGTTACTGATGTCAAAAACAAAACTCCCCATGCTGCTGATGTCCCCTCTCCTGAATGTCCTTCCTATGGGTCCTGGTTACAAAGCTCAGCCTTCTCTAGCCTCTTCCTCAGCTGCTTCCATTCCTTCCAGCCAATGGCAGGCTGGGTCTTTGAAGCCCTCAGGTTAAGTGTGTACTTTTGGGGAGCAACTTAAAATCTACCACTTTTTCCTCCAAGCTTTACAAAAACAAGGAAAACGAAGAAAAAATGTGAAAATTCTGTTTTGGCTCTGATGCCATAGACCTTATCTATGCCCAACCTCCCAGTTCAGTCAGTGGGCAGAAGCCAGAGAAGTTGCTAGGCAGTCACTTTAGCTGCTCATGTTGGTGCCTTCGCCAAACCCGTTTCCAGATCCCATATCACCACCAGTCTCCACATTTCTTCCAATTCATGTTACATTCATCACTGGTGACATGTCACAGCTAAACTTTGTTGGCTATAATTTGTTAAATAGGACACAGCCTGATTCTACTTCTATCCAGTGTGTGGCTTGGTGGCTCCCTTCCTCTACTCCCTCAGCAGAGAAAATGACTCAAAGGGAGAGGCCAGAAGAGTCTTTTGTTCCAATTTTTCCCAATTCACCATGGTTTATTAAGACAACTTTAGAAGTGGTAGATCTGGCCTTTCTGATTACTTACAAATTCTAAGTCACACAAAATTAGAATAAACTAATCTTTTGGTGGTGCCAGATTCCATAAGGCACAGACAAGTTCACTGTGAATCTCACCGGATCTAAATTCAGTCAGGAGCTACTTTACAGACATCTATTGTAGACTACCTTAAGACCACTCAATAAAGTTTCCAATAAAAACCCAAAACTGCTATACCAAACTTTACTTGACAGTTCTAGGTATTTACAAGAAATTTAAATACTAAGTAGTTAACTTAAACTATAAAAAAACAGACACTTAACACTTTAGTAATAGGAAATCTTAATTCATCACAAAGGTCTCACAATTGAGAAATGTGTGACATGGGGGAAAATCAAATGTACACAAAAATTATGTACGTGGATATAAAATCTTATATGTGTAAGTCACATTTTTAAATGAGAGACTCCCTGTGATTCATTTTATGATTTTTGAAAAATAAACACAAAATGAGAAGTTGAAGCCCTGAATTTAGCTATTATTATTTTGCTTTGGATAATTCTTGCTAAAGAGGAAACATGATGAAAGATGAAATGTTTGTACAATGAAAGCTTGAAGTGTTGTAAATACACATTTTCTTTGAAAGTGAGAGGAAAAGTATGAAGTCAAAACAATATATTTTTTTAAATTGAGTCTGAATCTTTTTAAAATATCAAAGACAAATATCAGACCATTTAATTTTAAATATTTATGACAATATAAGGATAAATAGCTGATAGGTTCAATATTTCCTTAATGGACTGTTTAATTAAATAAACAGCCTCATTTTTAGCAAGATATAGATAACTTAGGCTTTCTGAATTTTTCCTTTTCAGCTGGAAATAATTTTTAATGCCTTTTGACCTGTCTTTTCCTTCCTTCTGGCACAGTGGTAAGCAATGCAGAAGGCAATATAATGTGTGGTTTCCGAGCACTATTTTCAGGCACCTTAAAAACTAATATCCAAAAGAAGTACTCGCTCTCCTCAATATAGTAACAGCCTCACTTCTCTCAAATATAATTACAGCTTTATTTTTACAATCCAATTAGGTAAGTCACAGTGCCTGATCTGAGTTCTCCTGCTAGATCTAATTGGTAACAATTAAATTTCACCAGTAGGTCCAATCCATATTTTAAATGTACCATCCCAACTTATCCACAGGTAATAGATGCTGTTCTGTGAAGTACTCTCAAATGTAAGACTACTTTGCAATTACAAGACAGCATGAAACTTCCATCTGTCTGCCCTTCTGTATTCAGCAGCACAGTCTCTGGGTTTCAGCCAGCTAACAAAAGACAATATATTGCTGTCTTTATTAGATTATGCTGTTGACAGTATGATAATCTGTGTGTGGGAACAAGGCTGAAAAGAAGGAGAGTGAGCAGACTTCCCTTTCACTCAGCAAGCCTGTGAAGAATGTCATTTGGATTTTGGCAAAAGACGCCATCCTAAGAGCATCCTTAGTTATATTTCTGTGTCAGCTCTGTTCAGATGGCATCTTCAACACATCTGCTTTCCTTGTTTGTGCTTTCTCCCAGCCCCAACCCAAGTTGTCAGCTTCTTGGAGGCAGGAAATCCAGCGTGTATTCCTCTGGTCCCTGGGGGACTAGTGATCTTCTCTGAGCAGTAGGTAATCAATAAGGACTTGTTAGGCTAATTTGTTTGCCACTCCTGTTTGCCAACAGTTCACAGCTACACCACATTGCTTGATACAGTGCTTCAGTGAATCCCTTATGAGTCCTTGTAAGTGTCACATAATGGAAAAAACATGGGGATGAGCATCCTGGAGTGGTCCCAATTTGCTGTTTAGATTTTTAAGGGAGATATTCAGAAGTATTTTCTTCATGGTGACTTCACACTCCATAATGCTCTCCCTCAGAGAATCTTCCATGTCATTAACTGTCTTCCATGTCATTAACTTCCATGACATTAACTGTCTCCTGTTTAGTTAAAATTACAACCACCATCAGCTATAATCCAGAAAGTCCTCTCCCCCTTCTTGCTTTGATTTCTCTATCACACTTATAACCATCTTATATGCATGCTTATTTTTTGAAAACTATTGAAAAATTTATAGACATAAAAAATCAGAATTAAGAATTAAATCAATGGGCTTAAAAGCAGACTGGATACTACAGAGAAAAAAGTAAATTTGAAGACAAGTTAATAAATTATACAAACTGAAAGGCCAAAGTTACTGGAAAAAACACCTTAAAATGCTATAAGAAAAAAATGCCAATTTAGATTCCCATATTCAGCAAAAATGTCCTTCAAAAATGATAAAATTGAGATACTACTCTTTGTAGAAGATCTGATCAAGAAAAAAATAGTAAAAAAAGGTTCTCAGGCTGAAGGAAGGTTCTATTGAATAGAAGTACAGAGAGACAGAAGATGGCTGTCTAGGCCATGACAGCAAGAATGAGTATCACCAAATTGGAGCTGAAGAAAAGCAGCTACCCTGAATTGGGGCTGCAAGATAGTCAGGTATAGGAGTATAAATGAAAAGAAAATCCAGAAATCCAGTGTTTAGAGGGTGTATTAAGAGAAACTGGACCAATCCAGGATCACAATAACTGTTTTTAGTTACTTTTCTCATTGCTGAGACAAAAATATCTGACACCCAAAGTTAAAGGGAGAATGGTTTATTTGGCTCACAGTTTGTAGAGGTTCAGTCCATAGTTGGCTGGCTCCAAGGCAAGGTAGCATGACAGTGAGGTGTTGCAGAGAAAAAACAATTCATGGTGGGCAGAAGGTAGCAAAGCAAGCAAGACACAAGACAAGCCTCTTTCTGTACCTTATATTGTATCCAGGCTACTGAGATTAGGGCAGTGCCAATTAGTGCACTCATTTAGTAATCACTCATCTTTATTCCTAGCACCCTTAATTCTAGCATTGCACCATGAATCAATCACATACTTTAGATTCAGCCACCTCTGAAAAAGCCCCACCTATGACTGCATGAGGCTTTGGGAAGACATCTAGACACAAGCCATAATGGTACGCCAACCTTCTACTGCAGACCTAGCATACAAACAATTTTATGATAGGATGAGATTGAAGAAGGGAGTTGGCCCTTCAGTGATGGTCTGGCTGGTTGAATAAACTCACAGTTACCCACTAGGAGGGGAGACATAACCAACCCTGGGATACAGAGAAGCAGAAAGCAGAACAGGACAGAACAAATTGCCACCCACCCACATACCTGCCTACTAAAAACTAAATAATGCTGGTGACCAGCAGGATGTACCCTTGTCTTATTGTTCCAGTAACCAGAGTTGTACCTTCAGCAGATAAATAATAGTGTTCCAGTGCCAGTGATGGGCAGGACACACCCCCATCTTAGAAAAAGTACTACAACAGTGCTGGTGGGTAGCAGGGCTCTGGGGGACAGAAAAAGCTATATTCAACATGGAGGTGGAGAATGAATTTTATATATATATATCACCCATTCCCCCCACATTCAGTTGGAGTGCTATACCTGGACTACTCAGTGCTCTATGGAAATCCTCTTAGTTAGAGGTTTCAGAGGGCAGGGAGAATTGGATAGCTGACAAATAGAGCAAAGATCAACGGTGGAGATCCTCAAGAGGAGAGTCAGTGTCATTCAGGCAAAAGTAACTCAGTGGAGCCCGAACAGAGAGGGTGCTCTCCTACTATTTCTCCAAAAACTGGACAGGCCTGAGATGGCATGAGGTTCTGCCCACACCCTGTACTGATACCTGAGCCAGTGGCTTTTTGGTCTCATGTTAGGCAAGGAAAGCCTCTGGAGGGAATACATGGAGTCATCTGTGATATCTACCCCCACACTGCAAATTGATTAAGGTAATCAGATCCATGGATGTCTGCATGGGGGTCACCCCTAGAGCACAGCTTGCAAATGGGACATATGTTCAGAGGGAGCAACAGCCCCCAAATCAGATGGTGAGGTCAGTATAAAGTGAGTTGTGTGGAAGCTCTGCGTTAATGCTCTAACATATGTGTTAAGGTTTTGCTTCTTATTGTTATTTTGTTTGTTGTAGTTACTGTGTCCTTGCTTCTTTGTTGGATTTAGGTCATCTTGGTTGTTTTTCTGCCATTTTTCTGTTTTCATTTTTTTTCTTTTCTTCTGGTTCTTCTTTCTTGCTATTGTTTGGTTATTACACTTTGATTTTCAAGTTTTCCCTTTGATCTGCTCCCTCTTGTAGTGTTTCTTACTCCCATTTTTTTTAGTTTCTTCCTTCCCTATTCTTTGTTCTCTTTTCCTCATTATCTCGCCTCCTTCCCTTCCCCCTTCTTTTGTCCACCAACCCAACTGTATAAATATAACAGTGGTCTGTCTAAGTCCATTAGATAATAAAAATTAACTGACGCTATAACTGAAACAGTACCATTCAAGGGCATGTCAGGTTAAGCCTTAACAAAGTTTGGCTTAGAGAATCCAACAAAACTACCTACAAATATATTGACAGGTAGGGCCGGGGATTTAGCTCAGTGGTTCCAGCTCCTGCCTCGCAAGCACAAGGTCCCAAGTTTGATCCCCAGTACCAAAAAAGAAAACATATATATATATATATTGACAGGTTCTGACAATCTCCCAGGCTCCCTCAATCTCTAAATACACTCCACCCATCTGCACACGTTTTCCTGCCTATACAATTACTCCCTCAAACCTCAACACTGGCTCTGTACCCCAGCTATAATAATATTTCCAGCAGAGTCTGACTCCTGTCCATTTTTTTTACCTATTGACATTGCTCTTACCTCTCCCATTTCCCATAGACATATCCCCTTTCTTTCTTCTCCTTTCTTCTTCTCTTCCTCCCACCCAGCACATCTCAGATGAACCACAAACAGCAGTATAAGAGAGTCTTAAGGGCTATCAATAAAAGGTGGAATTCTCAAAGCAAGTTTTAATGTTTAGGACTGATGTATGTTTAAATCTGTGGATACTGTTATAACAGTAGAAATTCTCTCCTTACAACGCAGTGACAGGGTCCAATTCAATAGAACTGAATAGGTTGCAGTGGAAAAAAATACATCTGGAGAAATAAAGTCAAGAACATATCATTGGAAAACAAAACCTAGCTAAAGACAATTATTCTTCATTCTACTTGACCACAGCCATCAGCGCGTGTGCACACACGTGCACACACACACACACACACTTATATATGCTAAAACAAGGGCCAAAAAAGGCCTTCAAAGACCCCCAACTCTCCCAAGGCAGACCCAAGGGGCAACATGGAGAAGAAAGCAAACATCAGACAGCTGAGCTGTATTAAATCATTAATGAAAAAGAAACTCAGTGAGTTCAAAGAGGACATATCTCCCCAAATAGTGAAACTATCATAAAAAATCGGACCAATGTAATTATGAGAGAAACAAATATAAAGTTGCAAAAGCTGATCAAAATGTTTGAAAATATTAATGACAAATTTACTGAAGAAATAGACTCCACAAAAGGGCGCTAAAGAGAAATCCTGAAGGTAAAGAATTTTATGAAATTCACAAGCAGCAGAAATGGTGGATTTCACGATAGGATTTCCAAAAATTGAGGCCAAAATGGAAACACACAATGATTTACTCAGAGAAACCTTAAAAAAGATAAGAGAGCAAGAAAAATTCATGTAACAGCTACTAATTAATGGAGTTAGAGAAAAATTAGAAGAGACCACACATGGAATAAAAAATTTGTTTACAGAAAGCTTTCTAAGCATTCAACATACAGGTCAACAAGGCTTACAGGACACCAAATAACTACAATGAAAAAAAAGAAACTCCTCACAACACACCATAATCAGAATCCTAGATATCCAACAAAAAGCCAGAATCTTAAAAGCTCTAAAGAAAAGCCAAAAAAAAAAAAAAAACTTACAAAGGTAAATCCATTGTGAGTACAGTGGATTTTTCAACACAAATTTGAAATCCAGGAGAATTTGAAGTGTTTCAAGCCCTAAATTAAACAACTTCCAACCCAGAATAATATTTTTCAAAATATGGATGTTCAATGACAAAGAACACTGTAAGAGATGCACAAAAACCAAGTCAGCACTGTAAAAACTACTCAAGAATATCCTAGACAGAAATAATGATGACAACAAAGCCAAAAAGTCAGATGCAATGAATACATCAAGTAAGGCAAATAGTTAAACAAAAAGGAGAAAACAGAAGAGTCAACCACAGGAGAAAAGAATACAATACCAGAAATAAGTCAATACCTCTCACTAATAACCTTCAATATAAATGACCTCAATTCCCCAATTAAAAGACAAAAGATTGGCAGACTGGGGCTGGGGATTTAGCTCAGTGGTTCCGCCACCTGCCTCACAAGCACAAGGTCTCGAGTTCAATCCCCCGTACCAAAAAAAAAAAGAAAGAAAAAGGATTGGCAGACTGGATCAAAAAACAGAACCCAACTCATCTAATACAAAAAAAAAATAATCATAGGCTGAAAAATCAAAGAATGGAAAACAATATTTTATGCACCAGAACCCTGAAAGCAAGCAGGGGTAAAAATTATATCTTCATACAAAGTAAATTTCAAGCTAAAACCAATCAAAAGAGGCAAAGAAGGTCACTACAGATTAGTTAAGGGAACAATTCAAACTATCTAGTACTATAGTACTACAGTACTAGATTCATTAGCCAGAGAAATCAGGCAAGAGAAAGTAATGAAAGGGATATATACAGAAAAGGGAGAAGTCAAATTATCGTTATTGGCAGATGACATGATAGAAGACCTAAACAAAAAGACTCCTAGAATTAATAAATTCAACAATGTAGCAGGATGCAAAATCAACACACAAAAATCAGTAGCATTCCTGTACATCAATAATGAACCTACTGAGAAAGAAATTAGGAAAACCGTACTGTTCACAACATCAAGAAAAATTTACTATTTACTAAATAACCTAACCAATGAAGTGAGAGACCTCTATAATGAAAACTACATTACTCTGAAAAATCAGCTGAAAGAAAGCATCAGAAAATGGAAACATCCATAGGCAGAACCAACACTGTCAAAATGAATTACACTTCTGGCTTTCCTGGTTCTCTGGCTTGCAGATAGTAGACATGGGAATTCTAAGCCTACATAATTATTGGTAGCTAATTCCCTCCAATAAATCTCTTCTTATATATGGTTAAGGTTTAGATCTAAATTGCTCCTCAAAAGTCTGATGTGTTCAGAAGTGGGACCTGGTCAGAAAACGTGAGTCACTGGGGGCATGACCTAGAAGGGTGTTTTCTTGTCCATGTGTCCTCCCTTCTCTCTCTGTTTCCTGGTTACCATGAGGAAAGTAGCTTTCCTTGGCCATGGCTTTCCATTATGCCCTTCTCATGCCACTTCTGCCTTGGAGCCAGCAAGCCATGCATGGATTGAATCCTCTGAAACCATGAGCCAAAATAAATCTCTCCTCCTTTAAGGTGCTGATGTCAGGTATTTTACCTCAGTGACAAGAATGTGACTAGTGCCAGGGATTTAGCTCAGTGATTCTGCTGCCTGCCTGGCAAGCACAAGGTCCCAAGTTCAATCTCTGGTGCCAAAAAAAAAGAACAAAAGCAAAAACAAAAAAAGAATGTGACTAGTATGTATGTTATCTCTATCTACACAAAGATAAATAGCTATCCTATTGCTCTTATTTCTCGGGACAACTCTGACATATATCTAATATACAAACTATTTCAAATATAGAAGAGGAAACTTTTTCCCAAATCAATTTGTGAGGTTAAAACTGAAAAGACACCACAAAAAGTAAATGCTACAGAATAGTATACTGTAGAAGTACAAACACAAATAATTTTAACAAAATATCAGCAAATCCAACTTATCAGTAGTTATAAAAGATAATACAGCATGATCAAGTGGAACTTGATCCAAAAATTGAGATTGACTTAACATTTGTATATAAGTCAATGCAATCCATATTATTTTAACAGCACAAAAGAAAAAAATCATATGATCATCTTAATGAATGAAGAACAACTGTTTGACAACTCACAATAAAAACTCTTAGGAAACTAGAAACCAAAAGAAACATCCTCTGAGAAAGAACATCCATGACAAATCTATAACTAGTGTTATACATAATGGTAAACACTGAAAGCTTGTTGAATTAATATAGGAAAAATGCGAACATGTTTGCCTTCACACCTTCCATTTAACATTGTAATGTAAGTTGTAGCCAATGTAATAAAGCAAAAGAAAGAAAAGTATGTATTGAAAAGAAACAATTTCAAACAACATGCATATAGAGAAAAACATTTCAGTTGTACAATAAAACTAGTGTGTTTATTACAGTGGTCAACATGCAAAAATCATATTTCAAAACAATTTAGAATTAGCTTTTTTAAATACCATCAAAAGTATCTTATAATTAGGAATAAATTTAACAAAGAGCATGTAAAACATCTACACTGAAAATTAGAAAGCAATTGTGAAAAAGATTTTTAAAAACCTAAAGGAAAGGAAATATTTATCCTCTAAAGAATTAAAAGAATCAGCATTCAGGAGGCTGAGGCAGGATGATCACCTCAAGTTCAAGGCCATCCCAGACTATACAACGAGACCCTGTCTCAAAAATTTAAAAAAAAAAGAATTAGAAGAATCAATATTGTAAATATTTCTAGTCTTTCCAAACTGATCTTTCAGTTAAGTATAATTCCAGTAAAAATTCTCCTTTTATACAAATTTAAAAGCAGATCCTAAAATTTTTATGAAAGTGCAAAGAACTAAGAATATCCAAAGAAATAATGAAAAAGAAAAACTATAAGACTTATACTGCTAGATGTAATGATTTTAGAGCTATAGTAATTAAGGCAATGTTGTATTGTCCTAAGCATAGATGAACAAGTCAACAAAACATTCTTTTCTATCCTTCTCAGGAAAGACCAGAATCCATTCACATCCTTCTGAGATAGGCAGTAGTACACATCCATGATCTTCCCCCAAGGCTGTAGTAACTATTTGCCATAGCACCAAAAGGCCTAGACCATCTAGATATTCAGCATGATGTACTGTGTTAGGCAGCTATTTGTCATTATGCCAAATGCCTGGGATTTTTTTTATGTGTCAGGCCTTTATTTCCTTTAATAAATTTTATTTTATTTTATTCCATTCCCCCCTCAAGTCCCCTCCCCTCCCTATGTACAGAAGCTTTGTTTCCATTTTTTCCTTCTATTTTCACTTTTTTTCTCGCCCCTTCCTTCCTTCCTTTCTCCCTCCCTGCTCCCTTGTTCCTCTTCCCACTTGAACACTTTCTTCCCATTTCCCAACATCCATTATACATTTCAGTCCTTATTTCCACATTCAATTTCTCACACCAGAAAAACAATCCGCTATTTACACATGTCCGATTTATTTCACTTAAGAATATGGTCTCAAGGTGCATCCATTTAGCTAGAAATGTCTGAAGCTCATGGGATACTTAATTTATACAGAGGAAAGGTTTATTTTGGCTCATAGTTTTTGAGATTTCAGTCCCTGGTTGCCCCTGTTGCTTTTTCGGCTAGTGTCATGGCAAGGAGTAGATGGAGGAGGAAAATCACTCACTTGATGGCCAGGAAGTGAAAGAGAGAAAAGAAGACACTGAGATCTTGTGAATCCCTTCCAGGGCAGGGCCCCAGTGATGTGAGACCTTCCCAGTAGGTCTCACCTCTTAAAAGTACCATCACCTCCCAAAAGCACCATTAGCTGAGGCCCAAGCCTTGACACAGGAGCCTTTGGGGGATTTTCCAGACCTAAGCCATAGCAATGGTCTGGAAACTGGTCTAATATGCCAGTGACATGACAATTAGATCAAATGATTTTTTATTTATTTATTTATTTATTTTGGTACCAGGGATGGAACTCGGGTCCTTGCGCTTGGGGGGCAGGGGGCAGAACCACTGAGCTAAATCCCCGGCCCTTGCAATTAGATTAAATGAGCAAAATTAGCTCGTATGTCAGAAGCATCAAAAAAAAAAATATGTTCCAGAGGGTTTGAGATAAACCTAATAAAGACTCAGAAGTCCATGACATAAGTAAAAGTTCCCCCTCAATGGGCTGGGGTATGCCAGAATTATCAGGTATCAGCTCTAGGACAGCATAGTTCACACTTGCAAACATTGCTTCAACCCATCTACTGAGTGATGCAGAAGGCTGGCAGCTTTGAGAGAGATCCAGAGAAAGAAAGGGGTCTGCGGCCAGCTTAGGCTGTAGTATAAGCAACCAGGACACACAGGCCATATAACTTAGCAGATCTTATGGTACTAATGGAAACTGTGCTGAGTGAGAATGGATACTGTGTGGACTTTATGGTAAATTCAGTGAAAGAATCATACCACTAGAAATCCAGAATTCTGGGGCCGGGGATGTAGCTCAACAGCACCACACCTGCCTGGCAAGGTCCTAAGTACAGTTCCTGATACCATAAAAACACAAAAGCAAAAAAAAAAAAAAACCCCAAAAATAAATCTAGAATTCTGGAGTAAGGCCATAACATCTGCAGAAAAAAGAACTATCCAATTATCTGTAGTGAGATAGAAATGGTACACCTGCTTTCAGTCCTGAGCAAAGAAGGGGGATCAGTAAGCTCAAAATTAGATGACCCAGACCCCTTTGATACCCACCAATACTGCAAAATTGTCCCTCCTTCAGCTCACACCTATAACAGATACTACCTTATGCCCACAGGACAGAGGTGGTAAAAGGACAAGCTCAATTCACAGATGGGTTGGCTCAGGATGTGAGGCACCATATCCTCACTCAGAAGGTCGCACTACATCCTCACTCAGATGGGAGAGGAGGTGCCTGAAAGAAAATGGTGACAAGAGAATCTTCTCCAAGAGATTCAATTCGAGACTCTGAAGGAACATCTTGCTTCCTCACTTTGAGATGGCCTGAGTTCTCTGCAGCAAACTGCATCCCAGTTTGACCGCTCCCTCTGCTCATTCCTGAATACAGCCCAATAACCTACATGGATGGAGATCTACTCCCTTTTGGTTTATTCCCAAAAAAACGCAACCCAAAACAATTAATAAAAATCATCACACGATGTGTCAGAATTAAGAGTTCTGCACTTTAGAAAGAAAATTTGTGGTAAGGCAAGGAGTGATATTAGTCCATCTTAGAAACGCAAGTTATTCATTTTGCTATTTGTGTTTTTATTCTGTTTCTCAGAGTGCAGGCATCCATCTTGATTTCTAGCATAGACATGGTGATGTTCTCAGAGGAACTGCTTCTCCACTACTTGAAAGCAGAGGGCACTTTTGTCTGGAACATGTGAGAGCAAATTACTTTTTCTGCAGCAGAGAGAAGGTAGTTTCCAAATGGCTAATGCTTGTTATTGGCACTGAGACTTCTCTAGAGAAATATATAAATATAAATATATATATGAATATAGACATATATCTGTCTTTATAAAGGCAACAAGGGCAATTAACATCCAATACTGAGAGGGAAAGACACAATATAGGGACAGTCTTCATTGGAAGCTGTTACTCAAAAGGCAAATGTGCCTCCATGCACTCCTTTTCTGTGCTAGACTTTTACTAGATCTCAAGTGCACAGAGTGCATAATTCGTAATCCCAAATTCAGAACAGGCTTTCATCATTTTTACAGAAAATGCTCTTTTATTCATTGTATGCTTGTCAGTTTTAATGATTTAATTAAAAATTGTGAAACCAGTGCCCAACAGAAAACAAAAGCCAGGGTAATAATGTACAGCCATATGTAATCCTTGCTCATCTTATTCTCCTGTTTCCCATCCTGAAACTTGTATGTATTCATTGTTGCCTTACTTTCTTTTTGATATAGTTTTATTATAGCTGTATGTATATACTTTTGTTTGGGTTGTTTTTAAGTTCATAAAAAGAGTGCCTCTTCTCTCCATCCTTGGAAGTTTTTCTTTTGAGATGACCCAGCCAGAATGTGGACTGTTGATGAAGAGGTGGGAGTGGGCATTGCTGCTGAAGTGAGCTGCTTGGGTACAGGTGTGATTTTATGGAGAGGAAAAAAGTGAAACAATTTCTTTGGTGAAAGGAAGAGGTTGTAGAAGAGGAGGCAGATGGCAGAGGTAGCTGAATGTTGGGAAAATTGGAAAGAACAGAGCTACTGGGGTGAGTGTGGGGGCAGGGGTGGGTGTTATTGCAGGGCTTAGGGTAACCAAGTGTGGCCAGAAAGGAGCGATGAACCATGAGAGCACTGCAGTGAGAACTGAAGGACTCGGATCTGACAAACTGCAGCAAAGAGACTGACTCTGCCACCTTGGACAAGTTACTCACCTTGTCTACAGCAATGTTGCTTCTCTCTAAAATGAGGACAATACATTTTGTATTTTGTGTTTTATAATAAAAATGGATTACCCAAAGGTATCAAGCAGGATGTAATCTATAAAGACTTCTTCCCTTCAAATTATACTCCTAAAATTCGCCTGTATTTTTCTATGTACCCCTGTTCACACATTTTTGTTGCTTGTTTTTGGCATTTTAGATAAAGTGTTAACTCTTGAGCAACACAAAACTTTCATACATTTCTGGAAATTCACCCATATACATCGTAAATTTTTTCCTTTGTCTACTCCTTAAATTTTTCAACTTTTTTCTTCATTTCCTCTATTTTGTAAAAAACTGCATTTTCTTTATTCAGTACATGCCACACGCCTCACCTCTTCTTTTTCCAACACAGTTTATAAGAACCTGGGAATCACTTGTTTCAACCACAGGAGGAGTAGTGCTTGATTTTCCTGGAAAACCAGAACAGAGAAATATGAAATGCCATTAACATAATGCCACATTTCAATACTCCTGCTGCTCATAAATCATAAACCATGTTCTTACGGGTCCCTTAAGCCCACCTGAGGCCTTACACCAGTTGAGCTGTTTGTAAGGATTCATTTGGATGGGCATAAAGAAAGCTCCTGTGGTATTGAAAACATAACCCTCAGAGAATAAAGGACCAAGCTGTTGGGCATAATGAAAAGCAAGCCTTAAACCTAGGCCATGCAGGCACTTCACACACCTGAAACAACAGCCTGATGCTTTAGAGAGACAATGGCAGAAAATGAATCTCATGTGTATTCCAGATGGTTCTGAGGTATCACAGGCAAAACCATTCATCACCACCTCCTTCTTACAGCATCTCTGATTAAAATTTCCCATGACTTTCAGCCAAATACTAAACTTTAATGGATTGAAAAATTCACTGAGATATGACAGATTCCGCTTATCCTCCCAACTTGCATGTGAATGTGAAGTAATCTTTCAGGAAGAAATTAAAAGCAGCCAAAGCATTAAGATTACACTGACTTCTTCTTAGTGGAGGTAATGACTAACAGAACACTCAGATCTCCACTCAAAGTTGAATGCAGGTTGAAGTTTAAACCCAAGAGCCAAGGACCACAATCCTGGAGATTCAGGGGGAGATTCAGAGCAGTGGATGGTACAGCCACATTTCTCCAGATGCAGAAGGAAGACAGTTCCACCACTCACAACAGCTTTTAAAAGAGCAAATATTTTCTATCCATTCTAAAGAAAATTATGTTTATGAGACTAGAAAATTGTGTGGATGCAAATTCTCCAACCTGGCAATTATCTCTGATCCATTTCAATAAGCAAAGGTTTGGGGGTATTATTCATGTATGAATCATTTTCACTGCTTTTTATTTGCAGAATAGATTGGAACTGTATGAATAAGAGACCTTCAACTCCTATTAACATTTTGCATGCAATAGAGGCTCTCCAGAAATTAAAAGACAAACAGTGGTAAATCAATAAAAGAAAACATTATTTTATTTCACCTTGGGCTCAGCTACCCACTGCCTATCTTCTCTCCATCCTTGGAAGTTTTTCTTTTGAGATGACCCAGCCAGAATGTGGACTGTTGATGAAGAGGTGGGAGTGGGCATTGCTGCTGAAGTGAGCTGCTTGGGTACAGGTGTGATTTTATGGAGAGGAAAAAAATGAAACAATTTCTTTGGTGAAAGGAAGAGGTTGTAGAAGAGGAGGCAGATGGCAGAGGTAGTTGAATGTTGGGAAAATTGGAAAGAACAGAGCTACTGGGGTGAGCGTGGGGGCAGGGGTGGGTGTTATTGCAGGGCTTAGGGTAACCAAGTGTGGCCAGAAAGGAGCGATGAACCATGAGAGCACTGCAGTGAGAACTGAAGGACTCGGATCTGACAAACTGCAGCAAAGAGACTGACTCTGCCACCTTGGACAAGTTACTCACCTTGTCTACAGCAATGTTGCTTCTCTCTAAAATGAGGACAATACAAATAATCCCTAATCCATACCATGGTTGAGACAATTACATGAAATTATCTATACAAATTACCAAAAATATTATAGGAGTAAGTGTGAATATTAGTCACTGTCATTGTTATCATCTTCACTATTAAAATTCTTATTTCCAAAAAATTAATTCTCTATATGAGATCAATAAAAATATCCACTTGCTAATGCACAGAACTGTGATATAAAGAAACCAATTATGGGCAATAATATAGAGCAACCAGGACACATGCTGTTTTCATTTTAAACAGCCTTAAAATCTGTACCTTTCTAGGAACAAGCCACTGCAAATTCTTTATTTAAAATGTCCGGAGGGCAAAGTGAATTTTTATTTCTTGAAGTTGCCAAGAACAAATACAGGGGAACTTCAACTTAAGTTCTGTGGGGGAAAAAAAAAATTGGCCCAATTCTAGAAAAAAAGAGTTAATTCACATGTGAAAGGCAAGTCTGTGCAGAAAACATATAGTGCTGGCTTTACCAACCAGGAATCAAGTCCCTGGGGAGGAGCAGAGTGGCTGCAGATTGTAGCAGATGGGGATTAGGTTTTCTTTGTTTGGCTTTGTGAGGCTGAGGCACAAGAACTCGATGGAGTTACTCAATTGCAGATTAGGCAGCTCTATACCCACCTTGTGCTCATTTTCTTTCTATTGAAGGAATGAGGAAATTCAATGAAAAAGACATGCTCATTTTCTAAACAAGCAAATTATAAGTCAAGTAAAACTGACATATTACCTATTGAAGTGGGTGACTGTGTGAGGCAGAGTAAAGCTCACCAGCGAGGGTGGCATATCCAAGATCAAATCTCAGCTCTTTATTTACAGAGCACTAGACTATGTGCTACCTCATTCGTAAGAGAAGAGCTTGAATTAGATTATCCTAAGTTTGCTTCCAAGTCTCAAATTCTGATTTTTGCATTAGCCAAGTTTTCCTGTGTCACCTAACTCCTCCAAACTAAGTGTACTCTTTCTCTCCATTTAAAAAACTATAGGATTTTGTCTTCATTTGGAACACTCACTAGGCTCTGATTTGTACTTTCTTTTTTTGGTACCAGGATCAAACTCAGGCCCTTGCGCTTGCAAGGCAGGCACTGGAACCACTGAGCTAAATCCCCTGCCCTTAGGCTCTGATTTGTATTAAGTGTGTCTTTTTAAATTTTCTTCTAACTAACTATAAGATCCTTTAATGTTTTGTTTTTGTTTTCTTTTCTTTTGGTTTGGTTTGAAGTACTGGAGACAGAACTCAAGGCCTCCTGGGTGCTAGGCAAGCATTGTACCACAATGAGGCAGGAGATTAGGGTGTGGCAAAGCAGCCTGGGAAAGTAGGCATGACTCGCTAATTACAAAATCCCAGGATGCATGGACAGAACAGTTCCCAAAGCCCTGCACATGGACTTCTTATGCGAACTCCCACAGGTTTTCCATAGGCTGGCCTCAACCTGACGCCAGCCTGAGGAGTGAGAGACAAAAAGAAAGTCGCCTTTGAACCTTTTGCTACCGGCTTCTTTCACAGTACTCCACTCCCATGCTGCACAGAGTACTTTTTTCCCCTACTTTTTCTTGGCCCAAACTAGCTCTGCAGAGCCTATTTCTTTTCCTACCTTTGATAAACGTAAAAAACTTGTTACAGGGGCCGGGGATTTACCGCCTGATGTGCGAGCGCAATGACCCGAGTTCAATCCCCGGTTCCAAAAAACTTGTTACTGTTTGTACTTGTGTTGCCCAATTCTTTGCTCAGGACAGAAAGAACCTAGAAACCACCTCTAGAAGGAAACTCCAGCACCACAATACCTGGTAACAACTGAGTTATATGCCCAGCCCTAGATGATTTTTATTTATATCTATATCCCCAAATCATTTAACAGTGCATTGTGATCCAACAAAATATAAAATGGGTTAGATACCACACTCAAGTGAAATTTATTCTAAGTATCCAAGGCTGATTTGATAGTCAAAATTCGGGTAATATAATCCACTATATTAATAGGCTGGAAAGAAAAATCATATGATTATTTCTATTGATGCAGAAAAAGCATTTGACAGTATTCAACACCAATTCATGAAAAAAACCTCACAAAGTAGGAACAAAGAATTTCTTCAGCTTGATATAAAATATCCACAAAAAAACCCTATTACAAGTAACATTAAACTTAATGGTGAGAGATTGAATGTTTTTCCTTTAAGGAACAAGGTGAAGATATTCACTATCACCATTCCTACTAAACATTGTACTAGTGCCCTGTCTTGTGCAATAAGATGAGTAAAGAAATAAAAAGATGGATTGGAAAAGAAGAAATAAAACTGCCCTTAGTCACAAATGGCATGTTCATCTGCTGAGAAAAGACTAAAGAATCTACTAGAACTAAGATACATCTAGGATTAATAAGCTACTGTAGCATGGTGAAAAGATACAAGGTCCATACAGAAACAGAAAATTGCTG
Organism: Heterocephalus glaber; assembly: GCF_053883595.1. NCBI lineage: Eukaryota > Metazoa > Chordata > Mammalia > Rodentia > Bathyergidae > Heterocephalus > Heterocephalus glaber. The sequence continues at coordinate 13,483,926 of NW_028258147.1, read as the reverse complement.
GTTTAATATACTAACATCCAACAATTGTAACCTAAAATTTTTTTTAATTACCATTTATAATGCCACCAAACTACTCACTTTTAAATATAACATAAAATAGAATCTATATGCAGAAAATATAAAACATTGGTAAAAGAAATTAAGAAAACTTAATTTATGAAGACATAATTTATGTCCATTAATTGGAGAGCTGAATTAGTGAGCCCTGAGAGATTTGAGGATGATGAAATGATTCTGAGTGATACTATAATGGTGGATACATTATACCATGTATTTCTCAAAACCCATGGGATTACACACCACAAAGAGAAAACCTTAATGTGTAGAGTTTTCCATAAATCTCTTAGGAGATCTTGAGATCCCAGTAAGGTAGACATACCAGGACAGGAGAATCTAACTATGACAAACATATAAAGCTACCTCAGTGAATGGGATGAGGCTAAAGTACTCACCTAAGTAACACTGAAATAAGACAAAAGCCAAAGGGAACTGTTCACAACTACTCTGCTCTAGCTGACAAATCATTGTACCACCGGTATACAAGTTATTAACTCAGAAATCATTAAACATGAACAAATAAATGAAGCCTTGTTTCTCACTGTTGTATTGAGATATTACAGAATAAAAGAGAGAAGTGCTGGTATGATTCATGTTATTCTGGATTCAAGTTCAAGATATCAGTAAGAACTAAAGTTTAACTTAATAAAGACACATAGGGAAATATTTATACTTATGTGAGTACGTATCAGTTAGTATGTGCACACACACATCTTTGTTCTGCTACATTAGAGAGCTAGAAACAGTGATAGGACAGCAGCAAAGAACACAAGCTTGACTTCTATTAACATCCTCCAGTGAAAGGAACAGTGAGAGGATTCCTTGAAAATCAATAATTGAATCTAAAACCAGGGAAGAAAACATACAGAATGAACCTGGAACAGCTCTGGTGGCGCTATGTAAGGAAGCACGCAAACTTTGACAAGCATGCACACCCACGTGAACAGAAACATGTTATTATGAACGTATATGAAAGGGGCACAAAATATAAATAATTTAAAAACCAATATAAAATATAGACAGCAGGTAACAGGGAGATAGATCTTTTGCAAATGTGAAAAGGATCTAGAAACAGAGGAAGAGTGATGGAAAGGAGAACAGGAGAAAAAGAACTAAGATATGTTAAATACATGTACCTACTCTCTAAAATGAAAGTAAACATTATATACTACAAACATGTACTAATAAAAATGAATAAATAAAAGTTTCAACAAGGGGAGGGGGCACAGGTGCTAACTGAAGAACACCCAATGGCCAATGCTGGAGCAATTTCAGTAAAATAGAATATCGTTGAATTATACTCTAAAGTACAATATAAACATCCATGAGTCCGTGCTGTTATAAATAAATGATCGAATTATGAAAAGAAGGAGGAAAAAGACAACACTCAGGCAGAATTCCAAATAATTTACACAGACACTTGGTCTCCCAGGAGGTGGAACTTCTCAGCTGAGGATGGAAACAAGGCATAAGGAAAGGCATCAACCCACCCAATTTTGTGGCTTCCTTAACAGTGGAAAGAGAACAGGCAAGTGTATGGATTGATTCAAAAATGAGTTTTGAGGTGAGGATGCAGTTGAAATAGATGGGGATTAGGTGCTAAAAATACTGAGAAATGAGTGGCTGATAAAATGCACTACCTAATGGAGTGGAGGTGAGAATGGCAATATCCTGGATGCAAAGAAGGCTGATGAATTCTCAGAGAAATGGGTTTAGGAGCGTAAACATGGACTTTTAGGAGTGATGTGAGTGGCTTGACATATGAACCAACTGACCAAGGAAAATTGCCTTTTGAGTGCAACAAGGGATTGGGAGGTAAGAGCACAGCAAAATTGGTTTTGAGTCTGAGATCTCCTGCAGGCTGCCTAGTGACAATAAAGCGTGTCTACCACTGTGATTTCCTTAGCCTGGAGCCCCTCCAAAGCAGAATGTTTCTATTATTTAGTGTTATGAATTAAAATATGGGGAGAAACAACTTTGTTGCTCTTGAGAGGCTGGAATGGAGATTGCATGGGTTGTGAGTCTGAGTCTTCACTTTCAGAAGTAAAGAGCATCCATCTCCAAAGAAGTCATGGCCCAAAGGAGTAAAGGCAGAAAATCTATTGCCTTGAAAACTTAGCCATTGCCAGCTAAACACAATTCAAGCTACGTATTCAAAAACATTCTCTGCTTATTGCATCACAGATGTGATTTTTTTGCCACTTTATAATCTCAGTTTCATTGGTGGAAGATTTATATCATATTGTTTATTGCAGAATAAATGCATGGGTATGAGGAAGGAAGGAGAGAAGAAAGGAAAAAAATGAAAGCAGAAATAATGGAGGGTGGGAGGGAGGGAGGATAGATTGATCAACACTAAGTCTTTTCATAATTTGGCCATGGGTTTCCCTCTCATTTCTTCTCTTCTATTCTCTAAACTCATAACCAAATGAAAACCTGTTGGCCTTTTTGTGAACATTCCTGGCCTAATTTCCATAATTACTTTACACCTTTTATCTGAAATGTTTCTCATTACTACATGGATAAAGACAGCCCTGTTCTATAATGACTCTCTGAAATACATCACTTCAATGAAAGTTTCCCTAGTTTCTGTAAATGCAAAACAACCTCTCCATTACCCTTAGTTATGGACAAAACTTTTCTCTTATTTATTCACAATAGTAACTACAACCTCTGGAAGGTACTCAGTAGTATTTATTGAAACAAAGAATGATTGAGTGAGTGAGCATAGATTTGCATTGTTCTTGTATCACAGAATGGATCACAATCTGCATAATTTTTTTTCTAATAAACATTAACCTGTGATTTCCATAAAGATAAAACTCATATTTTGTCCTAATCTTTATTTCCTTTGGTTTTTACCATAATACTATCTATTCACCATGAACATGTCAAATAAAGGAATTGAGAATATCACTCTTGCCCAGTTTTTCTCCAAAGATACAGGAAGTTGCAGATTAATATGCTGTGATATTGTGATAAACTTTCCTGGCATTCTTCAGCAATCTGATCTCTGTTGGTAATAAATTTGGAAGAAATATTGCTGAAGGCATAAAAGAGATCACTGGTAAGTGAGAACTAAGCACATTTGAGCCTCATCAATAAGTATGATGTGCACTAAAAGAGGGTTTAAAAAAAAGAGGATTTGAGATCATTGACAATTGTAAAAAGACTAGTTAAGGGGAATCAATGTTAGTTAACCCCAAAACAGGACCAATTCTGATCATGGTTCCAACCACAACGAACAATTCAAAATGCTTACATTGGGAGAACAAATGAGAGATTGAAAGAGTCCCTGGAAGCTGAAAGCAATCTCAAAGTTTCCTCCATATTCATTTGACTAAATTCTGTCCCCTAGCCTATGGGAGGCCATTTTAATTGAACTGATATTGATTGACATAAATTAGCATAGAATAATGACAAGAATAATGCTAGATAGAATATTACTCTTTGCTATACTTCTAGTTTTTTCTATTTTGTGACCTGTCCTTTTGACCAGCTCATTGTATCACTCCACCATGATGACATAGAGTATTGTTGCTTCCTCTGCTCCAGACTTAAAGCTAAATGTGTCTCGATGACTCCTAATACTCTTGACAAAGGGGGTCCTGGGTGGTAGTCAACCTAGGCAAAGGATGACAGAACTTGTAGAAAGACTGAAATCACGAGAGGCCAGCTTAGAGAAAGGAAAGAAGCAAAATCCAGAGATGCCAACAGAAATCAAAAGAATAGCAAACTCCAAAGTTATGCAAATATACAATTGAATTGAAATTTGCAGGAAGCCAAGTAGAGGCAGGCAAATGGAGCAAGAGCAGACAATAACAGCAAAACCTTGAGACAGAAGAATGTGCACAGACCCTGACCTAACCCCTCATTAATCCAGGAGAGCATCAGTCCTGAAGGAGACTAGGTAAGTGACTGTGGTACATCCTAGCTGACTAGAAAGGGAGGTCACAAACAAGAGTCCCACCTTCTGGCACAGGTGGCTCTTTAGATACTTAGGAAAGAGCAGCAAGAGGCCAGCAGCAGCAAAATGGACAAAGAACATTAATAAACAATACACAGATGAGCAGAATCTATAAATGGCCAATGAACATATAAAAACTATTCAAATTCATTACCAAACAAAGACAAGTACATTAAAATACTTTTTAATATTAGTTATCACCTTTGTGAAGATGATACTTGAAACTGGGTAGGAAGCAGGTAAATTTATACACAGTCATATGGTACAGAGTATAAATGGAAACTTTTTTTAAAAACAGCATGTGTTCATGTGGACATGCATGCCACATAGAATATATTTGTTCATTCATTAGTTCATTCATGCCACAGATTGTTTTTTTGCATGCCCAGTGTTAGATATTAAAATAGACATTATCCTGTCATCAGCAGGTCACAGTGTAGTAGGGAGAAGGGAGGGCAGTTCAACAACCACAGAATTTATGATAATTTGTGATAAGTGAGCATGATGGGAAATCATAAGAAACTATGAAACCATAAAGGAGTAGCTGATGTAGTCTTAGTAAGGCAGGAAAAACTTCATTTCCCAAGGAAGTGATATTTAATCTGAGATTCAAAAAACAGAACTTAAGGAGGTGAGGATTGAAGGTTCTTGCAGGGAGGAGTTCCTGACTGTTCCAATCAAAACACACAGTACAGCAAAAGCCCTGAGGAGAGAAAGAACTTGGGTGCTACCATGTTTTTCCTCATGTTTAAGAAGCTAAGAATACTTCAGTGTGAAGCAAAGGACCCAGAATGAAGTAAAAGATTTAGGTATAATTACTTTACCTTGAACCTGGGGCAGAGGGGAGGGGGGGATCTCTCAACAAGATCATAAACACAGTTTTAGGACTTTAAGGGGATCAGAGGCCCTACCCCTCAAGTAGAATAACAATTTAACTGGTAAAAGTTATATATATATATATATACGTAAGTTAAATATTAAAATGATACATGTTGTGTGTATAAATAGATATTTAAATCATTAAAGCCTCTGGAAATTGTTCTTAGCACATACAGAAGGATATTCATTCAAAAAAATCAATTGAATCCTGCTAATAACGGTACAGTATGTGGCATCTGAATCATGGCTCACTATCTGGCTTCCACTCCCAGCTGTGGGGTAGCAAAGCTCTCTGCTTTGGGTGCTCAACTCCTGAGTTCAATCCCCAGTACCACAAGATAAAAAAGAAAAGAAAGAAAGAAAAAGAACAAAAGTAATAGTAAAAGTTTACTACAAAGGTACTGTAATCAAGACTGTATACTATTAGAATAAAGATAGACAAATATATCAGCAGAACAACACATGAAGCCCAGAAATAGACCCAACAATTACATGGTTATTTGATTCTCCACAAAGGCACCAAAGAAGTCCAATGAAAAAAAGAAAAAGAAAAAGAAAAAGAAAAGAAAGGTCTTTCAACAGATGGTGCTGAAAAGGCTGTATATGCATATGGGAAAAAAATAAGTCTCAACTCCTCCTTCATTTCATGCTCCACAGTTAAATCAAGGTGGGTCATAGACCTAAACATAAAGTTAAAAGATAATACATTCATAGAAAAGTAGGAAAAAATATCTTAATACATTTAAAACAGGAGAAAATCTCAGGATTCTTGGAGAGGATTGATAAAAGAGAAGATTCATAAACTGTACTTCACCAGTACTAGAAAACACTTATTAAAAGTCACCTTTAAGAAAAGAATAGGAGCAAATATTAGCAAAACTTATTCCTGATAAAACACTGGATTTATTTATCTAAGATACATGAATAATTTTTATAACTTGATATAAATAACAGCCCCAAAATAGGTTAAATATTTGCACAAACACTTCATTTTTTATTTATCAATACATGTTTGCAGTACATAATGTTTACATTCCTTGTGAGGCATCAGTACATATACATATAATACATCTTAATTCATTTTTCATCCCTTTCCCTTCTCTCCCTTTTATCTCCAACAATGTCTTGATCCTCTTCCTTTTTTTGTTTGTTCTTTTTTTGGTACATGTTTGCAGTACATAATGTTTACATTCTTTTTGTGGATATATGAATAACCAATGATTATATGAAAAAGTACTCAACATTTTTAATCAAAGAAATGGTATATTACTATACACACATCACAGTGACTAAAATCAAAATGATTACTAGCATCAAACATTGGCCAAAAGCAGAACTGGGGCTGATGGATATTTCTGATGGTATGCACAAGGTTACAACCACTTTGGAAAACGCTTTCTTATAAATTAAATATATATCTTTCTTAGGATCTGATAATCCCACTTTTCTGGTGGTTACTAAAAAGAAATAAAGATGTGCTCACAAAGAAGTTTGTGTACATGCTTACAGTAGCTTTAGTTTCAGTAGCCAAAATTGGAAAAAATTCCCAGCATGTCTATCCACAGACAAAAGCATAAACAAACTGCAGGATCTTTATACAATGCTATTATGTAGCCTACAAAGTAATTACTGATACACACACCAACACAACAATGTGGATGAATCTCAAAAGCCATATCCATAAAGGACTCTTATACAAAAAGAGTACATTATTGTATGATTCTATTTATGTAAAGTTTCTATGAAGGGCCAAATTAAATCTGTTAGGAAAAGAAACAAAAAAGTTGTTGCCTCCTAGGTGAGAATACAGGATTAATTTAGAAGGAAAATGAGGAACTTTTTATGGTGATGGCAAAGTTCTGTTAGCTGTTGATGGTTTGAGTATATGCACTGTCACTTAGGATTTTTACATTTCATTTACAAATTTTATTTCAAAAGAAAAAAGCTATAAACAGGTAATGAACTCTAGTTGATATTATACATGTGAAGTATCTATTAAGAAATGTATAGATGATTGAAATTCACTGAAATGCACTATGAAGATACAATATGTATACATACCATTTCCCCAAGATGAATATAATTACTATGTATTGCAAACATATACTAATAAAATTTCTTTACAGGAAATACATTGTGAAATAAGATGGGTTGTTGGATTAACAGATGGATAGATGCATGATACATCAAATATAGTAAAATAATAATTGTAGAATGTAGGTACCAAGTGTATGTGTTACACAAAAATTCCTTCAATTTGCTTTCAAAAATACACAGAAGGGCCAGAGATTTAGCTCAGTGGCATTGTGCCTGCCTCGTAAGCTCAAGGTCCTGAGTCTGATCCCCAGTAACACACACACACACACACACACACACACACACACACACACACACACAGAGAGAAGGAGAAGGATTGGCTAATTTTTCTGAGTCTCTTTTTGTAAGTCATGAAACCTCATTTCTCATTGGCAGGGACCCAGACAGGTGTCCAACCTCAGTGAAGCCCAGGGGCTGGCTCACACTGACTGACAAGAGCCAGTTGTTAAATTTCCAGGAATTTCGTTGGCCAGTTGATGTCACATTGGTGGCTTTGATTGGCCACAGTGAGGTTATTAACACCGGGGATATTGCTGAATGCTGCAAATCATGGCATTCCAGAATTTTTGTTTTGTTTTGTTGTGATTTGTGAAACCCAGTGGCTAAGCATTTATAAACACACCATTGCCCATCCTCAGCAAACCTCTGGCAAGGAAAATGAAACATGATGATATAAGTCAAACAAAATGTATCTAAGTGACGAGTTGGAATATGATTGATCACCTGAGCCAAATTAGGCCTTCTACAGCCTAGAAGAATAAGAATATTACTAACGACAGGCAAGCAACATTGTATATCACACACATGCTTATTTTGATAGGAAATTATGGCATCAATTAAGCCATTTAATCTTTACAACCAAATTATTATGTCACATATTCATTTATACCATGAAATATGTCATATAAACTTCTATAATTTATTTAAATATTTTAATTTCACATTTGCAATTTTCTTACATTTATTCAAACATAAGTCATAATACCCATTAGCTTTTTCAGTGAATTTTTTATAACTTACTTATAAGAATAAGTAATAATATATTTTATGTACATAAACATTGCATTTGTAATAAAAGACAAGGACCTGGGTTAAACCAAAGGATAGCTGCTTATTCAGTTACAGACAATAATATTTTGAGATAGGTTAGAGGAGAGAGGGAATTCTTCATTAACAACAAAATCCTTTTAGGTAAAATGAGAAAGCTAGAGACATCGAGTCCAGAGCCTTCCCATTATCTATGATCTAAGGACTTAGAAGTATAGAACAGAAATGTTCAGTTGTAGCTGTATATTAGAATTGCCTGGGAAGCTTATGCAAAAAGGAGGAACAGTTTTTCTTCAACCAATTGTGGACAAACTTGATATAGAAAAATTCTTCCACTAATCCAATTAGAAAAATTGGAGAAAACTCTTTTAAGTCTTTTTGATTGCATTAGAAAACTCAAGAAAGTGAGAATCTAGATCAAGATAGAGAAGAAAAGCCCCAAAAGATAAACCTGAGAAGTGGCTGCACTTTTCTGTTGTCCTCAGTACTTCTGCCTGGAAAGTTCTTCCCAGCCCTTGTCTCTATGTGTTATCTGAAATTGGTAAGGTGGAAATTCCTTCTCAAAAGATAAGGAACAGGAAGAACTTTTTCTGATATCTTCTCAGAACATCAGGTAAAAGGAAACATATACAACCTCTGCATCTGTAGGAAACCTATTTCCTTTCCACAAGCAAATTGCAATGATGGTTCTACCATTCATTTTGTCACTGTGTATGAAAATCTATATTTTCAACTCTATGGCTTATGATGTCTGTTTTCTTACCACACACCATCTAAATCAATGGCATACATTTAAAGTTTTGTCACAACACCTAACTCCTATGTCAGTAGCAATTTCCCTATTAAAGTAGGTAAGCCCAAGCTTATACACATGATTCAAAAATCTATAATAGCCCCAACAAAATAAGCTCATATTTCAGTCCAGATTCTTATGAAGCTGGTGGCCTATATTCACGTGGTTATTAGGGACCCATGCTCTTTCACCCCAATGCTTCACAATCCCTGCCATATCCAGCCCATTGAACACAGAGTTGATTGATGGTACAGTTGCTTATTAAAGTTCTTGGCAGAAATCAAATACTGTACTTTACTTAAAATTCTTTGTTCTTTATTTCTTGGTTTTATTGATAGTTTTACCATATAAGTTTTAAATTTTTTAATTAATGGAACCTACATTTTATGCAAATTATGTTTCTTAGTTTTACTCATTTTTTTTGCATGTGGCAGTATCTTATTTCTCTTCATTGCCCTGTATTTAATGCAAAGAAGAGAAAAACACTTTAGATATTTCTAGTACATTGTATAAGTACACTCTAATTTATTTTTTATTTTCCAGAAAATAGATATTCAGGTTGTTTCTAGGCTTTCATGATCATGACTATGCTATTATGCTATTATGAAGCCATATATATATATATATAAACCTATGTCCCAAAAGCTCTTTTAGATATATAGCTAATGTAGGAAATTCTGGATGAGAGGGAATGTGTACAGAAAAAAGATAATGCCAAAGTGTTTTAAAAGTGACAAAAATAGATGGCTTCCCAATCAGGAGGTTATAGTGCTGAAGATAATCTACATACTTAACCACTTTGCTATTATAAGAACTTTAACTTTTCCATTTGGTTCAGTATAAAATGGGTCTCTCTTCGTCATTAGCATTTTGAGAACTGCAAAGGTTAATTATGTTTTTTCCCCTCTGTAATTCATTTTTAAGATTTTGGCCAAGAAAACCTGAGCCGGTCCCAGCACTCAGAAGGAAGCTCCCCTACAGCCGTCCCATGCTCCTAGGGCAGAGAAGGTGAGCCACATGGGCGCCAGAAGCACCCCCCGCCCCGCCATGGAAATGAGAAGACACATAAACAAGCCTCAAAAACTGACTTCCAGATCCCCTACAGCAACCCCACAGGGAAATGAGATGGAACACTCTGATACTCAACCACGTGGACTCTCTGAACTGGCAACAAAAGAGGATCTGGGAAAAATGAAATCAGAAATAATTACTCAGATAACAACAAAGATTGTGCTCATTGTGCAAGACATGATTAATAAATCTAGAGAGGACACAGATAAAAAAAAAATAGAGGATCTGAGGAACATGACGGAATCCCAACATAGGAAACAAATGGAATCCATAAACCAGATGCAAACAGATTTCCAGGAGATTAAAAACTCCATCGAAAGTCTGCACAGCAGAATGAACCAATGTGTGGATAGAATTTCACATATAGAAGATAAGATTGCAAATAGTGAGGAGGAAGAGAAAAATTGCTTTAAAATTGTAAGGGAACATGAGAAATCAATCCAGAAGCTGCTAGACGATGCAAAGAAGAATAACATAAGACTGATTGGAGTCGATGAAGAAACAGGAGAGAGTGCAGATGACATAAAAAAACTGTTCACAGAAGTGATGGCAGAAAACTTCCCAAGGAGGGGAAAAGAACTTGACATACAGATAAGTGAGGCATATAGGACTCCAGATAGCCTTGATCAAAAAAATCTACACATAGGCAAATAATAGTTAGGATTCCAGAAATCCAACAGCAAAACAAAATTCTACAAGCAGTGAGAGAAAAGAAACAAATCACCTACAAAGTAAAGCCCATCAGAATCACAGCAGACTTCTCAAGGCAAACCCTCAAGGCAAAAAGAGCTTGGAGTGATGTATTTCAAGCCCTAAAGGAAAACAGCCTCCAAACCAGATTGATGTACCCTGCAAAACTATCTTTCAAAATTGATGGAGAAATAAGATGCTTTCATGGTAAAGAGCACTTTGGGAACGTCATGAATACCAAACCAGCACTCCAAAAAATTTTAGACAATACCCTAGGAAAAGACAATGAAGATCACAACCCCAGGAAACCCAGCAGAATGAATCCATTGGGCTTGACAAATTAAACCCAAAGGGGGAGAATCCAACAAAAAGAAAAAGTCATGACAAGGCTTTGAAAACTTTTAACTTCATCTCCCTAATGAGGGTATAATTCAATCTTGCTATTGTACTGATTAGTATTTTTCTGATTCTAGAGTTGCACACCTTTCCTTGTGCTATACTGGCTATTTATCATCTTCTTATGTCTACTTTTTAATTGGGTTGTCTATTAATGAGCTGTAAGAGTTCTTTATATATTCTGGTCATAGGTTATATGCATTGGAAATATGGTCTGTTTAAGGACTACTTTTCATTTTAATGATGTCATTTAAAGTTCTAAATTTTGATGGAATCTCACTTATCAATTTTTTACTTTTATACATCATGTTTTTTGTATCCTAGGTAGTTCTTGCCTACCCTAAATTCATAAACATTTTCCCTTATAATTTCTTCTTAAAGTTTTATACTTTTAGGCTTTCTCATTTAGGTTCATAGATCCCTTCAAGTTATTTTCATGTATGGAAAAAAAGGGTTGAGGTTAATTTTTTATATACGGATACCAGGTGTTCTAGTGCCATTTGCTAAAAACACTGTCTCTTCCTTGGCTCTTGAATTGAGTTTATATTCTATAAAATGCTAATGTTAAATGTTTCAAAGCTCAGTGGACCATATATATGTGGTTCTATTTCTAGATTCTCTGTTTTATTCCAAAGATCTATATGTCTTTCCTTACACCAACATTGCCATGATTACTGTAGCTTTAGAAGAAGTCTTAAAATTAGGTACTAAATGTCGTCCAACACTGTTTTTTGGTGGTTTTTTTTCTTTTTTTAACTTTTCTAGGTCCTTTGTACTCCTACATAACTTTTAAATTTCAATATCCAATTCTTCATTTATAGCAAGGATACACAGACCTGAATTTTTATATATACCTTGTGTTTTCTAATCCTGCTAAATTCAAGTACAAGCTCTAGGGGCTCCTAGAGATTTCCTAGTATTTTCTCTGTATATGATCATTTCATCTACATATAAAGATTTTGCTTCTACCTTGACAATCCTATTCTAATTGTGTCATTTTATTGCCAGACTGTTTTGGTTGGGCCTAGGTTTCAAAGTTTAATGGACAGATAAAGAGTAAGCATATCTGCCCTTGTTCCCCACCTTAAGGAGAAAGCATTGTATCTTCTACATTCATATAAGGCATTCTCACTGGAAGTATGGAGTACTTGTCTTTAATCTGTTGAGAAGGTTCTGTTCTATTTCTAGTCTCCTGATAGCTTTTACCATCAACAGCTGTAGAATTTAGTCCAGTACTTTTTCTCCAACTAGTGACAGGATCATATGGCTTTTTCCTTTCCTCTGTTAAAATGCTGTCTTTTGGGGGTGGATCTTCCAATGCTGAACCAACACTGCCATCCCTATAACAAAGCCACTTTCTACATACTGCCAGATCTGACTTCTAATAGTTTGTTTTGTTAAACAAATTTCTATCTATGTTCATACTTTTTTCTTCTATTATCTTTATCCAGTTTTAGGATTAGCACAATGTTGAGTTCCTAAAATGAGGGGAGAAGCATTCCTTCTTTTTTCTGCTTTAATTGTTTGATATAATTTATCAGTTAAAATGTATATGAAAATAAAAACTAAGATGCATCATGTTCTGGTACAAACACCCAATGATATATGTAAATGTATTTTATACCTAAAATGTACAAAAAATATATATATTTTTAAAATGTACATGAGCCTGCTGTTGTCATATAGGTAGGTTTTCAAGCTAGAAATATACTTTCTTTAATAATTGCTATTCAAATTTTATATTTCCTCCAGAGTTAGTTTCATTAATTTGTCTTCCGAGGTACTTCTTAGAAGTTGTCAAATTTATTTCAAAAAAAATTTTTGTAATATGCTCTCTATATCCTTTTAAATTCTGTAAAATCTGTGATAATGTCTCCTAGATCTTGATACTGTAATTTTAAAAATGTATAATTGGTATTATGTAATAGGAAGAAAGGTCTATAGGAGCAGGGGAAGTGGGAGGGATAGGAGAAAGGAAAAAAGGGAAAAGAAAAAATATGAGAAAAGGAAAAAAATGGAAACAAAGTCTTTGCAAATAGGGAAGGGTGGAAGGAGTGAAGGGAGGGCAGGGGAATGGGGAAAATAAAAAGAACCAAGATACTCATGTAATGGTACAAGATCCGAATGATGAATGTAACTATTTTATACCTAAAATGTACCAATAAACTTAATGGAAAAAAAAAGATTTTTGCCATTTTTCTATTAGTTTTGTCATTTTTTTAAAAATTCCTATATTTAGAGTTTTGCATTGCTTTTTCTTTATGCTTACTTTGTCTCACCATGTTCTTCTGACTTCAAGGCAGAAACAGCATGGTGGAAGTGCACGGTGTAAAATGGCTCCTTAACCCATGACTTCTAGGTAGCTAAGAGAGAAGAAAGAAACCAAGATCAAGATAATACCTTTCCAAGTTACAGCCAGTAACTCACCTCCAACCAGGCTTCATCTCCAAACAGAACATTTAGCCATGAACTCATCAGCGGATTAATCCGCTGATGAGTATAGCACCCCCATGATCCAATCACCTTCCCCAAAACCCACTTGTGAATACAAGAGACCTGGGGGGACACTTTAGATCTAAACATAACAATGTATGCTTAACATTTTAGCCTTAGGTAGGTGTGGTGGAACACACCTACAATCCCAGCACTTGAGAGGCTGAAGCAGGAGGATCACCTTAAAATCCAAGGCCAGCCTGAACAGCATAGTGAGTGAGACCTCCTTTCCAAAAACAAACAAAAACCAACAACAATCAAAAAAATTTAGCACTTACAGGTGTTTTAAATACTTCTTTCCAGTCTATCGTATTTTTGTTCTTTGAGCATAAGATCTTAATTTTTTGTTTGTTTGTTTGTTTTTAGTACCAGGAATTGAACTCAGGACCGTGCTCTTACCAGGCTTGTGCTATGCCCCTGAGCTAAAGCCCCAGGCCAAGATCTTCATTTTAATGTGGTAGAATTTATCAAATTTTGCTTTATATTTAAACTCTTTTTCCAAAGCCTTAAAAAAATAAAAACATGTATTAACTCTTTTAATAATGTTACCTTTCATATGTAAGTCTTTGACTCATATATAATTCTTGTATGTGATGTGAGGTAAGGATTCAATTTTTTTTTCTACATGCTAACTCCCTGACCCAACAATATATATATTTGGAGGGGGGGTGGTACCCGGGATGGAGCTCAGGACCTTGCACTTGGGGCAGGGGGCAGCACCTCTGAGCTAAATCCCCAGCTCGGCCCAGCACAATTATTGAAAGGTCTTCTCCTCACTAGTGTGCTGCAGTGCCAGTTCTTATATAAATCAAGTTTCTTTATATCCAAGGCACAGTTCCTGGGATCTCTTTTCTGTGTGTGTGTGTGTGTGTGTGTGTGTGTGTGTGTGTGTCCCAACTACACTATTCCTTTGTATTCAACAAAAGGATGAAAAAAAAAAACATTTTCGATATTTCTAGTAAACAAGATTACAGCAGAAGGATACATTTCAAACTCTTGTAGGAGCTGGCAAAGGAGAAGTCAAGGGGCAGTAATGGACTTAAGTTAGTACTACAGCCAATTATGGAAGTCAGAAAACTGCTAGAGTTGCTGCCGACTTTATACCCCCCACACATTCACCTTGACAGTGACAGACAGTGAGCATGGAATCAAGCAGATACAAAGACTCATAGCTAAAAATCTGCCTGTAAGCCACAGTCACTGTATGAAGAATGCTTCCTACTCTCAGTCTTCCAGACCTCACTGAAATACACCTCTTTGGTGAACCTAAATCACATGGGTACTCTAATGGCAAGTGAGTCTCGGAAAAGGTCTTTAGCTTTCATCTACTACACTACAATGAGAAAGAGAGTAGAAAAAGATGCCAAGTACTTATTGGCAACATCCAGCAGAGTCTACCTCATCTACCAGCAAGCATCCATACACAGTCTCTTACCATACATAAAATGCAGCCAACTGCCATATTCTCTTGCCCAACATCAGACAACTATTGCTTATATACACTAATATTTTATCTTCTCCTCAAAAATTTGATTACCAAAATTCTATCACTCCCTACATTTATGTCCTCTAGTTCAGTCACTTTCACTTTCCGGTACAATTACAAATTTAACCAACACCAGCATAGCTGATATAAAAGAGTATGTGAAAAGAATAAATAATAGAGGGCCAGGGAATTAGTTCAGTGGTTCTGCTGCCTGTCTCACAAGCGCAAGGTCCCCAGTTCGATCCCTGGTACCAAAAAAAAAAAAAGAATAAATAATAGAACTGTTTAAAATATAGAAATATGTATATAATAAAATGAGAAAGATAAAGTGTAGCTGTTATAGTCTTAATTTTTATAAATGATCATGTGGTCATAGCTGGTATCTTTAAATCTTCCTTTTATTTATGGATTCCATTGTCCTTTTTATTTTCAGCAAGTACCTCAGTTAGTCAGTCTTACCTGTTAGCATGAAACAATCTATTCCTCAAGAGGAATATTGATCCTATCACTTATATTTGCTGTAATTCTTCATTAGAGTACATCAATGAGCATAAAAATATTAGAAATTCCTCAGGATCTTCTACATATATTGGTCTTAGCATTCCATGTATTAGTATTACCACTGCTTATAGCTACCTATTTATCCTTAATAGGAAAAAGTTAGCTATCCTAGCCAGTACAAATAAGTCTTTGCCTATTTATTCAATAACTTTATAAGCCCTAAACTGCTAAGGGAGAATTTGTACTTCTATTTTAAAGAAACCATGACTGTGTCCCCTGGCAACAGGTTTGCTGCTTTGGAAACTAAATACTCTCAACTATACAATCCATGGCAGGAATAAGAAGCAAGCTTTGCAACTGAAATTTAATAATGAAAGGAGTCACTCAAAACTCTTTATTTCCTACATGGACTGAAGCATGGAGAAGTAGCATTGAGTACTGGTTGTTGGGTTAAGGTACATAGGGTATCTTGTAGGACAGCTATATTACTTGTGAACAGTGTTGTCTCTCATCTAGCATGTAATTCAATCAATAAGTACACCATTCTTGAGTCTATTTCTTCCACATAATAGTTATAGGAGACCATTGAAACTAATGGATGTGAGCCCACTGGTTGCATTTTATTGGCATAAAATGAATGTTCTAGCCAAAAGAAGTCATATGGTATGATGGTAAATGAGGAATTTACAATTCATGAACAGAAATGCTGGCAAAAGTAGTGTAAATAGGAAAGACAAATTTATATACAGAATATATGTCTATTCTACCAAACAACATGTGACCCTCTGAGTAAAGAGTCTAATCCATGTACTGCCTACTGGCTGCCTGTTTCCACAGTACTACATATATTAGAGCCTCGACATTGAACACTAGTATTGGTGGGAAGGTTATTCAGCCTTGAAATCCAGATCAGTCTTAGCAAAATGTAAATTCCCTGAGCACATATGTGTCTTTTACCACTGCCTTTAGGGGCACTTTGTTTATCAACTCATTGGGCCAGTACTGGGATTGATAGGGAGAAAAAATTAATGACATCCCTAGAACAGGTCATTGTCTGCCCAGTAGTCAGATTTCATCACAGTTGAGACCAACTGATGACTCAGATGGAACATAAACATGGATGTGGAACGTAAATATCCTCATGTGCTGGGTCTATTCAGAAAGATCTGTTTATTTGTTTTCAAATTTTTCAATTGTTTTCTTCTTAGATATTAGCCATATATAGGCATATAATTAGCTACCATTTAAAAATAATCATATATGCATACTTCCTGTCATTACTCATTCAAGTAGGCAATTCGATATATTATTCAAAAGTTCTAGGGGCCAGGGATTTAGCTCAGTGGTGCCACTGCCTGCCTCACAAACACAAGGTCCTGAGTTTGATCCCTGGTACCAAAAGTTCAAGAATTTTTACCTGCCGTCTTTGAAGTTTCCCCCCATTTGGGATTATAATGCTTCAGGAGTTTGCTTCTGACTCATGTCAGTACAAAGGAGGTTCATTGTGCACTGGTTACCACTCCAGGACAGTGCACTTTGAGCTGCAATTTCTACTTGGTGTGGGTCTAATGAGGCAGAACACAAACACAAGTTGGGTGAAGAAACTTTTTTACTCTCAGGCAGCAAGGGGCAGTAATGCCTAGAATTTGTGGCAAGCCAGTCATCAAGGCTCAGGAAAGCTGCCCATAGAGGGTACACCTCTGCTACACACTGAAAGACCTCAGAGAGCAGTCTGCCCTGGGGCTTATGCCCTAGAAGTTACTTGAGTCACTGGGCTAAAGACCGGTATGACATCCTTACCTAGGAGGAACAGTAACAAAGCTAGGCTGTTCTGGCCACTTCCTCCTTATCTCAGAATGTTGCATTTCCCAGCACAATCTATTGCTATTCTTGAGAACTTCAAGCAAGAAAGAAGGAGCTGGGTTGGTTGACTGGAGTCACAGACTCCAAGAACTATCACTAAATCAGAATATCATGAAGAATGATCTTTGAATTGGTCTCATTTTTCCTTTCCTCAATTGTTATAAAAAATACCTACAAAAGGCCATAAATATGGATTAATAAGTAGGTGGTGTGAACGCTTAGGACATATGCCATTGTGTACAGCTTAAGCTTCTAGGACTAATTTAAACTTACCACTTTTGCTTTGATAATGTAACTGTGCTGTGCAACATTCAATTCTGCAGCTTGTTGGATGAGAAGTATCAAGTTCATATTGGGACATTTAGGTAACTGTTAGTTATTTGATGGGCGATTGTTAGGACCTCAATCTCTGTCAGACCTCAGCACAAAGGAAGAGATCCCCCCCCTCCAAAACAGAGCATGATTATTTGAATAAGAAGACACAGCTCTGCTCCAAAATCTAAGGATATACTCAATCATTCTTTTAGGAGTTTTGACAGAGTCACCATACAGCATTCTGATCTTTCTATGGATTTGAAAGGCCAACCTAAACACTCAACATAAACTGAGAATCTTTTTTATTCTAGAATTGTATTTTCCTCTCTCCCTTAGGATAAGATTTCTTATTAAAAATGACAATGAAGAGGGACAGGGATTTAGCCAAGTGGTGCTGCCACCTGCCTTGCAACTGCAAGGTCCCAAGTTCGATCCCTGGTGCCAAAAAACAAAAACAAAAACAAAAACAATGAAGATGCAAATACTCTCATTAAAATCACTTCATCCCCCAGGTACAGTGGCACACATCTGTAATGCTAGCTACTCAGAAGGCTGAGGCAGGAGGATTGCAAGTTTAAGGAGAGTCTGGGCAACTTAGCAAGACCTTGTATAAAAAATTAGAAAATATTAAAAAGAGATGGGTATGTAGTTCAGTGGCAGAGTGCTTAACTAGCAAGCAGAAGGTCCAGGGTTCAAGACCTATAAATGAAAAACAAAACAAACAAGACCATTTCATTAGAAAAACTTTTTGATATGTCTACCTAATCTGAGATTTCATTGATTCTCTTTTCAGAAGCTGTGAATCATATTTTATAATACTTTTTGTACTTAAAATTAGTTACTAGGTATTTATAATGACACATATTATAACTAAGACCAATCGGAGGATGTACAATGTGCTTTGTTTCATCACCATTGTCACAGCATTTGGTACAAGATCAGTCTCATAGTAGGTTCACAATAAAGTTTTGATGATGAATTGATTTCGCATTCATAGTATTTTCCAAATTTTTCTTTCAAGTTCTTAGCTCAGAGTCCTATGTGTTCTAGGGTGAAGTTTGAAAAAATGTATTACCTACTTGAAATTTGATTTCTTATATTTTAAACTCATTTATAAAATGTTTGTGTTTAATTGAATAGCAATATGTGTATGTTAATTGAATAGCACATATGCACCATGAATTATCTAAGTAGTCCTGATTTCTAGCCTACTTGTTTTTGAACCGTGGGCCTCCACACTGATCCATATCCCCAGCCCTTTTATTATTTTTTATTTTGAGAAAGGATCTTGTTAGATCACTAAGTTTACCAGTTTGGACTCGAACTCGTGATTCTTGGCCTCCCAGAGTACTGGGATTACAGGCATGCTAAACCACACCCAACTTGGGTCTACTTAGTTTTACCTACTATTTTTCTGTGGTTTATATATGACATTAAATAGATTAATTAAGGTATTCCCTCCCCTTCATGTTCCAAGACCGCAGTAGATTAATGAAGCTGTGTATAGTACCAAACCCTGTACACCATGCCTTATCTTGTATACCTTGAAGCATTGCTATGTAGCACTGGAGTTAATCTGTCCTTCTATGTTTTATACTCTGGTGCCTCCTTTGAAGTAATAATCTTGCCATTTGGGGCCACTAGTAAGTCTTTAACACAAGCACTGCAGTATGGATAACTTAGCTTCTAAGTGACTAATGGGTACATAGTATATACAGCATGGATACTCTGGACAAAATGATGATTCATGTCCCAAGTAGAACAGAGTAGGGTGGGGAAGAATTTATCATGCTATTTAAAATTGTGTGCAATTTAAAACTTATGAACTACTTATTTCAATTTAGTATTTTTGGACCATAGTTGACCATAAGCAAATGACAGTATGGAAAATGAAACCATAGATACAGGGTTTGGAAATAACAATATACAAATGAACATGTTAAATTATCTGAAAAGTAAAAAATATCCAACCAACCAAATCACATATGATTCTATTGTCTATAATTAGCAGTGATACCTCATAACTTTCCTAATTATGCTAATATAGAAGCACTTTTTTACTTTCTAAATGTTCCTTTTCATATTTAATTAAATTTAGGGTTTTAAAAGTATAGTTTTATCCCCAACTATGGGAATATCCCCCATTGATTAATGGTTACTATAAAGTTGAGTATTTCCTAGTCTGGGTCTAGTTCTGGCTCTAATAAGTCCTCCTCCTTTAGTTTTCCATGACATTCATTCTCACTGCTGATCCCAATACTTTTCTTAGGATAGGTTGAAGTGACCTGGGCTTAAAGTCAGAAAAATAGAACCATGGTGTGCTTTCGTTGTTGGTGGTGGTGCTGCTGCTGCTGATGCCGCTGCTGTTGTTGTTTTTGGTTCTGCCTTTTGCTATGTGATTTTGTGTGAGCCTCTTTCTGAAGTCCTCAAAATCCTCACCTGCAAAATGGTGCTGCTAAACTTGGTCTTCCTAATTCATAACTTCTGTAGAAGATCCAATGAGATTTTTTTCCCTTAAATTCTTTTATTGGTACATTTCAGGTATACAATATGTTTACATTTATCATTGGGTGCTTGTACCTGTATATGGTGTATCTTGGTTCTTATTTTTTCCCCATTACCTGTGTGCCCTTCACCCCCTCCACCCTTCCCTATTTATATAGACTTCATTTCCATTTTTTTTCTTTTCTCATAATTTTTCCTTTCCCTTCTTTCCTTTCCCCTTCCCTTCTTTCCTTTCCCCTTCCCCTCCAACTTCCCCTACCCCTTTAGACCTTTTCTTCCTATTTCAAATTATCAATTATTCGTTTTAATTATTTTAATCCTTATTTACACTTTCAGTTTCTCACACTAGAGAAACTATTCGGTATTTACACATGCGTGTCCTATTTATTTCACTTAAGAGTACCGATGAGATTTTATACATAAAAGTTTAAAAAATATAAAATTGCACACAGTGCTATATTATCATTAAATGTTTCTAAACTCTTTCCTTCCCAAAGCTGGGTGGTGTCATCCTCTCTCATCAAGAGTCATGCTGATGATCTGGTGAAAGTTCAACTATGCTTAAGCACCTGCTATATGGAACTACTTCTTCACACATTGAGTAATTGTCAAATAAGATAAACAAGGTTAAAAATGAAGAGTTAAGTGTTCTTAGAAAATGAAGATTTAAAACACATTAAAATGAAAAGTTGTTTACCTTTTTCACAGGTAAAGAGTTCATAGCCATCCAGTGGTGTGATCTGACACAGACCCTTCCTGAGGAAAACAGTCCACACAATGGTTTTTACATTCCTATTATTTGCAGCAAGCAATTTGTAAGAAATTTTCTAAACTTCCAGTTCCTACAATAACAGAGTAGTATTAGACATACAGTCCCACTGTAAAAAAAATTAAAAACTAGGCAAAATAAATAAAGCAACTGTCTGAATAGCATTGAATAACAGACTATAGGTCTATCATTATAAAAATCTAGATTCTTAGGCCAGGAATTTAACTCAGTGGTGTACCACCTGCCTCACAAAAGGACCTGAGTTCAATCATTGGTACCAAACAAACAAACAAACAAAATCTAGATTCTCAGGCTAGGGATTTAGCTCAGTGGTTCTGCAGCCTGCCTCGCAAGCATAAGGTCCTGAGTTTGATCCCTGGTACAAAAAAAAAAAAAAAAAAAAGATAGATTCTCAATAATCTGGGATCTATAATATCTAGTAAACTAAAAATATTAATAGATATGGAAAGAAGAAAGAAAATGAGGCAACAATTTGGTAACAAATAGGTAATAGAAACAGACCCTAAGATGATAAAGATTTTGAAATTAGCAGGCTTTCTAAAGAGCTCTTATAAAGATCCTTAATAGCTGGAAATAGTGGTGCATGTCTGTAACTCAAGCTCATGAGATACAAATTACAAGAAGGTCATAAATTGGGGGTTAATCTCAGCAACTTAGGAAGACCCTATCTCAAAATTGAAAACTTAGGTTGGGGAGAGGCTAGGGATTCAGCTCAGTGGTATAACACCCCTGAGTTAGATCTCCAGTACTGTGAACACACACACACATACACATGAACAAAAACTTCAATAGCTCAAAGGAAAATACAGGACATAATCAACAGATTGGAACTCTACACAGGAAATTATTTTTAAAATGAAAATTCTGAAAAAAAAAAAAAGAAAATTCTGGAGCTAAATTTCATCTGAAATAAAAATTTCACCAGATGAATTCGATAGCATATGAGACCACAGAAGAAAAATTTTGTCAATTTTAAGATAGATCAATAGAAACCTAAATTGATACTCTACCCACAGTTAAGTGGGCCATAAATTAGTACCCAGATGAAGAGGCCAAATTGAGCCTCTCAGAATCTGTCTTAGGAACCAGAATTTCTAAATCAAGGTGTTTCAGTCTTGGCCATAATGACATCTTCAGCCAAATAATCTTCATTATAGGGGACTGTCCTATGCATTTTAGGAATCTTAGGAATATCTTTAGTCTTTTTTCAGTAAATAACAATTACATCTTTTCACAGTATAGCAACCAAACGTTTCTAGTCTTTGTAAAATGTCCCAGTAGGAGGAGGTGGAACTCACCCTTTATTGAAAACCACTGTTCTAAGTGAATAAAGGAAAAAAGCATCATCTGAAGATACTTTTATTATATAAATACTTACCACTCTGTTCATACTTATAGATCACTTATAGAGACTGCTTGATTTTTGTCTTCCCTGCTGGAATGTGAATTACAGCAATGTTAAAAGCAATATAGATTTTGTTTTTTAGTTTGCATTTGTGCAGTTTCGGGGATCAGACCCAGGGCCTCCCACATGACAGGCAAATGCTCAACCACTGAGTTACAAGCCCAGCCCTGAATCTTGCTGTTTATCGCATACTGTTGGGTTTTGGATCTCAAATGTCCCCAAAGGTCACATGGTGAAGGCTTAGTCCCCAGAATTGCACTATATGGAAGTGGCAGAGCCTTTACAACCTTTAGGAGGTAGTGTCTACTTAAGAGAAGTTAGGTCACAGGGGAAGTGCCCAGAAGCAATGGAGATAGCCACCATTAGTTCCTAACCTTCAAAACAGGAGCCAAAATGAACGTTTCCTTTGTATAAGTTGTTTATCTCAGGTATTTTGTCACAACAATGGAAAACTGATGGACCAACATACCCAGCAACTAAGATAGCATCTTTTGTTTTGAATTAATGAATCAATGACTACTGAGCTTTAGTTCTGATTTTCTGAAAGGCCTGATGCCCATCCCAGGCTTAGACTCGGAGTTTCCCTCAGGTACAGACTGCCTTTCAATGAACCCCACCTATATGTTTCTTCCTCACTACCTAGACTAGCCTAGTCAACATAAATTTTTTGTCACTTATTTTTAACTGTCTCTTCTTCTAAGGAAAGTAACAGATCCATTGGTTCTCTCCCTTTAGATTATCACCTGATGACAATTGAAAACCATCAAAAAGCCCATTTCCCTCTCCCCTTCAAATCCTTCTATATAAATTATTTTATCTTAATTTTTAAACATTGCTACAGATGTTTAAAGGTGTATATTGTAATGGTATCAATCCTGGAATCAGATTTAAAAGGATATTTTAAAATGTGATTAATTCTTCAAGGTAGGATTATTACCCTAGAAGGAAAAAATGTTAATCCCAGCTCTTGGGATTCTGAGACAGGAGGATTACCACAAGTTTGAGGCCAGCCTGAACTACACAGTGAATTTAAGGCCAGCCTAAACTACAGAGTGAGACTCTGTCTCAAAAGGAAAAATATTTTGGGACAAGGTAACTTGCTGTAAGAGATTTTTCAAGATACTTTCTGTTATGTGAAATGTCAAACTGAAAAGTATTTCATAGATAGAAGAAGTAAAAGGAAACAAGATGTGTTATATTCATATACCAACATCTCACAATAAATGTAATTATATGTACTGCAAACATGTACTAATAAAAAATTTTAAACACCAAAAGAGAAGAGAAAATAAAAATGAAAGAGAAATGAACATCTTATGTAGATCACACACACAAAAAGGATTCTGTATGTATACTATAATTACACTTAACATCATCCAACTTCAAGAATTACCAACTCATAGTTAATCTTATTTGAACTATACCTTTACCCACTTTCCTTCACCTATATATTTTTGAGAAAATCCCAGATATCTTTTCTTTTTTTTTTGGTACTGGGGATCGAACTCAGGCCCTTGCACTTGCGAAGCAGGTGGCGAAACCACTGAGCTAAATCCCCAGCCCCTTATCTTTCATTCTTAAATAGTTAAATATATAGGTCTAAAAGATTTAAGAAAACCATAATAATTTTTTTCACAGATAAAAAGGTAAACATAATTTCTTAATTTTATTAAGCACTCTATCAGTGTTCAAATTTATCTGTGACTTTTATTTTTACATTTTACTAGTAGAACTGGAGCTGAAATAAGACTCAAACATAGCAATTGATTTTGTTTTTTAACTAAGTTTTTAACTAATAGATTTTTTTTTTGTACTGGGAATCGAACTCAGGAGCTTGTGCTTGCAAGGCAGGCTCAGTGCCGCTGCGCTAAATCCCAACCCCTTAAACTAGTAGATTTTATCTCTAACCCCCTTCTCCCTCTCCTCCCTTCTGCTGAAATTTTTAAAAATGGAAATCCCTCTCTTTACTTAAAGCTTTGTGTAAAGAAAGTACACTTTTGGAATGTTTCACCCATTGCTATGGACTGAGTGTGCTGCCTATAATTCATACGTTGAAGTGCTAACAATGAACATAACAGCAGTTGGAGATAAAGCCTTTGGGACAGTATGTAGGATGAGGTGAGGTCATGAGGATATAGCCCTGGTCTGCTGGGATTAGTGGCCTTATGAGAACAGGCACCAGAGAACTTGCTCTCTCTTCCACTTACAACTGTGCCCCCACCTGACACAAAGAAGACATCTCCATGAGTGCACAGCAAAAAGATAGTCCTCTGCCAAGCAGAAGGTCATGCTACCAACTTGATTAGGGACTTTCAGCCTCTAGAACTGGAAGAAAAGAATTTTCAAGTATTTAATCCACCCAGTCTACTATGTTTTATTATGTCAGCTCAAGCTCAGACACACAAACTGGATTTGATTCACGTTTAATTGATGGATTGCATTTTATTATGAGTTATCAAAAGATGCCCCCTTACTTGTTACTCTGGGGGCCATGCACTAGTCTGAACTTCCAAGATTGTACACCACAAAAACTCTATACCATCCCTATCAAGTAAAACAGAATGAAATCAAGTTGGAGATCTGCTCTTCATTTTGTGATAGATTTTCAGCGCTGGTCAGTAAGTGATATTTGATGTTTCCCTCTCCATTCCCACCCTTTTATACCCACGAAAGACATGTGTTTGACAGCAATATATTAATTCTAAGGACTTGTATTGGCAGAATGTCTTTCTACCTTTACTTAGTAACTTAATCTCACTAAGACCAATAGCAACATGGCTTTATTTGACACCAGTCCCATTTCAATTTAAACAGAAAAGGCACATGGTTATTTGTGATAATTTTGTTCCTATTCTACTGTATGGTGAATTTTGACTTTTCCTCAAAGTTCATTATGAGTAACACATTGTAATACATGAAATACACAATACATGCAATATATAACAAGTGCAGGAAAATATAACAGAAGGATATTTTTCTACCAAGGGCATCGAGATACCAGCCTCCCTCTTTTCTATTGTATGAGTGAGATAACTTGGGTTGGTTTAAACTAGTAATTGCTTTAATACCAAGAGTACACAAATGACTAGTGTGTTGGTTAGTATATTGTTATTTGTTTTTACTTTGCCTTGGAGATGGAAGGGATACAGGCATTAATTTTTAGAAGCAATGAGGTTTAAAACAAGCCATCTTCCACTTATAAATATGGTTATTTTTGTTTTTAATTGACATAATAGAAACATACTACTTGTGTGAGAGTAATATGGCTTCAGCAAAACATTGCAAAAGGCAGTGTTTCACTGGGTTCAAAATTACTTGTTCTCTCAATAGCTAACAACTATATATTTTTACTCACTGGGATTTAGTTTGTTTTAAATTTCAAGCTCTTTTAAATCCACAGTGTTTGGTAATAAAGTAAGTCATGATCCCTTAAAGTAAACTTTAATAAAAAAGATTTCTCCAATACAAGGATTTATAAAATGATCAAATATTCTTGTTTCTACCCCAATTTTTGAGATCATTTATATTTTGTAATTGTATAGTTTAGGTACATTTTATCTTATTCTTTTTTTTTTGAGACAGGGTCTCGCTATGCGGTTCAGGCTGGCTTTGAACTCATTACGCAGCCCAGGCTGGCCTGGAACTTGCAGCAATCCTCCTGCCTCAGTCTCCTGAGTGCTGGAATTATAGGCATGTGCCACCACACCCAGCTAGGTACTTTTAAAAGATAAAACATAACCATTACAATTACATCTTAGTCAGTTTTTTAAATTGTCATGTGTTCAAACAAAATTATGATTTTTCACATTAGTAACTGCTACTGATATGCTACTAATATAAGGGGGAAATCTATTAAATAGGATGAACAGATTCATCTGCATTGCACGTTCCAGATGAATTTCTTCCACATATGGAAAGGAATGAAGTTCCATACAAAACTCACTAAGTTTCAGACCTCACTAACAGGTAAACACTTTCATGAGGCTACTAACCAATGCTTTCATTTACTACTAAAATTTGACAACTTAGTTCTAATCTTGCATAATAACTTACTTTTATACTAAAACTTTGGAAGTCTAAACAAATTATTACTTTTGGGAAGAGATTATTAGACATCAGGACTTGGTCTCTCCATTAAAATAGGTAGGAATTAACTACTTGCATTTGTTAATTCTGTTCTATAATGTTCTTATTTCCAAAAACTGAATGAAACAAAGTCTCCAGTGGGTCACTGAGTTTCTAGAATTGGTCCCCATGGCCATGAAAGCCATCTTTCCCTGTACCAAAAGTTAATTCCAAAAGGACTTGAAGATAAATCAGTTCCCTCAGTAGCTAACTCAGACACTGGCCTCCTATCCTCACTTCTTTTCAAAAGAAAAGAAGATGGCCTGGGCCAAAGCCAACTGCTGCTCATCTTTACAGGGTAACTATTTTATAAATAAGCATACAAGTCTATGCAAACCCACCCACAGTCATGCACTCATACAGATATACACACATACAAAGGTTAGAGAGTTAAGGGGAAAGTCGCCTCTCAGTATTTGTTGGAGCCAGTAGAATTGTAAAGTCTTCCAGCTAAGGGTCTCACCTTGTCACACACCCCCAAACTTAATCTCTATGCCCTAAACTACTACCCTCTTCAAGGAGATTCTCCTTGATGTTTAGTAAGCTCTGAGAGCATTGTCTCTAATCAAAGTTCATTGATAATTCATCTCCTGACAAGTGGTTTTCTTGAGTATTTAGTTTTAGAGAATATCCTTTTGGCCCTTCTACTCCACCAACATTCCAGGCTGCTCAGACTTGCGAACCTGAGACAGTCCTTTCCTTCTGCTTCACTGGAACTGGTGCACGTCCCAAAGCAGACCTTGAAGTCCTTCCATATCACAGTAGCCCATCTACTATGTGGTTTAAGATGTTTTCCTTCTCTAATTTTCTTTTTCCCTATCTCTCTCCTTTCTTTCCTTTCTTTCGGTATTGCCACAAACCAGTTCTATTCTCCCATTTTAAATATTTTTTCAAAAAAATGTTTTTTTTCAATATGTCAAAGTACACTGGCACCAATTGGGTGGAAATACCTCACATAAATACTCCCCAACTGGACGGATTTTATGGTTTAGTAATTTTCCCCAACAATGTTCAATTTGTTTTCCCCCAGCACAATCCTGTCGCCTTGAGTGTCTAAAAGTATTACATCCTGGGTTCTGAGAGTAAGTTCAAATACTTACTGAAAGTAAGTTCAAGAAGCAAAAGCCACTTTCTACCCTTTAATTTAAATGTATAAACTGCAAGTTATTATGACCCCTGATCCCATTCTACTTATTCAAAGAGAAAAAAAGGCTTTCAAGATCCACCTAAACTACCTTGAAAAGGTGGTTATCCACCGCCTCCCAGTCATTTCCTGAAACTCCTTCTGGAGTACTGGCAGCGGTGAGGAGAGGTGGTTAGGACCTGCGACAAGATTATCAACTCCACTGCATATTCAGAGTTGGTACTTTTGCAGTTCGCACAGATTCAAGTTCTTTCCAAGTATGGAATTCTCAAAATGCCCCTCGCTTTCCGAAGTCAAATACAATGGATTTGGCCTCGGCAAAGGACAAAGTGTGTGCGTGGGGAGGTGAAAAGGTCAGGAAAGGGAAAGGCTTAGATTCGCTGTAGCAGCTGGGCTGGGACGTGTCCCAGTGCCCGAGGGGTGGACTCGCTGGGAGGAGCGCTGGGGTCATCTGGACCCGACTTTCACACGCGGTGTGAAGACCTCGCTGTTCTGCAGGTCCGTGCGAGTTCAAGCCGAGCCCGCCCGAAGTCCGGGGTCCCAAACCTCTCTTCCCACTTCCCAACCTTAAAGGAGACCCGGCAAACCCTGCTCGAGTATCCCGTGGGCCTGGCCCACTCTGGCCCACGTTCACTCCGAGGACTCCTTTTCCACCTTCTCGTCTCTAAGGCCACTTTTGGTGCCCAGAGCCGCCAAGCCCCTAGCCCTGAAATGTGAGTTCGGGTTCGCAGGGAAATTGCCGCGGTTTCCCAGTGCGGCAGCCTCTCTTCCCGCGCCTTCATCAGGCCTTTCACCGGGCTGCAACACCTCCCCTCGCGCGCAGTAGGACGCACAAAAGTGAGTCGCGACTGCAGATGTAAACTCCCCCACCCCTTGGCCCGCTGCTCCCCACTGTCTGATGGTCCCGAGGGTAGCAAGACAGTGCTGCTCCGGGTACGGGAAGAGAGTACGTGGCTCCGCCGTGGATTCTCGCGGCCCACAGCCCAGGCAGCAGCGCAGGGTCAAGGGAGGGGCCCAGATCTCCCCAGAAACTGGCAGCCTGGACCCCGGCGGGTAGGGTCTACGGGGCTAGGCGGGACCCCTGCGCCCTGCTCCCCCGAGCCTCTTTCCTAGGATGTGGCCCCGCTGCAGCAGGACTACTGTGCTGGGCTGTGAGTTTGTCTGGCAGCTTCTACTGAGCAGCTAATAGTATAACAACCCGGCTTTGATAAGTCTGAACTAATTACCCCTCTTAATTAAAGTCTTTAGCAGTTGTTTCACTGTTTTGGCAAGAAAACAGGAGAGACTTGCAGTTAGAAAACACCAGAGCCCGAGCTCACAGTGGAGCTGCTGATTAACACTTGAAGCGTTTCAAGGACCTGGCACCCGCCAGAGTTTGGTTTTCATCCATGTTTCTTCCTTGAAAGGAAGTATATTCGTCTATAAACATATATACACATATAAAGACACGGAGGCTTGCTCTGCCAGCTGTGTGGAATTGTCATTATGTGCCTTCATGATGCAAACAACAGATATCTTTCTACATGTTGTTGAAATGTTCTCGTGGAAATCCATGTAACACACAGCTCCTAGATACATTGTTCTCACTTTACTGTGCACTATAAATACATCCAAAGATCCATGGCAAAGTTATGTTTCTGTTAGAAAAATACACATCTTCTCTCTGTGAACTTAACCAAATTTCATAACCTTACCCAAAGCTCTAACCCTTTGGAGAGATTATTTGCACTTTCAGATCAAAATACTAGGTATTATTAACCCAAAGTTCACCTTTTTAAAAAGCAAGACAGAAGAGAGGGTCAGATTCAGGGATCTTTAACTGAATAATACAAACAGGCCCTACAGTTTGTTGATTAAATAAGCATGTTCCAAGTATTTATTTCCAAAAGTCAATGAATCAACTTTCACGTGCAAGAATCAAAATTGAAATTCAAATTCATTAATAATGAACCACTCTTATCTAATATGTGTATATATGCATTATGTGTGTGCTCAGATTTGTGGAGTGCACCTTTACAGGTACACACATCTATATGTGTGTATATAGAACATACACACGCTGTTATGGCAAGGGAAGAGGAAATGACAATCAGCAGGCATCTTGAGATGGCAGAATCAACACAATGGAAATATATACAATAATAAAATTAAAATGATGCAGCATTCCCAAGGAGAATAATACAGATCTCAATAAATACAGCAGAAATTTGTTTTAAAAACAAAATAAACACCATCTCTCCCATCATCCCAAGATGAAACACCATCATCCCTAGATGAAAAGTCTTTCCAAATTAAAAATATCATAGAACAAACCCTCCCAAATTTCTCATAATTGTTAGTGCCTATTTAGAATATAATACACAAAACCATTTAGCAGATGCATGCAAGAGGCGAAAGGTCGAGGAATGCAGAGGCTTCCGGTCCACCCTAAAGTGCGGGGCCCATCATCCCCTGGATTCTGCAGAGGAGCTTGGACTAGGAGGTCCAGCTCCCATCTGCGCTGCCTTTGCCGCAGGGTTCCTGACTGGGGTTGGGAGGAGCCTTGGCGGAGATCACTGGTGGAGCCCGGGCTGCAGAGGCCCAGCAGGCGGCAGCGGAGCCTGCAGAGGCGGCAGAGTCGCGGGAGGCTGCTGCTGTAACGGGGGTGGCGGGTCGCTGCCTGGTTCCCCCGCGGGCGTTCGGGCCAGCCCCAGGCTGCTGTCATGCAGCTTACGGACGTGTTTCTTGAGGTCAAAGTTCCTGCAGAAGCCCTTGCCACAGGTGGGGCAGGTGAAAGGCTTCTTATCATTGTGGGTGTGCATGTGGAAAGTGAGGTTGTAAACCTGGTGGAAAGCCTTGTTGCAGATATTGCACTTGAACTGCTTCTCCCCGCTGTGGGTCAACTTGTGGTTTTTGTAATTCCCTGAAACAGACAAGGGATATGGTTTTTAAAATAGCTTGAAAAGGAGCTAGTGGATGCATGGATGTTAAAGAGAAGAGCTGAAGAGCAGGGGCAGTTCTAACTGGCAGTGCAGGGCATTTGCTTCCCAAAGTGTATTTTAAAACATCAACAGTGAAAAAGTTTCTACTACCTTTTAATAACATTCATTAATCCACTTATCTACAACAAGATCAGGCAGCTAAAAAGAAATATCCCTTATGCCTTTCTCCAACACTAATCAGACTTGAGGGAAGGGGGTTAGAATGGCAACCTATGCCCCGAGTCACTAGTACTTTAAAAATCATTTTCTAAAATATTCCTAAAAGATTTAAGTATGGCTTTGCCTAAGACCAACTTGAGAGACAACATCTCCTGGGTTAGATACCTTTTTGATGAAATCCTTTGCCACAGAATTCGCACACAAATGGTTTGTAGCCTGCGTGTATTCGGGTATGCGTGTTTAAAGTGGAACTTCTATTAAATGCTTTACCACACTGGTTGCATTTGTGAGGTTTTTCCTAAGAAAGATGGAAGAAAAGCAAAAAAAAATTAAAGTACTTTGTTATTGCGTGGGGCCCTGCAACCAAAATACAGTAATGCTCTAAAAGCTTTTGCACAGAACAAAGGCAAAGAATACATGCCACTACCCCCATCCAGCTCACACTTTTAAACAAATCTTACACTAACGAATAACTTTATTGGCCACTTTCCTCCACAAACATTTTAGAAGTATACAGTGTAAACTGAGACGAGGTACACACCTGCGTGTGAATGATCTTGTGCCTGCACAGGGTACTGGCTTGTCGGAAGCCTTTTCCACACACTTTGCAAACGAAAGGTCTGGCTCCTGTGTGCACCGGCATGTGACGGGTTAAGTTATAGTGTGCGTTAAAGACCTTAAAAATTAAACACACGTAGAACAGATTAGCCAAACGAGCAATTTGAAATCAAACTGGGCAGAGAGAGGCTAGAAAGCATAATACATATATGCAGATAATTACTAACAAATAGCAAGAAGAAAGGGAAGGAAGGAAAGGAAGAAACAGGGAAGGAAGGAAGGAAAAGAAGAAAAGGAAGGCGGGGAGGAAAAAGAGGGAAGGGAGAGAACTCCCTTCTGCGTAGTACTTGCCTTTCCGCACACTTCACAAGTGAAAACTTTGGGTTTGGCATTAGGAGATCCTCGGCTGAATTCCGAGGTTTTGAATGCAATTTTTTCCGACAGAAGCTGGGCACTCTCTTTCATGTAATGCTGCAGCTGAGCTTGGGACAGGTCTTTGAAAGCTACTCCCGCTGGGTACTTTTCCACCGCCGGGACCACCAGTTTATTCCTTTCGGCTAAATACGTTTTTGGCTGCGGGTGCAAAGGGGAACTGAGAAAGTAGGAGGCCACCGGGTGAATGTTCACTCCGGCAGCCGGATGGCACGGGCCGTCACCTCGGTTCAGGTAGCACAAGGCGCCCATGGCGTGGAAGGAAGAGTGGTTGACCACACGCGGCCTTACCAGTTTGTACTGCTGCAGGGGCAGAGCTTCGCGGGCCAGGTCGCCCTTGAGACTCAGTGCGCAGTTAAGCAGGTCGCTGCAGCTGAACGCGGGCGCCGAGGGCGCCATCGCGGGTGCCGCCGGAGCCTCGAGACTTGTCTTCCGTGGCTCCGAGCCCGTCACTCCTGCCTTGGAGCTTGTGTCGTAGGCCACAGGCACGAAGGGAATCATGCAGGGGATCGTCGAGTTGAGATGCAGAGAATGCTTGGGATCCCCTTTGGGCATGGCTCCCTGCAGGAAGTGGGGGACTGGCAGGGCCTTGGGCTCAGGGGTGCGCGCCATGATTCGCTCGATGGAGAAGGCCAAGGGTTTGGGTGTGCTCATCACGTTGCCCCGGGCTGGAGCAGTCGCTAACATTTTGGTGGGCGCGTTGTGGCAGCTACTGTCCATGTCTGAGTCGCCAGCGTCTGTCAGCCAGGGCTGGGCTCCTCGGTCGTCGCCTTGTTCTCCGCTTGTCACAGACCTGCCGAGAGGAGGACGGGCACCGTCACCACCAGCAGCCTCCTCCGCCTCCTCCCCAGCATCACCAGCCGAACCTGCCTGCCCAGCCCAATGGACTCCTGCCAGCCCATCGCAGAGTTCTTGGCGCACCAATGACTCCGGGACAATCACTACTTATTTCTATCAATAGAAAGTGTTGTGTCAATAACGCAGCCAAGATCTCGCCAATCGTTAACTTCCAAGAGGAGAAGGTAAACTAGATAATTGCTCAATTCGCTTCCAACAGTCAACAGGAAAACTTTTTTTTCCTCTGCAGTCAGTGACTACTTTTCATTGGCGCGCGAAGTTCCCCCGCCCAGAAGAGGCGGGGGCGCTCTCCTCAGCGCGCGGCGCCCGCCCTTCACGCTCTCTCTCCCCGGCTCACACTTTGCTACCCTCCAGCCACCCCTCCCCCTTGCTTCCTCTGTCTTTTTAATTCTCAATCTGCTTAACCAGGCTTTAGAGGCTAGGCAAATCTGAGATCAATTTTCTCGTTTAGCTCTAAGTGACATCATCTAAAATCATTGTGCAAGGGCTAAATAAGGAAACAGAGTCTAATTCAGGGGCAAATGCCAGGCTATATTTATCAAACGCCAGGCTTCAGAAAGCCTTGGCCAGGAAGCCTCTGGCAGCGAAATCCGAGGTTTGCTTGCTAGGTTCCACTGGGCTGGGATCGGGCCGTGCTGCCTCCTCTGCAGCCCTCTTTCTTCCTCCAGGGCCGGGGACTTTAGGGTCTCGGCTTCTGGGTGTCTCTACGGCCGGAACCGAGTCTGGACCATTTGGAAGACGCCAGCAGGTAACTGGCCTCCCAAAACGCCCCTGAGAATTTAAGGCCTTGGGAGGCTCGTTATGTGTTTGTAGTTTTGTAAAGGCGATGCCCATGGCAAATAGGCCTGGGAAAGACGCACTCTCACCCACAAAGTTGTAGAGTTTCAAGGAGTAAGCGGGTATGACACCACAAGAAACCTTGATTCGAATCGGACCCCTCCCGGGATACACACAAACACACGCGAGTGCGCGCTTCCATGGATTTCCATTGAGAGCGCGGAAAAAGTATGTCTGCCTGCGTTCAGCTAGAGCTTCCTCCGAACAGAACATTTTCAGTACTGAATGTCGAGAGGGAAAGGGAAATAGTAGAATTTATTGATCCCCACCTCAGCTGCCAATGTCTGCGTGCCTCCTAGAATCAGTGCAGGTGGCAGCCGGATGTCTGGGCGCAGCAGCCCGGCGAGAAAGGCGGACTGCCGGCGCCGAAGTGGTGGCCACAGCTACACTCGCGCCTCCCAGAGAGCGCTTGGAGACCAAGCCCCAGACACGTCTCCCCCCCACTCCCCCAGGCACCCTCCGGGTGTGGCGCCCAGGCTCAAACTCCTGGGGCGGTGAGTTCCAGCGTTCGGAGTGTTCCCGGGAAGGCGCCAATTGGCAGAGTTTCCAATTGTGCGGGTTCCCGCTTTTCAGGCCCGAGCACGGAGAGCAGCCGCGAGCACCTTCTCTGGTGCTGCCGGCTGCGAGCCTGAGATCGCGTGGAGCTGAGCCTTGGGGCCGGGTGCGCACGAGAGGCTGCAGGATGTTGGAAGACGCTGCAGCCAAGAGCTGTCGCCCGGAGGCCAAGGGAGAGCTCGGAGCTGGGAGAACGGCGCTGCAGGCCCGGCTGTCTGCAAAAGTGGCCTTCTGAGCATTCCAATCTGCCATCTACCTGGTGAGTAAACCCGAGTGGGTAAGTGTGGAACCAGTGACGGGTATCTGGCCACGCCTGGTGTGTTGTCCTGGCGTTAGAGCCCTGGAAAGGGTCAGCAGTGGGGGTGAAGGCAAACTAGAAACCCATAGGATGGTATGTCCCTGACCTCTTACCCAAAGATGCGAGGCCTGACCTCAAACGGAGGAAACTGACCTCATTGTAGTCCTTCTATCCTCTATCCCCACCACATGCCAGGCCAGGAACCCAGACTCCTCAGCCCCAAGCTGGCTTTAGAGCCCTGTCGAGGAGCCTAGAGGGGAGGAAAGAAGAGGAACGCTGGGAATGCTCCCGGTGCCCAGCCAGGTAGGGCAGCTGGCGGCTGTTGGGGAAGCTGAAGGCAAAGGGGAGGGGATTGAGTCCTGTTTGAAGTTGGGGGTGACCCAGAGGCTAGAGGTGGGGGGAAGGTCTGGCTCAAAGCGACCGGCCTGAGCCAGGCCTGGAAGTGCCTTACTTCTGGTCGCTAGGTGGTTTCCGGGTGGGAAAACAGATACAGCAATGATCAAGCAGCAAAAGGAAGCGAACGCCGGACACCTGGGCAGAGCGGGGAAAGAGGCGACACACGACCTGGGAGGCACTTCGTAGCCCTCTTACTGGAGTTCAAGGGCTGGGGTTCCCTCAACCTGGAACATTTCCTTCCTTTTGCTCTTAGGGCCCCAGAATCTGTGTCCTTCGTTCCCATGCTCAGACAAAGGGCGCAGGACGGGCTTTGCCAGAGGAAGGGCGGCGCTGGGGGGACTGGGGGTGGGGGGGGTCCCTGTCTCACGACAGATGGGTCGCAGTTAAGACTTTAATTGCTGCCTTTTGGGGCGGATCAGGTTCCCTTTCCTACCTGCGGCTTCCCAATAGCGAAAAATCCCCCTCCTGCTGCACTCCTCCGTCACGGGGCCAGCTTTAAAGAAAAAAGCAAAGAAGCAGGAGACACCCCAGCTCTGGAAAGCATGGAGTGCCCAGCTGACTTGTACAACTCCCCGGGCTCTGAAGACTTACCTGCCTTCTCCACTGAAGCCACCAGTTTGTTTTACGTCTCTGTGTGTCCCTCCCTCTTCCCTTTCCCCCTCCCTCTCCTCCTCCTAAGCGGCAAAAGAGCCTACATTTGATGTCGATAAATTTCTCTTTCAGTGTACACTAGATTAAAAAGGAAAAATTTTGGTTAAGAGGTATACATGTTTTGTATAGTTAATCTAACAGTTTGCTTTCATTGGTCTTTTTGGGATTTGCCTCTTTGGCAAGTGTTTGAAAGTGTCATTTGGGTCATACAAATGTGGAAAAGCATCAATTATGCCCTTCTCTTAAAATGGCCCTGATCTTACTAATCCTAAAGACTGAAGAGGTTCTTTACAAATCCAGGTCTTGATATCACAACATTTGTTCATATTTTCCACTCAAAACCTAAACAAAACCTGTTAACTTTTAAAAATATCTCTATAAAGTAAGGATTGTCTTAAAATACAAAATATATTTAGGAGGGATTTCTTATTGTCAACTCTAAATAATAATTTGTTTTATTTCCAAATATATGAAAAAGTAGTAAACG
Source organism: Heterocephalus glaber (assembly GCF_053883595.1). Taxonomy (NCBI): domain Eukaryota; kingdom Metazoa; phylum Chordata; class Mammalia; order Rodentia; family Bathyergidae; genus Heterocephalus; species Heterocephalus glaber. Next base: position 13,448,090 of record NW_028258147.1, on the reverse strand, counting down.
TAGTGTATACTTGGCAAATTCAGAAGCTTCTAAAATGCTCCAGCACTTAAAATTGTTTAATTTACCAAAGAACAAGAGGGACTCTTACTTGTTTTGTTAAAAGGCAAAATGGAAACTGTGTTATAGATTCTTTGTATTTTCTTGGAGATGCCAATAATCCTCTCTTTTTTGTTCAGAAGTAATGATTAAGTGTTCCTCCCCTTCCCAAACACCGAAAGGCAGTATTTCTTTGCCCCACCAATCCACATTAAGTCTTCGTGGAAGTCCAGAATTTTAAGTATTTCATTTATCCTGATGGTGCCAGAGCTGTTCTTGATTAAAAAAAAAAAAAAAAAAAAAAGACCAGAAAACAAACCTGGGTTAGATTACCTGAAAAAAAATAACTAAAAAGTCCTACTTCTACAAAATGATTCAGAGTTATCTTCTTCTAGATAGCCAAACTTTTACTTCAGTGATTCTTAAACTATATTCTTGCTATTACTCAAAAACTTGCATGATTTTCTCAGGATTTTTACTTAAGTCCCTAAGAAAATGTAATTTCTGGCCAACATTACTGCAATTTGAAATAAAAACTAATATAGTACAGCCTTATGTTACCAGGTAATCCATCATCTTTATTTTTTTCCTCAATAAGACAAAACACACTGTTGAATTTTTTAAAAATAAAAAAGAATTGTAAAATACCCAACCTTCTGCTGAGTGTATTGATTTGACCCTGGCCTTGTTTTTAGGGTTTTCAGGCCAGCCAGGCATTCCTAACCCCCACCCCTTCACCAAAAGCTAGCCTGCATTCTCTTTGCTTCTTGCTGGCTGCTGTGAGCTAAAGAAGAGAGAAGGAGGCATTATTGTTCTTATTCTGACCACCCCCAATCTTTCAAACACATCTACACTTTTTTTCTGATTAATAAATAGCACCAAAGGCTTCATAATTTACCTCTTGAACAGGGAAATCTTTCCTAAACTCCTCTGCCGTCTTTGTCTCTCTTTTTTGTTTTGTTTTGTTTTAATTCCGGTGTGTGATGGAGAGGGTAATGGGAAATAGAATAAGATACCAATAGGAAAGATTTTGCATGGTTCAAGGAATGTCTTTCTGAGTATCTTAGACCAGTTAATAAATACACAGTGAGAAGGAACTTTGCAGCGTATAAACAAACATAGGGGCAGCAAGTTCAAATTTAAGGCTCCTTGTGTGCTTTTAGTTAGTTTGATAGCAACTAAAGAATTCTTGCTAATCGTGCGTAGTCCGTGAAGGTTAGCATCACAGGTTAGGAGAATGGGAAGCCTTTGAGCCCTCCTCTCTTTGGGGGAGGAGAAATGGGAGGAGGGTGGTCCGCTGTTTGTCTCTCGAACTTTGTTGTTACTATTTCTTTTATATAAGGTTTTCGTTTAAATCCAGGGAAATTCGTCCTCCCAAAACAGCATTTACATGTTCAGTCAATTTATAGAAGAAAGTAAAGAGCCCCACCCGATGTGTGAGCTATTAAGGAGGCAGCCGGCACGACAGGCAGCAATCACTGAGGCTGGTTGGTTTCGGCCCCTACAACTAACGCTGGGATTTTTCTCCCACAGGCCTGTGAGTTTTGTCCCTCCGGACTTCGAGACTACAAGTCAGGGCCGGACTGGATGGGAAAAGAAGTTTATAAACAAGAAATTCACTTTCCCCTATCTCTTCCTGAGAGCCACTTAGCAGTCAAGCAATAAAAAGACAGTGAAAGTTTTGCTTATAACTTACAACGGTGTTATTGAAATTTGAAAGGAGAACCATTCGAAGACACCACAAACGTGCTATTTTGTGCAGCTTTGATAATGTGCCGGCAATGATAGGAAGAACTGGTTAGTGCGGTTGGCTGATTAGCGTTTTGCTGCAGTCCCCAGACAATTTTAAAGTCATTTTGTGGTCACAATAAAAAAAATCCTCAACACATAGAGCGACTCTTTCCTTGAGGGTACCTAAGACATTTAAAGTAGTTTTAATGTTATTTTCAAACCTTTTCCCTTAAGCGATTCCATGAAATAAGGTCGATAATAGAAATTCAAATAACACGGAGCAAAGAATGAGCTCATAGAAATAGACAGGCAATAGAGGTAAATCAAAACCCTTGAGCCAAAAATCTCTAACAGTAATTTATGAATTATTACCTTCTGAACTCCTGCCGACCCGCGCGGGCTCGAGAGCGCCCCGCGCGCACCCGCTGCCCTCGGCCACCTCCGCCTTCATGGTAGCGTGGCCCCCGCGCCTATAGCTCTGCCTAACCCCCGGGAACAGGGGTCCCGACGCTGGCGTAGCAGCAGAGGCGCCTCACCTCGTGCACAATTCGTTTGCCAGAGCAGAGGAGTCATTTAACGAAAGCCCAAAGTGAAACAGAAAAGCTGAAAACTCTCCCGGGCTCCGTTCTTGCTCCCGAGTCCCAAACAGTTAAAAGGACGTTGGCAAAGCTCCAGGTGACCGAGTTTGGCACAACTGCTTTAGAGGGGCTGGGGGCGGTGGCTCGAGGGGCTTGGAGGGGACCGAGGACCTGGGCCCAGCGCGGGTGGTGACCAGCGCGCCCTCCCCGCCCGCCTGCTGCGCTGCGCGCCCGGCTGCGCTCTGCAGCCCTGGCGCGGCCTCCCGGGTGCCGAGTCCCCGAGGTTGGGCAGCGCGACGCCGCCGCCGGTCGGTCCCAGAGATCTCGGCCTCTGGACTGTCAATGCCCTCGCCATCCTTACTGTCCCTTCTGGGGCGCGGTCACACTGCTTCCTCCTCCTCGCTAGCCCCCCGGGTCCCCGGGCGGCTCCGGGCCCCCAGGAGGGGAGAAGGAGGAGGAAGCCCCGAAGTACCGGGAGGGGCCATCGGATCGGTTAGAGAGACCCAGTCACAGATGGCGGAGCGCTCGTATTTGTGAAGTTTTTGAGCAGAATGATCGCTAATAGCCCTGCTTGGACGACTGGGGTGTAACTGAAGGGCCATTTAATCTAGAGGTCAAGTGAAAGAAAACAGGCCGGAAGGTGTGGCACGCCTTGGAAGGAGAGCAAATAACAACAATAATAATATTAGTTTTGCCTGTCATATTCTTAAAAGTAATTTCAAAGGCGAGGTGGCACTTCTGAGTACAGTATATCCTCCAAAAAATCTTTCCTGGGCGTTGCCATGTGGTGTGTGTGTGTCCGCCTCGGCCCCCGTGAATTCTCTTCCAAACCCTCAGGCCTGTGCTTAGAAGCAGTTGGTACCTCCCAGGGTCCCAGGGAAAGGATGAGAATCCCCTAACTAAATTCTGCTGTTGAAGTCCTTTTCCTTCTACCTTTCTATCTTGGCCTCGAACGAAGCCCTTCCATTCTGATTCCTGAGTTCTCTTGCTCTGGCCCTGCGCCTCCTCCACAACAGGGGAGATGGCAGTGTGTGGGTGGACCCCGCGGCCAGCTCCGGCTGCACCTGACCCCTTTCCTGGGGAGGGTGGACATCCTTTTCACCCTTTTGTTCTTCCCCCTTCCTTCCTCTAGTCCTCTCCCAGGCAGGATCCTGTTCTCCAGTTGCCTGCGCTTCGAGAGTTTAGCATCCACTTTTTTAAACCCCAAGAAAAGAACTTGGTCTGGCATTAAGGAACCTTTCTAATGTTTCAAATACTAAGTTAACGTATTGTCTTCTTAGTTTGGTTTAATTTGGAAGTTATTTTTTATGTTGTCTTGCCACGGATAGCTCTTTATTCAAGTTCAGTTAAATTTTTAAATTTCACTAACGCTGTCTTCACTTTAATCTCACAGAGGAAGAGAGGACTGGAAACACTTCGAAGCACTAAGCGCGCGGCGGCGTTGGCCCTGATGCAGGCGACACTGGAGCAGTGGCCCGCGGCCCGTGATGACCTCCCAGGTCCGGCCGCTGACGTCACGAACTGGCCCTAGGCCTCGCCCCGGGCCGGCCAGTCGCCTCTGCCCCTGCAGGCTCCCTCGGTGGAGGGTGGGAAAGAGAAGTTTTGTCCAGGCTGGAGGAAGAAATGAACAGGGCTGTGAATCATTCAAATCTTGAATGGGGTTATTTGTGAAGGCGGGCGAGGGGGGGTTGCCTTCTCTACCTAACCCTGTGATTCACAGCTTCTCAGAAATTTACATAATACAAGGGCGTAGATGTAAACCTAAAAGACAAAAATAATAATTCAACAGCCCATATTCCATTTTCACACCATGGGCCTGGATATGTTCCCGGTGTTGGCACATTAGCTGATTTTCAGAGCTTTTTGCTCACAACGGAGAACATCTGAACTTTCACACCACTGTTCAAAGGAGAGGGAAAGAGAGAGAAAAGAGAAAAAGAAATTGGCTTTAATGATGCTGATTTAGATTTCTGAGTAATGGCAAAAGGTTTTAATAAATTTAGAACATATGCTGTGTACCAAAGGCAGCAGGCATGGTTATAATTGGGGTCCCTCACTTTCCAAAGTATTCCCCTTTTATTTGGCAGAGCCTAACCCTAACCCTAACCCTAACCCTAACCCTAACCCTTTAATATTAATAGAAAATTCCAATTTATTATTTCCCTAAATAAGCGAAGGCCTCAACATCTACTGAAAGAGATCATGTTGTCAACAGGGCTCCACTTGCTAACTCAAACATAGGGTGGGAAAGCAAACCAGGCTGGTACAAAACACACATGATTGCTGTCAATACCTTTCAAATAAGACTTTTTTTCCCCTTCTGCCTTTGATTTAGATGCCATCAGATCAAATTGTGGAGTCCCACTTGCTACATTTTCTTGAGTCCCTGTGAAAAAGGTGGAGAAAGGAAAGGTGGGGGCAGAGATTGTGAGAGCCCAGAGTCTCGGTATTTTGGCCAAGAGGCTCCTGCACTGTGCCTTTCACAAGTGAGTCTGGTGTCCACGTCACTGGAAAGCTCAAGGACACTGCCCCAGCAGAGGCCCTTCCTCTCTTTTTGTTTAGGTGCTGGAGTCCAGGCCATTGGAAATCAGAAACCGGAGTTTTTCATTCACCCTTTTCTGCCATCTACATTTTACTGTTGTCCTCCCCTGAAAAATCCCTGTGCAAAATTGGCCATATTCCCTAACAATCTAATCCCTCCATAGTTTGCAGTTTATTATTTTAAGTTAATTTCTAGAGGTTTCAGTTAAAAACTTTCCAAGTAGGAGTTCCAGAGGAGAAAATGCCTTCTTTCTCAAATGTACACAGTAGGGGCCCTCACATCCCTGACCTCAACTGCTGCTGAAGGATAAGATACAGCCCGTCTTTTCCCTCCCATTCCCATCCTTTTAAAGTTGAATTCTTCAATTATCTGTTGAAACCCAGAAAATCTTTTCCTTCTTTTTAAGAAACGTCTTCATAAGTCATCCCAGGACCAATTTATTTGGGTGCTGGAATAAATGATGCCAATTTCCAGGCCAAGGCCTCCTATCCTGGGTTCCCTAGTCAGGGAAGCTCAAACAATGGACTCCTCCTTGGGGAATGGGTGCTGTGGTTGTTCTTAGCTTTCAATTGTTTTTCAGTCAAAGCCTCCTTCATTCCTGAGAGATGTTAGGATTGAAAAGAGATTTTAAAATAAAACTACATACAAAAAGCTCTCACCTTGTTAAAAGGCTATCTATAAACTTTTCCAAAGTTTTTAGACAACTGCATTTTAATTAATTTATCTATTTGGTACAGAGAATGAAACTCTAGACCTCACGCTTGCCAGGCAGGAGCTGTGCCACTGAGCTACATACCAGGCAGGACAACTACATTTTAAAAATCCCCTCTGCTCAATGGGAGATTTTAGGTTAAGTACATGGAAATGTTAAAGTACCCATAGGAATCACATTTGCTAAATTATATTTTCACAACATCAAGGACTTTCCTTGTACTTGGGTGCCTACTTTTGTGCGTCTAGTCGGAGTCCTATATTCCTCAGGAATACCTTTTTTTTTTTTCCTGCAGATTCAGGAATTAATCTTCACAAAAGCTTTTCAAAAACAAACAATCTCTGGTGAAAGCAGATTTTGTTTCTTAAGAAGTAGTTATACATTTCTAAATTTAATTGACTTTCATATACACTTTTAATTTTATGAAAATTCATACCTAATAATCACATAATGTAACAAAAAATTATAGCTTTTTTTTTTGTGTGTGTGCTGGGGATCGAACTCGGGACCTTGCGCTTGTGAGGCAGGCGCTGGAACCACTGAGCTAAATCCCAGGGCCAAAAAATTATAGCATTTGAATGAATAACGAATGAGCTTCTTCAATACAGTAACTTTAAAGTGTGTTTAAAAAATGATTACCAAGCCATGTAGCCTGGAGAACCTAATAAAAACTTCACCCTCCCACGATTTGCACCCTCATCTCGCCTTTCTGTGTTTCTCTTTCCACTTGTGGAGATCCGGTCTTGCTGGGGCTCTGACCTCTTCATATGTGACACTCTCGAGTGAAACTTCAACTTCCCTACAGAAATCTCTTTCAAAGATAAAATTCATTTTGCTTGCTTGGTATGTTAAGGAAATGCCCTAAGGAATGAACTTCAGCATTTAATCAAGTTTTCCTGCTTTCAGTCATACCCAAGAGAGATGTTACTGTAGGGCAGGCAAGGAGAGGGAGTTAGTGCTAAAGGGCAAACCAGAGTTGATCGAGAGAAGAGCATGCACTAGTTTGACATACAGCTTTTAATTCTGGTGTAGGGACAGACTGGTGCTATGTGTGTGTAGGGCTCTGTAAACAAACATAGGCCAGGCTACAGAAGAGTAGCTGCTGCTGATGGGTTTTGAAATCAACTTTTAATTTGAAATCAACTTTTCACTGAAGAGTGAGAATCACTGATCCTGGGGGAAGATAATGTAGATGGAGATTGAGGACAGGTGTAAAATGCTTATTTGTTGATTTCTTTTTTCTGTTGCTCACAAATAGACACACAAATACAGCAACTCTCTCTGTGAAGTTGCAAATTACAAAGAGACTGAAACATTCCTAATATCAGAGTCCTTCAGTCTGGGATTCAGAAGCTGCAGGTCAGCTACTCTGGAGTGACTGGGTGGAATGCAGCCCTCAGGTTAAAAATGTAGCTCCTCTTCCAGCCAAATGCAGGATATCTTCCTCTCTCCAGTTCAGTTCTACCTTCCTCAAGGCCACTAAGAGTCTTGCCTCAGCATTGCCAGGGCCCACAACCCCCATGCCACTGACAGGCTGGATGGTGACAGGAGGGGGTGCTCTCTGTCCCTCACTGGGCCCCTTTGCTATTCTAGTGTTCAGGGCACTTGAGAAGTGCTGCCAGGTAGGCAGGGCTAGATGATGGTCCACCCTAAGCACCTGCAGTCTATTTTGCGCTTGGCTGCTGTGGATGGAACCATGCTGGGAAACATCAGGCAGTTGAAGGCTTCTCTCCTCAACTTTGCAGTTTGCAAGTGCTTCCTTGTGTTGAATTCCTATTCTGGGTGGCAAGATGTCATTGTAGGGCCCTTAACACCTTGGAAAATGAACACCATTTCGTCCTTGAAATTTCCTTGAACTCAATGCGCTGGCCACAGGCTGAGGTTTGGGATTCTTCAAGTGTAGTCTGGCCCCTCCTGTATCATCCTCGACCACTTTCAGTGTCCCTGACCTCCACCATTTCCAAGAGGACTCAGTATACCCTCTTGCTGCATCCCTTCCCTATTAGCAATGCCAGTACTTTCAGCAGGCTAGTTGGCCTGCCCCTCTCTCCTCCTCTCCTCCCACCAGCCTGGCCAGCTAAATAACCCCGGAAATTAAAGAATTCTAACCATGCACAGACCCTCCAGGGCTGGGCTGGAGATTTGCAGAGCTGAGAGTGATCCAAAAGACCTGTACCAGCCCTGGGAAGAATGTGTGATGAGACCAGTGGTTTGTGTTGGCCCAAGCAGGCCTCCCATGGAGTTTCTTTGAATCTGTCACCACATTAAGACAGAGTTATTAATGGCTGTAACTCATTATGTGTCTCTAATCCTTACAGCAACCTTCCCTATTAAATGTCCATTTTAAAGGTAGGTTAAGTAACTTGTCTAAGGACACAGGGCTCAGATACATAGGAGAAATATAGCTCTTGGTATTCAAACCTGGACTTTTCTAATTCTAAGGCCAGGGTTCACCTGGTGGGCTTTTGATGAGCACTCTAGGAGGCTGAGGCAGGAGAATTGTAAGTTCAAGCCCAGCCTGGGCAACTTAACAAGACATTGTCAAACTAAAAAATGAAAAAGGGATGAAAATGTAGCTCAGTGGGAAGGCCTTGGGTTCAATCCTTGGTATTAAAGAAAAATGAAAAGGAAGAAAAGAACAAAAGAATTCTTTTAGTGGCCAAGCTGATGTCAGGTGTAAACATTTCTGGTTGGGTAGTCTTTTAAATCAAGGGTTTTCTTCATTTAGGAACAGACCAAATTCTTGCCTCATCTCCTCTTCACTGGGTGGTACACACTCACACTCCAGAACCTACATCTACCAGAAAACAGTCACATACTGTACATGGACAGTCTGTTGGTGCTGGTTTGTCTCTTGTGACTTCTGGAACTCAGGCTTGGAGCTTTGCACTCAGCCCATACATCTCTAGTACCTCAAGTATCTTAGTCCATGTCACAGGGAAGGAAGCTTTAGGCAGCTCTGCACTTCACATTCCTCCTCGAGTCAGTGGGACAGCCAGGGGAAAGCTTCATTCCCAGCTCCCTACAAAGGGGCACTTTGTCCCAGCCACGTGTTTGGTGGGTGTCACTGCTCCCAGTCCCTCTTGGCCACTTACTTCCCTGCCTCTCCAGCCTGTGGACTCATCTCCTCTGCAGCGAAGTACCCACAGCCACGGGCTTCCTTCTCCAGGGTTCCCGAGCGCAGGACAAGAGGGGGAAAGGAGACTCGCTTGCCAGCTCGTCCTCTAAACACGCGGTGGGGACTCTGGTAAAGACAGGGTGAGCCCAGAGGATCCCCCATTTCTGGCTTCCAAATTCTGCACAAAACGGGGCAGCGAGCCAAGGATTTGAGGTTTCTGTCCCGAGGGCGCTCAGCTACCGGCGGTGCGTGACTGTCTCAGGAACATCGATCCCTTACTTCCCTTTAGGGACCCAGACCGGGAAATTTCCATTTTTTTTTTTTTTGGAAATACGGAATAAAAGCGACCAAGACTTTTGCTCAGATCTCCCTCTAGGGTCCCTCGGGTAGGGTTCGAAGGCCCCCGCCGCGCGCCCTGGGGCTCGGGTCCCGGCAACTTCAGGTGCTCGGCAGGCCATGGCCGCTGTCCCCGCCAAGGTCCCCGCAAGGCTTCGCCCTCCGGCGTCCCCCACGTGGGAGGCAAACGGAAACTCAGTGGAAAAGGGCTTCTGAGCAGCGGCCACTTGTGCCCTCTCTGCCACTCGAAAGCCTCCTCGAAGAGGAAGCCCTAGGCTCCTGCCCTGCCTGCCGCCCGGAGCAGAGGAGGGCGGTCCCAGGCCAGGCCGTAGCCCTGGGGGCGGGGTGGGAGCCCCAAGACGCTCTGCACAGAAATCCCGGCAGAAGTAGGAGGAATTCCCTTCTCCTGAACCAGGGACAATGAGCACGGGCTAAACGGAATTCACGTGGAAAAACACGTAAAATGCAAGGACGACCCACAGCTGTAGCAAGGTTTTACCCTGAGCTCGCTGCTGGGCACTGCCTTTTCTTTCCAGGAAAAGGCGTTCTTGTTATCTTCCTGCAACAAGTGTTTGCAGAAACTTTCCTTCTGGATGGGTTAACAGACCCGTGCACTTACTCCTCACTCAGCTGTCCAAAGAAGGTATTTTTTTGCCTTTTCCCAAAACTAGTTAGTGTTCTTTTGAATTAAAAAAATACTTTCACATAAAAAATTCTGCAAGACTTGCTTGTTAGGTTTTCAACTAAACTTTTTTTAAACTTAAGTATTGTATTTTAAAGGATAATGCCATATAAAACCTGGCTTCCTTTAATAGACAAATGCCTGGGCGTTTGTCCTCCTTACACTCGCCTGCCCAGGGAACCATTATTAGGGCCATTTTAAGCAATTTGCAGGCAGGCTGAAGAGAATTTCTGGGCAACCCCTCCCCCAAGCCACTTTTCACTCTGCTACTTTATAAAAATTTATTTTCATTTTTTGGCTCATAGGTCAGTACAGGTAGTCCTAAAAATTGAGAGCAGCTCTATGATATGCCCTGATTGCTATTGCTCTTGGTGTGTATGGATGGGGGTTCGAGGCAGGGTAGGCATCTTTTAAAAATCTCCTAGGTGTGGAAGGTAGGAGGGAAGGACACCTAAATCTGGACAGAACTTCCAAGAGGCCAGCAGGTAGGTGGACAAATGCACCAGTAGCAAGGACGTCTGGACCCCAGATACTTTCCCCTACACCCCCCGCATCCCTTCATTGTGTTTGAATCCTATCACAACAAATTTTGGAGTCCTTTTGAATGTTTTTAAACAGTTCCAGTAAAGTTGGGTGGTTGTCAGCTTCTCACACTTTAGCCCAACACAGATCAGTTACACTGAGATAAGCCCTGTTAAGGAAATGGGCATTTTGTTTAAAGGAAAAGAAGGGAGACCGGGGGCCACTCAGCAGTAGAGTGTATTCTTAGTAGGAGTGAGGTCCTGGGTTCAATCTTCAGAGTGTGTGTACATGTCTGTGCGTGCACACACACACAAAGAAAAAAAAAGGAAAGAAACAGAAGGAAGGGTGGGTAATTTTTAAGTATAGACCAATTTGACCTGTGGGGAGAAACCTTGGAGAGGTATCTGCACATGTATGAAAAGTCATGTTCTAAATCTTTAGAAATAAAACACATTGGGTCTCCAAATTTGTTCTCCTACGATGTTATAAATACTGATTAGGTACCCAGTCTGGGCCACACAAATCTGAGTTTAGGGTAGACTGGCTGGGCACCTGCAGGGTACTGGGTGTGGCAATGGAGAAGACAGGGAGGGAACCCCAAAACTGCCTTTCAAAAACACTGACTTTGTAGAGTTCGTCTAACCAGGAAAGGGAAGGAAACTGCTTTCTTTCATGTTTATCTTGTTATCCCAGGACCTAACAGTTGAGCCCAAAGTATTCCTATATAAAACTGTGGATTACACTATCTTGTATTAACTGCCTTCATTTAAAAATTACTTACAAATGTAGCGAGGTATGGTGGCATGCCTCTGTAGTCTTACCTACTCCCAGGAGTTTGAGGCCAATCTGGGGAACATAGTGAGTCCCTGGCTCAAAAATATCACTTATAAATTGGTGTAGTAGTATAATATGCCAGTATATCTTAGGAAAAATTACAAAAAAATTCACGAATTACAAAGCATAATACTGTTATCTTTCAAAATCTTAGCAAGAAAATACTTTTAGGTAATTACTACTAATGATGCCAACTCTTAAACATTACTGTATTAGCATTGTTAATAATACTAATTATTAGCTAACATTAAATGCTAACATTAGCTAATCATATATACCATTTGAATATATGGTATTTTCTCTTATGAATGTTTTCTGTCATGGTAAGTTTTTCAAACAGATCTTTCTGCCTATGAGGTACAAAATAGAGTTAAGACCTTTTATTTGATTAAAAACAAAAAGAGCCAAACACAAATGTTTGAAGTACTGCAAACATCTTCTACTGCATTTAATCTATATAAGTCTAATAAATACAGGTTGTTAGGACCAAATGGATTTTTATTGCCAGCAAGCTCTTATACTTAGAAGTAGGAATACGGTATGTTGATGGAAGCACACCTTGGAATTTCTTACACTTAAATGTTCAGAATGGAACAAGACACAAGCCCATTGGATAATCTAGTCTATATTTGGGTTTGGTAGTCCTTTAAGCCCAGGATTATACCTGCCGACCAATTCAAGGTAATAAAGACCATTAAAGTTTTTATACACATCACAACACTGGCAAAATAACTAGAAAACCAACCTGGCACATAAATTATAAACTGTAAGGTACACAACATTTTAACAAAAGTGCAGTAGAGTTGCTGCAGTGATCAGAAGTGGCTTATCATGGTATTGTATTATGGAAAACACATGTTTCACTTTACACACAGGACATTGCTTTGATGTGATTACAGAAAAAAAAGGTAAAATTTGCTTTAAAAAGAAAAAAATTCACGTTCCAATCACAAACAGTGTCAAAGCTCATTCTAGGTCAAGCTACACAAAAGAGAATGATGTTCCAAAAAATACTTGGCATTTTCCCTTTTAGCTCTAACTTCAAGTTTCCTTCTTAAAGAAATACAAGCATTTTTATTTGGTTCAGACAATAAATATAATTACAAGGACAAGGTACAAAAAACAGTGTCAATGTCTTCCTTTCTTCTCCAGCACTACATGTCATCAGGCCTCCTCTTCTTCATCACTGTCTTTCATAGTAATGCCCTGAAGCCCTCCTCCTTCAGAAACAGAGGCAGTGGCCTCTTCCACTGTGAGGCGACTGTGCAGAGTATCATAGGTCTTACTGTTCAGTGTTCCTTCCAATACCCCCTGCAGTCGAAAGTCCCTGTAAGTTTTCTGGAGGAAGAGAGAATTTGCTTAGATAAGTTAGATTACATGATAGATATGAGGTGTGATCAAAATATACAGTGAATGTTTACATTAAAAATTTTATTTACAGTGAAAGACACATTGCCATTAATCTCCCTCAGTTTACTCAGTTGGCATTTAGGAAATCATCTTGAATTATCCACTAGTGGATTCAGAATGTGGCTGCCCACATCAGTCACCTTGGTGATATATTTCTGGAATGTACATTGAATAGCAGTACTCAGACTATAATCACTATGAGTAGATCCAAATGTTGTGACTATTAGGTGACAAATTTGTTCCCTTCCTCAAAACTTTAAGAGTTGAACTGCACAGAATTTACTGTATGAATAATCTGTAAGAAAGATAAGATGATCTGCATGTGCATATTTAGTTTTAATAAGAAGAAATTCTTAGTATTTCAACTGAGAAGTATTTAAATTAATACTGTAAAACACACTTCATTTTGTAAAATGGATTGTTTTGGAGGGCAGGTGTATTTAGGGAGAGAGTTAATCGTATTGTCAGTAAAAGAAGTTCACACTCTAAGAATTTGTGAATTCTTAAATGTATTTACATGTACATGGGATAAAAATTTTGTATGTCTTGGTCCGGAGATTTAGCACAGTGGTTCTGCTGCCTGCCTCGCAAGCGGAAGGACCCGAGTTCGATACCCAGTAATTTTGTATATCTAAATGCTTGCAGAAATTTTACTTTATTCTTTCAAATCCCCTTAGAACAGGAAGGGCCAAATTCTTACATAAAGCTTCCACAGATAGGATAATGAAACAACATTTGCATTTTTATAAAATAATAAAATTTATACGCTGTAATTATAATTCTTTTTACAGTGATTTAAAAAACTTCTTCTGTCACACTTAAAATATATAAGTTGTAAGGGCCGAGGATTTAGCTCAGTGGTTCCGCCACCTGTCTCACAAGCGCAAGGTCCCGCATTCGATCCCCAGTACCAAAAAAAAAAAAAAAAGTAAGTTGTAAGGCTTCCCTTATGTTCACTTTTTAAAGAGATTATCTTAACATATTTTCCATGACTAAGGAAGACTGGTATATTATTACAGGTATTATTCTCAATTTTTAAAGTTGGAGATAAAAATCCAAAGTTAGTTAAGTGGAAAAGCAAGGAACAAATGGAGTTAACCTGTTCTGTAGAAGCACTTTGAAGGGCTTTATTGAAATTCTTTCTGAGATGTTGTCTTGTTATGTTGACCAGGCTGGCCTCGAACTCCTGGACTCAAGTGATAGTCCTGCATTAGCCTCCTGAGTAGCCTGAACTGCAGACCTGTGCTACCATATTCTGTCCCTGAAGACCATTTTTAATGCTGAACATCTTTTACAATGCTCCTACTGTCCTCTGTTATACTAAGAATATTAAGCAGCCAAACAGACTTTAATGGATTGGCCCAAAGAATCGGTACATATTAATTTGCCATTAGTCCATTCTAAGTGATTTGGTACAGGGGATCAAACTCAGGAGCTTGCGCTTGCGAGGCAAGTGTGGCACCACTGAGCTAAAACCCCAGCCCCATGGAGGTCTTTTTTTTTTTTTTTTTTTTTGCCATTATTTGCACTTAATAGATGAAAAAAGTCAAATAAGGAGGACTATTACACTTCATATCTCAATATCCTAACTCTATAAGACATGCTTATTTTCACTGTACACAGTGACTGTATTCCTAATACTTCTAGCACTACAGAAAATACCAGAACAAAATTCAAACACCTGAACTGAAGGTACTTATTCACATGAGCTGGAATGTGCCTCCTGTTGATCCCCTCATTTAACACACCTATCATTTACTAAGGCCTTTGGGAAAAACGGACCATTATAAGGCAGTGGGAGAATTGTGGTTTCCAAATTTTATCATCCTGTCCTCTTCCACTTAACATGATGTTGAAATTTATAAGCAATATGTAAATGGTAAGGGTGGAGGATTATGTATGTTATTTAGATAAAAATTTGATATAAATAAAATTCATATTTGAAAAGCCTATTGATGTTCAAAAATGAATTGAATGTTAAGTAATGTTCTGAGCATTGTATCTGAAGTCAGTATCTTAACAGCAAGCATGATTCAGATTGAGAATTTCTTTTTCTCAAATGATCAAATCTATTTTCACTTAAGTTTTAATAGTTTAAGATATATTCGATTTACCAGCTTTATGGTCTCTAAATTGAATAAGCTTATGATGATAAACACGTAAGCTTGCTCTGAGTCACAAATCATGACTAAAGTGATATTGTCTTATGCCAAAAGTCAAGATAACTCACATTAGAACTAGTGTAGTAATTCTGAGAGGCAAATTTTGTCTAGAGAGTCTAGTAACTAGTATGAATGGCATTATTACCACAGAAATTTGTATTCAAGCCTATTATTGCCTTGTAGTTAGATTAAAAATACTGTATATCAAGAACACAAAACATTCACTGTCAGATGATATAAAGTATTATTTTTTCATTGACATATATTTGATTTTCTTGATTTATTGGAATGACTTCCTTTAGACTAAGTTGGCCAGGACAGGTCTTAATTGTAGATTTGCAATACCAAAGGCTAATTTATATACAATTAAAACAAGGTCTTTATTCTATTAGCAACCAATGGCCAACTCACTCTGTCTCAAATTCACAAAATATTATCAACACTTGAATATCCTCCCTGGCTGCCACAATGGCTTGGTTGACTCCTATTTAAGACAAGTACCTGCTCCAGGGTGCTGCTCACTTCTCTTCTTTTTTCCTAGCAAAAAAGGCAGCTGATTTATGTTAACTGCTTTTTAAATGCCTTATGGACACCAGTGAGAACATAAATGCAACAGCCACTCTGATTTTGGGGGATTAATAATAAATCAATCTGATGTTAAAATCTCACAGATAATTTGAGAGACCTTGATTTTTTAAATGGAAATCTTACTGGTCTTTATTTTTTCTTAGTAAGCAACCTAAATGAACCAATTAGTGTGTAAGCATCTTGACAGGAAAGTTGACTGTCAACAAGTTTGATGCCCCATGGGTCGCCACAGCACAAAAGAATGGCAAAGGCTGTAAGCAGTAAGGACTAGAATGCTAGGTGCAGGAGCTTAGCTCTGGGTGGAATACACCACTGCTGCAACATGCTGGCCAAGTCCTTTACAGTTCTGTATCTGTTGTTTTTGAATGACTTTGCTCTTAGGAGAGGGGTTTTGTGAGACAGGGTCTCACTGTTGTAGCCCAGGCTGGCCTTGAACTTTCCATCTTCCAGGCTCAGCCTCCCAAGTGTTTAATAGTTTCCTAAATATTCACTGGGAAAAGATCATTATGAAAAAAACCACATGGATTCTGAAGAATGATGGATATACATACGAAATTGGTAAAGTTTATTTACAGTCAAAGTAGGGAAAAATTAGAATATTAAATTACCAATTCACCATGATTTTCATTGTGAAAAGAATGATTTTTTAATTATTAAAGAGAGCTTTATCCCTTGTAAAGGTTCTAAAGCACTGGCTGAGCCTGGCGAATGCTTATAAAAAAAACCATATTTATGAAATAAGATAAATTGGATTAGCTGGGCACAGTGGCACATGACTGTAATCTAGCATGGGGGAGGCTGAGGCAGGAAGATTGGTGTGAATTTGAGGACAGCCTGGGCTACAGAGTGAGTTCAAGTCCAGCTTGCACTGCAAAGTGAGACCCTGTCTCAAAAAACAATAAAAAAAAGATAAACTGGACTAGAGTATAATGAAATGTTACTGTATAATTCAGAATAATAATAATATTACTATTATTACTAGGGATAAAATCCAGAGCCTTCACACAGAGTTACATCCCCAGTATGCACGTATGTATGTATGTATGTATGTATGTATGTATTGTATTGAGACAGAGTCTCACTAAGCTGCCAAGTTGCCCAGGCTGGGGATTGAACTTGCAATCCTCCTGCCTTGGGCTCCAGAGTGCTGGGACTATTTCCACACTCAATATAAAATTGTTGTTTTATGTTAAAGTATTCACTGGCATAAATACTTAAGCTCTAGTTTCTTAGCAAATGTATGTATACAATATATTATTAATTATGGTTACATTCTACACTTTGAATATATTTTTGTCAATTATACTTTATTAAACCTGAAAATAATTTCACTGGTGCTCGACTTTTAACTACAAGGATGTGTGAAAATGAGAAAGGGAATAATTTTGAGAAAAGGTGGGCAAATAAAAAAATGGAGATTTTAATTCTAAAAACAAAATAAACAAGCAAAATAAAAGAACTTAATTTATCTGCTAACATCAACTGGCTGAATATGTAACTTCTGACATCCTGAAGAGAGTAGACATTAAGTTGGAAATATCACTGATGCTAAGGATAATCAGCTAATCCCAGAATGGATCACAGTCCAGTATGGACTGCAGCCTTCTAGGTATATTTGGAAGGTAAACACATTGGCCCAGTTCTCTTTGATGAAAAGCAAACTTTACTTGAAACTTCTCCAAGTCACATGAATAGAAACCAGGAAGAAACAAAAGAGAACCAAGTCAAATAGAAGGTATCATAGTGTGATTTCGCTTTCTTTGTGAAACGTGATGTTTGGTAAAGAAGCATTCTGGATCATAGATATTTTGTCTGTTGAATGCATTGTATAGATAGAATTTTTTTTTTTGTGGCAATAATTTTACTTGCTACTTGTGACTAGCCACAATTACTATTATTGTAATATTACATTATAGTCTGGTTCTACAGTCCAGTAGATTTGTTTCTGACTTTGAAACAGAACTTTCCTGTTTGTGGTTCTTTCTAATATGTGATAACCTGTGTATCTATAGCACAAAACAATTTGTATTAGACTGTAGGAACCAAGAGAATAATGGAAAAATGTAAAGTGCATTAAAAAAACTTTTAATGATGTAACAGTGGTTCTCTTTGGTGTGTATTAGAATATTCTGAATGCCCTGTTAAAATAGTGATTGTTGGGTCTGATCCTTGGTTTGATTCCATAGGTCTGTATTAGAACACAAGAGCTTGGCGTTCTTACGGGTTCTAAAGTGATGCTAATAATGCTAGGACAGGAATGACACTTTGAGGACCACTGTACAGGTTGTGTCTATACACATACTCATGTATATGTGTATGGGCAGAGATATGAAAGTCAAAGGCTTCTGTTTAAAGAAACAGTTGACTCTCAGCAGCTTAGGGTTATGTTTTCATCCATGAGGTAGATTTTTTCTTAAGCGTTTACCTTGGGATACATTTTTTGCTTCGACTAGAATTTATAAAAATTATGTTGAATAAATATATTATTTTAAAGCTCTTATTCAGTAAATACAACGTGTAGGTTATTACCTTTTCCCTTGAAAAGCAAAGTCAAAATGTCCTGGTGAACTTACACGACATCTTTGTTAGTAGTTTTAGATCGTCTCTAGCATTCAAACTGGTCATCTTTTACATATGAGAAAGGAAATAGTTCCAGCAGAATTCAGGCAGTGACAATGTGCTACATTCATACCAAGATATAATAAAAATAACTGAGATTCCTCTTATTCTATTGGCAAGTACAGTTCAAGAGCCCTCAGAATAATACATGATCCTAGTAAATACAAAATAAGTATATTATGAGAAAACACTTTTTTCTTGAAGGCACAATTATTGTGGACCCACTACATTCAGGTAAATGTGCTAGGATCTATGTACACTGCCTTAAAATGTGACTGCTTACTAACAAATATTCTTTTATTTATTAATGCAAATAAATATATATTCAATAATCTGAAGATTACTTATTAAAGTATTAAGTTATGCTGTTTAAGTGTTTACATTCACTCAGTTGTATTTCCCATTTTGTGTGTGTGATAACATCTTGCCATTATTCTTTATAGCTTGATGGGAAATTCACATCTAAACACATTTTGTTTACCTTTACAATCTTGATGAGAGTCTTCAGTTGATAAATATGAAGCTGGAGATCTAATCTATCAGCCAACCACACGCAAATGACTTTCATGGAATTGCTGTACCATTGCTGCAAAGAAGGATGGGGGCAGAGAGGAGGAGAACAAAAAAGAAAACCTCTGCAGTATTTATTTAGCAGATTCGGTAATGAGAGGTAATGAAACCCTCTGAAATGACCACAGATAAGCACTTAAAGTCAATAATGCTATAATTTCCTGTTAACAGAATTGTATGTTTTACTAGAAAATCTGCTAAGTTGACCTAGGCAGTTCTTTACATGAATTAACATTATAGCCTTTCAGCTGTAACGTATTCATGAGAAACAGTGTTTCTGCACTTTGCAGCCCAGTAGACTGCTTTGTAATTTTTGGGTAACAATGGGTACTAAACATACATTATGGGACCAAATAGATGGCTAAGCAGCAGGAAAATAAAACAGGTACATTATTTTGAAAGCAAAAGTTCTTATTGGCTGAGATGTTATGTAAAAAATCAGATATCGATGTATTATGACACAACAGTCAATACCTAGAAATAATATTTTGAAGGACTGACGGCAGAAACATCTACAACTTATTAAACAGTAATACTTTGTTATACCTTTATTGACTATCAGTTAAGAATTTGCCAAGATGTTTTAAAGCCATCTAAAATCAAGACTTACTGAGATCACAGGAACACTATCAAGATGTCATGTGTAAAAATCTTGAAACAGTGTCAGTCAACTAGAGTATGAAAGACAAAGATCAGTTTCACTTCGCAAGCGTTTTTGGAGGATTTATACTTTTTTTCTGTTTATTACAACTGTGGGAAAAATACTGAAATTCTTCTCTAATATAATTTTTTGCTCCTATATAATGTATAAGAGAAAGAAAAACAAGAAATGTTGTTTCCTATTTTCAAAGAAAGATAATCTAGCCTTAATTGACATTTTAAGGGATTCAGTGATTATGTGACAGAGCTAGGTTTATGTAACATTGTAAAAAGAATGGTACCATATAGATAATAGAGAAATACCAGCATTCATTCATCACATAGGAAATGACAAAAGAATTTTTGAAAGAGATTTTGTGTCTCATTTGTATATACAAACACAACAGCAGTACCAACAACCATATTTTCAGGTATATAAACACAGAAAGATAGCCTTAATATTTTTCTCCCTACAGCAAAACAGTAAATCTAATTTCTAAGAGGAATCTTAAGTGATATAAGTGTGAAATTTATCTGGACTTGTATTTATTAACATTGTTCAAAAACAATGTAGTATAAGAAGTGATATTTTAAGAAAAAATTTAAAATGAGCTTCATATTTCATCATTCATTTCTATTAATTTGTTAGTATACTGAACTTACATGCTTAAAATGTGACAAATTAAAATAACTGAATTCTAAGTATTATCAATCAAAGGGATTATTGAAAATGTCAACTTTTTAAATTATGGGTTAGACTGTGATTTTGAAAACATATGTTATTCATGCACCTAGTTTCGCTCCTTCCTAATGGTACTTTTAATTTTTCAGGACATATCAAAAATCACAAATAAATTTTATAAAATGAAGTACCTACACTCCCAAATTCTTAAAAAATAAAGCCCTAGTGAATTCAATACCTCTGCTAAAATGTTAAATCCCAAATCTTTTATATATATTAACTTTAATTTCTGATGTTATTTAAATTACATACTTATTTATTTCAAATTATTTATAGCCTCAACTTTCTGAGTTCAATTTTACTACAAGTTAACACAGGCAGTGACTGGCAATATTGAATTAAACATACTGAATTAAGCTTTTCACCCTGTATCACTCTCCAGATAATCTGAAAGTTAAAATGTCAAAATGGATGTGATTTTTGAAAATTATAAGGGATTAATAAATTAAGGGATAATGAATTTTTTTTCTGTTAAAGAACAGAAAATATATATTGTACAGTCTAGCATATTAGTTAATCTGTTAGACTATGCAATTATTATATACATGGGTAAGTTGTATAATTTGAGGAAAATGAAAATACTTTCATAAAATTATTCCATACATTTATGTCTTTAAAAAATCCTAACAAAACAAAGCTATTTAACTTCAGTTTCTATTACATATAAATGATACTTATCGTTAACTGAAAGGATATTTAAAGTAACACAGGAACTATTAATATAACTTCTACACAGTGCCAATATAATAATTTGAGAGAAAAGGAATCTGGGAATAAATTTTTCTAAAGGTAAATATAAAAACAAAAAGAGAGCTATTATTAAGTGAAAAACTTAAAGCTATTTTGCCATCATCTTACTTTGAAGGCAAATTACTCTACAAAGAAAAGTCTCTAAGAAACATTATCCTATCAGATGTGAATGTACATTTTTTGGTTCCTAGGTCAAGGTATTTTGCAGAAGCATTGCAGCTAAATTGCACAGATGATTAAGGGAGAACAGTAGCTGAGCTCGGAGCTTAGCCTACGCTGGCACTAAGAGTAGACGAACATCAAAACCCGCTACATTGCTGCTTTCTCATACAGAATGAACATTCCCTACCCCCACCCAACAAAATCACACACAGAAACCTCTAGCATCTTCCTAGTTCCAGTGCTGAAGTAATGTCTCCTTTGTTATGGAGTTGAAAGTACAGTGGTCCCATATTTTCAACTTGAGAAAAAGAGTCAAAATTTGGGTTAACTTCATATCTCCTGTCAAACCAAACCACACCAAACCAACCCTCAAAAATAAAACAAGAAAAAAAAAAACCTGAAAAAGGTGAATGTAAAGTGTGAATGTTAGGAAATGCCTTTCCATTTTGGAAAAGTTAATTTTATAAAATAACTTGGCCGACTATTTGCTTTTCCCTTCAGGGGATGACAAGGAAGGGGCGCGCCAGCCTGCCCTGCAGCCAAGGGCATGGCAGTACCATTTTATTCTGTGCTTTGGTCTGCACAGGAATAAAGCAGTAACTGTATATTTTACAATTTTTTCTACATCAATCCATGACAGCAGCCTACCACTTTAACAAAAAAATATGGCTTTTTTTTTCCTTTTTGTGGTTCATTCAACTCCTGTAAGGGCATGCATTACTCACTTCATTTTCTTGAGATATCTCTTTTAAAGCAAAAATAAAAGAAAAGGAAAGGCTAGGGTTGACTCTGTGAGACCCTTGTATTTATTCACACTTATTGTGCATGACTGTAGACTGGTAAATCATATTAGCAGCCTGTCTCCCCATCAAGCTGCTACTTGCTTTCCAGCCCTGGGAAGGTTCAACAAATCAACAGGAGCACGGAAAACAGAACATCAGTCTAATCTAGTGTTTAAGGTGAAGTTTTCAAACCCAATCTAAGAAGATCTTTAGAGCAAGCAACAAGCTGAAGGGCTCAGAAGGTGGTATTGACAATGAAAGAGTGTTGAAATATTGAGAAGCGCAGCACTTGTGCATTTTTAATAACAAGAGGGTCAACAAGGACACAGCTCCCTCAGTGCCAGGAGCTGCCACTGACTATGGAAATTGCCACACCAGGGCTATAAACGCTTGCAGTTCATCAGCTTTCTTAAACACCCTGAACCCCCTCAGTGGACCTTTAGTCTTGAATTAACAAACCAAAGAAATGAAAGAGGGTGCAGTCTGAATGGCTGGCATTGATCCCCAACTGTGTCAGCACTGCTACAGGCCCTGAAAAACTCTCTCCATTGTCAATAGAAATTGACAAACCTCCTTTCCTAAATAGTGCAGCTGAGCCAGGCGGGCTCCACGCAGCTGTAAAGGGCTCTGCTCTTGGGGCTGGGGAGCACTAACAATAGAACAAGCATGAGCTCTTTGTCAGTCCCAGACTCGGCAATTTTCTAACAAGGATTAAAGTTGTTTCTCCGCAGAGCTGCTGAAAAGAGATTTAGCAACATACCGTGCTTTCTTCATGCAAGTTAAAGAGAAGTAGTTAAGGAATTTCATTACTCTGTTGACTGGTGGAAATACAAAACAAATATATTAAATATGCACAACTCCCTTTTCCGGCCTAATTTACAACATTTTAAGTATGATTCCATTAAATATAACACTTATCACCTAGGAACAAACACTTCACATTTATTTTGGGAGTTTTATTTTTCAAAAGTCCAGCTGCTTGCCACCTGGAATGAGGTCTCAATACATACTAATGCACAATGCCTTTAGACCCTCTGTGGTTGATATTCCTAAATCTGAATCACACGACCCCATAGGGTTTATATATCATGGCTGCTTCAAGCAAATGATTTCTGTCAGAATGTGGCTTCTGATGATGATGGCAAGGTAAAAACAGATGCTTAGGTAGGGCACAAATCTGCGATATATTTTCTGCTTAAGTGTTTAGCTTTTTATTGATTATGAATTGGCACAACTGGTTGACATATTTTTATTCTTCTCCAGCTATGCTTGTCTCAATAGGTAAACAAAAGAAATAAAGAAAGAAAGAAGGGAAGAAAGAAAAAAAGAAAGAAAAGAGCCAACAATTTTTAGTGTATTAAGATTTGTTATGGCTAAATTTTCACAATATATATGTATTTCTTCACTTATTTCAAGAGAAGCTGTTTTATGAGTTGAAGCACTGTACTGAAATCAGATAACACCTAGAAAATTTCATCTTAGGAAGTATATACTTTTTAAGTGTAAAGTTGAATAAAAGAACAAACAAAATTTAAAAAATACTAAAGGCTTTGATGGCTGAGAAATATAAGCCATCCTTAGGATCATTTAGTGGCTTTAGAAACCAACAAAAATCTGGCAACACTGATGCCCTATAGTTTTACGAGTATTGTACATTAAAAAGTATAACTGCTTCATTATTCATTGAGTGCTGCTTTTGTCAACAGTACATCTATTTAATTTCAGTGACTTGTGGCTCTCTTTCACTCACTCTCCATTTCTAAACACTCAAATGTGAACTGTATATTAACCGTAAGTGATATAAGGCCATCGGTCCCCTCTCTCATTTGAGGCATCCCTCTGATGCTGTCTGATCACAACACTCTCCAAAAGCAGAAGCATTTTGAAAGTTTTAAGTATGAGATTTTTGTTGACTTATAATTGGATAAAGAGAGGTATTAAGGAAAACTGAAAGCGGGCTATTTACAGCTAAACATTCAGGAAGTATTCAACCCAACTGACCTCTACAAACATTCTCAGCTAGGCCCAGAGACGTTCCCGGGGGTAAGAGGGCAAAGATCTGCGGACATAGCAGCTGAGGACTGGCAGGTGAACTGACTGGTGAAGGCACAGCTGGGGGCGTGGGGGCAGGCAGTCCTAGCCTTTCTTCTGATACTCTTTGCTCGACTGAACCTGTCAGTTGATCTGTGCATGTCTCCGTTTTCTTACCTATCAGAGGGAGGGCACTGTATGGATCTAGCTTTAACATAAGATTCCTATGCACAATAGAAATATTGTGAGTTTAGATTTGACTGTTAGAGAAAAAGCATGATGAACTTGTGATTCTTGTAAAATTGAACCGAAGAGAAAAACAAAATTGTCATTCTTTTGGTTTTTATATGCTTCTTCACTATAGCTTAATTTTTCTAGAATGAAAAAAAAAATCGAAGTCTCGAGTTTCAGAACTTTCTACTGAGTGTTCTTTTGTTTTTAATTTACTCATTTTGGCCTCTTAATGAAATACAGTAATATTAGAAAAAAAAACCAAAGTGTAATAAGGACTGAATAAGATTTATAAAGAACTGTGTTATTTTTATTACCTCCTTCTTCTTCCTCTTCCTCCTCCTTCTGGTTTTTCAGTACTAGCTTTTTCATCTAGGTTGATTTAGGGTCTTCACACTAAGCTACATCCCCAACTCTTATTTTATTTTATTTTTTTTGGTACCAGGGATTGAACTCTGGTCCTTGCACTTGTGCAGCAGGCAAAACTACTGAGCTAAATCCCTGGCCCAACTCTTATTTTTTTAGATAGTGTTTTGCTAAGTCAGTAAGTTTCCCAGGCTGGGTTCAAACTTGCCTAAGATTTCCAGAGTACTGGGATTGCAGGTGTGTGCCACCTTGCTTGGCTTATTATTCTTATAAATTCTGATTATAAAAGCATCTGAGTTTTTATTTTCCATGGGAAGTTCAAGTGAATGTTAAAATTTTCTTTAACTCTTACAATAATCTTGAACTAGATATTATTAGTTCCATTTTACTTACCCGGAAGCTAAGCTTACATAGGGAGAAAAATGAGTTTAGAGTAATTTGCTTATTTAAGTTTGTACAACAAATATATTAAGTAAAGGTAAAGATTTCAGGGTAAAGATTTCTCTCCAGAGTCAGTTTCTGTAACTACTATGCAATTCTATTTTCCTCTAGGAAATAGTCTGGATTTATGATCTGTCAATAAAATCTCTGATTCTTAAAAGTAATTTGATGCTCATAGAAGAAAACTAAGAAAAACAATTACCATTCTTGGAGGTTCCTGAATTATGGCACAGGATTGTCTACAAATTCAGGAGATGTCTTTTATTTCAAAGAAGCTAATTAAATCTTCTTCCAGGTTGAAGCAACTCACATTCCCAAAGAACAAACACATCTGTAACTCCCATAATATAATGTGTAATATAAATAAATTCTTTGAAGACTCACACTCCATGTTAGATAATCAAATGGCTGCATGCCGTATCTCCCTTATATATATGTTGTTCTTTTTTTTTTGGTACAGGGGATCGAACTCGGGTCCTTGCGCTTGCGCAGCAGGTGGCGAAACCACTGAGCTAAATCCCTGGCCCTATATATGCTCTTTTAAAGGTTTGTTTAAAGTGCCATATCTCCTAATGCTTGAAAACCCTAGAAAACAATTTATTTTCACTGTAGTGAAATAATACAATGTGGAGAAGAGATCCTTGGTTCATGCATACACTATGTGGTCTTAATTATTTTTTTTAACACAGAAGAGAGAAGCATTTAATCCATGTCTTTGTTTTTCTTCTTCATTTAATAAAGTCATACTCAGGGTGATTTTCATTTTTTAACTCCACCAGGAAGTTCTGCATTCATAAGCATTAAAATACTTATTAAGGAACAGAAAATGTAAAAAGCACCAACATGGAAGTCTTGGCATATATAGATACCCCATAAATGCTTGTTGACTACTGAACAAATTTCTTTATCTTGGTAGTTTCATTCTTTCTCCTTTTGAAAGTTCATGACTATAATAACTGGGATAATTCCAGGTGAATTAGATTCCCTTCAGTTGGATAGAAGATTATATGATATAGCAAGACAAGTTTCATAAATTGAAGCTGCATGAGCTGTGGTCTGTCTATAAGTTTATTTGGCAGTCTAAGGGACTGTCTATAAGTTTATTTGGCAGTTCTTTTCCTGGTGCTAAAAAGATTAATGGCTATAAACTGAAAATTTCAGATAATCACTTGTTCCACCCTTCCCATCCCTATTCTGTTACCAATGACAGAATGCATGCTGGCCTGGCTAATGTTTTTGAGTGAAATGATTAACTAATGGTTTGGCTGATTCAGGGGCCAATCTAGTTTCAATGGTGCCCACACCAGCTTGGAGAAGGCACATCTTTTAAGAATGATTCATTTGGGGACTATGACCTTTTCATCTAGCTAAATCACTTGTTCTGAATACTGTAAGATTTTGTTTAACACTGTTTTAAATCAACAACCTATGTTCTAATGCGACAGTGAACCCATGCAGCTCATATTAAATTGTACAATTTAAGTTTCAAGATAAAACCTAGGCCACTAAATGAGCTGTTAGCATGTCTTTCCACTTCAGTTTTCTTATAAAAATGGGAAACATTTAAAAACTTCTTTCTGAGAGTGCCACAGGCCTTGGAATAGACAACTGCCTCTCTGTCTCTAAGTCATGGTGCACTGCTGCAGGAATCATTTACAGTAAACTGAATAAGCCACATCTCTGCCACATATTAAGCTTCTCTATATTTGTGGATTCTCAGCCTGCCATTTCTTCAGTCTGGACTTCTATTTTTAATGTCATTCCTGGCCAGATTCATGTTAGCCCTTCAGACTCAGGTCATCCATTATCTCTGCTATGAAACCAGTACTATTTCTTACCAGGGAGAATTAAGTGCTCCCATATTTTCTGCTTCTAGCACTTTATCCAGGTGTCTGTAAGGTTATGGCATAATGTATTATGTCTGTCTTAATCTGATGTGAGTATGTGCAAGGCATTAACTGACCTCTACCTTTACTGGTGTCTCCAGTCCTTAGCAAAATGTCCAGCACACAGCATGTATTATGTATTTGTTGAAGGATTAAATGTTTCTAATTATTTGTAAATATAAATGATATATATAAAAACATTTTATATTTTATATGTATTTTATTTATATTTTAAACATCTACAGAACTCCTAGCCTATTATATATATGCTATAAATAAAATATAAAAGTAATGGCAGGGCAGCTTTTCATAAGGAAAAAGAAAGATGTTTACTGGAGCTAAATTCATTATTGACTGGAATCACATTTCATTAATAGAAACATAATTTATAGATGGTGTAACTGTAGAAATTATTAGAAAAGAAACAATTCCATTGGCTACAGAAATAACACAGGACTAAAGTGGAGCTTAAAATGTGACAGTCTAATTCATTTTAGGTGATGAGTGAAAAAGAGAAGTACTACAAATTAAAACCTTTCCTGATCTACCTCTGAGGGCCCACATACTCTTGCACACCAAGATATGTGACACTCCAGGTTCAGGTGCTGCTGTGCCCAATGCTGGGCAGCCCTCAAGAGGCTGTCACCTAAGCAGGGCATGGCCTGCTCCTGCGTATAGTCCAGTGGGTATCGTGAGATCCACTCCTGATGGCTCTCAGCTGGGGGCATATTTGGGGACATGGCTGGCTATGTTGCATGCATATTTTTTGTCACTTAGTGACACGTCCTGGGTACCTTCTCTACTTGTTTGATTTGTGAGGTGTTTTTATAGAAAGGTACAAAAATATAGTTGCCGTGGGAATATTCATTCTCTTTGAGGGAGTATCCTAATTTTTGGGCAAAGGACCCAGGACAGCCAGGTAAGACTGAGTTTGAGGCCAGCCTGGGCTGCAAAGTGAGCTCAAGTGGAGCCTTAACTACATAATGAAACCCTTTCTCAATCAACCCCCCCCCAACACCCTCAAACCCAAACCCAAACTCAAACCCAAACCCAAACCTCAAAACCTACTCCAAACCCAAACCCAAACTTAAACTCAAACCAAATGATGATGATAACAATGATGACGACAATAACAACAACAACAACAACAACAGCAACAACAACAACAACAACAACAACAAACCCAGGGCAGAGACATCGGGAAAATGTGGTTTGACCTTGAGGTCAGGGTATTTGATGTTACAAGTACTGGAACTAGGTACAAATCATGTTGATACTAAATTATTGGCAAATTTCCAATCACTTGAAACAGAATAAGGATGATCATTTATTTGAAAGGATATATGATTTTAATTATTTGTAGTATTTTCATTTGAAAAAAATATCTGTATCTATTCTGTAGGTAAAAAATGAAAAATTAAGTGGCAGTTAACCATTTCTCAAGAAGAGCCATTTGGGCATCAGAATGTAAGCTCCTCAGGGCAGGAACTTGATCTACCTTGTTTAATATTGTGGTTCCAGCTGCTAGCACAGTGAGCTATCTTTAGAAATCTTTAATAAATACTAGTTGGATAAGTAATAATAATAAAAGGAGTTCTCTCTGTTCTAATTAGAATCCCATGGTGTCACTGTGACACATGTATCAAACTATTTGGGACAAAGTCAGTCCCTAACACCCGAATCCTAACATTCACCACCATTCCTTACATGTGGTAACTGAGTGGTGAAATACTTGTTTTCTAGACTTTTTACACGCAAAACATCTTTTGAATGGATATTCTCCATCAGTAAACATGTATGAGTAGGGCTAATAAGAAAGCCAATAAAAATATGTCGACTATATAGGATCAAAATTATGGAGAAGAGCAAAGCAAAAGTATTAGAAATCTATGTATTAGAATGCATAAAAAGAAATGACTTGAAGGAATCTTGTTCAGCCACATTCAAATACTGATTCCTGTTCCTGACTCTACATCCTCAGCATGACTGAGAGCACTTTGACAAGTTTCAAAGGGCAGCCACAAAGATGATTAAAGGGCTAGAAATAGGGCCTGTGAAGAGAAGTTAAACAAATAGGGATTATTTATCCTGGAGTAGACAAGTATGACAGGTGCCTTTATAACTGTCTTCATATATAGGAAGGATTATTTGCTAGAGGATGCTGGCTGCCTGTTTTTTGTTCTCCAGTGAGAGAAAAGGGGGAAATGGGTTTAAAATGAAGTATAAAGAATTTAGATGAGGTGGGGGTAAGAAATTTCCTTTTTTCAAACCAAATATTTTGTTCACATTAAGATAGTGAAATTTGGATGGTTCTCTTCTGGAGTTGGGCTAAGATTAGGAACTATAATAGGTCTCTTTAGGTGTTTATGTTCTTTAAAATGGTCATTTTATATAATTTCCTATCAATGCATTCAATAAACCCACTGAATGATGGTTTAGCCACAAAAGCTTCTTCCTTCCACAGATGTCTTTTAGTTGGATTTAGCCAATAGTGGCAACCTAGCTGCCACTGCTGTGCCCATGTGTGAATAGTGCTGACCCTGCAGAAGGGGCTGTAGAGCGGGCTCAAAAAGGAGGTGGCTCACAGAGGGGGAGTACAAAAAGCCACTGTAGGCAATGGCCTTAAAGCCATATGTGTTACCAGCTTATGAAATTAGGACTGAAGGAAAGGAGAGTAGTAGCTGTCTGCTCTATGAAAACAATGTACTGGTCAACTTCTAGACATGCTGGTCTCAGGGGAGGTCTAGGCATTCTCATTAATAAGTCACTCGTGGCCAGCTGAAGTGCAGGCATGCAAAGTCACCGGGGTAAAGCCAGGATCTACGTGGCAGAGTCAGAATTTCCAGACCATCTTAAGGTGAAATTTTGGAAATGTTCAACATGTTGCTTATAATCTAACATGTAGAAATGTGTTAGTGATCATGTTCTAATTTCTTTAGAACTTATTAAGTCTTTGGCTTGTGTGGATGAATGCAAATGCATCTTTCTGCAATTGATGTTCAGAAAAATTTCTCAATGAATATAAAATTCTGTCATCTTCTATTCATCGACAACAATTTTACCATTGCTAAGAGAGCTTAGGTGATCAATATTTTTTTCTTATTCAAGCAAAAATTTCCAATCAGTTTGCATGTGGAATTTTTAAAAATTGTGAGTACAATTAAAGGTGAGTTGAGGCTCTGGTGGAAATCCAAAGAGCATCAGCAAATCTGAGCACTGCTCAGCTTTTGAATTGCTTTTCTACTTCTCAGTTCTTTTAAATGCTTTTCTATGGCAGGAACATTTTTCTTAATTAGTCACAGCTAATTAGTGTTCTGGCATAGACAAGTAATCAGAAATGTCAGAGCTGCAAGGCTACATCTCCCTAATCCTTTGATAATAATTTAGCCTCCTGGGAGGGCCCCAAGCTGCGGTAAGTAGTGACTGACAATAAGGCAAAATTAGGTGGGCAGCAGACCATTAGGATAGAAAAATAAAAAGCACTACCAAATCCTGCTGAGCACCATCAGGCAACTAACTGCACTGCCAGATGAGGTGCCTGTTTAAGCCTGTGTTGTTAATTAGCTGATTCTACCAGACCTGCCACATATGTCCAGGTGCCTCATGCAAAGATGTGTATTTCTGGGAATGTGCCAAATGACAATTGCGTTCCACGATCACATTTCAAGAATCTAAGTAAGAAGTCCACATATTTCTTAAAGATTCTTTTGAATTATCAAAGAAATAAGATCAACAAGCTACAATACATTTTCTTGTTGAGTTTCTTTTAGGCAATTAGGCACGCTTATCTCAAGTTTCTTAGGTTTTAATTCAACAACAGCTTAGATTCAAATAAGGGCCTTTGGCCTCTCTGAACAGCGTCTGGACTTGCCAAAGCTATTTTGGCATATACCATACATCAAAAGTAGATCCTTTTATAAATTCTTACACTTACAAATAATAACATTAAAATGAAGATTATTAACTCAAATGAACCAGAGAGCATTCATTCTGTAATTTGAGAGGTTTTAAAGAGAAACAAACTTTGAGGGGGGTAAAAAAAACCATAAGGAGCAAGTTCTGTATAGCATTTCCTGAGGCAGACAAGAAAACATAGAGAACAGGTTTGATTATGAGTATCTTAAAAGAGATCAGCCAACTTCAGTAGGAGTATAAATACATAGGTAAAACAAAGCAGGAATATATACAATTAGAAACAACAACAACAACACTGCAACATCTGGAAAGCAGTGTGTTAAAGCAGCTAACTCTGGTGCTAAAATATGTGAGATATGAGGTAAATAGATGCTATTTCTAGAAGATATATAACAAATGGATTATTCAAGCTTTTAAATCTACTTTTACAGTACTGAACTACATAATTAGGTATCAGGGCAGAAAATATAACAATATAACAATATTTAGAAATAAATTATCCCAGGAAGCCTCAAATATATCATTGAACTTATTATTTAGTCCTTTCTACTGATAGAAAAGGAAAATAATTATGACACATGGGTAATATTAGTATTTACTTTTGAATGTTGACAGAAAAATCATGGTTGGGCATAAGGGACCAAAAGTTAATGTATTATATTTGTATACTTTTTATATAGAAACAAAAACCCAAACCAAAACATACTCTGTAATGGTAATCTATATTAATTTAGTCTACAAACAAAGCTGTATAATAATTTGAAAGAGGAAGATCAATTGAAAAGAAAATTGCCATTTTTAAATTGACATTCACCTGAGAGAGTATATCTGTCAGAGAATTATAAGAAAAGAAAGAGGGCAAAGACAGTCTTCCATCTCAATGGGTTCTAGCCTTTATTGCTAATAAAGAGGTCAATTACATAGGCATAAAACCTCACCCAAAGAATATGAGTGAAAAAGAACATGGTCACTTCTAAATACATATGACCAATAGTATTGTGGAATGTTTTACCTAATTGTCATGCCCATTCATGTTTTGATGATTTTGACTATTTGTGGGAAAACAACAAAGTAATACACTGAGTCTGTAAGTAAGAGTAATGCTAATGTTACCAAAGATAAAATAAACTTACATGAAAAAGCCTTATTCATTTCATATTTGGCAGTCCAGAGACAAACGGGCACATAAGGGCAAAATTAGTTTTACTTTTAGAAGCATATTCACTTGCAATATTTTCATTTTTTTTACCATAGCATAAATGAACCCATTTATATAGTTTAGGTCAATTTGCTTAAAATGTCTACTTTTGAGTAGGAGGTAAGAATTCTTTTCATAGAAAGTCCTTAGAAATTAATACTTTATGAAACACTGGAGGAATATAACTGATTAGCTAGCATTTAAAGAATTACTTTTAATTTTACAAGTCATCATAGCAATATTTAAAGAAAATTTCATTGAGATGAAACTCCTCAATGATTAAATATTTAATCAGTTTATAACGCAAGAGAATGGTTAATCTGCATGATTTACCAATTAGATACTGCACCCTGGTGTGTCTTCAGCAACATGAAATCTACAATGTGATTGTTTCAAAGGGACTCAAGATGGGCAATGCCCAATACACGGACAAAGGGTTGGCGAGTTAGGCAAGGTTACTACAGTATTTATCTCAGAAAATAAGATGTGTTTTAGCCAGACCCCAAATAGCCACACTGTACTGCTCCTGGACCTCAGGAAATGATGACAGAGGGTAATCTTGGGCAGATGTCAGTTTTGGCTTCTAACACAACACCACTTTCTAGCCCAGAGCAGCACAGCTCTCCAGGAATGGCCCCAACATCTTTCCTGACACTTGTATACCTGTGGCTGGTACCATCTGACCTGAAACCCAGGTGAGTGAGCATCCACTGTGCCTGGGAACAAACTCCACAGGCAACATTAAAAATGGAAATGAAGAATTAAAAAATCTTCGTTATACTTCTATATTAACATTAGACAACTTGAAGATGGTTTTCATTTGACAATAAATTTAAAAAGACTTGTGGCAATGGTTTTTATGTTCAAAAAGGACTCTGGTGTATGAGAAATTGCTCACAAATCAGATGCCCGTCCCGGTTTATCCCTGATTTTTCCTACTATAGGAGAACTACCTTTAGATTTCTCTTACTCAGACAGGGAACTATTATTAATTGAAAAGTAAATGTAACATGAAGGTTATAAACTTAGTATTATGTTTCAATAACCACTTCAGAGGCAGAGATAACTTCTGTTTTACTATCCCGATCACGTGGAGAAGTGAGGCATGAATATAAAATATATGAGTTCTAACTACTGTTCTAAATTTGCATTTCAAGACAGTGGTATAAGATACACAAAATGTCATGTGGAACAACTATTGTTTTATATAGACTCTTTTCTACTTATTTACTGCACTTGCTATTACTTCTTAGCTGGGACACCTTGCTTCCACTTGGCTATCACAAAAGAACTTAAGAATTGCTACCTTGAGTCACAGGACTCTTTATGCAAATGACTTAATTTGTGTCACTTCTGCTAAAAACTGATATGAAAAGAATCACTGGTTAAAACCTGGAAGGGTTCAGAAACCGTTTGAATTTTCCAGTTTTTTTTTTTTTTTTTTTGGTACCGGCGATTGAACTCGGGTCCTTGTGGTTGCGCAGCAGGCGACGAAACCACTGAGCTAAATCCCCGGCCCCTCCAGTATTTTTACTTATGTATGCTGCGGTAACTAACCTGTGTCTGGAACAAATGACATAACTTTTGAAAGTTATCCAGACAACCAATGGCAATACTGTGGTTGGAACTGAGGTTTCTGGATTCAGTCCTGTGGTATTCCCAAAGGACTATCTTATCATTTCAAATTTTGTAACTCTGAAGTATGGTTGAGACAGCATGAACTTTGATAAGTGGACTTTGAAGAGAGTCAGTTTCAAAGCTTGACATTTAATAAGTCACTTATCATTTCTCAGTGGAAGTTTCTTTAATTTAAAAATAGGATAAAATACGGATGATGACCAGAAGTTTGGAAATGATATAGGTAAAGCACCTAGCACATGTTTTTGGCATATGGAGGTGCCAGGGAATAGCAGTGACAACAGCTAATACTATTTTGATAATGTGGAGGGCCGGGAATTTAGCTCAGTGGTTCTGGCGTCTGCCTTGCAAGCACAAGGTCCTGAGTTCAATCCCCGGAACCAAAACAAGAACAACAAAAAACAAAAAAACCTGATGATAGAGTGGAAGATTAGAGACATATCTTCAACTCAGTTATTTTGGTTAACAGCATGAACCTGTCATCATTTATTTATAGTATTTGAAATTATTTCTGTTTTGTGCAGAAAGCCTTTCATAAGTTCAACTAGTTATAGGGTAAAAGTGAATTCCTTTACATGTGTTCTATTATAACTTTTAACTTTACCATTTCAGAATTTGACAGAAAAATTTAATTTATCCTATTTGTGGCTTTAAGAGTATACAGATTTTCATCATTTCCCTCTAAAGTGCTCTGAGGTTAAGAAGCAAAATAGCTCATCTATGGAGGCCAGAACAAGAACAGTATAGAATACTCCTGCCACAGATTTCATGGTGTCTGGCTGTGTAGGTTACACAAGGAGAATGTTACTGTTGACGTTCCAAGGTGTCTCAAAGTGCTAGACACAAATCTAGGGCAACTGTCTTTTTTTTGCTTTTGGTCATATCTGATCAAAAATTTTAGAGCTATGGACATCATAAGCAGTTAGGGAAAGTTCCACAGACTTACCAATAGCCTCTTTTAGAAAGAAGATTGTTTAGAACACATGAGTTCTTTTTTAAAGGGTTTAGGCCAGGATCAATGTCTTTTCTTTCTTCTCCTTTTTTTTTTTGGTATATACTTATGGTATCTAATGAATACATTTATTGTGGGGAGTTTGCACATATACCTAACACATCTTAATTCTTTTTTCATCCCTTTTTCCCTCCAACCCTTGTTCTCCTTTCCATTTGCAAAAGCTCTATATTTCCATTTTTTATTCAATTCTCTTTTTTTCCCCATCCCTTTCCCCTTCCCTCTCCACTCCAGAATAAATGTCTTGTAGGCTAATTATTTTATATCAAAATAGTGTTAGATCTGGTAAGTGAATTTCATCCAAGTAAATAGTATGACATTCTCTAAGAGTTAAGCCTTCATATTGGATGTCCAGAAACTGCTGGTCCCTTACCTGAGTTGATAAATAATAAGGTGTGTGTGTGTGTGTGTGTGTGCATGTTTTCTGCTGCATCTGAACTCAGGAGGATCAATTTACTTACTTATATAGGAAGTTCTCTAATTGGAATAACAAAGTTTGTCATGATGTTGAGTGAAATTGTTCTGTTCAATCTTTTATCTGTAATAGGCTAAGGTTGCTAACAGCATATTTAGGGTCATTATTTTCAACTGTTTCTTGACACCTAACAATATTATTTTAAGCTCCAGCCAAGTGGATTTCCAATAATTATATAATGTCTCTCAGTAATGATCTGTTGCTTAAGATACACATTCTACTTTACCTTTCAACACATACTTGATAACCTCTCATTTACTAACTGTAATTGAAGCAAATTCAGTCTTGGCTAATTAGGGGCTCTTTGTATCTCCTCATACATATTATTCTTGATGACATATCAATGAAATTAGGGTCTATTTTTATTTTAATTAAAGTAACAGAAATGTGCAACTTAAAGTATTAGAATGTTTAAGGACATTACAATTATTTTACAAATAACAAGTCCAGTGCTCTACTGGGGATATGCAAAATGACAAAACCTTCAGGACTAAAACACAATAGTTTGGAAGCAAACTGACAGTCATGCCATATGCTTAGGTATCAAAAGAGAAGTATAAATAACCAGGACATTAAACTAGTGCATTATTTGAATGCTGGCCTCCTTGGAAGCAATTTAGTTAGCTCCATTTGTTATTGTTGCTGCATACATGTTCTTACAAAAAAAATTCACAAAGGAAGAGGAGTTTAACTGCGGTGAAAAATTCTACATTTGTTATGAACTGATGACAAGAATGGTTAAACTTTGTAGGTCACTAATAGGTCCTCCAGACAAAGAAATGAAGATGTTAAGAAAACATCCTGCCTCCCACTCCCTATTCCCAACAAATCTATCTCCAAGGGTCTATTTCCAGGACTGCTCTAGCTTATTTTCACCATAGAATATGTGCTTTAGCTATACTAGGAAGAAACATAATAGAAATAGCATCAACTCAACTTCCGTTTCTGTTCAACATTTTTGAAAAACACCACATAAGCAAAAAAGTAAAAGAGAATTTGGAAATGAAACATATGCTTACAGAGCAAAAACAAATGGAAGGAGAAGTTGCTAATATGGTTTCAGTATTTTGTAAAAGAGCCAGCTGGATGGATGATAATTTTTCTACCCCTGCAGGGCATCAAAGCTTTTAGGAAATCATTCTTTTCACACATATTAACACTTAGCTTATTAAAACAGATGATACTTTTATTGTAAAATGGCCTGGGTAGAGGCTGGAAACATAAAGTCAGAAAGATAAGATTCATTTTGACCACCCAATCTGACAAACAGCGAACACTGACAGGACAGATCATGGTGGGGATGATGACGCAGAAGACCTTCTGTAACTGCCACAGCTGAAGTGTCACCAGAAAGCCCGTGAATTGCTGTTATGAAAACATTTGCAGTAACTTGCATAATTAAATGAAAGTGCCAGAAAAGCATTCCTAAAATGCATAGAAGATGTACATAAATAAATACACTTCAAAGCAAATACTATATTTTAGAATCAGCATTGTGGTTAGTTATGCAAAGTTTTGTCTCAAGCAGAGTGGCATTTCCCTTGAAATGACTGTTAATAATTGCAAGTGAATGACGACATTGCTATTTAAATTGACTGCTCTCTTAGTTACTTCTATAGATACTCAATAAACAAAACTTGATAATCATGGTATCTAAAACCATAATCCCCTAGGTCTCTTTGTCATGCCTAAGGGAAGACTGTAGTATATATTTTTTAACACATATCAGTACCTTAAATAGAGATGAAAATGTTCAATAACAGTGCAGTGGCAGATACTTGGCTTTCCTGCAGTGTGTTTCTTTAACTGAAGAATATATTGACTCAAAAAACTTCTACAGTAGGAAACAAATTCATTACCACATGTTCTGTTTATGGAATTCTGCAAAGGCAAATGAAATGAAGCTGTATACAATGGTAAACTGATTACCATTGTGCTTGTTAAAACTAACCTCCAAAGGTTGTTGAGACTCTCCTTGTAAAAGTGACAGTTTTCATGTAGAAAAGGAAGCTAATTAAGGCTTCTATCAGCAGTCAAGGAAATATAAAAATTATTCACATATTTGTTGCATAGAAGGAAAAGGATCAAGAAGAGTCTGCTCTGCAAACATAACATCAAAATGCAACTTTTCTCTTTGCAGTACATCTTTAACACCAGCAAACCTTTCCAGTGTAACTACTTACATCAAACAACTTTTCTATATACATTTCTTCATTGACCTTTTCTCGAAGAATGTCCTGGTTTTGCCGCACAAACATAATATAGGTGTCTGCCAGATCCATTCCTGGTTTCTGTTGTAAGGGAAAAGCATAAGGAATAAAGTAATATTAGGTTTCATTAGGAATTTATTATTTAATTGTTTCCTGGAAAGTAATTTTGAAAATTGCTCTAGTAAAATATGATGTAGACTAAATAAAAATAAGAACCTTCAATAAATTCCATAATTAAACAGTTTATGATTGATGGTCACTCTTTGAGGTCATATTTATTATTCAAAAGATGAGAAATATATAGTTGTAAGACTGCAGATCTTTTTTTTATTTTTTATTTTTGTTTTTTCATTATTTTTTTGGTGCCAGAGATTGAACTCAGGATCTTGCGCTTGCAAGGCAGGCACAGTGCCACTGAGCTCAATCCCCGGCCCTATAGATACCTTTATAAAAGGGCTATGTGAAAGGTCAATATGCCATACAGTATAAATGAGAGATTTTTTTTCAAAAACTTCTCACATGAAATTATTTCCTAACTATAAGTACAATTCATTTTTTCATCATCTTTCACTGGTTTATCAATATGTACTATTGAAATATTTGTTTTCTTTGGACTGCTTCTTTTGACTACTATGATATTCAGGGGAATAAGTTCACCAGTCTGGGCAGCATAGCAAGATTTTGTCTCAAAGTAAAAATTAAAAAAGGGCTGAGGAGCTGGGGATTTAGCTCAGTGGTGCCAGGCCTTCCTCAAGAGCACAAGGTCCTGAGTTTGATTCCCGGTACCTCCAAAAAAAAAAGGGCTGGGGATATAGCTTAGCTCAGTGATACAGCACTCTTGGGCTCGATTCCCATGCTGGGAAGGGTGGGATAAAAAAGATTTAATATATTATGAAGTGAAACATAAACCATGTTGTATATTATTCACTGCTTTTACTTATTATTTATCAATACTATCCCAAGGATTTATTTCAGACATTCAATAAGAATACCAATGAACTAGTCTTCTATGTAGAGATGAAGAGGTGAATTACTTAACTTTCTAAAGTTATCTAACATTTGATATCTTCTAATGTTAGAGGAGGTGTAAGAGTTAACATTGTTTTTCTTTGCTGTAGGCTAGAAAATCAGTACTAGGAAGGGATAAAATCCTAAACGGCTATTAAAGAGTTTTCTCTTGCAACTTATGATTAGTTTTGTTTTGAATTTCACAAAGCATTACTAGCTAATGAAAATATCTACATCTAGGTTTAATTCATACTTTGCATTATTTGATTAGAGTATATTAGAACAAAATAGTGGAGCTGATGTCCAAGTAGGATAGCCTTGCATCATTTCATGTCCATACGATGCACTTGTAACCCTCGGTAAGAACTCATCTACAAAAGTAAATATTATAAGAAAATCAGATGGAAAAGAACATAGATCATTTAACTATTACTACTTCTGGAAAAACAACTCAAGCTATACATCTAAGTGATGCTAGCATAGTGGTAACATCTTCTTAAAGAACAGAAAGTCTTTGCCACGTTTTTTTGGAGGGGGGAGAGAAAATATTTTACATATCATAATAAAATTGGCATCTGTTAACCAATATGTAGTATAGGCAATAAGCTATCATACTTATGCTATTTATAGATGTTTGTTTGCTTTTCTGTTAGAAAATTATTTCTGTGTGGTAAGTATCATTCTTACTGTTCTTATATTCAGCCTAAATTTATATACCATATAAATTCAAGAATCTTTATACCATAACACTATATAAAAAATTAAAATTTGAAATACCTATACATATAAATGTCCATACTGGTCTCTCCTTCAAAAATATCCATACATAACATATACAGCAAACCTGAAGGAAGCAACTTAACAAATTCACTCCTTCACTATTTTTCTACAAAATTCTTATAACCAGCATTTGAAAGTCTAAGTAACTATAGCGAGGAAAATGTGGCATTTCTTTGGGGGGTTGGGAGAGTTATACATCAAATTTTCAAATGAAGAGGCAGGTTAAATTGTACAAATTACTGGTACTGATATTTGAGGAGGGTAACTAACCCATAAGATAAATATCTCTCTTTATGCCTCTCAAACTTTGTCAAAACACTGAAAATGAGAAAATATACTGCCACAGGATGAAAACATGAGAACAGTTTTCTATAATTAAGAGCAAGTTATCTCAGTGTCTGAGTTTCAGGCAGGTACCTGGAAACAAGATGATATGATACATATAATACCAAGGCACTGGGTATAGCTATACTGGGAGTGGAAGAACAGACAACCCAGAGGCTTGCCTTAATATTTCTCGCCACCCAACTTCAG
This sequence comes from Heterocephalus glaber, assembly GCF_053883595.1. Classification (NCBI taxonomy): domain Eukaryota; kingdom Metazoa; phylum Chordata; class Mammalia; order Rodentia; family Bathyergidae; genus Heterocephalus; species Heterocephalus glaber. The sequence goes on along the minus strand of NW_028258147.1, from coordinate 13,408,850 downwards.
TCTTATTTCTGCTTTTCAAAGGAAAACTATGCCTGGAAATTTAATCCACTCAGTCACTTAACCCATCAGACTCAGTGGAAAGGAAATTCTGGCCAGGAAGAGTAAGGAATAATAACTTTATACACTTGCCATAGACAAAAGGATAATTTTTTCTATTTCCTTGATCAATTTCAAGATATCAGATGTGAAACATTTTCCAGGAAGAATTTTATCTTTTATCACTAAACTCCAACAAATACTTTATAATTTAATCCTAAAAGAAAGCTAAATTTTATTTCCTGCTGGCTGACTCAGAGGACAAAATACTGAAATGTATAAGTTGGGAATTTTTTTTTCTTTCCCCTGCCCCTCCCACTACCCCTACCCCTTTGGACCTTTTCTTCCTATTTCACATTATCGATTATTCATTCTAATCACTGGTACATTTTAGGTGTACAATATAATGACATTCATCATTGGAAATTTCCACCTTTACATAGTCTCTCTTGGTTCTTATTTTTCACCCTTGCCTAGCCCTCCCTTCAACCTCTCCATTCCTATTTACAAAGATTTTGTTCCTATTTTTCCATTTTCCATATTAATTCCATTCCCTTCTTTCCTTTCCCCTACCCCTCCCACTTCCTTCCCCTTTGCCCCTTTTCTTCCTATTTCACATTACTTATTATACATTTTAGTCCTTACACTTAGTTTCTCACACCAGAGAAACTATTCGGTATTTATACATGTGTGTCCTATTTATTTCACTTAAGAGTATCACCTCAATGTGCATCCATTTAGCTATAAATATCTCTAATTTCTCATTTTTTCTGGCTGAGTATACATATATTATAACTTTCTAAGGATACAAAAGTCTCTGGTTGAGGATGTGAAATAAAGCTCATTTAAAATTTTGTTCCAACAAATTCTTTCTTTTTCTTTTTGAAATTGCATATTCTTCTCCTTTAGCAAATTAAGATCTATTTGCCTGGAAAACAAAACCTAGAATTCTTACATTCCTCATTAGCATTATTTCTTCCTTTATCTTTGAGCTGTTTACCTATTCTTGAAACTGTGACATATGGGAATTTCACACCTAGTGAATATATTTTCATGTAGCTTGTGGCATGAGACTATAATCATTAAAAGAATATACACAAGTAAGAGTAACTGCAACAGCTGGTGACATTTACCAATTAGAATTATAGTTCTTTAAAACACTTTATCCTTCATTTGGTTTATGAAGGGTAATTATCTCTGATAAATTGCTGAAAAAGATGTAATTTTCCTTTTAAACAGTTTCTACGTACAGTACAAATGTGTTTGGATAGAAGACATTAGCACTGGTTCAGTGCTCCTTTGTACTAGGACTCTTGTTTTATGGCAGTCAAATTTACACACTTTGAAAATCACTGCATATAATTCCACCACTAAATGTTTCTTATCAGGAAAGGAAGTATACTGAAGAAAAAAATCAAACTAGGCACAGTACTAAGTTTTGGGGCATGTTTTGAAGTGTAAACAATGCATGTGATTACACTGTGGAATTAAAATATATAGCTACAAGTCCTGTTACAAAAGGGGCGGCATGTTGAACCTCAATATTGGATTTGGATGACATTTTATCAAGAATATTTTATCCTAGAGAGTTATATTTAGAAATCTTTTCAAAATTGGTAATTAAATTATACCTTCCTTAATGAATATGAGAAAATAACAATTAAAAATCACATGGCTAGCACTCTCATATATTAAATACCATTTAGGGAGAATAAATTTTTTTTTTATACTCTTATTTAAACCTCTTAGATCTTCAGGTCACTAAGCACTTTTCCATCTTGTTTATTAACGTAATCATCTTCAGATCAAAAGAGGAGTTCCTAAATTACTTTAAATCTGACCAGAAAAGAACAGATTTTGGCTCTCAAAGTTATAGTAAAAAGACACAAAAATCTAAAAAATTCCCCCCTGAGCATAAAGAAATCAATCACTATGGAAGGAAACGAAGTATGTAAAGGTGAGTTCCTCTGACACTGGATGGATAAGTAATCGAATACGTCATGAGTGAATGAGTTTAAGTAAGGGTGCAGACTCCAGCAATTTTTTTTTCAAGCGTTAATTACTAGTTAACCTAGCAAGATGAACATGCTGCTTAAAGAGAGAGAAAAAAATTCCTTGTTAATTATATGCTGCAAACGCTCTTACTTCCTGCTGCTACACCTAATCCCACAGGTGCAAGTCTTCGCTTTCCCCATTCAGGGGTAGGTGGGTGCAGTGCTGCAGTCATTTTTCACAGCAACAGATTTAGATACAGAAGAATCCGCTTAACCTTCCAATGGAGGTTAACAATACACTACACAAACACTGTCACGGTGTCTGTTTAACAAGGAGACAAATTTTTAAATATACTATTCTAGTCTCAAAGATTAACAAGAAGCTACAGCATAATTGACTTAATTTTAAAGTGCACTTCTCATAACGTGGAAAAACTTGCCTTTAAGAAACAATCAAGAGCGAATCTGTGATATCCTCATTCCTGATGATCTAAATGCTTCACAAATGAAATACATGCATCGGGTCATTCATTACCATTTTAAAAAGTACGTCTAGTAAGATATCACAAGATCACATCTTCTAAACTTGAAATGGTTATGGGAACACTCCATAGTTCATCTCAGTTAAGATTCAGTACTAGTTTATCACTGATCATTGGGGGACACAGGATATAAGTCTACAAATACATTATCTCAGATATTGAAAAAAACTGTTTTCACTGTTTAATATATCTTTTATTACTTTGGCATTTATACATCAATTTTGTATTTTTGTATTTGAATAAAAATGTTGTAAAAAGTTAAAATAAGTCAATGTTCTCAAAAACTTAAAAAACAGAAAGTTTTACATATACCAATGATGATTACATTGTAAAAATCCAAATATATTTATCAAATTTTCTACCAGGGAGAATTGGTATATTGTATTCATGCAGAAAGCCAAAAGAAACTACACAGAGCTGAAGCCTTCAAATTAGATTCATCCCAACACTTAAGTCTGATGGGAAGAGAAACAGTTCATAAAAAGGGTGGAGGGGAGGAAATTTAAATGATGATATTTAGAAAAATAGGGAATTTTCAAGATTTTCTAGTAAATTTTGTAATTTTTTAAAGCAGTGAAGGAAAGAAATTCTCATTAAAAAAAATTCCAAACTATTATTCCTAAAACGCAGTGGCCACAAATCACCTTTTTCTTTGTTGAACTGAACAGTATTCAAAATTCTAGGGGCTGGGGATTTAGCTCAGTAGTTCCGCCGCCTGCCTCACAAACGCAAGGTCCCGAGTTCGATCCCCAGTACCAAAAAAAAAGAAAAGAAAAAATTCTATTAATTAACACTACTATATATTTGTTTTTGACTCCAAATTGAGAAGCAGGAAATTCTCAATTAAAGATGATGGCATACCCGTTTGAAAACATCTTTGGAGGGTATAACATGTGTGCATTAGGTATGTACATTTCATTCGCCCTTCATTTGAAAGACAGAGCATCACATTACTCCAGAGTTCTTGCCCTAGATTTGGGGTCTTCTGTTCCCTGAGCAGTCTTTAAGAGAAATCCTTCTGTAATGCTATGAGAGTAATAACAAAATCTGGTATAATTAATGCTCCTATAAATTTATATTCAAATGAATGCTTTATACCATTTCCTCTGCATAGTCTAGAAACAATTGGTATAAGCATTTACAGGTTCAGACACTTCTGTATCAATGGGGAAAATCTTTCCAAAGAGAAGGTTATTTTATATAGTAAAAGGAATACCGGGGGCCAGGGATTTAGCTCAGTGGCACTGCACTTGCCTTGCAAGTGCAAGGTCTTGAGTTTGATCCCTGTTACCAAAATAAAGAGGAATACTCAATGGTAGTTTAAGACATTAGCCTGAAATACTTAAGGAAAGGAGGCAGGTCATTTCTTCATTGAGATTTAAGGGCTTATAATGCTATGATCAGCTAACATCTTTCTTGCTATTTCTGATCTATAATAAGGATTACTAACATCTCAATTTGAGGACTCAATGCTGATATGGCAGCACCAAAGGAACGACCTAATATCATATAAGCTTCACACCATACCTGTAATGATCTCAGTGATGACAAAGTCATTAAATCTGTCAGTTTCAATACTGTTCATTAACTTTCCCCTCAACTATGTGAGGATTTGAATAAATTAAAATGATGTGAATATTATTTCATTTTTAGATTTTAATATTTAGAAGGAGGACCGTGATTGATTTACTCAGCCCGATTTGGAACCTTTTATGTTTTAAATTAAGGGAGGTCTGAATGCTAGTATGCCAATGAGCAGAGGTAAGCTGTGAACTGACTTTTGGTGAGAAAGAAGAGCTAGATGGGCAAATACTGGGGATAAAGGTAGACAAGTAAACTCTCATTACAAGCATAATACACAATTCCCCATCCTTGCCTGTTCCTTTCATGATATGATTCTAAATCTGGTCCTGGTGTGTACATCTCTCTCACCAGGTGACTATGTCCCAGTGGGCAGGAGCTCCATTCCCCAAGTTCTGCAGAGCTCTCATTATGACGTAAACCAACGAGTAGACAGGTGACCTTATCTAAAAAATAAACAGTATCAGGAGCAGTTAAGCAAAGGAGGGAGGAGAGAAACACCAGTGTCATTGAACTGACCAGTTATACTTCTAAAAGTCAACACTGATAAGTGCAAAGTGCTTACTACTCTAAGATGGGGAGGGTGCAAATGAAATGTAATATTTTTTACTGTGAACAGTAGTATCTTTATTTTGGAAGCTTGTTGCATTCTGAAATTGGGCTGGAATGTGCAGAAAAATGCATGGTAGCAGGGGGTATCACTTTGAATAGAAGAAACAATTCCATTTATTTCCATTGTGCTTTATGTGAGGGAGACCATGCAGTGATTATATTGTTATCCTTACTTCACAGTTGAGAAAATGGAAGTCCATGGGTCAGGTAGCTAGTTGAGGGCAAAGGAAGGACTTGAACTTGGATCCTAGATTTCATACTAAGTCTTTGTAGCATAAAGTTATGTTCAAGCCACACAGGGGAATCTTGCAATAAGGAATGGAAAGACTAGAAATTCTTGGCAAGTATCATAAAGGAGAGAATATCTGAAAGAATTACTAATGAAGATTAAAGAACATTGATATTAAACTTGGCTATCTTGTCTCTTGGGCTTTCTTCTAGTTATTCTAACAGAGTTTCTTTTTTCTTTGAGTCATTATTTCCAGATAAGGGACCAATGTTCTATGATGAGACCTTAATTATCCTGGCTGCTTTCTGCAGGAGGAAATAAAAAGATGTATTGTTTTAAAAAGAATTATGTGATGTATCCACTATAACACAGATATGATAAAAAATCTGAAATCTAGACACTAGATTTTATTATAACCAACAATAATGCATGGTAAATGTATTTACTGAGCACTAATTCTACTTTAGGAACCATGAAATGTGATTAATCACAGTAAGCCTGTAAGAGGTACAATGATGTCTCCATTCAGAAGATAAAGGAATTGGTGTGCAAGGTCACACTGATAATAAACAAAGCGATGGAGCAAAGATTCAAACACAAGCAGTCTGGTTCTTCAGCTTGTTTGTAAACCTTCCTGTGCAGCCTCCACAGATCCATCCTACCTGATTTTTTAAAAAAGCAACTACCCCACATTATTGTTACACATGTTTTTTTCACAAAATTTTAAATATATATTGCTTTCAGGTAATCCTACCAATCTCCTATGTAAGCAATTTTTTGTTTTCTGTTACAGTATAATACTTGAGCCCTACTGAATTTTTGGTTTTGGTCTAATGTACCTGTCTGTAAAGCCATGTGAACATTTTCATTCTGGTCCTGTATTTAACATAATGGCTATACCTGTCAGGCTGAGGTTCCCCTCTAAATTACTGTTGCTACAGATTCATTCAGTCCAGATCTTGTGCTTTTTATTTTTATTTTTTCGGTACTGGGGATCGAACTCAGGACACTGCGCTTGCAAGACAGGCACAGTACCACTGAGCTAAATCTCTGGCCCTTATTTAGGTAGTTTTTCTATTTTTTTGGTACTGGGGATCGAACTCAGGACCTTGTGCTTGCAAGGCAGGCAGCAGAACCACTGAGCTAAATCCCCAGCCCATGCTTATTGTTTTTAAAAAAATTTATTAGCTCACATTTGCAAAACGAAATGAATACATTTATTACTGGGAATTGGGACCTTCACATAACACATCTTGGAATTTTTTTAAAAAATTAATTTTATTGGTACATTTTAGATATACAATATATCTAAATGAATATCCATATACATTCGTCACTGGAAATTTGCACCTTTACATGATTTCTCTTGGTTCTTCTTTTTTCCCCATTCCCCTGTCCTACCATGAACACCTCCATCCCTCCCCACTTACAAAGATTTGGTTTTCATTTTCTCATATTAATTCCATTCCCTTCTTTACTTTCCCTTACCCCTCCCACTTCCCCTTTCCTTTTGCCCCTTTTTTCCTATTTCACATACTCTACTACACCTTTTAGTCCTTATTTACACTTTCAATTTCTCACACCAGAGAAACTATTTGGTTTTACATGTGTGTGCAATTTATTTCACTTAAGAGAATTGCCTCAATGTGCATTCATTTAGCTATAAATGTCTCTAATTTCTCATTTTTTTAATGTCTGAGTAGTGCTCCATTTTATTTTTTATAAAACCACATTTTCTTTATCCAGTCTCCAGTTGATGGGGATTTGGGCTGCTTCCAAGTTTCAGCTATTACAAACTGTGCTGCTATGAACATGGGTGCATGTATATCACTGTGGTATGGTTCTTTTAATTCTTTGGGGAAGATACCCAGCAGGGGAACAGCTGGGTCAAATGGGACTTCCAGTTGTAGGTCTTTGAGGTATCTCCATACTGATTTCCACAGTGGTTTCACCAGTATACATTCCCACCAAGAGTGGAGCAGGGTTCCTCTTTCCCCACAGCCCAGCCAGCATTCGTTATTGGTTAATTTCATGATAGCTGCCATTCTTTCTGGGGTGAGGTGGAATCTCAGCATTTTCATTAGCATCTCTCAAATGACCAGTGATATTGAACATTTTTTCATATGTTTATTTGCTATTTCTATTGCTTTGTCTGAGAAATGTCTGTTCATTTCAGATGTCCATTTTCGGATTGGGTCTTTATATTTGGGAGGTGTGATTTTTTAAAGTTCTTTATATATTCTAGATAGTAGACCTTTGTCTGAGGAACAGCAGGGGAAAATTTTTTTCCACATTGTGGGTTGTCTCTTCACACTGTTGGTGGTTTCTCTTGCTGTGCAGGAGCTTTTTAATAAGAAGAGATCCCACTTGTTGATTGTTTGTGCTAGTTCACAGGCAACTGAGGTTTTGTTCATAAAATCTTTTCCTACAACAATGTCTTTAAGAGTTCTACCTAACCTCTGTTCCAGCCAATTCAGCATTTCTATTTTAATGTTTAGATCTTTAATCCATTTTGATTTTAGTTTAGTGCATGGTGAGAGATATGGGTCTAATTTTAATCTTTGGCAAGTTGAAACCCAGTATTTCTAGCACCATTTATTAAAGAGGCTATCTTTTCTCCAGTGAGGGTGTTTGGATCCTTTGTCAAAGATGAGGTGGCTGAGTGTGTCTGGAGTTGTTTCTGCATCTTCTAATCTGTTCCACTGGTCCTTGGTCTGTTTTTTTGCCAGTACCATGCTGTTTTTATCACAGTAGCTTTGTAGTACAGTTTCAACTTGGGGCTTGTGATACCCCCTGCCATGTCTCTGTTGCCTAGAATTGCTTTTGTTATTCTAGGTCTCTTCTTGTTCCTAATGAATTTTTAGTTTGTTTTCTCAAGGCCTACAAAGTATGCTGCTGGAATTTCAATTGGGACTACATTGAATCTAGATAGCAGTTTTGGAAGTATGGCCATTTTCACTATGTAGATTCTTCCTACCCAGGAGCAAGGGATGTCTTTCCACTTTCTGATATCGTCTTCAATCTCTCTTTTCAGAGTGCTAGAGTTTTCAGAGAAGAGGTCTTTGATTTCTTTTGTTAAGTTTGATTCCTAGGTATTTCAGTTTTTTGGATGCTATTGTGAAAGGAATTGTCTGCCCTATTTCTCTCTCAGTGAGTCTGTTGTTTGTGTAGAGGAAAGCTATTGATTTTTGTGTTAACCTTGTATTGAGCTACTTTACTGAATTTTGTTATTAAGTCTAGAAGACTTTTGGTGGAGTTCTTGGAGTCTTCTATATAGAGTATCATGTCATCTGCAAATAATGACAATTTGACTTCTTCATTTCCTATCTTTATTCCTTTTCTTTCCCTTGCCTCATTGTTGTGGCTAATGTTTCCAAAACTATATTGAACAGGAATTGTGACCTCCTTGTCTTGTTCCTGATTTTAGTGGGAAGGATTTCAGTTTTTTTATACGATATTGTAGTATATTTAGTATGATATTGGCTCTTGGTTTTTCATAGATGGCTTTTATCAGATTGAGGTAGAGATTGTCAATTCCAATTTTTTGTAGGGTTTTTATCATAAATGCGTGTTGGATTTTGTCAAATGCTTTGTCTGCATCTATTGAGATGATCATATGATTTTTGTCCTTGGCTCTATTGATATAGTGCATTACCTTGATTGATTTGTGTATGTTGAACCATCCCTGCATCCCTGGGATGAAACCCACTTGCTCAGGGTGTATGATCTTCTTGGTGATCTTCTGCATTCTATTTGCCAGTATCTTATTAAGGATTTTTGCATCTATGTTCAATAGTGAGATTGGCCTATAGTTCTCTTTTTTGGTTGGGTCTTTCTCTGCTTTTGGGATCAAGGTGATGCTTGCTTCCAGGAATGAATTTGGGAGCATTGCTTCCCTTTCAATTTCAATGAAGAGTTTAAACAGTAGTGGCAGTAGTTCCTCCCTAAATGTCTTGTAGAATTCGGCAGTGAAGCCATCAGGACCCGGGCTTTTCTTAGTTGGTAAGTTTTTAATTATGTTTTCAATTTCATTGATTGATATTGTGTTGTTTAGAATTTTTGTTTTTTGGTACTGGGGATCGAACTTGGGTCTATGCAGTTGTGCAGCAGGTGCAACCACTGAGAAACCACTGAGCTAAATCCCCGGCCCTGAATTTTTATGTCTTTGTTCACCTTTGGTAATTCATACGTATCTAGGAATCTGTCCATTTCTTCTGTGTCTTCCATCTTATTGGCATATAGGTTCTCAAAGTAGGTATTGATGATCCTCTGGATTTCTGCTGGGTCCGTGGTAATTTTATCCTTCTCATTCCTAATTGGATGGATTTGGGCCTTTTCTTTCCTTTATTGTGATAAGGTTGGCTAAGGGTGTGTAAATTTTGTTTATCTTTTTGAAGAACCAACTCTTGGCTTCACTGATTTTTTTGTATCATTCTTTTAGTCTTCATTGCATTGATTTCTGCTCTGATCTTTATAATTTCCCCCCCGCCTTGTATGAGCTTTGAGTTTGTTCCACTCTTTTTCTAGAAGCTTGAGGTTCAGCATCAAGTTGTTTAATTGGGCTCGCACTGTTTTCCTAATATGTGTATTCACTCCTATGAATTTCCCTTGTAAGACTGCTTTCATTGTGTCTATTTTCATAGATTCCGATATGTTGTATTGTCATTGTCATTTAACTCTAGGAATTGTCTGCTTTCTTCAATTTCCTCTGGGACCCATTGGTTATTCAGAAGTGTGTTGTTCAATTTCCATCTGTTTATGAAATTCTTGTGGTTTCTTTTGCTATCGATCTCCAATTTCATCACACTATGGTCTGATAACATACAGGGGATAACTTCTATTCCTTTGCACCTACTTTAACATGTTCTGTGAAAGAGTATGTGGTCTATTTTGGAGAAAGACCCATGGGCACCTGAAAAGAATGTGTATTCTGATTTTGTGGGGTGGAACACTCTGTACACATTTGTTAAGTTCATTTGTTCAAGAGTTTGATTGAGTTCTAGTATTTCATTATCTTTTGTCTAGTTGATCTATCCATTTATGACAGTGGGGTATTGAGGTCCCCCACTACTATTGTATTAGTGGTTATATAATTTTTCATGTCTGTTAGTATTTGTTTTATGTAGCTGGGCTCACTAGTGTTTGGTTTATAGATATTTATGATTATTATCTCTTCCTCTTAGATTGTTCCCTTTACAAGGATGTAGTATCCTTCTTTGTCTCTCAATTAGTGTTGGTTTAAAATCCACTTGATCTGCAGAGGATAGCTACTCCTGCTTTATTTCAGGTTCCTTTTGCATGGAGGATTGTTTTCCACCCTTTAATTTTCAGTCTGTGAGTGTCTTTTTGAATTGTGTGTTTCTTGTGTGCAACATATTGTTGGATCTTGTTTCTTGACCCATTCTGCCAGTCTATTTCTTTTGATTAGTGAATTGAGACCATTAACATTGATGGTTATAAGTGATATGTATTGACTTATCATTGTCATGAGTTTTTCTTTTCATTGGATTCTCTCCTTTGATTTAATTTCTTGTCGTGCCAGATGGATTCATTCTGCTGTGCTTCCTGGGGTTGTTATTCTTGTTGTCATTTCCTAGCATATTGTCTAAAATTTTTTGGAGTGCTGGTTTGGTATTCATGAACTTCCTAAGGTCCTCTTTGTCATGAAAGTATCTTATTTCTCCATCAATTTTGAAAGATAGTTTTGCAGGGTACATCAATCTGAGTTGGAGGCTGTTTTCCTTTAGTGCTTGAAATATGTTACTCCAAGCCCTTCTTGCCTTGAGGGTTTGCATTGAGAAATCTGCTGTGATTCTGATGGGCTTTCCTTTGTATGTGATTTGTTTTTCTGTAACTGCTTGTAGAATTGTGTTCTTCTGTTGGGTTTCTGGAATCTTAACTATTATATGCCTATGTGGAGATTTTTTTTTGATGAAGGCTAGTTGGAGTCCTATATGTCTCACTTATCTGTATGTCAAGTTCTTTTTCCCTGCTTGGGAAGTTTTCTGCCATCACTTCTCTGAAGTTTTCTTGTGTTGTCTGCATTCTCTATTTCTTCATTGACTCTGATCCATCTTATATTATTTTTCTTTGCATTTTCTAGTAGCTGCTGGATTGATTTCTCATGGTCCCTTACTATTTTAAAGAAATTTTTCTTTTCCTGGTCACTAATTGCAATCTTATCTTCTGTATCTGAAATTCTGTCCTCACACTGTCTCATTCTGCTGCATAACCTTTCAATGAAGTTTTTAATCTCCTGGAAATCTGTTTGCATGTGTTTTATGGATTCCATTCTTTTCCTATGTTGGGATTCCATCATGTTTCTCAGCTCCTCTATTTTTTTTTATCTGTGTCCTCTCTAGATTTATTAATCATGTCTTGTACTATGGGCACAATCTCTGCTGTTATCTGAGAAAGTATTTGTGATTTCATTTTTTCCAGATCCTCTTTTGTTCCCATTTTGGGGAGTCCAGGTGGTTGAGTATCAGATTGTTCTATCTCATTTCCCTTTGGGGTTGCCTTATGCAATTTGGAAGTCTGGTTTTGAGAGTTGTTTATGTGTCTTATTTCAAGGAGGGGGTATTGCGTGTGTGCTGCTGGCACCCACATGGCTCACCTCCTCAGTGCTGGTGGTGGCTCTGCTCCTTGGTGCTGGGGGAGGTAGTTTGGTGGCCTAGAAAGCTCCTCACATCTTGGTCCTTTTACTTCCCCTTTCCATCCTCTTCCTTCTGTCTCCCCCATTCCCAGAGTCTCTATCTTCAGAAAATTTGTATTTCATTTCCTATCATCTCTCTCTTATTTTGTTGAGTAAATTATTTATACTTTGATTTTTCTGATTTAAGAGAAATCATGCAATATTAAACATTTTGTGTTTGATTTATTTCACTTAGCATTATGGACTCAAGGTTCATCAATTTTCCTACAAATGACTTCCATTTATCCTTCTTTATGGCTAAACAGTACTAAAAATTTCTAAAAATTTGTCTAAGGTCTTCACTGTGATGAATATTCTGATCCCCTGTAATGGATTCACGGCCTGTGTAACTCCGACAGAACTCTTCAGAGTATCGTTATTGAATCATGACTGAATCTACCAAACTACCCTGAAAGGAGCAGCTCATCACCTGTTCAGAATGACAGAATGGAGGACTCTACCAGCTCTTTTGCCAAGAAACACGAGATACCAGAATTTATTTGTGTTCAGGAATATGCTGAAGCTTTTTTCTGTCGTGTATTTTTTTTAACAAAGAAAGTTTCATGAAAACTAAATATTGTTACACAGAAACATAAGATTATGTTTACAAAATGCTCTAAATTATTTGATTTGAGTCATTTTCTGTTACTAATACTTACATGTTTTCTATAATTATATATATAATTGCTATAATAATAATATCTGAGTATATTTCAGGACATCAATTTCTCCTTTTTTACATATTAGGAATACCATTTAATTTCATAGGTAATTTTTACTTTATAAAATCAATGTATTTATATGCTTTTAAAATAATTTCTAAGTGACAGTATCATGAAAAGGTATTATCTTCTTTCCCACAGAATTACTTCTAGGTCTTTATCTTCTTATTATCTTATAAAGAACATTTTTGCGTTCTATTGTCTTTTGGATGGACCTGAATAGACACCAAGAAGTCACACAGTGAGACTGTCATAGTTAGAAGAACTAATACTGCTGTATAACTAATTGGCCCAATTTATAAATGACTAAACTGAGATTACCTAAGTGAAATAGTGCCCAAGGTCAGACACTTAATCCATGGAATTACATAAAAGGAATGGAAATTCAGCTATTATTAGGTCCTAGGCCAGTGGTAGTTTGTTTTAAGAGACAGGGTCTTGGTATGGTAGCTGAGGCTGACCTTGAACTTGTGATTCTCCTGCACTGGTCTCCCAAAATACAGTCTTGTGCCACCATGCCCGAACAATACTATTTTCAAAAGTAAAATTTTAATTTTAGAATCATCTTAGATTTATAGAAAAATCATAAAAATATTATAGTCACCCCCATATCCAATTTTCCCTTTTACTATCACCTTTTAATAATATGGTACATTTATTAAACATAATATATATATATATATACACACACACACACACACACACATTATTACTAAAGGAAGTCCACACTTTATTCAGATTTTCTTAGCATATATCTAACATCCTTTTCTTGTTCCATGGTCTCAACTAGAAACATTACATTTAGTATTATGTCTCCATGGGCTCCTCTTGACTGTGCCAGTTTCTCAGATTCTCCTGGTTTTGGATGACCTTTAGAGTTTTGAGATATTCTACCAGATATTTTTTAGCATATCCTCTACTGAGATGTGTCTAATTTTTTTTTTCATGATTAGACTAGACTTACAGGCTTTCTAGAAGAAGATTACAGGTAGAGTATAATTTTCATTGTGTTAGATCAAGAGTAAATATCAACATGGTTTATCTGTTGATTTTGACCTTGACCCACTGACTTGAGAAGTGTTTGTCAGATTTCTCCAGTGTTTCTCTCCACCCCCACCCCTTTTTTTTTTTTTTTAATACCAGGGTATTGAACTCAGGTCCTTCACTTTATGAGGCAGGCGGCAGAATCACTGAGCTAAATCCCCAGCCCTCCACTCCCCTTTTCATACAGAGCTCTTTGGGAGAAGTTGCTATGTGCAGCTTACACATACCTAATGAGAAGTTTTGTTTCACTCTTGATGAAATGTCTATATAAATTATTCAGAGTTTTTCTGTAATGGAGATTTGCCATTTTCCTCTATTTATATATTCAATCACTTATTTATATTAGTATGGCTAATGAATATTTATTTTATTCTTCAGGTTATAATTCAATACTACTTTATATAGTTGCTCAAGTTGTTTTAGGTTAGGCCATGGAGAATTCTTTCAGGCTTCGATGTCCCTCTAATATAATATGTTCATTCCACCACAGTGGCATATGTAAACACTTCTTTACTTTCTGTAAGTACAAGATGCTCCACGAGTATTTGGTATATTTTGTAGCAAGAGCCATTTTTCCAAGGAGCCCTGGTTCATTTTACTAGAAATTAGAGACCAGTCTCTGGGTGCTGTATGTCCTTGTTGCTATGGGGATGCCATTGCTTCAGTGCTTTCTTAGCTCACAGAGCACGGGAATGTATGTGAATATACTAATTCACACATAGCTATTTGTGTATATTTTAAAAAATACTGTTACATGGAAATAGCCTAAATATATATTTTGGTACCAGGGATTGAACTCAGGACCTTGCCCTTGCAAGGCAGGAGGCAGCACTACTGCCGGACCACGGGCCAACTATATTAAGCAAAAGACAAGTTCAGATTGATGTTGTCACTGCTAATTCATTATAAGATCATTGTAGCCCTCTCCTTTTGCTTGTCTCTTACTCCAACAATGAGAACATGGCCCCTCCAACCACCATTCATTTATTTAATGGTTTAATTCCAGGATAAATAAACAATGCTTCTGAAGTGCTAACTTGTAAGAAAAAACATTATCAACTAGATTTCAATGTTTATTTATAATTCCTTTTCCTCCAGTCTTAGAAATATCATGCACTTCCAAAGGTCCTTAGGTCAGCACCCCTCCCAACTATCTTCAGTGACATTATTGCCTATATTTGCATTGGTTATTTTGTCACTCTCCCTGATCTTGAAAGGTGGCAACCACAAATCCACTTTTCATCTTTACAGCTTTGTCTTTTAAACAATATAAACGGAATCATACAGTATGTAGCCTTTTCAAACTGCTTTTTGTTTTTAGCACTACACATTCATCCATGTCTTTAGTGTCCTGAGAGTTCATTTCTTTTCTCTCTTGTTTTGCTGAATAACATAGCATTAGATAGATATAATAATGCCTGTTTATCCATTTAATGGAGCACATTTTTGTTTCCTTCTAGTTTTGGTGATGTATAAAACTTCTCGGAACATGTGCACAGAGGTTTTGGTATGAACATATATTTTCAAATTCACTGGATAAAATACCTAGATCATAACTGGTGGATTGTATGGTAAGACAAAGTTTAGCTTTACAGAAAGCTGCAAAATAGTCTTAAAAAGTGGTTGTACTTTTTTGCTTTCCTACTAGCGATGAATGAGCGTTTCAGTTGCTCTGTATCCTTAACATTTTGCTGTTGTCAGCTTCTTTGGACTTCTGCCATTGTAATGGTGGCAGCATGGTATCTTCTTGTTTCAATTTGTACTTGCCCTATGATTAATGACATTGAGCATCTTTTCATGTACTTACTTGATCTCTGTTTGTCTTCTTTTTCGCAGTCATCTATTCAGATCTTTAGCCCATTTTAAAAATTGGGTTGTTGCATTATTATTAAGTATTGAGAGGTCTATGGACATTTCAGATACAAGTCCTTTATCAAATATGTATTTTGCAGATAGCTTGTCACTTGTCTTTTCAGTCTCTTAACAGTGCAGTTCACTTATCAATTTTAGATCAAAATCATTTTTTTCTTTCATAGATAATGTTTTTAGTATTGTATCAAAAAACTCATCAATAAATCCAAGGCCATGTATATTTTCTCTTATAATTTCCTCTACAAATTTTATAATTTTTCATTTTACATGTGGGTCTGTAATCCTTGAGTTAATTTTTAAGAAAAGTGAGCTCATATCCTTTTTTCTCATGAGTTTTTCCTTGAGGGACTACATCAGCAAGGCATACTTGCTAGGATTTGAGGATAAACAGTAGCAACAGCCAAGAGGACCCCAACATTTTAAAGTTCATAGTCACAGACATCAATAACAGAAGTGTCACAGACAGATTTGAGGAAGAAATATCCTTTAGTATTCTGCCATGGCAAAGTCGTATCTGGAATTTACGTTCTGAAATAATTAAATGGAACTCAAATGAAACATTGTTAGGGATATTAGAGGAGTGTCTTTCAGCATGGTAGAGAATGAATGAAGCACTTCCTATCTCTTTCAGTTTTGAAATTGTATGGGGTATAATGGATCTACCACAGGGTCAAATTAAGAACTTGAGAAGCCCTAAGAACATGAGTAGTTATGGCATTCCATTCTGTTTGTAATTCAGAATAAACCAAAACTATAAAATGTATGTTAAAAGTCCAGTGAAGTTCAGACATATACATTGCTACTTGTCTTTCCTTTTTTTTTTCCTTTTGGTCCTGGGGATCAAACTCAGGACCTGGAGCTTGCAAAGGAGGCACCACACCACTGAGCTAAATCATCCCCAGCCCTATCTTTTCCTTTTTAGGACATCGCATCATATATTGAATCTTACCTCTAATTCTCATTTTCTCTCTTTTGTGCTGCAGCTCTGCAGGAGTCTGTGTGTTTAATTCTGTCTATTGCCAGTACTGATTTTCTGACTCTAGGTACAAGACAAGGAGCATGCAAAGCTTCTTGGTGGTAATGTTAAAAAAAAAAAAAACCCTCTTGCAAAGACATTCCATGGAAAGGCAGTGATGTCCAGGGGCTCTTAATTTAAAATGTCCATTAATGACTACAGTGGAAATACCACCAGGGACAAAATGCAAGTATGAATTTTAAAAATAATATCTGTCTACAAGTGACACCCAAGGCTTGCCAGGACTCAAATTCCAACATTCAGAATGATGATCTAGATATGCAATGTTCCTTATGTATGAAGAGATGATTTAAATTTCATTTAGCTTTAAACTTTAAGGCTTTTTTCAGTGTTCTGGTTAGTAATATATACATATGCCAAAATATATAATTAAACAGAGTCCCTTAGGCCTTGATCATATATAAATGTATATGGGACAGCATAATTTAAAGCAAAGGCTAATTTGATATGATGATCAGCTTAAAAGTGCTGTACTAACTTCTTGCTTATATTTATCATATGAAATTTTTCATTCATAGCTAAGTTTCATGACTTTCACTCACGGTATCTTAATTTTGAACAAATTTACAGATCTTGAGTTATTTTTCAAGAATTATGAGGAAAAACCAAAGTGTTAAAATAAGAGACATTGTTTTGTAAAATTTTGATATGTAGAAAATGAGATCTTTGATTTAATTAGTTCATCTTCATTGTTATTTTAATTCTTTTGTTGGAGACAGGATCTCACTTTGTAGTGCACACTGGCCTGGAATTCACTACATAGCAAAGGCTGGTCTTGAACTTGTGGAGATCCTTCCTGTTTCAGCCTCCAGAATGCTGGGATTATAGGTGTTCATCACCATGCCTGGCTTTATTTTAATTCTTCTAAGAAACCTGTTATAGCTTTCATTTGAAGGGAGAGGAGAGGAAGGATCTTTTCCTAGAGTTTGAAGCATTTTCTACACCATTTTTAAAAGTGCTATAACTTTCTCTGCAACTCTGGTTTCATGTTCTCATGATGAATTAACCTCTTTCCTGGCTCCTGAGTGACAAGGGAAACAGTGCACTAAAATCATGGCTCTAACCTTTGTCATTTGGGTTAGTGCTTGTTTAAGAAAAATAAACTCCTCCCTAAGGGAATGGTATGGTTTAAAGATTTGAAATAAACCTGTGGTGAATTGTAATTATTTAAAATGAGAGAGAGAGAGGGTATGGGGAGAGAGTATGAGAATTACATATAGTTTGAAAAAGCAGATAAAAATTACTTACAGGAACATCAACATATTTTGCCGCTGCTTTCACCTTAAATAGGAAAGAAATAGATAACTGAGAATTATATTTTTAACTGCTATGTACCTACTATGATAACAGTTAAGAGACAGTAAAAGAGAATTTATTCAAATACTTACAGTGAATGACAGAATGGATGAAAAGAATGAGCCTTCATCATACCTTGACAGCTTGGACAATACCCCTTCCAACACTGAAACAAACTACAATATAGTTTATGGTGAGTATTTAAAATGTTTCTCTGCATATAATCTAATAGCAGCACAAGCAATGCCTGATCCAACTTTTCCATTGGCATAAAAACCCACAGTGAATAAGCTAACAGCTGAGGTCAGCAGAATTTGTAATGTTTACTCTTTCATTCTGAACATAAAGTCCAAGGCCCCTTCCCATTGTGGAAATAATACACAAATTAAAAAAAAAAGCAGTAGTCTAGTCATCCTAATGTGAGATCATTTAAACCATTAAAAATAAGCTTAGGTTCATGAGATAATTCCTTAAAATAGCTTTCAACTTCCATACAGAAGCTAAAAACCAATGATGGTCAAGCTTAGCTCAGATTCCTTTCTACCAAATATTATTTGACCATCTCTCAGCTTTTTCTATACACAGGTGGTTGAATTAAAAAAAAAAGAAATAAAGGGAGGCATAAAGCGCTCTTACAGCACTGAGCAAACTCTGATGTTTACTAATAAGCATTTATCAAGCACATCTAATTGAGATTATTTAAGGACCATCCCTCCTTTCAGAAGCTTACACAGCAGTTTGGAAGCTCAAATAGATACATGCACTGCTGCATAGAGTGGAAAGCACAGTGGACTTAGCATATGTATCCTGATTCCATCACCAAGCATTATGTGGGTTCAATTTGACTACTGTACATCTCAGACCTCAGTTCTTCTATCAATCAAATGTGTGTGTTGGGGCACAGGGAGAATATGTAAAATTCAAATTACTCTCAAGTGTTTTGCATTTCTATAAGTTTCATTTCTATAAAGTTCAAAAGTATAGTGTAATAAAAATATGAAAAAGTAGAAATGTAGAAAGTTTTTATTAAAAAGTCTAAATAACAAAAATATGAAAAAATTTTCTTTATTGAGCAGAAACATTAACATCTGGCATGAAGATCAATGGATAAGAGAAACTAATAATACACTGCCCTACATATTTCCTCTATAGCACTAAAATAATATGCACTATTGACAAATTATATATTCCCAACGGGAAAATACTGACAAGGTTTTTTAAATATGAAAAGGGAAATTAACGCAGGCTGGTTTTTGTTCACATAGCAGCTTCTTCAGCAAAGTGATAATCGTTCCAGGGACACAGCTTATTGGTCTCTGGTGACCACAGAACTCACTGTGAGGGCGCAGAAGACGGTCTTTTCGCTATGGCTGATCAATTACTGCAAAATAGTTTATGCAGCAGAAGCAAAATCTTCCCTATTAGTTTCTTCATCACATCATTATGACATGATGTAAGAATACAGAAATAAAATCAGGCAAACTGCTCACTAAAGTTTTATTTTTAAAGAATTATGTTTGGCTAAAGTGTCATCCTACGGGATCTAAACAGCAAAAACACAAAATTATAAATTGTTCACAACTAAAAGTCAATTTAGCACTTTTTTCTTGCCTGTTAGGACTTCTTACCAATCACAACTGCCTAACTCAACTTGATGTGGTTTGCAAACACCCAGAAGACCAATACTCAAGGGCTCTGTCTGGGCAGGGAAAGGGAATTCCAAACTTAATGGCCCTCTGTGGAAAATGCCTTGTCTGTTTTAACTCAACTCTACAGAGTAAGTGTGTACTGGGTGATCTCATTTGCCACAAGGAGAGCGATGATTGCTATGGTTACCAGACAACCCGAAGCACTGAAGGCTCAAGCAAAGCACCTAGTTCTTGGTGCCTTCTATTGGGTCTATGTGTACACACGTGTATGGTGCAGAGAGAAGGCAAGATAGAAGCAAGAGTCCTGTGTTCAGATTTAGAAGACAATGTATGTGGTCAAGTTATAGTTCTGTCCCCGTCTGGCTCGAAGATAACGTCAAGTCCTTTTGTTTCTCTTCGTCCATTATACTTATCAGCAAAATGGGGCAAATGAATATATCCTGTTCACAGTGCAAGAATGGTGTGAAGAACAGTAGTGATGATTTATGTGAAAAGTCATGATATTAAAGAAATACAAAGAATTAATGCTGTTGTTATGATTAGTTAAATCACTATTCATTATTTGTCTAAGAAACTAAATATGCTAAGTCACGAGTTAATTAGGACTGCCTAGTGACAAAACCAAAAATGAACTTGGTACTTAGCTAATGGATCTATTCAGTGAAATTTATGGAGATATTTGTGAAGATAGAATAAAGTTGAGGCTGTCAGTAGACCATTAGAATCCTGCCTGTTGGTGCACTGCAGAGGACAAAGCCTTTGAACACAGGTGTCTTGCTCCAGAGTCCATGTTATTATTCACTATCATGCTACAGGATTGCAGAACATTAAATGTGCTGATACACATGTGTACAGCATATAAGTGCTCAATAAATGTCATTTTGTTATTATTATTGGACACCTTAGATCAGAAATATGAAATAATCAGATTTTCCCCTTCAAGAATATACAAAGTAGAGGGAGAGACAGACACGAATACAACAGAGCATGTCAGAAAGCAGACACAAGCGTTATAGGCAGAGAATGTAAGTGAAACTGGAGGAGGGAAAGAAGGATGCTGGAGAATTTGGCTAAGTTTCATTTATGAAGTGGCACAGGAGCTGGTCTTCAAGAGAGCAGAGGAGGAACAGATAAAATGGTACTTAGGAAGCCTATTGGCAGAGACTTTAGGGCAGAAGTTTCTCCATGGAAGCGTCAGGCAGCCTGTTTGACTTGTTCTCTCTTTAGAGTATAAACCATCATTGGGTTATACCCAATTAAGTTGTATGTGTGGCCTGTGGTCTGTTACAACAAACCACAGCGTCCTTTGCCTCCATTTCAACAACAGCAGAAACTTCTCTTTGGGTTCTACTCTGCAGTGGTCCCTGGGGAGCCCAATCCAGCAGGGACTCTAAGTGCTTACATGCTGTGAACAGTCACTGCACCTCTGGGACCAACCAGACGAGCCACACAGTTCCTACAGGAAGGTTTTCTTTATAAGAGTTAGGCCCAGGTGGTGGAAGAGCTACCTCCAAAAGCAAACTCCATTAACATCAAGATTAATAATGACATATTTTCCATTTGACTTTTAACTGCAGGGAAGAGCAAAAGTCCAAAGAAATCCAATTAAATTCTGGATGTCATTTCTGCATTTTCAGCTGCTTCCTGTGAACTTTCTCTGTACAGCTCAGGGAGTATATAAATACTTATGGGTTTGCCTTGTGGTGTCTGATCTCCTGAGGGTGTTGGGTTGGAATGAAACACTGTAATCTCTTTGTTTCCCTGCTTTTTTGTGTGGATGCATGTACTAGGTTTGTTTGGATAATATTTAACACCTCCAGTCTGTTTGGGTAATTACCACCTTTGCCTCTCCATACATACTCTAAAGAAAATGAAGATGAAAGCACTCTGGAATGACTGGGAGAATGAAACACAAAGAGTGCCACAAGGAACATTGGTTTACATTTCCTATTGCATTTTAAGATGAAATATGAATTATTTAACAATATATAAAATTGACATACATGACAGAACCAAAACTTTTAAGAAGTGATGAGGAGTCCAGCTATAGACTGATGGTTTCAAAATACAGAGTTATTGCTTTTTTAGCCAAGACACTTCATGGGGTAAACAAGGTATATCTTCAGGATTTGCAGTGCCAGTTATAAAATCTTTCACAGAAAAGACAATCATCCAGAAGACTGATCATAAAAAAATAGGTATTTTTTGGCAAGGAGGAGGACTAGGGATGTTTAATAGCAGATTTTTTTTGGTTGTTGTTAAGATGAAGACTAACCAGCATTATTAAAATTCCACATTCAACCAGAATATCACAGGATATGAAAAAAAGATTTTCTTTCCTGAATCAGTATGCTAATTTTTATGATATAATGCAATGGTCTCCTTCTCATCCTTTGTCCAGGTGTGAATCCACTTTCTCTTTGAAGCTTTGTTTCAACTGACTCTAAGAGGTCTTTACAGACCAAGCACATCTACACAAAGGATGGACAGCGCCTGATGGCCTGTGTTTATTCACATCTTTTTCTGCAGAGTCTCTAAGACAGCTCATCCAGATGTTGGTGAATTCACTGTCTTCTCTCACTGTTCCTTTTCTCTTTTCTCCCCCATTCAGAGCGACCTATCTTATCTTCTATAACCTTTCCACTGTTGCTCCTAATACTGTGTATCACTCCTTTTAAGTACATACCTTGGAAAGGAACAGGTGCCTTCTGAATATATGGCCTTGATCCAAACAAGTAAATTTAATGAAATTAATTTCATCAGGCTGAGTTGGCAAGATAGTTTCATTACATCCTCTAGGCAGTCACATAAGATTTGTTCTCTATGCTATTCTTAAGAGAAATTCAGGGAAAAAGATTCTAAATTATCAAAAAGAATATGTGTATATACCTATGCATCTGTATCTGTACACTCAGTGAGAAATTATGTCTTTTTTTCTAAGTTCTTTTTAGCAAACAAGCAAGGATATAGGAAGTTGAGCATTATCGTGATTTTTTTAATTTGCAGCCAGAAACGACAGAACCTCAGTTATAGGAATGTGTTATTAGAGTTGTCATTTCTCTTTCTTGCCTTTGTTGATTATTTGCTCTGACCAATAACTACTCTCAGGCATCCAGTTTTTGTATGGCACCTTTATCACTACCTACAATGAATTCCACTCTCATCTACCTGACTTACAGCTGCCCAACATACATCCCCAAACTGGGCCTATAGCATGTATACCCAAGTATGTATACATCACACAAGGGACACACAGACTGGTCCATACAACTTGGATATAATGAAGTCATGATTGGAGGATGAAGCAACCACTCTTTCCCTCTCTGGTCTTGTTGAATTCCATATGGTGCTATGGACAGGTTACAAGTTTGGGGACCACCAGGGTCAACTTCTGGCGGTGTTGCTCTCTATCTACCTCGTGACCTTGAGTCACTATTTTCACATTTGCAAACAAGGGGGCAGCACTCTGGCAGTTAGCCAACTTAATTAATTTTAATTAATTAATAAGGTTACAATAAATTTGATGTTTCTTGTATCCTTTCCTTGACAAGATTTACTGTCTTTCCAATTTTTCTTGGTAAAATGATCAAATTCCTTTTAGATTGGAAACAACTGTTTTACCTCTTTCTTTCAGGCAGCTTTCTATTTCTTCTCTGAGGGCTCCAGTTATAGTACCTCAATCTCAGAATAGCAGCTACAGACAAAGAATTATTTTCAATTGTTGAAATTTTATAATGATATCAGTATTTTAAGCCCATATCTCTCCTGAACTCAAGATCCAAGTATCCAAATGTATCCTCTGACATCTCTTCCCTCAGATATCTAAAGGTATCTCAGTCTCAACATATAAGTCATGTCAACAATGATATAATGACCTTGACCTCAATCTCTTTTTCTTCTAGGCACCTGAATTAGTAAATACCATTATTATCCATTCCATGCTTTGAGCCATAGATGTAAAAGTAGTCACTAATGTTTTCCTTTACAAAAACTTATATATATTATAAACACTCAATATATTAAAATTTAATACTTTATTGATGTTTGATTTTCCTGTTAAATACACATTATATAATAAGAACCTCCTAACAAAACAGCAATACCACCAAGATGTCAAGTATGTCCTACAAAAAAAGACAGGAAAACAAAACACATGTGCTATCACTGTAAGTGATACTTATGTATGGAACATGTTGTTTTCATGTGTGAAGACTATCTAGGTATCATAATTGAAGCAAAAATTTTGGTTGTAGAGTTTTACTTTTTAATTTTCATTTTAGTTCACATAAGAATTTCTTTTATTTTAGATTTTTGTAAAAAATATTTGATGCTGAAAATGTTTATTATAAAATTCAATGAATATTAAAAATTAAAAAAAAGAGTGGCAATCACAATAGCCTCAAATACTGCTTAAATAGTACTTACATTATGTGGGCCACTGTTCCAAGTCCCTATCTACATTAATATTCATTAATACTAATAAATACTAGCCCACACTAATAAGTAATACTATATACTAATAAATATTCTTATTTTATAGGGGAGGAAACTGAGCCACAGAGAGCCTGGTTCAGTAACTTGCCCAAGGTCTGAATACAAAATAATGAATACACAAGATAAAAAATTATATTCTGATATAAGTAACAAGTGGATATATATGTGTATGTAATAAAAGTGTATACTTTTTTATACGGTGGGAGTTGTTACTAACTTAAAATAGCTTGCTATAAGAAGTTTTAGATGAGTTGTAAACAAAAGAAAAACTTATTGTATTAAAAAAAGCAGAAAAAATAATCAAATATTGTTATGGCTTGTGTTTAGATTCCCCCCCCCCATACACCCCAATCCTCATGCTTCTTCAGAAGTGGCTGAATCTAGAGTGTGTGATTGATTCAAGGTGGGGCTAGGCCCGAGGGCACTAGGATTAAGGGTGTGAGTGCTGCCTCTCCTAAGTAGCCTGAATAAGATAAAAGGGGCAGAAAGATGCTGTCAAGGCCCCTTTGTTGCTTTTGGTACTGTGTGGGTGCCATGAACTGTTTCTCCTCTGCCATGTGCCACTCTGCCTTGGAGCCCTTTTAACTTTGGGTATTGGGTATTTTGTTTCAGCAACAAGAGAAAAATAACTAAGACAAATATATTACCACAATGAGTCATTAAATCACAAGGAAGACAGAGAGGAAGAGAAGAATAAAAGAACTAAAAACAGACTGAAAACATTGAACAAAGTGGCAATGTTAAAGTATTAGAATATATAAGGGAATCTTCACTTATCAGGAATTACATTAAGTGCAAATGAATTAAATTTATCAATCACAATAAAGAGAATGGCAAAATGGATAAAAAATCAAATCAGAGTGCTCAGTGTGCAGTATATGCTTGCACAAGGACCTGGGTTCAGTTCCTAGTTAAAATAAAACACAAACAAAAAGCATGAAAAGATAACAAGTGTTGGTGAGGATGTAGAGAAAAAACACTTGCACATTTTTGATGGGAATGTAAACAGTGTAGCTGTTATGGAAAATGGTGTGGAACAATCTCAAAATATTAACAAATACAATCCAACTATTCAATATACGTTCAAAGAAACAAATCAGAAACTCAGAGATATCTATATTCCTATGTTCAGTGAAACATCTTCAATTGCCAGGACTTGGAAGCAACTTAAATGGATAATGAAAATATGTACATATCTTATGGATTATTCTTCAACCTGAAAAAAGAAGGAAATCCTGCTATTTGGGACAACACAAATGAATCTGGAGTATATAGTATTCAGTAAATTAGTTAGACACAGGAAAAGTAGTACAAATACCAATTACATGAGGTGTTTAAAAAAGTGAAACTAATAGAAGCAGAGCATAGAATAGTAGTTGCCAGCATCTATGGCAGTGATGGTGAACCTTTTAGAGCTTTCAATGATACAACCAGCCCGTTGTGGCACATGTGCCGTAGGTTTGCCACCACTGGTCTATGGGGATGAGGAAATGGAGTGGTATTTGTTGAAGTGTGATGTTTCAGTTAGTTCTAGAGATCTTCTGTATGGCACAGTGCTTACAGTTAACAATATTATTTGCTAAGAAGGTAAAACTTATATTATGTTTTGCTATCCTCTTGTCACCAAAATAAGAAATTAAATGCATAATTTTGTGGCACTGAATGTAGTGATGCTTTCACTGAGTATATACTTATTTCCAAACTTATCAAGTTATATATATTAAAATATGCACATTTTTGTAGATCATATCTCAATGAAGTGGCTTAAAATATAATTATAGAGATTCATTTTGAACCAATTAAAAAACACCATTTTTATCCCTTATGGATGCTTGTTTCATTCAACTTATCAAATTAACTTATGCTTTTCAACCAAAGAATAAAGATAATTAATAAGTACTATTTGACAACAGGAAAAATAATCCATAAATAAAACTATAATTTAGGCTTCATTTTCAAATATTAACCAATAAATACACAATGTTACTTTAATTAAAGTTAAATTAGAATTCAGTTTCTCAGTTGCACTAGTCACATTTCATGTGCTTCATAGTCACATAAGCTAGTAGCTACTTTGTTGGACTATGCAGAATAAATATATATTTTTTTGTATTAAATTCTTTTATTGGTACATTGTAGGTATACAACACAATTACATTTCTCATTGGGAATTGTACCTTTACATAATGCATCTTGGTTCTTATTTTTTCCCCATTCTTAGCCCTCCCTTCACGCCCTCCACCCTTCCCTATTTACAAAGACTTTATTTCCATTTTTCCCATGTCTCATCATTTTTCCTTTCCCTTCTTTCCTTTCCCCTGCCCCTCCCACTACCCCTACCTCTTTGGACCTTTTCTTCCTATTTTACATTATCGATTACAGAATAAATATTTTTATCACAGAAATTACTGTGGGATAGTGCTGATCTTTTTAATAGCTTTTCCTGACTTAACTCATGTCAAACACCATTCATGACAGTCTGGTGTCACTTAGTGGGATTCTAAGCCATCTAATTGCCAAATAGCACACCCATTTATGCTTCATCTCTACTTACATAATTAAAGGCCACAGCTTTCATCAAAGATATTTCAAACATAAAATAGGAAATCTTTGGAGCAGAGAAACTCAGATACCATCCTGCCAACTTTGTCTGTCTCTGACTCCATATCTAGAGTCCTAGGATTGTTACCACAACAAATGAGTAAACTCAAGGCAGAGGAATACTAGTATCAGCTCCAGAATTAAAACAAGTAGTAAGAGATCAAGAATGTGACATAGTAACATATTACTGGAAGAATTATTTTTGAAAGAACAACGCTTGCAAGAAAAGCCAAACTTCATTATCAACAAAAATGTCAAGTTATCCATACAATGTTCAGTCATTTTTTTGCTTACAGCTTTTCTAAAAATTAGAACTTCTTTGCATTTGTTTTTTAAATGACAATTTCTCAGAAATCAAGGAACACAAGTGATCTTTCTCAAAATTCTGTTGAAAATTATTTTTTGATTTAAAAGGTCAATAAATAATACATTACCTTTGAAACTAGCAGTGAAATGATTTCTTTTACAGTGTTGTCAATCAAATCATCTATTTTTGAATGGTACTGTTGCTAGATTTTAAAGGACAAAACTGAATTAGTGGATACGGACACAAAGCTTTTGTCATAAGTCATAAATGCTCTAAAGCTACTAGTTATGACATATCAGATTTACTTTAAATGATCATTTTGAACATTAAAAGAACAAAACCTTGAAAATGATCTACCCAATCAACACTTTTTACATTGTGGTTTGAAAATTTTCCCATGTGCACTGTTGAGTTAAGCAGCTAATGGGGTTATTATTTAGATGAATTGAGTTCTTATCCTTATTCAGGCTCAGGAATGTGAAGGATACTTTTTGTCTTCTCCTCTGTAATTAAGGTGGCCATGTATTTTTCTAAAGGTTGGTTTAGCTGGAGAAGCAAAAAGGCTCGAAAAAGATTTAATTAATACAGCATTTCATGTCTGACAACTCTCATTCATAAATTATTTTAAATGTGCTTTAGAAATAAAATGAGCTCCCAATTGTTCTCTCTAAAAGAACCTTTTTGTTAGCCTATGTAGCAGCAGTTTATACAATTCTTACAATATGCTCAAGCAAGGGCAAAATTAAAATTTCGTCAACAAAGGTGAATAGATGGTAACAAATTAATAGGCCAAAAAAGGTAAAATAAAACGGCACTCACTCCCCATAGTTTTATTACAGCAGCCTCATGAAAGAGACGCTTTTAAATAAATACAAAAAAGATGTATTTAAAGTAAACCTGAAAGACTTTTTTTTTTCTTTCTTTAGAGAATACTAGAGGGTTCCATTCTTAAATTAACAGGAGTTGGGCTTCCACGGCATGCGAAGGCACATCCATTTAAACAGTAATTCTTCCTTTAGAAGCATTTATCTGACAGCAGATTGTCCCCAATAGCCACTTCACAGAAAATGTGACTTGTAAAGACTAACCCTATATTGATGGTTCAAGGCTTCTTGGAACAGCTAACATAATGCATAGAGTAAAAGTACTCAGGTCAGTATAAATATTAGACCAACTTAACAGCTGCTGGTTGAATAGTTTCCTAAGATGTAAGTTTTTGAAAGCTATTTTTTTTCTTCTGAAAACATGTCTCAAAGTTTCCACACAGAACAAAACATTAACTAAGGCTTGCTTTGGAATACTCAGTAATGATCCCCGCCCCCTCAAGGGCTTTGACAGTTTTAAGTGGCCATCATCTACCTGCATAAATAACAAAGGAAGGAAGCATAATTTTGAAACTTTTGAATTATTTTCTTTTCCTGAATGTGAGTGTGTATGTGTCATGACAGTGGTCTGAAATGAACTACGTGTATATAAAAGTAGAACTTTCTAGGCACATCAGGTAAAGCTGGTGATTCCCAAATTTGTGGCTCCTTAGAGGAGAAATGGAACAGAAGCTTGGGGTAAATGATTTGTAGTAGTACTGATACTTTTGCTTTTGGAATAGCTCAAAGGCAAGGAAAAAGGAAGAGTGTAATGAAAACCAAGGTAGAAGCAAATGAGCTTGAACAAGCCGGCTGGTGGTTAAGGTTCTGATCCACTCTGTATCAATCACTTTCTGAGTCAGGCACACACCATCACACGGGCATATTTTAGACCAACTGAACAATTCCAGTGCCTAGACTGATTGGCAGGGCAAGCCCCCCCACAGGTGCACTTGCAAAAGGGCCCCTCAGCTTCCTTAGAAAGTAGCACAGCTGACTGAGTAGCTGAGGGGCTTATGCAAATTAGCAATTCTCCTCAGCTCTGGCTCCAGATCTGGGTCTGTGTAGCAAAAGGAAATGAAATACCAGCCCAGGCCCCTCAGTGGGGTAGAACAGGAGAGGGATACAGGAAATTCAAGCTCCCCATTTTCTTCTAACATGGAAAGTCCTCCATAACATAATCCAGACCTCCAAAGGGGTTCTTACATATGTCTTAGCCTCAAAGCTTAGCTTCATGTCATATATTTCATTTTTAACATAATAGTAATAAAATATCATTAGAAATCTATTAGATATAAAATAATAGAGCTTCTACATGTTAAATTTTTAGGTTGAATTAGTTCTAGCAATTCTTAAAAGAATCAAGTGAAAAGGCACCAAAGAGGCCATTTAAATTCATTTTATTGAAAAATGGAAAAATCAATGAACTGTAGCAGCCAAGGAATCCACTTGTAAGACACACCTTTTGGTTGTTATTTTCTTTAACATCTCATCTAGCCATAAACAGAGAAGAAGAGGGAGAGGAAGAAGGAGAAGGGGAAATGGAAAGAGGAGAGAAAAATGAGAACAAATGAACAAAAATAAATTCAAAGTTAAAAAGGGAAGAACAGAGAAGTATATATTGTAAATGTATGAGCAGAGGGGTAAACCCAAATAATATAAAGTTTGTTAGGTTTTTATAATCTGAGGACAGGTAATGCAAATTTATCTGATGAGATCTGACCTCATCAGATCTGGAAGAGGTGGTCTAGGAGCATGGGTCTGGAGATGGCCTGAGAACAGCTATTTATATATATATTTACCTATTCATATTTTTGCACAATATGTTTATATATATAATATACATTATATTTATTATATACAATATTGTGCAAAGACAATAATCCATGTATGTTACATATAGTTAAAATAGTTAGCTAGAACATTGTTCATCAAGAGATCTGGATAGTTTTCAAAGTTAAATACAAATGCCCCCAAAAGAGATCACAAATAAATAAAAACAGAATTTATTTGCAAAGACACTTGCATTGCCTAAGCTGAAACTGACAGATTTTACTCCACTTAGATGAACAAATAGCATTAATGATACAAATTTGTAAAGTTTTTGTTCTCAACAATAAAAATCTATAAGATTCTTATCAAAATATTTCAATTATCTAGCATAGTTTTGGTAGATTCCAACTCACTCTTAAGCTAATTCTTCATATACCTACCCTTAAAAGTAAATTCTTTATGCCTTGGCTCTTTAGCAAATGACTCTGAACTTACATGAAGATAACCATGCAGGAACACTTACTTTATAAAGTCCAGGGATCCCTATACTCAAGTGGATATCATCATTTTATCTCTTATTACTAGAAATGGGAGAATAAATGCCAGTGTAACCAAGCTTTCTTAAAAGATTTTGATCCTTCTCTTGAGATACCTTTTAAAGGCACTGAGTTTGTTTTGAAAATGGCAGCATTTTTCTTTGAGAAAAACTCCTGCAGAAGTGTGGTTCATTCATTGCTGGAGTTGCCCATTAATTTGTTCTTATCCTCATCTTCAACCTCTGGGACTGCTGGATGAATTGGCTCTGAGGGCAGATAAATGCCTCCAGCCAATGCAGTCACCTGCTTCTTCGCAGCAATGAATAACAAGGATCCCAAACAGTGTTCTGGTTTTGTGATCTCAACATCTATCCCTGAGGAACTGGTCTGAGATTGCTGACTCATTATACACAGCTGTCACATGAGCAGATCATTCACTCACTAATCACTCCACTAAACCATGTTTGCAACATCATTTGGCATGTAAGAAAGCAGAATTGTAATTTAGGAGCACAAAAGGAGCTTCAGTGTGGTAAGGAGTAGGGAAGGGTTTTATCTCAGCAAAAATAACAAATTTACTAGAGAGTTCAGAGAGGTAATTTCCTTATAGCTTTGAAATAACTTCTGCTAGGTTTAACTGTGTACTATATTTTTACACGCTTCTGAATTGTCTAATGATTTAGTTTTTTTCAAGAACTTTGTTGCATTCTATAGAATTGTGTCCACTTGTTCAACTATGCTTAGAATGCACGTACCTATATTCATCAATTCCAAATATAGATTTCCCACATTTATAGAGGGAAAGCTTGTGAAATCGTGTGGGCATATGTATTGGAGAGAAAAAGCGAAGTACACAATCCTTTTTTTGTCCTGAGATTCTTGTTTACCACTTTTCAAAGTTGCTAATGGGTTTTACATGTGCACATTTTGAACTATGTTAATTGTGTGAAAGTTTTAGGGAACTAATTGTCTCTGGTGAGAAGATACAGGTGTAGGCATAATGAACAGTCGCACATTATTCTTCAAATCCTATTAATGTAATGAATCATTTGAACATCGGGCAGTATTTGGAATTTGTGTGTGCCTGCTTTTTAAGAACTATAGTGTGTTGTTTCTTATGGGGAGGATTTTTAAAGCAGTTACAAGTCAGTCTGTTCATTCACTCTACAAATATTTACTAAGCGCCTATTAGTGTCAGGTACTGCAGTGTATATTAAAATATGAACAAACAGATAAATGCAGAATTAATGGGAACAGGCAAGATGACATTACAATCTCCTTGTGAAAAGAATGGGCTTATGAAGAGACAATATTCTCAGGCAGATAATCAAAGGCTTACATCTGAGTATTGAAAATCATAAAGAGGTGATTAGGAGTCACTGGTATCTAAACCAGCTGCCTACTCATCCAGATAATTAGAGATAATAAATCATGTTGTAAGTGATCAGAGAATGATAATTACTGAACATTCTATAACATTTATATGTCAGTTAAGGTGTGTGTGTATGTGTGTGCATGTGTATTTGTGTATGTGTGTATAAGGCTATATGCTACAGTATTAGAAA
Organism: Heterocephalus glaber; assembly: GCF_053883595.1. Lineage (NCBI taxonomy): Eukaryota > Metazoa > Chordata > Mammalia > Rodentia > Bathyergidae > Heterocephalus > Heterocephalus glaber. Next base: position 13,377,404 of record NW_028258147.1, on the reverse strand, counting down.
TATATTTTCCTCCCGAATTGCTCAGAGCATGAAATACAAGTGTATACACACACATTATGGCCCAATAGCTAATCTCTGTATCTAGCTTAAATAAGCATGAAAGTCACAACAGTAGTTCTTTTTAACTACTTTCTCACTTGGCTAAGCCCTTGTGTTTGGATGAGAATTTCTGGCTTTGTAAGGGTAGCTCTGTGTTTGACTGCCATGTGTTAAGCTGTGAGATTTGTAAGAGTTAACCTGCTAATAGAACATGGAAAAGATCTTAACAACACCAGAAGAGTGTAATCTGGTCAGTCCTCTACGCACAAAGAGTTTGTATTTCAGAGGTGCTGGGTGGTTCTTTGGGAAGACCTTGTGTGTGTGAGGGCAAAAGTCTCATTACACAGGCCTGTTTTTCCCTGCCTCTGACGATGTTTACATCCAGGTTACTAGAGAACTTCAACCTCACTAAAATCCAACTTATTTTGTATGAAGTGACTTTGGGTATGGCCTCCTGATGCACAAGTACTTAGGGGTCATCCTGAAATGATATGTATTCTCCAAACTTTATATTCTTCTGCTGTAGTAGAACTATATACTCTAAATGCTTGAAAATGTTAACAGTAACTCTGCTCCTAAATTTATTTAAATTTTCATTTTTTTAAAAAAGAAAATTCATTTGGTTTTCAACCATCTCATCTTCTAGGAAGGTTCTTTGTTGTAAGTGGGAATGTAAACTAATACAACCTTTACAGAAACCAGTATGAAAATTTCTCAGTGATCCTAAAATTAGAGATTCCGTTTGACCCTGATATTCCCCTTCTAGGTATCTTTCCCAAACAGCTAAATATATTATGTTACAGTGATATATTCATGCCAAGGTTTATAGCAGCACAATTCATAATAGCTAAATCCTGGAAGCAGGCTATATATCCACCAGCAGATGAATGGATAAAGAAAATGTGCTACCTATACATAATGAAATACCACTCAGGTATCAAGAAGGATAAACGAGACATTTGTAGGAAAATGGATACAAAGGAAAATATAATGTTAAGTGAAATAAACATAAGCTTAAATACCATATGGTATCTCTCATTTGAGTAAGGCAAAGTACAAATAAAGAGCAAAACAAACAAGTGATAGAAGGAAATAGGAAGACAGATCTCTTGCAAATTGGAAGGAGTCCAGGGGACTGTGGGGAAGAGGGGACTGGGAAGTAAAAAGATATAAGATGTGTCAGGTACTTGTATCAAATACCCACAGTGGATGAGAGCATTAAATGTCATAAACATCAACCAAAAATAATAAGAAGAATGAAATGGGAACAGCAGATTTATTTAGAGATGGAGGAAGGGATGCCAGTAGGAAGGGAAAGGGGAATAAAAAAGAATTAAGATGTGTTATGTGCATGTACCCACTTCCCAAGATGAATGCAAACTTCATGTGCAGCAAACATGCACCAATGAAAAAATATTATCTTTAAAAACTAAAAGAAGTTTATAGATTTTCCAGTCCAACAGTGAAGAAACTATCCTTGATATTATTTTTAAGACATCAAGTATTTTTATGTATCTTAATGTGTCTTTGGGCTATTGCTGTTACAGTAAGCTGTCTCTCTCTCACACACACACAAACACACACTACACACACACACACAACACACACACATAATCTAAAAACCAAAAAATGGAATGTTATTTTAACTTGAAAATATGAAAGTAAAATTTTTAACACATATTTCTAAAAGTAATAATTCAAATGAAATATGAACTTAAAAAAAAAACAAAACTTACCCACTGACTACCCAACTGGATCATGCCATGGGGGGAAATGAGGATGAAGGATACATAAGGGAAGAATAAAGAAATGATGAAAAAGTAAAAAAGTAATTACAATGGAAAAAAGGCAACAAAATATCAACTTAAACAGATAATTCAAAATGAACTTCCACCCAGTTACCACTCTCAACAAAAATAAATGATGGGATAAGTTGACATTTGTATTTCTGAATTAAAAACCCAACATATAAATCAAACTGAAATAATGAAATATTTATTGATAAGAATGAGGCCTAGTTTTTAAGTATGTATCTACTTGATCTTTAAAAAATAAAACTTTTACATAAAGTATTTCATGCGCTATTTTTTGTGGCTTACTTTTATGGATGCAAACTTTGGATATTCTAAATTTGTATAAACAAAGTAAGTAGTTCTTTAGCGCTCTCATTTGGTTATAAAAAGAATGTTTATGAAAATATGCAACACCTAAAAGGTGTATCTGAAATCCAGTGGCCACTTGTAAAATTTTGGGCAGCATTTATATGAAGAAAGAGAAGCTGACATGAGCCAAGGATTTTCCCCTGCTAGGGCTCTCTCTGTTGCATGTCTACATGGCACACATTCCACTTACCTCCTGTCCTCCATCTAGGGCACAGAGCTTGGTGCTTTGTTTTTTGGCATCAACTAATACATTAAACATTGTGCACACAGAAGCTGGAATGCGCAAGTCAGTTGTTTTGTTTGCCTTTTGCAGTTTAAGTTCAAATGCAGTTCTTGTTCTAGTTGATAAAACATGAATTTAGAGTAAGAAATTCTGACATATGCCCCACCTATTTTATAAGAGAAATCAACACTACAATATGCTAATTTAAAACATGCAAATGAGGAGCAAGCAAGGTGGCAGAGCTTGGCAGCTGGGGGGGTGAGAGATTCTTCTTTACAGGTGTCTCAAATAAAAAGTCAGAATGCGCTATCTTATATAAGAACAAACATTTAAATTTTTTTTTACCAAGTAGTATTTTGGGTACTAGCTTTACATTGGGATTCAGAAAATATCACTATTCAAATGGAGTTTTTTGTTATATCTTCTGTATCATAATTCCTGGAAAAAAATCCCACAGCTTCACTTAATTGCTTAAATTTATTTCCAAATAGAAAAAAACCACACACTTCTCTGCATTAAAGCAGAATAAAAGGTTATCAAATTAAAAATATTAAATCTGAAAAGCTGTGAAATATAATGATCTGCATATAACAGACAATATGTAATTCTTTTAGGTCATTTGAGGTTTTAAACACTTGAGGTTATAGGTAAGTTTTTAAAAGAAACTTCACAACAGGCAATTTGGAATAAGTTTTGCCAAAGTATCCAAAGATTTCCCACAGATATGAGACATTAGAATTATAGATGTTTTCTGTAAAACACTAAACAATCTAACTTATAGCCTTGCTCTAGGGGGCCAATGAACATTGTTCTGAAAACAGGATTTTTCTTAGTTTAAAGAATTTAGGAATATGCAGTTGTTCCAGATAGCATTTGACTGTTATTCTAATATGCTGCCCCACATTTGTTCTTGAACATATTATAAACAAAGGCAATAGGAAAATCAATGCTTGATCAGTTAGGATAAAATGTTGGCTTTGTAAAAGATATTAAGAAAATGAAAGGACAGTTGGAAGAATTCAAGGCCTCATAATTTATTTCTGGTTAAGTGCTAAAGAATGCAAATAGATACTTGTAACTCATCTGATGTGGGTGAAGAGTACCAGAAAATATTAAGTAATCTCAGAACAACTGATGGTGCCAATGATATTTTGAGTTTGCTATGTTATTTCACAGCACACAGACAGAGTACATAAGGCATAAAGAACTCAACAGATCTTTTCCATATGTCTCAGGAGATACTATCTTGGGAATTTAGAGTGCAATATTCCCAAGGAGATAATAAATACAATAGAAATGATTAATATGGTATGGGTGCTACTGAGTAGGGCAATGATTGGGAGATCTGAAAAAAAAATAGTATCAAGTCAATTTTATAAATTACATAGATCCCCAGAATTTAGTCAGAGAACCTGATGCCTGTTACATTTTGGAATAGTAGCACATATGGAATCATTTCCTGTGACAATTATATGATAGGTACTTGGTAAAAAGTGGTATTTTGGGTGTTGTATATTAAGCAGTAACTTGAAAATTCACATCTACCTTTTGACACAGGCCTCTATCATGTCACTGGCCATTAGTTTAAGTCTTTGTTCTAAGTGATGGGCAAATTCTTGTTCTGGCCAGTGAAGATCAAAGACAAACATTTGAAGTGCATCAAGTTTCCAAAAAAGATCTTCTGATGTTGCTGAGCCATTGCTAGAAGAGAAAGGAAAAATGAAGAACATAATGACCTTCCACTGTTAGCTACACTACTACATTATTTTTTTTCCTTTCTGTAACTGTTGCCATCAGTGAAAAGAATACCACATAAAATCTCTAATGATATAACATTTGCTCTGTTCAATATTCTAATTCTTCCTTTCCACTTTTTAATTTTTACTATTATTTTTGAGATACAGGGATCAAACCAGGGCCTCATCTATGCTAGGTAAACACTCTACTACTGAGCTACATTTTTCAGCACTCTTTCCACTTCCTTATAAGACACAGCAAGGAGAAAAATCAGGAATAAGTAGAACAGTAACATTTCATGAAAAGGCATAAAATGGATAAGGATACCAAGGAAAATTAATCTATAAAAAACATTTTAAATGTTTTTCACCAATCTCTAAGATAGAGACAAATACAGAAATATTCTCCCTTAGAAATTCCAAAAAGGAGATTTTATACAGAAAATTCATATGACAGAAACTAAGTAGCTTTGTTCTTTTATTCATGCATATGTCCCTCTGTTTTCATGATGACTTGTTTCTCTACAGGTGTGTAGCATACAGGGCCCTTAAAGGTCTGTCTCAGTTACAGGTAAATGTAAAACAGGTACTAGAAATAAAATGACAGGCCAGTTAGGGAAACAAACCTTGTTTTTATTCGGAAATGCTTTGTGCCTTTTCTAGCTCATAATTAAAACCTAACTTAATACAAGGTATGTTCTCACAGAAAACTAGCATTCAGGGTGCTCTGAAGTTGGGGTAAAATCATGCATTTCAAGTCCTTATGTCCAAGTGTGGGGTCAGGATTTGCAGTGTATTCACTACTATGGTGAACTACTAGGGGACTGTATTTTCATACCAGGTATGAAAGTAATTTATAGAAGAGTTCATATAATATTTGGGCAAAGGATAATGCTACTACTTTCCATAATGCAAGTACATAGTCTGATAGGGAAACATGTTTTGAAAGTAAAATATTCCTACATTAAAACACAGTGAGACTTAACTGTAAAAGACAACAAAGCAAAAGCAAATCAACACAAAACAAAAAACTTGCTGATTCATGTGTCCTCAGATTTCTAACAACTGCTTCCCAAATACTAATCTAAAATTTATATTTTTACTTTGCCAAATACAAAGAAATAAAACAAATGCATTTCTTATGAGGGCATAGAGGAAAACTTTTATAAAAATGAAACTATTTAAATAACTATACTGTTTAGCTTAATATATCTTAATTAGCCAGCTTTAGAAAAATCACCTTTTGCTCTAGCTAATTAAAAGTTTTATTTCTGCCCTCCACCCTGGCCTCAGCATCCCAGCTCTATAACCAAGCCATGTTGCTTTCTTTCTCCCATTCAGCCAGGGTTTCCTCATGTTCACCTGGTCTAGCCAAGAGGTCCTCAGGGTCAAGTTATCAAGGGACCAATCACAGACAAACAGTGAGTAGTACTCAATGAACTTCACTCATTTCATGTTTCCTCACCTTAATACACTCCAAATGTACCATTAAAAAAAAAAAAGCAGAAAAAGAAGCTGGCAATACCATGCTGACAATACTGTGAAAAATATGTGAAAGAAAACATCATCTTTAACTTTCCTTTTGCCTTACGTAAATAAAAATAAGAGAAAAAAGGATGGCTAGGCAAAATTGCCTGTATGTCCATTGTACAGTGTGCAGTTTGGTAGATTAGTGGACCTTTGTTTGAATTGGATATAACTAGTGAAGAAGCAAATCTTTTTCTCATAATTTTTTACCTAAAAAATACAACTTTAAAAATGCATAGTCTTTAACAACACAGCGACAAGAAAAATGACCATCAGAACAAAATCTTGTTGCATAGCAAAGGAACAATTCTGTTAAAACTGACTTTCTCAAAATATGCAACAACTAAATCTTTCCAGGGAATATGAACATTATTTTTCTTCTATTTGATACTATGGTACAATTCTAGACAATAAATGTGCTTAACTGGCAATGTAATTAAGATAAGTGTTTGTTATAATTAAATAGATATATGAAAAAATGTAAATAGGTTTTCTCTAGAGTTGGCATATATAACCTGCAATTTATTCAGAGCTTTTTCATTTTAAATTATTCCTAATCAGTGACCAATTTGTAAAGGTATTATTAACAGATTAAAGAATTCACATGTGAATAATAGACTCTAAGATCATTTCCTAAATATGCCAGCATGAAATTTACCTTACTGGCATTTCTAAAGCTAAAACATTAGAAATGAAGATTTTACATACTGAATGAGAGGGATATATAGAAATACCCTTCTGTCCTCCCTGTCTCCCTCCTTCCCTCCCTCCTTTCTTTTCTGGACTAGTTGTTAACATGAGCCATGAATTAGTAGGTTGTATCTTCAAATCCATGGTCACTTTTATATATTTATTTTTTGATGCTGGGGGTCGAGCCCAGGGGCTGGCATATGCTAGGCTTGCTCTAACACTGAGCTATATCTCCAGTATGGTTACTTTTATGCAATTCCTTTTATTTAATCAGGGGTTGTACCTTTAACTCTTATGAAAAATGGAAATTTTTTTGCCATTTAATATTTTATACTAAAACATCAAAAAGTAAATTGCAATAATATAACACCTAGGGATAATTCTGGGTACCATGACAAGGAACCTAATATTGAATAACTTTGGTAGGTAAAGATAATGGAGATCAATATGTAAAACATATACATTTTGTAATTTACTTAAAAGGATGAAAGTATAATCACTTTATTTATAAAGCTCCAATTTGTCATAATGCCTGTCTTAAAATTCATATTTTTAGATGTGATCCTCAATAATAAGTGTTTCAATTGTTTACATAAATATCAAGCTAATAAAATAACAGTAAGAGAAATTAAATTTTTCAACATAATGCTCACAATAGTGTCCTTGGTTAAAATAAAGTGTTAAATAGATAAAGAATGAGGAAGATGAGTCAAATTATATAACACTATAATGAAGTACGACAAAGCACAGACCTAGAAACTTTCATTATACTTTGTAGGTAATTTCTGTGCACATACATATACCCCTCTACATACTATAATGTTCCTGAGCATTTGCCTATAAGAGAAAACATTCACAAGTAACATAACAGCCTAGTACTTATTATATGTACGATGATGATGTTTAACTTGGGGAAATATGGCTATTCTTCTTTGCATGTTATTGTTCTCTTTCTTGGTCATTTCCTCCTTGTTTACCTGATTGTATGTATACCAAACTGGGTAGAGATCTGACAGTTGGTGGTGGGATAGAGGCAAAGCTAGTATGTTTTTAAGCAGTCTGCTCTCTGGAGACAGAATAAATCGAACAGCAGTGAAAGCTTTGTAGGCAAGGAAGGCTGGGTTCAGGTTTTGCCTCTGTCACTTACTTGCTGTAAGATATTGGGCAAGTTTTGTTTCTTAATTTCTTTGCAACTGAACTGTAACTATAAAATGGAGATAATGACACTTACTTCCCAAAGTTATTATAAGAATTAAATGAGATAAAGATCATAGCAAATTCTCAATAGATGGAAGCTATTTTTCTTCTAATATTTATTCTTTCTAGCTGACTACACTTGAGATCTTGGGCAAGGATGTTACTGTTTGCATTTTTATATCTGTAAACTGGGGTTATTACTTGTTCATTTGATTGCTACAAGGCTCATAGTTTTAAAACTACTTATAAATGATGATGATGATGACAGATGACAGTTACATCGATGATGATGATGTAGAGTAGTAATAATTATCATTTCTTGGGCTTTTTGGATATGCCAATAGTCGTAGTCATTTATTGAAAGCACAGGATGTGACAGATACTTTTATAGTTTTTTTAACCCCCACAAAGGTATCTTTAAATTAGGTGTCAACCATTTGAGAGTTCAGGAAAGTGAGGCTAAAGAAGATGAATGATTAATAAGCTAAGATCTAAATTCAGGACTGATCAATTTCAAGCCCCCCAAATTTTCACTTTAATGACTGAGTTACTGAATCTGCAGTAAAGGAACAATGTACACCAACTGAGATTTGAAAGGAACAAAACAAGAGTGTCCTAGTGCTGGGAAATAAAGGAAACCCCTTCCCTGAAAGTTATAATACTATTTCTTTACTACTGAGAGTAAGATAAAAATAGAAAAAGATTATAGTCTCAAAATGGTTTTTATAATCATTTTCTAGATGCACAAGATAAGTTATATGGGCAGTAAGCATCCTTGAAATGTGTTTATGCACTGATTGTCTATATAAGGCAAACTAATTATATCACTCAGGCAGACATCTTGGGTCACACAATGACCCTTGCACGACAGATTACATATGCATTACATAAACCAGTATGTTTTTCTCTTTTAGTTCTGTATCATTTATCATCAATATGCTAAGCTTAGCTTAATAGCTTCAAAAACTCAAACACACAAAGCAAAAAAGAGTGCTCCTCAACCAACAGTGATAAATGCCATGCAATCTAAACACATCTGCACAGAACACAGCCCAGGCCATGCACTAGCTAACATACCACCAGGAAATAAGTGAGGAATACACACGTGGACTCATATAAAGAAGCCATCCATGAAGGAGTAGAAAAGTTAGGAATCTGTGGAAGATTAAGAGGCAGACTTGGAACTTTTGGAAGAGCTACATTGGGAAGACTGTTGGCGATATTCCTGTAAAGAAACAAACAACGTGGGAAGGGACCACCATAAGCAATAACTACAGATGGCCATGTGTAAAGTCATAAGGTCAGGATTGAGAAGCAGATACTCTGTGAACACTAGGTAAGATACCTACTTGACAGGCTGCCATGTTTCTTGCTCAAAACCTCTGTGAACTGACTGGGCGATGGAGGACTCCATGAGATCCACGTAGCGGACAACCAAGGGCACAAAGATCTCTTGCAAGTGTTTGTGAAATTTTCCATTACACAAAAGTGCTGAAATAGCCAAGAAGAAAGAGTGTTTGTCAGAGGGAAAATACCAACCATTTGGAAAATATGGATGAAAAAAATTTCCTGAATCCGATACAGGAGAGCTGATAAAATACAAACAATAAAGGATTTTGCTCTCCATATTGAATGTCATACCATGGAAAATGGACCAGAAAGTATAACTAGCTTTCTTCTAATATATGGGTGTCGAAATAAAAAATAGATTACATCTCTATAAAATGTTCCTGGCAGGTGGAATGTTTCTCCTAAGAGGTTCAGCACATAGGCATCTGACCTGTTTTTGGAAATTCTACGGACCTGCTGGTCCCCTTGAAGGTCCTGGCACATGTGAATGCAGTAATTAAGGAGAAAGAATCTCTGTGCTGGCTGGCTGTGTATCTCAGAAGTGCTAAGCCTGTTCAATTTTTTTTTTTTTTTTTTTTTTTTTGGTACTGGGGATCGAACTTGGGTCCTTGTGCTTGTGAAGCAGGCGGCAAAACCACTGAGCTAAATCCCCAGCCCCAACCTGCTCAATTTTAAGACATAAGCTTGATTGCTTCTAAGACCTTATATTTGCTTAATTCACTAGAATCGTGACTCTGGCCTTGGGAATATCTATTTTGATTCATGTACTTTTTAGTTATTTGTGGACTCTCTTTCTGGTCACCCAGTTTACACTTCTGTATTGCTTCTGCTGATGCTGGGGATTGAATCCAGGGCATCTCAAATGCTAAATTAGTAGTCTAACCCTAGCCACACCTCCACCCCAGCACATGGTCTTTAAAAACAGTGTATCACTTGAATTTTTTTTCAGTTTTCTATCAGTCTTTAACGAGTTGCACTTTGGAACATCCCACTTAAAGCAAATGTGGAAGTCTAAGATTTTATGCTGCTGGGAGAAGACTTTTGGACAATGTGTACCTACTTCATTCAGGAGATAGATGCTTTTCAGGTACAGGATGTAATTTCACAAAACACTGGTCAGTATGTGCCTAACACTTAGAAAGAATAGATGATCTACAGGAAAATACTAACACTAAATAATACTGAATTAAGAATTTGTAATTTTTTGGTCGATACTGTTATTGATTGTAAATATTCCTCAAATGACACATACCTAATTATAACATTTTGTTACAACCCTTTGAAATGAAAATGTTCATTCAAAAATATATTCCATGGTGCAGAAAGGTTTTATTGCAGGATAGCATCTTAGTTAAATCTAAATAACAAAAGAACTTCTCATGGAAGATTTGGAGGGACAATTTCCCATTAAGGGGACAGCTAGCACAAACTTCAGAAGAGGAATAAGTTGCTGTCCTTTCAGAAAGAGGAGAAAGCCAGAGGAGTAAGTTAATATCCTTTTAAAAAGGTGAAGAGTAGAGTAAGGGATGGGAAGAGTAGTTCATGGAAGTGTACAGATCGTAGGTATGGTGAAGGGGATGGGTTTTACTGGGTGCAATGGAAAGACTTATTATTTTTAATATTAAGTAGAGGAGAGATGTGATAATCTGTCTGGCTCCTGTGTGGGAAATGGGATAGGTGATCAACAGTACAGCACAGAAGGTTAAAGATCAGTTCCTTACCATGACAGAGTAGGTACAGGTGATGCTGGCTTTGACTCGGGTAGCAGAGACAGAATTGGGGAAAAGGCTCTCAGCAAAAAGTCTCTTTCACTTTTATGGAACTGAATACATGTACATGCTGACAGTTGCTAGCAACAGCACTACTCCCTACCTGATAGAAATCCCAACTATGACAGTTTCTCATGTTATTTTCTTCAGAGAAAAAAATATACCAAAAGCTAACTATTTTAAAACTTGGGCAAAATATATGACATTTACCCCCACAGAATGTACATGTAAATGTTATCAGTATATTTCTGTGATTCTGAAATTTTCTAGAGGCTGGACAACAATAGATATGTTGTAGTGCTATAGAAAGTGATTCTAAATTCAGACAGATATGCAACACTGATTTATTTTTTCTGTCTCTGACATGGTTCAGTCTTTCTTTGTGTTTAAAAAAATCTTTTCTGACTTATCTACATGCTAAAAGCTTTCCCATTGAAGTAGGAATAAACATATTTAATAATAAGTGTCTTGCTTAGAAGACTAATGTTATCTTGATGTTTTCATGATCATACTAAATGAGCTTATTTATTCCTGGAGATTTCATCGTAGAGCTAGAGGGTACTACTGACCATGTAATTCAGTTACTTTTACTAAATGTCACCTAAATAAGGATGCAAAAGTTTAAGGATGCAATATTTTCCCACAAAATATCTAAATCATTGTGGTAGGCAAATTAAAAAATATACTGAAATCTGATTAAGTAAGACTTCTCCCTCTTCTTCCTCTTCCTCAGCATTTTTGGAGTGCTAAAACCTCAACTAAGTTATATTGTGCATTCTCTCATTTACTCATCAAAAAAGTGTACAAGGAACTGTGGCTTTAAAATTTTTTTATCAATAAGAAAACAGAGGCACAGAGAATTTAGGATACTTGCCTAAGTCCATTTAGTCATTAGGAAGTAGAACCAAGATTTGATACCGAACCCCCATGTTAATCTTAGTAGACTGTAAGAGCATCTCTCCTCTATTTAGATTATTATAAACTGTTTATTGGCTGTCTATTCATCCATTCAGCCATCCTCCAACCTAACATCAGAACATGAATATCTCTAAGATCTAGGAATGCTGAATTAGAATTTTGAAAAAAAACCCCTCAGTTACAAAATGAAAATTTTATATTGAATAGGACTATTATATTTAATGACTGGAAAAATAAATTAACATTTTGAAAATATTAAATGCATTAATATTGTAATCCTCACTGAAAGAGGGAAAGTCTCATATTGCCACACAGCAAGACTATATGCCAAAGCCTTCATTTATATTGGCCCATTAATAAAAATTTTAAGAACCTGAGGCTTTCCATCTTGATAGTTACTGCTTACCATTGTCATTATTTTTAACTACAACTAAGACCAAAATACATGTTTATATACCTGTAATAGATTTTTACAAATGAGCAATACACCTTACCAGTTCAAAAGTACTTTCTTATACATTTAGAAATTAGGTGTGTTGGCAGTGAAGTCCTCCTTAGTTTGTTAAAATATAGAAACGTATACGGAGAATTGCACTCAGTGTTATTAAATGTTATAATGATTCCATGATTAATTAGCAATTAACTCAAATGTATTTCCTAGAAGAGCTTTTTTCACATCTTTGATAAGTACTGGATTTACTGTCTTGTTTTAAAAATATCAAGTTCTTTTCTTGTTATTTGCATTCTCAGGGTAAAAAATTAGATATTTTTCTACTTCATTACTACACAAAAAACAAGGAAGCTGGTACCACATGCCTTTCTCTCACTTCCCACATTCATCTAGTAATCAAGACTTGTGTTATTTTGTATCCATTATATCACACTGTTATACTATGTCTTCATTCACGCTACTGGCTTTACACTAGCCTACCTCTTTTATCTCCTGTCTTGACTCATGCACTTAATTCCTAACTGGCCTTTACTCTAGAAGTCAATGCATGAACCCATAGTTGAAAGTTTTGGAAAACTGACAGCATTATTTCCTTAGTAATTGAGTGAGGAAGAGGAAGGAGGGAGGAAGAGAGAAATGGACAGAGAAAAGATGGGAAGAGGGGAGAGAGAGAAAAAATGAAGGGAAATACACAGAAAGAGGGAAAAGAAAGAAGATATTTGATATCAAAAAGCAGCACTGCAGGAATACATACCGCATTTTACTTGTTTATGTAAATGTATGCTCTTTTTCTTAGTTGCCCATATGCCAGTTTGTATCCTACTCCTATCAGACACTGACAAAATCCCCTCTAAATATGTAGCCTAAGGCATTAGAATGAGTGCTTCCATCTTCTCCATCTGGTCTTGCAAGGATAGGTTATGATTTGGGGCTGTCACCTGTCTAAGTTGAGCTTCCACAAGATACCCTTTTTAACAATTCACTGGAAGAGGCAAGTTCTCAATGTGGCCTCATCCATGAACGTTTCTGACGCTGCACCTGAGGTGTGAGAGCAAAAGGACTGCTCTTGAGTCTCAAAGAGTGGTTACAACAACATCAGTAGAGGATCAGCACCTACTTTGCTCATCAAAATAACTGTCTCCCCCTCCAAATTACATGTTTGCCAATATCACCTTGTCAGAAAATAATGAAGCACCAGTGACATCAACCCTATGGTACAATTAGAAATGACAAGAAGAAAGCAAAAGACTTAAATAAAAGCTAAACTTTTTACAGAGATACAGACAGCCCTAATTATTTTGATCATTCTCAATAGTAAATCAGAGTTGATTATTTACATACTCAAAAGTCTTACAACAGTAGCTGTCATAGGCTTTTAATAGAGATTTTGACAGAGAAATTAAGCTATGATCCAATTAGTAACACTCACTGAGACAACAATCACTAGGCAAAGTGAGTAAGGAAATAAAAGAATTCATTTGTTGGGCTGGGGATTTACCTCAGTGGTTTTGCCACCTGCTGCACAAGCACAAGGACCTGAGTTCGATCCCTGATACCAAAAAAAAAAAAAAATTCATTTGTTGTTTTTAGAGTAAAAATATGCTCCTAACTGTTCAACTCAAAATCTGGCTTTATGTTGGTGCACCCCTTTCCAATTAGTTAGTACTCCTGCATTACTAATAGAAATTATCTTACCCACTAAAATTCTGTTTAGGTACTTTAGAAGGAAGGAGTAATTCATGACCACTAAAACACAACAAACACCAACCACACTAAAATCAACAGACTGCCCCAAAATAACTATTCAAGGGATATAAATGGTATCAACCCCAATCAAGATAAGCACAATGATAAAGATATAAAATTAATAGGCTGCTGTACAAGTTGACAAATGCATGTAATGGCTGTAACTTCACAGGAAATATGAGTATGAACTTCAGGGGAATTGTCAGGAGAAGCATAGCCACAAAAGGCATTATATAAAAAAAATACATACAAACTCAATTAAAACCCCCTGAGATCTAGGAATAATACCCAGCCAAGAATCTGCCACATTAAATAGGCACTCGCTAAATGTCTGTTCACTGCATAAATGTCAATAAAATCTACCTCCTAAAGGCAACCCATTAAGTTTAAGTAGACTAGAGAGTGGATTTTATTTTCCTTTTCATTAAAAATTTGATAAGTAATTTATGTAGTTTATTAATGCCATTTTATACCTTAACTATCATAGTAAACTCCTAAATCCATGCCCAACTTTCCTTTTCCCCCCCGGGGGCTTTGTTAAAGATACACAGATTCACATGCACACGTGTATGCATATATATATCAAGAGACAGAAAGTGACAAGGAATGAGAGAGCACAGATATTATAATACTAATTACCTTTCGGGCAACAAATCCAAAAATGCCACAAAACTATAATGAAAAATTTCACAAGTCAGTACATGAAACTGACTTAACACCTTAGTTCTACAATATACTGTATTATAGTTTATTGTGCATTCATCTCTTCCACTAGATTTTATACATTTCAAGCAAAAGGAATCATTTCTTATTCACCTATGTTATCTTCAAGGTGCCTGGAATTTGGAAATTATAGGTGTTCAGCACCTGTTTCTTGTGGGATTAATTCAGCAAAAGTCAATACAAATTTTAAAAAAGAGGACAAAGACAAGAAGTCTCATAGTACAGCAGTTCTGATGCTGACTTTTGTAAGATTGCTTAATATTAAGACCAAATGTAAAAGTCTTTTATTTTACTCTATTTTACACAGAGCCTTTTAATCTTTGGGGTTATGGCCTGTGATGCCTGCTCCTATTAATGGAAACTGAGTACAGCTGCAACATCATCAACTGTTCTCAAGTGTGAGGTTCTTGACATCTGAGGTTTGTAGAAGTCAGATATTTCTACAAATCCACTGAGAAAGACACAGACATTTCAGAGCAGTTATTGCCTTGAAGCTATTAGACTTTAAACAATATAAAACTCAGATTTAAAAAACAGTGTCAATATGTAGTAAGGAAACTAGGGATGTACTATGGAATTCAAGTAAAAAAAGAAAGTAGTTCCTCCCTGCTTTAAAAAATTTATGTATGTATGTATGTATGTATGTATGTATGTATTTATTTATTTATGAGACAGAGTCTCACTATGCAGTTCAGGCTGGGGCTGAACTCACTATGTAGCCCAGGTTGGCCTCAAATTCACAGCGATCCTCCAGCCTCAGGCTCCCGAGTGCTCCTCCCTCCTTTTATATTTTTTTTATTATCCTAATCAGTAAAAAAAATTGACAGACACTTTTGAATTCCATCAACTCTGAGGATTAGAGTTCAATACATTTTCACATTTTGGTGGTCATTCCATCATATGTAGATGTAACAGCCTATAAAACTATGCTGGAACATAGCGTCAGGATAATCAAGAAGTTATGTACCCTTTCTGCATTATTCTCAGTATATATATGGACAGATATATCTATAAACACCAATTCATGAATTTCAGATTCACAGTTAATTTAAGCACTTGAGGTGGAATAACACACAGGTGTCAGCCCTTCATATTTCAAAGCTTGAAGATTAACCTAATATACAATATAGTGACCTAACAATTCTTCATTTGAAAGAAATCTGAAAAATAATCGCTGATACAGCCTAAGTGTGAGAATAACCCAGCAGGATTTCCACCTCTTCATTTCTTAATGAGTTTTTTGATAATGAGAGGTGACTTTGCCAGTCACTCTGGGCTCTATTATGGCTAATTTGACTCCACTTCACTCTCCTTGTTAATTATTAACACTAGCCTTTTTATCCTCATGAGACCACATTCCAATTTTTCCTTTTTCGATTTTTATGAGCCCATCTTTATGAAGGTGAAAGTCTTGGAGAACAGGTTTTCACTTAGTGCAGAGCCTGAACATTTATTATTCGTTTAGGCAGAGACGCTGTGACATTGATTATATAAGCATGAGTGTTCTTCAGGATGGCTTTAATGTGCTAGCAATGTGAAAAGGCTGTTAATTAAAGAAGAAGCACCATGGTATTTTTCACTTGGGAATCGGTTCCCAATAGAATGGTCATTTGCCACTCGCTAGCATATCCACAGATTCAAAGGTGACTACCTCCAAGGGTTTGCCTTTCAGTAGTGCTGAAAGAAATGATCTGTACCATTTGCAGATGGCTTTCATTTGTCAGAAGTGGTCACTTGCCATATCTATTCTACATGGGACAATTGTGGAAAATAGCATGCAGGGCTAGAATCTATTCGTACTAGTGTTATAGTCATTTAGTATCATTTACCTATCTTGGTAATTACTTCATTATAAAAACGTTTATTTCCCCTCATTTTCAGTGCATCCCTCTTTCAAAAGTGTTTCCTCAGATACTATTTAAATTGATTGCCCAGCTAGTGGTCCCTTTATTTGGGGGCAATGGCTGGGGTAGATGGCGGCACGGTAAAAGACAAGCAGGAGCTCGGTCTTTTTTGACCAGCAATGAGGGAGCCTGAGCTTCTTTGTGTCATCAGTCTTTCACTGGGAATCAGTGTGTGAGCTGTGAGGAAGGAGAATTGGGGACAGTGATGAAAGTGTGGTGCACCTGGTCCTCTTTCCTGGAGGAAAATGCATTTCATCTCCAACGGTTCTTGGAGCTACAATCCTGCTAACTGTAAGGCAAGACACATGCCTCAGACATGATGTGGTTTACTTCTCCTTAAAATAGAAACTGAATTTGAGTTCTTAAGTCTGTTTCCCTGCTAATTAGTTCAGCTCCTAGAAATCTTGTCACAAACATTGCCTAACATATATGCTAAGGTAATACATACCTATAATTGATCCTTTCTATACCCTCTACCCAACTCTCTTCCTCTGCCCTGCCCATAATACAATGCCCTATACTTTCTTAGATCACAATAAAAGTTCAAGGAATATCTGATCTCTCAAAAAGAGTATTTTAAAAATATCCCCCAAACCTTCTTTTGTTACTGTGGAATGAAACTAAACAAAAAACCAAATGATCAAGCTCCAATCTACCTCCTTTCCAGATTCCCTGTGGGCAAGCTCCTGCCCAGGCTCCCCGCCTTTTAGGGAGTTAGTTTTCTCAGCAGGAAAATGAAGAAGCTTGTTTAAAATCCCCTCCACATGCCTGAATATAAACACCTAGTTAAAAATATCAAAGCATAAAGATTATAATAAAAAAGGCAAATAACTTATTGGAACATCTGAATTTTTTCATGAAAAATAATTCCTCTGTTGTAAAGTTCTCAAGCTGCAGAGAATGTCTAGATTCTAATATTTCCATTTGTTTGAGAGGTCTTAGCAATTTTACATTTTAGAAAAGAAAAGTGAGACTAGTTATTTATTAGTAATAATTAGTAATTTTACTATGAATTGTTTCTTAGTAATAAATCACAATAATTTAAGATCTATACAGAAATAGTAGCACACCTTTTATAACACACACATACACATAGAGAATTGTTAGTAAACAGTATTATTCAGCAAATTATCTCCCTTCCCAAGCGTGGCTATTCAGAGCTCTCTGTTTCTAGTACCCTGAGCTATTTGAAGCTACAATTAATTGGGATTTGATCTGTAACTCTAATTGGGTCAATATGGCAAAAACTGCAGTGCCAAGGCTATTTTCTTTTTTCAAAGAGGGCTAACAGGATAGATGCTCAATGTTTTCCCATAGATTTCTAAGAGGATAATTTGGGGGCAGCTTGAGTGGACATTAAACAATTGAACTGAATTCACTAAGTCTCCATCTGAGCAATGAATGTAATGAGACAAATATAATTATTAATAATATTCATTATTATCATCAAGGATGATAGCTAGAAAATTATGTTTTACCAACCACTGAGATACTACTCATTGGTCTTGGCTTTAGGAAGGAACTTATGAGTTCGTGGTGAAAGTTACTGCATTCTATTTCAATTCCCCAGATCACACCACACTCCTCATACTAAAAGGAAATTATGGCACTGGGGAACTTTTCTATTTACCTCACTACATAAAGGAGCTGTTTTTCTCAGAAATAATTGATGTTTTCTAAAATCTGCTAATCACTGAAAAATATAAGCTAAGATCTATACTTACTCTCAAAATTCACAGTGCTCAAAAGAGGTCAGTAGTAAATGCTTCTCGAATCAGAATGAGTACTGAACAACAAGTAGCATAAAACAATACATATTTAGTAGTAGTCATGTTATAGAAATGATATAAGACAGAAGAATATGAAATTTTTGTGAATTAAATACTTGCAAATCTACCTGAAAATTAAAATTTTGTGGTTCTTGTAGTGATAAGACAAAAATTTAAACTTGTAATACAAGAACTAATGTACCAATGATTAGAATGAATCATTGATAATGCAAAATAGGAAGAAAAGGTCCAAAGGGGTAGGATTAGTGGGAGGAACAGGGGAAAGGAAAGAAGGGGAAGGAAAAATGATGAGAAATGGAAAAAATGGAAACAAAGTCTTTGTAAATAGGGAAGGGTGGAGGGGGTGAAGGGAGGGCTAGGAATGGGGAAAAAATAAGAACTAAGATGCATCATGTAAAGGTACAAGTTCCCAATGAGAAATGTAAATGTGTTGTATACCTAAATGTACCAATAAAATAATTTAAGTAATAAAAAAAAGAACTCTTCTCAAGAGTAAATATAAAAAGATTTTAAAACATTAGAGTTGTAGTAGTGGTTTCCCAAGAACATTTCTAAGAAATCTATAAAATGTTTTGTTTTTGCTATAAAACAAATTTAAATATTTTGAATAAGTTAAATAATTTATCAACTGTACTAATTGCTTGACTGTTAACATTATTAAATAACTTTTTAATAAACTCCAATGTAAATCTAAACATAATTTATTCACAAATTTTCATTCAAATAAGGAAAGCAGTGTTAGAAAAAAAATCCTACACTTCATTATCCTTATTTAGGAAATTAATGCATGTATTAATTTTTGGCAGGTTTATTATTATATGTGCCTTCAGATAAGATTAAAAATCAGACTTGTAGTTAGCAGAATGTGAGTGATAATAAGAGACCGAGAAATGAAGAGGTCATCCAAAGTCTGCTAGGTGGCAAGTGGGAACCAAATTGGACCTTCAAAACTGGCTAAGGCTAATATGCAGAATGAATAAACTTTATATGGATAATTAAATGTGGGCACTAGCAACTTCTGACAGGAGGCACTGTGATTGAATCCAAAGGAGGAATTGTCAGTTCTTTGACTTTATAATGGCCTATTTTGGGAATACAATGAAATTGAATAGAAGAAAAGATGACTAAAGGATTAAAGAAAAAATTTAGACTGAAAACTGATAGCATCTATAATTTTATGTAGCATCTATTATTATTTTATTTAATCATAACCAATGATATTGTTGGTGCTATTTTCTTTCTTTTATAGGTACAGAACATAAAGCTTAGAGGTTAAACTGTTGTCAGAGATCAAACAGTAAGTGGCAGAGAAATGCAAATCTGTTTGGCACCAAAGCTAACATTATTAATTTCTATACATGACATCTCTTCCCAGGACAGAGGTTCTTAACCTGCTTAATGTTCTAAATCTAGGATGCCCACAAGGAGTACAATGGTACACAAAATTTCTTCTCTATGTAAATTTCCCCTTAACCCTCAGCAATTTTTAGCAGACTCAAAGGCAACAACTGAAGAAAGATAAACATTAAACTATAGTGAGGAGCAAAACCAACACAGTAACATTTTTAAAAAGGAAAGACAACTGTAAAAAACATAAGATTTAAGTTTAAAAGTAGGAAAATTTAGTAATGGCCTTTTGGGAAGAGAGTAACAAAAAGATGTGTAGTTTTAACACTTAGAAAGTTTTAAACATATCAACAGTGTCATCCTTGGGGAGGGAAGGCACCCCCCAAGGTTCAGGAAGATAGGGCAGAAGAACAGTCCTTCTCACTAGGGTCTGGGTGATTCAGGTCACAAGGTGAGCACTGGGTTCTTAGCACCACACTCCAGGGCCACACTGAGAAGTGGAGTGAGGTCTGTTCAGGTAGGTGATGAGAGTGGTAATGGACATAAAATCCTATCATGTGAGGAAGATTTAAATGACCTGGGAATAATGCACTGAAGAAGAAAATTCAGGACAGAAGATGACTGTCTCACTGATCAAGGAGAACAAGTTAGAACAGAGGTTAGGAGGAGGCAGTTTAACTTGGTCAATGATGCACTGCTGTTAGACAGTCTACTAGAGTACCTATAAAAGTCATCGCTGCATTGAGAAAAAAGTCTCCATAGAGGACCTTTACATTCTCTTTAAATTCTCAATGTTGAATGGGCAGGTCATACCACTTAGCAACAAAATACTATCATCTGAAGAGATAAATCCACTCTCGGGCCAAGAGTATCAGCACAATGCATGGTACTAGGAGCTCTCACATAGAATGATTTGTAGAATAATGACAGATTTCTGAGGTCTCTGAGATGCAAGCATTCTTAAGTACTTCAGAAGTGCTGACTTGGGTAGATTTTCTGATTTACATGGTGCAATGAGAAGGGTGCCTGTGTTATCAGTCCTCAGTGGAGGCCAGAGGGTAGGAACAAGAGGAACTTCAGAACTCAGTGAAGGAATGTGGGGCTGTCACTGGTCTCACCCAGACCTTGGCATGATATAGCTGCAAAGGCTAAGCAGACACTGACATCAGCCAACACTGCTCTTGCAGGGGCAGGGCTAGGGTACATACACATTTACACAAATGGCGTTCTCCCGCCTCCCCATTTCACATATGAGAGAAAATACAAGTGCTCACAGTCATTTCTGAGGAAATTATTAAGCAGTTGGAAAAGAGGAAAACTATCCCAGGAGTCTTGTGGTTGAGCCTCCAGTGCAGTATCCATATCTACTGTGAATAAAGCCCAAAATTTCTCTGCATGCTCAGCCAATAAATCAGGCCACCAGGCAAATGCCTATAAGAGCATAAAGAAAGAAAGCAGAAATAGGTTGCTTGTTAGAAATGTACACAGATATGGTGAGACTTGAGAACACTTTGCAACATATCTTAATTTCACAAACAAGTGCAACAAAATCTAATATTTTGTGACAAGAAAAGCATAGAATGTATATTTCAATAATTTGGTATTTATCTATAAATTATGAAATCTAAACTAGAAATAAAATATACAAAGTCATACATTGTTCTATAAAAATTAATGTTTAATTTACAACATTAGGAGATTTATAATAGAAAACAAAATTTTTAAACATATCATATTTTTAATATAACTACCATGAATGTGTTTGGTGTATTTATGTTTATGTAATATTTCTTTTTTTCATGTGAAGAGAACAACACATTTGACATTATAGTCCACAGTAATTTCCTCTGATTTTACTTTTAACGACAGTATACTATTCTACATTAAAGATATACTGTTATTCTCCTACTGAAATGGCTATCTCCAATTTGCATCCATAGTGCACTAAGTATTTTTATATAAAAATCCTGTGAATATAATACTGACAATTTCCTTAGGAAAAACTAAGAATTAGTGGATTAAAAGATATTTTAAGAGTCTTTACACATTGCAAATTCCTCTCTAGGAAAAATGTTTGTCCCTGTCCATTCTTCATATAGCAGTGGATGGTAATTTTATAATGTTAAATCACAAACAGGATCACACTAACGCCTTTTTAAATTCTTTTTTTAAGCGTCTCAATTTACAGTAAAACTTGAAACATGACACACAAAGCTTTGTATCATCTCCTTGCTGTGGGTCTAAAATATAACTTCATAAAGAGGATTTACTGACACTTGAATACAGATTAGATCCTCCTTGATAGACACTCAGATATCTAGTGTTTTTATTTCACAGTACCTAGCACTACTTATTAGATTACATATATGACTTTTAATGTCTGCCTCTTAAGTTAGACTGTAAACACTGTATGGGTAATTTCTGTGTGTTCTAGTCATCACTTTCTACTTAGCTAGGCACTTTGTTGCCTTTTAGCTAATACATGTAATCACTTTAAAAATATTTCTGCTTTTTGGTAGGAGAGGATAATACTTAGCTTTTAGAGTTCTTGAAAGCAATGGGGACTTCTTTGGTTTTAGTTTTGTTTTACTTTGTACAATTTCACTTTGTACTTTGTATAATTTCTCTAATTATAAATAAATTTAAACAACTCTTCACGCATATAAGTACCATTTTCCCTTTTTTATTATTAGTGTATATTTGTAATACCTAATGATTATGTTTCTTTTGGGGAATTGATGCATGTATATATCATATCTTGATCATTTTTCATCCTTTTACCCTGTCCTTAATTCTCTCTTTCCTTCCCTGATTACCATCCATATCTCTAAAAAGTCTGCCTTTTTATTTTCTAGAATCTCTATTTTACTCATATTTATTTATGATTTAGGTTTTTCAAACAAGCAAAACCATGTGATATCTAATTTTCATGCTGACTTATTTTACTTAAAATGTGATTTTCTATAAATCACATTATTTTATTCTTTATGGCTAAGTAGTGTTCCACTGTACATATATACCATATTTTTTTGCCCATTTGTCTTCTGATGGAGATCTAAGATGCTTCAGAGCTTAATTAATGTAAATTATGCAGCTATGAACATGGGTATACATGTATCACTACTGTAAAATATCTTTAACTCTTTTGGGAATATACCCAGGAGAGGTATGGCTAGGTCAAATGGAATTCTATTGTTAGTTTTTTGCAGAATCTCCATACAGATTTTCATGGTGGTTTTACTAGTTTACATTCCCATACAAATGTAGGAGGGTTTTAAGGACCATTTTTAGTGAACTGTCTTGCAGGTCTTCTTCTATGCTTCTACTGAGTTTTAGGCAGTATCATGATCTTTTAACCAAGTAACTATAAAAAATACAGACTTCTGTGATACAGATATTTTTGTTATTCTCCCAATTAAAATTATTCATCAAAAATATTAAAAAAAATAAAGTTGGAGAAGTCCACTTTTATTTTCAAATTTTATTTAATTTATTCAACTGTAAACTATATCGTAACTGAAAGATAAATCAACACAAAAAAGCAAATTATAAAATGTTTACACTATTTTATCAAAATGTATTGTGGTTGTGGCCTTAATAGATATTACAATAAAATATTAATATAAAAATTGCCACATAACTAGCAGTTGATCAATAGGAGAAAAAGTTGACATAAGGAGCCAGGCATCACCATGCCTGTAATCTCAGCACCATGAGAAACTGAGGCAGGAGCATCAAAAGTTTGAGATAAGTCTGAGCAATGTAGAGACTTAGAAAGATCCTGTTTCAAAAGAAATAAGAATTAAGGATACAGCTCAGTGAGAAAGCCCTCGCTTCAATCTCCAATATGGCGAAGAAGAAAGTTGACTTAAGGAGAAAAATGTATTTTGAATAAATAGGGCTGGGGATTTAGCTCAGTGGTTTTGCTGCCTGCTGCGCAAGTGCAAGGATCCAAGTTCAATGCCCGGTACCAAAAAAAAAGAATGAATAAATAATAGACAAGAGTTAGGGACATTTTAATGTCTGGCTCAATGTTGTGATAAATATGTGGATTTGAAAACTTATTGGGAATGCTCTGTTCTATGTAAATTGAGCATACTGTCCTTTGCAAATATTATCTTTGATTTTTTAGGTTAAATAGCTATTAGAATAGGTATATGAAAAATAGCCTAACAATAAAAAACAGAATGGATACACGATTTCCCTACACCTATTGTTCTTGCCCTTTAGAGGTACAGTGGTGATGAACCAAAGTAGAACCCGAGATTAGCAGTATAGAAATCCTAGTAAGAAAGCAGTACTGCAAAGAGAGACATTTTCAAAATCTCTCTTCTAGTTAACAGCCAATACCTTTGCAGAAGGTTAAAATTTAGGAAATAACAGTCATGTTAGGTCAAGATGATTTCAAGGCTTTGAGAAAATATCTCAAAGCTTGTTTTAAAGTAACTTGGATGCGTCA
Source organism: Heterocephalus glaber (assembly GCF_053883595.1). Lineage (NCBI taxonomy): Eukaryota > Metazoa > Chordata > Mammalia > Rodentia > Bathyergidae > Heterocephalus > Heterocephalus glaber. The sequence goes on along the minus strand of NW_028258147.1, from coordinate 13,353,373 downwards.
GGGTGGAGAATAAAATATAATGGAATATAACTTTAAAAAAACAGCTTTAAGATTTGGTCATCACCTAGACAATCTCATCATATCTTTCAGAAGTATATATTTATACCTCAAATTGTACTCCTGGTGTTATTCCTGATGAATGTAAGCCAATCCGTGATGAGTCCCTGCTATTCTAATAATGACCGGAGAAAGCTTTAAGCAACCATTGTCTTTAAAAATTCAAAGTGAGAGTTGCAGTTACTGTGAAGACACAAGGGCATTTCTCTTTCTTACTATTCCACTGGTGGCAGTTGCCCCACCCTGGGTTGGAGACAAGAAGAGAGGCTACGTAATTTTCCCCCCACAGTACCACTTCATGGCAGGTGGCAAAGGTTCAGCAGCATCAGGGGCTCCACCAGGCAAGAGAAAACCCTTCTAGGAAAAACATCTGTCAGTGGGGCAGCAATCAAAAGTCATGATTATGTGGGCTAACACTATCTTGGCTCTAATGCTGAGCTACTAATTAGTATAAAGAGATGGCAGAGACAGAAGGCAATGTGTAAGGTGCTTAAGAGGGAAATAAAAGGATGTGATAGGCTGATAATACTTTGAAGGCTTGGTCTCCTTACTAAATACAACTCAAAGCAGTGGCAAGTAAGAATAAACCCTGAACCTGAAAGCAAAGTAGAGCTTCTGAATTTAGTGGTGGGACTGAAGTAATCAGAGACACATCATTTCCCTGTGTGTGGATTCCCCTTCCTTTATCTGCAAGTTGACAACAGCAATATTTGCCCATGTGAAAAATCAAGTCAGTTAAAAATTTACTGCTATAAAATGTAAATATGGTTATTGGAAATTACAAAAAGATGTTAAAATTCACATAGTTTTTATAATGTGAGTTTGTGTGATTTAAAAACAATGTCCAAACTGATGTGGTGGCGCACACCTGCAATCACAATAATGCGAGGATGAGGTATGAGGATCAAATTCCATCTCATGCTCAGCAACTTAGAATTTGTCTCACCCCTCACCCTGCAAAAGGAGGGCATATAGCTCAGTGTGAAGGCCTTGACTTTGATGAACCAAGTACTGTTCTACAAATTTTATAAAAATGTAATTCACCAAACAATCCTTTCTGGTAGATGGAGTAATTGCCCTTATTTTATTCTAGCAAACAGAGATTAAGTCCCTTGCTCGGGTCATAGAGTTGGTAGGTGAGAGAGCAGTGATTTGAATCTAGCTCAGCTAGGGTCTAGAGGTCAAGTCTTACATATACATACAGTCTCTTCTTAAATAACTACAAAAGGGACACTGGCTGTCCATCATCCATCCATCTGCCAACCAGTCAACCATCTACGCTTTGCAGGTCAGAAAGTTGTTAATGTCCTTTGATTTTTTTTATTGCCAGAAACATCTATTATGATCTGATTTTTAAAATATTTCCTAATTTCTCTGATGTCTGAGGCATTTGATTATTTTTTTTCCATTAAGTTTATTGGTATATTTTAGGTATACAACACAGTTACATTCATCATTGGGATCTTATACCTTTATGGCATTTGATTATTTTTATTCTCAAAATATAATAAAATTTATAATTTAAAACAGAAAAAGGAGGTTATCTGCTCAAGTGATCAAAAGCAGTGAACCTGACTTTGGAATATATTTGATATTCTTTTTCCCTCCCAAGATGACATTAGTCTGTGATCCTGTAATTTGTAGGTGATCCTAAAGTTTTGGTGAAAATCCAATGTCTAGTTTCCCTGCCCCTGCCACTTACGTGTACACACACTCACACACAGCTCAGAGTGTATGGGAAGGCCATATTCTAGGAATATTTAAGCTCTTTGAAGGGGCAAGTAGAATGGACTAGAACATTCAGGGCAATACCTGAAGTAGCATCAAACTAATACAAGATTTTTATAATTCTTCTGATTTACAATTTTGATTACTGCCTTGCTTATCAGGTTCACACATAAATATTGAAATAAACAAAAGAGCTTCATGTCATTGTAATGTATTATTATTTTAACATATTTAAAAATTAAGTATATAGGAATAATCTCTGTCTCTCTTTTTGTCTGTCTCTGTTTGTCTGTCTCTCTCTCTCACTGGAGAGTGAATCCAGGGGCCAGGGTACATCCTCAGCACGTTTTTCTTTTGAGACAGAGTACTGCTAAATTGTGCAGGCTGGCCTTGAGCCTCCTCATCCTCCTGCCTCAGCCTTTTGAGTAGCTAGGATTGCAGGGATGTGCCATCACCCCTCATTCTAGGAAGAAATTTAATCAAAGAGGTTAAAGATCTCTGCAATTAAAAACTATAAAACACTGATAATAGACATTGAAGAGAGCATATAGAAATGGAAGACATCCATGTTCATGGATTGGAATACTTAATATTGTCAGAATATCCACCTATGGAATTAATGCAATGATTATCAAAGTATTAATGACTTTCTTAAGAAAACTAAAAAAAATCGAATTCATATGGAACCACAAAAAATCTCAGAATATACAAGAACCCAATGATAAATGTAAACATGTTGTATACCTAAAATGTTCCAATAAAAGAATTTATGCAAAAAATCCCAGAATAGTTAAAGCAATTGTGAGCAAAAAGAACACAGAAGAAGGCATTATATTACTTGACTTTAAAATATACTATAAAGCTATAGTAATTAAAACAGCATGGAATTGGTATTTAAAAAGACATAGATCAATGGAACAAAAAAGAGTGCCTAGAAGCAAACTCAGACTTCTACAGCCAACTGATCTTTGACAAAAGTCTAAAAGCACACATTGGAGAAAGGACAATAGTTTTTTGGAAAAAAGTTGCTAGAATATTCACATTCAGGAGAATGAAACTAGACCCCTTTCTCTCATCAGTTACAAAAATCAACTCAAAGTGGATTAAAGGATTAAATGTAAGAGCTGAAAATATGACATTCTTAGAAGAAAATATAGGAAAAATACATTGGAATGGGTAATGATTTCTTTTGGCTAAAACCCCCAAAGTAAGATCAAAATAAACAAATGGCATTACATCAAACTAAAACACTTCTGTGTAGCAGAAGCAGTGATCAACAGGATGTAGAGACAATGCACAGAATGGGAGAAAATATTTGCAAACTACACACTTAACAAGGGGATGATACCCAGAATGTATAAAGTATTCACTTAGTAATAAAAAATCTGCTTACAAAATGGGAAACAGACCTACGCAGATGCTTCTGAAAGGAAGACATGCAAATGAACACAGTATATGAACAAATGTGCAATAGTGTTAATGATTAGGGGGATACAAATCCAAACCAGACTGAGCTATCACTCCATTTCACTTGGAATGGCCATTACCAAGAGTACAAATGATACAAATGATAACCTGCTGGTGAGGACATGGAGAACAGGGAACCTTTGCAGACTGTTGGTAGTAAGGTAAATTAGTATGATCATTATAGAAAATTGTATGAAAGCTCTGCAAAAAGTTACAAATAGAACTACTATATGATTCAGCAATCTCACTTCTGGTTATACATCCGAAGAAAAGAAAATCAGTAGGTAGAAAGGACACGTACTCTCCCATATTTGTTGCAGTACTATTCACAACAGCCAAGAAACGGAAACAACCTAAGTGCTCATCAACTGCTTAATAAAAAAAGATGGGTGCATATACACAACAGAATGTTAATCAGCTATAAGAAATCATGAAATCCTACCATTTGTAACAACACAGATAGAACTGGAAATCGTTATGTTAAGTGAAACTCCAACCAGTATACTTAAACAGGAAGACAGCAATGACTGAATTAGAAAATGTTTGCTGGGAGTCTGGTCTGAGTTTTCATCTAGTTACAAACTAGCTGGGCACCTTTGACAAATTGCTCAACCTTTCTGGGACTGCTTTCTCATCAGAAAAATGCTGTGCAGAAGGAGTCTTCTGGGAAAACCAAAAGCTTTCCCAGTAGGTGCTAGGACTTCCCAGCTTTGTCAAAGTGAGTGGCTTTTGGATGAGGAATTCTCAGAACAGTTTGCCTGAAATTTCTGGTCAGATGTGTTAGTCACTGAAGTGTGGAGACAGCTTTAAAGATATTCTGGGAAGGAGCTTAAATCATCTGAGGAGAAAACACAGGAATTCTAAAGAAAAGCCTGTAAGCAGAGGTTGAGAGGCCTTCAGAGAGAAGGCAAGACTGCCTGGTAAGTAAGTTACTGTCAAAGATCTGAAGGACATGAAACCTGCTTAACTGAAAATTGTTGAAGGATGGAAACAACCTCTCAGCCCTGTAAAGTAAACCACCACTGTGGAGAGAAGTAGAATGAAAAGAAAGGGGCTGACACACAAACCACTTGAGGGTCTCTCTGAGGCAGACACATTAACCTCCTCCAGGGAGCTGAGCTAGGTGCTCTTTCAGGGAGTCAAGAAACTCTAGCTTGAACATCCAGCAAAATAGATCTCAGTGTAGAGTGCAGCCCACCAATTCACTCTGGAAATGACTTTGGAGTCAGACCAATTCACTCTCCAGTATTGCTCAGAGTAAAAGTTAGACCTGATTTAAAGCGGGGGCGGCGGGGGGGGGGGGACAAAAGCAAAACACCAAAGGCTCTTTGGTTTTGTTTGATTTAGATAGTTGGCAGTTACTATGTACACAGTTTTTAATAGACATTCACCCACACGGTGCAACAAAAATTAGCCCACTCAAAGAAAAGCAGTCTATAATTCCACAAAATGGATTAAGTTGGCTTTAGAATTACTATTATCAGAATGGGCTGTCTCTTAAATTCACATAAAGAGTTATCCCATGCCAGGAAAATATTGGAAACAATTTTACTCACCTCTCTTCCCTGAGGATTTCCAAGAATTTGGAAGCATCGTGGAATAGAAAAATGCCATAGTGTTACAAAGCATTTTAAAAAGAAGTCATCACAATAGTTTTACATTTAGCACATAGAAGAATATTTATGTGTTATGATTATCTATTTCAATAAAGTCAATTATTTTTTGTGGATTATAAAATAAATATTTGTATTGATACATTATATTTTAGCAACTATATGATTGGATGGATTATATTAAATGTTTAATTTTTAATTTCTTCAAATTGGATAGAAATATTAGATATACCTGATTAGCTAAAATACATACTGCAATTGTAAAATAAAGCATTTTTTAATTTAGAAAGACTCATTAATCTTATGATAATGTCTTTTAACAGAAACAAAGACAAAACATGTATATTTTATCATATGATCATTTTCATTGTAACATAGCAGTGGTACGAGCCTAGAAAAGATCCTCCTGGGAATTCATTTCAAATTATTGAAGCAGCTGTTTCTTCAGTTTAAAATAAAATATCCATAACAAGTTCACACATGACAGATGCAAGCTAAAACCTAGATTCCATAGTGTGAGCTAAAAGCAGATGTTTTGAATGATCATATTTATAACCAGAAACAATAAAACTTAGTTACCTGTAGAAAGATTTCATGAATACTCTTTTCCAAGAATTTGGTTGAAATATAGATCATGTAGATTTTTGTATTTCAGAGAACTAAGCTTCATTATATTTTAATATTCTATCAATGCATATGTTTGTCTTTTCTCTTCTTGTGCATTTCATGTGCATCCTCAAGAATAAAGGCCCTCTCAGAGCACTGAAGTTTACTGTGTTTATGTAATTCCACACTTTCCCCCACTCAATTCAAAGTCAGGAAGTATTTTGTTTTTGTAAATAAAATCACAACTATTAGGTGTGAAAATGTTACATCTTAGAATAAGCGATTTGCCTGGTGAACAAATAGTATAGATCATTAGTAAATGTTAATGTGTAACTGAAATTTTATAAATGATAAACAATACCAGGTTAGTGAAAACTTAAGTTTGTTCGTAGGAGGGTGGAGTTATTAGGGATATACAATTATGAATTTTTCTATTCCATTTCATCTTGAAGCTTATAAAAAATTTCTATTCTAGTGTTGATTAACTTACATTTCTAAACCTAAGGTGATTATAGTGCAGGAGTAAAAACAAGCAATTTGGAATCACAAGACGGGTTTGTGTTCCAGCTTTGCTTTGTATTCATTATGAATCCTGGGATTAATCTCATAATTTCTCCCATAACATAATTCTTTATGATATATAGGAGTTCATTATCAAGAAATTCACATACAGTTGCAGCTTTCTACATGTGAACAGCCAGATGTGTATCAAGACTATGCTCAGGCTACTTCTTCAGTGTTTCTTCCATTATGACAGAGCTTTAAGTAGAGCTTTACACCATTGTTAAAAACAAGTGATCACCTCTGCGTGATGCTCTTCATTCTGCTGTAAGACTTCTATGCAGAGCTCTGCTAGATGAAGAACCTCTTCCAGCTTCCTGGCAGGAGTTGCCAGGTTCATGGTCTCTATATTTAAAAAAAATTATAATGTTACCTTGAAAATACAAAGCCAAACATATTCTAAGATGAAATGATAATACCAAGGTATTGAAACAGAATGAAAGCATACTTTTGAAAGAGAAAGGATGCAAAAAACACAATTGAATATATTATTTGTTAAAAACCCAGCTCACCAGATTGCAGAAAATATTTCACCCACAAAGCAATCACAGGGATCTGCAAGTGCTTTGCCATTTAGTACATAAGAACTAACAGGTGCAACAGCACATTAGATGCTCAACTTCTGCATCAAACAAGTTATATTTCTCCTCAAGGTCAAAAACACAAAGAAAGCAGATACCACAGTCTTTTCCTTCTTTCTGTATTGTATTATCAATACAATGCCATTCTCACCAAATGAGTCATTCCCGGCATTAGCAAAACCCAGGCTTTTTTTTGTTGTTGCTATTTGAATTCCCAGCTTGAACATCCATAGTTCATGTTGATCTTAAATTCAAGAAGTACAAAGTCACCTAAAACAAATCTGACAGCCTGCAATTAACTGATTTCCTTCTCTACTTCCCTGCCACCATCCCACCCCACCTTGCAGCTGTGGGGGTAGAGGGATGGGGAATAGCAGCAGCACTCTTTGAAGCTGAAAGTTCTTTCAGCATTAAGCCAAATTGGTGTAAAAAAACAGGCCATAATAAGATTAAGTGCAGCTCCCCATTAATTCAGCAAAAGAGAAGCGAACTAGTTGACTCTAAGATACAGTAAATGCAGAAGTTAGATTGGCTCTGTATAATGATTGGCCCTGTTTTCAGACTGAATAGGAACAGCTTTCATTTAGATTTTACAGATAAACCTTTGTCTTAGTCTATTTTGCGTTGCTTTAACAAAGGTACACAAGGTACTTTATAAAGTAATGAAATTTATTTAGCTCACAATTTGGAGGCTAAATATCTATGATCGGGTAGCTCCATCTTTTTGGCTTGTAGCAATGCCCCCCTACCTCCATTTATTACAGCTTGGTGGAGAAGTGGGCAGGGAAACAGCCATGTGGAAGGGACCAAGTGCATAGGATTGCTTTGCTTTGTACCAACCCCTCTTTAAAGGACTAACTCCAAGGACTAGGTCTGACAGATCAGCATTAATCTATTCCGAGGGCAGTGCCCACATCGTCCAATCACCTCCCCCAAGCCTCCCATTTTAAAGGTTCTACCACCTCAATGCCACCACCATGAAGACCAAGTGTCCTGCACAGGAACCTATGGGGAAGACACTGAACCCATACTGAAACCAAACCACAGCAACTCTACCTTAGATTCATGGACTCTATTTTATTAAGGAGGTTGTAAGCAAGGGAAATAAAAACAAAATCAGAAAAAGAGCAGCTTCTGTGGACCTTAGGAATCATTTTTTTCTGCAATATTTCCTTTCCTTCAACTTTTCTCTAAAACCTTGGTCTTAAATTTGGAAGATTCTTTTTGTCTCAACTTATTTTCAAAGTGTGTGTAATGATACAGTGAAATACTTCTCACATCAATGTTTATTCACTAAAAATCTTTTATAGCTCATTGTAGGTTAGAGTGTGATGCACATGGGGTTAACATCCCTGGACTCCCAAACCTGCTAAACTCCCCTGTGAGATGGAGGGCCACTGCTTGTCTATGACAGAGACTAAAGAGTACTGTGATTCTTTAGGAGTCATCCTGTCAAATACCACACACAAGTTTTCCTCCAATGCTCTTAGCTGTGGGAAGTAGGAGGAAGTGTGAAAGAAACGGAAGTTAACAAGGCTTAGGCTTTCTAAGGCAGAGTCAGGAGGCTGCAGAGCATCGCACGTGCACCTGCTAACAGAATGTTCCATTAGACTTAGAGAAACAATTAAAGTCAGTATGCATTGGCCTTCTCTTATCTGAAAGCACCCTAAATAGCCAATCAGAATGGGTTTGCAATTTAGGATTTCTGTCCATATGAAAATCCCCTACAAGAAACTTGCATTATGGCTGGCTTCCAAGATACTATGCAGGTCTGCCCCATTTCAGTGTACTAGAAATTCCAATTCTTTGCTTACCAAATAAACCCTATTTCCTTTGACTGCCAGATCAATTTTTTAAAAATTAACAGTAGTTTAAGACATGTTCCTGATCACAAATTCAAAACCCAGAACCAAAACTGAAAGGATTCTTACGCATCGTCTATCAAATCCTCCATCTATTTCAAGAACATTTCAACATCCTCAAAAAGAGTAAAGTCAAGGAGACTCTTGACATAACACAACAGCTTATTCCATTTGGGGGCAGCTCTAATTGTTTAGAGCTTACGAAATCCTTAAGAAAAGTTGGAATCCAAAGAAAAGTTGGATACCAGTAAGGCAGGACATGGGAGGAAAGACTGATGAATACATTTGGGCTTAGGGCACCATCAGGGGAAAGATAAGCATAGTGATAAAGGAACAATTGACTGGGTATGAAGAGGAAGTATCTTTAGAAAAGAGGAATTGTAGGAAAAATGAGGTGCATTTTACAGGACTATGATGGATGATGATGATGATGATGTTATTTGTCATAGTTCCTTGAGAGCCATTTATGTGTCAGGTACAACAAGATACTTAAGTGTTATCATGCTAATTTTCTTAACAGCTTTAAGTAATTTCTCTTTAAAATTTGGATAACCTACAGATAAGAATATTTGCTCAAAGAGATAAAATACATCAACTAAATGGTGATGAAAGTAAGACTTGAACTTCATTCCTAATATTTATGTATTATGCTTACCTGATTAGAGCAAGAATGTACTGGGAAAAGATGGTTGATCAAAGTAGGCTTTCAGTATGCCCATATGTAGACTGGATGCCTCTGTTGATAGGTAACTACGTGTCTTAGCAGGGCCTCAGAATAAATTTACTTTTAGGGAATGTATTTGGAGGTTTTGTGACATGGATCCTGAGGGTCCCATTCCTAACACAGTGAACTATGGGAGAATGACAGTGGGAATGGAGAAGAAGGAGAGGACACCATGAAGGAAGAATGAAAGTAATCCATAAACAAATGTTAAGAATATGTGAACCACATAACCTCTGAGGTTTGTTCTAGCTTAGAGAATCCATGCTGCCTATAAATTTTGGGTTTTATCTACTGAATTGTATTATTTTAATGTGTGTGTGTGTATTGTGTGTGTACACAATGTGTTTAGAAGAAAAGGAAAATGCAAAAAGTTAAAAATATTTTTTAAAATCACAGATGAGGAACTTATTTTTCCTGCATACTTCTGTACATTCTTTACTGAATCCTCACAACCAATCTCCCATATTTCTAGAGTCTCAGAAAGGTTGAACAATGTGCATAAAGTCATGTAGTGTCCTGCTGTTAGGATTAAAATCTCACTCTCAATGACTATAATTTTTTGTTCAATTGTCTGAAGTTCTCTCTCTTACACACACACACACACACACAACCTTAGCCACAAGTATGTATTAATGGAAAAAATCACAGAAACCAACTAAAAACTTATTTTTGTTTATGTGTAAATGTGTCAAAACCAGCATTTATATTTGATATTATCTTAATTGAAAACTGTGAGAGTACCTCGTGTCCAGGGCGAAACTTAAACACAGTGTAAAACATTTTATTCTTCCCAGACTAAGTTTACTGAGAGGATCAAAACTTTGTACTTGAACATAATGGCTACTCTAATACTTTAAATAAAGAACATTTTTTATCAAGTACATGATATATTCCACCCCTGGCTTTCACCCATTTGACTACAGCCAAGAAGTTTAATGCACTCTATAGTCAGAATTCTATTAGATAACAAGGTTATCAACAGTTCCATTAAAAACATGAACACTGTGAATATTTGAGAATTCCTCCTTAAGATGTTTTCTTTCACTCTCTTTGTAACGCTTCCACAGCATTACAGATGTTCTCTATATTCTTCAAGCTTCACACCAAGTTGCGAATTGTTGTAATACATTTCAAATAGTGACATTTAAAACAAATATGCCCAAAGCAGCAAGGTTTCTTGATGAATTTCAATGCACTGCTTTTGGCTATGTTCCTTCTTCTTTCTGGAACATTTTTAACTTCCTATGATAATGCTCCTTGGCTCCCTAAAGCATTTCCTTTTAATTACACCTCCTTACATTTAAGAAGAGATCCCACTGAGGAAAGGGTAGGGAAGTGGGAAACTGTAAGACAGACTGAGTGCTTTGATTCAGTAGGATTTAATTTTGTTCTGTGGCTTCATAAAGGGTGCAGACTCCTGGCACATTCTGGTTGGCTGCCTCTCTGGCTGCCATTTCCTGTCAAGGTCCCTAGTGAAAGGTGCACAGGGATGCTCATGGTCAAGGCTGCAAAGGTTCATGGGAATAATACCAGCAAGATCAGTGACTCCTTTTTCTCCACATATGATATGTTGACATTTGTTAATGCTTTTGACTGTAACTTTGAAAAATTTTGAGAAGTAACAATTGAATATATTCAAAGAATACATTTTGATTCATATGGGTATCCAACCTTTTGCCTTGCTGGGCTATACTGTGAAGAGGAATTGTTTTGAGCTATATATAAAATATATAATATAGTTGATGTATTTAAGTAACAAAGCTTCCTTTCTGAATATGTTTTAACATTAAAAAAGGGCAAATAGCCCAAAGCTTGCAGATTAGCAAATCTGGGTAATTCTTACAAATTAACTTTGATTAGACAGAAGATTTTAAATGTCTTCATTACTTACACACATACACAGACACACCTAGTGACCTTGATTTTTACAGATTGATTGCACCTGTACTTGGAGCTAAACAACAGCAGTGCTCACGATGATGACTAAATGTCTATGGCAATAGTCCCATCCCAAATACTGTACTGTTTTCGTCCCTTTCTTGCATTTAGAACATGATGAACTGCTAGGGAATATAATAAAATACTTTCTGCATATGGACTCAGATTTCTTGTTTTTTCAACTGTCCACATTTTGTGGCCTTGAATTTGATCAGTAAATATTGATTACATGTAAGGTAGTATAGTAGCAAATTATGAGACACAATGATTAAGAAGGCAATATTTCTGACTTCAAAGAATTTATGTATATCTGTTAGCTGGATGATCCTGTGAAACCCAACTGCAAAAACAATGGCAGTGAGATAATGTTTGGCTGCTAAAAGTCCAAAAATGTCAAAGATTTAGATTTCTAATTAATATAGGGAAAAGATACAAGAGAGACAGCATTAAACTAAATCTTGAAGTAAACCCATGCATCTCATTCAAAGGATGCCTTAGGAGGAGGTGTCTGAAGAGGCTGAGAGCAATGCCATTTGTCCTTCCTCTGTAGGGCTTTATTGGGATATACTCTCTCTCCAATCAGGAATGGCTGAGAAACACATAAAACAAACACCTGGGAGCTAGAAGCCCACATGGAGTCTGAGCTGGTCTTTTTATATCACACTGGTCATGGAGATGTCTTCGGCTGTATACCTAATGTCAGAGACTTTCAGGAGTCTGAAGAACAGGCACACATCATCAATCTCACCATTTACCAAACCAAACCAAACCAAACCAAACCAAACCAAACCAAGCCAAACCAAAATACCCAATAAGAGACACCTGAGGTGAGAAACACGAGACTAGTTTCAGAGGAACTCCAGGATAACATCTGGAATGTGGGAGAAATTGTGGAAAGAGGAGAGGACATAGGAATGCAATCACTAGTGAGTGGAGGTGTAGGTGAGATTACAGTCTGGAAGGTGTAGGGATGTTGGGAAATGGGAAGAATTTACCTGAAGTGCTAAGCCCTGAGAAATGAGGCTTCACTGAGAGGACAAAAAGAACAGGAACAGAAAGTTGGACCAAGGATATGGGATTTGATTTCTTCTACCTGTCATCCCCAAGGTCTTTCAGTGCCAGGGACTGTCAGCTTCTATGTGGAAGGGATATGAGCAAAGCCTCAGGCCCAGACGAAGAAATGGTGGATGGATCCCATCATTTCCCTTTTCCTCTCATTGGCAGATGGTGAGCCCCTCCCTCTGAAATATAAGGCAGGAACACACACACACACAGTGCTATGGGTACATAAACAATTTCTTCCAACTAGAGATACCAGTATCTATCCTAGCTAACTCCTCTATGTAAGATGCCTCTTGTACATTCATTAACTATAAACTCCTTTAGGCCTTACTGTTGGCTCAGGGATTTTCTCCTGGCTCCCTAGTTTGTTCTAATTTGAATCTTAACTCTTGTCTGGTGTCACTGTTCTTCTTTGCATAGTTCAGAATAATGACTTAGCTGGGAAGTCTGTATTTGTATTGAGGTTTTCAGGCCTACCCTTCAGCTCCAGATAGAGCAATCTGCGGAAGTGACATGGTGCCATAGCCTAGAGCAGCCAGCCTCAATCTTGTCCAGATTGCAATTCTCACGGGCCATTAATCATCCCATGAGGGATGGGAAATCAGATACTTTCTTCTCATTTAAACAAACCACCCCTCCCCCATCACCCATCTGCAACATCTTTGGAACTTGAGATTATTTAGATGATTCTGAGGGATCTCTCTCGACTAAACCCTAGAGGGTTTAGTGTATAACTTGCTAAGAAGACTGCCTTAAAAAACTGGGGGAGAATTGGTTCCTAAAACTCAACTTGGCATATACTTGCAATAATATCTGTAAGACATGCTACAACATCTCCAAGACCTGGCACTGGCAACTTATGGGAAAGGAAATGAGGAATCACAGACACACTGCAGCCTAAATGATATTATGGTCTATGAGTGCTGGGAGATTCAGTGCTTCATCAATGAATGGTGCTATCTTCATTATAGATTTGCTGATCTCAACCTCAGCATGCAGCAGAACCACCTGGATGGCTTGCTAAAACACAAATTTGCTTGGTGTTGTCTCCAGAATTTTGGTTCCATCCTCTGAGGCAAGGTCCAAGAATTGGCATTTCTAATAAGCTGCCAGGTGATGCTCCTGATGCTGGCCTAAGGAAGGCACTTTGAGACTGACTAGTACTTATAAAAACAAAGTGAAAACAAATATGACCTAGTAAACTTCATTTCCCCTTTATCTGAAATCAAGCTACATCTTTATATAAGGCTCATTTTAGATAAAATGTGACTTTTGCAGAATTTGAACAGGTTTTACATTTCTGTAGGGTTACCTCAGGTGGTTATTTATATTTGGGCAATCCTATGTACGAATGAAAATAATTAATGTAATAAGGTATAGCCTCCCAACAGTGGTTTAAAATCCATGATATCTTCTAATACCACAGTTGTTTGAAAACAATAGGTCTTTGGCTTCCTACTTCCAACAGCTCTCTTTGGGACCAACTCATTTAATGACCCTGTCATTTAAAGCAACAGTTTCAGTTAATAACTCCTTGGAATTAGCCATGCTAATGATATAGTACTTTGGAATAATTGTGGTTGTAGTCACATTAACTACTTCACTTGGATTATCTTTCACATCAATAAATTAACTTTTAAGTCAATGGCCAACTGTAGAACAAAGGAACAAAGGCCACAGAAGCACAGGCCTTTGGCAGCTGCACTAGATCTAAAATGAGTCTACAGTCAACAGTAAGTGGTGGGTCATGGGTGATGGGCCACAGAATGTTAGACATGTGAGGTAAAAGTCAGTGACTGTGTTAGACTTTCTTTGGGAAGAATCTGAAGTATATTTTCCCTCTTAAAATCTTAAATTTAGGAATGATAGTGATGAAAGTATATAGAAAAGATAACTAGTATCCACACATATAGAAATTAATATTATCATTTCCAACAGATTTTTATAGTTATGTGATTTATAAGAAGTGAGAAACACAGATTTGAGTTTCATTTATATTGTCCTTTTATTGAGATCCTGGCACAAGATTGCAAAACAGAAAATCTAAAGTCTCTTAGAGAGAATATATCTCCACAGTACTGTCAGGTGCAAAGCCTACAGGCTTGAAGGAGAAGAAAGTTTTCTATGCTGTATAGTTTGCTCTGATTAGCTCCAGATGGAACTAGGTATAGGATTTTAACGTCAATCTATAGAATTTTTCCCTTGTAATTTTGACAGCTAATTGTAAAATATTTTTTTCTAATGACTGGTCTCAAGTTCAATCATACATATATGTATGTATGTGTGTACTGAAAATGATGAATGATCCCTTCTGGTTGTGTTGATCTTCATTTATACATTGTATCCATTTCTCCTAAATAGAATTTGATTCAGAAACTGCAGACTGGAAGAATAATCTTAGTGACAGCCAAGCTGGTATTAAATCGTTATATAATTGAGGTCCAGAGCATCTTTCATTTCATACTTATGTTCTCTTACTTCTAGCTGCATTTATCTAAAACTTCCTGTCTATATTCTTATTCTATTCATACATAAAGGAACTCCATTGCACTGCCTCACTCATATCCTCCTGTCCCACCTTATCCTCTTTAACTCATTTTCTTACACTCAAGGAGAGCACTTTCCAGTGAACAGGGAGGAACACAGGCAAGGCCAGGCCAGTGAGGCAGCAGGGGTGATGATGTCCCGTCCAGGAGTGGACAAGTCAAAAGGTAACAGAGGCTACAGGGCTTGTCAGCTAGAAGGTAAGTAGAAGAAGTGGATTTTTCTAGAGAAAATAATATCATTTGAAAAGATTTGCAGCCTTGGTTAAGAAACTGGTTAAAAGGTCTTAATGTCTATATTTGTTTCTTTTAATATGTGATCAAGGTCTTCTAGGGCAGTCAAGTCACACGTTAGTAGTGATAATGTATTTGATGTTAAAATTTGGAGAAGGTCCTAGTTGGGCAAGTGTAAAGACAAGGTGCAGGGAATAGGGTTGGGCTTAGTGCCACCTAGAATATTTCTATAGCATTAGCATACTGGGTCTGTGAACCACTGTGAATATGTGTATGCCTTGATGCTTTGCAGAGTATTTTAGAGGTTTCCTCTTTGAAATTATATCTACTGGGGCCGGGGATTTAGCTCAGTGGTTTCACTGCCTGCTGCGCAAGTGCAAGGACCCGAGTTCGATCCCCACTACCCCCCCCAAAAAAAACAAAAATGAAATTATATCTATTTATTTCTGTATCAGACAGCTTCAATTATATGTTTTAATGTTTTAATTTAGTCTTTCAAACTATATGGACAGTTAGCTCTGGCCTACAAGCAATGAACCCTTCTTAATTTTCAAAACAATTTCATCTGTGCAGGCTTTCAGCACCTAAAAATTCTGTTAAGAGGTAAAAACCTGTCAGCTTGCATTACTCTGATCTTGTACAATTGGAAAAGACTTTTTAATGCATCTAAACTACTCAGATTAACAAGGTGCTGCAGGAGCCACACTGCTATATGTCACTTGGTTTACCTGTTGACACATGTTAGTAAATAAATCAGGGGGTCACCAATCAGTTGCTTTCAAGCTCTGGCCCTAGAGAATGACAAGTCCTACAAAATTGCTTGTGAAAGTAAGGAAGCTTGTTATTTCCAGACTGCATTTATCTGTAGATCACATGCCATGTAAAAGTAAAAACAACAACAACAACGAAGAGAAACAAATATATTACACGCTGTCAAGCGAGCTGGGCAAACTGACATCCTCTCTGAGACCTTTCAGGAAGCAGGTGTTGAACACTTGTGATGAGATTTCCATGCAGCTTTAGAGCCAAGGGGAAAGAGTTTATCGAGAGCCTTCAGTGTCACAGATCACGGCAGAGAGAAGGCCTCCTGGTAAGGAGCACACTGAAGGAGACGTTTCAGAAAGTCCTGTTTTTCTCAGGAGGGGCTTGTACTCTCACACAGATATTTACAGAAGGCAACTAACTGTTCACCATAGGGAGATGTTTGCAAGAATACCGTTATTTCAGATTCTGGGAAATGTGCGAAGTACTCAATTGTGTATTCTTAATGCATTATCTACATATCAGTCATTTCTAGGCAGAAAATAACCAGAAGTGGAACATGCTATTTTTTGTAAGAGAGTTAGGGCAATTTGTTTCAACTCAGATATAAGACAAATCTGGAAAATCATCTAAGAAGTGAAAAGACAAAAATAATAGTAGTTGAGGATACTTAAAAAAGAAAAATGCTAAACTTAAAGTGGCAGGTATTTTCTTCATTATACTGAGATCTTCAATCTCTCTGGAGATCAAGATTCTATCAGAGAGGAATCCATTTTATTTTTACCCATTGAAGCCCACCTTTCAAATATCACCTCCTAAGCAGCCTTCCCTTTCCTCACTGATGAGTGTCCCACTTTTACTACAGCTGAAGCAGACCAGGCTTCCATACACACAGGGGTAGGTTCTACATTCCTATCCTATCTGGTCATGGGCTTCAGAGATGTTTTAGTAACTTGTCTTAATATCTGGTAAGACAAGTCTCTAACACATTATTTTAGATTAACTTAGTTATTAAGTACCTGTTCTTCCTACATTTAAATTTTAAGGTAAATTAGTTGTGAACATTGCAATGGATTAATTGGAGTGTGTGTGTTTATATCTTACAGTATGAAGCCATCCTCTAAGGTGTGAGATGTCTTTATCTATTCAGATTACTTCCTATGACCCCGGAGCTTCAAATTTTCCTTCATAGAGGTCTATGGAATTGGCAAAGTTAATTTCTGGATGCCTTACCCTAGTTACTGTGAAAGTTTTATATTTACTTTCTAGTTAGTTGATAGATGTTATAATGCAGAGGTTCTTAGAGTACAGTCCATAGACCAGTGGCTGGGAATCCCTAAGATATTTCAGTGGTCTATAATGTATTAGTATTACTTTCACAATAACATACTTTGTTTGGGTTTCAAATTCTATTAACATTTACACTAATGTCAGAAAAACAATGGTAAGCATTTCTCTTTCCTTGGTGTGAATCAAGCCTCTGATGGTAAATTATAATTGTCATATTCTTTACCACCATTTAAGAAAAGGAAAAAAGCTAACATTAGATTGCTTTTGATGAAAGTGCAAAAAATATCAATTTTATTATCTTTTTTCCTTTCTTTTGTGGCACTGGGGATTGAACCCAACGGCACTCTACTATGAGCTATAACCCTGGTTCTTTTTAAATTCTTATTTTGAGACAAGGTCTCACTAAGTTGTCCAGACTGGTCTTGAACTTTCTATGCTCCTGTCTCATAAATCTCTGCTCTTGAGAACACATTTGAAAATATTACATATGACAATAAGAAGTTTGCATAAGGCATTTTTACATATTGAAGTATGATGATTATTTCAAGGAAAAGTTACCTGTGTAAATGAATTGAGGGCAGAATGACTGTGATATCCCTCTCCCCCCAATGTGAAGCAGTTTTAGTTGGAAAGACTGACAGATTATGTTTATTCAGACTTGGATATTTGGCAGATATTTTCTGAGGAATGATACAAACATGTCACCTTAAAAGAAACAATAGATAATATTTTATTTTTTTGCCAATGATGCTGGAGTTTTCAAGGAAAACCAGTGTTTTAGAAAGTTTGTATATACCCTAACCTTGACAGCCTCTGAATAGTTTAAGAAATTTCTGATGAGAATGGGTGGATATTAAAAAGGGTAGTTAAAAATATTATGTAACACTTGTCAACATTAGGAAGATCATAATTTGGTGAACCAATTTTTTCCCAATCATTAACACATAAAGTTAAAAAAAAATCACAGTGAAACATTCATCAAAGTTCATGATAAACCAAAGGAACTTATGTAATAGTATGAAAAGTTGATTGATGTTTTCAGACATCCCAATACAATTAACTGCTAAGAAATTACCATTTGTTGGGATTTGGTGTAGTATCACAGAAGAAAATCTACAATTATCTAAAAAAAAAACTTATTTAATTCTCATCATTTTTCCAGTTTCATATCAGTGTGAGTCTAGATTTTTTCATATATTCCAACCAAAACAATATAAAGCAATGGACTCCAGAAACAGATATAAGAATTCAGCTGTCTTCTATTAAAGTAGCCATTAAAAATATGAAAAAAGGCAAAACAGTGCATTTCATTAAAAAACAGCTGTATCATTTTGGAAAAATTTTGTAATACATATATAGGATAACAGGTCTAAGAGATGCAGGAAGGGGGTTAATAATTAAATGGGCTCATAACTGCTTTTGTCCTACCGTCTTTATCAAGTTTGGAAATTAAGATATTTGCTTCATGAAATGAACTAGGCAGCTTCCATTAATTTCCCATTTTATGGAATGCATTTTAAAGAGGAATTATTTGTTTCTTTAAAGTTTCGCTGAATTTGCCTTCAAAACCATCTTGGCTTAGGGATTTTGAGAGGGGGAAATCTTGCAATTATTTTAATTTCTTTAAAATTTACTGGTCCATTTGTGTTTTGTTGTGGTGATTTTTAACTAATATATAGTTTTTCAATAAATATATTGACTTCAATTAGACTTCTAAATTTAAAATTTGGTCATGATATCCTTCCAATATTTTCCATGTGTCTTGTGTCTCTATAGTATTTTCCTCTTTCATATTTTATTCATTTATTTAGACATCTTTTCTTTGCCTACTGGCAGTCTATCTTACTTTATTTCTCTGCATAGCACTTAGATTTCCTTTTATATTGTTTGCCGTATTCTCCTTTACTACTGCCCTTATTCTGATTCCTCAGGTCTCTAACAAATTCTTCAGCTATGCTCACACTGTATATTATCTTCTTTACAACTATCTTATTTTCATACCCAATAATTTCACAATTTCTTGTTCTTATATAAAAAATCTAGTATCTTCCTCTGTCCCCTTGAGATTTTATGTTCAATTTTAATACTTGTCTTTGTCAGTAAATTTCATTTACTGTCTTTTAGAGAGGCTGCATTCCTCAGGATTCTAGATATTGTGGTATGAGATGTCAGGTCATTGAGAGTCACTGAGAATGGGATGATAGGTCAGCCCTTGGCCATGTCCCTTGTAGGTAGTTTAAAGTGAGAGTAGTTTAAAGCTTCAGCATAGGTAGTCTTAGGCAATTTGGGAGCAAATACTAATTATTCATTATTATTACTAATTTATTAGGCAACTCCTATGGATAAGAATTCACTCTTAATCTATTCTATTCAAAGCAGCAGCACCTGGCTAACAGTCACCTTGGGTTGTAGTAACTAATTGAGCTTGGTGATCTGAATGGCAGAGAATTAGAAGGTGACTCACTCAACCTATACTTACTTTCATCAACATCTTGCTACAGCAGAGGTGAGATCCTATCTTAATATTACTCCCAAACACTGGTGTCCAGGCCTCTGGCTACCAATTCTGATGGCAAGAGGCAAGGCATAGATTGTCCTAAACCAATGCAAGGGAGAGTCAAGAATATGACATAAAAGCTTTCCTCCCCCTCACTTTTCCCCTTACTATGGCATACTCTAGGGTAGTATAATTTCCCTATCAGGCATCTTAAGAAGATTGGAAGCCACACTTCTGTGAAATGAGAAATGAAGATGGGTGAAATAAAGGTGAAAGTATACACTGCTTTGTGGATTGCAGCTGGGAGGAGATGTAGAGCCTATGAAAAGCATTTTTAGTGATATAATAGTTATAGATGGAAGGGAAAAATCTAGAAAGAGACAGAGGTATAAGCCAAGAAGAAGAGATGCATATGGGAGTGAATCTATCAAGAAACTAGCAAGTGGAATTGAGATTAGTATCATAGTAGAGTGAGCTGACTTTGAAGAAGATATCTCATCCTCTGATTCTGAAGAATAGAAGGTATGGGTAGGTGTAGCTGTACATATGTTTATAGGGAGACATCAAGAAAGCTGAAGTTTATTGTACTTACATGTTTGGCAGGAGGTGACTGTCCTTAGATATAATAATATGTCATTTAAACTTGATCAAGTTCTCATGATAACAGTTCAGGGAAGATGGCTGAATGGAAAGCAGCAAAGAGACAGCCTCTCCAATATTTGGAGTCCAGATGCTGGAATATAGCAACATGAGGAAGAGAAAGAGGAGGGAAGTAGGTCCCTAAGACCTAGCAAGGATCTGAATTAGACCACATGGGGAGAGGAAAGAAAGGGACCATCGCATGGAGGCCTCCACAGAGGAAGGCATCAGTGGAATGGATCACTGGACACTTTGGACTGCAGTGGCTGGTGAGTTATTCAGTTTCAGACGTCCCCCCAGGAGAGGGCAACTGGCCAGTAGCCATTTTGGAAAGGAGCCAATGAAGTCAGAACTCAGAGCACCTGCGGGTTGGCTCCATCTAGGGGCTCCAAGTGTCAGGGTGAGGTGCAACCAAGTTCAAGCCAGCAGGAGGTCAGGGAGCTGAGTGCAAGCCAGCAAGTCACTCTGAGTCTTGCAGGCTGGAAAACTCAAGTCCCAGCCTCAGAGTCAGAAGCCAGAAAGAACCTGAACTACAGTGGAACTAATGGCCTAGGTTTGCTGGGACTATCCACCACCACCATAATTCTACTGCTAACTTGCTAGGATCAATCAACATGAATCAGAGCTCTGTCTGCACCCTCTGTCAACCAGTGAATAGCAGAGACAAGCCTGAGGTGGACATTTTTTTTTTCTCCTTTTCTTCCTTTTTTTGCTTTCTTATTTTTCTCTTTTTCTTGTTGTTCTGGTTTTCATATGCATGTGAACATATTTTGTTTTGTTCTGTTGTTGTTTATTTCTTCCTCCTTTTTCCTCTTGTCTTCACCAGTTCCCAAAGCTTGCATAATTTTCCTCTGACCTTCCATCTTGCTTCTAATCCCTTTCTCTTCTACTATTTTTCTATTTTTTTTCCTAAGCCCTTGTCCATTTTCTCTCAAGAGTAAAATTGTCATATTGAGTGGATATTTACTGTACACAATTCTCTGGGTTGTTTTAGATGTGGTTATATAACTGCAAATCCTGCTCTTATGGTTAAGGTGGCAAACTAATAGTTATCACAGTTTGTCATTTTCTAGGGTGTATTTGATGCTATTGTTATTACCGATTGTAGTACTGTAGCCAAGGTGACATAATTGTTCTAATCAGTTGTTCTTCCTTCTGTGCCAAAACTGATATTTCCTGAGGGTCATAAACAATACTATAGGCCAATGCCAAAGAACCAGGGGCTAGGCCAAATAGGCAGCAATTTCTTATCCCTTGAAGAGGTAGGATCTTGCAACAGACTCAAAATCCAAAAGCCAGCTACAATTGGAAGACATTTCTGAGAAGTAGTCATTTCCTAATGACTCTTGATACTAGCAATAAAGACACAGATCATAAATAATATACAAACATCAATGCACGATTTAAACTAAAAAAATAGAATATGAGAAGATATGGAAGCAAGATGCAATCTCAGAGTTCCAGCTCACCAAAAGCAAACCCAGGGGAAATGAGGTGGAACAATTTAAAAGCCACACATCTGAACTCAAGGAAGTGGTAATAGTGGAAGTAACAAAGCAAATAAATGAGGCTTTAGAAAAATATCAAATCAGAAATAATTTCTCAGATAACTTCAGAGATGATGACCATACTGAAGGGCATGATTAGTGAATCTAGAGAAGACATAGATGAAAAAATAGAGGAGCTTAGGAAGATAATGGAAACCATGAATGCCCAACATAGGAAAGAAATGGAATCCATGAAACAGATTCAATAAGATATCCAGGAGATTAAAAATTCTATTGAAAGGATATGAAGCAGAATAAAACAATGTGAGGACAGAATATCAGATTTAGAAGACAGGAATAAAGTTAGCAATAAGGAAAAGAAAGACTTCTTAAAAATAGCAAAGAACCATGAAAAATGAATCCAACAGCTGCTAGATGATGCAAAGAAGAATAGCATAAAATTAATTGGAGTCAATGAAAAAGCAGGAGATAGGACAAATAATATTAAAAAACCTGTTCACAGAAGTAATGGCAGAAAACTTTCCAAGCATGGAAAAAAAAATTGGACATATAGATAGATGAGGCATACTGAACTCCAATTAGCCATGGTCAAAAAAATAAAAAAAATTTACCCCTAGGTATGCAATAGTCAGGATTCCAGAAATTCAAAACAAGAACAGAATATTAAAAGCTATTAAGGAAAAGAAACAAATCACTTATAAAGGAAAGCCCATCAGAATTACAGTAGACTTCTCAACACAAACCCTTTAGTCAAGAAGAGCTTGAAGTATTTCAAGCTCTAAAAGAAAATAACCTTCAACCCAGATTGATGTACCCCATAAAACTATCTTTCAAAATTGGTGGAGAAACAAGATATTTCCATGAGAACGAACACCTGAAGAAATTCATGATCACCAAACTAGCATTCCCAAATGTTCTGAAGGACACCTAGAAAGAGATAATGGGACTACAACTTCATGAACCACAACAGAATGAATCCACCAGGCAAAGCAAGTAATTAAACAGAAAGGAAAATAACATGACAATGATAAGTCAATATATAACAGCTATAACCATCAATGTTAATGGTCTCAATTCACCAATGAAAATACTGGCAATGAAACAGTCTGGAAGAATGGATTAAGAAACAAAATCCAAAAATATGTTGTATACAAGAAGCACATTTAACTGAAAAAGAAATTCATGGACTGAAAGTTAAAGGATGGAAAACAATACTCCATGCGACAGGAACCGAGAAAACATCAGGGATAGCTATTCTATTTGTAGACAAAGTGGATTTCAAGACAAGATCAAGAGAGACACAGAAAGTCATTGCATACTTATTAAGGAAACAATCTAAGATGAAGAGATAACAATCATAAATATATTTGCACCAAATACCAGCACATCCAACTACATAAAACAAATATTAACAGACATGAAAAATTAAATAAATATTAATACAATTGTAATGGGAGACCTCAATACCCTACTGTCACAAACAGATAAGCTAGACAAAAAAATCAACAAAGAAATATTGAAAGTGAACCAAATTTTTGAACAAATGGACTTAGTCAATATATACAGAATGTTTCACCCCACAACAGAAAACACATTCTTTGAAACTGCACACAAGATGTTCTTTCTCCAAAGTAGACTACAAACTAGCTCATAGAACATGCTTGAGTAAATGCAAAGGGATTGAAATTATCCCACACATATTATCAGACCATAGCACAGTGAAATTGGAAATTAATGGTAAAAGAAACCACAAAACTTCATAAACACATAAAAATTAAATAACACCCTCCTGAACCACCAGTTGGTCACAGATTAAATTAAAGAAGAAATCAAACAGTTTCTACAATTAAATGTTAATGCCAATACAACATATTGGAACTTATGGGATGCAATGAAAGCAATCCTATGAGGGAAATTTATAACTGTAAATTCCCAGATCAGAAAAACAGAATGAGCTAAAATAAATAACCTATAGTTGAACCTCACGCTTCTAGGAAAAAGAGTAAGTCACACCCAAAGCTTGCACAAGGGAGGAAATCATAAAGATTAGAGCAGAAATTTGTGTAATTGAGACTAAGAAAATAAAAAGAACCAATGAATTGAGTTTTTAAAAGATTAAATAAAACTGATAAACCCTTGGCCAACCTTATCAAAAATAGGAAAGAAAAGACTCAAATCTATACAATTATTAATGAAAAGAGTAAAATCATAACAGATCTTGCAGAAATCCAGAAGATCATTAATACCTACTTTGAGAACCTGTATTCTAATAAGATGGAAAACACAGAAGTAATGGACAGATTCCTAGATACATATGAATTATTAAAGCTGAATCAAGAAGATATAAAAATTCTAAATAACCCAATATCAGTCAATGTAGTTGAAGATTTAATTAAAAACCTGTCAACAAAGAAAGGCCCAGGCCCTGAAGGATTCACTGTTGAATTCTATAAGAAATTTAGGGAAGATCTAATGCCACTATTCCTCAAACTCCTTAATGAAAGTGAAGGAGAAGCAATACTCTTGAACTTATTTCTGGAAGGAAGCAGTACTCTGATATCAAAACTAGAAAAAGATCCAACCAAAAAAGAAAGCTATAGGCCAATCTCCCTAATGAACATAGATGCCAAAGTCCTCAATAGAATACCAGCAAACAGAATGCAGCAAATCATCAAGATTATACACCATGACCAAGTATGATTTATCCCAGGGATGCAGGGATAGTTCAACATATGCAATTTAATAAATGTAATACACAATATTATCAGAACCAAGGACAAGAACCACATGATCATTTCAATAAATGCAGAAAAAGCATGTGACAAAGTCCAACACCCATTCAGGATAAAAACTATACAGAAAAGTGAAATAAATGGTCATCTCAATCTGATAAAAGACATCTATGAAAAACTAACAGTCAACATCATATTAAATGGTCAAAACTGAAGGCTTTAACTTTAAAAACAGGAATAAAAAAAGGATATCCACTAGCACACTTCCTATTCAGTATAGTTCTGGAAACATTAGCCAGAGCCATTAGAGATGAGAAAAAAAGAAAAGGAATAAGGCTAGGAAAGAAGAAGTTAAATTAGCATTATTTGCAGATGACATGATACGGGACCCAAAAATCTCCACTAAAAGACTTCTAGATTTAATAAGCAAATTCAGTCAGCTGTGTACAAAATCAACACTCAAAAATCAATAGCATTCATGTACTCAAATAACAAACTCATTGAGAGAGAAATTAGGGAAATCACACCTTTCACAGTAGCTTCCAAAAAAATAAGAAAATGTAGGAACCAACCTAATGAAAGAATTAAAAGACCTTTACACTGAAAACTACAGTACTCTGAAAAAGGAGATCAAAGAGGATATTAGACAATGGAAAGATACCTGTTTTTGTTAGGAAGAACCAATATAGTGAAAATGGCCATACTTTCAAAATTGTTATACAGATTTAATGCAATCCTGATCAAAATACCAACAGCATACTTCATAGAATTAGAGAAAACAATCCTAAAATTCATTTGGAATGAGAAGACACCTAGAATAGCAAAAGCAATTTTGGGCAGAATCCCTGACTTGAAATTATATTACAAAGCTACCATGATAAAAACAGCACTGTACTGGCAAAAACCAAAACAAAACAAAACAGACCTGAGAACAAATCGAACAGACTAGAAGATGTAGGAGCAACTTGAAACACATTCAGCGACCTTATCTTTGAGAAAGGGGCTAAACCCCTTCAAGATAGCCTCTTTAATAAATGGTGCTGGAAAAACTGGCTTTCCACATGCCAAAGACTAAAACTGGACTGATAACTCTCACCATGCACTAAACTAAAATCAAAGTGAATCAAAGATCTAAATATTAAAACTGAAACACTATATCTGCTGGAAGATAGAACAGGCAGAACTCTTGAAAACATTGGTACAGGCAAAGACTTCATGAACAAAATCCCAATTGCATAGGAAATGTCATAAAGAATCAACAACTGGGATCTCATCTTATTAAAAAGCTTTTGCACAGCAAAAGAAACCAACCACCAACAGAGTGAAGGGACAACCCACAGAGTGGGACAAAATTTCTGCATTTTTGCCAGCTCTTCCTCAGACAAAAGACTGATACCTAGAATATATAAAAACTGAAAAAAATCAACCCCTCAAAATTTAAAGACCCAACAAAAAAATGGGCATCTGAAATGAATACACACTTCTCAGATGAAGAAGCAGAAATGGAAAATACATATATGAAAAATGTTCAATATCACTGGTCATTTGAGAGATACAAATTAAAACAACGAGATTCCATCTCACTCCAGAAAGAATGGCTATTATCAAGAAATCAACCAATAACAAATGCTGGAGGGGCTTTGGGAAAAAGGAACCCATTCCATTGTTGGTGGGAGTGTAGACTGGTGCAACCACTGTGGAAATCAGTGTGGAGATTCCTCAAAGAACTAGGACTATTGCCTCGCAAGTGCAAAGTCCCAAGTTCGATCCCCAATAACAAAAACCAAAAAACAAAAAACCCAAAAAACTAGGACTAGAGGTTCCATTTGATCCAGCTATTCCCCTTCTTGGTGTCTTCTCAAAAGAATTAAAAGCATCATACCACAGCAATATATGCACACTCATGTTTATAGCAGCATAGTTCATAATACGTAAATCTTGGAAACAGCCCAAATGCCCATCAACCAACAAATGGATAAAGAAGATTTTTTTGTATACAATATAATACTACACTGCCATAAATAAGGATAAACTTGAGACATTTTTAGGTAAATGGATGTACCTTGAGACCATGTATATATTTTTTTGTACCTGGGATTGAACTCAGGACCTTGTGCTTGCAAGGCAGGCAGCAGTACCACTGAGCTAAATCCCCAGCTGGAGACCATATTCTTAAGTGAAATAAATTTGACACATGTTCAAATATCACATGGTTTCTCTGGTGTGAGAAAACAAAAGTGTAAATAAGGACTAAAATGCATAATAGGTAGTGTGTAATAGGAAGAAAATGTTCAAATGGTAAGGAGAAATAGGGAGTGGAGGAAGGGGAAGGAAGAGAAGGAAAAGGAAAAAAGAGAATAGAAGGAAAAAATGTAAACAAAGCTTTTGTAAATAAGGAGGGGAAGAGGGGTTGAAGGGAGGGGAAGGAAAGGGTTAAGCAAGATGTATCATGTACAGGTACAAATTCCCTATGATGAATGTGATCATTATATATATCTAAAATGTACGGATAAAATTAATTTTTTAAAAATAAAATTTTAACAAAGATTAAAAAAAGTCTTTATGATAGCCTGACCTGAAAGGGAACACTGTTCAAGAACAAAGCATGTTTCAATTTTTATATATAGGATTAGCTGTGACCAACACTGACTGAGATTTGCCTTATCTATTACAACCTACAAGCTACACAACTGAGAAATCCAGTTGGAAGAAAAGGACAGGTTGAATGACTCACAGACAGAGTCTCTAGATGAAGGAAATGTGTCCTTTGTTGCAGTCACAGAGCACCTCTGCAGAGCCATGACAGTCTGGTCAGTGCTGGCAGGATTCATTCCAATGTAATAGGTGGAGAGCAAAAAGCAGAGGGTGGTAAGAAGTGTCATCAGCATTTTAAGTGGAATGAAACATAGTATCCTTTTCTTAGAATTAAACTTAGATAAAGCCAAAAGGATGTTTGTTAAAGGAATGCAGCTCAGAACCTGTTTCCAAGGACAGAGAGGCAAGTGTCCTCAAGTGTCTCTGGGTTTTCCTGAGGTTGACAGAACTGTCACTCCTTCCTTTGGTCACTAAAGCTGTGGGTAACAGCAAAAGCAGAGGTCCTGAGAGTGTTGCAAGACTTGCTGGCCTGCTGCCTCCAATGTATAAGGGTGGGTCTTCTGTCCTCATCCAACTTTTCACATGGTGGGTTACCTAACTTTGTAAGAGCAACTGGCTGCACCACTGCACAACACAGAATTTCCTTTGTATTTAAAAAATGAAAGGGACACACTGAGCTTGACAGACTCATCAGACATGACATGAGCAAACAGTGTCCTCATTTGTCCCTTTTAGTCAATAATCTCTTCAGCTCCTGCTTATTATGCCCCTAAATACCTTTTCATGCACAGGAATTAATCTGTTAACACTGTGATGAGCTAATTAGTGTGAACACAAACTACATAGTGTAGGATTAGTCCCTCGCTTGATTAGTGAATAGGTGAGGCAAATGAACATAGGAGTCCTCACTCATTTCAGGTCAGATGTGGAAAAGGCCAAAGTGAATTTACTTACATGATATTTAAAAAGGAATATGTTCTTGATACTTTTTTGTAGGCGCATTAAATAGAAAAGGCCAATCATGTGGCCAAAGGGCAGTGATAAAGATGACTAATTCAATATATTAAGAGAATATATTGATTAAAATGGCTTAAAATTAACACTTAAACTGTATCCTACTACATTATGAAATCAAAGTAAATTAAAGTTACTAGAAAAATTTATCTTCTAAGGCAATTTAATGATTCAATTGACCACATTAAAAAATACCCCTAGCTTTTTACATATAGTACAAAAATTAATGTCAATTTGGTCTTCTATTCAAATGATCACAAGTGCTAATCAGTGTAACACATGCAGTGAACTTTTACAATGCAGACACATATTGCTTTACACACTAAAATCTCTAACACACTTACAATTTTCTCAAATATTCCAAAGAAAAATACAGTGATAATTGTTTTAGAGTCAAAAGCTATATCTACTTATCTGCCGCTAATCAGCAGGTGATTTAAAACTAAATTTTACGGTTCTCCAAAAAGCCAGATAGAAATGCTTTAATTACCTGTTGGTTTCTTTTGGGTGAGGATTCAATTTCCTTTATTGAACAAATTATTTCTGGAAAGTGTTGTCAAAGTTTATGGTTTGTTATTCAAATTTTAGAAAATGCAGTTCACAGTGACATATAATATCCAAAAAAAATATAAACCAAATTTATAAGCAAATCTGTAACACATGTATAAGAGAAAACTACTATATTGCCCTAGAAATCTTAGTAAGAAATTGCTCACTGTTAACAAACATGTTTCTCAACTGTGCTGTTTTGTAAATACACCAGCTTCTAGATACACAAATTCTTGAGTGCAACAGATTTTATTTATTATTTATTATTATCATCTGACAAAGTAGTGCTCAATTAAAATGCCACCCAGATGGCACACACATCCTAATGACGTAAGAACTGCCACATGCAACTTCTTTTCTCAAAGTAACTACCATGCCCTGTGGGAAAGCCTTTGTGTCCCATTCGACTGAGACTCTGAAAATGAGCGTGTGGGGGTTAGAACTGGGAACTGGGCTGAGAAAGATCCTCACTTCACAAAGACATCACCTATTTGGTTCACACTACTTTTCATTCAGGGCACCTCCACATTTTAGATTCAAAAGAAACCTGGGTACCAAATCTACGAAAAAGATCCCACGTCAAGGCCAGTTGTAAGGGGCACTTTCTTGTTTTTAAATCATAAGTTACAATATAATACATAGTGTCCAGCAGAAAGCAGGGGCTGCTATTAGATGTATTATTGCTGTTCTGATCTGTAAGGAAGTCTTTGAACTAATGACCATATTGATTTTTCTTTAAAAATAATATCTAATTTGCATCAGCAAAGCATGTAATTTAAAAAGAAATCATGAATAGGAAATTGAGGTTTCCAAGTCATTTTGAATTCTGGATCATAAGAAGAATCTTACTACTACATAACTAGTATAGTTAGTGATAAAATTACGCCAAAGTTGATTTTGCAAAAGTGTAAATCAAGGATTTAATTGGTATAAAAAAAGCAAATTCAACCAAAGTATATTTTATAACTCCTGAATGTATTAAAAAAGATTATTTTCTATAAGTTCCAAATTGTCAAAATGAACTATTAGTTCTCATGAAACATGCAAATAATTCTCAAGAAGGAAAGAAGATATTTAGAAAGGGGTCATTTGTTTTATTTAATCTATTACCAAAATTTAAAATCTCTTTATTCTGATAACAGAGAATCAAGAAAATTCTCAAAGATAGAAGCAAACTGAGCAGCACACTGGATTATAAAACAATGAAAACAGTTTACATTATGTAGCACTGTTAATGTAACAGTTATCTGTGAACTTTGGCTTCTTTGAACCGAGTTAGTGCCTCACTGCTTTTGGTTTTCCATTCTATAATAAGGGCATGAAACTCTGGTTCATATTCCCAGTCTTGTCATTTTTAAGAGGTTAGCTTCAGTCCTATGTTTTAATTACTCAGAGATTGGTTCCAAGGACCTTTTGCAAACCAGATTGCCAGTTTATGGCTATTCTGCTGAAAGTAGCCTGGTAAGGTCTATGCCATAAACTCAGATGCATACTCAATAAATATTTATCTAATACCAAATATGTTCCAGGTACTTTTCTCCACACTGTGTTTATAGCAATTCTTAAAATAGAAAATCCCCTGTCCTCTGGGAGCAGACATTTCTAGGATGATATGTAGGATGAATGAACCATATTGAGTAGTTTGGGTTGGGAGGGAGTATGCAAATCATAATCCCTTTCAACACTTGCCATCATGAGATCTATGGCAAAAAAGAAAATGATTTTTAACTAAGTGCAAATTTAACTATACCAGCTTAAGAATGAGAAAGACAGAAGATAAGATAGACTAATAGTGAGTCCTAATCTCTTGCTTACTAGCTATGGACTG
Organism: Heterocephalus glaber; assembly: GCF_053883595.1. Lineage (NCBI taxonomy): Eukaryota > Metazoa > Chordata > Mammalia > Rodentia > Bathyergidae > Heterocephalus > Heterocephalus glaber. The sequence goes on along the minus strand of NW_028258147.1, from coordinate 13,322,983 downwards.
TAAACAAGTTACATAATCTGTCTTGCTCAGGTTTCTGGGAAAAAAAAGGAATAATGATAACATGTATTTGAAGTGGGTTGTAAAGAGTAACTGAGCTGATATATAGAAAGTGTTCAGAATAGTGTCTGCCACAGGTATTGTTTGCTCTTATTATTAAATAACTCATTATTTTTGGGAAAAGTAGTTCTACAAATATTCACCCTTGGTTTTTGTGAGGTGGCTGAATTGTTCATAACAAAATGCCAATACTTTGAGTCAGACAGTCTTGGAGGTGCAGCCGTCGGTGGACAGTAGGAAGGAGGCTCTCTGATCTGAGAGACACAGGTACAAATCCCACATCTTTTGAATTTCAATGACAACAGCACAACTTTGTACAAGGTAGTGATGTTTTCCTAAAGCCTGAGTTACCTCTTCTGCAAAATATGTACTTTATAAAATTGTTCAAGGAACTAATACATCAGTGTAAATAGTAAGCCTCTGGGACACACAGGCAGAAATTTGCTCTTTACTAAATAGTATATATGTTCAAGACACTACTGTTTGGAAGAACGATCAAGCATTTGAGCTCTTAGAGGTGACTTTATATTCTCATTTTTACCCACTTTTATTTTTTTGATTACTATTTTTTTATTCCTAAGTTCTTTTATTGGTATATTTTAGGTATATGTTTGCATTTATTCTTGGGTGTTTGTACCTGTACATGATGTATCTTGATTCTTATTTTTTCCCCATTACCTGTGTGTCCTTCACCCCCTCCACCCTTCCCTATTTACTTTACCTACTTTTAAAAGCACTCTACTGTTTGGTTAATCTGCTTCTAAATTCAACTAAAGGAATATAACTGTATTTCTTAACCTGTTACTTTAGAATATTCTTCAGTTGAGATCAGTTTTCTCTTCAGTACACTTAATCAAAGATTAATCCTTTTCTCTTTTTTATATAAGTACCTAATTTTCATTAAAAAATTCTTCCTAGAGTTGCTGACCTGCATAAAAGAGCAGTGGTATGTATGTTAAATAGAAATGCAGGAGAGACTTCCAAATAGTAGGAGCCAGATTTATGGGGAAGCACATTTTCCTCTTCCCTCCTCCATTTAACCAAATGGGGAAACTCCACAGTGCACCTCCACACATGCTTTGGGAAGCCACAGTGTAACCCCTTCCTATTTCACAGGGAAGAGAGTGTAGCCCCACAGGCTAGGGGCCAGGACACTGAAGTCCAGTTCTAGTTGGCTGACTTACTTATTCTATGGAAGTAGGCAAGTCACAGCCACTCCTGGACTTCTTGTTTATAAACTAGGACGAAAACTATTTACACAGCAGTAGTGTTCTGGGGAATAAAATGTCATAAAAGATTTTGGAAAAGTTTTGTTAAAAGTGTGGGTCTGGGGCTGGGGATTTAGCTCAGTGGTTCTGTCTCCTGCCTCGCAAGCGCAAAGACCTGAGTTCGATCCCCGGTAATAAACAAACAAACAAACAAACAAAAGTGTGGGTCTGTGGTTGTTGCAATATGCTGTTATAAGCACAGTTGATAAGAGTCTCATTATTTTTCTAATGATTTGCTTCCTAAAGTGTATTTAGCAATCATTGTAAGGTATCTTCTTTCTCTTTCTGAGTGTTTTGTTTCTGTCACTGTCTGGGGTCAAATACTGGGGAATAATAGAAAAAAGTATTGCCAAAAAAAGAAAGAAAGTGAACACTCAGTGGATGATTTATGATAAAAAACAATCCAGGCAAATTTGTCTATAATTTTGCATGTGAATCACCAAAGGAAGCTAGGACTAGAAATGTTCATTACTTGCTTCTTGCTCCATTGTTTCTCATGGAACTAACTAGCCTTTTGCCTCTTTCCAAAGTTCTGAGAGACTGCTCTGTGGTAGCAGGCACAGCTGGGTGATAGAATAAATAGGAATAAAAGGCAATAAGGTCTCTACCTGAAAGAGGCTAAAGGGGAGGAGGATAGGATGAACAGAAAATGGGACATGAAGTTAATTACAATTGTAATAAGGGGTAAAAGAAAAAAACAATTAAACCTTTAAAATTTTACAGACTCAGAGCAAACCTATTTCCTAGGGATTTCCTGAGAAAAGAATTTCATAGCCTCTGCTCAATCCTATGAGTAACAACCTTCAAAGTTAAGAACTGCTTACTTTATCTGAATAGCATTTAGGCTTTTTATTCTCATATTATTTTTCTAGAGTGATGAGGAAGATAATCTTGTAGCTCTAAAAGCCCTTCAAATATTGGCAACCACTTCCAAATAAGGTTAATATCCATGCTTAAAGTACAATGATAACATTAACATAGTGTTTGCTTTGAATATAAAATATTGCCAAACTTTTACAGATATAAAAGTCAATACTTTCCCTACAAAGCATTAGCAACAGTTCAGAAAAAGTCCTAGCACTGTCAGTATTCTGAAATGACCCAATAGGTGTTTTGAAAAGGAGAGAGCTATTCTTCAGTACCAAAATATCACATTGCCAATAGCAAATAAATATAAAAATAAAATGAAAAGGCAATCCACAGAATGGAGAAAATATCTGCAAACTATGTAGCTGACAAAGGATTAACATCTGAAATATATACCAAACTCATACAATAGGAGAAAAAAAACAATTTAAATGGGCAAAGAAAGTGAATTAACATTTCTCAAAAGAGGACATACAAATGAACAAAAGGTATATGAAAAATGCTCAATATCACTAATCTTCGGGGAAATACAAATAAAAAATACCATGAAATATTACCTCACACCTGTTAGGTTGACTATTATCAAAATATAAACAAAGCCTCCAAACACACCAAGTGTTGGTGAGGCTGTAAAGAAAAGGGAACCTTTTATGAACTGTTGATGGGAATATAATTTGGAGCAGCCACTATGGAAAATGGAATACTACCATCAGATCTGGAGCTACCATAGGATTTTAGGATTTAGGATTTGTTCTGGTATATATCCAAAGGAATACAAATAAGGATCTCGAAGAGATATCTATATTCTTGCGCTCACTTCATCATTACTTACAATTATGACATGAATGCAACCCAAATGTCCATAGACGGATAAATGAATAAGGAAAATGTGACATATACATACAATGGAATATTATCCAGTCTTAGAAAAGAAGGAAATTTTGCCATTTGGGACATGAATGGACCTGGAGAATATTATGCTTAGCAAAGTAAGACCAATGCAGGACAAATGCTACATGACAGCACTTACACAAGGAATCTAAAATAATCAAATTCATAGACTGAGAGTTGAATGATGATTTCCAAGGGCTAGGGAGAGGGAAAATGGGCAAGTATTAATCACGGGGTACAAAGTTTCAGTTATGTAGATGAAAAAGTCTCACAGATATATTGTATACTAGAGTATCTATAGTTAAGATTGTTTTGTACACTTAAAAATTGCTAAGAAGGTAGATGCCATAGTTAAATGTTTTTAATCACAAAATAATACCAATAAAGAAGGTAGGAAGAAACTTCTAGAAGTGTCAGGTTTGTAGCCCAGATTTTGGTGATGGTTTTACAGGTGTATACTTTATCTCTAAACTATGCAGCTGTATAAATATGTACAGCCTTTTGTATGTCAGTAAGACTCCAATAAAGTGGTTAAAAATAATCACACCACGAGGTTAGAAAAAAAATAGCACATGCATGCAGAAACATTAATTACCTGTTTCCTTTTCTGCTGGGCCTAAAACATAAGAAAAGAGAATTTAGGAGAAAAGCAGTCTACTCGTGTTGCTCACATAACGCAGAAAGCCAATCATGCAAAGAAAAGTAGACTACTTTCCTACTTCTAACTTAAATTTTATTTGCTTTTTTCTCTGATCCTGAACATAAAATCAAAACACTTTTTATAAAGATGAAAAAAGGAGGGGGAAAGTAGATAATGAAAAATCATAATTTTTCCAGCTAATGAGCAAGCATTTTGGTTTTTTGAAAGGAGCCAATGTGGTTGCCGTATTTGAGTGGATTGTTAAGATATTTCCTACAATATTCTCATAGCAGATCTGAGATAAGTAAAGGGTAATTTCAAGAAGGGAAAAGGTAGGCATTATCCCTGTTCACTTGACAATTGGTCCTGCTATAGTCTTTTTCCTAACACAGACTTGTTTTTATATGTACAACTAAAATTTTTTCTTTATCCATTTTAAATGGTCACTATGACTATGAAATACAAAGATACATAGAAAAATGTACTGCATCATCTTTTTTGTATTCTTATATAAGGTAATGGCAAAAAATATTAGGAGACAGTTAAGAACAAAAGGAACTTACAGCTTTTTGAATATGGTTCATAACATTTATGTGGGATAATATTGTGTCTACTGAAGGTATCCAAAACCCTTTTTCTCTTTGACAAATTTGAAAGGCTTAAAGTCTATTTTTATATCTGTTTTTCAATTTGTGTTCAGAACACTCAATACTCCCAAACATGAAAATTATTTGAATGAGTATTCAAAAGTGAAAACCAATGTGTTTATCTTCCACTTTCCTCAAATGATCTAATGTTCATTGCTCTTGCTTTAACACGACATGATATCATAATTAATGATGTTAAACTGGTAACTAAGGAGGTTTCATGTTGTTACTCTCGTGATATAATATTGGTTGCTATAGAGATGAGATGGCTTTTTTGTTAATCACTCAGGAGGTTGGTTATCACATGCTTGTTAGAGTACTTGACCAGATTTGGAAAGAAAAAAAGGAATGATAGTACAACCAATTATAGCCAGTCTTTTGCATTGGCTGAATCTTGATAAAATTATCCTAACATCAAATAATTCATAAATTTACAATTCATTATGTACAATTTTATATTAAAACTTACTGAATTTTTTCTAATGAATGACTTTTTTATATTCAGGTGTAAGAATTTAACATTAACAGTAAACTTTCCTACTCTCTAATAATGCTATATATATTACATACACCAGTTTTACCATAATCTGAGTAAATAATTTGATGCTTTTTCTGTTTTAAATCAAAGTATTGATAAACAATAGCTGACTTTGTGATTTTGCCACAAATTATAATCTACTTATCTTTAAGCATTTTAAATACGAGTCTCCTTAATGAATAAAACCCGAAGAAGAGAAAAGTGTACAATCCTCTCTGGAGATCTAATCTTTCAAACGCATCAATATATTGCAAACAATTAAAAGGTGCAGGAAGTTCTACTCAAACTTTAGTCCTTATTATCATCAAGTTTCTTCCTTCTCTGAATTACACTGCAGAACAGAAAATAAAATTATACAATACTATACTGATACTGATGAGAAAAGAATCCACAAGCCATAGTTTAAATGTTAGACATACTTACAGTAATGTCAAAAAATACAACCAATGAAAACACCTTTTGGTTTCTTGAAAACTCAAAATAAGAACAAAGAACAACTTAAGCACGAATCCTGGGTCTTTCATTCAAGCAGAGTCCCAGGAGGCATATTAAAGCAATGAATAGGAAAAAGCTCTTCAGTTCACCAGCTGAGATTTTAATGAGACATTTCCCTTTGCCATGGTACAGGATTGTTCAGGAAAGGGTAAGACTTCTCATAGAAAATTCAGTTAATAGGCATTGTTGGCTCTCACTGCCACTTCGGCAATTGTTCACTGCACTGACCTTCTATTTTGGCATATTCTGTGAGTCTAGTGTAATTGATCAAGGCAGCTTTTTCGAGACATTTTCTGACCACTTTCTTCACTTCTTCTGCTGGTATGGGAGTGGCAATATCTTTCATTAAAACCTACCAAGAGAGGAAAGATGGGAAGAGAGAGTTGAGAAAGAGAGAGAGAGAAAGAAAAAGGGGGGGGAGAGAGAGGGAGAAAGAGAGATAGAGAGAGAAATGTTACATAAAACAAATACTGAAAAACAAAGTACATACATGGTCCTAACCGACTATTCCTAGAAAGGGGGAAGGGGTTCTCAGTAACTTGGGGGGAAGTAATGAGCCGGCACTTCACAACTGGGAATCTAATCCTCCAATCTTGGTTCCTCCCGTCTAAGCCCCGTTTATGCACATCTAAACTTCCCATTGGCAAGGCCACCACTCAGTGCAACTGTCACTTTTCCTCATGGGACCCATGACACCATTAGACAGCTGTTTCCGATCAGAATTACAGTTCCTGGGATAAATAATAAATAAAGTTTGTTTTGCACATCCCTAATTTTAAAGGCCTAGATCTTTTGAGCAATATACATTTGAAAACAACAAGAAAAATTCCATTAAGAATGATGTAACAAAAATCAAGAGCTTTGCTATCACTAATTAAACAATAATGACTGTGACCTGCTGAACATACCATGACAAACTATAAAAAGGGGGGAAGGAAACTTCTTTGTCTTATGGAAATGACTGCTTATGGATTACCAAATGCTAAAATACATGGACAATTTCTGCAGTTTTGAAAAACACACCTGATTATTCTCTCTTGCATTCCTAAAATGTGTTTTTGGATTGGTCCTTACAAATTTTTATTATTGGAAAAGGACAAATAAAATTATATCCAAAATTTAAAATGTCATGTAATTTTAAACACTTTTATAATGGTGCTTTGAAACTTTTCTTAGTGATAAAGCTTTTCACAATAACCTTTGTTTATACTATTAGTCAAAGTCTGTTTTTCCAAATGTCGTTTTTCTTGTTTTATTTATGTTCAAATGATCAAGTGTATGGCAAAATATTAATACAAAAAAAGATAATACTTTTGGAAGTACTGTAACTATTCTATACACTTTTATTGGAGAAGAAATAGTGAAAGAAAGGAGAACATTAATCCTTTATTATTTCATTGTCTTTTCAGTCAGACACATTCCTAAAGATTTTACAATGTCTAATTTTTCCAAACAGTAGGATCTTTGACATTTCTGAATTTTGTTAAGGAAGATTTCCTTTTTTTGAAATCAGCAATCTTATTTAAAAAATTCTTTCCTATCAAATTCAATTATTCTTCATATTATTTGATATATAAGGCACATTAGAGATGCACATTAGACTCTTTGTAGCCAGAAAAATATCTTTTTGTGCATAGCAAAATGTATAAGCCTTAAACATGTACTACTATTGTACTTACTGGTAAAATTTAATATTGAGATTAATTTTGTTCCATATGCAGAATTACGAGCTTTACTATTAGGCTTCCCATGGTGATAAACTTTGAAGATCAGAAACAGCTATCGGAAATTAGAATATGTACGTCTCCCACAAAGGTCAGTCCAGGGCAGTGGGGGCAAACCTATGGCATGCATGTTACTGTATTTTTCTTTTAAGACAAAAAGATGTTAATATTTGAGTTGTTTTTTTCCAAACTAAAACCACAGTATTCAGGTTTAATCGCAGTGTTGGGACTTTGCAATAAGCAAGTGGGTTTTAGGTTACAGTTTAGCACTAGGTCTCCAAAAGGTTCACTGTCACAGGTTTTCAACAGTAATATTTCATATTATCTAAGAGACTTGCACTTAATTTGAAACAGGGAGGGGAGGACTGAATCCCCTCTCCCAGCAAAGTACATATAAATGGCTGGCAAATGCACAAAAAGTAGATACCAACCTGTGCTTCATAACTCCTCTCATGGTCTTCCAAAGTGTCATAGGTATTAACAATTCACATATAGATTTTATTTTCTAAGTTGTCACTAAGTAAGGCAATATAAAAAATGAAGAAATGTCCCTTAACATCTCTCAGTTCAGCAAGAGATGTGATTAGTGACTATAACTGGAATAAAGGTCACCGTTCATCCTGCCACCTGTCAATGCAGGGCACAAGGGCATCTCTGCTATTACTAGCTCTCCCCTGCTGAGAGGAGGAGGGAGGCTCTGCCATGGAAACAGGAACAGAGAAGCTGCACTTGTTACCCATGGTGGGCTGCACTTCCAAAAAGTAGAGCAATGTTTGAGGATGTTATTTTATTCATGATACTTTAAACAGAAGGAAAGGAACACTTTGAAAAGCCTGGGTTTTGTGCAGCTTTTAATATGAAAATTCTAACACAAAATAATTGTTACAATAATATTTCTGTCAAACAATGCACATTAATCACAGATAAGGTAGGGATATATACATGAAATCTATCTATAATCTGAAGATTTCATTTTAATTACCAGCTCTAACCCTCATCTCCAAGTTCTTAAGTCATTAAAATGAATCTGTGATGTCTCAACAGTGTTTTTCCTTTATGTTTTTAATACAAATATGAATAAACATGGTAATCTCTACAGTTAATTTCCAGAAAAATAGACAAGAACAAGTCAATAAAACAGGATGAGGATAACTGAATCATAAGTTATATAAAGGATACCTAGATTTAAAACAATTTTGATGTTGACAGGAGTAAACCACATTTCATAACCAATAGCATCCAGCCAGCATATGAATAGAATTATAGACAGATGAAAAAGATATTTTTCTTTCAAGCCTCAACTGTCACAAAAAACAAGTATATACTTTCACTTAAAAATATTTTTTTAGCATAGACTTTACTTTGTTATTAATTTAGTGGTTGAAATACATTTGTATAATTTGTGAATTCACTTAAGGTAAGTAATATACACACTTGAGTGATACAAATAAATTATGAGATGAATTTTGAATGAATGGAATGATATGCCTGCGCATATTAAATGCTAAACTCCTATGGGTATGAGGATTGTGACAAGCAGAAGTACAAATAAAGTAGAGATAAAAAAGATCATTTGATGAGAGAAAAAAAGAGAAGCAAAATGGGTAGTATTTTTAAAAAAGCCATAGTATCAAGGTAACATGGCAATAGAGGGGCTTCAGGGAGGAAGAAACCATAAAGGGAAAAAATGAATATAGTAAGGAAAGATGAGAAATTTGTGAAATGCAATGGACTCAGCAGAGTTCAGACTCATGAGGAATGAGACTGTCTGCCTAGTTCAGTAACTAAAAAGTCTAGCAACTGAGAACATAGAATACTTATAAAGTAATGCTCATACATACCCTTTCAAGTAATGAAAGTGTAGCTTTTAGAGCACCTTCAGGTCGTCCAAAGGGAAAACAGTATCTTTAAAAACAAAAGAAGGCACAAAAAACATCAAATATTTAAAAGCCAAGAGCTAAATGATTACCACTTATGTTACTTGGCATTGGTGAAGCACCATGAAAAGAGGTTAAAACAGCATCAGCACATCCACGGTTATTTTTATCTGCCAAAGTTCACCTTCCCCTATGATTTCAAAGCTTTAAACAATAAAGGCATCAATGGGGATGAAAAAGAGCTGCTAATGTTTTGATGATGCATGTAATACAATAATACAGTCAAAAAAGAATCTTGTTTTTTCTTTTTAGTATTGGGGATCAAACTCTGGTCCTTGCGCTTGCGCAGCAGGCCGTGAAACCACTAAGCTAAATCCCAGGCTCAAAAAAGAATCTTAAGGATCATATGTAAAGAGATAATAAGCATTACCTAATTATTTATTTAAGGTTTGTGGCTATTCAAACTGCACAAGAAAATGAAATGTGGTCTCCCATTTTTTATATTTACATGGGACTGAGATGCAACATATGATACACACATAGCTCCTTGGACCCAAAAAGTGCCAGCTCTCCGCTTTGCTGTACATGCCTGGCTACCAAGGTGTCTAACATTGCTGCCTCCCCATACACATGAATTCTAGTTTGTTTGCAGTTACTTGTCCTAATTATTTTTGGTCACATATATTTTAACTACATACCCACTCGAGGATAGGTAATGGGGATGTTCTGAAAACAAGGGCAGAGGAGGCTGGGGGAGTAACTAGGCTCCTTCTAAAGTTAGTTGCCACACAATGGTAACAAGTGTGGTGCTCTTTACAGTCCTCCCTTATGGCCTTTTCTACATGGAGAGTGCTGGATAGAGAAGTCCTTGCTGGATGGAGTCCTTGCTGTGTTGAACCTGGTGCAGCAAGGCACTCTCTTCCAGGCCTGCAGCTCCCTCCCCGGGATCAAGTCTACAGGCAGCTGTGCTGTCCTTAGGCTGCTGCCTTGCTCTGATTTAGAAACCTGCGGAGTAATGACCTGGATAGAAGTTTATTCATCTCTGTGTCTTTTTCCATTATTCAGGGATTTAGTGGACATACTTTTGCAGACACCTGGCCATTTGAATAGGTTTCCTGTAAAAAGTACTTGATATGTTTTAAGTTTAATTTATTTTATGAGACCAAATTTCAAAGAAAAAAATGTTTTTTTCCCCTCTTCTTTCTTTTTAAAACAAAGCAGAAATTGAATTTATCTCAGAATTGGGTTTTAGTTTCATTAGTTTCACTAATCACAGATAAATGCAAATGAGTGCTACATAAATTTAATCACCCAAGTTTTTCTTTAAAATATTGTATTTATCATTTTAATTCCTGTTAAAAACTTTCCTTATTTAACCTTATTATTTCCTTACTTAACCTATTATTTGTCCATCTCCAAAGGCCACAACTAATTTGTTTTAATAGAATTGTCTTTGTCTAGTGGTACATTTTAGAGCATTAGCAAATTAACAAAATAGCTTTAATCATTCTGTATACTATAACACTTAATCCACCTTTAAATAAAACACAAATTGGGTTCTTGTAGTTCCCTCCCCTGCTTAATCTTTTCAGTGTATTTGCATAATCCATCAATTGTTTTTCCTATTGTTTATTTCCATTAACCTGTGGGTGACACATTTTATGAATGGAATGTTACTGATCCCCAGATTACATTTAGCATTTCAGGGCTCTGAGGTCCCACTGGGTATGTTCTGGATTAGCATTAGCTGCCCATGATGTGTAAATAATTCAACACATTTACAGAGTACAAGTAATCCTGAATCAATAAAGTACAGAAAATAACTACACAGAAGCTTAATTAATCTTTACAAAACAAGTTATAAAAGAAGGGAATTGTTTTGTTCTGCTTTTCAGGATAAATATTTTGGGATTTTACTACTCTATCAGCTCTGTAACAGCAAGGCAAAGAGGAAAACACTCAATTATCAAATAAAATTCAACCACACTTAATACTTAATCTGAATAAATTAAAAGTCAATCTCATTGTCACTTTGGTAAATTACTTTCACAGATAAATGAGCCCCTATAGACCTGTCCTATGATTAGGTCCTTTCTTTTCCTTATGTATTTTTAAATACAACATTTATTTTTATCAAACTTATACCTGCATATACTCTAAAGAAGAAACTTCTAAAAAGCTTTTTAATGAAAAATGGAAGTTTTTTATATTCATTCTATTCCTTATCAAGTAATCTGTATTTTTTAGAAAAGTCAACTTTTAGCTGATTATTTTGACATTTAAATTTCATATCAATAAATTGCTCACCAATATTTTCACTTGATTTTTCAGTTTTAGATATTATCCTGCTTATTTTTCACTATGGGAGAGAAGTCTTTAGTCTTTATTTTTATTTTGTTTGTAGTACTGGGGATTCAACTCAGGGCCTATACAACACTGCATAAGTACTTTACTGCTGAGCTACAATCCTAGGCCCGCATATATTTTTAAAGATAACTTTGTTTAGAAGTGTATAGATAATGAATTGCACATTTTAAAAATATGCAATTTCATTAATTTTTTCCTAGCAATACTAGGGGTTGAACCCAGACAAGCACTTTATCCCTGAGCTACACTCCCAGTCTTCTTTAGATTTTTTCAGACAAGGTATTGCTAAATTGTCCAGGGTGGCTAAAATTTGTGTTCCTCCTGCCTCAGCCTCCTCAGTTGCCTGTGATGGCAGGTGCATATGACTGTACCCAGTTCATTAAATTTTTACATGCACACATCCCTTATGAAAACATCATACACAAAAGGTAATTTATGACCTCCGAAATATCTCCTCCCTATACTAGGCAACCTCTGATTGATTTTCTGTCATTTAGATTGGTAAGTATGTTTAGAATTTCATGTAAGGGGAAATATATTATATATACTTTCTTGGGCCTGATATCTTTCCTGGCATAGTTATTATGCTATTTACCCATGCCGTTGTATGTTTCAACATCTGGTAACTTTATATTGCTGAGTGGTATTCCACCGTATGAAATACATCATTTATTCTTTGTTGATAAGTCATTTGGCTTATTTTTATATGTTGGCAGTTATGAGTAATCCTGATATGAATATTCTTATAAAAGTCTGTGTAGACATAGGCTTTCACTCCTCTTGGCTAAATTCCTAGGAGTGAAACAGCTAGATCCTATGATAGGATTAAAAATTTTAAATTTAAAAAATTTTAAACCTCCTAAATTAGCTTTCAAAGTGGGTTGTATTGCTGTTTTCTTTTTTTTTTTTTTTTTGGTACCAGGGATCGAACTCGGGTCCTTGAGCTGAAAATTCTTTTGCTATGATAGGAATCAGCAAATGTACAAACCTATTCTAGGGGTAAGGTGAGTTAGGTTCCTTATTTCAGCTTTGGAAACCCCGGTGACAAATAGATCATTACATATGTATGGGTCTCTTTATCAATTACTATAGTTTATCCATCTTGGAATCGGGTAGTATCAAAATTCATTTTTAAAAATTAAGTTTATTGGTATATTTTAGGTATACAATATGATGACATTCATCATTGGGAATTTGTACCTGTACATGATATATCTTGGTTCTTATTTTTTTCTTGAGCTTGTGAGGCAGGTGGCGGAACCACTGAGTTAAATCTCTGGCCCTGCTGTATTCCTTTTAATAGTGATTAAGAGTACATTTATCTACATACATGAGAATACTTATGTTCAGAGTTTTATGCATGTGTGTGTGTGTGTGTGTGTGTGTGTGTGAATTTTACCTATACTACTAGGTATGTGGTGTTACCTAATTGTAGTTTTAAATTACATTCCACTACTGTGTAACAATGTTGAATAATGTTTCATATTCTTTTTGCCATCATGTATATTTGGTAAAATATTTATTAAACGTTTTTAATTGGGTTGATTCATTTTTCACAATTAAGTTTTAACAGTTTTATATATAGTATAAATAAAAACAACCCCTTATGTGGGTTATGTATTGTGTAAATATTTCCTATTCTGTGACTTTTACTTTGATGATATCTTTAGACAGGCAAAAGATCTTACTTTGATGAAGTCCAAGGTAATAATTTTTCCATTTATATATTACAATTTTGGCATTTTAAGTATCTTTGCTTAGTCCAAGACACAGAGACTTTCTCCTACATTCTCTAGGTCCACTATTTTGAGCTAACTTTTTTTCTGTCACGTGTTAAGTTTAAACTGAGAATAGTTTGTATTTTAATGCCCATTAGTTCCAGTACTATTTAAAAAAATAAAACATACACTTTGCAAGTTGCTTTTGTATATTCATTGCAAATCAATAGGATCAAAGTCTGGGGCTGGGGAAGGAATGAGGTAGGATACAAAAAATCAAAGGGATAAAAGAGACAAGGGAATCATAACTAAAAATATTTTACTTTTAAGAAGACTCTAACTTCTGTTATGCAGTGAAAGTCACTCAAGCACATCAGCATCCCCTTTCCTTCCAGACCCATCACATCCAAAATCCCTCGGGAATACTGAGAGCCCATAAATTAGTTTAATTAAAAATTAAAGAACAAGAATCTGATCCTAAGATAAAGGAATAGTTTGAAAGAATTCAGAGAATGCTTAAATGATCCACATTAAAAAAAAAGTATGCCAATACTTATAAAATGGCTAGTATCCTGGGGTTTAGGCCACCTTTTCCTGGGATTTACACCCCCTCAAGGGAAGTGTAAATGTCTCTCGTTCCAGGAAACAAGGCGACCCTCTTGACTGCCTGTACTCTATTCCTTTGAATGCGTGCGTTTAAATTTCTGCCTTGTAAAAACCTTCCTTAACCTCTCACTGACTAGTCCTGAAAATTCTTTTGCTATGATGGGAATCAGCAAGTGTGCAAACCTATTCTAAGGGTAAGGTGAGTTAGGTTCCTTATTTCAGCTTTGGAAACCCCGGTGACAAATAGATCATTACATAAGTACGGGTCTCTTTATCAATTACAATAGTTTATCCATCTTGGAATCGGGTAGTATCAAAATTCCTTTCTAAAAATTAAGTTTATTGGTGTATTTTAGGTATACAATACGATGACATTCATCATTGGGAATTTGTACCTGTACATGATGTATCTTGGTTCTTAATTTTTCCCTTGCCCTCCCTTCGACCCTCCCGCCCCTCCCTATTTATAAAGACTTTGTTTCTGTTTTTCCCTTTTCTCATATATGTTTTTCTTTTCCCTACTCCCCCACTTCCCCTTCCCCTTCCTCTTTGTACCTTTTCTTCAGTCCTGTCCTTTTAAAAAGTTATCCTAAATAACTGCATTTACATGTAAATTTAGAATCAGTTTAAGTTCTTCAAAATCCTACTTAGGACTGATTGCAATAGCACTGGATTGATGGGTTAATTCAGGGAGAACTGACATCTTAAGTGTATTGAGTCTTTTGACTCTTGTATACTAACAAGTGTCTTATTTACATTTGTTTTAATCTTTTTTCCTCATTAAGTTTATTGGTACATTTTTGGTATAAAATACAGTTACATTCATCATTGGGATCTTGTACCTTTACATGAGTATCTTGGTTCTTATTCTTTTAACCTTCCCTTGCCCACCCTTCGCCCCCTCCACCCTTCCCTATTTGCAAAGACCTTGTTTCCATTTTTTTTCCTCTTTTCATATTTTTTTCCTTTCCCATTTTTCCCTTCCCCTACCCCTCCCAATTCCCCTGCACCTTTAGACCCTTTCTTCCTGTTACACAATATCAGTTATACATTTTTAAAATTACAATATTAAGATCTAGGAGATATTACCACAGATTTTACAGAATTTTAAAGGATGTAGAAAGCATATTACAAAAATCTGATTTGAAATAAATTTGACAACTTCCAAGAAGTACTTTGGAAGACAAATTAATGAAACTAACTCTGGGGGAAATATAAAATTTGAATAGCACCTATTAAAGAAAGTATATTCCTAGCTTGAAAACCTACCTATATGACAACAGCAGGCTCATATACATTTTAACTGATAAATTATATCAAATAATTAAAGCAGAAAAAAGAAGGAACACTTCTCCCCTCATTTTAGGAACTCAACATTGTGCTAATCCTAAAACTGGATAAAGATAATAGAAGAAAAAAGTACGAACATAGATAGAAATTTGTTTAACAAAACGAACTACTGGAAGTCAGATCTGGCAGGATGTAGAAAGTGGTTTTGTTATAGGGATGGCAGTGTTGGTTCAGCATTGGAAGATCCACCCCCAAAAGTCATCATTTTAACAGAGGAAAGGAAAAAGCCATATGATCTTGTCACTAGTTGGAGAAAAAGTATTGGACTAAATTCTACAGCTGTTCATGGTAAAAGCTATCAGGAGACTAGAAGTAGAACAGAAACTTCTCAACAGATTAAAGACAGGTACTCCATACTTCCAGCGAGAATGGCTTATATAAATGGAGAAGATACAATGCTTTCTCCTTAAGGTGGGGAACAAGGGCAGATATGCTTACTCTTTATCTGTCCATTAAACTTTGAAACCTAGGCCCAACCAAAATAGTCTGGTAATAAAATGACACAATTAGAATAGGATTGTCAAGGTAGAAGCAAAATCTTTATATGTAGATGAAATGATCATATACAGAGAAAATACTAGGAAATCTCTAGGAGCCCCTAGAGCTTGTACTTGAATTTAGCAGGATTAGAAAACACAAGGTATATATAAAAAATTCAGGTCTGTGTATCCTTGCTATAAATGAAGAATTGGATATTGAAATTTAAAAGTTATGTAGGAGTACAAAGGACCTAGAAAAGTTAAAAAAAGAAAAAAAAACCCCAAAAACAGTGTTGGATGACACTTAGTACCTAATTTTAAGACTTCTTCTAAAGCTACAGTAATCATGGCAATGTTGGTGTAAGGAAAGACATATAGATCTTTGGAATAAAACAGAGAATCTAGAAATAGAACCACATATATATGGTCCACTGAGCTTTGAAACATTATTTAACATTAGCATTTTATAGAATATAAACTCAATTCAAGAGCCAAGGAAGAGATAGTGTTTTTAGCAAATGGCACTAGAACACCTGGTATCCGTATATAAAAAATTAACCTCAACCCTTTTTTTCCATACATGAAAATAACCTGAAGGGATCTATGAACCTAAATGAGAAAGCCTAAAAGTATAAAACTTTAAGAAGAAATTATAAGGGAAAATGTTTATAAATTTAGGGTAGGCAAGAACTACCTAGGATACAAAAAACATGATGTATAAAAGTAAAACATTGATAAATGAGATTCCATCAAAATTTAGAACTTTAAATGACATTGTTAAAATGAAAAGTAGCCCTTAAACAGACCATATTTACAATGCATATAACCTATGACCAGAATATATAAAGAACTCTTACAGCTCATTAATAGACAACCCAATTAAAAAGGAGACATAAGAAGATGATAAATAGCCAGTACAGTGCAAGGAAAGGTGTGCAACTCTAGAATCAGAAAAATACTAATTAGTAAAATAGCAAGATTGAATTATACACTCATTAGGGAGATGAAGTTCAAAGTTTTAAAAGCCTTGTCATGACTTTTTCTTTTTGTTGGATTCTCCCCCTTTGGGTTTAATTTGTCATGCCCAATGGATTCATTCTGCTGGGTTTCCTGGGGTTGTGATCCTCATTGTCTTTTCCTAGGGTATTGTCTAAAATTTTTTGGAGTGCAGTTTGGTATTCATGAAGTTCCCGAAGTGCTCTTTATCATGAAAGTATCTTATTTTTCCATCAATTTTGAAAGATAGTTTTGCAGGGTACATCAATCTGGTTTGGAGGCTGTTTTCCTTTGGGGTTTGAAATACATCACTCCAAGCTCTTCTTGCCTTGAGAAGTCTGCTGTGATTCTGATGGGCTTTCCTTTGTATGTGATTTGTTTCTTTTCTCTCACTGCTTGTAGAATTTTGTTTTGTTGTTGGACTTCTGGAATCCTAACTATTATTTGCCTATGTGTAGATTTTTTTTAATCAAGGCTATATGGAGTCCTATATGCCTCACTTATCTGTATGTCAAGTTCTTTTCCCCTCCTTGGGAAGTTTTCTGCCATCACTTCTGTGAACAGTTTTTTTACGTCATCTGCACTCTCTCCTGTTTCTTCATTGACTCCAATCAGTCTTATGTTATTCTTCTTTGCATCGTCTAGCAGCTGCTGGATTGATTTCTCATGTTCCCTTACAATTTTAAAGCAATTTTTCTTTTCCTCCTCACTAATTGCAATCTTATCTTCTATATGTGAAATTCTATCCTCACATTGGTTCATTCTGCTGTGCAGACTTTCGATGGAGTTTTTAATCTCTTGGAAATCTGTTTGCATCTGGTTTATGGATTCCATTTGTTTCCTATGTTGGGATTCCATCATGTTCCTCAGATCCTCTATTTTTTTTATCTGTGTCCTCTCTAGATTTATTAATCATGTCTTGTACCATGAGCACAATTTTTGCTGTTATCTGAGTAATTATTTCTGGTTTCATTTTTCCCAGATCCTCTTTTGTTGCCAGTTCAGAGAGTCCAGGTGGTTGAGTATCAGATTGTTCCATCTCGTTTCCCTTTGGGGTTGTTGTAGGTGATCCAGAAGCCTGTTTTTGAGACTTGTTTATGTGCCTCAATTCGACGGGAGGGGATGCTTCTGGAGCCATGTGACTCACCTTCTCTGCCCTAGGAGCTTGGGATGGCAGTGGGGGAGCTTCCATCTGGGTTCTGGGACTGGCTCAGCTTCTCTTCCCTAGGAGCTTGGGATGGCTGTGGGGGAGCTTCTTTCTGGGTGCTGGGACCGACTCACCTTCTCTGCCCTAGGAGCCTGGGATGGCAGTGGGGGAACTTCCTTCTGGGTGCTGGGACTGGCTGAGCTTCTCTGCCCTAGGAGCCTGGGATGGAGGCGGGGAGCTTCCTTCCAGGTGCTGGGACTGGCTCACCTTCTCTGCCCTAGGAGCCTGGGATGGAGGTGGAGAGCTTCCTTCCAGGTGCACGTACCAGCTGAGCTTCTCTGCCCTAGGAGCCACATTTAATTTTTCTCAGCAATATTTTGTACTTTGCATTGTACAGGTTTTATATATATTTCATGAGATTGATCCCCAGATACTGTATAATCTTGTTACTATTGTAAAGACTATTTTTAATTTCATATTCTGACTGCTGACAGAGAAATAAATTTATATATATTTAGGATCATGAAACTTTTCTAAACTCAGATATTAGAAAATTTCTTTTTTACATTCCATATAAGTTTCTTCATGGATGATCATGTACTATGAGAATAATAATACTTTTGCTTCTTTTCATTACTAGACATACTTATTTCATTATTCCATTTTTTCTGACTCAAAGTATTAGCTAGAATGTCTAGTATTATTTTGAACAGAAGTTATGAGAACAGATATTCTTATTTTTTGATTTTAAGTGGAAAACATTTAGTCTTTTATTAAGTATGATTTTAGCTGTAGGTTTTCCATATGTGCTTTTAACTGTGTTTTCAAACATATTAACACACAGTGATAATAATCCTCCCAATATGTTTTTTTTTTTTAAAGAAGGACTATTTTCTTCAACCTGCATCATTTCTCAGATGGCTTTTTGTCATCTTCACTGGTCATATTTTACTGTATGCCTGAATATTTTATCCTCTTCACTGATCATATTTTACTGTGTGCCAGGATATTTTGACTGCACAAGGTGTGATTAAAATACAAGATGTTTAATGAAAAATTTTAAAAAATACTACAGTGAAAGAAACATTACCATTAATCCCTCAAAATACTTCCTATAGCTTTAAACACATATTCCATCATTCTTGCCACTTTCTGAAGCAATTTTGTAAGTTCTCCTTCATAATTGTCTTTTTTTTCTTTTTCTTTTTCTTTTTGGTACCAGGGATCGAACTTGGGACTTTGCACTTGTGGGACAAGCAGCAGCACCACTGAGCTAAATCCTCAGCCCTCGTGACTATCTTTTAATTCCATGATGTTCAGAATAGATTCAAACTGTTTATGGCAATTTCTGTCAAATAAAAACATTACGGTGTCCCCTCATATCCCCTCATACACCTTACTTGTGAGACCTGGTACTGTGAAACTTCTGGCTCTCCCCCAAAATAAAAATGACTATGAAGAGTAAATATTTTGAATCAATCAGGATATCATGGCAGTCATGACAGCACAACCAAAGACACCCATGAAAGAGAACTTCCAGAACTGCCTCAGAAAGTGGCAGTAGCAATGGGATAAGTGTTAGAAGTGAAGGGTAGTGTTTTGACAGGGATTAATGAAAATGTGTCTTTTACTGTAATATAATGTTTAAAAAATTGAAACATTTACTGTATTTTATTTTGTCATATTTTGTATTCTAGAGATAGTAAGTTCTGCTTCACTGATGGCTGAATATTTTTGTATTCTTTTAAATACACTTAACCTATGTTCAAGAATGCAGATAAACCACTTGGAAACAGTTTTACCTATTTGAATCTTGATTTTAATCCTAATCAGGAGAGACCATGCCAGTGTTTATTTTTTCATACTGCTGGGCATAAACCCACAAGTACCTATCCAATGATGATGCCTGTTAATTAGAAGGTTTTCTACTCTGAGTAGTGGAAAATGGAATTATCCTGGCCCTGTGTTAGTGTGGGGGGTTTTCCTATAATTCTTTTGTGTGGTTCTTTGCCAGGCTTCAGTTTATTCACGTACAATTTAGGATTGATATTTAGCTGGAGACTCCAGGGAACCCTTTTCCCACACTTGTACTTTCTTCTCTCTTGTTTCTATGTAGAAATTAGACCTGAAGACTCTTCCTGGCCTCCTTGGACTCCCAGCTCTCTCCTCCGGTCAGGAAGTCTGGGGTTATCCCAGTGTCCTTCCTGGGCCATGGCATGGAGAGTGAACTGGGCAATGAAGGGCTTGCTTCATTTGTTTCTATCTCTTAGTGATCCCTGTTATTCACTATCTTATATTTAATGTCCTGAAAACATATTTTTGTCCAGTGTTTCAACTGTTGTGGTAAATACAATTCCCCTTTTCTTTACCTTGGACATTAGAAATCTTATTGACCACTTTTCCCCCTGTAAATATAATTCTTGTCCCTTCAGATATAGTTTGCATAATTATGTGTTGGAGCAAAATTTCTATATTACATTAATTATGTAAATGGCCTAGACAATGGAGATACAGTACTTACAATTACTTTCTATGACCTGAGCTCGCTTGCATACCCACCATATAAATATATATTATGTATATATATATTTATATATATTCATTTTTTTGAGACAGGGTCTTGCTATGTAGGTCAGGCTGGCCTCAAACTCACAGCAATGATCCTGCCTCAGCCTCCTCAGCGCTGGGATTACAGGTATGCACCACCATGCTTGGCAGCCTGCTTAATATTTTAATCACTAAGTCTCAATTTTGTTTTTAATCTCTCCCTTTTACATATTTAATCTAATTCCAAACTCTAATACAACTTACTCAATGTAACTATACAACTCCAAACTCTTCCAGGTGGGTAAATCTCTTCTCAACATGTTACCATGTTTTGTCCATTTGATCTATTTGAGTTTTCTGACCTGCTCCAATAAGAGCTGGTTGCTCTTTTTAATTTTTTGTTTTACATATGTTCTTCCTTTACAAACTTCTCCAAGACTAATACTAGATTGTCCTCTGATTTTCTTCTCCCCATATAATTTTTGTTTATTCCAAGTTGGCCCCTCACCTCATTATTTCCCAGTATTAGCCTCTGTCTTCCGTATTAAATACTTTTATCAAATGTCTAATGATCAAGTTATATAATTTTTTAAAATGTAGTATTAAAAATGTGATTGGAGGTAATATGCACATAGGTATAGAAGATGGTCTGTACAGAAAGGGAATTTGCTGGGATTATATGAAGAGGAAGTCTTTGTTTTCTGCAGTTTTTAGGTGTTTTGGGCTAGTCTTAGACTCTTGGATTATGGCTGCCAAGTACAAGCCTGACTGCCTGCAGCATTTTGAGAATCAAATATGTGAGCTGGCCAAGGTTTCTAAGTCTCAAATTGAAGAACAAATGTTTACCTATCTCTGCTTCTTCTTTCAGATGTTCTTGATATGTACTTCCTCCTCTCTTTTATCCCAGTCTAGGTGCCTGCAGAGGGTAAAATTTGCAATCTTCTGCCAGTATAGGAAAAGACACCTGGGGAACTATCTGTTTCTTGTGCATATTTACAACAAATCCTTTGTCACTCTTACTTTCTAAGGAAGCTCCATACTGGCAATTACTAAACATTTTGGTGACTATATGATGTAAAGTTTGATGTAAGTTCAATTGCTTCTCTGATTTACCTCTGGGGTAGTTTATAATTTTTAAATTGTTTTCCTGAATGGCTAGATACCATTCATTCACTTGACTTCCAAAATATTTTTTCAAATTTTCTTTGTCATTTTTTCCTCTCTCACTCTTGTCTTTATAGATTCATGTCTTTTTGAGAAGTATTGTTCTATGGTGTTAGGTTCTACAGGATGAGCAAGATGCTATATGTGTTCAATATGTTTTTTTCACATCTCAATCTATCATTGTTAACCACAAGTACTTCAGCTATATTTATTTTGCCTTACTATTTTATCTGCTTTTGAAATTTATTTCTAGATAGAGTTGGGCCTAAAGAAATAAATTCTAATATGAGTTCTTTATCATAGACTGTTTCCTTATTATGAGTTCATAAGCAGTTCATTTCCTCTCTAAATTTTAATATAACTGGATAAGGAAGACAATCTGTAGAATTCTTACAATAGACCTAATGGACAGATTTTTAAACACTTTATTTTTTAAAAATGTGTCTATATAGTTATCTGAAATTTCTTCTATTTCAATACTTTAAAAAATCTTATCTAGACTTCCATAGTTGCAGGAAAGATAAAATTGGTAAAATTTATGAAAACCTTATGAATATCCAAAAGGAACATAAGTCCAAAATGTTTAGACTGATTAATTTCTACTCAGTACACCAAATAGAAGGGAAATGAGTACAACTTTTATCCAAAGAAGATATACATATAAGAGATATAGAGAAAACTGCAAGAGAAAAGAAACTAATATAATAAATTATGTGTACAACTATTGTTCCCTGCCCATTACTATGTCATTTCCAGGTGGGGAGGGGAAGCCTGAACTGCCCTGGTGGGACAGCTCTGTTAGTCTAACTCAGTCACAGTGATTCCACCCAAATCTCAGGACTGAGGCATCTAGACCAAGGGCTTCTTCTGGCTTCAGATTTTGGGTTGGAATTGGGCATTTGATCTATTAGAACAAATGAAATATGAAAGAAATTTGCTAGGATATTCTAAAGAAACTTTTCATGATCTTAAGAGAATCACAGAGACAGTTAATTCCTTTGAACACTGGCATGGATGGCTGTGAGGCCAATGAATTCTGTAGTCTTTCTGCTGTCAATCTGGGGATGAAGCCATCCCAGGAAGGTAGACAGTAAATCAGTGTATCTGAAAGCCTGCCTGCTGAGGCCAGGAAGCAAATGGGGATATAAATTTATTTACTATTTAAGCTATCTTGCAGAAGGACTATTGTTAGTTGTAATTAAAGCCTTTGGTACAATAATCACGGAGATGCAGATGGTTACTTATATTCAACTGAATGACGAGCTCTGTCCCAACAATGAGAAGTAAAAAAGGAAAAATTCCATTGACTTTCATTGAAAGACACCAAAAATACATTGAAAGCACATTTATACAACCCAAGGGACAATACTTTCAATGAGAAATGCAGAAACAGATATCTACAAATACAAAAACCTTCTTTATGACTTGTTTATAACCTCAAAAATTAGACAAAGAGTTAAATCTGAACTCTAGCATTGCATGTCTAAACCTAGCATTACCTGTTTAGCTCAACTACTGGTTATTGTGACAACAAAAATCTTCCTTCATTCACTTACTAGTCTAAGGTGGTGGTTCCAGCTTCAGTAGAAAATCTCTATTGTAAGGGAATAGATGCAGAGTGTGTGCTCTTTTGTGTGTGTTGAGAATTCCTTCAGCACCATTTTGAAATCAGAAAGCCCAAGATTTTTATATTATAGATATGGACACAGAATCTTGAAATGCCCATACATACTACATTCAAATGGGCATTTCACTTTGGAGAAGGTAGGTTTACCTAAATACTTTTTCAATGAGTCCACATGGAATTTCTCCAAATTACACAAGTAGAATAGTGGGCATGCTCTAAGACATACTACATTGGCACGGCAGCATTTTATAAGACATTTATAGAATGATAGAAAAGGAAAATGTATTGGCATATTTGTGTTTTTAACTATTAAATTATTTTGAATTAACTAAAAGCAAGGGAAAATACTATCAAGATATTTACTCTGCAAATGTTTCTTATTATTGATAATTTTTTGAGCAAGGAACTGTCCTAGGTGTGGTTTGTTTTCTCATAGAATATAAATAAAAAGATAACTAATGACTTGAGCAGTGGATGTTATAACTATGTTTTAAGTGACAACTGGAGAGTACAGACAATAACTGATAAAAGACTTCAGAACATTATTTTCCAGAATAACTGAGAAGGGCTCCATTGTAATGGTGGGCTGTGAAACTCCATGCATGAAGATACAGAGAGGAGAAGCATAGTTATCAGAGCCGGATGGAGAAATACAAAAATACAAAAGGCAAGCAAGAGATGTAGTAGAATGGATATCACAAGGGGAATGGCTAATTCGAAAAAGCAGTGGATACTGAAACACAGGCTGCAAGCAGACCACAGACTGATGAATGTGGGTCACACTCTGTAGGTGATGGGGTGTTAATAATTTTTCCATAGTGGCAGGAAGATGTGATAAAGAAATCTGTAGGGAAATGAAGGATTGAGTAAGATAAACAAACAAACAAACAAACAAACAAACAAACAAACAGACAAACTGCAATGATGAATAAAAAATACACCTGAAATGGCTTATCTGATTTTCTAAAAGGGAAGACAATCTCTCTTTTATCTCCTCAAACCTCTCTTTTTCTTCCACCGAAACAGTTCCAATTCCATCAGGCCTGGGGGGAGAAAGAGAGAATCAGTAATTTATATTGATAGAGTAACATATGTTTTATATAGGCACCCCATCTCCCATCTAAATAATCAAGGAAAAGGCATATAGCTCCACAGTGTTCATATTAGTTGTATTTATAGTAGAAATTTATTGGAAGTATTTGCAGCCATTTTCTTCATATTTTGACCTAGAATGAACGGAATGAAGTTATTCTCTTTTAGACAGCCTTCAAGGTAAAGGATGACAATAAATATTTTCCAGATCTACAGAAAACAATAACTAGTCCTTGAGAATGGCAGTGAAAAGTGTTTTATAGTGGTATCAAACATTTGACCAATTAAAGGAATATCCCTTGAATTGAAATATTCCATAAAAATAGGCCAGATGTAAGCTAAAATATCTTCCAAATAAAAATTAATATATTAGAGATTTAATTTCAGTTGTTGTAAGACATACAGAAATTTTAGACATATGTAGAAGTTTACTCCTCTATTGTTTCTGTTTCTTAAATATTTAAGCATATAAGAATTAAAAACATATATAGAGAATAAAGACTAGCTTTGTTTCTTCTCAAAGTTTTTATGTTTAACTAAATATCCTTAAGGAATCAATTCAAATTTTCATTATGATTAACAAATAGATATGGAAACTGAAAAGAAAATCTTCCTAATATATGAATTGAAAATATAAAATATATCCAGTAGCAGGGACTTAGAATTCTGTATCAACTTAAGGTGCCGGATGTACTGCAATTGTCTAAAATATTAATTATTTACATCTGTAAACATATAGAAGGAACACATTAATCTTATATTCATTTCAAACCTTTTTCGTGTATTTCAACAACAAAAAGAAACTTTTGCACCTAACAACAACAGGCATTTCCCTATTAGCTTACTTTTTAAATTTGTATTTTAACTCCCAAAGGCATGCACTTATCATTCCAATGTACTAATTTTAATGTTCATATATAAAATAGGTAGAAACAAAGATTATTAAAAGAAAAATGAATGCTTAAAATAACTTTGCTAACAAGATTTTTATTTGATGTTTACACTATTCTTTTGTACACATATACAGAAATATATACATATATATTTGATGGTTTTTAACTAGTCAGTTAGGATGAAATCAATTAATTTTAAAAGTTATAAGTGAATAGTACTGACAAATGACCCTTTATTCATATCAAAGCATCAGTTAAGTACAAAGTTATTTTCCGAGTATACAGTAAATAATTTATTTCAGCAACACACATGCTGCTGAGATTTGTGCTCTGAAAACATTTATTATAATTATATTTTGTTTCTAAATAGGGAAATATCAATTACTTAATTTCATATTCAGAATGACACATAAATGACATTCCATCACAATGCATTTTTAATGGTAACGATGAAAAAATTAATGACAAGATACTGGTCTTTCACATATTTTTAGGAAGGAGAAAATAAAAATAAAATATATATTCTGTTAGTGAACCATGAGCCAATTCTAATGTTCTATATTAATTTAGTAACGGATTTTTTACATATTACTTCACAACCAGTTCCCTTGCACAAACGGTAGCAAAAAATCCAGACTGTGACTTATGAATAAACAATGACAAGGACCACAATGCTTATCGGAGAATTCTTTGTAAGTCATTACTCTGAGAATTTGGGCATTCAGACAAAATCTATGCTACTTATACCACCCAACATCAATAAACACCCATACCACAAAGTTACAGGAGGCTATTTCACTAAACATGCAAAGAGCAAAAAATTTATCTTCATTTTGATGACTGACCTGATCCTTTAGTTTAGCTCTCTGGCAGATGCCACATGGTTAGATTCAAGTGAATTTTTTTATTTGATTCAACTGTCGAATGAGATCATATCCACAGAGACAGAGTAATTTGTCCCGTCACATTAAACATTACTGGGACACACTGTCTACCTGACAGAATGGAGCCAGGGGTTCAGGTGACAAAAAAAAAGGTAAGTAGTGGATGCTCATTTGTGTCCAATTTCATTAAGATAAAGAATGTTACATATAGTGAATCATCATCATTTTAGTGAGTTCAATATGAACCTACATAAAAATCTGACAGGTCAAATACAACATTTAACAATTTTGACTTGTCTTTATTCACATACCCTTATTTTAATGCTGTATAGGTAGTAGAGGAAATAATGAATATTAGGTGTGTGAAATGGCGTTTTATTCTAAGCAACTGGGATTGAATGACAACTTTGCTATAATCAAGTCAACAGGTAATAGTTCCTTCCAGAATAATTCTTGCCAACAAATCCAAATATTTCCTGTGTTGTCAACATTTTTCTTGTCTACTTTCATTATTAAAATAAACATAGCAATTATCAATTACAGAATTCAATTCTAAATATGCACCTGGCTCTGTGCTGTTTTTAAATGCAGAACAACATAACATTTTCACAGTAATCCTGCATTCACTTTACAAGGCAAGAGAACATATTACATATGGCAGAAAATCTTGAGATTTTGGTTGTCATTTTGGTTTAGCAAAATGCTTTAAATCTCAAGATAATTTTTCTCCTGAGATAATAAAAGTAAAAATAATAATGTTTTGTGGGTTGAATAAATACACCAGGGACTAATGTTGTATAGAACAGTCTGGTTAAATTGATGACATTTCTTTCCAATTCCTCTATCTCTTCCTCCAACACATCAGGTAAGTTTGTCTTGGAAGTTTGATGATTTGTTGCAAAAGATTATTTTGCAAGCAATGAGTAGGCAAATGCTAAAGTTCACAGTGCTTTTAAGTTTCTTACAGGCTCCTTTTCACCTGCCCTCTCCTCTGAGGAATGTATGACATCTTAGCTTCCTCTAGAGAGTGAGAAGGGGAGAGACACCTGGGGGGTGACATTTCTGAATTGTCAATTCTGCCTGCAGCACAGTAGGTAAAAGTCACTTTGCACTTCGTGTATTTCCCACCAATATCCATTTGTGAACAGAATGGAAAGGAGAGGAAGTCACAGCACGAGAGTAAAAAATGATGGAAGATGACGAGGGAGAAAACAATAATGCCTTCTTTTTTGTTTTCTAACCTCTAATATCTCCCATTGTTTCAATCAAAATCATCTATCACTTGGATGGTCATATATTTGATAATCAGGGCCCTGTGACTTCCTCTGAAGTTTTAAACATTCAGTAAAAGAAACTGATTCTACTCCTATTTGTTTATTGAGATGGAAGAAATATATTTTTTATGAGAAAGTATTTGATAAGGTGCAATTTTGAAATCATAGACCTATCCCCTCTTTTTAAAATAACTATCTTCTTGTCTGGATTTTGTATCACATTCTAATTTGACTGGAGATTTTAAAAAAGAGTGAAAATGTCTACAGTGAAATTAATAATGTGATTCTGTTTTGGGCCATGAACTAAAAGGTGTTTGACAGCTAGCCTTTCCTGGGAACAAACATACTGTCTTGGACTAATCCAAACTAAAACCATTGGTATCCATAACTGTAGAATTCAAGGGAATTGAAATACCGAGCAGAATTTAAAATAAAAAGAATTAAGTTTGGTGTAGAGGGCTCTCTAGTGTAGATACTACTACCTTCTCCATACCTAATAGTATATTTTTTAAAAACCATGTAGTCTTCTTCAATTCTGTTTTTCCATCTCTTTTCCCTCCTCTCCCTCCTCCATCTTTTGTTTCCCAAAAATAAATGTATTTGATAAATTAAAAAAATATTGAGCCGGAGTGGTGGCTCATGCCTGTAATCGCAGCACTTGGGAGGCTAAGGCAGGAAGATTGCCATGAGCTTGAGGCCAGCCTGGGCTACACAGTGAGTTCCAGGCTAGCTTGAACTACATAGTGAAATCCTCTTTCAAAAAAATAGATTAAAAAATTTAATTATAAGCTCTCCATAAGAAATGTCACGAGATATTACCTATACAATTTGATGGGATGGTCCAAATGTCACTCATTTTCTTACTCAACAAATATTTATGGAACACCTGGCCAGGTCACCAGTTACAAAGTAAACACAATACAAATGTTTCTCATCCTGATAGAGATTTTATTACAGAAGAGCAAAAAACAAACAAAAACCAAAAATAACCCCCCCCCAAATCTCAACAACAACAACAACAATAAAAAGCAAGACAACAAGCATACAATTAAATTTAAGAAGGGCAGAGTATCAGGATTCAATTCTGGGAATGATATGTTAGCTGAGCTATGACAAATGAGAAGCAGTTAATTAGGTGGAGAACAGTATGGAGAAGGCTCCAGGAGTCCCCATAAATATGTCCAAATGATGTATTTTCAAAATGCAAATTCTGAGGGGCCGAGGATTTAGCTCAGTGATTCCGCTGCCTGCTTTGCAAGTGCAAGGTCCTGAGTTTGATCCCCGGTATCAAAAAAAAAAAAAAAAAAAATGCAAATTCCTTCATGTGGCTTCTGTTTCCAGTACAGGTAACTGACTTTATATTCCAAGAATCACTCTTCACTACAAATACCTAAACTACATAAACTACATAAACTACAACAAACATGGTAAACATAGTTTTGCCATTCTGAGGAAACAAAATAATCCTCTTAATTGCAAGAGCAAGAAAAATGAACGAGAAGCTAAACCTTGAGTAAGAGTGAATGTGAACACCAGGGCTGTCATGGGTACAAATATTAACACCAAGAAGGATTGTGTTTAACAGGACAGATGACTGCACCACACATCTAATCTGCAAGGGCTGCTGAGTCTGAGATGTCTGCATAAAAGTGGGACACATGAATTGGCTGTATTGTCAGTAAAAGAATGGGGTAAAAAGAATCGATATTCTTACAAAAAGGAGCCAACAAGAAAATCTATTGGTTCCACCTCTATAGACTATGAACAAAAATATTTCCTGAAAAAATGTATCATAAGCCTGATCACATAAAGCTAGCACATACTTGTGCAAACAATGAAACTCCAATATAAGAAGATAAAGTAGCTCCAGTAACATACCCGAACACTCAGGAAAACCAAGAGCAAGTTTTCTTTGAAAGAGGATATTCTCAATGGAGAATTCCCACAGATTATTTATTACAAAATAAAAATGCTAGTTGCCTAATAAAAAAGTAATAATGACAAAAACAAATGATAATAACCATTCACCCTGGAAACAATTTAAAGCTTGAAATGTACCTAATAAAACAGTCTTAAAGTATCTAAAGCAAAAATTGAGAGAGACAGAAGGGAGAAACTACCACAGTGGTGCCATGTCTCCACTCACTTTGGTCACAATCCACAGATCACATAGGAAAACAATTAGTAAGGGTTTATTAGATTTTAAGATCAAGGTAAAGAATACACATTTTTCTAAGCAACATGAAGCATCTACAATATTGGAAACATTTATAATATTTGACACAACTTGGCCATAAAGAAAATCTCAAGTTGGGAAGACATGGCATGATATAGGTCACATTCTCAGAACATTAAAAAAAAAAGGTTAAAAATTCATTTAAAGAAAATAACCTAAAAAACTTCACATTCTTAAAAACTTAAATATGAATGTATAAATAATTATGGTAAAAAGAAATTATAATAGTTAAAATTTCTTAGAAGAAAAACATTTTTTTTGAGGCAGTAAGATTGAACCCAGTGCCTTTTGCACTGAGATACCTCCCAGCCTTTTCATTTTATTTTAAGATAGGGCCTCATTAAGTTGCTTAGGCAGGACTTGAACTTGCAATCCTTCTTCTTCAGCCTCCTAAAATGCTAGGAGTACAGGCATGTGCCACTACACTCCAGTCCTCCAAAGACATTTTAATCAAATACTGTATGTAAAACTTGTATCTGCAGTAAAAGTGGTATTTACGGAAAAATGTATGGTCTTCAGTGCTTATACTTAAAAAAGCAGAAAAGCTGATCAGAACTGAGTTAAACAACTAAGAAAGGAGGGAAAATAACTAAAGACAGAAGGAATAACTGAAGACTAATTTAACAATGTATTACAAAATGGTGCACGGGGAGCTTTTTGGGTGATGAAATTTGTAGTGCATTTGGGTGACCATAGTGTGGTGGACAGATGCCTACACATTTAGCATAACCCATAGAACTGTAAGAACTATTCAGCACAAAGAGTGAATTTTACCTAATGTGAGTCTGATAAAGAAAAGCAAAACAAATCAACACTATATTAACCAGGTTTTGAGGGATTCTAAAATGGAATTCATACTGCGACAAAAGTACAATACAAGTTCATTAAAGAAGATAAGAGAAAATTTTTTGCCCTGTTGAACTTCAGAAAAGTTTTGACTGAAAGTGGGAAGATAATGACTAAGGAAAAAAAGGGGCTGAACTCCAGTTGGCAAATTCTGAAACTGCCAGAATTGTGGGTTGAACTCCCACAGTAAATGGATGATGAATAGTAGAGGGTAGAAGTTTGATTTTCTCCTGCTGGAGAGAGAAGTTAAATAAGGAAGAAAAAAAAAGGCTAAAATGCATATTGTGAACCTCGATAAGAGGTCTAGCTCTCAAATCTGTTCCTTGGTAACCTGGAATGTCTACCATGTACTGAAAAACTTGCTGTTGTTTCTTCCTCTGGGGTTTATCATCAGAAGGCTTTTTAATTCAGTGTTTCAGAAAAACCCAAGTAGCTTGGCATGAATGGAAATCAAAGAGATTGATTTGGTGGCCTTAGTAACTATTCCCCAAATTGCTGTGTATCTACTTACTTGGCATGATGATGGGATTCAGGTTGGTTTTGGCTGTGAACTAGTTATTCCATTAGGGCCTACAAGGTTTCCCAGCAACACAGGTGAAGTGGGCGGAGACATTTCAGGAAATCAGCACTGCTCAAAACTCATCTGTGATGGTATGCAGCTAGGGCTGTGACACTCTGAAAATTTGCTTGAGTACTGCTAGTCTTTTAAACAATGATCACCAGAAACTTAAGTAACTAATACAGGTTGAGTACCTCTAATCCAAAAATCTGAAATCCAAACTATTCTGCAATCTGACTTGGGTATGGTGGCATATGCCTGGAATCTTGACATTAGGGAGGCTAAGGCAGGAAGAATTCGAGGCCAGCATGGGCTAATTAGTAACACCATGTCCAAAAATCAATCAATCAAACAAATAAAACAAAACCTCAAATACTCTGAAATCTGGGTCATGATTCAGCCAGGATTAGGGATGTCCAACCAGCAAACATTCCAAAAATCTGAAAAACTCTGAAACCTACCCTCAAGTACTTTATATAAGGGGTACTGAACCTGTACTCTGTATATAAAATACCACCATTTGATATTTAAATAATAGTTTATCATTAACAAATATTTACTTAATTATTTGACCTATGTAGGAACAAAGGGAGATAGGTAGCATTTAGGTTATCACACTGAATAGATTGGAAACTGAGGCAGTGTAAGACTAGAACCAATTGTTCAAAGTCAAATACCTCATAGATACAAGAGCCATGACAAAAACAGATAGTTTACTGGAATTTCCAACATACCACGTTTCCTCTTTCTCCTACTTTATCTCTGCTTTTGTTTTCTGTTGTTATAGAACACATTATTATTTATATTGAGCTTGAGGTTGGGAAGGTATAGACATTGTTGCTCAGAAATTTGGATTAAGGCAGGTTTGAGATTGCTCTATGCTTTCTCAAAGAATAGAAAAGATCCTTTTGGCATATTTAAGACACTCATCAATACCATCCTCCTGCTTCTGTGCATGTAGCATATAGGATAAAATCTGCTGGATCACCTAAATTACATCAGAGTAACTTTGCTTATGCTGTCTGCCCCACATTTAAGCCCCCACATTAACAATTCATGTGGCACTTATACTTAATTTAATTAAGTCATACAACCAAGACCAGAATGAAGGAGTAGTGAAAATTTCTGATGATTCTATTTGATGGAGTACCTACGATGCTATTAAAATGTCTCTAAAATTAGAGGCAGGAAGTTGAGGTATAATTTCTGAATAGATAAGTCAAGGGGAAATATAATCATCCATGAAGGAGGAATATCAAAATATGATGATTTGATTGATGCCCATAAAGGTTGCCCACCACTGTCATATGATCTAGAATCCATGGAAAATAGGGATTATTTTATACTTACTACAGTAATGTTGTACTTTTGCCCCTTACACTTGAAAGCCAACACACCTGAGGTGGCCTTTGTAAGGCATGTAGCAGCTCTAAAAGGGCCCTACTAAATGGTAGATGAGTCGGTGAATATACTGCATGTCTCACATTATTAAACTGGGACACAAAAGCCATTTTGTGATGCTGCTTTAGTTTCTGTCCTCAGCCTGACTTACAAAACCAAGATGTATAAGCACAAATATCAACCTAGAACTTTGCCCTATCATGCATTGTCTCAGAAAGTCTCTTTTCTCCTTCCTGTCAGTCCTTGTGGCACCATCACCAAGTGAGTGGCTGTGCTATTCATGGGTATGTGTGGCTACCATCCTGCAGGAGTGTGTCGGTTTCTGTCCTTGACTCATTTTTTCTTTCTTCCTTTCTTTTTAACTCTCTTCCTCAGTCTTGGGACCAGCCAGGCCTCTTCTCTTTAACTCTGTTCTTTTATTTCTGAAACACTCAGAGTGCTATTCAGAGATGTACCACACAGAACACACACACCTAGAGAGCTCACCACTGTAATAGGATGCACTTGCTGAAAACATTCAAATCCTGACAGCACTGCTGTCCTTCACTTCAGTCAGTAACAAAAGGCAATTTTTTTTTCTTTTGAATTTTTGACAGAGGTGGTTCAGGTAATGAGCAAAACGACTCTCTGAATGTATGTCTTGACAGATGTAAAAATGATCATAAAAAAAGATGAAGGTAAACACTGTAGAAAGACTTGACATTGACAGAATTTTTAACAAAAGTCTGTATCAACATCGAAGCTGCAGACTTGGACAAGAGAAGCACACTTTCAGAAGGGAAGTTGCTAAGACCTGAATATTCTATTAGCAAAGAAATTAAGAATATAACTACACACACATTGAGACATTTCTGCATAGCATGTGTTAGTACAGCTCTGCTACTTATTTTTCACATTTTTTTCTATCCTCACAATTTATGTCCTTGTGGGCTGCATGACAAAGGGAAGTATTATTAGGATAATAACAGTAATCAATACTGGTGCAGTTTTTATAATTATCCTACCTAATTATGTATAATAGAAATTATACATTTCTATTTTTCCTCTTTACATATGGGAACTCTGATTTTTGAAAAGGTTTAGTGATCAGCCCAAAAGTTTGCAAATTTCAGAGCCAGGATTCTAGTAGACATTTCTTGCCTCTTTATCTTTTCATTGTGGCAGCATGACACTGTTGAATATTATCTTCTCTGTAACTATTACAGGAAACATCATAACTCTTAGCTCATTTTGCATAATTTCTAACCTAAACTGAGGTCCAAATTTCCTTAAAATCAGCACTTCTCTTCTTCTTAAGCTACCTGCAGTTAATGTGGAATTAGAAATAGACTCAAATTTCTACTCTAAATACAGGGCTATGTGCATGTTTTAACTTTCTAGAAAACAGAGTTAATGTGTAATATTAAGTATAAAATATGCACAAACATATAAATATACCTTAAATTACATCTTATCATTTTAAAGAAAACAAGTTTTATAGAATAAAGGTAACTATAGCAACCTATGATTCAAATCAGTCTGCCTCTTATGCAGTGGAGACAGTTCATGGGTGCCTCAGTAACTTTCCATTAGAATGTGGCTCAAACATACATATTTTGGGGGGCCCATTAGCTGAATTTTCCACTTAATGTTTAAACTTTAATTCTTTCTGTATCAGTGACTAAAATACTTTGATTAAGTAATCTGCTGTGGTTTTGTGTGTTTCACTGCAATTTTTCTATTCCTTTGTATTTCAGATATCCATTAGTTAGGAGGAATTAAAGCAGAGCCAAAAGTAAAACACCTCCTGACACTGGCTGTCAAAGATTAAACATCCTCACTGTCCTTGAACCCTAGGGTAGAGCATTTAGTTTGGGATATTGAGAAAAAACTACAATTAGTAATATTTCCTAATTTCAAAGCAAGCCTGGTATCCATAATGAAGTAAAAGCCCGAATGGATTCTAAGACTAGGATCAATCTTTTTTCTCTTGTGTAGTACTGGGGATTGAACCCAGGGATTTCACATTGATGTATGTCTGCAGCCCTTTTTAAATTTTAGACAAGGTCTCGCTAAATCTCTAAGTTGCCCAATCTGGGTTTGAATTTACTTATGGTCCTCCTACCTTAACCATCCAGTTTTTTATATTATGGACTGAGAAGTGGCAGCAACAGGGACCGGAACAAATATTTACCTATACACACGTTCTAAGTGTGTAAGTGGAGGAAAGAGCTGGGAGGAGACTCAGAATAAACCCATAATTTAACTTGTCTGATCAATGAAAGTTTATTCCACAAAAGAAAAGCAAGAATCCTGTGCTATGCAATACTTAATCAACAAATTCTTCCCAAACACACATAAGCATTATAATAGAAATCAATCTGGACACTTAAAACAGTACGGATCCCAGAACTGGTAGCATATAAGAACTAAAAGGCAAATCCTACTCTCCTAGACATTTTTTTCTTTCTGTCTTTCAAGTGGTTTTGCCAGCAAAAAGAAACAAAGTGCAGCCCACCTAAATCAACAGTATATTGATGTACATTTTTCCTTTGTGTTTCTTCTTATAAGAAGTGTTTGCTATTTTAAATCTGTTACTAGGTGATAATAGCAAAGCACATTTTTCTCTCTTTTCCAGAGTCAACCTTATACATTTCACTCTGAATTTGCAAGGCAAAATACCTGTTGCCGTGCACATGAGAGGCACAGAATGCAAAGCTGTAATGGAGCAGGGTTGGGTCAATGACAGCACCGTTTTCTGAATGTTCCATCAGTTCTGTAAGGTAGCAGAGATGTCTGTGACAGCCTCTCACACCGTAACGGGCACAGTACTCATCTAACACAAAGACTTGGCCAGGGCTAAACCATCCCTGCAAAAGAAAAAAAAAAAAAAAACAGAGAGAGGGAGAGAGAGACATGTTTTTCTCTTTCTATACTAAGATTTGTGTTTCTGCTTTTCTGTAGATACTTTTAGCCAATGTAAAAAGCAGCTTACAAGTGTCTTTTTTTTTTTTTTTTTTTTTTGGAACCAGGGATAGAACTTGGGTCCTTGCGCTTGCACAGCAGGCGGCGAAACCACTGAGCTAAATCCCTGGCCCTTAAAAGTGTCTTTTTACATTGATTTTGTTAGTGATATGGTTCATGTTATTTTCAGAAGATTTAGTGTCATCAATTTCAGAAATGGTTTGAGACACTGGCACTCTAATACTATTCTCTCCTCCCTGCCCCAGCAAGGAATGGGCATCTTGTTTTTTCTCTCTACTATCATTCAAAATTCACCAAATTTATTCACAGGAGCTACACCTGTCAGTCTCAAAGAATGATATTTGAAAAACCTCAGTTGCTGTATGAATCAATTAAGAAGATGGGAAAGCATACACTATCACTGAAACTGTCTATTTACCAAAAGCATTTTATACAGTGAACTGAGAGAAAATTTCAGTAAGAGTAGCAGTGGCATACAGGTATATTTGGGTATTTTTATCACTGTGATTTTCTATGATTATATATTATAGTAATAGTCTCTGACCCTCCTGAAAGAAGATGTTTGAATGTATATATGCATGCCAACTGAAGCAGCAGGGGCCTGCCTGGCTCATACCAGAGCAGGGTTAGGTAGAATGGCTTATAAAATATCTTGAATTAGATTCATGTATGTAGACTAGCTTAAACTAATAAAGAAAAAAGAAAGGAGAGGGAGATTTTTAAAAAGAAGCAAGGTAATCATCAATAAGAAGGGAAAGAAGGATAAAAGGAGAAAGATGAGGAGGCAACATAAATGGTGGAAGAAGGGGAAAAGGACCACCAGAATACTTATCATAGTGATGGTAAAGGTACTGTACTATACATGCTACACATACTCTACCTTTAATATATAAAAGAACCTATATATGTATTTATAATATACACAGAAACAATTGGGTCTAAATATTAACGATATTATATATCAAACATGTAGTCGTTATGCTTTCCATGTTACAGATAAATGAGCTAAAGTTGAGAGATACTAGGTGAATTATCTGACTCCAGTACAAATCATTTGGTAGCTGATTTATATCAGGGTTATCCTGCTTCCAAATACTCTTTCTAATCACATCACATTCTGGCCCTGTGGATGTAGTGGAAGACACACTATAGCATTCTCCTCATAGCCATCAACAAAATCAAAACAACATGTGGCAATCCAGTAACTCAGCCCTTGGAGTAGAATCCAAGAGGAATCTGGTCCTTACTGATGTTCACTCTATGTGTGCTCATCCCCAGAAAGACATCACAGAGCTCTGTGACAAATCGTTTTAATCTCCATATAATTGCAACATGTAAGTTGGATCAGGTTTAAACTATACAATTCATGCAGAATAACAGCTACTTAATAAACAATCTATAAATGAACTAATGAAGCATCAATATGATTATAGCAGTAAATTGTTTAATTTCTTCCCACCTACTGAAGTCTTTCCAACTAGTTTGGAACATATGCTGTCTAAAACATCACTTTAAAGAGAATATAACTTACTGTCTGAAGTTATTATGTTCAGTATCTGAGACTGAAGTATTAATAGAAATAGACATATTTCGGCCAGAACAATTCCAGAAGAACTACTATTTCCAGTATAAATATTTGGCAGGACACATATCATTCTTATCTATAGGGTTCAGTCCCCACATTGTGAGATGTCAAGCTTCCAAAAACTTATCAATTTTATCCCAAATTTTGGCTACTCTTTCAACACATACTGGATAGCAGTTTACCTATTTATTTCCCTTTCCTCTTCTTCTTTTTCTTTTTTTAAAGGAATTCTGTTCTCTTTGACAGGCTTGGTGAAACTTTCCTCTGTTATACATCATATTGTTCATCCCACTGTCTTTTCCCCCTGTGACTTAAGTTCTCCTCCCAAGATGCAAAAGAAAATGCAAGATATCAACATCTGGTGAATATCTGTGCAGGTGTTAGTAAACCCTGTAACAGAAGTTTTTAAAAATCTTTATTTAAGGCCTTCTGTTTTCACTCAGCCCTCTCTGGAGGAACTGATAAAACACAATTCAGTGTCTATTTAAGTCTATTCTCCTGTCTATTGAGTGGCACAGCAGTGGTCTCCAAGTGTATAATTTTCAAATTGGGAAGCAATCGATTGGAATCCTTTATCCTTTACTCCAACTACAGTTATTAAATGAGTCAGGAATAAAATGCTACTTGATAACAAGTATTTCTCACTTTCTAAAATCTTTTATTCTAACCTATAGTTGACTGGATAGATAGATTTATACTCACCAAACAAGAATAAGAATCATTCAGTCTGTGATCCAAAGTCTGTCTCTGGAGTAGTCTAAAAAGGAAGGCGTGGTCAAGCTTGCAAGGATTAGCAGAAATAAACTCATCCATACCATGTTTCTGAAAACGATCTGCATCTGCAAATTTAGAAAAGCATGTATATAGCACATGTGTTTTTCTGGTTTAGCAATAAACAAATATGACTTTTGGAGAACACAAAATTCATGCCGCTTGATAATAGAGGACTATCATTTACCCCATAAAATATGATGCAAATAATTCAGCATATTATTAAAGATTGCAAATTTTTGAATAAAAACAACAAAAAGTCATTTAGAATGAAGAAATTCTATATTCATTCAGAGCTAATTCTAATATCTGTCAGAGGAATAAGCTAATTTTTCAATTTTAAAAAAGTTGATGTATTTTAAATATATATTTACTGGAGAAAGTGACTGGAAAAGAACTCAGGTCTATTCACATAAAGATAACAGGAACAATGGCCAGAAGCTGGCTTTCCAAAAGGCAAACTAGGGCAGAAATGAACACACAAGCTTCTGCTGGATCACTTCCAGTCTTCTTTTTGTATGGAGCTTTTAATGGGACCAAACTTAATGTAGAAATGGCAGTGAACACTCTCAAGCTTCAAGTTTGAGAGACATGAAAAAGGGAGCATCATGTTTGTGCAAATTTGCAGACAAAGCGCAACGTCTCAAATGCCACTTCAATCAAAGGACCAAATTTATTGTCCTTTACAGATTGCATCTTTCAACGTCTGTAGACCCTGCAGGTTTATCAAAAGGCAAGCTTTTATGATTGCTTTCATTAATGGTATGTTTTGTCAAAGTCTTCAATGTCATTACTAAGCATATAGAGAAAAAGCCACACACTACCCCAAAGGAGTGCTGGGTGTTACTACATTAGCTCTGTTAGAAACACAGTACATATCGGGCAAGCAATCAGTTATGAAGATGAAAGTGGACTCTTCTCACAATGGCACTGCTGAAGCTCCATTGTTCCTTAAAATTCATAGACAGATCTCTGTCTGGTCACCATAAGGAAAGCGGAGTCCTAAATGTAAGCTAAGTGTAGTTTCTAAAACCTACATGGTACAGTTCTAAAATTGTAAAGGAAAAGAGACAAAAGTTTATTGATTAAACCCAATTATAGAGTTAGGCTCATAATAAAACCCAATATTGATCTGTGGACATGATGCTAACATAATCAGTCACATTTAGATATTTAGCCCAGATCATATTGATCCATGTCAAGTTCAACTTTCAGCCATATTTGTGGATGGCAGAACTATGTAATTCAAGCTGAAGGTCTTCAGAATCACATTTTAAGAAAACAGATACAAAAACGAATGTATAATCTCACATCAGTGACAGATATGAAAAGGTGAATGAAGCAAAGGAGCAACAAATGACACTTTATTGATGTTATATGGTATGAGATTATGGTCCATGAAGAAAGTAACATATATATTCCTTTATATTTAATATGTATTTCCTTGACTGATTAAATATATTATGTGTGATAAATTGACATTAACTGACAGAATATAAAACTAAACTGCTTTTCCTGAACTGAGACATGAGATAATCCAACTTCTCCTGTATTTTTTCTCTGATAATCTTTAAATATGAAGTTTTATATATAATATGAAATGGTATCAAATGAGTAAGAGGCCAAGTACTGAAAAATGCAAAACATATATATGATAAAAATGGAAGATTATTTTGTATTTGAATTTATCACAGAAGCTTCATTTCTAAGTAAACTAAAAATCAGTATAAAATTCTTTTAGTATCATTTTTATGAAATAATCATAAAGCATCTGCTGAATTTTATTCACTATTTTATAAAAAGGTCATAACAAGCAGTTAAAAATAATGTCCATTATGGCTTATCTGTTGAAAAAAGGATATGTAATAAATTTTAGAGAAAAATATCCATAATTATTCTACTTTGAAGATGTGTAGAAGTAATTTTTTCTTTTTAAAACAATGGGCAAATAGTCTTTAAGGCATACAAGTTTCTGAAAAAATGATTCTACAGTTCATTTCTATAATTAAAATCATTGTTTTTGAATTTACAGAGCAATTTCATGAAATGCAACTCCAAACCATGTATTTACTAAAGTGACAAAAGATATACATAAATCAAAAATTACTTTTCCAGCAATTAGATTGGTGATAGAAGTGATATTTATGATAGTAATTTAGGGCACAAGACAGGCAAACAAAGCCACTAAATTAACAACAACAACAAAAGATAAGCTGCAATCCCTCCAGGGCAATAATTTTATGAAATTGAAATATGTTCTTAGGGATTATCTCATTTTCAAAACATAGGTGCAAAGACCAAGTAATCTTTTTCTCTTTGAGTCAGACAAGCGCAATTCAAAACATTTGATGTCAAGATATTTTAACCACGTGTCTGTATGCCATCAGGTTCATTCACTCATGACTAAAAATAAATCCAAAAACAAAATTTCTGATTTGTCTGTGTGAAAATCTTTTATTTATTTGTTTACTTATTTTTGGCTATGTTGCAATAAAATTTCATTTTCCAAACATGAGTACTAGATATAGTTTGTTGGACCTTGTTTTAAGCAAAAATAATAGCAATATACACTGGTGTTCATTACTGAAAAATACAATGCATGAAAAAACTAGCATGGAAGCCAGGAGGGGAGAAATGGATAAAAAATAAAGTTCATTTTGTATATTTGAGGTTTGCAATATGATCTTATGAGATAAATAAAAAGACTAAAATGGTTACTTAAGTGAACCACATTAACAGATCACATCACATTTTTGTGATATGAGCAGTTGAAATCTATTTAATAAAATTAACTAATGTATTGTAATTTTTCTATCTCTAGTTCCCATGTTGTTCATTAGATCTCTAGACTTGCTCATGTTGTATAACTGTTACTTTGCATTCTTTGATCTGCATCTTCCCAATTTTGTCCTCATCTTTTACTTTTAAAGTTCTCTCATGAACTAAAGTAAAACAGGAAATCATGTAGCACTAAAATATTGTCTATTTATCTAGTGTCTTATTCTTACAGAAGCATATTTTCATACAACTTTTT
Organism: Heterocephalus glaber; assembly: GCF_053883595.1. Taxonomy (NCBI): domain Eukaryota; kingdom Metazoa; phylum Chordata; class Mammalia; order Rodentia; family Bathyergidae; genus Heterocephalus; species Heterocephalus glaber. Next base: position 13,282,439 of record NW_028258147.1, on the reverse strand, counting down.
TCTTGACATAACATATTTACATTTACTCTTAAAAGACACAGAGACATCATCTGAGTCAGATGGAAAACACACTTTCAATCATTAGCATAACTAAATCTAGGGCTGTAAAACTGGGTTATATCAGATTATCTTCCATCAATACTTATTACAACACTATATTATGGTGACTATTGTTTAAATGGAAAATTTATCCTGGTGCTATTCAAATGTTCTCTGATAATGACAAATATCAGTTCACTTTGTCTTCTGAAACAATCTAAGAAAATTATAAAAACAAGCCAACAAGAAATGAGCTTACACAGTGTACTGCAGTACTGACATAAATTGTGATGATTAACCTATGGACTAACTACAGATGTTGGACATGGTAACTGAGGATGCGGGTGGAGTTTCTATGGTAACAGCTGGAAATATATGCTCCAGTGTCTTTAGGTGGTACAGTCACCAGGTGTGTTAACAGTGGATAGAATAAAACCCAAATTGAGAAAGATTTCTATTTGTTAGAAATTTACGAAGTTATAGAGGCTTTACTCAAGTAGAACCTGCAAATTTAAATTTTTCATTAGGATAATAGCAGTGGGAAGTCAAGGGGAAAGAATAAGTAGGTTGACATTATCAATTTAAACAGTTAACACTGAGATGAAAAAAGCTAGCATAGAAAACAATGCATGAGGACTATGAGCAAGCTGGTTGGCTCCACTGTGGTAGGAGAAGCTGTTTGGTGGGTACAGACCTCAACCAGACCTGCATGCTCAGGAATCTAAGTCCTAGGAGAGGTAACCAAGTCAGAGTTCAGAAAGTGAGATGGAAAAATATTTAACTGAATTATTTCTTTCTTTGCAACAAATGCTAATTATGTAGCATTTGTGGTGCTCCTGGTAATATGAGATAATTTGGACATTGAAAGTAAAAAAAAAAGGAAGTTGTGTACTAGAGGGAAAAAGGAGGACTTTCACAGCATTCTGAGATCACTGAGGTGCCCAGAATTTGAACTCCAGTGTAAAAAATGGCGAGGAAGATGAACCTAACAAGAGTGGGTCTCCTCTGCAGAACACTGAGTGAACTACACAGTAAATAAACCTTTTGAACTACAATATAATTTATTGTTCTGTGCTTAGGGCTTTGCCAGTAATTGAGTTTACTGTTATCATAGCTCATCAGGTACTTTTTAAAACTTATACTCTCACTGAGCTTAAAAAGTTTTAGGAAGTTAAAAGTGGGGCAGAAAAGGAAGCACTATTTATGTTTTCACATCACTCCTATACCCTTTAATAGGAAGAGTTTCATGGTTTAAAATTTTACATAGGTCAGTCTGGTTAATATATTCTTGTTTTATGTATGCAAGTTTTCTGCTAAAGATGACAAAGTAAGCATTGAAAGATACATTATTTAGGACTTTGTTCATGTATCAATTATTGAATCAAACAATGTCTTAGCTTCTTTTTAAGTTGGTTAAAATCTGGTATGTGAATTCATGTATCTTGCTTTCTGCAGTAAATAATATCACATAATATTTTCAGAAGATGAACATTTTAATCAAAACACTGAGGTCTAGAATTAGAAATTAGCAAAGTAAACCAAAATTGAACATTTATCAGAAACAATATGTTCAATGTAAAGTAAGACTAATGTTTCTCCTATGAAGTGTGATCTTTAACATATTAGATCAATCAGGGGAGTAAGTTCATAAATTTAAGCATAAGTTTAAACTTTAAGAATTTAAAATAAAGTATGTACTAGTTTTTCTAGTTTGTTTTTGATATTAATTTATCATTGGCCGTGAACTGTGTTACATTGTACTATGCAACATACACAATTGTATTACATCATATATGTAACTAAGACGATGGAAAAAATGCTTGCAGCCTGGCAAAAGCAGAGCACAACACGTGAAGAAGAAAACTTGTTTAGCAGTGTAATCCCCCCCACCTGATTTCCTTGGAATTTCTACATATCAAGGAAAAAGGGAAGTAGAATAGGTTCCCTTATCTGAGAAGTCTGTATATTATTATTCATATCTTAAGAAAGATCAGGTTGTATTTTCATAAGTTAGATGACATACATTTATAACTTTGTTCTGACTATCCTAGATTCAGCATACTTGGCTTTAAAAGCTAGTTTTTAGGGGGAGGAAGAGTGGAGGTGTGGCTTAGTGGTAGAGTGCTTAGCTTGCACAAGGCTTTCAGTCCAATCTCTAGCACTGCAAAACCAAACCAAACCAAACCAAACCAAACCCCCAAAGAACTGGGTTTCAAGGCTGGGCATGATGGCACATGCCTGCAATCCCAGCACTGGGGAGGGTGAGGCAAGAGGATCTCTGTGAGTTCCAGGCCAGCCTGGGCTATATAGTGAGTTCAAGGCCAGCCTGCACTACAAAGTGAGACCTTGTCTCAAAACAAACAAACAAACATATTAGGTTTAAAAACAAGGTATACATTTGCTTCAAAGAAAATTTAGCAATTAGAGGAAATAAATTATAGCTAGTCTATGCAATTAAACCCATCAATTGAATGTTTTAGTGTAAATTTACCTATCTTTTTGTTTGCTTTTGTAGCACTGGAGATTGAACTTAGGGCCTTTTCACTGAGCTATACACATTCACAAGCCCTGCCCATGCTCCCACTTTCCTTTTTGAGACAAAAAATTTAAACAAAGCAAAAAATGCTAAGTTGCTAGATAAATTTTCCAGGGGCTTAAAATTGAGATCTTCCTGCTTTAGCTTCCCACAGTGTTAGTGAGTTACCACATCTGTTGGCCTTTTATTTTTCAAATAATTTTTTTTCACATAGTGAAAATAATCCTACATATACAATTAAGCATTTTCCACTTAGCATATATTGACCTTTTTTTCGCATGTTATTACAACTCCTTCATAACTACTAACCCTGTGCCTGCATGAATGGTATATATTAGGTTGCATCTGATTTTCTGTTGTGTTCAATAGACATTTTTGTTTTATAAGTGGTAAAGACATGTTTTCTAGGTTTATCTAGGAGGTAGGATATTGACACTGTAAACTAGATCATCATAATCTTTAAGCAAAATTGTAATATGTTTAAGCAAAAAAGCCATGAAAACTACTTACCTTTACCAGCTATAGGTCAGCATAAAAATGAGAGAACACATTAAAATAGGTTAGGGGCATACATAAATGTATTTAGTATAACTGTTGTAATTTTGTTATTTTCTCAATTCTACTGATCACACTAAAAGTTGCTTTAAGAGATGATCAAGAAAAGAGAAAAGGAATATTTCAAAAATTAAGAAATGAACCTTAGCAATTCACAGGTATGCCTCTGATATAGGTCAGTGTCAGTTTCCTCATTCTGATGAGTTAGACATTCTCCCGCTCCCCCCTTCCATCCCGCTTCCCTTCTCTTTCCTTCCCTGCCCCTCTTTTCCCTTCCCTCCTCTCCCCTCCCTATATCAGAGAGATAATTTGCAATTAAAAACTTCACTAACAATCTGGAATGAGACAGCTACTGTTGAAAACTGAAAACCACTCAGCTTTTTTGTTAGAATAACTATGTCCAGTATCATGCCTTGACAATAATAAGCTGATATCAAATTGAAGGATTTTGTCAGAAATTTATTACATCTCCTGGCCCAGTAGAAAGGGCTTTTGGGCCGCCTTCTGTCCTGCCACTCCTGGCCCAAAGGAAGGGGCTTCTGGACCACCATTCCTACCACCGCTCCCGGCCCCTGGCCCACCTCTCCCAGCTCAGAGGAGGTGAGCCGCGTGGATGCCAACAGCAACCCAGTGCCCCCCCAGTCGAAATGAGAAAACACATAAATAAGTCTCAAAACCAGACTTCCACATCACCTGCGGCAACCCCAAAGGGAAATGAGATGGAACACTCTGATACTCAACCACCTGGACCCACTGAACTGGCAACAAAAGGGGATCTGGAAAAAATGAAATCAGAAATAATTTCTCAGATAACAGGAGAAATTGAGCTCCTTGTGCAAGACATGATTAATAAATCTAGGGAGGAGCTGAGGAAAATGATGGAATCCCAACATAGGAAACAAATGGAATCCATAAAACAAATACAAATAGATTTCCAGGAGATGAAAAACTCCATTGAAAGTCTACACAGAAGAATGAGCCAATGTGAGGACAGAATTTCAGATATAGAAGATAAGATTGCAATTAATGACCAGGAAAAGAAAAACTGCTTCAAAATTACAAGGGAACATGAGAAATCAATCCAGCAGCTGCTAGATGATGCAAAGAAGAATAACATAAGACTGATTGGAGTCAATGAAGAAACAGGAAAGAGTGCAGATGACATAAAAAAACTCTTCACAGAAGTAATGGCAGAAAACTTCCCAAGCAGGGGAAAAGAAGTTGACATACAGATAGTGAGGCATATAGGACTCCAACTAGCCTAGATCAAAAAAAATTGACACATAGGCATATAATTGTTAAGATTCCAGAAACACAACAGAAGAACAAAGTTCTACAAGCAGTTAGAGAAAAGAAACAAATCACATACAAAAGAAAGCCCATCAGAATCAAAGCAGACTTCTCAACACAAACCATCAAGGTAAGAAGAGCTTGGAGTGACATATTCCAAGCCCTAAAAGAAAACAGCCTCCAACCCAGATTGATGTACCCTGCAAAACTATCTTTGAAAATGGATGGAGAAATAAGATACTTTCATGACAAAGAGTACCTTAGGAACTTCATGAATACCAAACCAGCACTCCAAAAAAATTTTACACAATATCCTAGGAACAGACATTGAGGATCAAAACCCCAGGAAGCAAAGCAGAATGAACCCATCTGTAATGAACCCATTACAAATTAATTGTAAGGGGGAAGAACCCAACAAAAAGAAAAAGTCATGGCAATGATAAGTCAATACATTTCAGTTATAACCATCAACGTTAATGGTCTCAACTCACCAATCAAAAGAAATAGACTGGCAGAATGGGTCAAGAAGCAAAATCCAACAATATGCTGCATACAAGAAACACACTTCATTCAAAAGGAAACTCATAGACTGAAAGTTAAAGGGTGGAAAACAATACTCCATGTGACAGGAACCCGAAAAAAAGCACGAGTAGCTATCCTCTTGGCAGATCAAGTAGATTTCAAAGCAACACCGATTAAGAGAGATGAGGAAGGACACTACATCCTTGTAAAGGGAAGAATCCAACAGGAAGAGATGACAATCATAAATATCTATGCACCAAACACTAATGTGCCCAACTATATAAAACAAATACTACTGGACAAGAAAAGTCATATATGCACTAATACAATTGTAGTGGGGGACCTCAACACCCCACTGTCACAAATAGATAGATCAACTAGACAAAAAATAAGTAATGAAATACTAGAACTCAATCGAACTCTTGAACAAATGAACTTAACAGATGTTTAAAGAGTCTTCCACCCCACAAAATCAGAATACACATTCTTCTCAGCTTCACATGGGTCATTCTCCAAAATAGACCACATACTCACACATAGAACATGTTTAAGTAAGTGCAAAGGAATTGAAGTTATCCCCTGTACATAATCAGACCATAGTGCAATGAAATTGGAGATCCATAGCAAAAGAAACTGAAAAAATTTCATAAACACATGGAAATTGAACAACACACTTCTGAATAACCAATGGGTCACAGAGGAAATTAAAGAAGAAATCAGACAGTTCCTTCAATTAAATGACAATGACAGTATAACATATCGGAATCTATGGGACACAATGAAAGCAGCCGCACGAGGGAAATTCATAGCAGTGAATACGCATATTAGGAAAACAGAATGAGCCCAATTAAACAACCTGATGCTGAACCTCAAGCTTCTAGAAAAAGAAGAGCAGGACAATCCCAAAGCTCATACAAAGGAAGAAATTATAAAGATCAGAGGAGAAATCAATGCAATGGAGACTAAGAGAACAATACAAAAAATCAATGAAGCCAAGAGTTGGTTCTTCGAAAGAATCAACAAAATTGATAAACCCTTAGCCAACCTGGTCAGAAAAAGGAAAGAAAAGGGCCAAATCCACGCAATTAGGAATGAAAAGGGTGAAATCACAACAGACCCAGCAGAAATCCAGAGGATCATCAATACCTACTTCCAGAACCTATATGCCAATAAGATGGACAACACAGAAGAAGTGGATGGATTCCTAGACACATATGAATTACCAAAGTTGAATGAAGAAGACCTAAAAACTCTGAACAACCCAATATCAACCAATGAAATTGAAAATGTAATTAAAAACTTATCAACTAAGAAAAGCCTGGGCCCTGATGGCTTCACTGCTGAATTCTACAAGACATTTAGAGAGGAACTGCTGCCACTACTGTTTAAACTCTTCAATGAAATGGAAAGGGAAGCAATACTCCCAAATTCATTCCTGGAAGCAAGCATCACCTTGATCCCCAAAGCAGAGAAAGACCCAACTGAAAAAGAGAACTATAGGCCAATCTCACTAATGAACATACATGCAAAAATCCTTAATAAGATAATGGCAAACTGAATGCAGAAGATCATCAAGAAGATAACACACCCTGATCAAGTGGGATTCATCCCAGGGATGCAGGGATGGTTCAACATATGCAAATCAATCAATGTAATACAATATATCAATAGAGCCAAGGACAAAAACCATATGATTGTCTCCATAGATGCAGAAAAAGCATTTGACAAAATCCAACATGCATTTATGATAAAAACCCTACAAAAAATTGGAATAGATGGTCTCTACCTCAAACTGGTAGAAGCCATCTATGAAAAACCAACAGCCAATAGCATACTAAATGGTCAAAAACTGAAATCCTTCACACTAAAATCAGGAACAAGACAAGGATGTCCACTATCACCACTCTTCTTCAATATAGTTCTGGAAACATTAGCCACGGCAATTAGACAAGAGAAAGAAATAAAAGGAATAAAGATAGGTAATGAAAAAGTCAAATTATCATTATTTGCAGATGACATGATACTGTATATAGAAGACCCCAAGAACTCCACCAAAAGTCTTCTAGACTTAATAACCAAATTCAGTCAAGTAGCTGGTTACAAGGTTAACACACAAAAATCAATAGCTTTCCTCTTCACCAATGACAGACTCACTGAGAGAGAAATAGGGCAAATAATTCCTTTCACAATAGCATCCAAAAACCTGAAATACCTAGGAATCATCCTAACGAAAGAAATCAAAGACCTCTTCTCTGAAAACTATGGCACTCTGAAAAGAGAGATTGAAGATGATATCAGAAAATGGACAGACATCCCCTGCTCCTGGGTAGGAAGGATTAATACAGTGAAAATGGCCATACTTCTAAAACTGTTATATAGATTTAATGCAATTCCAATTAATATCCCAGCAGCATACTTCATGGACCTTGAGAAAACAATCCAAAAATTCATTTGGAATAAGAAGAGATCCAGAATAGCAAAAGCAATTCTAGGTAACAGAGACATGGCAGGGGGTATCACAATCTCCAACCTGCAACTATACTACAAAGCTACTGTGATAAAAACAGCATGGTACTGGCAAAGAAACAGACCTGAGGACCAGTGCAACAGATTAGAAGATGCACAAAGAACACCAGACACACTCAACCACCTCATCTTTGCTAAAGGAGCCAAATACCCTCACTGGAGGAAAGATAGCCTCTTTAATAAATGGTGCTGGAAAAATTGGGCTTCAACTTGCCAAAGATTAAAACTAGACCTATGTCTCTCACCATGCACTAAACTAAAATCAAAATGGATTAAAGATCTAAATATTAAAATAGAAACTCTGAACCAGTTGGAACAGAGGTGAGGTAGAACCCTTGAAGACATCGGTGTAGGAAAAGATTTTATGAACAAAACCTCAGTTGCCAGTTAACTAGCACAAGCAATCAACAAGTGGGATCTCTTCTTATTAAAAGGCTTCTGCACAGCAAGAGAAACCACCAGCAGTGTGAAGAGACAACCCACAATGTGGGAAAAAATCTTCACCTGCTCTTCCTCAGACAAAGGTCTACTATCTCGTATGTCTAAAGAACTTAAAAAGATCAGACCTCCCAAATTTAAAGACCCAATCCAAAAATGGGCATCTGAAATGAACAGACATTTCTCAGACAAAGAAGTAGAAAGAGCAAATAAATACATGAAAATATGTTCAATATCACTGGTCATTCGAGAGATGCAAATGAAAACAATGCTGAGATTCCACTTCACTCCAGAAAGAATGGCTGCTATCATGAAATCAACCAATAACAAATGCTGATGGGGCTGTGGGGAAAGAGGAACCCTGCTCCACTGCTGGTGGGAGTGTAGACTGGTGCAACCATTGTGGAAATCAGTATGGAGATACCTCAAAGAACTAGGACTGGAAGTCCCATTTGACCCCGCTATTCCAGTGCTGGGGATCTTCCCCAAAGAATTAAAAGAATCATACCACAGTGATAGATGTGCACCCATGTTCATAGCAGCACAGTTTGTGATAGCTAAAACTTGGAAACAGCCCAAATGCCCATCAACTGGAGACTGGATAAAGAAAATGTGGTTTTTTTAATAAAATGGAGTACTACTCAGCCATAAAAAATGAGAAATTAGAGACATTTGTAGCTAAGTGGATGCACATTGAGGCAATACTCTTAAATGAAATAAATAGGACACACATGAATAAATACTGAATAGTTTCTCTGGTGTGAGAAACTGAAAGTGTAAATAAGGACTAAATGCATAATAGGTAATGTGAAATAGGAAGAAAAGGGGCAAAGTGGAAGGAAGTGGGAGGGCTAGGGGAAAGGATAGAAGGGAAAGGAAAAATGATGAGAAACGTAAAAAATGGAAATAAAGTCTTTGTAAATAGGGAAGGGAGGAGAGAGTGAAGGGAGGGCTAGGAATGGAGAAAAAATAAGAACCAAGATGCATTATGTAAAGGTACAATTCCCAATGAGAAATGTAGTTGTGTTGTATACCTACAATGTACCAATAAAAGAATTTAATAAAAAAAAAAAGACATGTACAGAGGAACTAACTGAAGTGGCAACATATCTACCATTGGAGAAACAAAACACGGGCTAGGAGCAAAATTTTTAAAGCACAGAAGGAAAAGTACGTTTCAAAATAGAGGTAAATGACTGAGAGACAGATTAGCAAATGAAAATATATTCTTTTAAGATCATGATAATATTTGCTATGAAAAATTACGTCTTCATAGAACAGTTTTTATATTTTTATTAATATCTACTTATAATACATTAAAATAAAAACATTCCAAAATATGGAGGTAAAATACTTTTTCATATATGGAAAAGCTGAAAAAATGAATCATAAGAATTGCACTATAAAAAAGGTTAAGGAAAAGCCTCCCAAAAACAAATTATCTATACAAAAAGGAAATGCAAAGGACATAGAATAAATTGTCTTTGAAAAACAGGAAGCAAATTGGAGGGCTTATATTCCTGATTAAAAGCTGCACAAATGACAATAATTAAGACAGTGAATTAATATTATCAAGATAGACAAATTGGTCAAAGGGGAAAAAAGGACAATCCAGAAATAAATTTGTAGTGATTTGATTTTTGACAAATGTGCAAGGGGAATTAAGTGGAAAATAGTATTTTCAACTCTTTGTACTTGAATAACTGGATATGCATTTGACATCCATGATGTACACCTCTCTCTAAATATAAAAATCGAGTTGAAATAGATGTAAAGTATGAAAGCTAAAATATAAAATCTCTACAAGAAAGTATAGGAGGCATGGTCTTGGGTTAGGCAAATATTCTCAGATATAACACCAAAGGCACATCTATTTCAGTAATTGACTTTATCAAAATTAACTTCTTCTCTTTGATTCCTGGCCTAGCCCATGAGTTATTTGATAAGCATCTTATATCCAGAATATATACAGTCTCTCAAAACTCATTAAGAAAATAACCCAATTACAAATAGGCAAAATATCTGAAAAGATATCTGACCAAAGAAAATAAATGGATAGCAAATAAGTACATGAAAGGAAAATTTCTCTATATGGGTAGCAGTCAACCAGAAAATACAATGATATGATATAAGGAAGGAGAAATATGAAATCTTTATACTCTATTAGAATAAAAAAGAGCTCTATATGGAAAAAGTTAAAATATTAAATACTGAGAAGTTCTGAGTATATTAAGAATATTTCATATTTTATAGGAGGTGATCAAAATAAATGAATATTTAAATTAATTATAATAAAAACACTACTATTAATCCTCCTCAACCTTGCTTCAAACACATTTATCATATCATTCTTGCCACTTTCTAAAGCAGTTGTAGAAGTCCCATTTTGTGGGTGTCCTTAAGAGATGTGATTAAAAATACAGTGAATGCAGCTGTCAAGTGACATCCAATGCAAAGGCAGCCCTATTAAAATATTACCATATGCCTGCATCCACCTTATTCACCAGATCTAGCACTATGCAACTTCAGGTCCTACCTCAAAATCAAAATGACCACAAAAGGTAAATGTTTTGAATTAACTCAGGACATCATGGTAGCCACAGCAGCACAATTAAAGACACTCACAAAAGAGGACTTCTAGAACTGCTTCAGAAGGTGGCAAGAATGATGGAATAAGTGTTTGTGAAGCAAGAGGGAGTTTTTGATTGAATTTTATGGGACTGTACTTTTTATTGTAATACATTTAGAAAATTAAACATTCACCATATTTTTCAAACACACCTGGTAGTTTGAGCAACTAAATATTACTTCAGTAAGGATCTGGAAGCATACTAAGTTTCTGTCTTTGGGAAACTGAGTAGGTAAAAAATTAAAAGTATAATATACGAGGTCCACTGAGGCAGACAAACATCATTATTATTTAGTATGTTACAATCAGGATAAGATTCAGTGCATGCACAAAAATAATGGATGGAATTTTAAAACACAGAGCCAAATAATAAAGGTAAAACAAAGTAAGATAATACAATATCATTTATGTAGCAACGAATGCCCACATACCAAACACAAATTTGCAAGAAGATGAAGTTCACATTAAGTGTTGTAAAATTGTAGCTTATTGGGCCAGAGGAAGAGACTGGTCTATGGAGATGGAAAAAAAATGAAGTTGTAAATACTCAGTTTTGTATATCAAGAATGAAAACCAGATGGTGATACTCATCTGTAATCCCAGCACTGAGGGAGACTGAGGCAGGAAGATTACAAGTTCAAGTCTTGCCTGGGCAATTTAGGGAGACCCTCCCCCTCCAAAATAATAATAATAAAAAAGGGCTGAGAGTGTAGGCTAATGGTAGGGCACTGGCAGATTTATCCCCAGTACCCAAAACAAAACCAAACAACAAAAATCAAAACTAGAAGGAAAAAAGTACAGGCCTGCAACCAGGAGGGAAATGGTTTGAGAAAGAGATCTGACTAGAGTTTAGGTTGGGTAGAGGTGTACAATTGAAAAAAATATATAGAGGAAAAAGCAAGTTCTGAGGGAGTGTAAAGGAGTAATGCACCTTCACACCCCAAGCATGCATAGTCCAGGGAGACATCTAACATGGCACTTTGAATAATCAAGAAGCATTTCACAGGTTAGTGCTGAGACTGAATGCCTGAGTGAGCCTTCTAAGGTTTTCTGCACTCTTGTGCACTGCTGAAGAATACTTAATAATACTCAACAAGTTACTATGCACCACTGCAGCCAAGAATCCACTAATCATGATAGAAGGAATTCAAAGGTGTCTGGAGTTGAGGCAAGAAGGACACAGACTACATGGCTCTTGTTATCAGATGTCTTGGCAGGTCCATGGGTAGTGCATATCAGCACACAAGTGAAACCTTATGCCCTAGGCCAGTGATGGCGAACCTCATAGAACTTTCAATGATAACAAACAGCCCCCTGTGGCATGCGTGGCATAGCTTTGCCAGCACTGTCTAGGCCATTTTGGAATGAGACTAGTTTTGAACTGGGTATTACACTCAATGATATCACAGTTTTATGTCATCCCTCTGGAAATTAATTTGCTCTGGATGAAACAGAAAAAAAGGGGAAGAGTCCTGCACTGGCTGAGCGTAAACCCATCACTGAGTTACTCGGCACTAAGGAGATTAAGTTTTCTAGCAACATTAGAAATAGAAATTCATGATATTCACAAATAAAAAGTTACCCTACTGCATATCATAGTTCTAATGGAAATTCTTATCTACTGTCCCATACTCCATGTGTAAGGCCAAGACAGCAAGGGGAAGGTAGAAATGAGAATATAGACCATAATACACTCCTTTAATTTTATCTTTTAAGATGACAATGATACTAATTTTAACACAGCAATAATTTTTACAACCAATTTAAAATATTTAACATTTAATATACCTAAATAGTCTTTAATTTGAAAAATGTGCCTCAAATAAAATTAAGATAGCCTACAAATACGGTCTGTGGTCTCTCAAAGGAAATACAGAAAAAGCTATTCCACATTTAATTATTTGGTCTAATGTGCCTCTGAGATGCTCAGGTGTGATGCTGAAGGGTGTCTACAAAGGGAAGAGGGTAGTGATTTGATGCATGAAAAGTAAAAGAAGAAAATAATGCATGTCAAAATGTTACTATCCTGGAGAAGAATCCTGACAATAAAATGCCACAGTTTGAGCTTAAACATAAAGACAAACTGATTTATAACAGAAAAGCCAGAGTAGTTTTCTAAAGGAGGAGAGCAAGTTAAAACATTTGATTATTGGTTATTAAAACTACACTTGAAACTTTCTACATTACATAACTTGCTATTTATTCATCACAAGTAGAACAAAAAATATGGGTCTTAATGATTTAAATTAGCATACAGAAGATGACAAGATATTAAGATATCTGGAAACAGAAAGTTGTCTTTTATAGCTAAAGAAAACACTGTACATTACGAAAAACAATTCTAGAAAGTGACTTCATTATTTGAGATTCTGGAATATTATCAATGTAAACTTGATTATGCAATGCTTTTCACTTTTTTATAGGATATCAAGGTATAAATTACAATAAACTATACATAATTTCCTTTGAGAAGTCTTGGAAATATTTCCTAAATGCTTTTGAGAGTCCTAGAAATACTTATGAGTGAAAAACACACTCCAGATTTATATGAAAAATTAGATAACTGATTCTATGATTAATACGAACTATTTTTATTTAATTAGGAATTAATGGTGTAAAGTGTAATACTGAACAGGTATGTCTCAATTTTATCTTATTAAGGTTATTAATTGATTAATTATTTTTTAACAAAACTTACAAAGCTGAGCATCAGCATGGAGAGTTCCTCCTTTAGGATTCAGCTTCTGGGTTTGGATTGCAGGAATTGGTTTATATGATTGACCTGTGGCCCTATACATGGCTTGAACCCATAATATTCTGTCTTGTTCATCATCACTGGCAAACATTACCGTATCTCCTTCTTTGACAGCATTAAAAAACATCTGACCACCCTGAAGGCCTGTGGAGGAAGAAAGACATTATTAAATAATCAGCAGATTTTAGTCTCATTCACTAAAAACAATAAAATAGATTTAAGCTTCCGTATCACTGTCAAAATTTTAAATTTTAAATTTTTCCCTAAATTTTAAAATTTAGGGAAACATTCTATGGGAAACAGTACAGAAGCATTGTGTAAGACATACAAACATACCCCACAGAAATATATAGTATAATCTGATATTTCATGCCAGAAAAAGAAGTGCTTTGTTTGGAATATTTACCATTTTATATGTGAGAGAAATACATATGATGAATTTAATAGGAAAAAATACAGCTAAAGCAAGAATGATATTCATATTGTATGGTGTTTAATTTTCACAAAACTATCACAGAGAAGGTATTTTGTATTTCTAAATGATCAATTATTGAGTATGGTTAGAGATTTCTATTTTTTAATCCATATATGCATTAATTTCTTAATCTGTTTATTAATACTGTTAATCTCTGTCTCTCAACATTGTTATATGAATGACATTAATATAAAAATAATAATTTGTTCATTAGTTTTAAATACCAGGTATCTAGTATTATGCACAGTATAGGCTGAGGACCCCTTATCTGAAATGCTTGGGATTAGAGTATTTTGGAATTTGGGTTCTTTTGGATCTTGGAATGTTTATATATACATGAGTTATTTTAGGAATAGGGCCCAAGTCTAATTACAAATTGCATTTATGTTTCTTATAGGCATAATTTGAAGGTAATTTTATGTAATCTTTTTAGTGCCTCTGCATTTTGATGCCCTGTGTCACAGGAGGAATGCTGTAGAACTTTTCACTACTGGAATTATTTTGTCATTCAAAGATATTCCAGATTTGGAAAATTGAGATTTTTGAGCAAGGGATGCTCAACCTATGTTGAAAAAAAGGCAGGAGAAAAATATAAGAATGTGTCCTTTGAGAGAAAATTAGTAGAATGTAACATACATTTGTCATTTCATTCCCTGTTTTCATTGTAATTTTTGCTTTCTGGTGAAGAAGTTTCTGTATACAGTGCTGATGCTTTTCATACAATTACTCTATCAAGTAATCTTTACATAGTTCATCCTTGTACTAAAATAGCAGAGGTGATCAATTATGGCTGAATATAACAGACCTCAAAAGATATAATTTTAATCTCAAAATTTTCTCCAGGCACCTTACTCACCAACTGGGGTTTGAAATGTAGAACGGACACAGGATATTTGTGAGAATTTCACGTATTCAGGAATGGCAGGAAAAGTGGTTTACTTTAGAATTACCTGGGTGGGGGTCTGTATAATCCACAGTGTATCCTTCAAGCTGCATTAATTCTTGTGGTTCAGACTTTTTTTCTCTATAACTGCACATAGCAAAAGTGTACTGACTGACCTGCTCAAGAAAAGAAAAAATTTATAGTTTGGTCACATTAAACTGACCAAATTCAATATTTAGCTATTTCTTTATCAAGTCTTTTTCCCAACAAAGTAGCATATGTTTTCATACAGATTAATAGTTTTAGAATTCTGAAAAACCTAATTTGGAGATTAAAGTACTTTTCATTTGTCAGCTTGCAGTTGGTCTACCATATGCTTAGGATTCAGCGTTTCCAAAGTCAATAATGCCCTGGCCAAGCTTCTATGAGGTATTATAGAAGAACTATTCATGTTGAAAATAAGTTTAGAATCATTAGGTTAAATAAAATAAGTACTATAAACTTATACTTCCAGCTTTCTTATGGTCTTTGATATGCTAATACAGAGTCTGTGAATCTCTACATGTGAGACATGTTAGGCATATTCCCATGCTTACATAGTAATGGAACCACATTTTAAAGTTTCCTTATTATGTGAGTTTTAACTAAAGTAAAACATCTCAGTACAAGTTGGGAATTTATTGCCCACATAACCAGATCCACAGGAAGTGTCAGAGTGCAGTAAGTTTTAAGCATCAAGTGAAATCACTGCTAAGATCTACTCTCCTCTATTCTTTCCTTGAATGTTTTCATTTCCTTGTGTTTAAGTCTCACTGGCTAGAACCATAGCTGCCAACAACTTTGAAGCCACCTCTCTGATTGGTCCACCTTGGGTCATCAGGCTGCATTTGGGCCAAATATGGGCCAAGTGGAGAAAGTACCATCACCTCAGCTTGGGTGAAGAGGCCACACATGAGGCAAAGAATGTTGGGCACTAAAATAGGTGGTTTGCCTAAAATACAAAGGGGGAGGTGCTATTCCCAGCAGGAGAAAAGAGTGCCTTGTGGATTAATAAACACTTAAATAGCAAAATATACTACAATATTGGATTTCATATAAGTTTTATTATTGCAAATTATTTCCCTTTTTCATTCTTACACATAACATGAAATTAAGGAAACATCAAAACATCTTTTAATAGACCGTGATTAATCTAAGACAACCCCAAAAAAAATTCAAGAAGGAAAAAAAGGTTTACATTAAAATTAAGACATTTTCGTCATTAAAGGCCATCACGAGGAGAGCAGAAAGGGCAAAGAGCAGTCTAAGAAAACATATATGCAAATATATTCAGTAATGAATTTCTATCAGAATATAAAGGACCGTAAATCCACAAGGAAAATCCAGAATACAGAGTAGGAAAAAATCAACTAATGATGATTGCTTTCCCGTTTATTTTATTTTCTATTTTCACATTCACTCTGCATATGTAGGCCAGGAAAAAAGGCTTGAGATATTTACATGCATAGGTTGTGTGAATCAATATTGTTGCTTTTAAAATAAAGAAACATATCTTCTGTTCTGAGAAGGAATGAGCTGACTTTGATCCTTTACAAAGTAAAAGACAGATTTTTGTGAAAAATACTGTTAGGGCCTGCTGAACTGCATACCAGAATTTGGATTTAGAACCTAAAAATTAGCAAGACTACAACCTACCATTAAAAATACTTATGAGAGTGGCAAAAAAACAGGTGATAACACAGACAGAGAAATGCATATTCTCAGGGACTTGAGAATGAAAATGGGCGTGGACTTTCTGGAAGATCTTTGGGAAAAGTTACTGTGACAGTTATACTTTCTGTGTCAGTATGGTTGGGCTATAGTACCCAGCTATTTAGTCAAACACTAATATGGGTGTCGTTGTGGAAGTATTTTGTAGATATGGTTAATATCTACAATCAGTTCACATTAAAGTAAAACAGATTATCCTGGATAAGAGTGTGAATTTCACATTATCAGTTTAAGGACCTCAAAACAAACACTGAGGTTTCCTAGAAATAAAGAAAATTTTTCTCAAGATAGTAGCATCAAGTCCTGCTTAAGTTTCCAGCTTGCTGCCCTATCTGGAGCAAATCTGATGGATACAGTAGCAAAAGCTTCACTATTTATTTTGTATTCCTTTAATTCAGAAAATCCCCTTCTCTGAGCACAGCCCAAGGAAACAGATGGACAAGTACTTAAAGATGTATGTGCAACTGGCCAGGAATTTAGCTCAGTGGTTTTGCCACCTGCCTTGTAAGTGCAAGGTCCCAAGTTCGATTCCCAGTACCAAAAAATAAAAGTAAAAATAAAAATACAAGTGGTTAATAGGACATTTAAAAAAATGTATGTGCAATGTGTTCACTGCAAGGTTGCACATAAGAAAAACTGGATAAATAAGTGGCTTTATTAAAATATATTATGGCACAACTGTACAGTATGGTACAATGAGCCACACTGAAAGAGATGTGAGAGATTTTCCTAACTAGGACTTATTTCAAAGATTATAACATAAAAAGATCAAATTAAAAACATACAGAGTGCTTTTATGGGTAAACATTATGCATATAGATGAATGGTAGATTACATATTAAAATATTTATAATGTTAATTGGCTGGTACAATTAAAGATTATTTTTAATTATTTTTCAGTATTCTTTTGAGTTTTTTCTAAAAAAACTACTTTTTAATAAAAAAAGATGTTTTCATGCTGAAAAATAGAAATAATATTAAGCACAGAAAACCTCATGTAGTCATAAGGTGGGGCTTTTCAGATATGGCTGGAACTAGGGTGTGTAATGCTATGATTAAGTGTATGATGCTGGGATTAGGGGTGTATGATTACTAAATTAGTCCACTGATTGTTTGGCATAGTTCTGGGTGTGGATAACTGGAAAAGGTCCACCCTGGGTGTGTTTGGCATCACTCAAATGGAAGTAGCCTGGATGGATGCAAAGGAACAGAAAGAAAGCTGTTTGGCTGCTCCTTCTTTGCTACTTTGCTATTTTACTGCCTTCTGCCCACCATGAACTGTTCATACTCTGTGATGCCCCTCTGCCATGCCACCCTGTCTGGAAGGCAGCCAACTATGAACTTAAACTTCCACAAACTGAGTGAAATAAACCTTTGATCTTATGTATAGAAATCCCTAAAGACCTTATCAAAATTTAAACTAATAAATGAAGTCAGTAACCTATAGGATTCAAAATCAACACACAAAACCTACAATTTCTACACACCAATACTGACTTAGTAGATTAAAAAGAACTACCCATCCACCCACTCATCTAATGAGAAATTTAACTGAAAAGATGAAAGATCTCAACACAAAACCTACACAATATTGATGAAAGTGAAGACATAAATAAATAGGAAGACAACACATTTTCATGGACTGAATTAGTATTCTTATTCATATTATGCAGTTATCAACAAATTCAGTCAAAATATCAGTGATATTCTTCAAAGATAGAACATCATAAAATTTATACGGATTTCCAAAAGATCCAGAATAACCAATTAAATCTGGAACATAAAGAACAAAGTTGGAGGCATCACATTATCTGACTTCAAAATATACTACAAAGTTATAGTAACCAAAACAGCATGTTACTTGTATAAAAGCAGATGGACTGGTCAATGAAAGAGAACAGAAACCTAGAAATAAATTCATGTGTATACAACCAACTTATTTTTGACAAAGGTGTCAGTAACACACACTATGGAAATATTTTTCAATAAATGGTGCTGGGAAACTGAATATCTACAAGGAGAAGAATGAGATTATGTTCTATGTCTCACCATATACCTGGATTACTTAAAAATAACTCAAAATGGATTACTTAAAAAAGTACAACTCAATACTATGAAACTACTACAGTATAAGAAAACATAGAGGAAATGTATCAGGACATTGGAATAGGCAAGAACAGGCAATTAAAGTGAAAACAGACAAATAGGATCCTATTTGTTACAAATGAATCAAGCAACAGTGAAGAGACAATGTACAGAATGAGAGAGTATATTTACAAATTACATATCTAGTAAGATGCTAGTATCTAAATTATATAAGAAAGTCAAACAATTCAATAGCGAAAATCCCCAAATAATCTAATTTAAAAATGGGTAAAGGTATGACTGTTTGTTCCTCAAGAGACTTAGGAATGACTAACAGGTAAATAAATAATAATAATAAAAAAAGCACAACATCACTAGTCATCAGGGAAATGAAATTCAAAATCACATAAAATACTATCTTACCGCCATTGGAATGGCTATTTAAAAAAAAAGATAAGTGTTAGAGAAAATGTGAAGTGGAACACTTATACATTTGTGGAATGTAAATTAGTGTAGCCATTATGGAAAAACATATGGAGGCTCCTAAAATATTAAAATGGAACTAGCACATCATGCAGCAATATCACTAGTGAGTACATAGCCAATGAAATGAAATTAGTGTGTCAAAATATACTTGCAAGCCCATGTTTATTGCAGAATTCAAAAGAGCCAAGATATGGAAACAAACTGAGTTCACTGGTGGATAAATAAATAAAATGTGGTATCTATATGCAGTGAAATTATATTTAGCCATAAAAAATAACTGAATCCTGTCACTTGCAGCAATATAGATGAACTCCAAGGACATTGAGTGAAATAAGACAGTCATAGTAAGTCAAATACTGCATGATCTCATTGACATATGGAAGCTAAAAACAGTTGATCTTACAGAAGTTGAGAGTAACAGTCATGTCCAGAGGCTGTGGAGGAGGCTAGATGTGGGGAGAGGTTGGTCAGTTGTACAATGCTACAACTAAATAGGAGAAGTAAGCTGTAGTACTCTACTTCACGGTGGGGAGAAAACAATAAAGTATACTTCAAAATAGAAGATTTTGAATGTTCTCATCACAAATATTTAAGGTGAGAGATAAGCCAGTTACTCTGATTCAATCAGCACACAATGTATATATATGTATTAAAATACCACATTGCAATTCCACAAACATGTATAATTATTATGTGCAAACAAAATACCTTCTGCATTTGTCAAATGTATAGTCAAATATTTTATGTTTTGCTAATATTTCTTCTGATGTATCAGTTTTGTAACATCCCACTAAGATTGTTCATCTATGAATTCTTCATGAAATTCTTTCAAATGTTGCTTTGTACAGGAGAATCTTAGCACTCTACACCTATCAATCACTCCCTGGCTTCATCATATTAGTTTGCCCTTATTTAATATTCACTATCTTAACATTTAATAATATGTAGTATTCATTATCAACATATGTAAACTTATATAGTCTTTACTGTTCTGTTTACTCTTTTGCCTACCCCTGCTTCTTGAATCAGTCTATCATTCTGAATTAAATTTTTCTTCCTTTAGTAAAAGCCGTGAATCATTTTTCTTATTTAAAAACATACTTTCAGTTTGTCCTTATTTATGAATTGTAGTTTAGTTGCTTACACAGTATTTGAGCCTACCAATCCTACCAACACTGTGAGATATTTTTCCATTGTCAGAAGCCTTATGTATGTATCTATGTCAAAATATCTGATGAAGGTTCCCTTTTAGTTAATTGCCTTTCTCAGTAGTTGCTCTTAACTGTTCCCTTAATCTGTTATCTTGTAGCCTCATTTTGAAATTTGTAAGAGTCACATGTTTATCCTGGTTAGCATTCCTTGTATTTCTTTTATTATATAATTCCTGGCTATGTAAATTTTAGAATTCTGGATTATGTTTTCAAATGTTGCCTCTGTCACATTTTTCTTTCGTTTTTCAAATTCTATGAGAAATAGCCCAAAGCTTGTATTTTCCTCAACATCTTTTAAACTGTCTATATTTTATATTTATCTTTCATTTCTGAGTTCTAAGTAATTTATTCAATTATCAATAGTATTCTGTCATTAAGTACATCACTAATTTTGTCTTCAGATGTGTCTAATCTACAGCTTAACCTAAGTTTTAATTTTAGTGAATGTGTTTGTTAAGTTTTATGAGTTCCATATGGTCCCTTTTGAGATTTGTTAATTTCATAGTTATGTTCTTTTGCTATTCTTTTATAGTTTTGAACCTATCTAAATATTTTATTACCGTAAATACAATTATTTTGTATTCTATGCATGCACTAACTTTATAACTAAAATTCTTGGTAAAAATAATCACCTTGGTTTTGTAATTTTGGATTATAAGCTAATATTTGATCCATCTTTATGTGTGAATATCCTAAAAGGCCTGTCTTTATCTGTGGATATCCTAAAATGTTAGGAAGTTATCCATTTTCAATTTTTTAAATGTCAGATGCCCCAGAGTTATCAAGAAAGGTTTCTCATGTTAATTTATCTTAGGTATTTCCCCTATATTTGATAAAATAAACTAAAACTTCAACACTTTTTGAGTACAAACTAATAGAGTTGTCAGGGATAATTTTTCTTTTTCTTTTTTTTTTTTTTACTAGCCTGAGGGAAGGTCTTTTTTCTGTCTACCCTTTCACTGAAATCTAGCTCTTTTCAGTTCTTTATGAGATTTCTGTTCCAAATTCTTACTTTAAGCATACCTGAGGGTATGTTTTCTTTCTCTGAGTCAGTAATAAAATCCCAAGCACTTATCAACAACTACATTCACTAATCTCATGCTCCAGTATCATTACAGCTGATGCCAACTCCAAAGCTTAGTCATTCTGATTGTTTTTGGTCCCTGAGATGTTCTTTTATCTTGCAGTTCAGGTAAGTATTTAACAAAGATGTATATGGCATCCTAACCAGCATTTTCAGATACTGGGCAAAAAATTCTTATAATTAACTTAATACTATATCATATTACCAAACTCTTCACTAATTCTTTGATTTTAATTTTGCTTTACGGAGTTTCTGAGCAATAGATCTAACTTAAGTATGTATGAGAGAGATTATATATGTCACTTCCTCTACATTCCTGAAAGAAAAAGAAATTTGAGCAGCAGGCGGCGAAACCACTGAGCTAAATCCCGGGCCCCAAAATAGAAATTTGTAATGTTGGGGTTGATATATAAAACACAATGTTAAATCTGTCTTATGAATAAATTATTAATTATTAGACATTACAGGACTTCTAAAAAGCAATACTTTCATAATCAATCACTAACAAACTAGAAAATATATCAAGTGTATCATTCATAAACTTCATATATGGTTCTCCCATTTGGGAGACTCTTAAAAACCTAAGAAGAGTCCCTGGGCATGTTACCACAGGGATAATCTGGCATCTGCTGGGATAATCTGGCATCTGCTGGGACACAGATGAAGAGCACAGGAAAGTCTAACTTTTCCACAGAGCTTTAAAACATTTCCAGCAATTGCTATTGAGAATATACAGCTACCACTGTGTAAGGTACCCCAGATATATTATTCTTCATGAGTCACCCACTTTAATTCAGTTAACTTGAACTCCCATGCAGAAAAACATTACCTTCAACTTCAAAATGCCACATTCTATTTCTCAGTCTAATAAACTCCTACCCTTTTTTCCCAAGATCTTTATCAATTTGTACCCACTATTTTTGTAACTGCATTACCTTGCTTCTTTTTTTTCCTTGTTTTGGATGCAATCTCTTCATAATATGCACAAAATTGGCTTCCCCGGTATTATGGATTAGATGTAGAATGCCCTATCCCCAAATTCTCATGTCCTCAGAAGTGGATCTTTGGGAAGGTGATTGAATCATGGGGTGGTACATTTATCAGTGAATTTACCCACTAATGAGTTCAGTAGCTGAGTGTGCTGTTGCAGGGTGAGGCCTTGTTGGAGGAGGTAGGTCATTAGGGGATGAGCTAGAAGGGTGTGTATCCCACTTAAGCTCTTCCCTTCTTCCTCTGCTTCCTGGTTTTGAAGACATAACCATAATTCCTCCTCCAAACCTTTGTACCATGATATTTGTCTTAGAGCCAGCTGAGCATGAACTGTAATCATGAACCCCTTCTTTAAGATGTGGGTGTCAGGTATTTTGTCCCCGCAACAAGAAAATGTCTTAGACACCTAGTATGTGGTACATAGTCCATGCCTCTTGATTTTAGCATGAAACTTATTTGAATTCTATAAACATTCTACTATATACTTTTTTAAATTTTTATATTAAATTCTTTTATTGGTACATTGTAGGTATACAACACAACTACATTTCTCATTGGGAATTGTACCTTTACATAATTCATCTTCGTTCTTATTTTTTCCCCATTACTAGCCCTCCCTTCACGCCCTCCACCCTTCCCTATTTACAAAGACTTTATTTCCATTTTTTACATTTCTCAGCATTTTTTCCTTTCCCTTCTTTCCTTTCCCCTGTCCCTCCCACTACCCCTACCCCTTTGGACCTTTTCTTCCTATTTTACATTTTCAATTATTCGCTCTAATCATTGGTACATTTTAGGTATACAATATAATGACATTCATCATTGGAAATTTGCACCTTTACATAGTCTCTCTTGGTTCTTATTTTTCACCCTTGCCCAGCCCTCCCTTCAACCCCTCCAGTCCTCCCCATTTACAAAGACTGTGTCCCTATTTTTCCATTTTCTCATATTAATCCCATTCCCTTCTATTCTTTCCTCTAGCCCTCCCACTTCCTTCCACTTTGCCCCTTTTCTTCCTATTTCACATTACCTATTATACATATAGTCCTTATTTACACTTTCAGTTTCTCACACCAGAGAAACTATTCAGTATTTATTCATGTGTGTCCTATTTATTTCACTTAAGAGTATCACCTCAATGTGCATCCACGTAGCTATAGATGTCTCTAATTTCTCATTTTTTATGGCTGAGCAGTACTCCATTTTATTAAAAAAACACATTTTCTTTATCCAGTCTCCAGCTGATGGGCATTTGGGCTGTTTCCAAGTTTTAGCTATCACAAACTGTGCTGCTATGAACATGAGTGCACATATATCACTGTGGTATGATTCTTTTAATTCTTTGGGGAAGATCCCCAGCAGTGGAATAGCGGGGTCAAATGGGACTTCCAGTCCTAGTTCTTTGAGGTATCGCCATACTGATTTCCACAGTGCTTGCACCAGTCTACACTCCCACCAGCAGTGGAGCAGGGTTCCTCTTTCCCCACAGCCCCACCAGCATTTGTTATTGGTTGATTTCATGATAGCAGCCATTCTTTCTGGAGTGAAGTGGAATCTCAGCATTGTTTTCATTTGCATCTCTCAAATGACCAGTGATGTTGAACATTTTCTCATGTATTTATTTGCTATTTCTACTTCTTTGTCTGAGAAGTGTCTGTGCATTTCAGATGCCCATTTTTGGATTGGGTCTTTAAATTTGGGAGGTCTGATCTTTTTAAGTTCTTTAGACATTCGAGATAGTAGACCTTTGTCTGAGGAAGAGCAGGTGAAGATTTTTTCCCACATTGTGGGTGGTCTCTTCACACTGCTGGTGGTTTCTCTTGCTGTGCAGAAGCCTTTTAAGAAGAGATCCCACTTGTTGATTGTTTGTGCTAGTTCATGGGCAACTGAGGTTTTGTTCATAAAATCTTTTCCTACACTGATGTCATCAAGGGTTCTACCTAACCTCCGTTCCAACTGGTTCAGAGTTTCTATTTTAATATTTAGATCTTTAATCCATTTTGATTTTAGTTTAGTGCATGGTGAGAGACATAGGTCTAGTTTTAATCTTTGGCAAGTTGAAGCCCAATTTTTCCAGCACCATTTATTAAAGAGGCTATCTTTCCTCCCGTGAGGGTGTTTGGCTCCTTTGTCAAAGATGAGATGGCTGAATGTGTCTGGCATTGTTTCTGCATCTTCTAATCTGTTCCACTGGTCCTCAAGTCTGTTTCTTTGCCAGTACCATGCTGTTTTTATCACAGTAGCTTTGTAGTATAGTTGTAGGTTGGGGATTGTGATACCCCCAGCTATGTCTCTGTTACCTAGAATTGCCTTTGCTATTCTGGGTCTCTTCTTGTTCCTAATGAACTTTTGGATTGTTTTCTCAAGGTCTATGAAGTATGCTGCTGTGATCTCAATTGGAATTGCATTAAATCTATAGAGCAGTTTTGGAAGTATAGCCATTTTCACTATATTAATCCTTCCTATCCAGGAGCAGGGGATGTCTGTCTATTTTCTGATATCATCTTCAATCTCTCTTTTCAGAGTGCCATAGTTTTCAGAGAAGAGGTCTTTGATTTCTTTTCTTAGGATGATTCCTAGGTATTTCAGTTTTTTGGATGCTATTGTGAAAGGAATTATTTGCCCTATTTCTCTCTCAGTGAGTCTGTCATTGGTGAAGAGGAAAGCTATTGATTTTTGTGTGTTAACCTTGTAACCAGCTACTTGACTGAATTTGGTTATTAAGTCTAGAAGACTTTTGGTGGAGTTCCTGGGGTCTTCTATATACAGTATCATGTCATCTGCAAATAATGATAATTTGACTTCTTCATTACCTATCTATTCCTTTTATTTCTTTCTCTTGTCTAATTGCCGTGGGTAATGTTTCCAGAACTATATTGAAGAAGAGTGGTGATAGTGGACATCCTTGTCTTGTTCCTGATTTTAGTGTGAAGGATTTCAGTTTTTGACCATTTAGTATGCTATTGGCTGTTGGTTTTTCATAGATGGCTTCTATCAGTTTGAGGTAGAGACCATCTATTCCAATTTTTTGTAGGGTTTTATCATAAATGCATGTTGGATTTTGTCAAATGCTTTTTCTGCATCTATGGAGACAATCATATGGTTTTTGTCCTTGGCTCTATTGATATATTGTATTACATTGATTGATTTGCATATATTGAACCATCCCTGCATCCCTGGGATGAATCCCACTTGATCAGGGTGTGTTATCTTCTTGATGATCTTCTGCATTCTGTTTGCCATTATCTTATTAAGGACTTTTGCATCTATGTTCATTAGTGAGATTGGCCTATAGTTCTCTTTTTCAGTTGGGTCTTTCTCTGCTTTGGGGATCAAGGTGATGCTTGCTTCCAGGAATGAATTTGGGAGTATTGTTTCCCTTTCAATTTCATTGAAGAGTTTAAACAGTAGTGGCAGCAGTTCCTCTCTAAATGTCTTGTAGAATTCAGCAGTGAAGCCATCAGGGCCCAGGCTTTTCTTAGTTGATAAGTTTTTAATTATATTTTCAATTTTATTGGTTGATATTGGGTTGTTCAGAAATTTTAGGTCTTCTTCGTTCAACTTTGGTAATTCATATGTGTCTAGGAATCTGTCCATTTCTTCTGTGTTGTCCATCTTATTGGCGTATAGGTTCTGGAAGTAGGTATTGATGATCCTCTGGATTTCTGCTGGGTCTGTTGTAATTTCACCCTTTTCATTCCTAATTGCATGGATTTGGGCCTTTTCTTTCCTTTTTCTGATAAGGTTGAGTAAAGGTTTGTCAATTTTGTTGATTCTTTCGAAGAACCAACTCTTGGCTTCATTGATGTTTTGTATTGTTCTCTTAGTCTCCATTGCATTGATTTCTCCTCTTTACAATTTCCTCCTTTGTATGAGCTTTGGGGTTGTCTTGCTCTTCTTTTTCTAGAAGCTTGAGGTTCAGCATCAGGTTAAGTGGGCTTGTTCTGTTTTCCTAATATGCGTATTCACTGCTATGAATTTCCCTCGTAAGACTGCTTTCATTGTGTCCCATAGATTCCGATATGTTATACTGTCATTGTCATTTAATTGAAGGAACTGTTTGATTTCTTCTTTAATTTCCTCTGTGACCCATTGGTTATTCAGAAGTGTGTTGTTCAATTTCCACGTGTTTATGAAATTTTTTGAGTTTCTTTTGCTATGGATCTCCAATTTCATCACACTATGGTCTGATAATATACAGGGGATAACTTCAACTCCTTTGCACTTACTTAAACATGTTCTATGGGTGAGTATGTGGTCTATTTTGGAGAAGGACCCATGTGAAGCTGAGAAGAATGTGTATTCTGATTTTGTGGGGTGGAAGACTCTTTAAACATCTGTTAAGTTCATTTGTTCAAGAGTTCGATTTAGTTCTAGTATTTCATTACTTATTTTTTGTCTAGTTGATCTATCTATTTGTGACAGTGGGGTGTTGAGGTCCCCCACTACAATTGTATCAGTGCATACATGACTTTTCTTGTCCAGTAGTATTTGTTTTATATAGTTGGACACATTAGTGTTTGGTGCATAGATATTTATGATTGTCATCTCTTCCTGTTGGATTCTTCCCTTTACAAGGATGTAGTGTCCTTCCTCATCTCTCTTAATCAGTGTTGCTTTGAAATCTACTTGATCTGCAAAGAGGATAGCTACTCCTACTTTTTTTCGGGTTCCTGTCACATGGAGTATTTTTTTCCACCCTTTAGCTTTCAGTCTATGACTTTCCTTTTGAATTAAGTGTGTTTCTTGTATGCAGCACATTGTTGGATTTTGCTTCTTGACCCATTCTGCCAGTCTGTTTCTTTGATTGGTGAATTGAGACCATTAACATTGATGGTTATAACTGAAATGTATTGACTTGTCATTGCCATGACTTTTTCTTTCTGTTGGGCTCTCCCCCCTTGCATTTAATTTCTTGTCATGCCAGATGGGTTCATTCTGCTTTGCTTCCTGGGGTTCAGATCCTCAATGTCTGTTCCTAGGATATTGTGTAAAATTCTTTGGAGTGCTGGTTTGGTATTCACGAAATTCCAAAGATGCTCTTTGTCATGAAAGTATCCTATTTCTCCATCCATTTTGTAAGATAGTTTTGCAGGGTACATCAATCTGGGTTGGAGGCTGTTTTCTTTTAGGGCTTGGAATATGTCACTCCAAGCTCTTCTTGCCTTGATGGTTTGTGTTGAGAAGTCTGCTGTGATTCTGATGGGCTTTCCTTTGTATGTAATTTGTTTCTTTTCTCTAACTGCTTGTAGAATTTTGTTCTTTTGTTGGATTTCTGGAATCCTAACTATTATATGCTTATGTGTAGATTTTTTTTGATCAAGGCTATTTGGAGTTCTATATGCCTCACTCATCTGTATGTCAAGCTCTCCTCCCCTGCTTGGGAAATCTTCTGCCATTATTTCTGTTAAGAGATTTTTTATGTCATCTGCACTCTCTCCTGTTTCTTCATTGACTCCAATCAGTCTTATGTTATTCTTCTTTGCATCATCTAGCAGCTGCTGGATTGATTTCTCATGTTCCCTTGTAATTTTGAAGCAATTTTTCTTTTCCTGGTCATTAATTGCAATCTTATCTTCTATATCTGAAATTCTGTCCTCACATTGGCTCATTCTGCTGTGTAGACTTTCAGTGGAGTTTTTCATGTCCTGGAAATCTATTTGTATCTGTTTTATGGATTCCATTTGTTTCCTATGTTGGGATTCCATCATTTTCCTCAGCTCCTCCCTAGATTTATTAATCATGTCTTGCACAAGGAGCTCAATTTCTCCTGTTATCTGAGAAATTATTTCTGATTTCATTTTTTCCAGATCCCCTTTTGTTGCCAGTTCAGTGGGTCCAGGTGGTTGAGTATCAGAGTGTTCCATCTCATTTCCCTTTGGGGTTGCCGCAGGTGATGTGGAAGTCTGGTTTTGAGACTTATTTACGTGTTTTCTCATTTCGACTGGGGAGGGGGGCTGTTAGCGCCTGCACGGATTACCTCCTCTGAGCTGGGTGAGGTAGGATAGGGGCCAGGAGCAGCTGTAGGGATGGTGATCCAAAAGCCCTTTCCTGTAGCCTGGGAGCAGCGGTAGGGATGGTGGCCTGGAAGCCCCTTCCTCTGGACCAGGAGCAGTGGGATGGCAGCTCAGAAGCCCTTCCCTCTGGGCCGGGAGCAGTGGGAGGGATGGTGGCCTGGAAGCCCCTTCTTCTGGGCCAGGAGCAGTGGGACAGAAGGTGGCCCAAAAGCCCTTTCCTCTGGGCTTGGAGCAGTGGGAGGGATGGTGACTGGGAAGTCCCTTCCTCTGGACCAGGAGCAGTGGGACGACGGCTCAGAAGCCCCTACCTCTGGGCCAGGAATAGCGGGACTCAGTACCTTGGTCTGGTGGTCTGGTGTCCTCTGCGTCTTTGTAGTGTGGAACCAGGTGGCTGCTTGTCTGCAGCGGGGTGATTCGGTGTCTTCCGCGTGACTCAGGACCTCGGTAGTGTGTGCACAGACCTTCCTGTGTGCAGCGGGATGATTTGGCATATTCTGCACTACTGGGGACCTTGGTAGGGCATGGGCAGACCTGCCTGTCTGCAGCGGGCTAATTCCAGTCTACTATATTTTAAAATGCATTACTTTTGAAAGTGTAGACCACATACTTATCTTGTTTAAAAAACACTAATAATCTGACAGCTCAACTCAATTTAGATTCCTAAATGCATTCTCTTCCAAATTTAATAGCAAATGATGTTTGATTTCAAACATCAATAATCCATGTAAATACCCAGGAAACAAGAAACACAGGCCAAAGTCATTCCCTTATCCAAACAGTATGTGCTGCCTGCCCACTGTGTGATTGACATGAGTGTAACAGCCATTGAGGAATAGGGTTTACTCTTTCAGGTCACACAGTTAGCTGTGATAAGACCACAATCATAAGAAAGCAATGGAAATACTTCGATTGAAATTAAACAAATTAAACAAATAACCAAACAATAACCTGGAAACAATTAATTAGGGAGTGATTATTCACATTACAAGCATTCTTACCTTTTCAAAAATATCATTTATGTAAGTAGTGTGCTGTTTTGATATATTTTACAACTTAGAAGATAAAAAGCCAAAATACTGGCAGGTATTATGAACTGAAAACTAGTCAGAAAAAAATAAGTAGTTAGGAATTGAAATGATAAATAAAATTCATAGTTTCATTCTAAATCTGACATATATAAAAGGGCATACTAAATGAGAGTATGCATGGGGTTGGATTTCTCAACATTATGTTTACTTTCTGATACTACCGTCAAGATTCTATAAGGTCTTTATCAGCAACACTTAACTAATTCAATGAATGATCATTGTTATATTGGCTAGAAATTATATATTTTGACTATGTAGCGAGAATTTGAAGAGAATGCATTTGAAAACTAGAAAATGTGACATCTAGAGGACTTAAGTCTCCTTAAATAAGGAACAGTTGAACAGAGAGCTAGGCTTCACTGAAAAGAGAATGAGTGAAAAGATTATTCTCTAAAGCCTGCTGGTACTGAGAAGGGAGATATTTAGATACTCGAGACTATGATCTTTACTTCAGCATTCCTGGATGAGGCATTTCACTCTCCAAGATCCCTAAGATGGAACTGATCATCTTGAGTCTAGAACACAAATTCCCTTGGGCATTTCAGTATATCATATTATTTTATGATTCTCATTCTGAAACTTAAAAGCAATGTGTTCCTAAATAACAAAATTACCTCTTTATTTCTGTCAAAGTCATTATTTAAGATAGCACTGAATCTATAATCAAAGACTTCCAAGAAAGAAAAAGGGTAATTGATAAATGGTTTAAGGAATTACCATTTATAAATTGACACTTTAATCAGTTTTCAGTGGAGTTTATAACAATAAGAGATAAAGGGTTGTTAACAAACACAGTAACAAATGGTATGAGGCATTGTCCATGCACATTGCGCACCGTGTGCGTGTGTGTGTGTGTGTGTGTGTGTATCCTCAGTGCATAGCATTTACACAGAGCCACTGCTGCACAAGCATATCTGAAGTGGCTGGATCAGAGTAAGGCTGTTTAACAGACTGAAACTTTTTAGTATATAGATTCTATATGAAAACAGGTTGAACTTTTGAATTGGCAGGTAGAAGACAACTCTGCCAAATACTACAGTTAAAGCTCCCACTTCAGTGTACAGTTCCACCCCCTCCATCTGCATGTATGACACACGAATAGTATTTAAAGTTAAACGAGGCATTTTGTGGCAACCACAGCCATCGTTATGAACATATTGCACAAATTTTCTAGAACTAAACATGTTAACTTGTACTCTATTTTTATTTTTAAAAGCTGAAACATTTGATGCTGCCAATAAACTCCACTTAAGTTGATAACTTGTCCCACAGCAAAGAATGGTGATGCTATTTGATCAACTATCCTTTTATAACTATGGCAAAAATATCCAAGAGGAATTGTAGAGGATTTGGGATAGTACAGTGCCCAGTTATAAGCTTTCTTCAAAGTGGCACCTTCAAGTAACTTCAGACATGTAAACTGCTGTACATCTAAAAAGTCTAAAAAAAATTCCAGAAACTTGGGAGAAATTACTATAGAAAGCATTTCAGGCTAATTATGAATACTGTCATAAATAAAATTTTGATTAGGCTTTTAAAATTACTATTTGTTTTATGGTAATTAAATATATCTTTAATCATTAAAAATTATAATACCTGGATTTTTAAGAAAACATTTTCTTTTGAATTTTACTAGGTATCAAATTAATAGTTATCCTGCCTTTAAATTTTTTTGCCTTTTCTTTTGGGAAGTCTCTTAATCACCAGATAGTGATCTTCAAAGATCTAGTATTAACTAAAAGTAAGAAGTCCCCATCCATCCCCTGTGTCTGCTATTACGGTGTTGTTAGAATTTATTTCTCCAATCTCAAGCTGGAGAACAAGGGGAAATGAATAGTTTCTAGCTCAGTTTTCACTTTCTCACAAGCATTTATGCTCTTGAGGCTCAGACAGGAATATCTCTTATTGTAGTATACAGTCCTTTATGCTCAGAGAAAAAATTATTTGGAAAGTCAGGTGAATTTCACTAAAGTTTTGGATATAATTTAGCTATAAACCAAGAAATTATTTAAAAATTCTTAAATTTTATAATGTATCACTTTTGTGTTCGAAGCATCTAATTCAGGATGTTTAAACACTCTGAGAAAAAGAACTTGTGTTAAAAATTCTGTCTCTATTTATTTAGGGATGCTAATTTTTCCATGTTTATATCTCTTAAAAATGACAAAAAGAATGTGGAATACTTTCTTAGTCTAGAATAAATAATATTCATTCACAAATAAATTGAAAAGGTAAGCCATACTCAGCTTAGTAAGGAAGGTATCTTCAATAAAGTTTATCTTTTTTCGGTATCATAGTTGTTGTTTTAAATGTATCTGACTCTTGTGTTTTTATCTGTTGTGTGTCCCTAGTAACTGCAGTTAAACTTCAATATAATATTTTAGCCCCTAAAGCTTTGGTTACAGGATTAAAAAACATTCTAGTTTATGTAGGTATTTTTCAAAAAGATATATATAAAATGTATATATATATACAAAGATATATATAGTACCATCAAGAAGATCTTATAGAATAACAATTATTTCATAAAAATAAAATTTTGGGAGGAAAGAGCAATGAAAACAAGAGTTTAAGCACAAAAAGTCAAAATAAATAAAATAAAAAGTTAAAACGTAATGGTTATAGATTATGTTATAAAATCATAAGAATATTTAGATTATATTATGCAAATTCATAAACTATGTAATTTAGAAAGTACATCCATTGCAGTTAAACTTTTTTTGTAAGTACTGGGGATTAAACTCAGGCTCCTCATATTGAGTTATAACCCCATCACTTCTTTTTAAGATAGGATCTTCCTAGGTTGATAAATTGTCCAGGCTGGGCCTGAAGATGCAATTCTCCTGCCTCCGCCTCCCATAGAAAGAACTGTAGTTACACAAAATTATTTTAGAGTCAGACTAACAACAAGTTAAACATTAAAATGACTGTTTTTATCCTGTCTTTTACAAAGACATATTTGATCTTTACTTCATGTCTCTTAGAGAATTAGTAGTCTATTACTTTACTAAAAAAATGTTAAACTACTGACCATAATTTTAAATGTATTTTCTTTTCTATCTTCCTCTGTTCTTATGGGTACATCTTCCATTCATTCTGACATTCATGCATTTTTTTCACTTAACAAATACTGACTATGGATCTGGGCCTTGATGTAACAGCAATGCCCAAGTCAGAAAATGACAATTTCACAGATTGAGAATGGAGGAGAGAAATTAATTACAAACAAAGAGAAGTTGAAAATAATTTTGCGTGGTGAATTATTTTGCAGTAAAAGCAGAGTACAGAGAGAGATGCACTGTTTATCATGCTATGAATAAGCTCAGGGCTACTGGCTCTCCATGTCTCCTTGCATTGCCTGGTTCTCTTCCCACTCACATGGAGGTGTCTAGTACTTTACTGAAAAACTAAGAACCTAGTGACTGTGTTGCTGAAAGTGTTTGTTGAGTGACTATATAAAATAGGACAAAAATGTAAATGAAAAGCAACTGGGAAGACAACAGGTGGCGATGCATCTACATATAGTTTTGGACACTCTATTTATAAAAACTTATCTTAGATGTATATTGAAATATGAATTTAAAAAGTAATTCTCTTAAAAACAAAGTAATGATTCTCTAAAGTTCTTTATATCAATTATTGTTAATGTTGCCATGTGTTAAAAATTCTGAACTTTATATGAATAGCTCACCTAAAATGTCAAAAATTTAGTTGCCATTTAAGATTCACACTTAAAAATAAGCTGTCAAAAATAGGCAATATAAAATGCTTACATTAATGGTGCCTTTTCTTTACATGTGCAGTTGTTGTTTTATGCTTTGTGTTAAGTACTGTATTTCTAACTAGCTTTAAATAATATCATTATTTTTAACATATTGATATATAAAATTTCAAGTTCCAATTTGAAGAGCATTTTAAGAAAAAATAAAAACAAATAAGTCTAGCTTTAGAGGAATCACCCAATTTTTATAAGAATAGCCATTTCAATGACAATACATTTAAAAACTTTCATTATTTTAGTTTGTACTTAATATTTTATCTTAATATCTCACAAATTACTCAACAGACCTAGAGTCTGTCAAAGATAATTGGGCTTAGAGATATAACATAGAGTACAGATGGAAGAGTAATGAAATACCAACGACAAACAAAGCTGTCACTGACAATTAAGAAATCTGACCCATGAAAGAACTCTAAAAAGTGCAATTTGGCTTTTGGAATACACTGGCACCCGAAGCAACTTAACATTAATACTATCCTTTTGACTCACTGCTTCTTGATTCCATTTACATAAAATGATGACACATTTCATACTTCTTTTGATTTCCTTAATACTCCCAAGACCCTTACCTTTACTCATTGTTTTTGGATGGTTATGCTAGATCACATTCCCAAGGTCAAGTCTATAATGAATGCACAGTGGAAATGTGGGTGAATTGTTTTGAATAATGTTAACATCTTGTAGTTCCTCATTGCTGGACCAGGTCATCCAGTCCATGGGAGACCCAGAGAGTTCTAGTGAGAATACAATCAGTATCAGCTGCTGAAAGATTAGTCACAGGACCTGCTCCTTGTGCTCCCAGTTAGAGGCAGTCTTGTAGCCTCTACTCTGCTCCTTACCACAAGCCATGGAATTGCACAGAAACTAGTGGGCTAACTTACTCTGATCTGGTATCTTGTTCTCTTTCAAGCTTCCTTGTGTATTAGTGAACGAAGGTTAATTTACTATATTGAAACTGAAAATCTCTATAGAAGTGCATCAATGATAAAAACTCAATATCTTTGACCCAATCCACACATAATAACTCCATAAGAATGGATTTGTTGAGAATTGGGGAGTATAAACAGACTGTACTCTGAGGAAAGCCTTAAATCAGATTTCAGTATCACTACTTTTGATAGGGCATGTTCACTTAGTTGCTGTGGTCTCACAAGGTGTCTGCACCTGGTATAGGAAACCTCCCATTTTGTCCTCAATTGCCAGTCTGTTCAACACCTGTCCACATCCACACATGTAAGTTCAAACAAGGATTTTAGAGACCGCAGCCGTTCACATTTATATGCTGCATTATTACTGCAGGGATCATGGTAACAGCTGGCAGCTTAGCAACTGCCACCATCTAATATCAGGAAAGATTAAAGCTTTAAAAATCCTTAGCTTGAAATATTTGTGGCAGAGGCCAAATGTACTGCTAGAGTTCTTTTAAAAAAATCTCAGAGCTTAATTTAATATATCTATATATTTTATTAATTCTCTTCACCCCATAGCTTAAAAAATATTTAGTAACATTGTATGAATTAAAGAAGAGTAGTCTTTCATAATGATGCTACAGGAGATTTGCATACAGTCCTTTCACATATAAGTCAATGTCTACTCAGGGACAAGACAATGTTTAAGTAAACTAAAAGAAAGATAAGGTTCTTATTTTCATGGAACATATATTCTAGAAAGCATAACGAGATAAAACAATGTATAAATAGAATTTGAATAGGAAATTAAATGTTCTGAAACTTATACAAGAGCATAATGTAATAAGAAATGAGCTGGACAGTAGTTTAAATTGGGTCAGAACAAAAGGCACATTTGAAAAGATAACATTTGAAGAGATACCTACATGGGTAGATAGAATGAGCCAACCATGAGTATAGAAAACAAAGCAGCATAAATTTCTATAGAGGATTAGGAGTAGTCAAACAGTCTGGGTGGAAGTTAGGCAACTTAAGCCAAAAGCATTTTCACACAGTTACACAAAACCTACACTGTGTATGCATTTGAGCAGAGGCAGGCTGCTGACCTGAAGATGCTAAGCTACTACTTTGGCACTGCAATTAATCTGGGGGCTGTTTGGTCATGATGGAAGGTTGGGGCCAGAATATGCAGTATCTTCTCTGGGTCATGGCTCTAGGTTGTTCTAAGTACAATGAGAAATCAGTGGAAAGATTTATACAGTGACTTGTCATAGTGTGAGTTATGCCTCAGATTATTACAGCAAAGTAAAAAACAGATTAGAAGCAGAAGGGTAGAATTAGAGGCAGAAAAATCACCAAGGATACTACTGCAGTATTCTATGTGAGGATGATGGCTTCATCCTAGCACAAAAGATAGAGAGAAACAATTGTAAATGACACACTGTTTTGACAACTCAACAGTATTTTCTGACAGAATGCAGGTAAAGAAAGCAATCAAAGATTACATTTAGATTGTGGCTTAAATATGCTCAAATATAACTATCTATATAGAGTTCTGAGAAGGAATCTAAACTAAAAGTGAGATGTTCATTTATTTAACTAATATTTTTTGAATCTCTACCATATCACAGGCACATGTGTTGAAGACTGTATAAAATGTATATGCATATGAATGCACACATATACATAATACACATGTATACATATTTTAAAATAAAGACATAATTTCAACAAACAGTAAGCACAAAGGAATTTAATTCAGACTTTACAACAGTGTAGAATTGTCATTCAGAGGTTCTCTGCTCTTTCATGTAGCATATGCCATAGAATATAAACTTGAAAATTATTAAATTAATAAATGTTTTAATTATTAAAACATTTATTTTAGGAAAACATAGGGAATATGTAAAAGAGAGGAATTTTCATATTGGGATCACTGCCCAATCCATGTAAGATTCACTTTAATATATCTGTCCCATCTTCACTCCATGTTGTCTGTCTTTTATAATTTTAGCTTTTGAGGTACAAAAATACTCATTTTAAAATGTTTTAGGGCAAATTTGAAAAATAAATTCACTGTCAATGTCCTAAAGCAAGATATACAAAACAGTATGTCCATTATCATAACCACCACCTTCTTTTTGCTATGGAAGTGAAATTAATGCAAAGCAAAAGTTATCTTAAAAATGAACCTAAAATAAAAATTAGTTTCCTCTGACATTTTGTTCCAAATAAATTCTACAACCAAAAAATTTTTCAATTTTTGTTTCCATTGAAGATGTGCATTCTTAAGGAAAAAATCACATGCAATTTAAACAATTGTTAACTCCAGAAAAGTAATTTAAATAAAAATACACAGTGAAGTGCAGAGGAGGAGGCTTCCTGGTTGACCTGTCACTGCTCCCAGCACAGACGTGGAGGCTTCTGAGCTGATGTACAACTCCTCTCAGCACAGAGGAGGTGAGCCATGCCAGTGCCAGCAGCACTCCACCCCCAAAGAAATGAGAAGACACGTAAACTAGCATCAAGAACAAACTACCAGATCACCTACAGTAACCCCAAAGGGAAATGAGATGGAACTCTTTGATACTCAACCACCTGGACTCCCTGAACTGGCAAAAAAGGGGCTCTGGAAAAAATGAAATGAGAAATAATTTCTCAGGTAACAGCAGAGATTGTGCCCATAGTGCAAGACATGATTAATAAATCTGGAGAGGGGCTGAGGAACATGATGGAATCCCAACATAGGAAACAAATGGAATCCATTAAACAGATACAAACAGATTTCCAGGAGATTAAAAACTCCATTGAAAGTTTACGCAGCAGAATGAGCCAATGTGAGGACAGAATATTAGATGTACAAGCTAAGACTGCAATTAGTGACCAGGAAAAGAAAAATTGCTTTAAAATTGTAAGGGACCACGAGAAATCAATCCAGCAGCTGCTAGACAATGCAAAGAAGAATAACATAAGACTGATTGGAGTCAATGAAGAAACAGGACAGAGTGCAGATGACATAAAAAAACTGTTCACAGAAGTGATGGCAGAAAACTTCCCAAGCAGGGGAAAAGAACTTCACATACAGATAAGTGAGGCATATAGGACTCCAAATAGCCTTGATAAAAAAAAATCTACACACAGGCATATAATAGATAAGATTCCAGAAACGCAACAGAAGAACAAAGTTCTACAAGCAGTTAGAGAAAAGAAACAAATCACATACAAAGGGAAGCCCATCAGAATCACAGCAGACTTCTCAACACAAAACCTCAAGGCAAGAGCTTGGTGTGACATATTCCAAGCCGTAAAGGAAAACAGCCTCCAACCAGACTGATATACCCTGCAAAACTATCTTTCAAAATGGATGGAGAAATAAGATACTTTCATGACAAAGAGCACCTCAGGAACTTCATGAATACCAAACCAGCACTCCAAAAGATTTTAGACAATATCCTAGGAAAAGACAATGAGGATCATAACCTCAGGAAGGCCAGCTGAATGAATCCATTAGGCACAACAAGAAACTAAATGCAAAGGTGAGAATCCAACAAAAAGAAAAAGTCATGACAATGACAAGTCAATACAAATCAGTTATAACCATCAATGTTAATGGTCTCAGTTCACCAATCAAAAGAAATAGACTGGCAGAATGGGTCAAGAAGCAAGACCCAACAATATGCTGCATACAAGAACACATTTAATTCAAAGGGAAACTCACAGACTGAATGTTAAAGGGTGGAAAACAATCCTCCATGCAACAGGAACCTGAAAAAAACCAGGAGTAGCTATCCTCTTTGCAGATCAAGTAGATTTCAAGTCAACATTGATTAAGAGAAACAAAGAAAGACACTACATCCTTGTAAAGGGAACAATCCAACAGGAAGAGATGACAAACATAAATATCTATGCATCAAACACTAATGTGCCCAACTATATAAAACAAATACTAACGGACATAAAAAATCACATAAGAATACAATAGTAGTAGGGGATCTCAATATCCAACTGTCACAAATAGATAGATCAACTAGACAAAAAACAAGCAACGAAATACTAGAACTCAATCAAACTCTTGAACAAATGAACTTAACAGATGTTTACAGAGTGTTCCACCCCACAAAAACAAAATACACATTCTTTTCAGCTACACACAGGTTGTTCTCCAAAATGGACCACATACTCAATCACAGAGCATATTTAATTAAGTGGAAAGTAACTGAAGTTATCCCTTGTATATTATCAGACCACACTGCGATGAAACTGGAGATCCATAGCAAAAGAAACCACAAAAGTTTTATAAACACATGGAAATTGAACAACACACTTCTGAACAACCAATGGGTCACAGAGGAAATTAAAGAAGAAATCAGACAGTTCCTTCAATTAAATGACAATGACAATACAACATACCAGAATCTACGGGACACAATGAAAACAGTCTTACGAGGGAAATTCATAGCCGTGAATACTCATATTAGGAAAACAGAGTGAGCCCATTTAAACAACCTGATGCTGAACCTCATTCTCCTAGAAAAAGAAAAGCAAGACAAACCCAAAGCTCATACAAGGGAGGAACTTATAAAGATCAGAGCAGTAGTCAATGCAATGGAGACTAAGAGAATGATACCAAAAAAATCAATGAAGCCAAGAGTTGGTTCTTGGAAAGAATCAACAAAATTGACAAACCCTTAGCCAACCTTATCAGAATAAGGAAAGAAAAGGTGTGAATCTATGCAATTAGGAATGAAAAGGATGAAATTACAATCGACCCAGCAGAAACTCAGAGGATCATCAATACCTACTTTGAGAACCTATACGCCAATAAGATGGAAAACACAGAAGAAATGGATAGGTTCCTAGATACGTATGAATTACCAAATTTGAACAAATAAGACCTAGAAATTCTAAACAACTCAATATCAATGAAATTGAAAACATAATTAAAAACTTACTAACTATGAAAAGGCCGGGTCCTGAGACTTCAACATTGAATTCTACCAGACATGTAGAGAGGAACTACTGCCACTACTGTTTAAATGCTTCAGTGAAACTGAAAGGGAAGCAATACCCCCAAATTCATTCCTGGAAGCGAGCATCACCTTGATCCCCAAAGCAGAGAAAGACCCAACCGAAAAGGAGAGCTACAGGCCAATCACACTAATGAACATAGATGCAAAAATCCTTAATAAGATACTGGCAAATAGAATGCAGAAGATCATCAAGAAGATCACACACCCTGATCAAGTGGGATTCATCCCAGGGATGCAGGGCTGGTTCAACATATGCAAATCAATCAATGTAATACACTATATCAATAGAGCCAAGGATAAAAACCATATGATCATCTCAATAGATGCAGAAAAGCATTTGACAAAATCCAACATGCATTTATGATAAAAAAAACCCTACAAAAAAATTGGAACAGATGGTCTCTACCTAAATCTGATAAAAGCCATCTATGAAAAAACCATCAGCCAATATCATAGTAAATGGTCAAAAACTGAAATCTTTCACACTAAAATCAGGAACAAGACAAGGATGTCCACTATCACCACTCCTGTTCAGTATATTTTTGGAAACATTAGCTATGGCACTTAGACAAGAGAAAGAAATAAAAGGAATAAAGATAGGAAACGAAGAAGTCAAATTGTCATTATTTGCAGATGACATGATATTCTATATAGAAGACCCTAAGAACTCCACTGAAAGTCTATTTTTAGACTTA
Source organism: Heterocephalus glaber (assembly GCF_053883595.1). NCBI lineage: Eukaryota > Metazoa > Chordata > Mammalia > Rodentia > Bathyergidae > Heterocephalus > Heterocephalus glaber. The sequence continues at coordinate 13,242,646 of NW_028258147.1, read as the reverse complement.
ACCAAATTCAGTAAAGTAACTGGATATAAGATCAACACACAAAAATTAATAGCTTTTTTGTACATGAACAACAGACTCATTGAGAGAGAAATAGGGGCAAATAGTTCCTTTAACAATCGCATCCAAAAAACTGAAATACCTAGGAATCAACCTAACAAAAGAAATCAAAGACCTTTTCTCTGAAAAATATGGCACTCTGAAAAGAGAGATTGAAGATGATATCAATAAAAGAAAGATATCCTCTGCTCCTGAGTTGGAAGGATCAACATAGTGAAAATGGCCATACTTCCAAAACTGCTATATAGATTCAATGCAATACCAACTGAAATCCCAGCAGCATACTTCATGGACCTTGAGAAAACAATCCAAAAATTCATTTGGAACAAGAAGAGACCCAGAATAGCAAAAGCAATTCTAGACAACAGAGATATGGCAGGGGGTATTACAACTCCCAAGTTGAAAGTATACTACAAAGCTACTGTGATAAAAGCAACATGGTACTGGCAAAGAAACAGGTCTGAGGACAAGAGGAACAGATTAGAAGATGCAGAAACAACTCCAGGCACACTCGGCCACCTCATCTTTGACAAAGGAGCCAAACATCCTCACTGGAGGAAAGACAGCCTCTTTAATAAATGGTGCTGGAAAAATTGGGCTTCAACTTGCCAAAGATTAAAACTAGACCTGTATCTCTCACCATGCACTAAACTAAAATCAAAATGGATTAAAGATCTAAATATAAAAACAGAAACACTAAACTGGCTGGAACAGAGGTTAGGTAGAACTCTTGAAAGACATTGGTATTGGAAAAGATTTTATGAACAAAACCTCAGTTGCCTGTGAACTAACTCAATCAACAAGTGGTATCTCATGTTACTAAAAAGCTTCTGCACAGCAAGAGAAACCACCAGCCCACAATGTGTGAAGAGACAACCCACAATGTGGGAAAAATTTTCACCTGGTGTTCCTCAGACAAAGGTCTACTACCTAGAATCTATAAGGAACTTAAAAAAATCACAACTTCCAAATTTGAAGACCCAATCCAAAAATGGGCACCTGAAATGAACAGACATTTCTCAGACAAAGAAGTAGAAATAGCAAATAAACATATGAAAAAATGTTCAATACCACTGGTCATTTGAGAGATGCAAATAAAAACAATGCTGAGATTCCACCTCATCCCAGAAAGAATGGCCATTATGAAATCAACCAATAATAAATGTTGGAGGGGCTGTGGGGAAAGAGGAACCCTCCTCCACTGTTGGTGGGAGTGTAGACTGGTGCAACCACTGTGGAAATCAGTATGGAGACACTTCTGAGAACTAGGATTGGAAGTCCCATTTGACCCAGCTATTCCCCTGCTGGCTATCTTCCCCCCAAAATTAAAAGAATCATGCCACAGTGATATATGTGCACCCATGTTCATAAGCAGCAGAGTTTGTAATAGTTAAAACTTGGAAACACCCCAAATGCTCATCAACTGGAGACTGGATAAAGAAAATGTGGGTTTTAAAAAAAAAATAAAATGGAGTACTACTCATCCATAAACAATGGAAAATTAGAGACATACAAATGTCTCTGATTTAGCTATAAAGCTAAATGGATGCACATTGTGGTGACACTCTTAAGTGAAATAAATAGGACACGTGTGTAAATACCGAATAGTTTCTCTAATGTGAGAAACAGAGTGTAAATAAGGGATAAAAGGTAAAATAGATAATGTGAAATAGGAAGAAAAGGGGCAAAGGGGAAGGGGACGAGGGAGGGTTGAGGAAAGGAAAGAAGGGAATGGAATTAATATGAGAAAAAGAAAAAATGGAAACAAAGTCTTTGTAGATAGAGAGGGATGGAGGGGTTGAAGGGAGGGCAGGGGAAGGGGGAAAAATAAGAACCAAGAAAGATTATGTAAAGGTGCAAATTCCCAATGATGAATGTCATTATACTGTATACTTAAAATATACCAATAAAGTAAAATTTTAAAAAAACCAAACCAAAACAAAACAAAATACACAGCCAAACTTTTAGTGACTATTTAAACACTGAGAAATCTAAAGATTTAAAATCTTATCACATTGGTGATGTGATAATGTGATAATATCTTGCAATATCATTTGTACAGGAATACTTTCACGTATATACAATGGTCAATATACAAGAGCTGTACATAAATTAATGGTAGCATTGTTGAAAAACATGCTACCTTATGCTAAAAACATACCTTATGCTAATTTATACCTTAGAATCCAACCATTCACTTAAAATGATAATGTAGATGTTTTACTTGTTGACATGGCTATTTCTCTGTGAAATATTTTTAAAGGGGAACAAAGAAATTCACAGAAAAATAAATATGGAGTGATTCCATTAGGGTTGGCAATGTGTGTGTTCATGAGTGTATGAGATACAAAGAGAGAGAAACAGAGACAAAGAGGGAGATATAGAGACAGAGAGGTATATATATATATACACACACACAAACATATATATATACATACAAACATATATATATATATATATATATATATATATATATATTCTTGAGAGAGAGAGACAGAGAGACATAGACAGAGAGACAGAGAATGAGAAGAGACCAGGAAACACTATTAGAAGTGGTTCCTTGGCTAGTTACTTTTTAGTTGTTTTGTGGGGAGGGGGGATTAAACTCAAGGCCTTCACGCTGAGCTACATCCTTAGCCTTTTAAAAAAATTTTCTGAGACAGGGCCATGTCACTTGCTAAATTTCCCTTGCTGGGCTTGAACTTGCAAGTCTCCTGCCTCAGCCTCTGAGTGCTGGAATTACAGACATATGACATAACACTCAACTTGGCTAGTTTTGAGAATCAGATAGGAATGATGTGGCAGTGACTGGAAGAGTGTTGATCGGGGCCTTTAATTTTCTGCCATAAGAGCTGTGTGGTTTGGTTTTATCCTACACTGTGCCTGTTGGTTATAAAACATACAGCTAGAGAGCCACTATTCTATGACATTTTGATCTGACAGAAGTGCATTTCTTTACTTCACATTCCCTTATCTCCACAAGCAAACATCAGCTGGTGTCCTAGACTAAACCTGGCCATAAAACTGAACTTCATATTCTGTACTTCCTAGTGGCATTCCTAAATACAGAAGTGGATTCTGCCACTGTGGACCCCCAGGCATGCGGAATCTTTCAGAAATCAATAGGCTGAGATAGTTTCTTCTTTATGTTTAAAGCAGATCTTGATGGCATCTTATTAAAACTGCTTCTCATATGTCTGCAGCATGTACTGATCACTCAGTGGCATGGCTGTTTACATTCTGTGCCAAATCAGCTGATATGTAATTAACATTATGTCTTGATAGCCTGCTGTTGTTTGCAGCAACTTCAAGTCATGATTCTGACACATCGACAACAAGCAGTGAACACTTGATACAGGGCCAAAACAACATAGATGTCTACTTCAGTTTCCAGTGATGTCACACAGTAAGTGGCCTTTATGAGCACAGGGCTCTTTATGCCACCACCCCCTGGCCCTTTTGTCTAATGTAGTAACACCATTTTTTTCCTCATGAGATTAATGATCCACAGTGATTTCTCATGTATCTGTTTGTCTTTCGATGAACTGTTGTTGGGTGTATTAATTTAATCACAGCTGTATGACAGAGGAATTAAGAGTCTTATAATCTAATAGAACTGGATTTGCTTGATTCTACTGTATGCTAAACTGACCCTGAATAAATTATATCCTTCTGTGCACCAGTTTTCTTTTCTATATAATGGGGCTGATAATACCTACCCACATAGCTTATTCTGAGAAGATAACACATTAAAAAGGTTTTACATAAATGCTTGAAATATGCAATTGCTTAATAGATTAAATATAGCAATGATTATGATAAAATGTAAGTATTTCATGAACCTTTACATTTTCCACAAAATATGCAATATCTGTGACATAGTTATTTGATAGGCATTAGCAGAATATAGAATAAATAATTACATTTGGTCAAATCATAAATAGAGTTTGAAAGCTATTAAAAATTTTTTAGTGAACTACAATATACTATAGTATTGTAAGTAATTTACACTAATGATAATGTCCTAGTCTAATACTAAAACACTGGAAAAGATAAGAAAAGAACAAATAAGAAACATATGTAAGTTTGTCTTTGGTGATATTTGAAGAACATCCTTCACTGTTATTTTCAATTTGACTTAAACGAAAATCTATCTTCATTAAAAAAAAAAATAAAGCCTATTAGCAAACATGAGACTCTATCACTGTAAATACGTTAGGGTCAGAATCTAAACAGGAACCAAAACTAATCTACTAAGAAGTTAAACAAACACCCAATATTTACAATTTATTTTTTTTATTTTTTGGACTCTAATTTAAATTGATATTTTTGCCTTCAATTTTAACGTTTATTGAGTCTTGAAAAGTCTGCACCTCAGTGGCTCGAGTGTTCACTTTGAACAATGACTTTGCAGCTGGCCAAACCTGACTCTCAATCAATTTTTATGAGTACAAATTCTTGGGCTGATGGCTGGGTCTCTAGCTACATCACTCATATAATACACTCACAAGTGGTGATGAGATTCACATTATCACCAGAGCACCATTCTGCTGATGGCGGCAGCAGACACAGCAGGAGTATTCTGTCCTCCTTACGAAAAATGACTACTTCACCTTTCAATAATGCAGCCTGCAGGTATGGACATACAAGCTGAGTGTGGATGGAATGAGAGCTGTCTTTAAAAATACTAATAAAAACTACCCAGCTCTTCCCAATGGGTCATTCTCTTTGAATCTCCATACATATCTATCTTGATTTTGAAGGGAGTGCATTCAATTTTTCTTCCCATTACATTTAGAATTGAAGATTCAATTGTGTTTAGTACTTCAAAAAGTTGTCAAGAGTACTGGTATGTATATTTCAATACACTTAGGCATGGGATTCTCTGCATGAGTGTTTGTGTAAATATGTACATACATGAGTATAAATATATTGTGCTTAAATAGGATTTCAAAGTTTAACACATTACTACAGGTAGAATAAATCCAAATTCATTAGTCTGGTAATATTTTTCCTGAATTTCAAATATGAATCATATGTTTCCCACCTACTTTGATTTAAATTGAATTTTGCCTTTTAAAATGTAAAAGACATATTTTAGATATTAGAAGGCCTGTAGCCTCACAATTAATCTTCTCCAAAGACATATAAATCAATGATCCTAAGGTAATTAAATTCCCTCTTTAATTTCTAAACTCTACGAGGTGATAAAGTATACATGTTCCATAACTGTTGATTCTTGTGATTGTATGCTAGAAAATATGAAGTACAGGATCACTTTCAACCTTTTCTGGTCAAAACCGTGAAATGATCATTTGACCTCTCAAAGCAGGCCTACAAAATCTATTTTTCATGTTGAATTAATCAGTACATTAGAAAGTCCTGTGTTTATTTTTGTGGTGCTGGGCTTTGAACTCAGGGCCTTGCATTTAACTAGGAAGCATTCTGGCACTGAACTACATCCTCAAAAACTCTTTCAGCCTATTGTCATTTAACCAGGTCTCCATAGTGACACATGAGCTTTATTTATTCTTTATAACATAATGATTAGTGCAAATGACCCACTGAACATTTGTCATTACTGGGTCATAGTTTCACATTCTTTCATACAGATCTCTATCAATTAAACTTCATGCTTGCTAAGAGTCAGCCTGGTTTGCTCTCAAACTAGTTTATGCCAGTAACACCATCTATTGAAAATATAGAAGTGAAATTCTATATAAATGTATGAAATGTAACCAAAAAAACACAGAAAACCAGCTTCTACTTCTCTGAAAAAAAGTATAATGTTTGAAAAAATCGTGCCAAAGCCAAACTGTTATGATAAACTTGTCAGTTTAGATGTAGGTAAGCTATCTGTACTTTAGAAATAAAATATCCAGAAAGATCTACATTCAAACTACTTCATAAATGCCCTTTAATTCTTGTGCCAATGTAAAGAATCAAAACCTGGAAACTATAGATGGTCTCATGGATATGGCTTTTGGAGAGTAGATGACTCAGAACTCTGAACGGGAAGCTTTAGTTAGACTAAATCCTTGAGCTTTACAGCAAGTGGTTGACACTGTGCGTGTGTGCGTGTGTGTGTGTCATTTATTAAATATTAGTTCTAACCATATAAGAAAATGTTATAATTCAGCCTGGGGATAAAATAGGCTAGCTGGCTGTCATGTAGATAAAACTACTTTTGACTGAATTTTTATACTTTTTATGAAGATACCGTGCTATCATGGGACATCAATAAAGTAATTTTTATCTACTGATTGATGGAGGGTTCTCTCTGTGGAAGATAGCAAATAATTTTCCTTCCTTGGAATTTCACCATGTCATTCTGACCTAACCCACTTAAGCTTGCTTAATGTGTGGTAGGAATCAATGAGATTTTACAGATTGTTTTGTGTTAAGAATTCTAAGAGCAATTCTCTTTATATATTTCTGCCAAGAATGAGATAGCTTGAATATGTCATGGAATGCAATGACTTTTACTTAGAAAATTATGCTTTAATGTAAATTTAACTTAATGAGTGTATTTTATGAACAAAGCTTACCCATGATTTAAAATAAAGTCAGCCAACTTGCATATTCCAAAAATTTATATTCAGACTCCAATTACCAATAAACATAGCAGTGAAACTGATTTAAAGATATATTTATGTGGATAAATAATATATGTAGCCTACTTGATGAAAATGAGTGATAAATGTCTATTGTTTATCTACAGAATAGCAGGGTAATATAACTGTTTTGAAGAGATGGCCTTGGAATCCTACAGATCTTCAAGATCTTTTCAGGGTTACCTGTGGGATCAAAACATTTTTTGTAACAGTATTCAGATGTTTTTGCCTTTTTCACATCTTATTTTCTTCTGAGTGTACAGTAGAACTCTCCAGAGACCATCTTTCATCTGCTACTGCAACAAGTTGTACATGCAGCCTGATCCGAGAATACAGCTACACTGTATTTGACTAGACGATAAAGACGTCTAAAACACAATGTCACTCAATTCACTAAATTGCTTAGTTTGGGAAACAGTCATTTGATGTAAAAATGTTATTTGTGTTAGCATATAGTGGATTTATTAGGGGTATTTTTTTTTGGTATGGGGGACTGAACTCTGTACCTCGTGCTTGCTAGGCAGGTGCTATGCTGCTGAGCTAAATCCCCAGCTCAGATTTATTACTTTTATTTTAAAAGAAATAATTGTTAAAATTTTTGTTTTAATTTCTAATATAGTGAATATCAGTAGATATAACCCACATAAATGAAAATGTGAGAACTAGTGTGTTAGAGTGATTATGTTAACAGGAAAATGACCAACCTGAACGAGAACAAAGTAACGTTTTTTCCATCTTTTCCAAACCTTCTGTCCAACTGCATACAGATATCTAGTAAGAAAAATAAATAAGGAAAAGGTTACATGAGTAATGCTATGGTCTCTATAATCACATTTCTTCCATAGGTATTGAGGTTTGAGACCAGCCTGCTAAAGGCAAAGTTTAGTTCATTTGGGATCTGAGACAACATGCAGCTTCTGTGTTACAAAATGGCTGAGCTTATTCCAGGTTCTTGAAAGGGAATTGATTTATGTGACTTATCAATTTGTCACTCCTTACCACAAACTGAACGAAGTAGGAGTTAGAAAGCATAATCAGAGAACCAGTTGGAATTTTATTCTTACACACACTTCTTTGGGGAAACAAAGGCTATGAACTGAGGATGTGGGATTCAGCACTGTAGCTCTTGGGTGACTAAAGATGAGTAGTGTGGCTCAAGAAGGAGCTGGCTGCAGAGTCAAGAATGCAGGTGAAGGGTCACTGTCCAGCTGGGTGACCCCAAGATGTGCCTGTACCAATCCCAGTCTTTACTTCCTCACCTATCAAATGGCAGGATAGGATTTTCTCATTTCCCAGGTTCCTGCTAGATCCATCATTTTGGGATTTACCTGATTTTAGGAAGCATCTCATTGTACATTTTTTAAAAATTACAGAACTCAGACAATAGTGCAAATATTTCAACCACACCTTTTAACTTTGCATCAACGTAATCTGAAAGGAAATGACTAATGTGACCAATTATTTGAGAACTGAATTTCTGTACTTAATGAATGTATAGAAGATATGCTATATCCAGGGATGTAAAAGAAATTAAAAACTAATTAAGGGTGAGTTTGATGTGGAGTAAGCTTTTAAAATCATATACATGTCTTCTACAAAAGTGGAAACAACAGTCTAATTTTTAAAATAAATATTTTTTCGACATTTTATCACAACTCTTTTTTCTTTTTTGGAGTGGAAGTTTAACAATGCTGAGTTTACTTAAACTAACTTAATTTACATATAATCATAAATGATAAAAAAGAGCATCCTGGCTAACAGTTTATTTAGTGACTCAAAGTATCTAGACCAATGATGGTGAACGTTTTAGAGGCGAGTACCCAAATTGCAACCAAAACTCATTTATTTATTGCAGAGTGCCAAAACTGCAATTAAATCTGAATAATGAGGTTTTAGTTTAGAAAAAACAACTCATACATTAACATGTTTTTTCTTAAAAGAAAAACAAATAATACATGGCCATAGTTTCGCCAATTTCTCACATTTTTTTATAGCTGAGATTTTAGCTTGAATTTTATAGTTTCTGTCTCTGTTGTAAAACAAAACAAATTACCTTTTGCTCTCTTAAAAAAGAGTAATATAGGGGCCAGGGATTTAGCTTAGTGGTTTTGCCGCCTGCTGCACAAGCGCAAGGACCTGAGTTCAATTCCCTGTACCAAAAAAAAGAGTAATATAGGATATTGGGTAAGGTGTAGTGAAATGAATGGACACTCTTATTTACTACTAGTGGCAGTGTGACAGGAGGATAGCATAACATGTAGAAACGATCCTATCTTTTCATTCTGGAATTAAGATAATGGAAATATACCTAAAGTTGTATTCTATATGGTACATATTTACATTATTGAAAACTGGTAATTACTTAAATGTCCAACAATAAGGGAATTATTACCGAATATTGGCATATCCACAGAAAGAAATCCTATACTGTCACTGAAATCATGTTTTTGATAAAATTAGTAACAGGGAAGATCTCATCATATACTATTATGTGAAAAAGAACAAGAATCAATACTATTCCCATACTTAACGGTTTTAAATTTGTGAGGAAATACCTATAAAATGAATATTTCAAAATAGTAATAGGATCTTTGAGCAGTGCAATTACAGAAGATTTAAGTGTCCTTTATTCCCTGAATTTTGTAAATTTTCATAATTAGGTAAAGCATACAGTTACTTAAATTCAAAATAAAACAATCATGCTCTTGTATTGGAAGAATCACCCAAATGGTCCAATTCAATTCCGTGTTTTCTTTCAGACACATCAGCTAGCTGAAGCATTTGGGGAGATTCTCTCTATCTGGCTCTCATGATGGCCTTCCGAACATCATCTGTGCTTGTGAATACGTTAATTCACTTAATAACTGCAGAGATGTCTACTGCTCTTGTTCTCACCTGCTCACTCTTTCTTCTCAAGGTCCCCTTAAAACCCTTTGCACACCTTTGCTCTAGCCTCTAATTTCTCCTCTGTGGTCCTAGTGATAGGTGTTCAGCTGCTCTCTTTCTGTCTTTCATATATAACTTCCCTTTCCTGAATTGCACACATCCAAGCTTCTATTACAGGGTTAACAGCAATGACCTCAGGAGCTAGATACTGTGGACATGACAGCTGCCCCTTTATAAAAGAGAACTAGCAATATATGTACCTAATAGCTCCCTGGGAGCCACAGAGGCCATTCACAACAACCTTTGCCTGTGACCACAGTGTACTTCTCAGCTTTTCAAAGTGCTTCATTGAGCAGATTGCTGGGCTTCAGGGTCATAGCCAATGAATGTGAATAGTGATATGCAAAGTATCAATACTACAAGCAAGTTAGTGTGAATCTTGTAGATGGCAAAGGTCCACCATGAAGAATGCCAGTCAGCTCCAACATCATTCAAAATGGTAGATTAACAAATGTGGAGTAAAAGTGTATGGTTTCTCTGAAGACAAAAAGCAGAGGAAGGGATAGATGCACACCTGTGTATTTGAGAATGTTATATTGCCATTAGTGGAAGATGTTATAAGAAATAAAATAAGAGAGAAATTGGGACTGGAACCCAAGTAAACATTTGAATGTTGAGCCTTGAAGTATTTTGGTCTGTTGCATTATAAGAAAAATTCTGTTGACCATAGACAGCAATGACAATTGACCAATTATATCCAGAAACTTTCTGGTATTATACACTTTGAGACCATAGTGCTAAGTGAAATAAATCAGACACAAAAGATTAAATATTACATGTTTATCATACATGAGAAACCCAAAATATAACTAAAGAGCAAAATAAAAGCTAGGTAACAGAAAGCAGGGAGATAGATCTACTTCAAATGGGAAGGGGGTCAAGAAATGGAGGGAGTGAGCAGGAAAGAAAAAGGTGATGAAAAAAGAACTGAAATGTGTTAATGTACCAACTCCACACAAGGAATGTAATCATTATGTACTGCAAACAGGTACAAATAAAAACTAAAAACTAAAAAAATAAATGAAATGTAATTGGTGTCAACTACATGCACACAAAAAGAATTTTACTGATTCTTCACATATGGAAACATAAATAACATTCAACAAGATTACCTACAAAGAAATGTTATAAATAATATTCAGAAAAATATAAACATCTGTCTTCTTAAAGTTTTCATTAGTTGGACAAAATTCTAATGCAAAAAATAGACATGAATACATTAGAAAATGTAACTGTACTGATTTTCCTGTACTAAATCTGTACACTTCCATAATTTCCATAATTTCACTTCCATAAATCTGTTTTTTTGCTATAAGGAGTTTTGGAATTAGATATAATGCATCATTGTGTAGTTGCATTTTCACTGGTGTAAAATTAGATTTTTGAAATTAAAATTATATATTTTAAAAAGGAAAGAATGAAAAAAAGTTCACCAATATTGTTTAAGTATAAAAACTCAAAAACAATCTAAAGATCAATACTTAGAAATGATTAGGTTGCCATTAAAAATGATGGTAAAAAAGAATTGCTAATGAAATGTGGAAATTGTATTAAGTTAAAAAGTACTTAGATGTGCTTATGCTGTATGAATAAAAAGTGCAACCAAATGTTAATCTTGTAGTTAATATTTGGACAGAGAGATTAGAGATGAATTTCATATTTTTATGTCTTTTTACAGTTCTACAATTTCTAAAATGACCGTATTTTTTTCCTTCTGTGTTTAGTAAGGTTTATTGTTACAGGAAAATAAAGTAAGATTCACCTGTTTTAGGGGTACCGTTTGATGAGTGTTTAAATAGTCCTGAAACTATGACTGCAATCAACTTACAGAATGTTTCCATCTGCCCCAAACTCCCTCATGCTTTTTATGTTTAATTCTCTCCTCACATCTCCAGTTCTGGAAACCACTGACTTATGAGTTTATACTATTATATTTTTTAGAATATATAAAACTGAAATTATATAACACACAACCTTTTGTGTCTGAATTCTTTAGTAGAACACTTCTGAGATTCATCTTTGTTGTTTTGTGTATCAGGAGCCCATTTCTTTTTATTGCTAAGCAGTATATGTCATTGTGTAAATTTATCTCAATGTTTTTATCCATTCACCAACTGGTAGGTATCTGAATTACTGCCACATTTTTGTCATTTCTTTCTGAGACAGGGTTTTGCAATGTAGTTCAGACTGGTCTTGGACTCACTATGCAGCCTAGGCTGGCCTTGAACTCGTGGAGATCCTCCTGTCTCAGCCCCCCAAGTAAGTGGATTATGTTGCCACATTTTTGAATATGAAAAATAAAGCTGGTATACATGTGTGTAAAACTCTTTGTGTTGCCATATGTTTTCACTTCTCCTGGAGAAGTATCTAAGAGTGGGACTTTTGGGTCATACTAAAAATACACATTAAACTTTGTAAGAAACTGCCAAATTGTTTTATAAAGTGGCTGTATAACTTTGCACTGCGTCTAGCAGTATATGAGGAGACAACTTTTGTAGTCAGAAAAATTTAGTATCACTCAATGTTTTGGAGATGTGGTTAATATGATTCTATCAATAATTCTGGTATGGCTAAACTAAATATAAAGACCAAAGACAAGAGCCTTTGTCTTCATCGTGTGTACAGTGAAGAATTCCCATAAGCTGTCCTGGTTAAATAGATTTATAGATTTTTAAAGCCATTCTCATGTAATGATATTTAGAGCACTCTGAATTCTCTGCAGTTGAGTTTTCATATTGCTAGGGAAGGACTGGGGGCAAGAGTGAGGAAAAAGGAGCCAAACTAATTTAAATATTTGGTAACTCTTAGATAACTCATTTAAAAAAAAATCTGTAAAAATCAAGTGAATTCTCTCCTAAATCATTTTTATGGCTAGTATTGCTACTGAATCACTATTGTTTTATTTTTGGTTGTTTGTTTAGTGCTTATTTTTATGATATCTAAGGCTCAAAAGGGTCTTGAATTTTCAGAAAAATATACAAAAGTTATATTTAGTCCAGTATTATGTTTTGCTAGACATATGTATTATCCCTTACACTTACACAACAACATAAGTATCTTTACTGAAAAAATAAGTTAGTTATATAAATGAGACTGTATCCATATCAATAACCAAGTTTTAGAGAATGTGTATACAATGAATTGACTTTACTTCAAATAATCATATGATACAATTTGATCTTTAATAACTTTGAAAAGATTCTATAACAGTTCATGACAACTGCAATAAACTACATACTGTTATAAAAAATGGAGCTGATAGAACTAAATAACTATTTGGGATATAGTGGCAATAGCATTAAACAGATCCCTGATAGCCAGTTACATGTTATTTCACAAAAAACTGTTTCAAAACAATAACCCAGAAAATTTTAATTATAGTTTCTTGTCACCTGAGTTCTAGACAATTGGTCTTTTAATTATTTATGAAATAGGATTCTACCAAATAAAGGAAGACAATCACCCAAGACATGTGTTGTTACCCTGGAGGGACAGAACTTTGGGTAGGGTATGAAACACTCACTTGTAGTTCTCTCTGCAGCTATACTCTTCCTGAACATTGTGTGACTTGCTGAGCCATTACTATACTTGCTTTCTATAAGTTGCATGATTACCTCAAATAAACAAGTTAGTTTTCATTTATAAGTAAATCAGACCTTCCAAATACCCATCAAACTGAGAACACATCCTTTAAGTAGGTTTTATTTGACAATGCATAACATTATTCAATAAAATAACTTTATGACACAATATGAAAGAAGCATTCTTTAAAGGATAGTGAATTTTTAAAATACCTTATCTCAAATAAGACAGCAGGTTTTTGAGGTGGGTTGGGGCTCTCATCATTACTCATTTGCCTCAACCTACAGATTTTGGTTTGAAACAAAACATTTCTCTTTCCTCATCATTTAAAAATTTTTTGGACTAAGTCGGAGAGAAAAAGACACAAATATCACGAGTTTTCTTGGTCACTGCTCCATTCTTCAATATTATGTTAGAATATAGTTCTAAGAAAAAAGGAAAGTTCCTAAGTAAAGTTAAATTTGATCCAAGAATTACTCAAGAGGATAAAAAACATTCTATTGCATGTCTTTCACAAGCATGTATTTTCAATGCAAATTTACACTAAATATAACATTTTTGCAGTGAAAAAACTCCCAGGGTGTCAACACCACTCAAGAAACTAGAGTATTATGGGTTATTTAAAAACAACTGCTCAGATACTTTTAAAAATGTTTGCTTTCATCAATACATCCAACTGAAGTATTAAGAAGTTGCTCCCTTTGTACACAAAATTGCCTGCTTAACTTTAAAATCTTCTCTTCTTACATGGGATTAGGCAACAACGAAATTAGCAGCACTGACACAATGCTCGGATTTAACACGTAAGAGTAAAGCCTTGAAGCATTTGGTTTCATAAGTCAGTATAAACACAACAATAATCTTAAAGTAATAATGCCTCTTCTAAGGGTTATTTGTTCCAAAGCAATATATGAATCATTGCTAGGAAATAAGGCACAAAATCAACTAGATGTATCTCAGTGTTTCATTTGCCTATTTTATTTATCTTTCTTCCTTCTTTCTTTTTTCTCTTTCTTCTCTCTTTATTTTGTTCTGGTATTTCTAACTAGAAAAAGGTCATATTACATCCTCAAATACCAGCAATATAAGAAACTGAACTTTAAAATTTTTGATTGTATATTTAAAATACGCTGTTAGGGGAATTTTAAAAGAAGAGGAAATAAAGGAATTTTGGTATTTGCTCATTTGATTTTTTTCAAAAAGGAAACAGTTAAGTTTCAAGTCAAAATGTTACTACCAACAAGGTAAATATATTTTTTATCTATCTCAATAATTATAGAGTATCTCATTAAAAACCATGCAACCTTTCTGCTGTAATGTTTCACAATCATCTGTTAATAAGTCACTTGAAAGGTAAATCCAGTTACTTCTAAAAGTTTTCATTTGTGGACCTCACGAGACTTTATGAAATCCCATAGAATGCTCTATGACAGAAGGAATAAATACTTCTTTAAATATGTGGTGGGAATTAACAACATATATTCCAGTGGCAATAAAATGGCTCTCAACAACAGATTTATTAAGTAAAATGAAGCTTGCTAAAAGTAAACCTCAGTCAAGAAAAACTCATCTTAACTATTAGGCTTATTTTTGATAAATTTCAAATAGGTTCTTTACATTTCATCACATTATGACTGCCATGCATAAAGAAGTATTTTAGAAGTTCGTTTTTACATAACACCTTTTTTGTATAATACCATTTTAAATACTGGTAATAGTAAAGACAAAAGTAATAATTCTCTTAACTATGCTATGTTTGAAATAGAAAATAGTAACAAGAAATGAACTCATTTAATCAAACAATTTAAAAGCACTTTAAAAAACCTTTATAACTTGAAAATTGTCCAAAGAATACTTCAACACACACAAATTCTCCAAACATATTAGTAAATGTTGTAGCCTAGTTTCAATTAGAGTGGCAGCACATACTTCTAATAGAAAGGAGAGTGTGAAAGTTTATTTGCACTGAGCCCATGCTGTGAAAGCACATGGTTTTACTTCATGAAACATCATCACTAATGAATATTTGAAAAACAACTGTATACAGAAGATGGGAGTTATCTAGTGCTTGCAAAAATTTGACGATTACTTTTGGCAGATCATTTATGAGTGTAGCTTTTTATTCAAAGACATGGAACAATCAATCTACATGGTGAATGATAAAGCCTTTTCTTCTACAACGCTTCATTTTTCAAGGAAAAATACAAAAAGAAAAAAAATCAATATATAGAGTAGTTAAGTCCTGGAAAGGGCTTTCTTAAAGAGAAACCTCAGTCAAGGTTGAAAGAGCAATTAATGGAGGCTCAAAAAGCTGGGCCATTCTGATAGAGTTCGGTTAACATGTGGCAGAAGTAATCATCCACTTGTGAAAATGATTTTCGGTTCATTCTCAAACACCTTTCAGACACTCATGATCCCATTTAACTGACAACAATACAGGCTATCTGTGGGCACCATTGCATTTGATGTGAAAACCAAGAGGGACCAAATGCCCTCAGGCACTTTCAGTCATTCCTGAAAGTCCTCTGCTGCTTGTGGAAAAGGAATCTTCCTTTCACTACATTCTTCCTTTTATTTAACTCCACGAGATTAAGTATTTGTGTTTGGTTTTGTTTTCAGCAAAGGATGAGAAGAGAATCTGATTCAAGACAACACTGTCATCTGGGCATTATGAAACCTAGAAGTAAATACTTTGCAGCTGGTCTTTCTAGTTCCTGAATCCTTATGAGAAAGAGTATGAGAGGTGGAAACACAAGGAAAAGATCTTCGCCAGACAAAATTTCCTGACAGTTTGAGAGAAACTGGGAAGGAAGAAAAACCCTACACTCCTACTATTGGGCAAGGAGTTAAATTTCTATGCCCTATAAATGGGAGACTTATCATAGCAAACTTGAATGAAACAGGAATTTTTCACTTAGATAAGGTATCTCATTTTATAGAACTGGGAATGTAAAAACTATCACTCTTCTTTTCCTGAGAAGTTCCACTTTCTGCTATTTAAATGCCAGTAAATCTCAGCTGATACCACCAAAAAACTATCTTAAAAATTGGCTTCCAAAAGAACAATCTAGAAGATGAGTAGAGGCAATGTGCTAGGATAACTATAAAACTGTTTACCACCCTCAGATCAGGAACCAAGAAGTATTACTGATGTTCTTAAAGAGTATGTTCTAATATAAAGGTCAGTTCACACAATTGAAACCCAAAAAATTAGACAAGTTGTGTTATGAACACAACTGGGAAAGTAGTTCTAGTACTTTTAAACATGAAAACTAAACAATGCAACTAAATCAAATTGTATGGAGACATCCTTTTTTTTATAAAAGTATCCTAGTATTTGTCTTTGATAATTTTCACTGCCATTTTTATATCTCAATTAGCAGAAATATTTTAATACATATTTTAATGCTTCATGATCTAATACTGATTTTTATAAAATTACATGAATGTAGGGCCGAGGATTTAGCTCAGTGGTTCCGCTGCTTGCCCCGCAAACGGAAAGACCTGAGGAGTTCGATCCCCGGTACCAAAAAAAATAAAAATTACATGAATGTTATGATTTTTTAAAATTGTATATATTTATGGTCTGAAACATGTTTTGAGATATACATAAGGTGCAGAATGGTAAATGAAGGTAATTTATGCATTCCCTTGATACATTCTGCTACAGAAGGCATATTTTGAAAAAGCCTGGGTTTATATTTTTCCTCAATTTAAACATTTTTATGTCTTTTTCTTCATCTGCAGGAACCTCACTCCTTAGTTAAAAGTTATAGAAAATTAATGACCTTTCTAAACTGATTATAAAATGTCTAAGAAGTGGGTAAAAGAGGGGAACTATGCCAAGAATATACTGAGCAGTCTCCTACACCCCAATCAGGCAACCTTGCAGAGTCAGGTCTGTGTCCCCGTTCCAAAGGAAGATAAGGACAGAGTCTGAAAACGTGAACGTCCTGAAGGATCCAGCTTAACACATTTCAAAGAGAAGTTATCGTGCAGCACTTAGCATAAAGGCTCCCAGGTACCTGACAATTAAAAAAATGAGCCACTCATGCCATCCTAGATGTTTTTGTGAGATAATTCATTATGCCTTCCTCTCCCTGGAAATGCAATTTTTTTAAGCAGGATAACAAAAGTTTTAGCAAAGTATACTTATGTCAAAGTAAATACTATTTACTATTGAATGTATCTTCTCTTTTTTGGGCTGATATTCTCAAAGTAAAGCAAAATGATCAAACATTGTGAACATTCTACATAATACATGTAATCTTAAATTAGCACAAACATTTTAAGTGTTTCCTTTCTATAAAAGATATCCAGTCTGCCTTCTTCATATTGAATACTCTGAGTGAAATGAGTACATGAAGTGCCTATCTTTAAAAATAAAGCTATATATATTCTCAAAAAGAAAATTATTGAGACGGTTTGGGATTCAGTGTTTTCCCTAGTGTGTGTTTTAGAACATCTGGATACAAGAAGGCATTATGAAGAAATAGAATGCGTTTGGTGGGCAAATAAATTGAAGAATACTGAGTTAAATACAGTTAGACAGGTTTTATGTGTGAAGACTTCTAAGAGCCTGTAGCATACATGTTCCATGAAACACCAGGAAGAAGGGAAGGTGGGGGACAATGTACATGTAGTGTCTCCAAAATACAGAATCATTTTTGTAGAACAACCTGTAAGAGTCATACTGTCTAACACATGCTTTGGGGAATTAGCTGGACTAGATTACTGCTAATGATTCTGTAAGCAATAAAAATTATAAAACTGAGTTTTTACAGTCTATTTGGAATTAACTAATATCCTAGTCATAATTAAACTATCTTATTTTACTAATGTAATATTGTAAGGAGTCTACAATGATTTATTTTGAAAAGAGAGTTTTCTTTAAAAATTGATCATAAATGCCAAGAATTAAGTTTGATCCCAAGGATTAAGTCTGATCCCTAAGTTTGTCCTTCAGTGTTGCTCTCTGGTCTTAGTTAATAAGGAGATGTATGGAGAGGGCTGGGGTTTAGGAAACAGATTGTGTCCATCCTTCGAGTAACATCTTTATGTGACTCACTCAAAGTGTTTGAACTCCTCCTGACATTCAGCACTTTTAACAGATTTCCCTTCCCAACAGTTTTGTTTTACCTGAATTATGTCCCTTGAACTTAAATTTCATGCTTTGTGACCAATCTTAACTATAGTGGAGGACTGCAGGTTCGGTCCAAGACTCAGGGGACTGAGCAGTGAGATAGCCTTGCAGTTAGTGCAGCTCTGGTTGCATCATTCTTGGGCTTCAGTGTCAGCTCTTGTCCCCTGCCTGTGCTTCAGTAGTTGTTTTGATAAGCAGCCCACTAACCCAGGCTAAGCAGCCAGCTTTGCTTTTGTTCTTGTTAATCTCTCTCTAACATTTTTCTCTTGCATTCTGGACATGTCAGTTGGTTGTAGACATTTCTGTGATTGTTCATTATCTAAAAATATCACCTGTACTGAGATCTTAGGATACTTTGCTTGGCTTACTTTCACATTAATTAATTAATTCCTTTGCAAAAATACTCTGGTATTCAGAGTACTGCGCTGCCATAAAAAAGATAAACATGAGTCATTCATAGGTAAATGGATATAATTTGAGAACATAATATTAAATGAAATAAGACATGCATGCTCAAATATTGCATGGTTTCTCTTATATGAGAAACACTATATTATACACACACACACACACACACACAAATAAAGAACAGAATAGATAACTAGGAAGTCGGTAGGAGTTCAAATACTTCCCCAAATTATATATCCCATTGTTTTAAAAATATTTCAGTATGTATGTTAATTTGTTCCCTTTATACTAAAAGTTTATCTCAGTTCCTCGAAAAATTTGTGTTATTATCTCTTCTTTTTTGTAAGAATCTTTTTGGTCTATATATTGAATTGAGTAACTACTTTGAAGATTATGATACACAGTGTAATAACTACTGTTATTCTCTTATCTGGTTATGAAAAATGTTTTATTTTTTCATAAAATAAAAAATAAATACTCTCTGGGTTCTTCCTGCTTCTCCAATTGTTTGTATTTTGTTTGCCTTATCCTTAAGTCAGGCAGGTCTGACATAAGGTTTCACTCATTTCCAATACTTATTTTAAACTGATCTTACTCTTGAGTCAAATTTTCCATTTTTTTTCCCTTTAGCGCAGTTATCATTTTCTTTAGTACAACCATCTCTGACCCAAAGTGTTGTTGCAAAAATACTGTAAATGTTTAAATTTTAAAAAACAGTAAAAGATACATTGTCATTAATCTCAATCAATATACTTCTTTCTTTGACCACACTTATCCTGTTCTTGCCACTTTGTGAAGCAGTTCTGAAAGTCCTCTTGTGTGTCTTTAGTTGTGTTGTCCTAGCTGCCTCCATGTCCTGAATTAATCGCAAACATTTAACTTTCATGGTCATTTTATCTTTGCGCAGTGCCACATCTAATGAATAAGGTAGATGAAGACACACTGTAATGTTTTTATTTGACAGAAACTGCTAAAAACATTCTGAATTGATTCAGGGCCTAAAGGATGGGATAAATGTGTTGAAAGTGTGTGTGGGGGTATTTTGATCATTTTCAGGGAATTTAAAGGAAATATGTCTTTTACTGTAATAGATTTTTAAAATTTAAAAGTACAATGTATTTTTTTATCAGACCTTGTATCCTAAGAAAGTCATATTCCTTTATCTTATGTACTTGTGATATGTGGGCATTTCTCCGATAACTACAGCCTGAGGATTATTTGTTTATTTCTAACACAAGATAGCACACTCCATGAGGGCAAGAGTCACATTAGCAGACTCTCCACTCTACCCTCAGTGCCCAATATGGTGCCCTGATAAGGCAGATACTCCATAAACATTTTTGGAACAGTAACTGGTTACTCTAATTTTGTTCTTAGGGGCAACTCCAATAAAGATGTCATAAAGGAAGTAAATCTTTAGCAAAAATTTGTATGATATACATCAAAAGAAAAAAGTTTGGGGTAGCCCCTAGATTTCCTGTAGTACTGGTGTTTTTATATTTATTTGTTTCAAGAGTATTCAAATAATTTGAGCAGAAGAATGTTGTCCTAAAATTTAACATGATACAGAAGATAAAGCATAAAGGAAGATGAAGCAGCTGCTGTGAAATCTTGCACAGAATTGTAGGAAGAACTCCAGGCATCTCACACTCACATACGATAAGGGGCACCTAAGATTTCGGAACATCTGATGAAAACAGTCCCATCTCACAGTATCACAAGGGCCTTCCTGTCAAAATGGAATAGAATACATCTCTAAAGATCTCAAAATGATCCAGAATTCAAACTCTCATTAATATGATCTAAAATAACATAGTATGCTTTGACAAACATTGTTAGAATCCATTTTTGGAATTACTGAAGGGAATAATAATTTGGTATTTCATTTCATTGCTTGAGTTCTGAACAAACTGATTAAAGACAGAAATGTTGACAGAGGATAAAACATCATCTTTAATACTGATGTAGGTAATAACTGTGTGGTTTGTTTTTGTAAGAAATAGGGTTTCTTTAAGAGGTTCAGTTTTATTACTAGACCTACTTTCCACTGCCCAGTCATACAGAGTGCTGGACAAAACAGGTCTACCCATGCAAGATCCTGGCCCAGACAGACATGGACAGGGAAAAGCAGATCTCCAGTACTCCTGCTGGACAAATAATCTTCAAGAGGAAAATAAAGTATACAGGACATAAAAGGTGCAAAGGCTAGTCTATTTATGCCCGATTCTTCTCTGAAGTTAAGCAATTAGGGTAAAAAAAAGGAAGTGGGTGATGAAGAGAGAAGAGTACCCCGGAGTTTTATATTTTGGCCCATGGAGACAGAGAAAGACAGAAAAAGAACACAATTCTTTTAGGTTTAACATTCCTTTAAACTGTTATGTACTGGATATGAATTTAACTTTTCTCATCTGTAAAACAGAACTAGCAATATTTGCCTTGAGTATAAACAGTGTCATTAAAATATTTAACAGAATTAGACATATAAAAATGTCTTTCAAAGTATAAAGTGTAATGTAAATTAAACTATTAGCAGTAGTAATAATAGAACACACAGCAAAATATTTCAACCAAACTTTTTGGAAAGACTTAAAAACCTTGAGGGTATGACAGTTTAGTTTTTCAACTAAAAAAACCTTTGAAATAGTGGGGAAAATAAGTATACTTTTTTCACTAAAATGAGGTGTCTATGAGGTCACATAAATTATAACAATCTCTTGATTGTTATACTCATATTTCTATAGAAGACATATACAGTGTTTTCAAGATACAGAATTCCTTAGGTTCTAAGTAAGCTGCTGTTATTTACTAACTAGCTAAAAAATGTTACACTACTACAAAAAATATAATTTGAGGCTCTGTTTCTCTCTCATACATATTTACAGGCAAATGAATAACAAAACAAAGCCAATAGTAATAAGGAATCTATGTCTGATAAGGTTAAAGTCACTGGACTAGGTTTGTTTTCTCCTTCAACTTAAAGCTTAAGATAACTATTTTAAAAATAATTTACCTACAAATCTGTATACATGGTATTTTTTTTTGCCTATGAATACAGGATGAGATGAAAAATGAAATCCAGATAGTCAATAGGAAAAAAAAAACCTTTGACATTTACATAACATATTCAGAATTTCAAATCCCAGATACTTTTGGCTGAAACTGACCTTGTGATATCTGTCCTTATTCATATATAACTATACATTAAAGTTTTTAAATACTAATTTGATAACATGTCTTGACAGGCTTGATATGTCCAGAACTATCACTTCACCTTCTTCTAATGTTTTTTAAAAAGAAAATGTCTTCAAGAATATTTAATTCTACTTAAATAGTGCCACCTTTATTACCAAGTTCTTCACTTTATGTAGTAGGCATTTTCAATTATAGGGGAATGCTTGCACCACCTACTGGACAAACATGTATTACTACTTTGTCAAAGGAATACCACCACCACTTTCAAAGATACTTGGAAGTGTTTCCTCTAAAATGCAACTTAGAAACAAAATGTCCCTTTACTTCCTTTAAATTGAATCAGTATAATAAATCAGTACCTTCTGCCCAAACACCAGTGCATTAGTTAAAACAACTACTTTTATCTTGATGGAATCATTTCATAGTTATATATTTATAGGTTATCAAGAGTATAAAGAGGTAGAAATACATAGCTGAGGAACCAGACACTTAGCTCATTGGTAGATTGTGTGATAAGCATGCTCCGGAACCTGGGGTTAATCCCCAAGAAAAATGAAACTATATCAGCAATAACCAAAATATTTTTGGAAGAAAACAGATAAGGAAAGCATCCAATTAAAAATTCTAGGTCATAATTTTAAAATAAAAATGAGCAAAATCCTTCCTCTACTTAGATAGACTTAAACTATATTAGATGAATTTGTCAATCAAGATTTTTTTTAAACAGAAAAGTAATGAATTAAAGACAATCTGACAGTCAGCTTCTTCTTAATAAAAACAAAGAGTGGGAAAAGAACTCCTTGGAAGATAATGACCTCTAAATATTTTTATCCTTCCTATATTTATGGTAGGACAACCTAAATAGCAAAGAATTGAAAGCAATTTGAGATCTTTTCATTTCCATTAAGAATGGATGTTTCCCTAGGAAACATCCTGATTCAGTTGTTGATTTATTTATATCTGCTTTTCAATGTTACTCATGAATTATTAGAAAGTTAACACATTGCACTATAATTGCAACTGGCCAGAAACTAATCTTCCACTCATCAAGGTTTCTCACTTTTTTTCTTCCTTTCTCTACACTTGAAGGAAAAAAACAAAAATTACAAAACAAAACAAATTTACTTCAGATATGAGAAGTTGTATCGTGGAGTTAGTGCTCCAATCAATGATAACTGATTCATTTAATATTTACAGCATGCAGTTTTAGAGCAGAAGACATTCTCATCATTAACATCACCATAAGGTAGAAGTTATTAGGAAAAGTAAAGGTAAATTACCATGGTAGCTCTTACGGATAGATTTTTCAGACAGATGAATAAAGGTGAGTAAATTATCCATAATAATCAAATGAAAATAATATACATGAATGAGTTCTAATTTTAGAAGTAATTTGGAATTCTTGTACATTTTAAGAAAATTTTCAACATTAAGCTTAGAAACAAAAAAATTTCAATTGTACTTTTTAATCATATTTCACCACCATTCATGTAAATTAAGCTTTACTTTGTAATGAAGTAAAAACACAATGGGTAAAAGCAAAGACTATATTCTATTCTGTCATGATATATATCATGTACTGATAGTGTTAAAATAACCATTGCCAATGCATTTTGTGATCTTTTTTCATATGTTACCTTTTTATTTTAAATTTTATTTTAACAAGTTACCTTTAAAAAAAACTGGACTTATTAAATTTCAAGCACTGTGGTTTGTATTTTTCATATTTTATCTTACAACAGTCTTGTAAGGTTCACAAAATTTATTGCTCCAAACAATAAACATACATTTTATAACCAACTTCTGACATTTATATTACAACATATATATTTAGGACTGCCGTTATGTCTTAGCAGGTTTCAATGAGTGTATTTCCTGACTTTGTCACAAGGTTCCCTTTAGCATTATAGTTAAATATGATGGGATAACCTTTAGCTATTATACAGATCTTAACATTTACCTTCTTGTAAGCTTTTTACAAGAAGGAGAGCTTTTTGCTTATATGGAAATGGTAGTCTTGATCTTAGAATAAGAGAAATAAGACTGTTCCTTGTATACTGGTGTAAGGTTTATCCTATGCTAAATGTAAGGTCCTTCCCTGGTGGAGGATGTTAACATAGGCGCTTTATCTGGAAGAAAAGACTAAATTAGTAGAGAAGCCTCATGAAGTAGCTTCTAGGGTCAGCCATCTTGAGTAGAGTATGCCACATACCACAGCAAGCAGCTCAGTCAGAATGGTGGCAAGTTTAACCAACAGTTTCTTAGGTTCTCTCTACCTCAGCACAAAGCCTTTCAGAAGTTCTATATTACAGCTTCTCAAAGAAAATCAAGGCTTTACAATGCAAGAGAAACAAGAGGAGGAGGAAGTAATGTTTGAGATACTTCATACTGTTAAAAAGAGTTTGAGAATCTTGGGGTGGGGTGGGGAGTTCAGAATTCTAGTTCCAACTTCACAGTCTAGGCACAGTACAAGGCTCTTTTTGCCTGATTAAAACTACACGTTTGGCATTTCTGTCTAAGGGCAATGGTATTCTTTTCTAGAATTCACTTAACTCTCAGGAATAGTCTCAAAATTATGTATTAAAAGAGAAGCACTATAGTTCCTATACTAATATATACTATATTTAGAGATTAAAAAAAAATCTAAATCTGGCCTCAGTTGAATCTTTTTTTCCAATGATAAATGGAGGTAATGACTGCTTTCCTAATTGCTTGAAAAGATTATCCAAAGGATTAAATTACCCAAGACAAACTACAGAGATATTAAGATCTAATGTTAGCAGCATTATCTTGAAATCTAGGTTGAGTCTGTATCATTACAAGGAATTAAGATTTAAGAACTGGCTGATTTATCGACATAATGTATAACAAATTATTTACTTCAAACTTTACCTGATTATATTTTTGAGGAGGAGGTAAGGGATAAAAATGATTAATAAAGTAATTGTTCTAACTCATATGAATCCAGTTGTATAATCATAAGCAAACAACTTAGTTTTTAAGTCTTCAGACTCTATTTTTAATGTAGAAAACTTTCCTATTGGAAAAATTTCAAAATATTGCAAACATTTTTTCTAAGCTAATTGCTAACCTAATAATTTTTCAACAGTTGAAAATAAGAAAAATATTTCCGAATTTACTTACTCTAATTTATGGGTTCTCAAATGTTAGTAAGCAACAAGATATTCCATAGGGAGCTTGTGAGAATGTAGATTCCTGAGCCCCACTCCTAGAGTGTCTGATGTAGGGGTTAGGCCTGAGAATCTGCCTGTCTAGGCAGTTTGTGGGTCATGGTGAATTTCCTGGTCTGGGGATCACACTCTGAGAACCAGTTTTAATCTATACTTATTCTGAAACTTCAACAACCCCCTCATCCTATTAATATATTTAAAAGTTAATTTATCTAAAAGTATATTATTAAAATTTCAGATAGTATAATGAAAGTTTTTTCTAACTGAAACAAATCAAACAAAATAACATTTTACTTTTTTCTTCTTAAATTTGATGATAGTGCCCCCAAGTGGATGAAAACGTTACCATCAAGAGAGGAAAACAATTCTCAAAGAAATGAGGTTACGTGAATTTATCTTTGTATTTGTTAGAATTCTCAACCTCGGACCTCGCCCAGTACATACTCAGTGAAGATCAAATAATTAAATACCCCTCTGTATCCACAAACATTTTCAGAAAGGATTATACCACTTGTGTGCTTAGAGTTTTATTTATCAAACCCATCACTGGGCTGGGTTATCCCAAATTTCTTTCAGCTTTTAAATTCTACACTGATCTGAAGTAACCACAAATCCTATTTAAAACAGACTATAAGGCCGGGGATTTAGCTTAGTGGTTCCGTCGCCTAACTTGCAAGCACAAGGTCCCGAGTTCGGCCCCTGGTACCAAAAAAAAAAAAAAAAAAAAAAAAAAAAAGAACTCTAAAGAAGAGAAGGGAAATCAGTGTTATTCTGTGTTCCCCAATAATTCTCCATCGTATAGATCCTCAGAGTTGTGATGATACTTCAGTAATTCATTTAGGACTCAAAAAAGAAAATGATTCATATGCAGCAATTGAATATGTCATAAGGTGGCTAAATCAGCTTCAACTGCACACCCACCTTCCTTAGAGTAGGATCTTGGTAGTTATTTATTTGTGCCAAAATCCTAGAAAGATCTTTCTGGAATAAAAGAAAATTTTCTTTCTAGGTATATATTGATATTTTTAAAAATTTATAACATAAAACACTAGGAAAGAGGCTTGGTATTGAATAAATATTTTTCTTAAAAATAATATTTTTACCTTTATGTATATATCTAGTCTCTATCTGACCCCTACCAATTAGTTCTTATATACCCATTTATTTTTTATTAGTCTTTTAATTTTATTAAGGCCTTTTAAATTTTAAACATGTACCCAAAGGCTCAAGTTTTTGTAATCACTCATATCAGCTCATTCTGCATAATAGAAGGACAGAAAATCAAAAGCAGAAACACACTTTTTTATGTTTGCCTTGGCTTGCTGTGCACATGTATTTCTATATGAAATACCTAGAAGTCTCATGTTATTTTATGCCAATTAACAAATTGCTAACATGTCATGTTAATAAAAAAAGCAATTGACCTAAATAGAAGGGCTAATTAAATGGAGTAAGATAATTAAACGATTCTCAATATGTAATCAAAAATTATGGCTGGAAGTGTTTCACAATGTTGTCTTTTTATTTTCAAGTATCTGCCTATCTGCAAAATTCTAATCAGTGTGTCCATATGCATAAAAGACAAATCCAGTGCAGATGTTAATCTGTTGCATGATAGAAATCAGGTGTTCAATTACAAATAATGGGGTGTATGAGAGAATGTCCAAGATTTCCATTTAGCTGAACACATGCATTTCAGCTGACAAATGATTACAATGCATTCATATCGGAATTAGCTACTAACATGCACCCGAGGCACATCACATCCAACTTCTTTATTATCCTTATTATATAATATTCACATCTTCAGACCTGGGTGTTACCTAATTTGCTACTGATTTAGGAGTTTGAACATTTGCTGATCTAAATTCTATTTACTGTACTAAAATTCTTTTAAAAGGATGATTTTGATTTTGATTTAAATTCTCAAGCTAAATGAGAGGAATTTTGTTTCCTAATCTTATATTTAAACAATCAAAACCATTTGTTTTTGTAACAAGTCAACTCCTTGAAATAGTTTTATCATAAAAACATTCTAAGCTTTTAAAGCATGCCAACCTTAATTCAGTGATGTTTGCTTATCATAGTATCTAAATGATATTTTGTGAAGTAACCAAATAGAGGGGGATCATGTGTATTTACTGGCCTAAAGACATTATGCAGATTTGCATTTTATACAATTCAAAGTCACAAACCTAAGATGTCTTTCTGAATTAATATATTCACCATGTTAGAGACTGGTTCCCAAATGAGACATAAAAGTCAGACTGATGCCAAATTACTCTGTCCTAAATCAAGACCTTAATATTTGAGGTTTACAAATTAGTTACTAAATAACTAACAGGGTCATGCCTCAAAAATCTCAATATCAGATAATCACAGAAGACACAACAGAAAGATATCTGATTAGATGGCAGAATAATAGCAGTGTACATCAAAGGGGACTTATTTTTAAAAGAACAAAATGAAGTTTTTAAAAAAGTACATTACATTTTAATTCCTTTCATTCTATTTTAATGAAATCAATTTCAGACTATGTGGTCCCTTACTCCATAAATAAGTGCTATTTTTCAGTACGTGACAACTAATACAGAGTCTCAAAAGTTATTAAGAAGAAAGAATGAGAAGAAACTGTTTCTGTAGACCAAGAGATGCAAAATGATGATTTGATGACCTTATGGGACAAATTTGGCTGCAGAGGTGCTTTGAAACTAGAGGATTCCAAAAAAATCTATTTTAGAATTCTTTTTGAAGGGCATGTTCCATTCAATCCCATCATTTTAACTATTCTAGTCATGAATTTATACCTAATCACTTCACATGTGTATTTGGCTTGTCTGGCCTTTGGCATCATTTGACTATTGTGAATTCCTAGTGTGATTAATGGAGAAGAAAAAATATTGCACATTAGTACTGCTTTATGGTTTAGAGAACAAATTGTGAAATCAGGCAAACTTAGGCTCAAATGATGGTCATTTTCTAGCTATATGAATTTGGGTAAATTTCTTAACTTTTTCATCCTTTAGTAATCTGTTACATGATATCTTAGAACCTATCACATTGAGTTACAAGAACTAGAAAAATACACTTTAAATTCTAGATATGAGAAATGTGTTTCAAGTAATTATTCTGCTTTGATGTGACAAATATAAGAAGTCATGCAATATTTCAGTTTGCTGATTAGTAGTATAAAATAAACAAGTACAGTAATCTAAAAGAGTAATTTTCTAGCAGGTAACGAATGTATATTTTATATTGAAAACGCCTTATAAAGAAGCTGTACAGTATGTTCACATTACTTTCATACAACAGGTATAATGGCAGAATTATCCTATTGATACTTACTGCATGTTCCTTTAAGTGAGGAACATATCACCATTACTGATAAAAACAATTTCTTGTATAAGCACGTGCAACTCTGCAAGCATTTCATGGCAAATTAAAGATGTTATATGAAAGCCTAATGATAAGAGTTGTGGGTTGACACTGAGCTTAGTATCAGTGGAAGTAACTTATATTTCTTGGGCCTTTTGCAAAAATTCTACAGGAAATCTTACTTTCATTTACTCAATCATACTTGAAAGAAGGATAAAAAGACCTTACAGAAAACCCTGGACAGCCAGGCATGGTGGAGCATTCCTGTAATCCTAGCACTCAGGGGGCTGAGGCAGGAGATCGCCAAAATTTTGAGGCCTGCCTGGGTTACACAATGACTTCAAGGCCAGCCTGAACTACATGGCAAGACCCTATCTCAAACAAAACAAAACAAAACAAAACCAAAACCCCTGACTATTAGCACCATCCTCTGAGGTATCTATATGTAGGAGTGTGTATAAACAATGCACACAGGTCTGAAATATTTAACACTTAAGGAAAAATTATAAAACTGAATACCTATAGTACAATATGTCTAAATTTAAAATATACATGCACACAAAATCGTACATATTTTACCTATAAATGACATTCAAATATGTATCATCCACTACAGAGTGGTTACCTATATGGACAGAAGCAGAATAAAAGACAAGAACAAGAATGGAATGGTTAAAAAGTAAAACAAAGGAGAGGCTGTTAATGGTGTGCTCTGAAATAAGGAAAAGGAGCATTCAATTTTCTGTGTCTCAAATTCTAAAGAGACAAGCCAAGACAATCAGGACAGATCCCTCCATAGTTTTTATAACAAACATAATTGTGTTCAAGTTATAAGGAAGAAAAATTTGAGTAATTTTGCAGCTTTCATATGTAAATCTTAAAATTGTTGAGCCAAATTTGAGGCATGACTTTACTTTTATGTAATAACCAAGGGTAGGAAAAAGTTCTCCTTTTTCATGTTCTCATTTTCACTTTTCCTACTACGTCCTTAATCTTGAGGAAACTTCCCTTGATGATGACTTGATGATTTAACCATGTGTCCAAATGTTTCTTGTCACACTTGTTACTTGAGTTTGGTACTGTTTTATCAGTTTATTGTTTAAATTCCTTTCAACTATGCTTTTAATGTTTGAAATTTAATTTAGAATTTTAAGTCTACTGAATACTGACTACATTTGCAGATGCTGCTACACAGTAGTAACAGAATTTATGATTCATATATTATACTATAAGCATATGTTTACATCATTATTTATATAGATTTCCCCAAGTTATCATAAATGTTGAAACAAAATAATGAAAACAAAAAACAAAACAAAATCCCTCCAGAAGTCTGAAAGCAATTTAGGAATTTAACTTGGTATTATAGTACTTCTAAAAAGTTTTAAAATACTATGAACTCCATTCTTTCAAGTTCAATAATCTAATAAAAAATTAAATTGTACCAAATTAAAGAAACATTTAAAATTTTATGATTGTTAACCTTTCTTAACCATGAATCAGTTTAACAAAGTCTGTTGTGGGTACGTTCATGAATTTGAAACTAAATTTATATCATAGCTCTTACAAATATTCAAACTAATTATTTCAGAATGAATGTAGAAGGACACTTTAATTAGTAATGTGTCTCCTGGCAATTAAGATTCTCTTGCTTCTCTCAGCAATTAAAATGGCAAAGAATATTATTAAGGTCCCACGATTCTCTATACCTCTTCCTGACAATTACCATGGGAAACATTAAAGGCAAGATCATAGCTATAATTCATTCACTGAATATTTGGTTGCAGGATGAACACTTTCGCCTTCTTGCCTAATAATTTTTCATTTGACTTATATTATCTATCAATCACTAGTGCAATTTGTGCTCTGTATTGCAAAGTTCAATTTTTCATATTATATGGCTTATTACAACCAATTGATTTTGCAGAAATGGAAGGTGTAGGGATAATTTTAATTAGGAAATAATTTTTAACCCATTTATTCATGATATAACTTTAATGTTCAGAACAATAAATAGGGAATCCTCAATGCTGGCAGAAAATACCAGTGCTGGAAACATGACTTAACTAAAATTACTGTAAATATATAAAGATAAATGCAGAAAATAATGATATATGGACAAAACTATTGAAACTATAGGTGGGGATGGAGGAAAAAAGAAGTACTTTTAATTCATATGCCTAATGTATATTTTAAAAAATGTTGGGCTGGAGATTTAGCTCAGTGGCATCGTACCTGCCTCACAAGTGCAAAGTCCTCAGTTCAATCCCCAGTACCAAACCAAACAAAAGTGTTATATTATGAAGTGACTGTTTTTTTTTAGGTGTCTGATAATTCTAGATTTTAAAATAAATATATTACTATTGCACTGAGAAAACATCTTGAAGTTACATTAAATATATATCATAAAATAAAATATAGTATCTTAAATGTAAAGCATAATTTAAATTAACTATTTTAAGTTGCTAATGGCTAAAGCGTACTGTTAATTAAATGCTAGAAAATGTTTTAGGCACTTTAGCAACATTAACTCATTTAACCCCCATAGCAACCTTTTAAATAGGTGATTATTGTATTTCATTTTACAGATGAAAATGTGAGGTCCAGGGGGGTTAAGTGCTTGCTCCAACACCACCTCGAGGTAGGGTTGGAACTAGGCACACACACTGGCTGCTGGCTGAAGGCACTGCAAATAAGCTACACAGTTATGGTATTACACTGTCCTTTAGTAAGCTTTAATTATGTATCACACATTTAGTCAACCATTCATGTATTTCATTTCAAAAACATCTAACATCCCCTTCTCTCAAGCTATTTAATCTAATGGTTAAACTTTTAAGGGAACAACTTAGGATTTGTTGTCTATAAGTGTAAATTTGGAAGGTATAGGAAGGTTTTATAAGATGTTCATAATTATCTTGCTTAACATCAAGGCAAAAGTTAGACATGTGCCAACTTGTCTTTCTGAATAAAAGGCCATAATTGTGTCTGATGGAAAAAGAGATATTTTGGGGCATAATGTTATTCACACTCTTAGCAGTATTTTCAATAACAACATTACTCTCTTGCTTTACAGTAGTTGTCTGATTTGCTTTGGTGTTTTATGCATCTGAGGAGGCTCAATCTAACTCACTTTATTTAGGGAGTTCTCCTGCCTTGATCCTCTCTACATCATGCCAGGAACCTATCTGATCACTCAGCTTTGATCAGCTTTCTTTCTGGAGCTTTTCACATTTCATAAGATGAGGTGAGCCTTTTTTACCTTTCTTACAAAGGCCCCTTATTTAACTTAATAAACAGTGATAAATACATGGTAGTTATTTTGAGAACCATGTATTTACCACTGTTCATTAAATAAATTTGTTTGCTTTTCTGTTGTTGACATGTCTTCTCTTGGAGGTATTAGCCATGAACGTAGCAATGGATGAGGAAAGAAACCTTCTCCCCTATTTATATGACATAAACGTATGAAAATTAAAGTATCCTAAGAAGGAAATATATGACAAAAATAAAGAAAGAACAAAAGGATCTTACTGAAGGGAATATATATTGTTGGAGGAATTGTATATCCATATGACTACTGATAATTTTGAAAATCTTTAGGATTATCTTGTATAGATAAATATGCACATTTATTTTATCAACTCAGCAACTCTATTCCTAGGTACACTCTCAAGAGAAACTATGCATACATGTGCCTGGTGACGTGTATAAGAATGTTCATCATGCTGTCTGAAAAAACAAAAAACTGAGAATCACTCAGAAGTATTTTGATGAAATGAACAAATAGCGTATGTTTACAGAAAGATTATACAGGACAGGTTATATCTATAGCTGTATCTGTATCTACATTTATATCTATATATTTAACATATAAGTCAATGTGATATATGCAATAGGTCAAGAATTATGATTAATCCAGTTACGTGCATCTGACAAATGAGTGGTAAAAGTGAATAGGACTTTGTAGCAAGGCAGGTGTATGATATCAGTCTTTTCTGTATGCTGTACCACTTTAAAAATCAGTGACTTAAAAAAT
Organism: Heterocephalus glaber; assembly: GCF_053883595.1. Taxonomy (NCBI): domain Eukaryota; kingdom Metazoa; phylum Chordata; class Mammalia; order Rodentia; family Bathyergidae; genus Heterocephalus; species Heterocephalus glaber. The sequence goes on along the minus strand of NW_028258147.1, from coordinate 13,210,099 downwards.
ATAATTTGTATTTCTTATGAGCAGTTAGGTTAGGCAAGCCCCACCCTTGGTCTGTGGTAATCTGCAAATTGACAAGCTGTCTCTGCTTATTTTTTCTGAGCTCACCTGAACATCTGAGACTTTTTTTGTTTTGTTTTGTTATCGGGGATCAAACTTAGGACGTTGCTCTTATGAGGCAGGCGGCAGAACCACTGAGCTAAATATCTGGCCTGAATGTTTTGTGGTATTTTTTTCTTCTGCTGGGTTTCTGGGATCTTGATTATTATATGTCTAGGTGCAGATTTTTTTTTGATTATGGCTAGTTGGATTCCCATATGCCTCATTTATCTGTATGTCAAATTCTCTGGCTCTGTTTGGGAAATTTTCGGTCATTCTGTGAAAAGTTTTTTATGTCATTTGTACTTTCTCCTGCTTTTTCATGGACTCCTATTAGTCCTACATTATTCTTCTTTGCATCATCTAGGAGCTGTTGGATTGATTTCTCATGTTCCTTTACTATGTTTAAGAGATCTCTTTTTTCATGGTCACTGACCGCCATCTTGTCTTCTATATCTGGTATTCTGTTTTCAGATTGGCTCAGTCTGCTGTGTACACTTTCAATAGTTTTTAATCTCCTAGGTATCTATTTGAATCTGTTTCATGGATTCCATTTCTTTCCTATGTTGGGCATTCATGGTTTCCATTTCTTTCCTGTGGTGGGCCTTCATGGCTTCCATCATGGTCCTGAACTCATTTATTTTTTTAACTGTTTCTATTCTAGAGTCTCTAATCATGTCTTTGTTTTTTTTTAAATACCTTAATTTTTTATTGATTATATATGGAAATAACATTCTGGATATACTGGTTAAGTTAAAAAATTTTTATAAAACTGATTTTACCTAGTAACTTTTTAAAAAAGCTTTTAGAAATTATAAATTAAATATGTTTGCATGTATACCTAATAGACAATGCTAGCTTAGAATTTTATACTCTATAGTTTTAACATTCTTACTGAATTTATTTTTAATACTAATATCACATTTAATGGAGAATGATTTTTTCATAAGCTTAGGAAAAACAAAGAACTCTATCCACAGCACTTTTATTCAACATTAATTGTACTTAAGGTGTTAGCAAGAAAAAACTCAGAAAGACTGGGAAGAAGTAAAACAGTCTTTGTTTGCAGAGGGCCTAACAATCTATGAAGAAAATTCAGTTGAATATGCAATAATCTATTAGAAACAGTAAGTTAGTTTAGCAGTTTTCAAGATACAAAATCACTATACCAAAATAGATTATATTTGTATATATTATCAAAAGATAATCAGAAATTGAAGTTAAATATCTTCAGTAATATTTATAACTTCTATATACTTTCTGGTAAGACATATGAAGAGAATTGTGAAACATTAGAAGAAAGCATGTATATTAATATAGATATGATATGTTAAGATATATAAAAGACTATGAAGTATTAGAGAAAACCATAGGGAAAAGTTTGTGTGGCTTTGTAGTAGGAAAAGTTTTTTAGAAAATACAACAAAAATTCCAGGTACATTTTAGGTATGCAATATAATGTCATTCATCATTGGAAATTTGCACCTTTACATAATCTCTCTTGGTTCTTATTTTTCCCTCATTCCCCTGCCCTCCTTCAAGCCCTCCATCCCTCTCCGTCTACAAAGACTCTGTTTCCATTTTTTCATTTTCTCATATTAATTCCATTCCCTTTTTTCCCCCTATCCTTCCCACTTCCCCTTCCCCTTTGCCCCTTTTCTTCCTATTTCACGTTATCTATTATAACTTTTAGTCCTTATTTACACTTTGTTTGTCACACTAGAGAAACTATTTGGAATTTACTTATGTGTATGCTATTTATTTCACTTAGGAGTATCACCTCAATGTGCATCCACTGAGCTCTAAATGTCTCCAATTTTTCATTTTTTATGGCTGAGTAGTACTCCATTTAAAACACCCCACATTTTCTTTATCGAGTTTCCAGTTTCCAAGTTTTAGCTATTACAAATCGTGCTGCTATGAACATGGGTGCACATATATCACTGTGGTATGATTCTTTTAATTCTTTTAGGAAGATACCCAGCAGGGGGGTAACTGGTTCAAATGGAACTTCCAGTCCTAGTTCTTTGAGGTAGCTCTATACTGATTTTCACAGTGGTTGCACCAGTCTACACTCCCACCAGCAGTGGAGAAGGGTTCCTCTTTCCCCACAGCCCCACCAGCATTTGTTATTGGTTGATTTCATGATAGCAGCCATTCTTTCTGGGATGAGGTAGAATCTCAGCATTATTTTCATTTGCATCTCTCAAATGACCAGTGATATTGAACATTTTTTTCATATGTTTATTTGCTATTTCTAATTCTTTGTCTGAGAAATGTCTGTTCATTTCAGATGCCCATTTTTGGATTGGGTCTTTAAATTTGGGATGTCTGGTTTTTTTAAGTTCTTTATAGATTCGAGATAGTAGGCCTTTGTCTGAGGAACAGCAGGTGAAAATTTTTTCCCACACTGTTGGTTGTCTCTTCACTCTGTTGGTGGCTTCTCTTCCTGGGCAGAGGCTTTTTAGTAAGAAGAGATCCTACTTGTTGACTGTTTGTGTTAGTTCACAGGTAACTGAAGTTTTGTTCATAAAATTTTTTCCTATGCCAATGTCTTCAAAAGTTCTACCAAACCTCTGTTCCAAGTGGTTCAGCATTTGTTTTAATATTTAGATCATTAATCCATTTCGATTTTAGTTTAGTGCACGGTGAGAGATATAGGTCTAGTTTTAATCTTTGGCAAGTTGAAACCCAATTTTTCCAACACCATTTATTAAAGAGGATATCTTTCCTCCAATGAGGGTGTTTGGCTCCTTTGTCAAAGATGAGGTGGCTAATGGGCCAGAGATTTAGCTCAGTGGTTTCGCCGCCTGCTGCGCAAGTGCAAGTACCCGAGTTCGATCCCCAGTACAAAAAAAAAAAAAAAAAGATGAGGTGGCGGAGGGTGTCTGGAGTTGTTTCTGCACCTTCTATTCTGTTTCACTGGTCTTCAGGTCTGTTTCTTTGCCAGTACCATGCTGTTTGTATCACAGTAGCTTTGTAGTATACTTTCAACTTGAGGGTTGTAATACTCCTGCCATTTCTCTGTTACCTAGAATTGCTTTTGATATTCTGGGTCTCTTCTTGTTCCAAATGAAGTTTTTGATTGTTTTCTCAAGGTCCATGAAGTATGCTGCTGGGATCTCAATTGGAATTGCATTGAATATATGTAGCAGTTTTGGAAGTATGGCCATTTTCACTATACTGATCCTTCCTACCCAGGAGCAGGGGATGTCTTCCCATTTTCTGATATCATCTTCAATTTCTCTTTTCAGAGTGCTATAGTTTTCAGAGAAGAGGTCTTTGATCTCTTTCGTTAGGTTGATTCCTAGGTATTTCAGTTATTTGGATGCTATTGTGAAAGGAATTATTTGCCTTATTTCTCTCTCAGTGAGTCTGTCATTCATGTAGAGGAAAGCTATCAATTTTGGTGTGTTGACCTTGTATCCAGCTACTTTACTGAATTTGGTTATTAAGTCTAGAAGACTTTTGGTGGAGTTCTTGGGGTCTTCTATATAGAGTATCATGTCATCTGCAAATAATCACAATGTGACTTCATTTCCTATCTTTATTCCTTTTATTTCATTCTCTTGTCTAATTGCCACGGCTAATGTTTCCAAAACTATATTGAGCAGGAGTGGTGATAGTGGACATCCTTGTCTTGTTCCTGATTTTAGTGTGAAGGATTTCAGTTTTTGACCATTTAGTATGATATTGGCTGATGGTTTTTCATAGATGGCTTTTATCAGATTGAGGTAGAGACCATCTGTTCCAATTTTTTGTAGGGATTTCATTGTAAATGCATGTTGGATTTTGTCGAATCTTTTTCTGCATCTATGGAGATAATCATATAGTTTTTGTCCTTGGTTCTATTGATATAGTGTATTACACTGATTGATTTGCGTATATTGAACCATCCCTGCATCCCTGGGATGAATCCCACTTGGTCAGGGTGTGTGATCTTCCTGATGATCTTCTGCATTCTATTTGCCAGCATCTTATTAAGAATTTTTGTATCTTTGTTAATTAGTGAGATCGGCCTATAGTTCTCTTTTTTGGATGGGTCTTTCTTTGCTTTGGGGATCAAGGTGACGCTTGATTCCAGGAATGAATTTGGGAGTACTGTTTCTCTTTGAATTTCATTGAAAAGCTTAAACATTAGTGGCAGCAGTTCCTCTGTAAATGTCTTGTAGAATTCAGCAGTGAAGCCCTCAGGACCCGGGCAATTTTTAGTTGGTAAGTTTTTAATTACATTTTCAATTTCATTGATATATCTTGGGTTGTCTAGAATTTTTAGGTCTTCTTCATTCAACTTTGGTAATTCATATTCATATGTATCAAGGAATCTGTCCATTTCTTCTGTGTTTTCCACCTTACTGGCATATAGGTTCTTGAAGTAGGTATTGATGATCCTCTGGGTTGCTGTTGAGTCTGTTGTAATCTCACCCTTTTCATTCCTAATTGCATGGATTTGGGCCTTCTCTTTCCTTTATCTGATAAGGTTGGCTAAGGGTGTGTAAATTTTGTTGATTCTTTTGAAGAACCAACTCTTGGCTTCACTGATTTTTTGTATCATTCTCTTAAGTCTCCATTGCATTGATTTCTCCTCTGATCTTTATAATTTCCTCTCTTGTATGAGCTTTGGGTTTGTCCTGCTCTTCTTCTTCTAGAAGCTTGAGGTTCAGCATCAGGTTGTTTAATTGGGCTCGCTCTGTTTTCCTAATATGAGTATTCACTGCCATGAATTTCCCTCATAAGACTCTTTTCATTGGGTCCCATAGATTTTAATATGCTGTATTGGCATTGGCATTGGCATTTAATTGAAGGAACTGTCTGATTTCTTCTTTAATTTCTTCTGTGACCCATTCGTTATTTAGAAGTGAGTTGTTCAATTTCCATATGTTTATGAAATTTTTGTGGTTTCTTTTGCTATTGATCTCCAATTTCATCACACTATGGTCTGATAACATACAGGGGATAACTTCAATTCCTTTGCACATAGTTAAATATGATCTATGAGTGAGTATGCAGTTTATTTTGGAGAACAATCCGTGTGCACCTGAAAACAATGTGTATTCTGATTTTGTGGGGTGGAAAACTCTGTAAACATCTGTTAAGTTCATTTGTTCAAGAGTTTGATTGAGTTCTAGTATTTTGTTGCTTGTTTTTTGTCTAGTTGATCTATCCATTTGTGACAGTGGGGTATTGATGTTCCCCACTACTACTGTATTAGTGCTTATATGATTTTTCATGTCTGTTAGTATTTGTTTTACATACCTGGGTGCACTAGTGTTTGGTGCATAGATATTTATGATTGTCATCTCTTCCTCTCGGATTGTTCCCTTTACAAGGATATAGTGTCTTTTTTTGTTTCTCTTAATCAGTGTTGGTTTGAAATCCACTCGATCTGCAAAGAGGATAGCTACTCCTGCTTTTCTTCAGGTTCCTGTTGCATGGAGGATTGTTTTCCACCTTTTAACTTTCAGTCTATGAGTGTCTTTTTTAATTAAGTGTGTTTCTTGTATGCAGTATATTGTTGGATCTTGCTTCTTGACCCATTCTGCCTATTTCTTTTGATTGGTGAATTGAGACCATTAACATTGATGGTTATAACTGATATGTACTGTGTTATCACTGCCATGACTTTTTCTTTTCGTTGGATTCTCCCCCTTTGCATTTAATTGCTTGTTGTGCCTAATGGATTCATTTGGCTGGCCTTCCTGGGGTTATGATCCCCGTTGTCTTTTCCTAGGATATGGTCTAAAATCTTTTGGAGTGCTGGTTTGGTATTCATGACGTTCCTAAGGTGCTCTTTGTCATGAAAGCATCTTATTTCTCCATCCATTTTGAAAGATAGTTTTGCAGGGTATAGCAATCTGGGTTGGAGGCTGTTTTTCTTTAGGTGTTGGAATATGTCACTCCAAGCTCTTCTTGCCTTGAGGGTTTGCGCTGAGAAGTCTGCTGTGATTCTGAAGGGTTTTCCTTTGTATGTGATTTGTTTTTTTCGCTAACTGCTTGTAGAACTTTGTTCTTCTGTTGGGTTTCTGGAATCTTAACTAGTATATGCCTATGTGTAGATTTTTTTTGATCAAGGCTAGTTGGAATCCTATATGCCTCACTTATCTGTATGTCAGGTTCTTTTCCCCTGCTTGGGAAGTTTTCTGCCATCCATCACTTCTGTGAACAGTTTTGTTTTTATGTTGTCTGCACTCTGTCCTGTTTCTTCATTGACTCCAATCAGTCTTATGTTATTCTTCTTTGCATTGTCTAGCAGCTGATGGATTGATTTCTCGTGGTCCCTTACAATTTTAAAGCAATTTTTCTTTTCCTCGTCACTAATTGCAATCTTATCTTCTACATCTGATATTCTGTCCTCACATTGGCTCATTCTGCTGTGTAGACTTTCAATGGAGTTTTAATCTCCTGGAAATCTGTTTGCATCTGTTTCATGGTTTCCATTTATTTCCTATGTTGGGATTCCATCATGTTCCTCAGCTCCTCTCCAGATTTATTAATCATGTCTTGTACTATGGGCACAATCTCTGCTGTTATTTGAGAAATTATTTCTGATTTCATTTTTTCTAGTTCCTCTTTCGTTGCTAGTTCAGGGAGTCCAGGTGGCTGAGTATCAGAGTGTCCATCTCGTTTCCCTTTGAGGTTGCTGTGCGTGATCTGTAAGTCTGGTTTTGAGGCGTGTTTACATGTCTTCTCATTTCAATGGGGGCGGGTGCTGCTGATGCCTGCCTGGTATGTTAGCTCGGAAGCCTCCTCCTCTGTGCTGGGAGCAGTGGCACACTGACCTGCTCTAATCATGTCTTTCATTCTGTTCACCATCTCTGTAATTATCTGGGAAATTATTTCTGTTTTGAATTTTTCTTGAGGCTCATTCATCTGTTTTGTTACTTCCTGTGCTAACAGTTCAGCATGTCCAGGTGGTTGATTATCAGACTTTTCCACCTTGTTTTCTCCAGAATTTGCCTTTGGTGATCTGGAAGTCTGGGTTTGTGCCACGCTTAAATGTCTTCTCATTTCTATTTTTGTTGCTGGTACTATCCTTGGTTTAATTCCTGGGTTGATGCTTTGAAATTGCTTACTGTAAATATCCCTTGTATTTAGAACCCTTATGGAATGACTCTTTCTCAGAGGTGTCTTCCAGATACAGCTGGTCTTTAAGTTTTGAGTCTCTAATGACTCTGAGGCTATCTCATTTTCATTGTACCAGGAAAGACAACTGATTAGATCAATCACACCTTAGCCCAAGCGATAAAAATCAGCAACAACAATAGCATCAAGCATAGCTTAGAAAATGACAATTTGTGGTAGTTACTAATCTATCACCTTTAACTGTTTGAATTAAATCAAAATCGAGGACCAGCCCAAAATATATTTATAAGTGAGTAAACTCTTCAATATAGCAACTTTACCCTTTGGGATGGGGGCTTAGAAGGAGTTTGGGAGGGAGGGATAGATAGGTAGAAGGACAGGGAAAAGTTAGAAGACAGGCTAGAGGACCCAGGAAGATCATGCAAACTATAGGAAACTTAAGGATAAGAGGAAAAGACAGAATGAAAGAACAAAGACAAGAACAGAACAACCTATCGGCAATAGGGAAGCTAGAAACTGTATTCACTTTCATTTGAAACTAATGACAATTGAGAAAAGGAAAAAGAAAAGAAAAAGAAGAAATTCAAATTAAGGCCGGAACAAGAACAAAAAGGGAAATGAAGAACAATGTGGGAGGGCAAGAGAGTGAGAGAGGGAAAGAAAAGAAAAAAAAAGAAAAAGAATGAGAAAAGAAAAATTTGAAAAGAGTAGAAAAAATTAAAAATTAAAAATAAGGAAAAAATAATTTTGAAAATAAAAATAAAATGAAGGGCCTCCTTCAGGGTATGTCTCTGCTATCACAATAGACAAAGTGGGCAGCAGTGTGTAGATCTAAGTCAATTAGTCTCAGTAGGCCAGCAGCAGACCCCTGAGATTCAGGGTGATTTCTGTCTGCAAGGCCCATGTTGATCTCCCTGACCTCCTGCAGGGTTGAATTCTGTGAGTTTCTAGTGGAGGTTCCAGTTGCTCTTCCCCTGAAGATAGTCCAGGTTCCGATGGGAGGTGGTGATCCCTCCAACTTACCAACTACAGTGGTCTGGTGTGCCTTTATCGTAGAGATTCTCTTCACTTTTCTAGTGTGGCCTGAACATCTGAGACTTTGGCCAGGAAAGCTAGGCTGATTCCGTTCTACTTTTCTAGTCATATAGCACATATATATCCTCACAGTGAAGGAAATGAGGATGGGAGGAAGAGGCCTATGCTTGTGCCAAGTTTGATGCTGACCTACAAGCCAAAACTGTTCAAAAAAGCAAAAACTTGATTTTAGACCTGAAAAGGGTGTGGGCAGATGGGCAGTTAGTGTTGTACACTGCCTTTGAGAAATTGGGTCTTAATTTATATGTATATAACGACACTGTGTTCCTTAATTCTACCTTAAATTGTCTGTATTAGTCTATATTAACATTCAGCTCATAAATGTTATTTTTTATTCCATTAGTTTTTTAAATTGCATGGTTATGCTATTTTCCACAGTGTTTTTGAGTTCCAAATGAAGGCCGTCAGCTGTATCAAAAAGACACAACAATCACTATTCAGTCTTGCTGCTTTACATTTCCTGGTCAAGCTTTCGATGCCAGGACAGTGACTGCTAAAAGCTGCAGGAGTTCTTTCCATTTTATATATTTTTAGAAACAAAATAAATGCAGATAACTATTTAGTATATTAATTATAATAAACCACCAGAAATATAAAGGCAATAGAGTATATACATATATATGAGGGGAGGGGAAAGATGAAAAATACAGATTTACAGCCAGACATGGTAATAGCCCTAAATGTATTTCTTGGTATCTTTCTTCATTGACTCTGGGAGGACTTGAGTTGCTGCAGTTTTAAACAGAAAATTACCACATTCACTAATTGTGGGCCATAAGCATGCTTTTAGTAGTGCTTTGCTTATGTACAAAAAAAGATCTGCAATATGTATTATGTGATTATTTTTATTTTGACTTTTATGTCAAAATGAATATTTTGTGATTATCATCATAAGCTGTAAAGCAAAAGGCCAATATCTGATATTCTCCCAAATAAAATTTCAGGATTCATTGGGACAGTTAAAACAAAATAAAAAACCCCAAAAAACAGTTCATATGGTGAACCCCCAGGTTGGAGGGCTATACTATAGGCATAGTGCAAGAGGGACAGATTTAGGGAGCCCATTTATATAATTGGTCTATCGTTTGTAAAGAGAATGAACTATGAAAATTCACTTATCTTCTCTGATGTAGCATGGGCAGATATGGTTGACTATCAAAAATTTTACATAAGGAAAGTCTAGGAAGCCAGAACAGATGCTGTGAAACACCCATGCTCCTGGTGCTGTAGGAAAGTAAGAGAGAGACAGGGAAGGCTGGCTGGTGGGGTCAAGGAAAATGCCTAGGGTTCTGCCACAACTTCATGATTCAAAGTCTACCTTGTTCACCATACTGCAACAAAGTGGTGAAATGGGAGTGGTCTCAGGTCAGAGATGCTACTTGGGTAAACTGACCGAGCAATATCTTGCAATTAGCTGAAGAGTCTGTTCACAAGGAAAGATTAGATTAATTGTAGAGAAAAAAATGTACTTTTCTTGGCACATTTATGCTAATGTGATAAAACATGTAACCTAGTATGAGGCAGGTAATGATGGGTTAAATAAGAGTAGAGGAAATAAACTGACTTAGTAAAGGCATTTTAAAGGTATATGAAGTGGTCAGTTTAGATGATGTGGGTCTGTGCTGGACATAAAGGGAGAAAAGGTTAGGAAGACTAGAAAAAGAAAGGTTAGAAAGCCAGAGTTTTGAAGAATCTGAATGATACTTTTAAAAATCTGCATCTAATCCCATAGGCAATTGGGAATAACTACAAATATTTTTGGTAGAGATATAAACAGCATTCCTAAATTTCTGAGTGGCTTGAAAAAACAAGTGAATGCAGGAAAATCAGTAGAAAAATAACTGAAACTGGCTTTCATTACTATAAAAGAGAATGAATTAGTACTGGCAGAAGAAAAAAGGATTTCATTTTGGAGAATAATACAGAAAGGTAAACTAATGGATGAAGAGAAGTGGAAAATTAAAGATAAAGTAGAAAATTAAAGATCACTCTAAAGCTGGAACAAAGGGTCAGACCACCAGTTTCATAAAGTGGAAGGAGCTGATATTCAATTTTTTCTGCTATTTGGACTACTGCCAAATGCTTCTATTCCACTGTCAGAAGAAATGAATTTTTTCAGAAGTGTTATATAAAAAAAGCAATGGCGCTAAAAATACATTTGTTTTTCCACAAGTAACAACTGATTCTTTTTTAAAAATCGTGAGACTGAAGTGTGCAATTCCTCTTTGGTTTGATTAATTTTTTTGCTATCTTTAAGTTTATAAATAATCTTAGAATGAATGAGTAGAAATTTTAATACTTATATGTAAGTCTTTTGCTTTCTCTGTTCATTTCATCAAGAGTAGTATTTTTTTTTTTTTTTTTTTTTTTTGGTACCAGGGATCAAACTCAGAACCTTGTGCTTGCAAGGCAGGTGGTGGAACCACTGAGCTAAATCCCTGGGCCCAAGAGTAGTATTAATTCACACTAAGTTATGGTGATATTTACTTTTACAATCAGAACACACATTCATCCAGCTGAAACAAATTAATTTCACTATCTTTTTCATTACTGTTCACTTAGAATAGTATTCAGGCATTTCAAATACTACCTACATAGGGAGCTGTGGCCATGAAGTTATCTTCTATTACCAATGCTCCATTCAAGTCAACTCTAGTTATGTTCATCTAGAGAGGGATAGAAAATACTTCTTATGACTTTTGACTGTATACTGTTATTAATGGAAATAATGCTAGAATTATATACATAAATAGGGAAGTTGTGACTTCAAAAAAGGATTCTTTGTAATATTTTATGTATTTTCAGACATTATTCTAAGGCTTACAACTTTCTACCAATATCCATTTTCTTCCCTTTGGAACTCTGCCATATTCCTCCAAAGTATTTTATTCTTCCCTTAGTCAGAACCCAGATGTGCTCCCATGCATGTTGGTCAAATCTTTTGCTGTGACTTCCATGCTTCTGTCTTTCTAGTTTATGTAATCTCCAGCCTCCAACACTATTCCTGCTGTTTGCCCTGCCATGCTCCCACTGGTTGTCATCGCTGCATGTTCTGGCAACAGTCAGCCCACTCCTGCTGCACCCTCCTTCCTCCTTCTCTGCTGTGGGTCCTGGACTCCAGTCTCACACTGGTGATTTCAAAGCTGGTTTCTTCCTTATCTCTCCTCAACCTTTTGGCTGCTGTGGAGGAAAATACTTTCATAAAGTATTTTTGAGTCTATTTAAGTGCAGTGAAAATGTTAACTAAATAAAACTGACAGAAAAAATTTGAAATATAAAAATTTTATGAACTGAGGGTTACTATAGCATAAAAAAAGCAAATAATTTTTACTGATGCTGATAATGAGAATAAAGGTCAAATATAGTGTTTATATTTTTGCCTTAAATATTTGATAAGTATTAGTTATATAATACATTACTCTTACAAAATTAAAGATATTAATCTTGGAGTATACTCTTACCTAGAAGAAATGATGCTAAAAATTCCTATGTTCGAAAAATATATCACAGGAATAGTCTACATACAAATGTTGACTGATAATAGATATTATTAGAAATTTAGGGGCTGGGAATATAGCTCAATGAATTTAAAATTTAAAGCCTGAAAAACAACACATTTTATAAGTGAGTCTTTAGATTTATAGGCATATTAAAATAAACAAACTAAGAAATTTCTTCTGGCCCAATAGTATTTTGAAACACTTCAACAAATTTATATTATAGTAGAACCAATTAGCACTGTAATTTGAGGTTTAAATGAAAAGGAATTATAAGTGTAATTTCTGTATAGCATTCTTTAGAAAACATTCATTCATTTACAGGTATTTATTTGGCTTCTATATTCAGTGCTAGGCAATGTTCTAAAAATTGAGTTTAAAAACGGCTATAAGACAAGGTTCCTCCCCTATGGGAATCACATTTATTCTGGGGATTAGTCAATAGCAAATCATGGTAGGAAGATAACATTCTGGTTGGAGAGGTAACAATAAATATTAGTCAATGATTATAACATGGGCAATGGTGACAATTTAAAAAGATGATGAAGCCAGTTACAAGCAGAGAGAGCTGGCTTCAGGGAGAGAAGCGCCCTGTGTAGGGAGGGGCAAGATGGCTGTCTGTGAAGATGGCTTGAGGTAAAGAGCAGACTGAAGCGAGGGTAGAAGCATGCCGTAGTAGCAGAGGCAGCAACATCACAGGATTTCATGTTTCAACAACGCTAATCTTTACCAGCACTTATTTTCATAAAATGTTAACATATGTAATTAGACTAATTATTCAATTACATGAACATCTTGGGTGCCATGGCAACCATAAAAGACAAGTCTTTCAGACGTTAAGTACTGAGTAAGCTGTTCAGGCTTATCTATGCCTCCTTAAATAAAGTATATATAAAACCAAAATCTAGACTACAAAAAAAGCACCTGAGACAAAAATAAAACTGAGATGATAGTAAAACTAACATATTTAGTATGTAAAAGCTAGTGAGATCAATAGCACGTTATGAAAGTAGAAAAATTTTAGTACCATAACCTATAAGACCTGACAGAGTGATTAAAGCTACACAAATCAAGTTACAATTTAATGATTTAAGCAAAAAAAAGTTGAACTAGAAATTGCACTAAAGCACATTAAAAGCATCACTATTTAAAACATGCACTGAAAACATATGCAATTTTAAAAAGTGAGTGAGACTGCATCAGATTGAAATAAAAGGAAAAGGTCTATCTTATTAAATATTAAATAAATTTCAGATATTCATCTTTAGAACCAGACCTTACTGATCAGGTAGAACATTCAAGTCAGTTAGTCAGGCATCTTTCAAAGCTTGTATGTAATATGTCCCTTATTCTCCCTTGGACAGAGAGAAGCCAAAATAAAGTTAGAAAAATAAATCTACAAAGAGGTAACAAATTATCTCACCTACAATCCTAATAGCTGTTAAATAAAATTGTTAAAGTCTAACAATTAAGCAAAGGGCTCCAACAGAGGATATAATTTTATATGATGAAAGAGTAATTAATGATCTGTTCATTTCTATTTTCTCACCTGCATTTAAATATTATTTTCTGAACAAAGTCTAATGATGTGTTAAAACTAGAATGTTAGCATTACTGAATATTTTGTCATATCTTTATGAAAAAGATAAATATAAGGTAAATATGAGGAGATATGTTTAGACTGATTTGAACATTGTACAATGTCTACATGTACTGAAATATTGTATGGTGCCCAATAATAAGTACAATTTTTTGTGCTTTTTGTGCACCAGTCAAAATAAATTTAATTTAAATAAAAATTATAAAGAATAATTATCAATTTAATAATGACTGTTACTAGTTAATTGAATAGTTACTATATAAACAGCTACTGAGTCACATGCTATACGAGTATCTTATTTCATGCTCAGGACAACCCAATCTTATGATAGAGAAAAGACAGGCTAAGAGAAGCTAAATAACTTGACCAAGTTCATAAATAAATTACTGGATTCGAATTTGAACCAGTCTCCAATTTAAAATCTCTATACTTAAAACACTGTAAATCCTGTTTCTTATTTATCAAGATGTAATTTGTCTTTAAAAATCATTTATCTATTTCCATCTTGCCTAAGTGTATGAATGTTTCCATCTCAGTTTTTAAAGATCTATCTAATTTTAGGTTTAAAATAAAGAACTAAAAGAAATAGATTTCACAAAAAACATGGTAGTTCTAGTTAATAACAATGCACTGTATTCTTGAAAACTGCTGAGAGTACATTTTAAGTGTTGTTACCACAAAAAAACAGTATGTGAAGTAATGTATATGTAAACTAACTTGATAAGTCATTCCATGTGTGTATATATATATACATATATACACATGTATATGCTGCATATTCAAAACAACATATACATGATAGATATGTATGACTTTTAATTGTCAATTTAAATGAATGAATGAATGAAGGCAGGCATTTAAAAGAAAAGAAATAGATGTCAGGGCTAGAAAGAACCTAAAGATGTGTGGTATAGCTACAACATACAGTAACACTGTGAGCTTGCCAGCCACTCTCCTAAGCACATTATGCATAATAAGGTGTTGGTCCTCCAAACACCTCTACCAGGTAGGTTCTACAATATTTTCAATTTTTCTTTTGAGAAAACTGAGGCACGGAGAAGTTTCATAGTTTTCCCAAGACCCCATAGCTACTAAGAGATGGGGCCAAGATTTGAACCCAGGCAGTTTGGTTTCAGAATTCATGTTTCTCCACCTCAACATCCCATTAAATATTAAGTAGAGAAGTCTTTCAGGGTTTATATTAAGGAACACTCTCCTATGAATTTCCTTAATAATCAGATTCTTAGTAAGCAAATTTAACTACTTTTAATTGAAATAAAACCTTTTTGACAACTACATTTATTCATTTTTAAAAATTATATCCATATCACAGAAAACATGGAAAAGAGAAAAAAATTCACCCAGTCTCATCTCACTGTTTAGTGTGTCTCCTTTCTGAATTTTATATGCACCTGTTTTTAATAATCATTATCAGAGTATATACAACTCTGTAGTACATATTTTTCAAATTAATCTTATACAATAGAAGCCTTTCTTAGCCTAATCAGTCTTCATGTATCCTTTCCCCACTTTGTGAGGATTCAAATAAATTCCCTAATCTCTCAAATCTCTCTGAGGTGCCCTCACTTTGACTACTTCTGTTCCCTCCAAACCCTGTACCTTCTCCATGTGGCACAGACATGGAATGAGTAGACTGTGCACCCGAAGATGTAGGAGAGGAAAGGATTTACTAAATCATAAAGTTCTGGGGCCTAAGGAGCCTTTCATATTTTCTAGTCTGCTACACCTGTAACTGATGAAACTGAGGACAAAAAATACATGCTGACATATCAAAGTTAGTGACAGAATTGATACTAAAACAAAGAATCTTGGCTCCTAAGCTGGTGCTTATTCTACATCACCGTTATTGCCATCCAGCCACATACATCAGAGGATGAACAAAATATATTTAAAACTAAGTTCAAAGTCTTTCTTTACCACCCAGTGTTTGGAAGTTTTGCTTTATTCATTCAGTCTTCATATTTTCCAAATTCTAAATAGGTGCAAAAGAATAAAAAAGGACTACTATGTCTATGCAGTATCAACTTTTCATAGTAAGGCCTCAATTTAGAAAATAAAACTATTCCGTTATAATTCAGTACATTAACTGTTATAAAATTGTAATAAATACTATTCCTAAATATTTTTCCCTTAATAAAGTGTCCCAAACTAATAAAGATAAACTATGAGTGTATTTGCTTAGTCTTTTTTTGATGAAGAAAAAAGAGATTATATTCTATGTTTAATTATCTGGCCTCAAACAGTCTTTAAGGGGCTCAGGTATGATACTGAAGTATGCTTTTAAAAGAGAGGGAGAAGACAAGGAAGAAAGAAGGTAGGAGGAGAAGGGTCAAGGAATGGGAGGCAAAGAGGAGGCGGAGGGACAGGGAGAAGGGGGAGGGAGGGAGAGAGAGGAGAAAAGGAAAGAGAGAGAGAGAGAGGAAGAGGGAAGGAGAGAGGAAGGGAGAGATTTGATTCATGACAAATAAAAGAAAATATAGCATGTCAAAGTGTTCCTTCCCTGGAAGAGAATTTGAAAAGGATGCTGAATGAAAAGATGAAGTTTGAGCTTAAAGTTAAACACAAATTTATTACAGGAGAAACCAGAGAAGTATATAACAAGTTATACATTTGTTTTAATGATTAGTAAAAACTACTTTTGAGAAGGTTTTTACCATTATTACCATAATTTGTTATTAATTACTAGCAAATATAATTCTTAATGATTTGGCACAGAGAAAGCATCATGAAGATTCAGGCATTCAGAAAGACAAAGTGGCTTTTTATTTAATCATTTTACTCCAACAACGACGAAGATGTTAATTATTGATAGAGACCCCAGACAGACTTCTCTTCTATAAGCTGTATTTGGAAAAAGAATGTGTCACTGCTTAAAAACCTAGCACACACTTGGCCAGATTTTTTGGCAAGTTTATTAGCAGGATTTCTGTGAAATTCGGATAAGCCAGACAGAGGCACATTTAATCTGGGAAGGCAAACAGGCTTATAATAGGGTCAGGTGAAAGTCAGCTGTCAAATATGATTATTTTACACCAGGGCATGTAGGAAACACTTTCTAAAAGGTAGGTTTTAAATGAGAAATCACAGAGTTGTCCATTTTGGAGAGCTGGACTATCCAAGCAAATTCCACTTAGATATAATTAAGATTTTCCTCTCTTTGGTCATCAGACTGTCCTTAAATTAATTGAGTATCATAAATCTTAGTCAAAAAAGAATGCAACTTTACTAGAATGCAGCAATTTTACTTCGGGAGCAAGTGTGAGGTCTGAACGTTGATGTGTGAAGTCTGTGTAGGTATGGCGCCACGGCCTGCGTGGCCCTGCCTGGGTTCACACACCGTCAAGGCTGCCTAGCCCTCAACCTGTTCTTCCTTCCAGAAGCTGAGCTGTTCTCTCTCCTCTGCAGCAAGTGATTTTCCCTATGCCCTTCCTGCCCTTCTGGCATAAATTATATTGGAGACATTTATTTGCCACCATTTCAAAGTATTTCAATTCATCCTTTCACTAAATAAGTGTAAAAAGAGCTAAGTATGACTAACACAGAGAAATGCAAGATGTATATGTCAATGGTTTTGCTAATATTTTACTTTACCAAATCTAACCTGTGTTACAACTCTTCCTTAGTTATATATTCATAACATTTTATTCACTTTGTACTATAAAATCAGTTGAATGGAGGCTTCTGCTAGATTGTGGTTACAATGCTTCTACATGTAACAACTGAACTCTTTCTTTTTTATAGTTTTAATTGTCAAAATAGTCATTTATTTATTGAGTTCCATTTTATTCTACTTTTCTTTTCACTGAGAAAATAACCTTTGAGTTAGGATAATAACTTCATGTAATAAAATGAAATGCATTTCTGCGTTTCAAATTAATACTGCTACTTAGCCACTAGGTTATGCTAAAGTACAGCCCAAATGTTCAAGAACACGTATATCACCCAGCTATGCACAAAAGCAGGAAATATATTTAAAAGGCAGATGTGAATCACCCAGTCTTTCAAATAGAGCTGGAAATTCATTTAACAAATTTATGTAAGAGTTAGTTTCTATAATTTGTTTTTATGAAATACTCCAGAAGAATGAATGAATCCAATGTTTTGCTAAGTACATGTTTGTGGTAATGCCCAATGGAATAATCATTAGGCTTAATTCATCAAAATTAATGTCTATTTTGATTTGCATGTAGTTAGCTCTACTTAAAAATAACTATATCTACAAGTCATGGACTGATTAGTTATTAGAAACATAAGCTTCAGATAAAATATATTTTACTTTCTCCTTCAAAAAACAGGTGTTTTTTAAAAGACAATAGTTGAAAACCAAAAATCATTTAAATTAAAAAGTTTTTTTACATTAAAATTATACACTATTCCCTGTAAATTATGTTTCGAGACTTAAGTTTCAACTTATAAGTGAAGCTTACTATCACAGCTATGAACTTTGTCTTTAAAACACTGAGGAACGTATTATTATCATTATTCATATTAATATTTACACTTGGCTATACACTGGAAATCACTGAGGATTCAACAGGCCTAAGAAACTTAAAGCTTAGTTAGGAACACATACAAAAATATAGATAATACAGTGCACTCTTGACTTATGAACTCAACTGGTTCCTGAAGAGCTGGTTGTAATTCAAGTTAGTTATAAGTCAATACAGCTAAGATCTGAGTACATGCTATAGATAACAAGAGGCAGATAAATCTTTCATTAACCTACTTTACCCAAGTTGTTCATATGTCAGGCTGGTTGTAACTTGAGGGTCCACTGTATTGATGAAAATATTAAAATGGGGCTATGCAGGGGCTATATATAAATCATAAATAAAATAATACATGTTAAAGATATATTTGTTACCTATATTATTGAAAAAGAGAATAGGTTTATACTACTTAAGTCCCAGAGTATTTTCAAGTCTGATATGTTCCAAAGATAAAAACCAGCAACCTTCCAATTTATTGTTTAATCCACTGAACAATTTTATCTATGAGGTGTTTGTCATACTTTAAAGATGAATTCATCTTTCCTTTAAATTTGACTTGTCTCATTTCAATTATTAATTATCTGTTAATTATTCATTATAGAATGAATTACTGACAGAAAACAATCCAGCCTCAAAGGAAAATGCTATAAATTTATTATTTCTGTTATATCATTGCTTTGCTATATGTTAGAGTACTGAGAAGAAAAGATTAGTTGACTTTCTTTCTCTAGTGTAATTTAAGTGCAGTAAAATCTATGTACAAAATACCTTAGAAAAAGATGAATATAGTTATGCTGTGGGTGAAATCAGGTTTCCCATACGCAGCTAAATATGGGAGTAATATTCAAAATAATTAACATGATTCCCACACAGGCACTGAAAAGACCAACAGATGCTGTGGTAAAGCACCTCTGATGGCCCTGGCCCAGAGCCTTCACCAGTGATAACAGCAACAGTGAAAACTTCATTCTGGTAAATCATTCCTTCTAGTGTGAGCATAAGACAGGTTTTATTTATTTACTGCTATTATGGAATATGATTTTCTTAATTTATGTTTGCTATAGAACATGTAACTTAGCAAAACAGTATCACAGTTATTTTTATTTCTACAGTTTTTCACTCTGCATGCCATAAACTGTAGAGACATCTGAATGCCTGAAAAATGCCTGTTAGTGTCTTTCAGGAATGGGAGATGACATGTGATATGTGGTTGCCATATACAACATTCCTGTTCTGAATCCACTGCAGAAATCTTGAACTTTAGAGAATAAAGTGAGAGACTCTGATATATTCTCTTTAGTGTTTCTTCATCTGTAGTCTTGGATAGAAGTGAACTGCAGAGTCATGACAGGGGTCCTAACTTACTTGAAGAAATGCAATAAAAAGAAATTCTCCTTTAGCATGAAGGATTGATACCCCTCCTCCCCAATCAAGCCTTGTAAAGAGACTGCATGGACCACCTGCATTCTGAATTCAGAAACTACTAGATTATAGCAGAATTTCTTCCCCTGAGACCTAAGGCTTCACTATCAATACTCAGCTTTACTGCTTGTCCAATCTTCATTTCTGAGACAATTTGAAGACCTCAGGAGAATTTCATTGAGTTTGCCATAGATAGATTAAGAGGCACCTTGGCATTATGACAGAGCCCTATTTCTTATTGGGCTATTCATCCAAAAAAACACAGACTGAGTAAAATTGAGTAAAGAAATAAGCGTAGTTCTTGGAACATACTGTGTTCACTTATGCCTAACTCAAAATTCTACTAATCTCTAAGCACTTTAGAGAACTCACAGTCTCTCTAGTCTCAGAGCACTCCACACCTACTCTGCTGAGCTTATCATCATTAGATGAAAGCCCTCCCAGGACTTCTGCCTTGTGCCTTCTGCCTTTGTATATGCTGTGTCATGAAGCTGGAACGCCTTTCCTCCTCATTGTCCACCTGCTGCATCTATCCTTTAAGTTCTGAATACTTCTACAGGCTTGTGATGATACCTCTTGGTTGGAACCAAGAACGTGTTTGCTCGGTACAAGTCTTTGCAGAACTACATGGTGAACAGGTAGATGGCTGAATGAAAGAATTATAAAGATTAAATCCCAGGAATGTCATGTGCATTATGAGGTGAGTCAGACTTTACTTTGCATTAATACATTAAAAATGCCTTAATGTAGACTATACAAAGTACAGTTTCTTTCCTAAGAGCCTACTATCTGAGGTATTTTTCTCTTTGGTGAGACCTGCTCTGACACCGTGTTCTGTTGACTCAAACCAAGGGAACAGTAGAGTATGATCCCAATATACCAATACTGTATTCTCATATCAACTGCAGTATATACATGTTGATTGCCCCTGTCAAAGCCTAACTTTGTTTTCTTTAATGTTTATCCAAACAAACCTCCTTATCTTTTGGGCCATCAGTGACATCTACTGTAACATTTGTGATTTGGCTCCCAAAGCAGCAGACTCTTCTTTACAGGAATAAACATTTTTACTGCAAAGTGTATTGCTTAACTCAGGTGAGACATTTCAACAATAACTCTTCTGTATAGTTAAACAAATGCTCCCATTCTTTCCTAATTCTAATACTCATTCTTTGCAGGGATTTGGCTGTGGTAAATTCTAATGCATTAATATAAGAAAGATCTGGGGTTTTAGGAGCTCATTTTATTCAGGAGTTCAGATCTGTTTCCATCCAAGATAGAAGAGTAAAAGAACCCTGGCCAAGAGGGTGGCCTCAGACCTTGGCGATCCCTGAGGGATGGTCCCGGCCCTTCCTGCTCATCCTGCAGCAGCAGCAGCCCTCTCCACCGTTTAGTTTTCACTCACACTTGGGGTAAACAGTCATATTCCTCTGTCAAAACCCAAGCAACCTGTTAGGTTTAATTGGAACTACCTTTTAGTTTTTACGTATTCTGTGAATGTTGAGCTATTTCTGGGACTTGATTGGCAGGCTTGTTTCAACTAGTACTATATCTGTATTGTGAAGAGTATTTCTTAGAGGTTTCTTCATACATTAGTGTTGTCAGCACAACTGGTACATACTAATAATACAAAGAAGTACCAAAACCTGTCAACATGCAGGCACACAGTTGTATTTATGAAAAACCCAAGTATTTATCTATAAAGAAGTTCACATACTTTAAAAATAATAAACCTATATACATCAGCACATAACAACTTGTATGTGAAAGCCTGATATACTTGTTCTCCCACTAAAATGACAAAAGAGATATGCTGGAACAAAATCCAGTAATTCAAAGGAGAAATGTTCTCAAACACACTCACCCACTATGCTTCATATGTGGTGGTTTATCCATACGCACTGCCAGTTTGATTTTTAAGTCAGAGTCCTGACTATTTTTTGGAACCATCATTCGGTGTAATTCAGCTGACTTAGAGCTATTAGAAGTTGGATATAATATCACCTGTAAAGGATAAAAAGAAAAAGAGAAAATGTACTTAAGTGCATAATACAGTGTCCATGAATTGGAACTGAAATCTTTTCTATATATTTTCCTATTAGAAAAGAGGCTGTCAATGCCCAAGTGTATCTAATAAACCATTTGACTCCCTCCCACTACAGCAGATGGGTTTTCAATATTGATTTATTTGTTTTTGACAAGTATGTGTATTCACATTATGACATAATTAGTTTTCTTCCTGCGTTACTTCATAATGAATTAACAGCAGAACAAAAGAGATTTGAATTGATAGTTGAAACATATTTAAAAGATGCAGTACAAACCCAGGACTATTCTGAACTTTTCAAAGCCAAGAAGTTCGGAAAGAAATATCCTTCGAAATTACAGATAATATGCTTTAAAAAGCCACACCAATTATTGAAGCTGTTCACACATTTGCCTCATATTTTAATATTTTCAGTGAAAAATAGTTTTAAAGAAAATAAACTCAATTAGAGTTGGAAAAGAATGATCACAGCACATTTTCTGCTCTAGAACAATACCAAAGAAAGATTTTTTTTTTCCTAACTACATGTTTTCAAAACTACATAGAGGACATTACAGTGACTGAAAGTAATTGTTTTAAATACAGGTGCCAAGTAATCAAGTGATTATTTTAACACTTCACTTCATTAACCCAATCCAGGAAAGAAAAATCTGCTCTTTACAAGTTAGGTGCCACATAGACAAACCAATGCCCTCTCCCCTTGTTCAGTCTTGACCACATTTAAACACAGCCTACTTGTATATTCAAACTTTAAATTTTTTTTAATGGGAGCCCTGTAGCCTGAAAGACAAAACAAAGATGCAAAGTACAGCAGATCTTAATTTTAACTATTCTTACCTTAAAGCAACAGGAAAACTAAATGAAGTTTATTTATGAATGGAAGTGTTGTAATGCTGCTCACGCATGCTGAAATATTTTTTATGCTGAAATATTTTTAAAGCATACATGACAACTGAATTTGTTGTGTCCTGCCCCCTCCAAATATCTGTTTCTATGTAGTGCAAGTATTCACTGAAGAGTTTAAGCAATTCTCTTTTTTTCTAGGAAAGGCAACATAGCCACAAAAGCTTTTCAAACTATTCTCAACTTGCAAGTGTTAAATATATCTACTACTTTTAGATATTTCTCAAATATATCACTTTGTTGAGTCCAGCATATCTATAGACTCAGGCACATGAAGGCCATCAAACAACAGACTAAATGGCATTTGTAATGTTCTCAAAATTATGATCATACTTTAGAATTAATTCTTTTTGACTGCTAAAAGATCCAGTGGAATACTGGATGGATTCTTTCTTAAGTGACAGTAAAGGGGAAAAAAAGGTTGATAGCTTTGGGCTCAGACCAGTAGACAAAAGGTCATTACCAACTTATAAAGTGACCCCACTCAAGCAAAAATAAAAGTCAAAGACTAAGATAGCTATACATTCTCTACAGCTACAATATTCCCAGCTAATCTGAAAAGCTTTTCCTCTTTTTCCTTACCCATCTTTTTTCAAAATTATTTTGTCATGAGCCACCTGCAGACTTTATCCCTTTTGAATCCTTCCATATTTATATAAAAATTGGTAATGTTCCAATTCTAAAAGTTTTACAATAGAATATATAAATATTTGAAAATTTCTCTTTCTCTAAATACAATAGATTACTAAAGGTCCCAACTAACTAGTTACAGCTGACCTACACATTAAGGATCATCCCAATTCTGAATACCATCATTTCCTTTTATATAATTATTCATTAGTACATGTTTGTGATGCTTAATGATTACTTTCACTGTGGGTGTCTAGTACATGTCACATCTGTTTTTTTGGAATTTTTAATATTTATTGAGTATTCATAAAAAAGCATCAAAACTTTCAACATCAACTGGTTTTTGGTTTACAAAGTCAAAAAAAACCCCATATAAATTCCTATATGAACTACAATGAAAATACCAATAGCAGTCTACAAGAAAAAAATCTTTACTTCAATTATCACATCTAAGGCAGTCTTTACACATGAAAACAGCATGTTTCATACACACATATTGCTTCCACTGACAGCACATGTGCTTATCTTTCATTTCCTACGTGGCAGGCCATTCTTGTCACCTCTCTTCTCTTCCTGTTTTATCAGGAACTTCCTACTGTATTGTACAACACGAACTTACCAGGAAAACGAGAGATCAATAAATAAAATATCAAATATGTACTGGGTGCTTAGAATAGACATCAACATTTTCAGATCAGATGTGTACTTGCTTACAAAATTAAAAGTTAACATCAGAAATAAAAACCTATGTGAACTACAATGTAAATACAAACAAAAGTCTACCACAGAAATGACCTTTGCTTCAACTGTCACAGCCATGGCAGTCTTCACACATGAAAACTGCATGATCTATTCACAAGTATTGCTTATATTGATAGCACATATGTCTTGTTTTCCTGTCCTTTCTTGTAGGGTACAGTTGACATCTTTTTGGTTTTCCTATTCTCGTAGTAGGTCTTTGGGATGCTGCACCTGCCTGTTCACCTATCAGCTCACCAGTGTGCTCCACAATTTTTTTGCCTAATTCCCCAGGCAGAAACACTTTGTTTTTCCTCTGCCATAAACGATCTTCTATGAGTTCCAATCCCAATCCTCCAAGAAAATTTCTCCATGGTATTTTGCAGTTGTTATTTTCTTTGTAGACAATCAAGCTATTTATGCCACACACGTTTAGGATCTAGTAAAACACAACCATTGGCCAATGCTTTGTGTTTCAAGTGACATTATAGCTGCTGCATAACTTATCAACAACATCTACATCTACTCTGTCTTTGGTTTTGTTGTAGAAAGTTTCCATCTTAGGCTTCCAATTTGTTGAAATTTCCCTCTCAATATTTCCATCATGGTGCAATACTGACATCAACAATACCAGTTTGTTTTTCTTTGCCATATACAAGGCCAAAATAAATCTTTCTGAAATCCAAAGACTGTACTATATAATTCTGTTTTGAAACTGCAACATTTCATTTGAAATTTCTGCCTTGTTCCCGTGTACAATTCCTACACTGGTCAATTTGTGCTCTGTTAGCAAATGTAACATCAACTGGAAACTGATAAACCGATTGTTGAATGTCACATTCTGATTAGTTTGGGAGATGGGAGCACCAAGGCTGTTCACAACATCATTTGGTTTACTATTTTATGAATAAGAACCCAGTGGCTGAATTCCAGGATAAATTTCTAAATTGAAAGCATAATGTCTTTGGATCTACAAGGGTATAAATGCCATATTCTGACTCATCACTTTTCCATAAGTCTTTTACATTACTGTGATTACTATGAGAAACCCCTGGTAATTACAGCAGACCTATGAATGTTTTCAGTTCAGCTAGTGAGGTGTCATAATAAATACAATTTTCAATATGACTACTGGTGCATACAGAACATTTTACCTGCATTTCAGACTTTGTGTACTTCACAATATCTTGTAGCATTTTGTTACAATTTCCAACACTGAATGGCAGTGCTGGCATTCTGCCCAATAGGTTTCACCCCCGCCAGATCTTCACTCTATTTTGGGGCCCAGTATTAATACTGAATTGTTCCAGTTGGTTGCATGACCATTCTGCAACATTTCAAATAGTCAAAAATGCACTCACATTGCTGTTTTGTCTTCTGAATCAAGGAGATCTACATTTCCTGTGTCTATATCAGTTGATTGATACAGTAGATGTTGTTGCAGCAACTATAATGTCACTCGAAACACAGTGCTGTTCCATTTCACTGTCACAGGGACTTTGGCTCACATGGCCAATGTCAAAGTCATTTTCATCTTCATCATCCATGCATGAATAATCTGATGATTGACTTTTGACCTCCAAAATCTGCAAATCTGGTTTTTCCTGTGCCACTGTACTCAATCGGGCTACTTCTACCACAAAAATAAAAAGATAACTTTTTCTAAAGTAAATCTTAAAAGCTCAGAAATTTAGCATTTCATGGATAAAACTCACCTGTTACTGCTTTAGAGCTCCACTACACACCTTACTGTTTGTCTGCCAAGTGGGTGAATGCACAGATGGGTTTTTACTTTCCCTAGGTGCAGCTACTATGAATCACACCCACATTCCATTATGATAAAATACATGTTTTCATAACAGAAGAGTGGTGTTGGTGTATTTTACCCCCTGTGGTGCTCAGGTAAGCATACACAAGACTTGTTAGATGGAGGATTAGGTGGTTAAAAGTCCTAGTTTGACACTTTTGCACATGTGCACACACCTTGCCGTTCACTGCACCAAGTGTGTAAACACTAAGATTGTTTCCTGTATCCCCCAGGCACAGTTACTGAGACACACAGCCAGCTACTATTATGCTAAAGTACACATTTTTAGTAGAAAAGTATGGGATGGGTTGTTGTAACCCAATGTTATGCCCTTTTATCAGAATCTGTGGAAGCAGAGCACAGATATCAGAAAAATAATTTTCTTTTATTTTTTTGAGACAGGGTCTCTATGTAGTCTGGCCTTGAACCCCCAATCCTCCTGCCTTAGCCTCCCAAGTGCTGGGATTACAGGTATGCTTCACCATGCCCAGCCAACTCTGGTGATCTTAGTGGATGTCCTCCAAATTTTATCTCAGTTTGGTGAAGTTTAGTCACGTTCAGCAGCTGTGTGACGTGTGGAACATCTGTTGTTAGTTGGCAGCTTCATGGGATAACGTCTGTGTGTTCATCATCTTTATCAGCAGTGTCTTGAGGCTTGGATTTTAAGGTGAAAATCTTCCATAGTTTGCAGTTAGCCGAGACAATGATGCCATCCAATGACTGGAAAACTGCCCCCTTGAATACTTCACTGGTGAACGCTGCCAAGGCAATGCACAGATTGCACCAAATTTTGCGTTTGATCATGAAGAGTGGGATTTTTGCAGAAGAGGGGTTGAGGACAGTTCCTTATGGATCGTTAATAAATAAAGTCTTCTTTTGATGTTGCCTAAATCAGTAATTAGCAATTCAGTAGAGAAGTCTTGTCCCAGGGGTATGTAAATCTGAAGTATAAGAAACCTCTGGATCAGCCCAAGGATTTGCTTATTCTCCTTTGGTACTTGAATTTTGTTTGTATGGCTACCTTCCAAAACAAACACAAAACTTTTAACTTCTTTATCAAACTCCAATTCACAGACGTACTGCCAAGGATCTTCCATTTTGCTCGAGGATTTTTCCTGAGCACTAAAGATTTCAAGAAATGCATCACCCTGGTACTCATTTTTGAACATTCCCACCGGGACCCGGGGCTGGGGGTACAAGGTTCCGGGGCCTCCGGCACGCGCAACTGGGCTCGGACGGCTGCAGTCGCGGGCACCATCCTGGGCCCGCTGCCATGCTGGTGAGGGCGCAGCTGCCTGAGGGCTCCGGCTGCCCGCGGGGAACGACTGCGTAATCTATGTGACAGACGTCGGGCAGTGCGGGCACCGACAACCGCCCTCCTGCCCCTGAGCGGCGGCGCGCCCACCCCTACATGTCACATTTTAATGCTTTCTTTTTACATGCCTTTCCCCTTCACTCACTCTCATTCCTTTATCTCCTGGTCCCCTTCCCATTTGTAGGAGACCTAGCTCCTTGTCTGCTGTTATCTTTTATTTTGTGTTTTACATATACTTTATATTTCTCATATGAGAGATAGCATATGGTATTTAAGTCTGCATGTCTGATTTATTTTATGTAACATGTTTTTAAGGTGCATGCATCCTCCTACAAATGGTTCAAATTCATCTTTCTTTATAGCAGAGTAGTATTCCACTGTGTATAGACTCTTTTCTACCATTCACCTATTGATGGACACAAAGGCTGGTTCCATTATTTGTCTACTATTAATTTTGTTGCTATAAACATTAGTATGCATGTATTGCTATAATATGATATCTAAGTCTTTCAGGAAGATACTTAGAAGGGTAATAGCTCGGTCAAATGGAATTTCTATTTTTAATTTTTTGAGGACTCTCTACAGTGATATCATGTACAGAAATGGACATTTGGATGAATGGAACAGAAAAAGGGATGCAAAAACAGTTCCAGACCCATTCGGCCCCATGATCATTGAAAAGGAAACCAAAAACACACATTGGGAGAAAGATAGCTTCTTTAGCAAATAGTGCTGGAAAAACTGGCCATTCACATGCAGAAGACTAAAGCTGCAGAAGACTCATAGATTTCCCATGTACTAATCTAAAACAAAACAGATCAAAGATCTAAATATTAAAACAGAAACAACCCACTAGAAAAGAATATAGGTAAAATTCTTGAAGTCATAGGGGCAGGCAAGGACTTTCTGAAGAGAATCCCAACTGCACAAGAAATAACATCAAGAATCAACAAATGGCAGTCAGAGGTTTAGCTCAGTGGGGCCAGCGCCTGCCTGGCAAGCACAAGGTCCTGAGTTCGATCCCTGGTTCTGCAAAAAAAAAAAAAGAATCAACAAATGGGATATCAAATTTAAAAACTTCTGCACAGAAATGAAAATAAGCAACAGAGTATAGAGACAACCTACAGAATACCATCATCTCTGATGCATATTCTTTTTCTGACAGGTATTTTGACTAAAGTCAGTGGGAGAATTTATTATTCTTCAACTACACAAATATTTGAGTACATACTATGTGGGATACACATGATGAAAGAATATGAATGGCTCAAGCCCTTCAGGGAGCTCATGGTCTTTTCGTCTTGGAACTATTAGCTCTGATAACATATCACTCTTTCCTATCATCCCTCTATTTTGAGGATATGCAGCAGGTTTCTGTTTTTATTAATTTTGGGATTTACTTACCATTATCTGTTTGGCTTCTCTCTTCTATGTAATGTATAGCTAAATCCTTGTGTAAATTCTGTTATGGCTTAAATCCAGATTCCACACAAAGCCTCATGTGCTCATAGGTGGGACTTTTTGGAGGTGGCTGGGTCATGGGTGTGTGATACTGGATTAGTCCACTCATGGGTTTATAGCTGGCTGTGATGTTGGTAGGTGAAGTCTGGTGGGAACAGGTGGGTCATTGTGGGTGTGGCCTGGAAGGGTATATAGCCCTCCTCCTCCCTTGATCCTTCTGTGCTTCCTGCCTGCTATGCCATGAGCTGTTTCTCCTCTGCCATGGCTCCCTGCCTTGGAGCAGCTGACTATGCACTGAAACCTCTACAAAATGGAAACCAAAATAAACCTCTCCTCCTTTAGAAGGTGTCAGGTGTTTTGTCCCAGCAAGGCAAAAGTGACTAAGACAAGTTACTTCCATTTGAAAGGCCTGGCAAGGTTTGTTTTTTCTGGACAGAATGACCGTAAAGGTGTGAACACTGGTGCACCTAACAAGCAGAAGCCCACAAATAGGAAATCTGTTTCTAAGAGAACTGAACCAGCAAACTTAAATACCTCAAACTCGGTCTTTAAAAAAGATCTGTAAATAGTCTTCAGGCTCCAGAATGCACAAAAAGAAAGTGTTCAGACTCCTGTATGTGATTTAGCTATAAATGATAATGGACAAGAAAGAAGCTCCCAGTGTGCAGAGCTCAAAGGCCCATGGGGAATTCAAGACAAAGGAGCTCTTTACAGATGCACACATAGGTTTAATAAAGAGGTCTTGAATACTTCCAGGGAAGGAGCGTGTCTTCACTGTGCCTGCCTGTCAGGATTTCATTATTGTATTGCATAATTATTACTGTGGATTTCCCATTTTTCAAATTTAAAACTTAATTCTAGCTCTCCTGTGCCTGCTCCACAGCTGCACATTGGGTGTGTGATAGGGCAAGATGGGAAACAAGGGTAAAGTAGTCAGGGAGCATGAATTTCAGCTTATAGTTTGCCAGGCTACCAAAAGCCTCTAAATGTGATATCTGTATTGGACTAGATGAAAGGATGGAAAGGGGGTTTGGGTTGTTTCTGTTCCCCAGTAGAGGTGAATGTATTCTATGTATAAGAGGAAAGGTAACAAACGTATTTGGTATAGAGAGGGGTGAACTATGGCAGATCATCTAACTGCCCAACAGGACTCAGGCATTCACAAGTACAGAACTGTTGCTACTAAGCAGCTGATCAGCTAAGGTCTAATTCCTGCTTCTCTGCTATCAAGAACAGACATGTGTGAGACAAGTAATAGGTATCACTTTGGAGAAAGACTTTTAAGATGAGTAAGATACACCTTCCATATTCCTCTTACTCTTCTATAAG
This sequence comes from Heterocephalus glaber, assembly GCF_053883595.1. Lineage (NCBI taxonomy): Eukaryota > Metazoa > Chordata > Mammalia > Rodentia > Bathyergidae > Heterocephalus > Heterocephalus glaber. The sequence goes on along the minus strand of NW_028258147.1, from coordinate 13,180,565 downwards.
TTGAATGCAGAGCATATCAATGCCAAAAGAAGTAATAGGAGAAACCAGAGCCCTGAATTACCATATGGAAGGAAGGCACCCACCCTCTTGTCTCAAATGCCTATTCTAAACTATTCTATGAGTTGGCACTGTTTTGAACTACTAAAATGTTGTCAATTGCTTGCTATAGCATTTACTAGTCTCTTAACTAGAGTATTAAGACAATGTTTTGCTTTATAAGTTTTTCATGAGTAAATAAGTGCTATAGAATTTATTTTCATGATAAGCAATTTCACGTTAACAGAACTTAGTTCATGTACAAAGAAGTCTGCCTAAGATTGATGGTCAGAATAATTAAAAGATTTAACAGATACAAAAGTTAACCAGATCCATCTGTATCCTCGGTTTATATCAAAATTAAACCACAGCTCTATAAAAAGTTAACTTCTTATATTATTTAGCAAAACATTTTGTTCTTTGCTATTTATTTCACTTAACCTTTATACATTTCTGCTTCTAGTTTATTTTTGTCACTGACACTTGAAAATGTCTTTTCACTTAGCATGACACAAAAATTTTTATGATTTATCTTAAATATAAAGCTAATGTATCTTATTCATAATAAAATGTCAACATTCCATGCAGTCTTTGCTAAGATTTGGTTTAAAAACACAAAAGTGTTTTTTAGGCTTTGTTTAAAATTCTGTCAAATTCAGTAAACATGAAGAACTAAAAAGAAAAGAAATGAAAATATAATTAGAGGTATGTTTAGAGTAATGTGGGGTCCAGAAGGATCTTCCTCTTAAAACATACTTCTAAAACAATTAAATGTACATTTATGCGCTGGTACCTTGCAACTGTTTCTCTTCTATTTGGATATCTTGATTAAAATTAAGCCATTTGCATTTGTGTGTATATCTCTGCAATTGTGTCTATCAGTAGAACTATAGAACCCATGAATTTGAGGCTATTTCTCAAATCTTAACCAGCAAAAACTTGAAAAACAAAAACAAAACAAAAGTATTAAGGTTGGAAAGCAAGAAAAGCAGCAGGGTAAGATAAATAATTTACTGCCTTTTTCTGTAATACCTTCCTAGGGAGATCACTGTTTCCTTTGGAAGTCTTAAAGAATACAAGGCTTACAAGGCAGACACAGGGAGGAGGAGAGAAAGACATGAAGGCTACTAGAATCGACCACATTAACAATGGACCTCAGAAAAAGGCATACAACTGTAATGAAGACATTGTCTCTACTTCCCTAGGTTCTTGGGTCCTTCCCAAGCTTTGTGTGCAGCTCTTCCTTGATCCTTGTACCTACCCTCAGTTTCCCTGGCTTACTACAAAAAGACCTTTAAAAACACAAATTCTGACTGTATTTTCAGCCATGCTAATCCTCTTTTCACATCCTCATAAGCTATAGAGTGAGATACCAAATTTTAAGAGGTAAAACAAAGAAGAGGACTCCATAATTGAATCCGGAAGCCAAGAAGGTAGAAGGAAAGCCAGATGCACATGATGTATCACACTCAAGGGGAGAGTGTTTTGGCGAGTGGCCATCAGCACTAAATAACAAGCAAGAGGTCAGGCATGGTAGGGCCTGAAAGGCTTGTGATTGGTTGAAAAAGAGAGAGAGCTCACTGGTGATTTCACGACAAAGTTTAAGGCACAACTAGGACAGTTTAAAGGTGACACTATTTGATGGATTGAGGAAAACTCAAAGGTTAAGTGAAGTCAAGATCAGGCAAGTTAGGGAAGCAATATTACTTCAGTTAGATAATTCACTAAGTGCACAGGCAGGCAAGGTGAGAGCACAGCTTGCTGGTAGGCTGAAGAGGAAAACGGATGCCTACGGGACCAGAAAAGTAGACTAAGAATACACTGGAAAACAAGGCTTTTCCTGAGTTTGTGTATGCTATCCTATAAATAAAAAAGAATCAAAAGATGCTGTTAAACCAGGGAAGGAAAGAATGTAATTTTTATACTCTTGAGTAAGTAACCCCCTCTCTCCAGCTGTATACATCCTAGAGAGAAGTCATGTGACTCATTGTGTGGTCAAGTGTTTTCATACCCAACTACAAGATGAATTGGTCTTAAAATGCATCTTTGAAACAGAAAAAGAAGGGACTAAAAATGTTACTAGCTGAAGTCATGTTTCAGTTTTTGATTAAGGATCTTTTCTGCTGACAAACATGTCCTCGAGACAAAGGGTGTTTCAAGCAAATGACCGAGGCAACAAAACATCTCTGCAGTTAAGGAGAACCTGATTCTATGAGAAACTTTGACTTTTGGGTTCAGTTGACATTTATCTTTCTTATTCTACTGACAGAGACTTGTAGCTAATAAAGCCTCATGATGACCATTCTTTGTCAACCTTTCAAGAATGTGCTTTGAGTGCTAAGGACCTTGAAACTGTACATATTGTCAAAGAACTCTCTGAACTTCCTTCATTTCATAAATATTTAGAGATGCAAATAACTAGCACACATTTTCTCCAATATTGGAGCTCCAATAGCATGAGCAGATGATTTGGATGATTTTCTAAGAGAAATCTACATCCCCCCTTAGTAACATTTTCTAGTATTTTCATACACTTGAGCTTGCTTAAATTCTTTCCCTTTTGATTTAATATCACTGCTTCCTATCATACTTAGTTGAAACAAAGAACACCTGCTTACTCTAACACAATTCTCTTCTGTGTTCTGAAAGATTAACATTAAGTCTTCTGTCAACCTTATTGTCCACAGGCTAAATCCACTTCCTTTTATATTCAACCATGGAAAGAACTGTGGGATTTACAATATGCAAATGATTAAACTCCCAACCCCTTACCAAATGAGTACTTGGCCTAACAGAGAAATACATATCCACTTTCCTCTACAATATATTTGTTTTTTCATAGAAAATACCTTTTGAAAGAAAAATGAAACAAAAAAACAACAAAAAGAAAATATTGTCTTACTTACAGGGGTTTCCTTTCCATTAGCTTGTTAAAAGACAGAGATTAAGTGCCTTGTGATTTATAAGACAGGAGGTTGAGGATGAGGCAAGAAAAAAAAATTAAGATGTATAAACTTTTCCCCAATTTTTTTCTGACATGTCTACTTAACAATGAACCATTGTATGAGGGGCACATGGCATGCATGTAGCAGAGAATGCTTCATCAGGGCTAGGAACACTGTGGTCAAAAAGGAAATTCATCTGTGACACACAGGCTAAGTTAGCCAGTATCTTTCAGCCACTTTTCCCCATATGACTGAAATTGTATATATCTAAGGTATACAGTGTGATGTACTGACATATATAGTAACTAGTGCAGTAAAGCTAATATACCTATCTCTTCACATTACAAACATTTTTGTTTCCTTTTAAAATTTTATTTTAAATTGACAAATAATAATGTGTATTTACAGAGTAAACAATGGAATACTATATAGCCTTGAAAATGAAGTTCTATTATTTGGAGCAGCATGGATTAAACACTTAAACATCATTTTAAGTGAAATAAACTAGGAACAGGAAGACATATACCACAAGATCTAACTTACATATGGAATCTAAAATAGTCCATCTCATGTAAATAAAGAGTAGAGAAGTGGTTACTAGAGTCTGGAGAAAAAGGAAGAGGGGTAGAAAGAAAAGATATTGATCAAAGAGTACAAAGTTTGAGTTCAATTATTTTAAATATCTAAGAGATTCTTTGTTTTCAATAGTACATGAATACATACATGTTGGCAGTACACAATGTTTACATTCCTTGTGTAGAGTTGGTACATATACATAACACATCCCAATTCCTTTTTTCATCCCCTTTCCCTACACACTCCATTTCTTGATCCTCTTTGAATTTGAGAAAAATCTATCTCCTCTACTTCCTATTATCTATATTTTACTTTGCTTCATATTTAGAATTTAGGTTTTTTATATAAGAGAACCACGGTATATTTAAACTTCTATGTCTGGTTTATTTCATTTAACATTATGATCTTAAGGCGCATCCACTTTCCTATAAATGACTCAAGTTTATTTTTCCTTACGGCAGAGTAGCACCCAATTGTGTGTAAATAGCACATTTTCTTTGTACATTTATCTGTTGATGGATATATAGGCCACTTCCAAGATTTAATTATAAATTATGCTGCTATAGACATAGGTATGCACATATCACTGAAACATGATGACTTTAACTCCTTTGGGAAGATTCCTAGAAGGGGTATAGCTAGGTCAAGTGGAATTTCTAATTTTAGCTTTTTGTGGAATATCCATCCTGATTTCCATAGTGATAGTACTAGTTTACATTCTCAGCAGCAGCATCACTAGCATTTATTGTTACTTGGGTTTTTTTTTTTTTTCCACGAAGTTTACTGGTACATTTTAGGTATACAATACAGTTACATTCATCATTGGAGATATGCACCTTTACATACTCTCTTGGTTCTTATATTTTCCCCATTCCAGTGCCCTCCCTATTTATAAAGACTTTGTTTTCATTTTTTAATTTTCTCATATTAATTCCATTCCCTTCTTTCCTTTCCCCTACCCCTCCTACTTCCCCCTCCCCTTTGCCCCTTTTCTTCCTATTTCACATTATCTATTATACCTTTTAATCCTTATTTACACTTTCAGTTTCTCACACCAGAGAAACTATTCAGTATTTACACTTGTGTGTCCTATTTATTTCACTCAAGAGTATTGCCTCAATGTGCATCCATTTAGCAATAAATGTCTCTAATTTCTCATTTTTGATGGCTGAGTAGTACTGCACTTTATAAAAACACCACATTTTCTTGATGCAGTCTCCAGTTGATGGGCATTTGGCTGTTTCCAAGTTTTGGCTATTACAAATTGTGGTGCTATGAGTATGGGTGCACATATATGACTGTGGTATGATTCTTTTAATTATTTGGGGAAGATACCCAGCAGGGGACTAGCTGGGTCAAATGGGACTTCCAGTCCTAGTTCTTTAAGGTATCTCCATATTGATTTCCACAGTGGTTGCACCAGTCTACACTCCCACCAGCAGTGGAACAGGGTTCCTCTTTCCCCCACAGCCCTGCCAGCATTTGTTATTGGTTGATTTCATGAGAGCAGCCATTCTTTCTGGGGTGAGGTGGAATCTCACTGATGTTTTCATTTCCATCTCTCATATGACCAGTGATGTTAACATTTTTTTCATACGTTTATTTGCTATTTCTACTTCTTTGTGTGACAAATGCCTGTTTGTTTCAGATGCCCATTTTCGGATCTGTTCTTTAAATTTGGGAGGTCTGATCTTTTTAAGTTCTTTATACATTCGAGATAGTAGACCTTTGTCTGAAAGACCGCTGGTAAAAATTTTTTCCCACATTGTGGGTTGTCTCTTCACACTGCTGGTGGTTTCTCTTGCTGTCCAGAAGCTTTTTAGTAAAAAGAGATCCCACTTGTTGATTATTTGTGCTAGTTCACAGGCAACTGAGGTTTTGTTTATAAAGTTTTTTCCTACCCCAATGTCTTCAAGAGTTCCACCTAACCTCTGTTCCAGCCAGTTTAGTGTTTCTGTTTTTATATTTAGATCTTCAATCCATTTTGATTTTAGTTTAGTGCATGGTGAGAGATATAGGTCTAGTTTTAGTCTTTGGCAAGTTGAAACCCAATTTCTCCAGCAGCATTTATTAAAGAGGCTATCTTTCCTCCAGTGAGGGTGTTTGGCTCCTTTGTCAAAGATGAGGTGGCTGACTGTGTCTGGAGTTGTTTCTGCATCTTCTAATCTGTTCCACTGGTCTTTAGGTCTGTTTCTTTGCCAGTATCACCCTGTTTTTATCATGGTAGCTTTGCAGAAGAGTTTCAAAAAGGGGGTTGTGATACCCCCTGCCATGTCTCTGTTACCTAAAATTGCTTTTGCTATTTTAGGTCTCTTCTTGTTCCAAACAAATTTTTGGATGGTTTTCTCAAGGTCCATGAAGTATGCTGCTGGGATTTCAATTGGGACTGCACTGAATCTATATAGCAATTTTGGAAGTATGGCCATTTTCACTATGTTGATCCTTCCTCCCCAGGAGCAAGGGATGTCTTTCCATTTTCAGATATCCCCTTCAATATCTTTTTTCAAAGTGCTACAGTTTTCCGAGAAGAGGTCTTTGATTTCTTTCATTAGGTTGATTCCTAGGCATTTCAGTTTTTTGGATGCTATTGTGAAAGGAATTGTTTGCCCTATTTCTCTCTCAGTGACTCTGTTGTTCATGTAGAGGAAAACTATTGATTTTTGTGGTTGATCTTGTATCCAGTTACTTTACTGAATTTGGATATTAAGTCTAGAAGACTTTTGGTTGAGTTCTTGGGGTCTTCTATGTACAGTATCATGTCATCTGCAAATAATGACAATTTGACTTCATTTCCTATCGTTATTCCTTTATGTCTTTCCCTTGTCTCATGGCTGTGGCTAATGTTTCCAAAACTATATTGAACGGGAGTGGTGACAGTGGACATCCTTGTCTTGTTCCTGATTTTAGTGTGAAGGATTTCAGTTTTTGACCATTTAGTATGACACTGGCTGTTGGTTTTTCATAGATGGCTTTTATCAGATTGAGAAAGAGACCACCTACTGGAATCTTTTGTAGGGTTTTTATCATAAATGCATGTTGGATTTTGTCAAATGCTTTTTCTGCATCTGTTGAGATGATCATATGGTTTTTGTCCTTGGCTCTATTGATATAGTGTATTACATTGATTGATTTGCATATGTTGAACCATCCCTGCATCCCTGAGATGAATCCCACTTGATCAGGATGTATGGTCTTCTTGATGATCTTCTGCATTCTGTTTGCCAGTATCTTATTAAGGATTTTTGCATCTATGTTCATTAGTGAGATTGGCCTATAGTTCTCTTTTTCAGGTGGGTCTTTCTCTGCTCTGGGGATCAAGGTGATGCTTGCTTCCAGGAATGAATTTGAGAGTATTGCTTCCCTTTCAATTTCGTTGAAGAGTTTAAACAGTAGTAGCAGTAGTTTTTCTCTAAATGTCTTGTAGAATTCACCGGTGAAGCCATCAGGACCCGTGCTTCACTTGGTTGGTAAGTTTTTAATTACATTTTCAATTTCATTGGTTGATATTGGGTTGTTCAGAATTTTTAGGTCTTCTTCGTTCAACTTGGGTAATTCATATGTATCTAGGAATCTGTCCATTTCTTCTGTGCTGTCCATCTTATTGGTGAATAGGTTCTTGAAGGAGGTATTGATGATTCTCTGGATTTCTGCTGGATCTGTTATAATTTCACCCTTTTCTTTCCTAATTGCATGGATTTGGGCCTTTTCTTTCTTTTTTCTGATAAGGTTGGCTAAGGGTTTGTCAATTTTGTTTATTCTTTCAAAGAACCAACTCTTGGCTTCATTGTTTTTTTATATTGTTTTCTTAGTCTCCATTGCATTGATTTCTGCCCTGATCTTTATAATTTCCTCCCTTTTATGAAGTTTGGGTTTGTCCTGCTCTTCTCTTTCTAGAAGCTTGAGGTTCAGCATCAGGTTGTTTAATTGGGCTCCCTTTGTTTTCCTAATATGAGTATTCACGGCTATGAATTTCCCTCGTAAGACTGCTTTCATTGTGTCCCATAGATTCTGATATGTTGTATTGTCATTGTCATTTATTTGAAGAACTGTCTGATTTCTTTAATTTCCTGTGTGATCCATTGGTTATTCAGAAGTGTGTTGTTCAATTTCCACGTGTTTATGAAGTATTGGCAGTTTCTTTTACTGTTGACCTCCAATTTCATCACACTATGGTCTGATAATATACAGGGGATGACTTCAATTCCTTTGCACTTACCTAAATATATTCTATGATCTAGTATGTGGTCTATTTTGGAGAATGGCCAGTGTGCAGCTGAAAAGAATGTGTATTCTGATTTTGTGGGGTGGAAGACTCTGTAAACATCTGTTAAGTTCATTTGTTCAAGAGTTCGATTGAGTTCTAGTATTTCATTACTTATTTTTAGTCTAGTTGATCTATTTGTGACAGTGGGGTGTTGAGGTCCCCCACTACAATTATATTAGTGCTTATATGGTTTTTCATGTCCATTAGTATTTGTTTTATATAGTTGGGCGCACTAGTGTTTGGTGCAGAGATAATTATGATTGTCATCTCTTCCTCTTGGATTGTTCCCTGTACAAGGATATAGCATCCTTCTTTGTCTCTCTTAATCTGTGTGGGCTTGAAATCCACTTGGTCTGCAAAGAAGAGAGCTACCCCTGCTTTTTTTGGGGTTCCTGTCACATGGAGTATTGTTTTCCACCTTTTGCCTTTCAGTCTATGAGTTTCTTTTTGAATTGTGTTTCTTGTATGCAGCATATTGTTGGATCTAGCTTCTTGACCCATTCTGCCAGTCTATTTCTTTTGATTGGTGAATTGAGACCATTAGCATTAATGGTTATAACTGATATGTATTGAGTTATCATTGTCATGACTTTTTCTTTTTGTTAGATCCTCCCCTTTGCTTTTAATTTCTTGTTGTGCCCAGTGCATTTATTCTGCTGGGCTTCCAGGGGTTGTGATCCTTGTTGTCTTTTCCTAGGATTTTGTCTAAAATTTTTTGGAGTACTGGTTTAGTATTCATGAAATTCCTAAGGTGCTCTTTGTCATGAAAATATCTGATTTCATCATCAATTTTGAAAGATAGTTTTGCAGGGTACATCAATCTGGGTTGGAGGCTGTTTTCTTTTAGGGCTTAGAATATGTCACTCCAAGCTCTTCTTGCTTTGATGGTTTGTGTTGAGAAGTCTGCTTTGATTCTGATGGGCTTTCCTTTGTATGTGATTTGTTTCTTTTCTCTAACTACTTGTAGAATTTTGTTCTTCTGTTGGCTTTCTGGAATCTTATATGCCTATGTGTAGATGTTTTTTGATCAAGGCTAGTTGGAGTCCTATATGCCTCACTTATCTATATGTCAAGTTCTTTTCCCCTGCTTGGGAAGTTTTCTCCCATCACTTCTGAGAACACTTTTTTTAATGTCATCTGTACTCTGACCTGTTTCTTCATTGACTCCAATCAGTCTTACGTTATTTTTCTTTGCATCATCTAGCAGCTGCTGGATTGATTTCTTGTGGTCCCTTACAACTTTAAAGAATTTTTTCTTTTCCTGGTCACTAATTGCAATCTTATCTTCTATATCTGAAATTCTGTCTTCACACTGGCACATTGATGCATAGACTTTCAATGGAGTTTTTAATCTCCTGGAAATCTGTTTGCATCTATTTTATGGATTCAATTTTTTCCTATGTTGTCATTCCTTCATGTTGCTCAGCTCCTGTATTTTTTTAAATCTGTATCCTCTCTAGATTTATTAATCATGTCTTGCACTATGGGCAAAATCTTTGCTGTTATGTGAGAAATTATTTCTTACTTCATTTTTTCCAGATCCTCTTTCGTTGCTAGTTCAGGGAGTCCAGGTGGTTGAGTATCAGAGTGTCCCATCTCGTTTCCCTTTGGGGTTGCTGTAGGTGATCTGGAAATCTGGTTTTGAGGCTTGTTTACCTGTCTTCTCACTTTGACAGTGGGGTGGGGGGATCCTGGGAGCTGCAGCATGCCCACCTGGAAGTCTCCTCTGGGCTGGGAGCCACAGCACACCTACTTGGAAGTCTCTTCTGGACTAGAGCTGCAGCACACCTACCCAGAGGCCTTCTCTATGGTGGGAGCCATGGCACACCCACTGAGAAGCCTCCTCTAAGCTGGGAGTCATGGCACGCCTACCCAGAATCCTCTTCCTGGCCAGGAGCCATGGCACGCTGACCCAGAGGCCTCCTCTTGGCTGGGAGCTGTGGCACACCAACCCGGAATCCTCCTCCTGATGTTTCAGTTTTTGATGATGGGCATCCTTCTGGAGTGACATGGAATCTCAGTGCTATTTTCATTTGCATTTCTCTAATGGCTGATGGTGTTGAGCATTTCTTCATGTGTTTATTGGTCATTTTACTTCTTCTAAGAAAAGTCTATTTCACTTGTCCATTTTTTTATTGGGTCTTTTATTTGGAGGAGTGAGTTGTATATGTATTCTAGACATTAGTTCTCTTTTATTTTTGGAGGGGGTCAAAATTTTTTGAGTTGTTTATGTATCCTGGATATTAGTCTTGCCTGAGAAAAAGCTCGCATAAATTTTACCCATTCTGTGCTTGCCTTTTCATTCTGTTGTTTGTTTTGCTATGAAGAAGCTTTTTAATTTGATACGATCCCATTTGTAGATTCTTGGTACTATTTCTTGTACAACTGGGATTCTGTTCAGAAAGTTCCTGCCTACTCCTGTGACCTCAAGAGTTAAGCCTATTTTATCTTCCAGCATGTTGAATGTTTAACATTTAGTTATTTGATAATCTGATTTTAGTTTAGTACATGATGAGAAATACGGGTCTACATCCAATCTTCTGAATATGGAAAACCAGTTTTCCCAACACCATTTATTAAAGACACTATTTTTCCTCCACTGTATGTTTTTGGCTCCTTTTTCAAATCTCAAGTATCTGAAAGTGTTGGGTTGTTTCTACATCCCCTATTCTGTTCCACTGATCTACACGTCTGTTTTTGTCCCACTACTATGCTGTTTTATAATTGGTGCTTTGTAATATTACTTCTTATCCAAGATTGTGATGCCCTCCACTTTGCTGTTGTTACCCAGGACTGGTTTTGCTATTCTCAGTCTGTTCTGGTTGCATATGAATGTTAGGATTGTTTTCTAGATTCTTAACCCTTATTCTCCTTATACCCTGTTGAACAGACTCAAAACAAATCCTGGTTCTTTGGAAAGATAAATGGATAGATGGATGCTTTAAAAAATTAAAAATAAAAATAAATTTCTAATATGGATGCTTTATTGAAACTAAAAAGAGGTTTACCAAATAAAGTAGTGGCAAAATTTGATAACACAAAATGACAATAATAAATTCAAGAATTTACATGCCATTTATTTATCATTATTTAAAAATTTATAGAAGTTTCATCCTTCCATTTCTGTAATGTATAGGTAGAATACTGCCCTCCCAAAGTTACTCTTGTCCTAATTCCCAGCACATGTAAATCTGTTACCTTAAATGGCAAAGAGAAGTTAAGACATCAGGCAGGATTAAGGAGACTGTTCCACATTATCAAGCTGGGCCATCTGTACTCACAAATTATCTTAAGAGAGAAGAGGAGGTAAAAGGAATAAAGATAGGAAATGAAGAAGTCATACTGTCATTATTTGCACATGACATGATACTCTACATAGAAGACTCCAAGAATGCCACCAAAAGTCTTCTAGGCTTAATAACCAAATTTAGTAGAGTAGCTGGATACACGTCTGCACACAAAAATCAATAGCTTTCCTCTACATGAACAACAGACTCACTGAGAGAGAAATAGGGCAAACAATTCCTTGCACATCAGCATCCAAAAAACTGAAATACCTGGGAATCAACGTAACAAAAGAAATCAAAGACCTCTTCTCTGAAAACTATAGCACTCTGAAAAGAGAGACTGAAAACGATATCAGAAAATGGAAAGACATTCCTTGCTCCTGGATAGGAAAAATCAACATAGTGAAAATGGCCATACTTCCAAATGCAATCCCAATTGAAATCCCAGAAGCATACTTCAAGGACCTTGAGTAAACAATCCATAAATTCGTTTGGAACAAGAAGAGACCTAGAATAGCAAAAGCAATTCTAGGCAAGAGAGACATGGTAGGGGGTATCGCAACCCCCATCTTGAAACTATACTACAAAGCTACTGTGATAAAAACATCATGGTACTGGCAAAAAAAAACCAGATCTGAGGACCAGGGGAAAAGAATAGAAGATGCAGAAACAATGCCAGACACAGTCGGCCAGCTCATCTTCGACAAAGGAGCCAAACACCCTCACTGGAGGAAAGATAGCCTCTTTAATAAATGGTGCTGGAAAAACTGGGTTTCAACTTGCCAAAGATTAAAACTAGACCTATATCTCTCACCATGCACTAAACTAAAATTGAAAAGGATTAAAGATCTAAATATTAAAACAGAAACATTGAACTGGCTGGAAGAGAGGTTGGGTAGAACTCTTGAAGACATTGGTGTAGGAAAAGATTTTATGAACAAAACCTCAGTTGCTCATGAACTAGCACAAACAATCAACAAGTGGGATCTCTTCTTATTAAAAAGCTTCTGCACAGCAAGAGAAACCATCAGCAGTGTGAAGAGACAACCCACAATGTGGGAAAAAATCTTCACCTGCTGTTCCTCAGACAAAGGCCTACTATCTCGAATCTATAAAAAACTTTAAAAGATCAGACCTCCTAAATTTAAAGAACAGATCTGAAAATGGGCATCTGAAATGAACAGACATTTGTCAGACAAAGAAGTAGAAATAGCAAATAAATATATGAAAAAATGTTCAATATCACTGGTCCTTTGAGAGATGCAAATGAAAACAATGCTGAGATTCTACCTCACCCCAGAAAGAATGGCTGCTCTCATGAAATCAACCAATAACAAATGCTGGCGGGGCTGTGGGGAAAGAGGAACCCTGCTCCACTGCTGGTGGGAGTGTAGACTGGTGCAGCCACTGTGGAAATCAGTATGGAGATACCTCAAAGAACTAGGACTGGAAGTCTCATTTGACCCAGCTATTCCCCTGCTGGGTATCTTCCCGAAAGAATTAAAAGAATCATACCACAGTGTTATATGTGCACCCATGTTCAGAGCACCACAATTTGTAATAGCTAAAACTTGGAAGCAGCCCAATTGCCCATCAACTGTATACTGGATAAAGAAAATGTGTTTTTTGAAAATAAAATGGAGTACTACTCAGCCATAAAAAATGAAAAATTAGAGACATTTATAGCTAAATGGATGCACATTGAGGCCATACTCTAAGCAAAATAAATAGGACACACGTGTAAATACTGAATTGTTTCTCTGGTGTGAGAAACTGAAAGTGTAAATAAGGACTAAAAGGTATAACAGATAACATGAAATAGGAAGAAAAGGGGCAAAGGGGAAGGGGAAGGGGAAGTGGGAGGGGTAGGGGAAAGGAAAGAAGGGAATGGAATTAATATGAGAAAAGGAAAAAATGGGAATAAAGTCTTTGCAAATAGGGAGGGATGGAGGGGTTGAAGGGAGGGCAGGGGAATGGGGAAAAAATAAGAACCAAGAGAGATTATGTAAAGGTACAAATTCCCAATAATAAATGTCAGCATATGGTATACCTAAAATGTATGAATAAAATCAATGAATTAAAAAAAAACTAACTAGTAACAGGAACGGTGTCTTCAAAAAAAATACAAGTGTATTAGAAGAAATGTAGGATGGAGGTCAGTCTCAGCTGCAAGTGAAGCTGTCTCAAAAAAAGAGGGAAAGGGGTCCGGGGACTTAGCTCATTGGTGCTGTCGTGCCTGCCTCGCAAGCACAAGGTCCTGAGTTTGATCTCCGGCACTGGAAGAAAAAAAAAGAGGAGAGACAAGTTCTCTTTAGAGTTAACTCCAAGAACAGTTTGTGGGCTGGGGATTTAGCTCAGCAGTTTCGCCGCCTGCTGTGTAACCCGCAAGGGCGCAAGTTTGATCCCAGGTACCAAAAAAAAAAAAAAAAAAAGAGGGAAAGGAGAAAAAAAATGGTGGAAATTTAAGTAAAAAAGTAGAACAAGGTGCATCTCCTGTCAGAGGCCTATGTGTGGACACAGTGGCTCTAATCCAGTAGCAACCTGCTTAACACCCTCTCTAGTCATCACCCTCTCCCACTCCCAGCTCCAGATAACCATTAATTTAATTTCTATCTTTCCAGATGCCTTTTTGGGACATTTAATATAGGGAGAATCACATGAAAGAACATGTGGGGTGAGAAAAACACTGTAGAACTGAGGTATCTTTCTACTTGCTACAGTAATGCTTGAGTATCTGCATTTATTAAAAAAATGATTAAACTTTACACATAAGTCAGGACTCTATGATCTGTTATGACATATCTTAGTAAAATTTTTAAAGACAATAAATTTTTGCAAATATAAATTTTTATTAATAATAATCATCATGCTAGTCAATAGATCTCTGGAACTTACTCATCCCAACTGAAATTTTGTAACCTCTGACCAATCTCTCCCTATTCCATACTCCCTACAAGCCCAAGTCATTGGTAATCATTCTATTCAGTATTTCTGTGAGTTTGACTTTTTCAGGTTTTTTGTTTTGTTTTGTTTTGTTTTTTTGGTACCAGGGATCAAACTCATGACCTTGTGCTTGAGAGCCAGGTGCGGTGCCACTGAGCTAAATCCCCAGCCCATTTTTCAGGTTTTTTATGGCTTATTTCACTTAGAGTAATGTCCAGGTTCATTAATGTTGCTGAATATAACAAGATTTCCTTGTCTTTTAAGGATGAATAACATTCCATTTTACATATGAAAAAAATGTTCAACATCATTAATTATCACAGAAATCCAATTTAAAACCACAATCTCTGTCATGTCACACCTGTTAAAATGCCTATTATCAGAAAGACAAAAGATAAATGTTGGCAAGATTTTGGAGAAAGAACTCCTGTGCTTTGTTGGTAGGAAGGCAGTTAGTAAACCATTAAGGAAAACAATGTAGCAGCTCCTCAAAAAGTTAAAGCAGAACTACATGTGATTCAGCAATCCCATTTCCAGGTATATACACAAAGGGAAGGAAATTAGTATGTTCAAGAGACATCTACAGACTCATAGTCATTGCAGCATTCATAATAGCTAAGATACAGAATGAGCCTTGTCCCCCGACAGATCAATGGATAAAATGAGTGAGATTTTCCTTAAAAAAGTGGCTTTGGATAATTTCAAGATGCAGAGTTTTTTTTTTTTAATTAATGCAATAACCAAAGGAAGAAGAAACCTGAGGATGTTCCAACCTGCTTTTATTATAAGTAGGATACAGATGAAACATACTACACTCTATTACTAGGATCCAAATTAAGCATCACTCCACAATCACTGCTTTACATTATAACTTGATAGGGATTTTAGGCATTCAAGCAAAAAGCAATTCTTTTCTACCACAACTGAGCATAGGAGAAATGAAAATGAATTAGACAAACTTTAGGAAATTCATTCACTTGTTCATCCATCCTTCTAACATTCACTGGATAGGTATCTGTGAGTCACAAACTGCTAGAAAGATGCAACTGCCAAAATGGATGATATGTCCTAGGCCTCTTCCTCTGAGGGATGATAATACACTTAGTGCCACTATAAACATAAAGAATTTATTTTCCCTCTCTGTGTCATCATTTCTTTATCTGGAAAATGATGAAACTGGATAAATAAGAACAGCATCTTTTTAACTCCAAATTCCAGTAACTAATAAACAAAAATGGCTGGAAGCAACAATTGTTTCCTAAGTAGTTATAGATAAAATATCACATTGATATATAAAAATTAAAATAATCCATTTACTAGATTTCCTTAAAAATTCAGCTGAATACAAAATTTGTTTCATTTACTTAGGAAGCAGATTTTGCAGCTAATTCAGTCCCATCAATATCTTTAGAAGTAAATAACTTCCAACTACCTACTATTCCCCCTTAGCTTTTAATTTCCCCAAGAAGAAACCCAGTGACTACTCTGGCTGCCATTTGTTTTGGTGGCTCTAGAAGCTACAAATTTTAACCTTATTTTTATGCATATATGCAAAATATTACTATCCTTGTACTCAATATCATATTTTTCTTTCCTAAATCAATTTTGATTTTGTTCAAAACAATAATAAGGCAAGATAAAAATAAACTCTAAGAATCTAAGAGTTTCAGGCATTAAAATGTTTAAAAGATTTTAAAAAATACAGAATAATCAACGATAAATATGCTAAGAGAAAAGCAAGCCATGTACACTAAAAACCCTGATAAGACATATATATGAAAAATTAAATAAGACCTAAATAAGTGAAGAGCTATACTGTGTTCATTGAGAAGACTCGATTTTGCTAAAATGTCTATTTATCCCTGTATTGGCCAGTTTTATATTACTAGGACTGAATACTTAACACCTCAAACTCAAAAGAGGAGAGGTTTAATTTAGTTCAAGGTTTCAGAGGTTTCGTCTATGGTCAGCGGGCTCCACGGCAGAAATATCATGACACAAGTTCAGGGTGGAGCAAAGTGTCTCACTGCATAAGGGGAAGCAGAGCATGGGGAAGAATAGCGAAGACAAAGGGGCCGGAGACAGATACAACTCTGAAGTTCATGCCCCATGGCCCAACCAGAAATACCCAGAACTACGCGTTACCAAACTCTTAAGCCAATCAAGTGGACAAGATTTGCCATCACACTCCAAACTGAACTACAGATTCAATTCAATCAAAATCAAAATCATTACTGTCCCCTTTCTTTTTTTAGAAATACATGATCTCATATTCTAAAATTCATTAGACCAAGGCAAGGATGTCAAATACAGGCAGGGAGGGAAGAAGGGAAAGAAGGAAAGAAGAGAGAGACAGGAAAAGGGAGGCACTCTCATTATCTGATTTCAAGACTTAGATAAAACTAAAGTAATCCCGGCAGTATGATATTGGCATCAAGACAGGAAAATAGATCAATGCGTCAGAATAAAGTGTTCAAGAATCACAGATAGATGAGACAGTTTTGATTTTTCAACACACAAGGTAATGAAATTTACTGTAAAAAGTCTTTTCAACAAACTGTGCTAGAATAATTTATTAATATGCAAAACTTACGAGCTTTGATCGATATGTAATTCTACACACAAAAATAAACAAAAATTAGAGAACCTAAGTATAAAATCTGATACAAAAAATTTGTAAGTAAACAGGAGAATTCCTACTCTGAGTTTGGAAAAGATTTCTTAGATACAGTACCAAGAGCAAGAGCCATGAAAGGAAAAATCAATAAACTGAACTTTATCAAAATTATAAATTTCTGCTCTTTCAAATGCACTGGGAAGATGATGAAAAGACAAGCCAAGACTGGGAGAAAAATATTTATATGATATAATCTGGCAAAGGAGGTATAAACACTGAATTATGATCTTTGAAAACTCAAAAATAAGAAAATAAGCAATTCAATTAAAAACTGAGGAAAATACTGGAACAGATTCATCAAAAAATAGGTACAGATGGCAGGTATGCACATAAAAAGATGTTCCACATCATTATCTAAATTTTAGGAAAGTGCAAATTAGAACAACAATACAATAACATTATATTAGAAATAAGGAATTAGTGCAGTGTATACACCTAACATTTGTTCCATCTGGGACAGAGGAAGTCCTCTATTATTCCAAGGAAATAGTGAAATGTCAGCTTCTGCTACATTAATCACCTACAGGGAACCACCCAAGGAGGATGGCTATTTATATCTTGCTCGGCCCCTTTCAGTGTTGAGAAGGTAGGAAATATTTTCCAGTGCCTCTGCCTTGAGCATCCCTGCTAACTTCTCAGAGAATAGCAGTAACCTTGCTGGTGAACAAGTGAAAGATGGCTGTCATTGGCTCTCCTTTCCTTCAAAGTCAGAACAAGTCATCGCCTGTAACATCTCAGAGCACAATTTTTGTGAGCCAGACATAGCTACTCCTAGGAAAAAATATTTAGAAAGAATTTGTTCCACATATGAATTATTTCTGGTCCTTCACCTGTCTGTGGTCATCTTTTTTGTCACCAGATGGCTACTGAGATTTGACTAGAAATTCTTGTGAGCAATTGCTGCATGAAAAACTTTAAGAATGAGATCTTCTCTGTGATTTTTCAGTTTCAGAAAAGTTGTATCATTTTTCTAGAACACAAAAGTCTCCTGCGTCTGAGGAGAAGAATTAAGACTTACATAAAATGTAACAGAATATCCATTTTATATTGCAGCAAATAGTATGAATTCAATAGGTAAAGCAGCAGGTGTCTAGAGCTATTTCAATAAAATTGGACATTAAATTTTGCTTTAAAATAAAAAAGAATACTATGATTATGATTTTACTACAGATTCTCTAATGCTTTTCCCATTTGTATGCAGATATAAAATGTTGGAAATTCTTTCTACACTTTTTAAAAATAGGGGTTGTTTGTTTGAGTTAATCAAAGACTTAAAGCTATTTTTATGAATTTAACTGTATACTAATTTGCAAAAAAAATTAGACTAAATATTCAATAAACCCTTTTAAGTCTATTTGTGATCTATCACTTTATATGTTAAAATTACAAGTTCTACAATAGCTATAGATAAGTTAGGGACGTGTTTAAAATTTTATGGTCCAGCTATATGAATAGAATATCTAGCTAAACATGCTATATTTGATTTAAAAAGTGTAACTCCTTAACATTTTAATGTAAATTAGTAAGTTACAAAGAAAACAACAACAATAAATATCTGAGAAAATAAGAGGGACAAAAACAGGAGAATTAGACTGACCAGTAAATTAGAGATCCTAAGACAGGGTTGTTCTCCCAAGGATACAGCTATATGAATATATCAGCTTCTCTCTTGTCAAATTTCAGAAACAAAATTTTGCATTATCTGATAATACATCAGAGAGTTCTCTGACGCTTAATAAAGCAAACAGAAGCAGCAGTCTGACAAAAAGGAAATGCACAAGCTAATTTTTACTTGCTACATTAAGAGGTAACAAACTTCTTGAAAGATAATAGCTCATTTCAATGGAATAATCAGTTCAGCAAAGCTGATTTATCTTAATATTTAAAATACACTTGAAATTAACTACCACCTATTTCTACATAGTATCCACATTGATAAAACAAGAATAATAAATGCCACTTTAACATATTAGGTATGAACACACCCATTTTAAAAAATATTACACAGAAATATAGGATTCTGAAACAAAGAGAAAAATGAGAGATACATAAAATGAAAACAGTCATTTCAAGAATATCATGACTCTCAAAACACATACCAAAGAGATGAGCAAACTTTTAGCATTTTTGGTACTATGAATATTATTTAATCAAGTTAGAAACAAGATGTTCTGACTCTTTCACACTAAATAGGAAAATAGATTTGTATGCTTTCCTGTTTCCATGGAAGTAGACAAGTCAGCATCCTCCTGTATATAGTGATGATCTGACACCAAAGCTATGAACTCAGAGTTTATGAATAACATTTTTTCTAACACCTGGCAGAAAGAACGGCTTTGTAACAACTTTTAAAACTAAAAATTATTTTGGTAAACCCTCCAAACATTTAATTTTGTACCAAAGAACATCATTCAGCAAGTAAAATAATTACCCACAGGTATAGCATAGAATAATTCATTCTGAAAGACTTAATAGAAATTGCACTGCCTGCTAATAGATGTCCCACAGAATTATTGGATTTCAAATAGCAATGTGAGGTAATAGTTGCTATTTAAGTTTTCCAGGACAAAATCATTTTATGATAAACTGTGTATGTTTGGGTGCTTGACTAGTCAGCTCTTTTAGCTACTAGGAATACTCATAATTGTTTCCTCACAAAAATCCCTGTCTGCCTCCAGGTATGTCCTCAGCACCTAGTAGCACGTTGGCCGTCAATTCAGATGAAAAATCTCCATATGCCACCTCCACTTCCATAAATAGGTATTTGCATCTCCCATCTACAAAACAAATCTGCACATGAGGCACTTGCCAAAGAACATAACCTTCAACTGCCCAACGTTTTTAAGCCCTCACTTCACCACACTACATGCTAACATCGATTTTTATTTCTTATCCCTCTTAGTCATTAGGATCTAGCCCTGGCTACACATTAGGATCGATGGGATTATTTGTGCAGAGCTCTCAACACAAATGCACACAAGAATGCCTGTTAACAGCTCAAATATTCCTCTCTGGGCCCACTCCAAACCAGTTAAACTTGGGCCCCAGAATGTTAGTCTTTTTCAGGATCTTCCTTAGGCAGCTCTCTTCTCATGACTACGAGAAAGAATGTTTTTCTTCCTGGTAACATTTCCAAAATTGACAAATGATTGTGGTAAACCTCCAAAATATATGTTGTAATCAAGAATGTCACTCAGTAAGTTAAATAACTACCAAAACTATAAAATTCATTCACAAAAGTAAACAGGCAGCCAGAAGATTTCCTAACAGGATTCAAGTCATTGTATAGTCATAAAAATAACAAAGGATATATTATGTATAAATTGTTAGTATTAAAGTGACTACTTTAAATACTATTTGATTCCTACCTTAAGTCATGAACTTGTTTCCTAGCATAATCTTTAAATCACTTTCAAATATCTTCATCCTCTCAGGTGTAGCCAATCATTAACAGGTAGGGAACAGACTCTGGGGTCATAAAACCCGAGTTTAAATCCTCACTTTTGCACTTGCTGAGTGGTCTTAGTTAGTCTGATTCTTACATACCTACAAACAATATTACTACTATCCACAAGAAAGAGTAACTGGGAGGATGTCTGAAGAGTAAGCATTAATAGGAACCAGCCAAATAACAAAATGACACAGAATTCAAACTAGAAATGATAACAGAGAGCATTCATTTCATTTTGATTCACATCACTCAGTTTACAGACAAGGGGTCTGAGATTTACAGAGTACACAATCCCAGATCATACAGCCACTTAATAAGATGTAAATAGAGTGCATCCTCTGAAGTCTGGCAGATATGCTCACATAAGGCTTTTAGTTACTTGTTCAGGGGAGTACTATCATCTCATAGATTTGTTGACAACGTCTCCCTAATGACAACTGCAATTTCTTCATGGTTTTCACTATTAGGATGAAAAGAAAAAAATTATCTTCTATTGCACTGGGACACTTCTGAATAGCACAGAATATTAGGGATATATTCTATGGACAAAAAAGGATGACAAAAAAAATACTGGCCTTGAGTCTGATGGTGGTGGTACTATATATATATAAATTTACTTAGCCTCTGTCCCATAATATATACAAAATAGTCCCAGAAATAACATATCAGTACTATTACCAATAACAAATATTTAAAATCATTTTAAATAAGTCTTTTCATAACTAAGCTTTATACTTTTGAATAATTTACTATTTACAGAAAAGTTGCTAAGATAGATCTTACATACATTTCAACCAAGCATAAATGATATTATAATATTAGAATTTATCTGAAGTCATTAGTATAAATCAGTGATTCTCAAACAGGGGTGATTTTGTATGTGACCCTCTCCTCCAGGAAACATCTGGCAGTGTCTAGAGACAGTTTCTATTATCTTGACTGGGAGATGGGACCCAAGGAAATTATGATAATCTAATGACTAGAGGTCAGGGTTGCCAGTAATATCATAAACAGGACAACACTCCATAACAAAGAAGCACTTTGCCCAAATATCAATACTCCTAAGGCTGGAAAACTCTGGAGGAGATAGAGAGGATGCAAGGGAGCATAAGACCTTTCTTAAGAGATGCAGTTGTGCAGAAAACATACCACTCATGTATCCAATTTTGCTTTATATTTTGCCAGCTGAGAAAATAAATTAAAACAATTTCAAGAATTACTTATAGCATGAGATTTAAAATGGCTTCTCAGATATTGAAAAAGTTATAACAGGAAAATAAGGCAAAATTAATATAGTGATTGTTTAAATGAAAAACCTTGATTCATAAATTCATAAAGACCATATGAAGTTTCCAAGACTCTTCTGTCACAATATGCTACACATACACTTTAACTGAATGGGTAACAAGTGTATGAATACAAAAGCACATAGATAAACTGCACACCATAACTCTTACATATTAAGAAACACATATACCAAGGAAACAAAAGAGAAAATCTGGAATTTGAGTGCAAATTTACAAAATCTCTAGGAAAAAAAATTATACATATATAAGAGGTTAAAAAAGAGAAGAGGAATTGAAATGAATAGAAATCTTAACTTTAAGGAAAAAAACCCTTTCAATAGCCAGAATGTTTCCTTCATTATCCTTCAATGTCTAGCACTGTGAAAGCAATACATTATTTCCAGAATTTTTAAAGCTATTTAAAGGGGTTATTCTCTGTAACCCATCTATGAATACAGCTCTCAGATCTGGGTAAGACTGATTCACACTGCAAAAAACAGCTTTATACCCTATTTCTTGGAACACTACAATTTTTCAGAAATAAGACAGCAGAAAACCTTCCACACAGAGAGGCACTGATTGGATCACTAATCTACCAAAAGGCATGTTTTTCCTGCCGATGAGGTTTGACGAAAAATACAGTGAATGCTGGTGCTGAGTGCCATCCAATAAAAAGCCAGGCTCATAACAAAGTTATGATGTGTCCTCATCTACCATACAAACTGTGTCCAGAACCATGTGACTTCTGGATTTTAACAATGTCAAAATGACCATGAAAGATTATGGTTTTGAACCAGTTCAGGATACCAAGGCAGCCACGACAGCTCAACCAAAGACATGAAAGAGAACTTCCGGAACTGCTTTGGAAAGTGGCAAGAACAATGAGACAGGTATGTTCAAAGAGAGGAAAAGTATTTTGAGAGTGAATAATGGCAATGTATCTTTATTAAAATTTAAATATAATTGTAATTTTTGATCATACATCATATTCTACATTATGAGCCAACACTAGGAAAAAATAATTCAATATTAATAGGTATGTGAGGAAGACCTTCTCACAGGAAAACAGAAGAGATGAACAAGAAAAAAAATCCCTTGAGAGGTACTGTCTAATTAGGCTAACTCCAATGAACATAAAGAACACGTAACTTCAGGTATGAAGATGATCCTTCTAACCTATGGGGAGAAATGTGTTGAATGACAATTGTCTTTCACCAGGAAGCCCAAGATGCCTGGCACTATTCACATTTAGTGTTCAGAGAAGCACACGTGTAAGAATGATTGAGATGGTGAGGAGGAGCTTTATGTAACCTTTACACACCCAAATTCTACCAAGATCCTTTCTATGTTAGTTTCACTTAATATACTGGAGTTGTAAAGTGGGATCATGGGAAATTATAAATAAATAATTTTATGTGATTTGTGAGTGGAAAGTTCACATATTGCTTACTGCACCACCTTACTAGATCTGAATCAAAAAAAATCAACACTGTGCTCTCTGAGATGCACAGGCTGCCCAAACTCACCCTTCCCAGCTCCTTGTCTTCCAGGGCCAGCACCCCTGTGCTTTCTGTGAAGAGCTTTACTTTGACCACAGGCCGAGGGTGGGTGGTGGTGAAATCTCCTTGAGTTCCCCATCTGTAATGAAGTAAAACAGATTTTTAGCAAAAGCACAGCATTAATTTTTCCCAGATAGATGTGTCTTCATAAAAGGCACCTTAAGCAAAACTAATCTTTTGTGACTCAATGAGATTTTTATCTTTGCTTTTGTTTCCAACAGATGGCGAGGAAAGTAACAATATGGCTTATAGCTTGTTATCGTTATTCAGCTGTTCAAAAAATTAACATGTTTGACTATGAAACATAGAGTGCGATAAAAATTTAGGTTAAGGTAAAGCACTATAGATGTAGCGATTATTTTCCTAAATCAGATATAAATTAAAACATAATTGTTCTAGACATTTGGGAAAATTGCTAAGGATGTGTTTATGTAAGAGATGGTTTCTCAGAAAACTAGCCTTTACTAGGACTTTACTCCACCTCCTTTGCAAAAGTCTTCTTCACAAAACATCTATTTTTATTTTTTTTAAGTGGGGGTCATTATCTCAGGTCTATTGCATTATATGACTTTTTATAGCTCCTGTCAGGAAGAAAGATGCATCATAAAAATATGAGTGGTTTGCAGTTCACTTCCCAATACATTCTCTTAGGAATGAAATAAGTCTGTCGACATCTGGCTTTTCAAATCAGCATAACAAAATAACATGCTTTCTTGGCTTATCTTTTAATTAATAGCATCTTGTCTTTATCACACACCAATTCATTTTAGCTTATTGACAAACTCAACTGGCACATACTTGATATGAAAAAATCTTATCAATATTTCTTATAACGCTGAGAGATCACAGGCAATGAGACTCAGCACAGCATGAAGAACATGCCACTGAGCAAAAAATAAGAGATTTAACAAAATAAAATTCACATTAAAACATAAAACACCAAATAATACATGCCAGTTGTTTTATGTTCTTTTAAAGAAAATACTTTATAACTTTTTATGGAGCGGTCTATATTTTATTTTATAAATCTTATTCAGAAAGTCTATGAAATCCAGGCAACTGAGGAAACCAAGTACAATAAAAAATGAGTCATTGAGATTATGTCTTTGTCTTCTACTATACATTTATAATATTGTAATATCTGTACAGTAGAAAAGTTCATTTCAATGGTTAAAAAAATTAGTATCTATATAGAGTTTGTGCTTTTGAAACTCAAATCATACGCCAGACGGAAAAGAGAGTTTCAATTAGGATGGAAAAGCAGTTTAATTTCTATTTCAGACTTCTAGAAAGGTGTTAGCAAAGGTTTTTTTTCTTCTTGCCATTTCATAGAATTTCAGTGGTCTGAGGAAAAGCATATGTAAAATAGGAATAAAAATAAAAATAGACTCAGAATCAAAATGAGGGACCAGAGCAAAATTCTCCATTTAATGTGTAGCCACTTAAGCCTTGAACACAGTCAGACTATTCAGGTAGCAACTGTGGAGCAGAGTCATGGTTGAATTTGCAAGGGTACCCTTGAGACATTTTGCTATAACTGGAATCAAATATTTCTGTTTGTCATGTATGCAACTTCCACAGAATTCCAAACTTTTATAAAAAATTTTAATGTATTATATTGATGAATTTTTTTCTTTAATTTTAAAATTTGGAAACTTTTACACCGCTTTCTATGCTCTTTGGAACTTCCCAACATACTCTAGTATACCATTTTCCAAAGAGAAAACTATTGATGGACCTTATTAGGTAATAAGGAATCTTTTTGTCCTCTTGTCATTCTACACAAAGGGAAATGTGTACTAATTATTTGTTAAACAGAATAAGACAACAATATATACACACAAGAAATCTGCTCACTTGTGATTCCATAACTTCTAGAAAATCGTCTTTTACCATTAATCCTTAACAAACAAGCATCTTCGAAACTATCCCCTAATCTATCTATTTACTCATTAAAATATTTTATTCTGAATGACAACATACATAAAAAGTGTTAATAAAATAAGATGCCATTAAAGATTAGCAATACAAGAAAACAAACATTCCTACTACTTGAGTTCCTATGAAGAATGCTCCAGACCCTGAGAAGAGAGCCCCTCTGTGTCATGACTTGGTCACACGTTCCTTTCTTGCCCAATGCCTGCTATGCTGAAGTAGCCAAGGTCCTGAATTTTATATTGATATTTCTGTTGAATTTTTGCTTAAAGGGAATATTTTTGTCACTTTAAGTGTCATCACTGCTCTAGATTTTTGGTACATAGCCTTTAACTGGTTTAAAAAACATTCTTTATTAGAAATATACATATAAATAAATTAGGATACATATATCTGTATATGTATCATATATATCATAGGTACATTGTATATATGATACAAAGAGTATATGTATGCTACATATCAATGATACATTATATAACATCATTTATATGGTAGAGGATATACATATTTGTGTGTATATGAAGATATGGAGTGCATAACATTTTGATCAATAATTGACTACATGTGATAGTTTCCTCACAAAGGTATGTACAGACCATATCATCTTCGTTTCTGTAAGTGCAATCTATTATGTTCACACAACACTGAAATTACCTAACTATGGATTTCATAGAATGCATTCCCATTTGTTATGCAACACATGACTGTACATATAAATACAAATAAATATGTTGGGAAAGGAAGTTTACAATCTCAAGACCATGATTACTTTTCAACCATTAGGCTTGTTTAAAATTGGAGAAAGAACACTACGTTAGTGATAAGTAGCAGACATAGAAGTTAGGCAAGGTACCTAATCAGTGTATTTCAGTACAAGCAATCACATACTAGAAAAAAGAGTTTGTTACAATATAAGAAAGGTATTGAAAATCTAGAACCTGGAAAGAAGTCTGAGATATCCATTTCCAAAACCAGTATGTCAATTAAGGCAGGGCCTGGTAGACAATCTGTAGACTATTATTATAGGGACCTGTAGGTTATCTCTAAGAATATACCTAAGGAATGCTAATGGCCAGTTTCTGTGAAATTAGGAAGGAACTTTCAGCCAGGGAGAAGCTGAGCTGCAAGGATACCAGCAGATCCCTACTGTAACAAGCCAGGAGACAACGGTTTTATTGACAGTCAACAATGTAATTTAAAGGGATGTATAAAGATAAATATGGCAGCATTTAATCATTCTTATACATCCCCGTATTCCAGGATAAACATTGGTACCACTTTGATAATTTCCCCTGTTAAAAATTAAAATATTAAAAAGATACAGTTAGAAAATACTTATAAATTCTAAAATAAATTAAAAACCTGAGTCCCCCCCCCAAAAAAAAGGCAAAGAAGGACAGGAGATCATAGGCCTATCTTCAATATTCACCTAGATATTTCCTTGTTTTGTACTTAACTGGCATGTTTAGACAGGTTTAGTAATTAATACCAGTCATTATCTCCCTATTTTTCCAGTATTAAGTAAAAAAAGAACACAATACCTTTGCTGTCAATTTGCTTGAATAAAAATGTACTGCCTTTCTGTACTTGTGTAAATGGATTATTTATCAGGATTCAGACTTGCAGCGTAAATTTTCAAATGAATAAAATATCTAGAAAGAAACTTTAC
The DNA here is from genome assembly GCF_053883595.1 of Heterocephalus glaber. Taxonomy (NCBI): domain Eukaryota; kingdom Metazoa; phylum Chordata; class Mammalia; order Rodentia; family Bathyergidae; genus Heterocephalus; species Heterocephalus glaber. Next base: position 13,153,934 of record NW_028258147.1, on the reverse strand, counting down.
CAGGGCAGCAGGACTTCCCAGCTATCAAAACACAGTATAGTTCATATACCACTGAAATAACTGACATTTATTACATATTTGCTATTAAATGAACCCTTGAAAATTTCTATCAGGAGCCAAAATACATGTTCTTGTCTTTTCATCCAGTAAGACTATTTCTAGAAATTTTTCCTATTCAAATAATTTTAAGTACTGAGGACAGTATAAACAGAAATATAGTATCAGTACAGCAAAAAAGGGGATAAAAGCACAAAATATACCACTGGCTCATATTAAAAATTATCAAGTACCTGTATATGGCAGACAGAATGTCAGCAATCTATCCCCTTGGAATTTATATTCTAATGAATTATACCTAACAAATAATTCTACTATTATATTCTGTAACATATATCTCTCTTTCCTCCCCTGCACTCTTAGCAGCTATATACCTTCCATGGTCTCCTGGTAGCTATGGAACTGGATTACAACTGTGACTTGGAAGATTCTCAAAAACTAATAACATCTGTGTTTTAAAATATACCGAAAATCAAAAACAGTAAAACAGTATATATAAACTGTTCAAATCCCTTAACACATTCCCGCTGGCTTGAATTACTGGTGGGACATACATGTCTCAGTCATCGGTCGGCTTGTACCACTGGTGGTACAGACAGATCTAGTCGCTTTCATGGGTCTTGTACTAATAAAATTAATTTAAAAAGCTGTCCAATGGGACAGTGATGCATGAATCACTGATGGTTCAAGTTGCCTGTCGGCAAGACATACAATTTATGGCTACGTCATGAATGTATTAATGCAAAATCCATATTATGAAGAAAGTACACATACTTGATTAGAGCAGCTAAGTAAGAGTACGTTCAACCTATGTTCCTGATCTATGAGCAATACCACATAATTCAATAAGGTACATAAAACTTCAAAAACATTTTTTTTTCAAGGAGAAGGGGTTTATTTGGCTTACAGTTCACAGAGGTTTCAGTCCATAATCAGCCAACTCCAAGGCAAGGATGAAAAACAGGTATGGCAGAGCAGAAACAACATGGTACACACGAGGCAGCAAAGGTAACAAGAGGGAATTACTGGTGTCTCCCTGCCCCTTTTATTTTATTCAGACTACTTAGGGCAGGTAGTACTCACACCCTTAATCCTAGTGCCCTTGACTCTAGCATTGTACCATCAATCAATTCCAGCTTCACATACTCTCAATCAATTCTATGATCACATGAGGCTTTGAGGGGACATCTAGACCCAAACCATAACATTCTGCCCCTGGCCCCTCAAAGCCTCATGCACATTCCTATACATGAAAGGCATTTAGTCCATCTCTAAAAGTTGCCAAAGTCCTAACAGTTTCAGTATTGCTGAAAAGTTTAAGTCCAAAGTCACCTCTAAGATTTAAGGCAAACTCTAAGCTGCAAGCACCTGTGCAAATGAAAAGAAAGTCAAACTCTTCCAACATTCAATGGCACAAGATAGACATTACCATTCCAAAAGGAACAAACAGGAGGATACAATGGAAAGGGACCAAAGTAAGCCCAAAATCCAGTAGGCCAAACATTAAATCCCACAGTTCTATTTCCAGCATCCCCAGCAATCTATTGGGCTGACTCTGCTCCCTCCTTGCAGCTTTCCTCAGGCAGTCCATGCTCCTGGCTTCTCCAAACTTCTGGGGTCTCCAGTGCACCTTCAGCTTCACACATTGCCCTATCAGGGGCATATTGCCTGGCTTCCTGGGCCTTCTTCTGAAATCTGGGTGGAAACCTTCCTAACCCCACAACTCTTGCATTCTGCATGTACCTAAAACCAGCACCACATGGATGATGCCAAGGTCTGCCACCAGCTGGAGTGGAGTGGCCAGTCTTCCTTCTCTCTTGGTTGTAGGGGTTGAGTGCCTGGATTGTTGAGCACTCTGAACCCAATCCCAGGAACAAATTCTCCAGGCTGCCGCCATTTTGGAACAGCTTCCCTAGGCAGCCACCATTCTGGAACATGGTGTGGCTGTTGCCATTTTGGAACCTGGTTTTCTGGGGCTTATTTCTCAAAGCAAATTCCTTCACCTTTATTAATCTGAGGCTGCAAAGTGTGGAGTCCTACTGCTTCCTGTGATGCTCTGAAACCACCTTTTCTATTTTCCTGTTCCTTCTCAGTAATCAACATCTGCTTTGCAGTCCGTAGCTTTACTGGAGCTTCCTTTCTGGCCCAACTCAAAATGTTTTAAATTATTCTGCTGGTCTCTTTGCTCTTGATTCTCCACATAGATCTGGCTAAAAGTCCCCAACAGTAGCCATGCCACTGCCTCAATATTCAACTGCCTTGAAATTTCTTCTGCAAGATTAATTAGTTCACCACCCTTAATCTCAGTCTCAGGCAAAGTCTCTGGACATGAACAAAATCCAGACAAACTTTCTGCCAAGCTATAAAACACATCATCCGGAGTCCAACAGCTAATGCAGTCCTTTCTAGCAGAAACCTTACCAACCTGGTCTTTATAAGCTTTCTGGTCTTCTGATCTCCGACCAGAATCTCCCTCTCAGAACAGCCTAAGGCATTGTAGCCCTGCTTCTTCAGCTGGTAGCTCTGAATCTTCCAGCAGTCTCTGAACATGAGCAAAATTCAGACAAACTTTCTGCCAAGTCATAACAAACATCTTCTGGAGTCCAGCAGCCAATGCAGTCCTTCCCAGAAGAAACCTCCGGAGCCTGGTCTCTACCAGCCTTCTGGTCTTCTGAGCTCTGACCAGAATCTCCCATACAAAACAGTCTAAAGCACTCCAGTTCTGATTCTGTAGCCAACATCTTCGGATCTCTCCTAACTCTTCCCTTTTCCACAAGCGAGTTCCAAAGGCTTTTGAGCCACATGGCCAGGTAATGTCACAGCAACGACCCCACCTTTCTGGTACCAAATTTGTGTTAGTTACTTTTGTCTCATTGCTGAGACAAAATACCAGACACCCAAAGTTAAAGGGGAAGGGGTTTATTTGGCTTACAGTTCATAGGGGTTTCAGTCCATAATCAGCCCTCCAAGAGAAAGATGAAAAACAGGCATAGCAGAGCAGCAACAACATGGTACACACAAGGCAGCAAAGGTAACAAGAGGGAAGCTTCAAAATTTATCCATTATTTCCTTTTATTTATGAATTTTTAAAATACACAGTTAAATATGTAGCCAATTCTATCTGGTTTAGTTTGATTTTGACATCCCATTTAAAATATTTATTCTTTAACCAGAGACTATATGAATATTAACCCATATTTCTTTTGAAATTTTAATTTAAATTTTCAAGCTATATGAAATTTAATCATGGTATAAGATGGCAGTTTCACCTCATTTTTCACTTGTTCTAATGTCATTGGGTTAAAAAGTCAAATGTATTTATAAAATTATATAAACTTGGGGTGGGTTTTGAACTTTATGACTTACAGGTCTATGAACTATGTTATATTGTTTTATTTACTGTAATTTTAGAAGATGTGATTTCTCTTAGAACATAAAGGAAACAGACAGTTTCAACTTATATTTCTTCCAGCAAAAAGGAAAATCTCTCTTGAAAATTGGCTGTAATATTTCTTGGTGAAGTCTTAAACTTCTTTCATATTCACTGTTCTATACATTCTTGTTAAATGATTTCATAGAATTTTGTATTTGGGGGCCATAAGGGGTCTAGTTCCTTTATATTACCTGATTATTGTTTGTACATATAAAAGTTATAGTTAAATTCTTAAGTTTTTAAAATTTTATTTTCAACCTAATGAGTCCTTTTCAAGATGATGTCTTCTTCACCAAATTACCATAAATCTATTAGAGTTATTAAAATGATCAATAATGACATGTAACTCCAAATGCATTACTAATTTTATACCACAACATATAAAAAGATCCAATTACAGACATGCAAATGAGTCTTTAAAAATTATAAATAACCATAAATATTTTTTATATTGGTGGTTTTTAAACAATTCAACTATAGATAAATTATTTTTATAATTTAGGCACTTTAGGATTAAAATGATATAATACTGATCAAAAATATCTGCCTAAATAAAAGTTTTGGTTTGTGACTCAAACACTTAACACCTGATATTGGGTAGTACTGATGTACATATTCTCTTGGGGGACAGAAAATCTTACCAAAAGTTTTGTGCACTGGACTTCAAGTAGGTTATTTTCTGCAGGCTTGTGAGAGACTTGCTGAGAAAACTGAATTTGAATTCAGTGGCTCATATTTGGTGAGAAGCAATAAAATCTGCAGTTGTGTATGTGCACCTGTGTCCATGCTCTGTGCAGCTATTGTTATTCAAGTATCCTTTTTTTTTTTTTTGGTACTGGGGATCGAACTCGGGACCTTGTGATTGCGAGGTATGTGGCAGAACCACTGAGCTAAATCCCCAGTCCCAGGTACCCTTGACCTACATAAAGAAACCTGGATCCTTTGCCTATACCTGCTATCTTTATATTAGTCATCATTCTGCTCCTACTGGAGGTGAGAAAAGTAATGCCTTTTCTTAAATTAAGAAGCCAGTGCAAATGTGTAAATGTAAAATATGTACATTATTAGGACTCACAGAGATTATAAACAAGATTCAATACCTCCCTAATACAAATAAACAGGGCCACCTTTTTTTCTTAACTGAATAATGTAATAATCTCTTAAAATTGGGAATTAGGTTTAATAAAAGAACTACTGGTGTGATTATCAGTCACATAAATAGAAATAATAAAACTCTGAAGGCATTTTGAAAACAATGTTAAGCACAGTACAAATGCTTTCAGATACAGCATTCTTGATTAATAAAAGCAATCAAGATAGTTTCATGGAAAATTCTAAACAAATTTTGATATTTAAAATGTCCATCATTTCTATGTTATTTCTCAGAACTAAGCATTCAAAGATTATGTAATACTGATCTATATATAAGCCAAAGATTAAGTTTTCATGGAACCATGGATGGCTGGTGATATAATATTTACCATGATCCAATCTGTAAGATATGAAGGAATTTATTTTGTAAATTCAAGTTTCTGATTCTAATGGGCCTTTGTAAATGAAGATAGAGATTTAAGAGTGATTAACATAGAAATGGTAGTAGCAGCAATGAAAACAAAACAAAACAAAACAAAAAATGAGTGTAGGAAGGGTGCCGAGTCACATGTCACAATAAGGATTTGTACACTACAAGCCCAGACCTACACAAGTCTCTGTACACTTCTGAATAAAGTGCATGTGTACCTAAATGTACATTTATTCATTTAAAATAAGTGGGATATTCAAACTATTCTATGCTGTATTCTTTTATGCACTGTAAGTTCAAGGCCACCTTGGGCTACCCAGTGAATTCAAGGCCAGCCTGAATTACATACTGAGACCCTGCCTCAAAAAAACAAAATATAAAAATAAAAATAAAATAAATAAATAAACTGCAATAATCAGAATATGTTTTAAACTTCTTATATTGAGTACATTTTAAAACAAAATTTCTGTACATGTAAACAAATCCATTTAAACTGGATGGTCAACAGTATTTACACAAACTGCCATACTTATTATTTCTGTTGTTCACATACTGTAAAAGTACTGTGTTTGAAATTTCAATTTGAAATACCTAAATTGAGCCACATTGAGGTTTGTAATATACCCAAAGTAATATAGCTGTGGCCATGAGTGAAATTATGACATCCCTTTGGAGGCCATAAGACATTTGTCCTTCAAATCACATTGTTATTTGAGACATCAAAGCAATACCCCTCTATTTTATCAGTAAAATGAAAAGAATTATTATGTACATCTGTACATCAAAGATAGCCACCTGAATGAGATTAAAGATATAACCATCACAATATTGTTTTGAACAGTTTCACATGAAACTGAAAAAAAAGGTCGATTAATTGAAGAAAAAAAAGGAAAGAAAACATCAAATGCAGTATTTGAAGTCTTTTCTATAGTAGACTACAAGGGTAGTAGATAAAGTTAAATAGTGTGGGAGTTGGCAACAGTTTCTGGGCTTAGGTACCAACTCTAATAAGCAAAAGGACTCTGGGCAGCACTTAACCGTAACTGAATAATACTGTCCTCCTAATACTCTTGAGGCAGAAATGAAAATGCTTCATGGTAATACTGGAAAGAGCACAGCAACCTTTCATACAAAAGTATCCAGAATGTTAAGTGTTTGTATTAGTATCCATGGTATTAGTATTACTTTAGCTCTACTGTCTATGAAAATACCTACCTGAAAAAAAAAGAAATTTGAACATCAAATTTTTAATCAGTTCCATAAAACTTGACACTAAAATCCAGGTAAAATCAGAAACTACAAAGAGAAAGAGAGAACAACTACAGTAAAACACAGCAAAGGATAAAAAAAAAGCGCCAAACAGTGAGAAAGTGGGAAGAAGGGCAGAAGAGGAGCAGGGAGAAAGGAGGAAAAAAAGCATGCAGAAGTAATACAAAACCATTCTGGAACAGGGAAGGAGATTATAAGCTGAGAATTATTTTTAATTTTAATGGAGATTTACATGTAATATTCAAAATATTCCTTTAAAATAATTAACACTATAAAATGACATGATGTCAACTTTAACAGAAGAACTAGAAAATATTCTTCAGAGAAAGTCTACGTTTTATCATTCTAGGCTTTTAGGAAGATCTATCAAGTACACTGACTAAAACCTTCTGTTGTTATGGAAAGACAATGCATTTATATTCTTCTTTAGACATAGCAGGGAGAGAGGAAATTCTGGGATGTGTATGACATCTCATACTCTGTGAAGGCAGAAAAATTGGGGGGATGGTTCAGGGTCGGTAATGATAACTTTAAAATAAGAAAAAACTCCTAAGAGGATTCACCTTCATCCTCTTACTTATTGTCACTTAGATATTTCCTTTTCCTTTCAACCAGAGAGCTCCCATTTGGCTGCACTAAAGATTGCCAAAGCCTCAAGAGTAGAAGTGTAAAACTGTCCTCTAACATCTGAATCTCTTTTATGAAGAATTCATACCATTAAATCTCCATATCTAGAGTAGGTAAAGTATATCAAATGTGTATCATTTTCTTCCGAGAAAGTCCAGCAAGCATAGCAAAAAGTAAGTCTTCAGAAGACGACAGAAGACATAACCTCTCACAAGAATTTTCCTTTCTTCCTAATAGAAGGATAGTCAAAAAGCATTAGCTTGAAGTATCTAATGAAAAATAAAATTGTCACATCTTGCATTACAATTTTGCATGGTTAAGGCTGTACTAAAAAGCACTACTTTTTATACAATGAAATCAAGATTTTAAAGTGAAATAATAATATACAAAGTAAATTAATCTTAAAGCATAGTTTGTTATGCACACAGGATTCCCCAGAATGAAGCTTAATAAAATGTAAGTAGAACTAAGAACAACTATGCTGCATATATTAATATTTGGTCTTCTACAAAAATTTACTAATGCTATGTTCATACTGTGCCTATACCTTCAACTTTAAACTTATTTGACTATATCAACTTGGTTATTCCTTTTTTTTGACACCAAAATGAAAGCTGGCTGTATTACATGAACTGGAGAAAAAAAATCTCTTCAAATGTAATAGAATTAATATGTTATCCTTTAAAGATTAAAAAGTACTATAAAACTTAAAAGATATAATTATCTTTTGAGTGCTGATTATAATTATCACTAAGTAAGCAGTGCAGCATATTAGTATTAGTAAGTTGTACTCTCCATCAGTTATTAGTACTTGCTTTGCCAGGTATCCTCCAACAATTAATGTCTCTTTTGATGGAATTTTAAGGAGAGCTAATGTTCTTTGGGGCCAGTCAGTGGACAGTGTGAAAATGTTTTGCTTTATATTTCCTCAATTTAAAGCTCTTGAGATTGCCAAATGCTATAATGTTGGTACAGTCTAGTCTCAATGACTTATACAGAAAAGCAAAGGCTCCTCAGCTGCTTCAGCTGCTTCATGGATAAAAAGATTCTCAGTCTTGTCTTTGAGCAGCAATATGGAAGATTTTAAAAGGAGAACACGAGGCTGAATCATCTATATAGGTTTACTGCTTTCCCCTGGGAATGGTCCTCTTGGGATCTCCCTGAAGATAAAACAACTATCATTTTTCTCTCCAAATGATAGTTTCTATATTTGAAACAGTTTTCAACTTCACAGATGTAGTATGGAAGCAATAGGGAAAAGTTTTTCTGCATATATCTTGGATGCCAGAGAGGGACAAGTTGCCTAAGCCTATTTCTATGGGGGCTAAGAAGAGAGTACAAAGCACAGAGGCAAGCAGACTTTAGGTATGTGGTAGGAGCTCAAAATCAGCATCAAAGGGTACCCAGTGGAGAAACCAGTTCAGAGGTGCATTACATAGAGGTGATATGATGCCAGCAGGCTCTCAAGGAATTTGTTGTGACACCTAAGGACCCATTATTTGGGAAAGGAAATCCTCACTTGTTGTAGATTTCTCATGACAGTAACAACTAAAATTTTGAGATACCTTGGAAGACACATGCTACACAGATATGCTTCTAAGGCTTAAGAACATTTAAGTTGATTTTTCTTTGGAAAAATTTCATGACAAGCAAAAGATAAGTGGGAGTTCCATTAAGATTTTAAAGCGATGGAAATCACTCATATGATCTGTATTTCTCCAACATTTGCCTAATACTTGAAAGAACATTTGAATAACTGCTTTCTGTAATTCTTGTCCTCTTTTGGGAAAATTCTGGAATGATATTTAGAAGCAAAATATATACTGGCTTCCAAAAACTCAGGCTTAAGGTAAAAGAGACAGGTACAGCATGTAAATCAGTATGGTAGCACTGAACCAGATGACAGTGGCCTTCATCTGAAGGCAGAAGTCTGCCGCATAGCATTTGTGTGTTTATGATTCCTCTTATCAGGTATAGCTATATTCCAACTGCCTCTACCATTATGATGTGGATATAAATATAGACTCATATGTTCAAGAGAGAATACAGTGATGCACAGGAAGAATATATACTCTGTAATCTAAGAGAAATGGGTTTGAATGCTGTTCCTCTTGCTCAAAATCTCAGTTTACTTAGGTATGCCACTTACACTTTTTAAGGACCTAGTTTCTTATCTACACAACAGGAACACTAACAAGTCCTACCTCACATAATTACTTATAAAAAACAAATGAAGTGGAAAGGTAAAACACCTATCAACTCATCTACAATTTTTTTTTTTTGCAGTTCACCTGATCACAGCTACTATGATCTAAATGTTTCCACTCCCTTACCCAAAGGTAAGGTAGCATTAGGGTATCTGGGAACTGATTAGGTCATGAAGGTGGGGACCACCAAATGACATTATTGTCCTTATAAAAGCAACTCCAGAGAGACACTTCTACCATGTATAAATATAGTGAGAAGGTGTTGTAGATGAGCCAGGAATTGAGACCCCACAGAGTCTGAATACAAAAGTGCCACTGCCCTAATTGTAGAACTTCCAGCCTCTGGAATGGTAAAGCAATGTCTGTTGTTTATAAGCTATTTGGTCTAGGGTATTTTGTTATGGCAGCTCAAACAGACTAAGGTATCCCTGTGTCAATATGTCAGTGAGAAGTCTAGAGACACATTTAGCTGTTTTAAGATTAAAGATTCAGTTCACTTTGCCTGTTTTGTTGGTACATGTACTTTTTTTTCTTTATTCACTTTGCATTTAGGCTACCATGCTTACTAAAAAAGCCTTATTTTAACAAGGTGGAGACAATAATAAAATCTAAAGAATGGGTACAGATTTGTGCCTACTAGAATGACCAGAGTCAAACAAAAGTCCAAATCAAAGAGATGTGGTGGTGTACCAGAGAGCATACAGTGCAGGAGGGAACAGGCAGACTATACAGACAGGCACAACCCAAGAAAGTCAGCTTAGGATAATATGACCAGAAAACAACAAACCAGGAAAAGACATACATGAAAAGAGGGCTAAGGTAACTTGAAAAGCAAAATTAGAAAATCTATGAGGTTCTTTATCCAGCTGCAAACTGGAATAACCAATCCTGAACAAATAACCAGCCTGCTGTAATGAGAAAAGGCAAAGAACTATTGTTTTTCCCATGAAATATAATTGCGAATGGTTCTTCCTCACCACGAAGCAGTTCTTTTCTTTCCTCTAAAAACATTTTGCAGCTTTGAGAAATTCTTATAAAGATCATGTCTATAAATTAAACCAAACCCTCTTATTTGCACTGAGGTTGTTATTATGGGGAAAGGTGAATGAAGAGACTATCAGAAAACCAGGGCAGAATCAAGAGTAATATCCATGCCATAATTCTCAAGGCTGGATATATCTATATTATCCAGCCTTATCTAACCTTCAAGCATTCTCACCTAGAAGGTTCCTGCCACAGGACATTTATACCTGCTTGATCTATTCATTAGTAATGCTCACTGTAACTAATCAATCAGCCCTGCCAGTGCCTCATTAACCACTCCTTGTCTTTCTGTTCACAGCTCCAGAGTTATGTTCTCAGAAAGTCTTCCATAACCATTTCTACCTGCTCCATTACATGATGCCCCAAATATGTTATTTTGTTATATGTTTGTATGGAATCATATTTTTGGCTTCGAAGCAGTTACTGATTTTGTAATTGTGTGCTCCTGGTATTTAGTTGTTAATGGCTCATTTTAGATTACCAAGCACTCTTTATCATAATCACCACTGACTTTAGTTATCATTTCAACTACAGAACCCAGCGTGCTTGACACTGTGTAGGAATCAATAATTACTTGTTCAATGAATAAATCACTGAATGAATGATAGCAAATATTTTATTCTAATCGATGCTTAATGGACTATGAAGAGGGCCACAGCAGGTGGATGCTCAAGTTTTCTTGACATATTTTACTGTGTTAAACACAGTAAGGGAACTGTGTGAGGTCAGGACCTATTCTCATTAAATTACTGTTGGACAATTACACAAATTGGATATACAGATATGACTGCCACTGATAAACACAAAACCATGAAAGATATTTCATACTTTAAAAGAGTTCTCTGTAGATAACGCAACCGACACAAGAGAGGGAAAGCTATTAAACAATATTAACAACTGGACTCTGAAAACTATTCTATATTTTAGAACATGACATTATAAATACTAAAACAGTATCAGTGATTTTGGCATGTTTATTGCTGCTTCATGAATACAGTATGACTTAAGGGAATATCTAAATATCAGGACTGCTACATATGGATGAATATCATATGTACATACAATATTTAAATGTGTATATCTGAAATCGTTCATTTCTGATCCAATCTCTGTTTCAGTTAACTATAAAGGGAAAGTTTTCTTTAGGAAAATTAAAAAAAAATTCTTTTATTGGTACATTTTAGGTACACAACATAATTAAATTTCTCATTGGAAACTTGTACCTTTACACGATGCATCTTGGTTCTTATTTTTTCCCAATTCCTAGCTCTCCCTTCACCCCCTCTATCCTTCCTTATTTACAAAGACTTAATTTCCATTTTTTCCATTTATCATCATTTTTCCCTTTTCCTTCTTTCCTTTCCCCTGCCCCTCCCACTACCCCTACCCCTTTGGATATTTTTTTCCTATTTTGCATTATCGATTATTCATTCTAATCATTGGTACATTTTAGGTATACAATATAATGACATTCATCGTTGGAAATTTGCACCTTTACATAATCACTCTTGGTTCTTATTTTTCACCCTTGCCCAGCCCTCCCTTCAACCCCTCCATTCCCGCCTATTTACAAAGATTTTGTTCCTATTTTTCCATTTACTCATATTAATTCCATACCCTTGTTTGCTTTCGCCTACCCCTCCCGCTTCCTTCCCCTTTAACCCTTTTCTTCCTATTTCACATTACCTATTAAACATTTAGTCCTTATTTACACTTTCAGTTTCTCACACCAGGGAAACTATTCAGTATTTATACATGTGTGTCCTATTTATTTCACTGAAGAGTATCACCTCAATGTGCATCCACTTAGCTATAAATGTCTCTAATTTCTCATTTTTTATGGCTGAGTAGTACTTCATTTTATTAAAAAAAGCACATTTTCTTTATCCAATCTCCAGTTGATGGGCATTTGGGCTGTTTCCAACTTTTAGTTACCACAAACTGTGGTGCTATGAGCCTGGGTGCACATATATCACTGTGGTATGAGTCTTTTAATTCTTTGGGGAAGATCCCCAGCAGTGGAATAATGGGGTCAAATGGGACTTCCAGTCCTAGTTCTCTGAGGTGTCTCCATATTGATTTCCACAGTGCTTGCACCAGTCTACACTCCCACCAGCAGTGGAGCAGGGTTCCTCTTTCCCCACAGCCCCACCAGCATTTGTTATTGGTTGATTTCATGATAGCAGCCATTCTTTCTGGAGTGAGGTGGAATCTCAGTGTTGTTTTCATTTGCATCTCTTGAATGACCAGTGATGTTGAACAATTTTTCATGTATTTATTTGCTATTCCTACTTCCTTGACTGAGATGTGTCTGTTCATTTCAGATGCCCATTTTCCAATTGGGTCTTTAAATTTGGGAGGTCTGATCTTTTTAAGTTCTTTATAGAGTCGAGATAGTAGACCTCTGTTTGAGGAAAAGCAGGTGAAGATTTTTTTCCCACACTGTGGGTTGTCTCTTCACACTGCTGGTGGTTTCTCTTGCAGTGCAGAAGCTTTTTAATAAGAAGAGATCCCACTTACTGACTGTTTGTGCTAGTTCACGGGAAACTTGAGGTTTTGTTCATAAAATCTTTTCCTACACCGATGTCTTCAAGAGTTCTACCTAACCTCTGTTCCACCTGGTTCAGAGTTTCTATTTTAATATTTAGATCTTTAATTCATTTCGATTTTAGTTTAGTGCATGGTGAGAGATATAGGTCTAGTTTTAATCTTTGGCAAGTTGAACCCCAAATTTTCCAGCACCATATATTAAAGAGGCTATCTTTCCTCCAGTGAGGGTGTTTGGCTCCTTTATCAAAGATAAGATGGCTGAGTGTGTCTGGCATTGTTTGTGCATCTTCTAATCTGTTCCACTGGTCCTCAGGTCTGTTTCTTTGCCAGTACCATACTGTTTTTTATCACAGTAGCTTTGTAGTAGAGTTGCAGGTTGGAGCTTGTGATACCCCCTGCCATGTCTCTGTTACCTAGAATTGCTTTTGCTATTCTGGGTCTCTTCTTGTTCCAAATGAATTTTTGGATTATTTTCTCAAGCTCCATGAAGTATGCTGCTGGGATCTCAACTGGAATTGCATGGAATCTATATAGCAGGTTTGGAAGTACGGCCATTTTCACTATATTAATCATTCCTACCCAGGAGAAGGAGATGTCTGTCCATTTTCTGATATCATCTTCAATCTCTCTTTTCAGAGTGCTATAGTTTTCGGGGAAGAGGTCTTTGATTTCTTTCATTAGGTTGATTCCTAGGTATTTCAGCTTTGTGGATGCTATTGTGAAAGGACTTGTTTGCCCTATTTCTCTCTCAGTGAGTCAGTCATTCATGTATAGGAAAGCTATTGATTTTTGTGTGTTGACCTTGTAACCAGCTACTTGACTGAATTTGGCTATTAAGACTAGAAGACTTTTGGTTGAGTTCTTGGGGTTTTCTATATAGAGTATCATGTCATCTGCAAATGATGACAATTTGACTTCTTCATTTCCTATCTTTATTTCTTTTATTTCTTTCTGTTGCCTAATTGCCATGGCTAGTGTTTCCAAAACTATATTGAACAAGAGTGGCGATAGTGGACATCCTTGTCTTGTTCCTGATTTTAGTGTGAAGGATTTCAGTTTTTGACCATTTAGTATGATATTGGCTGTTGGTTTTTCATAGATGGCTTCTATCAGTTTGAGGTAGAGACCATCTATTCCAATTTTTTGTAGGGTTTTTATCATAAATGCATGTTGGATTCTGTCAAATGCTTTTTCTGTGTCTATGGAGATAATCATATGGTGTTTGTCCTTGGCTCTATTGATATAGTGTATTACATTGATTGATTTGTGTATTTTGAACAATCCCTGCATCCCTGGGATGAATCCCACTTGATCAGGGTGTGTTATCTTCTTGATGATCTTCTGCATTCTATCTGCCAGTGTCTTATTAAGGATTTTTGCATCTATGTTCATTAGTGAGATTGGCCTACAGTTCTCCTTTTCGGTTGGGTCTTTCTCTGCTTTGGGGATCAAGGTGATGCTTGCTTCCAGGAATGAATTTGGGGGTATTGTTTCCCTTTCAATTTCATTGAAGAGTTTAAACAGTAGTGGCAGTAGTTCCTCTCTAAATGTCTTGTAGAATTCAGCAGTGAAGACATGAGGGCCTGCGCTTTTCTTAGTTATTAAATTTTTAATTACATTTTCAATTTCACTGGTTGATATTGGGTTGTTTAGAATTTTTAGGTCTTCTTCGTTCAACTTTGGTAATTCATATGTATCTAGGAATCTGTCCATTTCTTCTGTGTTGTCCATCTTATTGGCGTATAGGTTCTGGAAGTAGGTATTGGTAATCCTCTGGATTTCTGCTGGGTCTGTTGTAATTTCACCCTTTTCATTCCTAATTGCATGGATTTGGGCCTTTTCTTTTCTTTTTCTGATAAGGTTGGCTAAAGGTTTGTCAACTTTGTTGATTCTTTTGAAGAACCAACTCTTGGCTTCATTGATTTTTTTGTATCTTTCTCTTAGTCTCCACTGCATTGATTTCTCCTCTGATCTTTATAATTTCCTCCCTTGTATGAGATTTGGGGTTGTCCTGCTCTTTTTTTTCTAGAAGCTTGAGGTTCAGCATCAGGTTGTTTAAGTGGGCTCGTTCTGTTTTCCTAATATGCATATTCACTGCTATGAATTTTCCTCATAAGACTGCTTTCATTGTGTCCCATAGATTCCGATATGTTGTACTGTCATTGTCATTTACTTGAAGGAACTGTCTGATTTCTTCTTTAATTTCTTCTGTGACCCATTGGTTATTCAGAAGTGTGTTGTTCAATTTTCACGTGTTTATGAAATTTTTTGAGTTTCTTTTGCTATGGATCTCCAATTTCATCACACTATGGTCTGATAATATACAGGGGATAACTTCAATTCCTTTGCACTTACTTAAACATGTTCTGTGGGTGAGTATGTGGTCTCTTTTGGAGAAGGACCCATGTGCAGCTGAGAAGAATGTGTATCCTGATTTTGTGGGGTGGAAGACTCTGTAAACATCTGTTAAGTTCATTTGTTCAAGAGTTCGATTGAGTTCTAGTATTTCATTACTTATTTTTAGTCTAGTTGATCTATTTGTGACAGTGGGGTGTTGAGGTCCCCCACTACAATTGTATCAGTGCATATATGACTTTTCATATCCATTAGTATTTGTTTTATATAGTTGGGTGCACTAGTGTTTGGTGCATAGATATTTATGATTGTCATCTCTTCCTGTTGGATTCTTCCCTTTACAAGGATGTACTGTCCTTCCTCACCTCTCTTAATCAATGTTGATTTGAAATCTACTTGATCTGCAAAGAGGATAGCTACTCCTGCTTTTTTTCAGGTTCCTGTCACATGGAGTATTGTTTTCCGCCCTTTATCTTTCAGTCTATGAGTTTTCTTTTGAATTAAGTGTGTTTCTTTTATGCAGCATATTGTTGGATTTTGCTTCTTGACCCATTCTGCCAGTCTATTTCTTTTGATTGGTGAAATGAGACCATTAACATTGATGGTTATAACTGAAACATATTGACTTGTCATTGCCATGACTTTTTCTTTTTGTTGGGTTCTCCCCCTTTCCATTTAATTTCTTGTCATGCCAGATGGGTTCATTCTGCTTTGCTTCCTGGGGTTGTGATCCTCAATGTCTATTCCTAGGATATTGTGTAAAATTCTGTGGAGTGCTGGTTTGGTATTCACGAAGTTCCTAAGGTGCTCTTTGTCAGGAAAGTATCTTATTTCTCATCCATTTTGAAAGATAGTTTTGCAGGGTACATCAATCTGGGTTGGAGGCTGTTTTCTTTTAGGGCTTGGAATATGTCACTCCAAGCTCTTCTTGCCTTAATGGTTTGTGCTGAGAAGTCTGCTGTGATTCTGATGGGCTTTCCTTTGTATGTGATTTGTTTCTTTTCTCTAACTGCTTGTAGAACTTTGTTCTTCTGTTGAGTTTCTGGAATCTTAACAATTATATACCTATGTGTAGATTTTTTTTGATCAAGGCTATTTAGAGTCCTATATGCCTCATTTATCTGTATGTCAAGTTCTTTTCCCCTGCTTGGGAAGTTTTCTGCCATTACTTCTGCAAAGAGTTTTTTTTATGTCATCTGCACTCTCTCCTATTTCTTCGTTGACTCCAATCAGTCTTATGTTATTCTTCTTTGCATCATCTAGCAGCTGCTGGATTGATTTCTCGTGTTCCCTTATAATTTTGAAACAATTTTTCTTTTCCTGGTCATTATTTGTAATCTCAACTTCTATATCTGAAATTCTGTCCTCTCATTGGCTCATTCTGCTGTGTAGACTTTCAATGGAGTTTCTCATGTCCTGGAAATCTATTTGTATCTGTTTTATGGATTCCATTTGTTTCCTGTGTTGAGATTCCATCATGTTCCTCAGCTCCTCTCTATATTTATTAATCATGTATTCCACTAGGAGCACAATTTCTCCTGTTATCTGAGAAATTATTTCTGATTTCATTTTTTCCAGATCCTCTTTTGTTGCCAGTTCAGTGGGTCCAGGGGGTTGAGTATCAGAGTGTTCCATCTCATTTCCCTTTGGGGTTGCTGTACTTGATCTGGAAGTCTGGTTTTGAGACTTATGTGTCTTCTCATTTCGACTGGGGGCGGGCAGGAGGGGTGCTGTTGGCATCTGCACGGCTCACCTCCTCTGAGCTGGGAGAGGTGAGCCAGGGGCCGGGAGCGGCAGTAGGGATGGTGGCCTGAAAGCCCCTTCCTCTGGGCCGGGAGCAGCGGGACATTTGGCGGCCGGGAACCCTCTTCCTCTGGACCAGGAGCAGTGGGACGGCAGCTCAGAATCCCCTACTTCTGGGCAGGAATTCTTTAAATGCTGAGAAGTTGATTAGCTCCAGTACTGTGGTCTGGAGGTCCGGTGTCCTCTGCATGTCTTTTAGGGTGTATTTTTCCTACCCTGCCATCATTGTGTTTATGCTTTTTTTCAGTAAAGAATTGTTAGAAAATATTTCACATAAGAATTGAGCGTCATGTGTCTGCTTATGGCACAATGCTTCTCTGAGATGAATCTGATAGTTTTTTATTCACTAAAAATTCTTCTCTGAAATAAACTACATACTGAGGTGAAGCCTACTGATATATACTGTAAAAGCAAATGCTACTTAAGAGTTTGAAAATTGTTTACTCCAATTTCTATATCAATATCTCACAAACATTAAGTTAATCAATTAAATAATATATTTATATTTGCTTTAAAAATGTAAAGGATACATGGTTAGGTCCAGAATTAAAGGCAGGCAACCACATTCAGGATGAAAGGTGCCTCTTCCTAGGATGGAACCTTCTTTTAAATGCTGCGGGCATTTAAAAGTGTGTGTGGGCCAGAGGCCAGAAAATATAATATGATCATATTACAGGGTTATAACTGGATGAATCAGAAAATTTCACTGCGGATTTGCACTCTAATTTAATTGGGTAAAATATATTGGTATTTTTTCAAGGGAAGTTTACAGAAGTTGTGGCAGAAGAGGACTTGGTATGTTTTAAAACTCTTTTTTTAAAGAAAAACATGTAGATGAATCATTATTCTAAAGAAACATTACCTAGGTCTCCTAACCACAGAAAAATGTTAACAAAAAATGGACTTTAATGGCCTGATTGGATATTCAGAATTGCAACTCCATTTTTCTTAGCCTGTATGAATGCATTTTTAGCTACTGGTTTGTTAGTCTTTATTTACACACGTGAAAGTTAGAGGCAAGCAACGTGGGTGATTTTTTAAATAAAAATAAGCATAGCTGTGTATTTGGTTAAATAAAAACTTTACCGTTATTACAAAGATGTCATTTTTAAAAAACACATTCCATACTTTTAAAATTAGAATATTATAATAGCTTTAGGAATATTAGAATTCCAACTCACATTTAAGGAATATTTTTTCCCCAAGAAACTCCATGTCAGTTGTAAAGGTGATTTTGATAATATTCCCCATTTTTATTGCTGCAAAAATGCTAACTGTGTAAGACAGGATGTTGATATTTTATTATTTGTAGCTTGTGAAGGAAAAATTGGCCCACAGAAAGGAATCTGTACATTGTCACTTTGCAGAATGTATTGGATTGTGTAATGGATGGAAATCAGGATGGCAGTTAACTCCTAGATGGTACTAAATCCATTTGGACTCATGTTTAACTGTCTCATGCACAAATAATAGACAGCTAGTCAGAGCATACCTACAGTTTTATGTGCACATTTAATTTTTTAAATAAATAGCCTCCCTGTAGATGGATTACTCTGCTACTTCAATAATAGATGTTGTCATGTACTGGTTACCAAATGGTTTATCAAATGGAGGTGAATTGATGACATAGATACTGGGGACTTAATGCTGAAAAAGATCATGCTTCTATCTTTAAGGTGATCACAATTTTAATGTGAGAGGAGACAGGGCAGAGGGAGAGGGAAAGCAGGAGATAGAGGGGTACTGAGAGAGAAACAGAACACACAGTGAGTTCCAGGGATTGAAAGTGTACAAGATATTATAGAAGCCAGGGGGTGAAAGATCACAGGCTCAATAAAAAGTTTACAGAGAAGACCATCTAAATTGAGGCTTCAAAAAAAGTAAAGGGTACATGGTTAGGTCCAGAATTAAAGGAAGGCAGGCCACATTCAAAGACAGAAGGTGATTCTTCCTAGGGATGGAAACTTCTGCTGCTGAGGGCATTTAAAAGTGTGTGGGGGCCAGAGGCCAGAAACGCTAAGTAGGCTGTGATTCAGGGGACAGTACCATACTGAAAACTACTGCTATCAAAACACACCATCTCTCTTGGTTGAAAACCCAGAGGGTAAGAATCTAAGCTAGAAAGATACAAGAAGTACAGAGGTTGGAGAAAATCTAGTCATGCTGAGCTTTCAGGCCTGGCTTCATCCTGAAGGCAAAGGGAAGTTGCTATTAAGAAAAGAAATAATATAATCAGATCTGTATTAGAAATTAAAATGGAAGCAAGCATGAAGGCAAAGAGTTCAAGTAAAGGCTAATAAAATGAGCCTAGCGTGGCCCAAACCAAGATCCTTGGCAACTATATTGCTGCAACAGATAGATAAATTTGTTGGATATTAAAGAGACAGAATTAGTGGGCTTTAAATGTGGTGATCAGAAAAAGGAGGAAATTATAAATGTCCAGGGTTTTTTATGCTATGGTACTTCTGTAGGTAGAAACACCACATTATAGGATGGTAAACACTAAAGGAGTATATTTAAAATTTTTTTTATTAATACATGTTTGCAGTATTTAATGTTTACAGTAGAGTTAGCATATGTACAGAACACATCTTCCTATTTTTGTCTACTTTCCCAAACTCCACCTCAATCCCCTTCTCATCTGAGAAAGATCAATCTCCCTACTTCCTATTATCTTTTACAGTATTTTGCTCTTTATTCATAATTCAAGTTTATCATAAAAGAGAAACCATGCAATATTTAAGCTTGTATATCCAATCTATTTCACTTGCCATTATGTTCTCAAGTTGCATCTATGTTCCTACAAATGACTCAATTTATCTTTATGGCAGGGTAGTATTCCACTGCATATAAATTCCATATTTTCTCTATCCATCTATCCTTTGGTGGACACAAAGGCTGCTTCCAAGATTTAGCTATTATGTATTGTGTTGCTATAAACATGAGTATGCATGTATCACTGTCATAATGATGTCTTTAACTCTTTCAGAAAGATAACTAGAAGGCGAATACCTACATCAAATGGAATTTGTAGTTTTAGTTTTCTAGGTGTACTAGTTTACATTCCTAGCAACAATGTAGAAGGGTTCCTTTTTTCCCCTGCACCCTTTGAGCAGTTGTTACTATCTGATTTCTTGATGATGGCCACTCTTTCTGGAAACTCAATGTTGGTTTAATTTGCATTTCTCTAATAAACACATTAAGAAATACTATCACTGGAAAAGAGTGCATTTAAAGATACAAAGAATGTTTCTACTCTGAATGTATTGAATTTGAAGTGCCTATGAGATATCAAAGTAAAAATATCCAGACAGAAGGCTTATCAAATATAAATCTGTCTACTAAAAAGTAGATTGTGTTGACTATAAAATCTCTCTTATTAATAACTTTCTTTCCCACTCTGAAAGCTATTTCTTTGTATTCTTTCACAGGTATTGGTTCTTTCTGAAAATTTCTTTCAGAAATGCACAATATTTTTTTTTTTGATACTGCGGATTAAACTTGAGACCTTGTGCTTGCAAGGCAGGCAGCGAAACCACTGAGCTAAATCCCCAGTCTGGAAATGCACAATATTATATATAATATTCATTGTACAGTAAAATAAATCAGAATTATGTTGTATCTATCTAAGAGAGAATGATTATGTATTACTGGAAAATTACTCTTCATCCATGCCATGTGGATAAATATTTCTAGATCAGATTATCATCCTTGTAATATATCTTAATGTACAAAAATGGTGTTATGAAAACTGAGCTGTTTCATTCATGTGCTTTTTGATTACCATATCTTTAGATTTCTTTTTAAAAAGGGTAATTATGCATTGGATGGACACTTTTTGTCCAGGCTTTCAGAAGACATGTGATGCAGAAAGAAAATACAAAACCAAAAAACAAAGCAACACATATAGTAGCTAAGTAAAGGAACTGGCCTCTTTATAAACAGGAAGAGCATCCCTACGAAGTCAAAGCAACAGAGACGAGATCAATTCAACATGGCTGAACAGAGGAGGAAGCACACTGGAGCTACTCAGAGAAAATCAACTAAAAGCATAGAAGCTAGCTGGTACCTCTAGTGACAAAAAGGTTAGTGACTGGCAGCAGTGCTGAGGATTGTGAGTGGAACAAGAAGACCCTTCCTGTCCTATGACTGGTCTGAGAGAAGAACTTGGACAATGGACATGGCTGGGACCAGTGGCCCAAGCATCCTTGGGTAGTAGGGACAAGGAGTGGGAAATTACCACTCCCCTGCCCTGTGACCAGCTGCACAAGCACCCTTTGGCCAGAAGTTAGCACTTCTTCTGACTTGCAACAAGCAGCATGATCAGCCTTGGGCTTCAGCAGCAGGACAAGGAGGGCAGCTCGAGAGTAGAGCAAGCAGTGTGGAAAAGCAGAGACTGTGCAAGGTCCGTCAGGTGCCAACTGTACACTAGGCTGAGAGAAGCCTCGGGTTGTCTCTGTCTGAGGGTGCCACAGCAACTGGGACAGCAATGCACAGACAAACAGGGTGAGGAGAGGTAGGTGGGTCATCCAAAAAGCTGCTGGCTAAAACTGGCCCCAGCCCCCACATCTGGAGGCCAAGATCAACCCCGCATTCACACTATTATTACTGCAGTCATGGCAGGGTTACCTAGCACAGATTTGGGCTCTGGCCTGAACACTACCACAGAACTGTGGGCACCAAAAGAATTTTTTTCCTGTTTTTCTCTTCGGTTATTAGTTTGTTTCATTTTCTTTTTTTCTGTCAGTTTTTTTTTGGCGGGGGGGGGGGCATATGGAATTGAAAGGGAAGCAACTCTCCCAAAGTCATTCCTAGAAGCAAGGTATTACCCTGATACCAAAACCTCAGAAGGGTCAAACCAAAAAGAGAACTTCAGGCCAATCTTTCTAATGAACATAGATGCAAAAATCCTCAATAAGACACTGGCAAACATAATGCAGCAAATCAGCGAGAAAATTCTGCACCATGACCAAGTAGGATTCATACCAGTGATGGAAGGATGGTCTAACACATGCAAATCAATAAATGTAATTCACCATATTAACACAGCCAAGGACAAAAATCATATGAACATCTCAATAGATGCAGAAAAAGCACCTGACAAAGTCCAACACCCATTCAGGATAAAAACACTACAGAAAATTGGAATAGATGATCTTTATCTCAACCGGATAAAAGCCATCTATGACAAACCAACAGCCAACATTATATTAAATGGACAAAAACTGAAAGCTTTTACTCCAAAATCAGGAATAAGACAAGGATGTCCACTGTCACCACTCCTCTTCAATATAGTTCTAGAAACATAAGCCAGAGGAATTAGACAAGAGAAAGACAAGGAATAAAGATAGAAAAGGAAGAACTATCTTTGTTTGCAGATGACATGATACTCTACATAGATGGTCCCCAAAACTCCACCAAGAGAGTTCTAGATTTAAAAACCAAATTCAGTAGCATAGCAAAATACAAAGTCAACACTCAAAAATCAATAGCATTCCTGTACACAAATAACAAACTTAGTGAGACAGAAATTAGGGAAATCACACCTTTCACAATACCACTGAAAAAAATGAAATACTTAGGAATCAACCTAACAAAGGAAGTAAAAGATCTTTATACTGAAAACTACTCTGAAAAAGGAGATCAAAGAGGCTATCAGAAAATGGAAAGACATCCCTTGCTCATGGCTAAGAAGAACTAGCATAGTCAAAATGGCCATACTCCCAAAATTCTTACACAGATTTAACGCAATCCCAATCAAAATACCAATAGTATACCTCACAGAACTAGAGAAAACATTCCTGAAATTCATTTGGAACCAAAAGAGACCTACAATAGCAAAATCAATTCTGGACAACAAAAGTAAGGCAGGGAGCAAAACAATCTGTGACTAAAAATCATACTACAGAGCTACTGTGATAAAACAGCATGGTACTAACAGAAAAATAGACCCAAGGATCAATGCAGCAGAATAGAAGATGCAGAAACAACCCCAAACACACTTAGTCACCTTATTTTCGACAAAGGGGCCAAATACTTTCACTGGAAGAAAGGCAGTCCCTTTAATAAATGGTGCTGGAAAAACTGGCTTTCCATATTCTGCAGGCTAAAACTAGACCCATGTCTCTTCACCATGCACTAAACTAAAATCAAAGTGGATCAAAGATCTAAATATTAAAACAGAAACACTAAATCTTCTGGAAGACAGAATAGGTAGAACTCTTGAAGACATAGGTGGAGGCAAAGACTTTGTGAACAAAACCCCCAACACATGGAAAATATTACAAAGAATCAACAACTGCGATCTCATTTTATTAAAAAGCTTTTGCACAGCAAAAGAAACCAACCACCAACAGAGTGAAAAGACAACCCACAGAGTGGGAAACAATTTTTGCCAGCCGTTCCTCAGACAAAAGACTAATATCTAGAATATAAAAAAACTGAAAAAATTCAACCCCCCTGAAATTTAAAGACCCAATGCAAAAATGAGCATCTGAGATGAATACAATACTTCTCAGATGAAGAAGTAGAAACAGCAAATAAATATATGAAAAAATGTTCAACATCACTAGTCATTTGAGAGATGCAAATTAAAACAACACTGAGATTCCATCTCACTTCAGAAAGAATGACTATTGTGAAGAAATCAACCAATATCAAATGCTGGCGGGGCTGTGAGGAAAAAAGGAACCCTTCTACACTGTTGGTGGGAGTGCAGACTGGTGGAACCACTGTGAAAATCAGTGCGGAGATTCTTCAAAAAAAACTAGGACTACAGGTTCTATTTGACTCAGCTTCTCGGTATCTTCCTGAAAAAAGCATACCACAGTGCTATATGCACACCCATGTTCATAGCAGCACAGTTTGTAATAGCTAAATCTTGGAAACAACCCAAATGCCTATCAACTGATGAATGGATAAAGATGTAGTTTTTTTTTAATACAATGGAGTACTATTCAGCCATAAAAGATAAATGAGACATTAATAGCTAAATGAATGTACCTAGAGGATATACTCTTAGGTGAAATAAATCGGACACGTGTAAATACTGCATTGTTTCTCTGGTGTAAGAAACTGGAAGTTTAAATGAGGACCGAAATATATAATAGATATTTTGAAATGGAAGAAAATGCTCAAATCAGAAGGGGTACAAGGGAGGAAGGAGAGGGAAAGGAAGGAAGGGAAAATGAAAAAATGAGGAAATAAAAGGATAAAATGGAAACAAAGCTCTTATAAATAAGTGGAAGCAAGGTAGGAGGGGCAGGGAATGGGAAAAAATAAAACTCAAGTTATATCATGTACAGGTACAAATTCCACACAATGAATGTGATCATTATTTATATCTAAACTCTTCCAATAAACTTAATTAATGATAAAAAACAATAAAGCAACAGTGCTAAGCTCAGCTTGGTATTATCAAGCTTTCTCTTTCTAAAGATCCCACCAACTGAGAGGAAACAGCAAAGGTCACTGGCTAGGTTGGAGACTTCTGAAAATCTGAGCTATGAAACATTCACAGATATGCCCAAGAAAATATTAATGATAAAATTTTAATGTAATCACCAATCTGCCTGATTATGGGGGAAACAAGTCCATCTGTTAGTAAGTCTCACAAAAAAAGTGACTAATCATGTGAACTCCACAAACTTGCTCCCAGCTTGCCAGAAATAATCTTACTTCTGCAATTTTAATGAGTTTGTAGCAGCAGAAATCAGGACCCTTCATCTAAACTAGATTATAAATTAATTCTAGTCTCAGTATTAGCAGCATATGTGCTTAGCAGGGAGCTCAAATAAACAGTAATGTCCAGTGAAACTTTGCTATGACATGTGTTTGTTCAGAGCTAAACTTGGAATAACTTCTGACTGTTTTGGTCCTATTTCTTAACCAAAGGTGTCATTTGATAAAGACCTGAAGAGCCTCTGTCCAGAGGGTGATTCAGTGGGCTTCGCCTAGAATTCAGTATCTGCAGTGACAGAATGTAAAACTGAGGTGACTCAAAGCACTGCCCACCTCAAAACAGCTGGACAGAATCATTCTGAGTTATCAGAGGGAACTTACAGGTAATGTTGTTAACGTTCGTGGAGATATTGACCTTTAGTTAATGACCTTATTTTAATAAAGACACAGGATGCTACTTTTGGAGCACATTTTTTTTTTTTTTTTTGGTACCAGGGATCCAACTCTGGTCCTTGTGCTTGAGCAGCAGGCGGTGAAACCACTGAGCTAAATCCCCGGCCCTGGAGCACAATTTTTAAATGTAGTAGATGACATGTCACATTTTGATATCCATAAACTTATAGTCATAACGAATAAATATTTTTCACATTATTTTTCTAGACATCTACCCTATTTAAAATCGAAATAGCACAGGGCATAAGAATAAAAAAAACAGAAGACTTCATCTCCAACATTTTGGCAGAACTACATAAGATCTAAAAAAAATTTTCCACTTGAAATTATTAAAATTTTTGAAGATTTTTATGAGAATTTGCCAAATTCAGTATCATCCAAATGTTGCCATCTGCCAGCAAAGCTATATTATAGCAAAAAGAGGAAAATTAAACATTAGAACACAGTGAGAATTTTAGAGGCTTGCTTCAGGTAAAATTTTGCTATTTTATGAGCCAAAAGACTTCTAATCTTTGCGAACTAAATCCATTTTGCATTTTATATAATAAGAAAATCTGAGCCAGTAATACAAAAGTATTACTTGTCTAAGAATTGATTAATAATTTTTATTTCTTTCACCACACTTAACATCTCTGTGGTTTGTTTGGCAGTCTTGAGTTAATGAAGTTCTTTCTGAGAAGAAAACATGAAAAAGAGGTTTGCTTTTCCAATTCCTTAATGTCATGCCAATATCTTTGCTGCAATGTTTCTACAGCCTACTGTTTTAATTTGGAAGATATGTAAGTACAAAAAAAATACGCTTAAGTTTACATAAACATATTCTTTCCTTAAAACAAATCAAAATTTAAGGAAAATATTGTTAAATCTTTTAGGTAAAAGGTTTCCTATATGTAAACATTTTTTCTTCAACTTTCACAAGAAAGGAGAAATCATGAACAATGAGTCTTACTCTGCAAAAGTTACCTGATAAGGTGACAATATCTAAGACTCCCTTCTAAGCAAGAAGGCTCGCAATTTTTAAAAAAGTACTAAAAATAATAAACTGGTCACTAACCTTACTAAATAACTCAATGATATAAATGAAATACAGGAAATATATTTACTACTGTGGACATAGTAATAAAAATCCCTTAGTAAGAGAAAAGTGTCATTTAGATGGTTTGAACTAAAAGTTTCTGCATATATATGAATTACAACTTATGTATATATCAAATAATTCTATAGTACATAAATCAGAATCCTTACCAAACTGAAGGAAAAAACAGTATCCAGTTTTTTAAAATGAGAATTATCCCATTTGAATGAATAAGAAATGTGTAGCATATATTTAAAATAAATTTCACTTGCAAAGAATGTCAGTATCTTATTATGGCCACTTCAACCAACTTTCATACAATTACTCAACTGAAAAAATTACATAATATGTATACAAATACATACTATAGATCTTTAAAAATAAACACATTTTATATGAGGAAGCATATACTACAGATATTTTAAAAATAAACATTTTTCTAGAATGAATACAAACACTGAATGTAATACATTATATTATACTATAGTAAAAGTGCTAATAAAAAAGCGTTCTGAGATCAACAAAGTACAAAATTTCTTTACAAAGTCGATTTGGTCTTAAGGCATTAATCAGAGTTCACATGCAGAGAAAAGCCAGGGCATACACCATGTGTATGAGTACAGAGGCCTGAGAAAGGATGGCATTTTGGGCTCCCACTCTGCTTAGATCTCAAACTTACCAAGGCCCACTGAATACACTGATTTAGAAAAACAGCTTCCTGTATTCTCTTCTTACCACTGATGGCCTGTAAAGAGTTTTGTAATGTTTTGGTTGCTGTTTGTTTCTCAAAGATTTACATGCTTGTTTCCTGTGTTTAGAGGTTGGTCCTTACTGTAAAAGTGTTGCAAAGTGTGGTGGAATCCTTAAGGGTGGAGCCTACTGAATGACATTAGGTCATTGATTGCCTGCTGCAGGAACTGATGTAGTTCTCCTAACACATGGTCAGTTTTTAGGAGCGGGGGTCATTATAAAGGAGCAAGCCTGGAACTTACCCAGCTTCTCTGGTTTCATGTCTTACCATGTGACTTCTCCTTCTTGCACATGCTCCCACTATGATGTTGTGTACCCATGATGGGATACAGTGGGGGTAAGGCTGGGGTAAAGGTTTACTAGAACAAGCTTCATACTATTTGCATATTCAGGTCCCCAAACTGAATAAATAAACCTCTTTTCTATATAGATTTCCCAGACTCAGTCATTTCACTATAGCTGCAGATAATGGATTAATAATAGGTTCCAAGATACTTTCATAAACTCTTTCAGATTTCCCAATATCTAAAAGAATCCCGATATAAGGCTGCATTTGATTTAGTATCATCCTTTCCTCTGTGGTTCTACAAACCCCAGTGTGAGGCCTCATCTGCCTTTCAACTCCAAAGGAAATGGCTGAGCGTCCTGTGCATAATGTATTAACACGGTGCCAACACAGAAGACATGGCTGCAAAGTTACCACTAACAACTGTAGGGTGCTCTGATGCACAGAGCTAGAGATCTTTTGACAGGTGCATTTTAGCGAAGCAAATATAAATCTTCTATGACATCAACTGAGAAACAAAATGAATGTCAATAGTAAATATATGACAAGAATGTTTTCCTTCATAACTAACATTAGGACATTATTCATGCTGAAAACCACCTCTGTTTGATTGAAAGTAATTCAGACCTTTGAAAAATTGTTTACCAAATAAATATTATATGACAGTAAAAGTGTTCACATAAAAAAAATCTTAGGATGCTAGGGACAAAATTCTTATTTCCCTTTATAAAATAATATTATTTCATGTAGTTGAAAGCACTCAATCCTTCACCTAAATGAGTCTCCCCCTAGAAACTGTCCGGATTTAAAAATAGAATGCCTAAAGTAGAAAAATGAACACACAAATATAGAAATATATGTGAGGACACTAAACAAATGTTAAAAGAGCATATAGGGAGAAGTGCAGAACAATGTGGTTGAATATTCCTACACATATTACCTCAATCAACAAAATAACCATGCGGTAGGTAATAGTGTTTCCATTTTACTAGTAAGGAATCAAACTCAATGAGATTTAAGAACTAGCCATGATAACACAGCTAATCTGTGAAAAGGATGGGATTTATTTTCTAGTATGTTTCATTATTTTCCTCAAATCCATGTGTCCTGATAACTATCTATAATTAGTCTGATATTAATACTTTCAAATTTTGAAATGTTTTATAATTACATATTTTTATTAGTACATGCTTATAGTAAATAATGATACTTATTGTGGGACATTTGTACCTATATATAGCACATCTTAATTCTTTATGTTGCTTTTCCCTTCCATCCCTTTTTGTACCCTCCAATTCTTGATCCTCTCTTCATTTGAAAAAAAGTATTTCCTATTTTGTTTCTTTTTGAGACAGTCTAGCTCTGTAATTCAGTCTGGCCCCAAACTCGCAGCAATTCTCCTGCCTCAGCCACATGATGGCTGAGATTACAGGCATGCACCAACATGTCCAGCTTCTAGTTCCATTTTTTTCTTCAATTATCTTTTCAAAATCGTTTTCCCCTTCCTTTCTTCCCTTCTTTCATCTCATTCCCATCTCCTACTTCCTTTTATCTTTTTTTTGCTCTTTATTTATAATTTAGTTTTCTCATATAATAGAAACCGTGCAATATTTAAACTTCTGTGTCTGATATATTTCAATCAATATTATGATCTCAAGGTGCATGAATTTACCTATAAAAGCCTCAAGTTTATCTTTCATTATGGCACAGTTCTACTGAACTGTGTATAGGTACCTTTTCTTTATCCATTCATCTTTTGATGTACATATAGGGTACTCCAAGATTTAGCTATTACAAACTGTGCTGGGTATGTATGTATTGCTGTAATATGATGACTTTAACTCCTTCAAGAAGATTCCTAGAAGGAGAATAGGTGGGTCAAGTAGAATTTCTATTTTTAGTTTTTTGAGAAATCTCCATCGTGATCTCCATAGTTGTTATACTAGTTTTATTCCCATCAATAATGAAGAAGGGTTCCTTTCTCACAACCTCCCCAGCATTGGTTATTATTTGATTTCTTGATGATAGCCATTCTTTCCGGAGTAAGACGGCATTTCAGTGTTGTTTTAATTTGAATTTCTCTAAAAGCTGGTGATGTTGAATATTTTTTTCATGTATTTATTGGCCATCAGTACTTCCAAGAAGTGTCTATTCATTTCACTTGCCCATTTGTTTTTATTGGTTCATTTATTTTGGGGAGTATTTTGAATTCTTTATATATTCTAGATGTTAGTCCTCTGTAAGGAATAGCTGGGGAAAATTCTTTTTCTCATTCGGCAGGTTCTCTTTTCACTCTCTCGGTGGTTTCTTTTGGCATGCAGAAGCTTTTTAATTTGGTATGATCCTATTTGTTGACTCTGCGTATTATTTCTTGTGCAACTGATGCTCTGTTCGGAAAATCCTTGCCTGTGTCTATGTTTCTAAGAATTTTACCTATTTTATCTTCCAGCAGATCATTTGTTTTAACATTTACATGTCTGGTGCATAATGATTTTTGTTCAGAACATGGCGATATATCAGCATGCAGACACCCAGTTTTCCCAGTATCCTTTATTTTTTTTTTCCTTAAATTCTTTCATTGATACATTTTAGGTGTACAGTACGTTAACATTTATCATTGGGTGCTTGTACCTGTACATGATGTATCTTGGTTCTTATTTTTCTCCCCATTACCTGTGCGTCCTTCACCCCTTCCACCCCTTCCCTATTTACAAAGACTTCGTTTCCATTTTTTTGCTTTTCTCATAATTTTTCCTTTCCCTTCTTTCCTTTCCCCTTCCCCTCTGACCACCCCTACCCCTTTGGACTTCTCCTATTTCAAATTATCAATTATTCGTTTTAATCATTTCAATCCTTATTTACACTTTCAGTTTCTCACAATAGAGAAACTATTTGGTATTGACATATGTGTGTCCTATTTATTTCACTTAAGAGTATGGCCTCAATATGTATCCATTTAGCTATAAATGACTCTAGTTTTCCATTCTTTATGGCTGAGTAGTACTCCATTTTATAAAAAGCCCTACATCTTCTTTATCCAGTTTCCACTTGATGGGCACTTGGGCTGGTTCCAAGCTTCTGCTATTACAAACTGTGCCACTATAAACATGGGATCACATATATCGCTGTGTGGTATGATTCTTTTAATTTTGGGGGGGAAGATACCCAGCAGGGGAATAGCTGGGTCTAATGGGACCTCTAGCCCTAGTTCTTTGAGGTATCTCCATACTGATTTCCATAGTGGCTGTACCAGTCTGCACTCCCACCAACACTGGAGAAATGTTCCTTTCTCCCCACACAACCGCCAGCATTTGTTATTGGTTGATTTCATGATAGCAACCATTCTTTCTGGGGTGAGATGGAATCTCAGTGTTGTTTTCATCTGCATCTCTCGAATGACCAGTGATGTTGAACATTTTTTCATATGTTTATTTGCTGCTTTTACTTCTTTGTGTGAGAAATGTCTGTTCATTTCAGATGCCCATTTTTGAATTGGGTCTTTGAATTTGAGGGGTCTGATATTTTTGAGTTCTTTATATATTCTAGATAGTAACCCTCTGTCTAAGGTACAGCTGCTAAATCTTTTTTCTCACATTGTAGGTTGTCTCTTATCTCTGTTGGAGGTTTCTCTTGCAGTGCAGAAGCTTTTTAATAAGATGAGATCCCAGTCGTTGATTCTGTCTGCTAGTTCCTGTGCTACTGAGGTTTTGTTCATGAAGTCTTTTCCTATGCCAATGTCTTCAAGATTTCTACCTAACTTATCTTCCACCAAGTTTAATGTTTCTGTCTTAATATTTAGATCTTTAATCCACTTCGATCTTACTTTAGTGCATGATAATAGGTATGGGTTTAAGTTTTAATCTGTGGCAGGTTGAAATCCAGTTTTTCCAACACCATTTATGAAAAAGGTTATCTTTCCTCCAATGACGGTGGTTGGCTCCTTTGTCAAAGATGAGGTGGCTGAGTATGTCTGAAGTTGTTTCTGCATCTTCTAATCTATTTCACTGATCCTCAGGTCTGTTTCTTTGCCAGTACCATGCTGTTTTTATCACAGTAGCTTTGGAGCATAGTTTCAAATTGGGGATTGTGATACCCCAGCCATGTCTCCATTGTCTAGAATTGCTTTTGCTATTCTAGGTCTCTTCTGGTTCCAAGTGAATTTTTGGATTGGTTTCTCTAGTTCTGTGAAGTATATTACTGGAATTTCAATCGGCATTGCTTTGAATCTATATAGTAGTGTTGGAGTATGGCCATTTCCACTATATTGGTTCTTCCTACCCAGGTACAAGGGATGTCTTTCCATTTTCTACTATCCTCCGTCATCTCCTTTTTCAGAGTGCT
Source organism: Heterocephalus glaber (assembly GCF_053883595.1). NCBI lineage: Eukaryota > Metazoa > Chordata > Mammalia > Rodentia > Bathyergidae > Heterocephalus > Heterocephalus glaber. Next base: position 13,122,482 of record NW_028258147.1, on the reverse strand, counting down.
GTAGTTTTCAGTATAGAGGTATTTTGCTTCCTTTGTTAGGCTGATTCCTAGATATTTCATTTTTTGGGGATGCTACTGTAAAAGGAATTGTTTCCCTAATTTCTCTCTCAGTGACTCTGTTATTTGTGTATAAGAAGGCTACTTTTTTTTTGAGTGTTGACCTTGCATCCAGGTACTCTGCTGAGTCTGTCAATTAAGTCTAGAAGTCTTCTTCTGGTGGAGTTTTTGGGTCTTCTATGTAAAGTATCATATCATCAGCAAATAATGACAGTTTAACTTCTTCTTTTCCTATCTTTATTCCTTTTGTTTCTTTTCCTTTTCTTACTGCTGTGGCTGTTTCCAGAACTATATTGAACAGGAGTGGTGATAGTGGGCATCCCTGTCTTGTTCCTGATTTTAGCATGAAAGTTTTCAATTTTTGACCATTTAGTATGATGCTGGCTATTGGTTTTTCATAGATAGCCTTAATCAAGTTAAGATAAAGACTTTCTATTCCAATTTTCTGTAGAGTTTTTATCATAAATGGGTGCTAGATGTTGTCGAATGCTTTTTCTGCATCTATTGAGATGATCATATGGTTTTTGTCCTTGACTCTGTTAATATAGTGTATTACATTTATTGATTTACGAATGTTGAACCATCCTTGCATCCCTGGGATAAATCCAACTTGGTCAGGGTATATGATCTTGATGACCCTTTGTATTCTGTTTCCAGTATCTTGTTGAGGATTTTTGCATCTATGTTCATTAGGGAGATTGGCCTGTAGTTCTCTTTTTGGGTTGGGTCTTTCCCTGGTTTTGGAATCAAAGTAATACTTGCTTCTAGGAACGAATTTGGAAGTATTGCTTCCCTTTCAATTTCCTTGATGAGTTTAAAGAGCAATGGCATTAGTTCTTCTTTAAATGTCTTGTAAAATTCAGCAGTGAAGCCATCCGGACCTGGGCTTTTCTTTGTTGGTAAATATTTTATTACACTTTCAATTTCACTCATTGTAATTGGGGTGTTTGGAATTTCTATATCTTCTTCATTTAACTTTGGCAATTCATATGTATCTAGGAATCTGCCCATTTCTTCTGTGTTTTCCATTTTATTGGAGTAGAGGATCTCAAAGTAGGTATTGATGATCCTCTGGATTTCTGTTGGATCTGTTGTGACTTCACCTTTTTCATTCTTAATTGCATGTATTTGTGCCTTTTCTTTCCTTTTTTTGATAAGGCTGGCTAAAGGTTTATCGATTATATTTGTTCTTTCAAAAAACCAACTCTTTGATTCATTGATTTTTTTGTATTGTTCTCTTAGTCTCCATTGCATTGATTTCTGCCCTGATCTTTATAATTTCCTCTCTTGTACGAGCTTTGGATTCGTTATGCTCTTCTTCTTCTAGGAGCTTGAGGTTCTGCATTAGGTTATTTATCTGTGTTTCTCTGTTTTCCTAATATGGGCATTCACTGCTATGAATTTCCCATGTAGAACTGCTTTCCTTGTGTCCCATAGATTCCTGTATGTTGTACTGGCATTTTTATTTACTTGTAGAAACTGTTTAATTTCTTTTTTAATTACTTCTGTGACCCATTGGTTGTTCAAGAGGGTGTTATTCAGTTTCCATGTGTTTGTTGGGGTTTTGCGGTTTCTTATGTTATTGATCTCCAATTTTATTGCACTATGGTCTGATAATATACAGGGGTTAACTTCAATTCTTTTACATTTACTTAGACATGTCCTATGAGCTGGCATGTGGTCTATTCTAGAGAATGACCCATGTGCAGCCGAAAAGAATGTGTATTCCAATTTTGTGGGGTAGAACACTCTGTAAACATCTATTAAGTCCATTTGTTCAGTAGCTTGGTTCAGTTCTAGAATTTCCTTGTTCACTTTTTGTCTAGATGATCTGTCTATTTGTGATAGTGGGGTATTGAGGTCCCCCACTACAATTGTGTTAGTGCTTATTTGGTTTTTCATGTCTAATGGGGGCATTTGTATTTGGTACATATATATTTAGGATTGTCATCTCTTCCTCTTGGATTGTTCCCTTCACAAGGATGTAGTGACCATCTTTGTCTCTCTTAATTAGTTTTGGTTTGAAATCTACTTTGTCTGCAAATAAGATTGCTACCCCTGCTTTCTTCTGGGTTCCTGTGGCATACAGAACTGTTCTCCATCCTTTTACTTTCAGTCTATGAGTTTCTTTTTGAGATAGGTGTGTTTCTTGTATACAGCATATTGTTGCATTTTCCTTTTTAATCCATTCTGCCAATCTATTTCTTTTGATTGGTGAATTGAGGCCATTAACATTGAGGGTTATAATTGATAGATATTGATTTATCCTTGTCATGTTTTACTTTTGTTGGCTCTTTTATTTTTTCCCTCTTTGCTTTTAGTGTCTTACCTTGCCTGGTGGCTTTCCTCTGTTGGGCCTCATGGAGTTGTGCCCTTCATTGCTTTTTTCTAGGATATTGTTTAGAATTGCTTGGAGTGCTGGTTTGGTGTTCATGAAATTTCTCAGGTGTTCTTTGTCATGGAAGTATCTAATTTCCCCATCAATTTTGAAAGATAATTTTGCAGGATACAACAGTCTGGGTTGGAAGTTATTTTCTTTTAGGGCTTGAAATACTTCACTCCAAGCTCTCCTTGGTTTGAGGGTTTGTCTTGAGAAGTCTGCTGTGATTCTGATGGGCTTTCCTTTGTAGGTGATTTGTTTCTTTTCTCTAACTGCTTGTAGGATTTTGTTTTTCTGTTGGGTTTCTGGGATACTGACTATTATATGTCTAGATGTAGATATTTTGAACATGGCTAGTTGGAATTCTATATGCCTCACTTATCTGTATGACCAATTCTCTACCTCTGTCTGGGAAGTTTTCCACTACTACTTCTGTGAACAGTTGTTTTATGTCAATTGTACTTTCTCCTGTTTTTTCATGGACTCCTATCAGTCTTACGTTATTCTTCTTTGCATCGTCTAGCAGTTGTTGGATTGATTTCTCATGGTCCCTTACTATTTTTAAGAAATCTCTATTTTCATGGTCTCTAACTGCAATCCTGTCTTCTATATCTGATATTCTATCTTCAGATTCCCTTAATCTGCTGTGGATACTTTCAATGGAGTTTTTGATCTCCTGAATATCTGTTTGAATCTGTTTCGTGGATTCCATTTCTTTCTTATGTTGGGTGATCATGGTTTCCATTTCTTTCTTATGTTGGGTATTCATGGCTTCCAGCATGTTTCTGAGCTCATCTATTTTTTTTATCTGTTTCTCTTCTAGATCCTCTAATCATGTCTTTCACTCTGCTCACCATCTCTGTAGATGTCTGGGAGATTATTTCTGTTTTGAATTTTTCTAGAGCCTCATTCATCTATTTTGTTATTTCCTGTGCTATCAGTTCAGGGTATCCAGGTGGTTGATTATGGGACTTTTCCATCTCATTTCTCCCAGGATTTACCCTTGGTGGGGTGGAAGCCTGAGTTTGTGCCTTGCTTAAATGTCTTCTCATTTTTGTTTTTGGTACTGTCTTTGGTTTAATTCCTGGGTTGATAGTTTGAAATTGCTTATTGTAGGTTTCTTTGTTGCTTGTAATTAGAACCCTTATGGAATGATTGCTTCTCAGAGGTGTCTTCCAGATATAGCTGGTCTTTAAGATTTGAGTCTCTAATGACTCTAAGGCTATCTCATTTTCCTTATACTAGGAAGGTTCATTGACTAGATCAATAACAACACCTTAGCCCAAGTGATACAATCAGCAACACCACTGCATCAAGTACATCTTCAAAAATGACATTTTGTGGTAGTTATTAATCTATCACCTTTAGCTGTGTAAATTAAATCAAGATCGACAAACAACCCAACATATAGTGAATAAACTCTTCAATATAACAACTTTACCCTTTGGGATGAGGAGTTAGAAGGGGTTGGGGAGGGACAGACAGATGGGAGGAAGGGTAGGAGAAGGTTAGCAGTGTGGCCAGAGGACACAGTGAGAAGGAAAAAGAGAATGATAGGAAAATACAGAAGAACTCCAAATGAGGACCAAAACAGGGACTAAAAGGGAAGACGAACAATGTGGGAGAGCAAGAAAGTGAGTGTAAGAGAGAAAGAAAGGAAAGAGAAAAGAAAGAAGAAACGGGAAGAAAAAAAAAGGAGAGAAAAACAAATATTTGCAAAGACTAGGAAAATAAATTACAGATAAGAGGAGCAAAAGAAAAGAGAAAAAAAACAAATGAATAATACTTATTTTGGGAATAAAAAATAACAATGAAGATGAAGGGCCTCTTTCAGGGTATGTCTCTGCTGTCACAATAGACAACGTGGGTAGCAGTGTGCAGATATGTCAATGAGTCTCAGCAAGCTAGTCACAGACCCATGAGATTCAGGCAGATTTCTGGCTGCAAGTCCCAAGTTGAGCTCCCTGTCCTCCTGTAGGATTGAACTCTGCAGAGTTGTATGGCAGGTTCCAGCTGCCCTTCCCCTGAAGGTAGTCCCAGTCCTGATGGGAGGTGAAGATGACTCCAACTTACCCAGTACAGAGATCTGGTGGTCCGGTGTCCTCTGCGTCTTTGTAGTGTGGAACCAGGTGGCTGTACAGAGAAGAGGCCAGAGGAGCAGGTTGTGGGGAGGGTGTCCAGTGGATTGCTGCCAGGGCCACTCGCAACCTTGGTAAGATGTCCGCAGACCTGCCTATCTGCAGCAGGCTGATTTGGTGTGTTCCGCACTACTCGTGACCTTGGTACGGCATCTGCAGACCTGCCTGTCTGCAGCGGGCTGATTCGGCGTGTTCCGCACAACTTGCGACCTTCTGTCATAATATATTTTAATGAATGGTCATGGTTTACTGATTACACTGTAATAATCTATATCAAATATATATGTTTATGAAAATTGTTATTTCTCTGCTCATAATATAAAAAAGGTCTGTATACCACATGTAAGTACTAATACAAAATTTTTCAAAAATATAAACTGTTTTTCAGTCATTTAGAAGACTTGAATAAACCCTTCATAAGCTTTGCTCAAAGCAAAGCAGAAACCATCTAACACACAAAAGGATTTATTTCACCATCAATCAATTACTGTCTCAAAATTTACAATGATATTTTCTTTTTGCATCATATTCTCAAGGTATTTCCATTCTGGGACAAGAAACACCACAGTAAGAGTATGTCTGGTGAGAGGTGCACCTTTCTTTCATAAAGAGGGAGAAGGGCAACTGTGAAAGGGAAGCTGAGAAGGAGAACTTGCTTATAGCAGGCTCTTTCCTAGACAGAAGAGCTTTAAGAAGGAGTAATTACAGAACCAGAGGAGTCACATGTCAATGTATTGAAACTATCCTTGTGTCTATGCATTTCTCAAAAAGTGCTGTTTATCAAGGTGGTTTCACATCTCATGTGTTTCCCATGGGATTTCTAGAAAAACAGGCACTATGGGGTGGAAAAAAGAAGTCAGAGGCTATTTTTATACCCTAAATAATAGAAAAAGCACTTTAATTTGATTAGTGAGCAGCTACTGAGCCCTATTAGTGTAGAGAGTGATAGGGGGAATCAAAATACAGTATATATAATATCTTGTCCTCCTGAAGACTTCTACCCAATATCCTGAAGACCTTATCTTCAGGGAATTTCCAACTTATAGGGGTCATATGCTAAGGAAATGAAATTCAAGTAGGAAAATGATACATATGTTATATTATTAAACTAGCAGTTTACAAAAGAAGGCATCCATAGGATGCTTCATCCTGTGAGGGATGCTATAATGTCAGAAGTCCTTCATAGTGTGTGTGGCGCTTCTCTTAAGATCTCCACCAGAGAAAAATTATATGTAGACATTTGCCAAGATAGAGGGCATTTGCTAACCAGAGGAAAATGCAATGAGCATTTATACATGCCTAAGTTACTTCCTTGTTGCTGGAAGAAAAAACCTGATACCCACAATGTAAAGGAGGAAAGGTTTACTTTGTTTCACAGTTTGTGGAGGTTTCTGTCCATAGCTGGCTGCTTCCAAGGCAAGGCTACATGACAGAGGGACATGCCAGAAGAGAAACAGTTCATGGCATGGCAGGCAGGAAGCAGAGAAGGATCAAGGGAGCAGGAGGGCTATATATACTCTTCCAGGCCACGTCCACAGTGATTTACCTCTTCCCACCAGGCATTACCTCCCAGCATCACACTCAGCTATAAGCTCATCAGTAGAATAATCCCTCCACGATCACCTCCTCAAAGCCACACCTATGAGCACATAAGGCTACAGGGGCAGCATCTAGATTTAAACCACAACAACATACAAAGACATTTTCCCTCTTCTTCTCTTCCCAACTGCAACCCTAATAAAAAGTTGTAGCAGGAGATGAGCAGACAAAACAAGAAGAGTGAAAAGAACACACTATAGCACTCTTTCCCCACTACAGGCTTTTGGATGGGTTGGAAGGAAAGAGAAATTTTTGAAAATGTGTCAGTTTTTATGTAAACTGGTCTGAAGTTTAAAAATATTTTTAATACCAAAAAGTAGAGTTTAAAGATTACAGAAGGGAAACCCTAGAGTTTATAGTACAAGAAAAAAAATTGAGTTTATTTATGCCCTGATAAATTAATAATTCATTCAGTAATTGGTCACAAATATCAAACAAGGCAACAATAACTACAAGAGGTTGCTCTAAAAACAAAGTCACAAACTGTAATGGAAAGTTATTTGCAAGCAGTAAATCCATCACAAAATGTCAATAATCATATTTTCTTCAAAAATTTCTCATTTCTCTTTCTCACTGGAGCTCAGGAGTGCTCTTTAGCTAGCATCTGGAATCTTAATCCATCTTGTTTTTCCTAATCACTTTAGATGTCTTAAATTGCAAGGACTCCCAGATTAGCTTCCTTTATTTATAAATTCTCAATGAATTTTACGTCTGTATTTGGCCAATGTTTGTCTCTTCAGGCTTCCTTTTGTTCTGAACCATAAGTATTAATCTTAGAGAATTGTTATTTCTAGCGAATTTAGTAACAAAAAATGATCTGCGTGATTTTAAAAATGAAAACAAGAAGAGAAAAATATGCATGTAGTTTGAGTGATTTCTTTTTGGGTGATTACAAATAGGCACACTTTTTAATGTATCATATAAAAAGTTAGCATGCTTAATCTACTGTCTATAAAACAGCTGAATAATGAATTATACCTGAAAATAATTCTGATATTAATAAATTAAAATGAAAGCTAGAATCCTTTTAAGAAAAAGAGTTAGCTTCTTTTGGCTTATATGTGGTTTATATTTAATCTCTCTCCAATGCTTGTCCGAATACTTTGTCATTCTGACAATTTTCCATTTGTAGCTGCAGTATTTTTTCAATAGTTTAACAGATTATTACAATTCTGATGAAAGATTTAAAGTTTCCAGAAATGAGAATTGCAGAATATGTTTCCCATCACTTTCATGAGGCAGAAGAATATTCTGTCCATAAACATATTTCTGTAATGATGCAACTCTTCTGATTTTATTCTTTCTTGCCTATTTGTCTTATTAATTTTTAGGTAGGTAGGGAACAGAGACCCTATAAAGCTACTAAAACAGCTCTATGGGACAAAGAAGAGACAGAAGGTGTGGCTTAAGTGTAGTGTTGCTTATTGGTGATTGTTCTTTAATGAAACTAATATTTAATTCACTGTTTTATGACTGCATTTTTGTTATTGTAGTATTGTTCTGTATGATTAAATTTTTAACAACTCAGATCTCATCTATATGTTCTTCTCTCTTTGCTTTTAGTAATCAATTTTCTTGCTTTTGTTTCTCTGGCACCAAGATCCATCTAGAATCTCCAACAGGAATTGTATTAACTCCTCTGCACTTTTAGGCACTCAAAGGATGCTCACCTCTTGAGGCAATGGGCCTTAAAAATCAGTACATATCAAGGAATTTGTGACTACTACAAATAACTCCTACACCTGGCTTGCATTTTTACTATCTTTCCATTTCCTTTCAGGTGGTATCACTAAGTCCAAAATGAATGAAATTGCTGGAAATGTTAAAATGCTATAAAAGCATAGCAGCAATTCTATATTTCATTCATAGAAAATAAAACTTTCTTTGGTTGGACAGACTATAAAACAATGACTTAAAGACTCATCAATAGCAGAGTTTATTTTGTATGTGGAAAATATAATTTTTCCACATTCCTTTCACTATATTAAAAAATAAAATTAAAACAAAACTTTCCCAAATTAAACTGTCTCACCACCACTCCTCACAAATCAAACTTGTCTATCAACACCAGTTTATTGGACCCCAAGTCCTATATTCTAAGTTATTCATCAACCGCCCATGCTGTTCCGACCTAATTGCTGGCAGGAAATCCAAACTACAGGAATGAAATAGGCAAAGGCTAGAAATTGTGATTAAGTTTATTGGAAATACTGACTAAATATGGCACTTTAATTAGCATCAGACAGAAGGATGAATTGCTCTCCAACAAAGCACAAACTGTTGAAGCAATAAAATTGAGAAAACGTGTCTGAGCCATAATTCACAATGATGATGGAGAACAAGAATCTCTTTCCTGTTGTGCCAGATGAGTTAGGGATGAAAGTAGCTGCACTACAGAAAAGCTGCTGTTGATCAGCAGTAAGGAGATACATTTTTAAAATAATCTGCTCCTCAGAAATAATCATCAATACAAATATTTTAATTCACTTTAAAAGTTAATTCAGTGTTCACGGAAAAATACTGAGCTATTTTATTCAAATTTCTCTGTGAAAAGAATAACCAAAAATAGTAGTTCCTGTATATTTTCTGATATTCAAGTAGTTTAAATCCTTTTAATTGTTTGCTTACACGTTCCCTATTATCAGATTTTATGAGTACATTGTGTTTTAGAAATGTGATAAGCAACACTCTATAAAAATTTTTATCAGTTGTGTTTGTGAAAAAAGTTAGTGTTAAAAAAATCACTAGGAAGATAAAAGCCAATTCATTCCATTGACCAAATACTGAAGTATCAATTAAATGTAAGAGTTTGCAGAAATTATACTAAACAACAATAAAAAAGTCAGAAACAAAGAGTAAATATTGCAAGATTCCATTTTTATGAAAGATCTAGTAAAAGCAAAATTATACTGCTCAGAGCGTGAGTGCTTTCCTGGAACTTGAGTGGGAGCAGGAATAGAATGCAAATGGGTACGACAAATTTTTTCAAAATACATTTTCAAACTGAATTGTGAAGACAGCTGCATGAGTGAAAAATTTTTTGCAACATTTAACTCATAAAGGGTGAATTTTATGGTTTATATATCATACATACACATACATATATATACATATATATCATATTTAACTAAAATAGGTTAAAAAGATTCTGTAGAATGAAACATGCATTGAGGTTTTTAGGGCAGTTGTAATTTATCAAAATCTCATAGATTAATAGAGTAGACTAAAGAAACTAATTAAGTGTCGTAAAGGAGCTTCCCTACCAGTATGTGGAGGTACACTGGTGTGTTTTCAGTGCATCATGGAGGAGAAAAACTCAATTCCCTCACTGTGAGGATGGCACAGTGGGACCTGGGGCTTGTATTTTCTGCAGCTAAAATGCTTTTTTCCATTGAATTATTTACTATGCAAATAATATACTTTAGTAATTAAAGACACCTTAACGAAAATGAAAGTAAACTACAGCAATATATATTGATGCATCTAAAGCAGTACATTGAGGTCAATTTATAGCTATAATTGCATATATTAAGAAAGAGGAATGCCAATTAGAAGTCAAACTTTCCACCAGAGACACCAATAAAATGCATAAATAAAGCAAACTAAACCTAAAGGTATAGAAGGAAGTAAATAATATGAAGTGAAAATTAATAAAAAGGAAATAGAAAAAACTAGTCAATGAAATCAATTTTTTAAAAGGTCAATTAAAAATGAGCAATCCCTTTCTTGCCAAAGAAAACACACTGGACTCCCAACCATCCCACAGCAGTTTGGATCCTGTCTTGTGTGTAACTGATGAAACCCCTTCAGCCCAAATATTGTGAACTCCAATTCTCCTGAATTTTACGAAGCAGCCTTGATCAAGTGGCTCTGTGTGCCTCATCACACTGAAGACTTAATATCCAATGTCTGCCTAAATGGTTTTGTAAGTGACTATTAAATAAAGCTTCCAGCTTGCAGTCCTAAACTAGTAACCTATCAAGCTATTTTCCAGCTTGTAAAATTAGCTAAAGATGATTTTAAAGGCTGGGGCATAGGCTGGCATAGGAGAACAGAGCTGTAATATATTACCAACTATGCACACCCTGGCAACAGATCCCAGCAAGCTAGCAATGAGCATGGAAGGCTCATGGAGACTGGCTGTGGCTGTCAGAAGAGAGTTCACTGAGGTTGGGTGCACTGGCATATGAATGGCTTTGTAAATGTTTTGGTTTCAATAAAATCCCTAATGTATTTTATTAAAAAAAAAAAAAAAAGTAGGGCCGAGGATTTAGCTCAGTGGTTTCGCCGCCTGCTGCGCAAGCGCAAGGACCCGAGTTCAATCCCCGGTACCAAAAAAAGAAAAAAAGCAATCCTGGTCAGAGATATAGCTCAGTGGTGCCGCCGCGCCTACCTGCCAAGCACAAGGTCCTGAGTTCAATGCCTGGTTCCGCAAAAAAAAAAAAAAAAGAAAAATTCAAACTAGAATTAAAAATGAAAGTGAGGACATTACCATTACTACCAACCATACAGTAATAAAATTATAAATAAATAGTATAAAATTCTATGACAATAAATTAGACAAGCTATAAGAATTAAGTTCCTAAAAGTCATAAAATACTGCAATAGATTGAAGAAGAAAGACAATAAGGACAATGTGTAACAAGGAGTGCAATCCAATCAGAAATCAGAAAATTACAAAAGAATTCAAGCACACAGATTGACTAATGAACTCCATGACTGAAAGTAAAACTACTAAAAGTTCTCCATATTCTTCCAAAGAACAGAAGGGGAGAGACCATATCCAAACTCATTCTACAAGGCCACTATATCCTGATACAAAATATAAGATAGCGATATCATAAAACGATATCAAAGAATAATATCTCCTATGAATACAGAGGCAAAAATCTTCAACAAATAATAGAAAATCAAATTTAGTAACAACTAGAAATAATGACATTTTATGACCAAGTAGGAATTGCATGAGGGATATAAGGTTGGCTTAAAACCTGAAAAGATCACATTATAGGCCATATGGATAGAATAAAAAAAAATTATGATCATTTTAATAGATGCAGAAAAAACATTTGACAAAAATCTATCAGTAGATTAAAAGCATTTAATAACCCTGTAAGCCTACAATAAGCATTTAATAAGCTTGTAAGCCTGATAAGGGCTTTTATGATAAGCCCTCAGCTAGCATCCTAATTAATTTTGAAAAGACTATACATTTGTTTCCTATGATCAGGAACACCACAATGATGTCATTTCTTACAATTTCTATTCAATATCACATTAGAGGTCAGTTAGGCAAGAAAACAAAATAAGCATCCAGCTTGGCCAGGAAGAAATAAAACTACTTCTACATTTGAATGATATTCTCTTATATACAGGAAAAGCCTGAGAAATCCACTAAAACCTTAGAATAAAAAAGTTCACCAAGGCTGCATTATGCAAGATCACTGCACAAAAATCAACTGTATTTCTATATACTTGGAATGAATGATCCAAAAACCAAATTAAGAAAATAGCTTCAATTACTCTAGCACCAAAAAGGAAAAAAATATAGTAGGAACGCATGTAATAAAAGAAGTACAAAATTCATACTTTGAAAACTATAAAAGAGTGTTGAACAAAATTAAAGATCTCAATACATGGACAGACACCCACATCCACTGATCAAAAGACTGATAAGCTGATCCTAAAATTTACACAGAAATTCAGAAGACCCAAAACTATCTGTGAAGAGGACTTAATTGCAGGGTTTGTACTCTGGACTTTAAAACGTACTAAAAATTAATAGTAAAGAAGACAGTGTGATATTAGCAGGAGGATAGATATGTAAGTCAATAAAATAAAATTGAAATAGATAATTCATGTACCAATGCCCATCTGGTTTTCAAATAGTGTGCAAAGAACATATTTAGTGTTATCCAGTTATAAAAATGAAGTCTTGATACCTGCTACGAGATGTAAATGTGCTAAATGAAAGAAGCCAGTCATAAGACCTTATGATTCTATTTACGTGAAATATCCCGAGTAGGCAAATCTACATGGACAGCAAGCAAATTAGGGATAAATGAAAGGTTTGTTCTGAGGAAGTGGTGTTTGTGATTCTCAAAGGCAAGCCTCCAACAACTCAAAGAAAAAAGGAAGGAGAATGCAGGCAGAGGGAAAAGCAAGACAGACCTGTGAGGGTCAGACCTGAAGGAGTTTGTGAGGCAGGGTTAAGAAGTTTTAACTTGGTTCTTCTCAACATCACAATATCCTGTGGACATCTCTCCTGTTACACACAAGCCTCTGTATCCTGTTACAGTGTCTGCTCTAAAAAAATGCAAGTTTCTTGTTCATTGTTTATCTTCAGTGTCTAACCAGTGCTAGCCAGATGTCAACAGAGGTTTCCTGAAGCACAGGCTATGTATGATGCCCTGAGAGGGCAAAATCATAAATCTGAAAATGTAAGACATTTTAAATAAAGATAAAATAGAAGGAAAAAACAGTTTTCTAGGAGCAGGGTACACATGAGGGGCAGACAATTTGCATTTAAAATCCTTAGGCCAGACAGATTATTTCTATCAGAGGTTGTGACATTTACCACATTCAAATCAGTTAAAAAGAACATCTTTCAAATTTAATTAAACTCATTCCCAGGATTTGAAATAATAAGCTGTCAGCAACGAACAACTTGATCATCTCCGATTACTGGATGGCAGTTATTAATTGGTTCTCTGACTTAATCTATGCACTGAACTATTATTGTGCAGAACTGAGGGACCCACCGGTCCATCACTACAAAACTGTGGCATAGAAATGGGAAAGCTACTAGAGTACAACTCCAGTCACTGAAACAGGATCTCACGTTACCTTTTAAATAACACATGTTAACACATGTGTTCATTATAAATGACTCACAAACATTTTACTAACAGCTTCATAACTGGGTGCTGGCTTTTCTGTTGGTACTATACAAGGATTCTGTCATAGTTCTAATTCTAACTCATTATTCAGAAGAGAGCATAGTGATTCTAAACATAGTTTAGATAAAGCTGGCCAAATAAGAGTTTCAGAATGTAATACCATGAAATCCTGCAAGTAAATGAAGCATATTCCTTTTTAAAAAAGTCAAGTATTATTTCAAGTAGCTTACTGTGGCCTTGAGGCTTCAGCTTGGTCAGTCTGCAGTTTCTCTCCGCCTTCCACTTCCATTGTGCAGTAAACAATTCGATTGGGAGCGACTGACTTCAAACCTTGCACTTCCATTATGACAATCTGCAGATAAAATGATTTTAAAATAATACATCAAGTAGATAGCATTTAGCATACAGAGAAATATCAGCACGAATTTAATGAGGAAGACTCATTGATACATTTATATGGTAACATCACTAGCATTTTATGTTTTTATAATCTATCTCTATTTATAGAAGCTACAGTAAAGAACTTCTTTGGGGAAGTCTGGGCTCTGAAGACATATTTTCTGATAGCGACTCAATGAAAGGAAGGTTAAAGTCTCTGAATATAAGTTGTGAAATTAAGTGAACCTCAGATCTTAAAAATTAAAGCAAGTCTACATGAAATAAAGCAGAATCACAGATAAAAATTCATACAATGCAAGCACACAGTGAGTTCTATGGAGAGATGATAGTATTTACTATCATAGGCATGGTCACTATCATACCAGTGCACTGATACCAAAATGTGATATCAGATATTTTCTATATTCACTGATTTTATGACTGTTACTATTTATAAAAGAATTTTCTCTACAGCCACTATATACCTTAATATAAAAATATAATGAAAACTGTAATTCGCCACTGAATATTTTTAATACTAATTTGCTAAGGAAAAAATAATGTTTTGATCCATTAAATGCATGTGCTAATTTAATACTAGACACTGAAAAAGGGCAGAAAAATTTATAGTGCCTTATCTATAACTCCTGGAGGAAAGAAGGAATACGTATTTTTTCAAGCATGTTTTCCATATTTGTTTAAAAGGCTATCAATCCTAAAATACTATAACAATAGTCTCACTGAATTTATACATAATATATGTTTTCTGTAATTTTATATAAGAATTTGCCTTATGAAATTTTCTAAATCTTATACATTTGAAGGCACTTTAATATGTAAATTAGCTTCATTATTGATTGCCTGGTGTGTGGAATATATATATGAATGTCATCCAGTTATAAAAATGAAATCTTGATATCTGCTACAAGATGTAAACATGCTAAACGAAAGAAGCCAGTCATAAGACCTTATGATTCTATTTATGTGAAATATTCAGAGTAGGCAAATCTACCATATTAGAGTCAGATTTTACATGGAATTGTGATAGGACTCTTGATCCAAAAGGTCTGAAAGGAACAAATCCCCTTAAACTGCTTCCATTTCAACTCTAGTACAAAGAGAAGTATGTCTGTAAACCCAAAGATTTGTTTTTAACAAATCTATGGAAGCCGATCGCTAATATGCAAAAACTCAAACTCAGAACATGTCTCCTTCCTCAACTGGGCTGTTGTTTAGTCACAGTGAAACTCATACTGACACACTCAGGGACTTGAGTCAGCATCATGGTGCATGCTTGTAATTCCCATACCCTGGGAAGCTGAGGTAGCGAAGTCACAGGTTTGATCCAACCCTGGCTAACTCAGTGGGACCTAGTCTTAGAATAAAAAAAAGAAAAAAAACTCGGGGTGGGAGGAGCCAAGATGTAGCCCATAGCTCTGATGGAAGGCCCTGGACTCAGTTCTATTAAATGACACCCACCCTGCACACACACATACAAACCTTGAGTCAAAATAGACTAAGAGAAGCTGCTCTAGGGCTAGGGAAATTGGAATGAAGCACTACTGCTTAATTAAGGAAGGAAAATAAAATTTGTTAGGTAATTTTAATGACTACAGTTTCTTTTCAGTAATATTGAAATTGGTTACTTTTAGTAAAACCAGAAACAAGTAAAAAATAGTACCAATTGAAAGCCAGCTTCATTTGGACTTATCATCTGACTCTAATAATTTTTTCAACCAATAATAAAAGTTTTTGATCATCACTTAATACATGTAAAACAACAGAATTGTGTACCATAAGGTAGGTCTACAAATCTTAAAAGCATTGGTTCATGTTTCAGATAACTGCTAACACAGTGCTTCTTCTTCTGCAGCATATTTAATAGCCAAAGAGCAGAAGAGAAGAAAGGAAACATCTGTTTGACATTATTTCTGTCACTTCTACCAGAAGCTACTGTAAACAGAACCTCTTAAAACATACAACAAACAGCATTCTGCTCCTCAAAACAATACTCCCATCTGTACGAGGAAGGTTTTATCCTGCAGAACTGCCATTTTCAAAAAAATGTAACTTCTGCGATGACTCGAAACATATAAATAACACAAATTTACAGATCTGATTCCCAAGAGGGGCAAAAATAAGCATAGCTAGTTTCAATCATTAGTGAAAAGACATCAAAGAATTCCACAGACCATCAGCTGACCTAATTTTAAGAAATTGCTTCAACTAATTCACAGCAAAACTTGAAAACTGAATCACATAAAATAAAATGAATCTATGATAGATACATCTTCTCAATGTCTGTGGCTGATGTAATAGAGACAATACAGGCAGAGATGTCTTAGAATCAAAAAGAAGGGAGGCTGCACAAGGTCCCGAGTTTGGTCCCTGGTACCAAAAAGAAGGAGGGAGGTTATCTACGCATTAGATAACCCACTCTGAGAAATACACGGACCCCACAGTTACACGAAACAAACGTGGGGTTTCGGAGAAAATGCTTCTGGGTAGTGCAATGAAATTGGAAACAGAATATAGACTTGGAAATAGATACAGAAGTCAAAGGACCTGGTAGTCTACTGTTAATAAAAAAAACTCAATGTGACAATCCAACTATATTCATGCCACATACACTCCATACAGCATACAGACTCATAACTTTCTAGGTAAATACATGTTTCTTCTCGGGTTTTTTTTTTTTTTTGGTACTGGGGATTGAACTCGGGCGCAGCAGGTGGCGAAACCACTGAGCTAAATCCCCGGCTCTTCTCGTTTTAATTGAATATTATCTTTAACATATCATTGTATGACTTAGAGTTTTGAAAGTCGTTTATGTTTTGCTTCATGATTTCTCCTAAACATTTCATGAATGGGAAGGCTTAAATATAATCCTGTATGTCTAACTGGTTTTTTTGGGGTTTTTTTGTTGTTTTTTTTTTTTTGGTACCAGGGATCGAACTCGGGACCTTGTGCTTGCGAGGCAGGCGCCAGAACCACTGAGCTAAATCCCCGGCCCTAACTGCTTTTTGATATCATCAGAGTCTTTAATAAATATTTGTTGAGGGAACTATGTGCCAAGCCTCAGTTAGGTGCTTTCCATACCTCAGTTAATCAAAAAAAAAAAAAAGAGGGAAAATTTACTTTTCTGCAGCTTACATTCTAGTAGAGAAAGCCAGATAACAACAAACATAATAAATAACTGAACTCTGGGTTAGACAGTAAGTGCTGTACCAAAGATTGAGCTCAGTAAGTGAACAAGGTGTGGTGCGAGAAGGGGTTTGGCAGCAGTTTAAAAGAAGGTGACGTTTGCACAATGTTTTTCAAATCTGCACTTTTATTCCTTAGACTTAGGATTCAGTTCTTAGTGAACACATCATCTACTTGACCAGTTTTAAGTCTAACTAATGAAAGGTTAGAGCTTTATACTGGATTAACTGCTCATTGTTCAGCTTTCTTAGCTGAAATCCTGGTTCTAAAAGGAAGGCTTGGCTGATGTCACAGGCCCAGTGGCTCCAAGAGTAGCAGTTTTCTCTCTCAGGAGTCCTGCAGCTACACGCTAGATAGTCATCACTGAATATGATTTCACTCTGTGGCTGTACACATAACTTCTACATAAAATACCATGAGCGTCCAAGAACAACAGATTCATATGAAGCTCATAATAAGCAAAATACCTTCCTTAAACACAGCAATAGGGGGCTGTACAGACAGCTTTATAAATATGCAAGTTTGTCAGACCAGGCAAAAGTAAGTTCTAGCTTATATTTTTCTAACACCATTACACTGTTAACTGAGCAGTCCTCCTTAACATTCAGGAATAAAACACAAAATAACAAGTCACAGATTCACTTAAACATTAACTTATTGGCCTAGTTTCATTTTTATAAGAGAAAACAATTTCCTGGAAGTTATAATTGATGAAGACTTTTGAATAATAAAAAAGAGAAAATGTTTTCCAAATCTTTACATATATAATGGAAGGTTTATGCATAGTAAAAATTATATGCTCTATAATTTATTATATTTTTTCATCAATTTAAATGCTAAATTCTTGTTAGAATAATTCACAGTGTAAGTGAATGATTGATTTTTTTGGTACAAAATATTTCAAAAGTGTTAGCATCTTTTATATCAGTCACAAAAGAGAAGCAGCAGGTAATAACTAGGAAATTCCACATGTAAAAAATTAAAAACCTTTATGTGATGACGCTGAGACTAAGAAACCCAGTAGCAACACAATTTGGCAAAGCCATTAGGTAAATCCAGAATGAAAGTCTTGAGTTAAAGCCACGTAGTTCTACTCTGACACTAATTTTAATCTATTAATCTACTAAAAGATCATTAGGCTGGAAGTTAAGAAAATGAAAGGCGGCGCTCATATCCTCAGGCTTGAAGTTGAATGGAGTCAAGAGAACAAAAGCAGACATCTGCTTTATCTACCAACAACTAAGCAACTCAGTAATAACTTTTAATCCTAAAATAGAATCAACAAGGGGTGGGGGAGAGGAAGAGAGGGGAAGAGAGAGGAAGACAGAAAGTATAACAATATGAGGAAGGAGCCACAAGCAGAAAAAGATGAGAGAGAGCTATAAATTTAAGCTTGACATTGCTAGTATTTATTTACAGAACAGAAATTGTGGAAAGAAAAATGTTGATGTTTAAGTTGAGTGAGACCGGATATTTCTGTTTACTTTGACATAATCTTTTACATATCTTATACTTCATATAAATTCTTTCTCCTAGATATTAAAGATGCTTCTCTGCATGTGTGTGTCTTGGGGATGTGTAAACCTGTGGATATGTACCTAGATTACTTCCACACATAGACTAAGGAGAAATCTAATTATGATACACATCCAACAAGTAGCTGCACTAAGGAGAATTATCAGTGGCTTTTGTTTCCATGCATTTGTATAAAAGGGAGGAAACTGATGATTTGATAATTTTAAGTGCATGGCATTTGTTCTTGGTTTCTGTAATATTGACTATGCCTATCATGAAACTGGAACTCCTGGAAAGAATTCTCTACTTCTTGTCATCTACCATATCTAACATTGTGCATTACAGAGATTTACTTGATTTAATTCTAGAAAGATGGCCCCACAGCTGAAATAATTTAGAAATGAGGTAAGAAAAAATCGAGAAAGGAGTTCCCAAATTAGAGAAAACTCAGTAATATTTTAAAATTCCATTTCCATCCAACTATGTTTTGATGGTTACTTTATTAATGAACTTACCCTAGTTTAGCTGGCATAAATATGTGTTTCAAATTTTTTATTATTTTATTCTTTTATCCTAAAACTGCTTTTATGTTCAAAAGACAATCTGCATTCATTTGTATACACAACCATTTGTCTAGCAAATGAACAATAATTTGACATCTTCAAAATATATTATCCTGCTTTAAATTCTACATGTTACCCCAAAGGTCAGCAGAAATTACTGTGAAGTCTCATTTTTGCTGCCAGAGGCCAGCACAGGATGAAGCCACTTACCTCCAAAGTGAATGACAGTACCACGTCTGACTTGGATAGCTGAATCTCATTCTCATCTCCTAGGTCCAAAAATGCAGAATTCTGTGAACGTTTTAATTTTTGTAATTTAAATTCTGGACCACCTTTTGAAACTGGAAGACTTTCCAAATTGGCCATTAGCAAATTCACAGAAGACCTCAACTCTTCGATATACATATTCTCCATTTCTTTGGCTATAAATTTGGGGAATCTTCTTTCCTAAAAACAGCATTTAAAATGACAATGTTAAACAAGCCATATTTCGATTTTATCATCAAAGATAATATGATGGATATAATGCACTTTCTTAGAAGTTATGACACTCATAATTTATCTACTCTCATTTCTAGGTTTTAAAACCTCATGCTTAGGAAATTTTGATTTCTTAAAAAATATATATATATATTTCACATTAACTTTGTTTTTGATAAGATCTGCAAAAAGAAAAAAATAACAAACAGGCATATTCTGTTTTTGTTTTAATTAACCACTATTATCTTTGAAATGCTTGGAGTAACTGGTCTATAAGAAAATATTCAGACTATATAGTTATGCTAGTTAGAAAACAAACATTTTAACAATACTTCTTACCACAGGTGTGCACTGGGAGGACAGGCATTTTATACTTAAACATTCAATAAAAATATCATTATTATTGAACAATATCATGGACATATTTCTAGAATTAATTTTCACATCGCACAAATGTGCCAAGATTCCTTATGGTCATAATTCAGTAATTATTTTTACTAAAGGTTTATAAAAATTTAAGTTTAGTGCAAAAGGTAATTTTATGATAAAAATCTGTCAAGTAAAAAAGATAAGAATACTAATTTGGAAGATTCTATTTCCTTACTGAAGTGCATGAACATTGCCATTCAATGCTTTTATCTCTGCAATCAGACTTGTGAATCTTTCACTCAATTAAAAAGACATTCCAAATATTGGTATTTAGATACTGCCAAACTACTCTTAGAGAAAATCATACCAATTTATATTCCCCTAAATGGAACATCAGAGCAGTTTTCCCTCAGACTCTTGGTCTTAGTTTAATCTTTGCCAACCTGACACTTACTTAGCTCTTCTCTCTTCAAAGCAGAGGTGACACCTTTACATCAATCCCAGGATACCATGCTGCCCTCTGGACAGAGCTGGCTGGGGATGAGACCTGACAACGGCCTTCTTTCAAGTGGTGGCCTAAAGCTCCAGAAAATCACTGACTTAAAGTTTGCTTCCCTTGGCATCATTCAAACCTAACCTAAGATATTCACATCCTGGCACAACTGGGACATCTATAATGCTGTGCCTGGGATGGGATGGAGCATCTGGCACTGCCTTGTGAATCAGTCCCAGGGTCTCAAGCCACCTGTTTTTCTCCCGCACTCCCAACATGACCTTCACATATTTCTTTTAAAAACCATCTGCATATAATCAATATTAAAACTGCATATTTTTGGAAAGAATATATAAATTAATAATGAGCTTTCCTAAAGAAGATTCTTAAGTATCCTTTTAATACTCCTCTATAGTTAGAAGCAACATCACAAAATAGTAAGTTTGAATTCTCAAGAAAAACACATAGCTATTTATCTACAGAATATCTTGGTTTCCTTTGAAAAAATAAAGTTGCTTTGGAATGATTTTTCAATACATGCACAGAAGAAAAAAAGCCATAAAAACATAGTTTTATATTTTGGGATCAACTTCCGAAGCTGTCTGGAAAAGCATCCAAAACTGGGAAAAAAATAAGGATGAGAGTGCTTGTCCTTTCGATATCACATGGGGCAAAGGCTGACCAATGATCACTAGGGGAAATGCACTGAGTTCAACTTACTGCTTCTTACTGATTAGCAGTTCCAAACAGTGGAGCTACATGTTACCTTGTAAGACTTTGTCTGGAAAAAATGCAAATAATGTTTGTCTGGAGAGTAAAATAACCTGATAGTTACAGTTTAAACTGTCTTAGAAATGAACCAATTTTGTGTCTAACCCATAAATCTTAAAAATGCCCCCAAACACCTACTTTTTAAAATGCTCTTTGGATTGGTTTTAACATTTAGCTGGTTTGTTCACTAATTACATACTGAATAAAATCTTTATTGTGTGTTTACTTTATATCTGTATGAAAATCATAATTTTGTTTTTAATAATTATATCTTAATAAATCAAAAAGCAAACATATCACATATTTGAAAGTTCTGAAAGCACTAATTTTTTTCAACTTTTCAAAGGTATTATTTTATAGACAACACAGCAGGAGTATAGCTTTAGAAATCTATTTGTATTTAGCTTTAGCTAAAAATATTTCATTCACTATCATCTGTCAACGAGGTGACTGGCAAGCATCACCAACACTGATTATTTGACTCGTATTTTCAAGCTTTTCAGGGAATAGATTCTACTGGAATTTTACCTTTTCTTCTAAAAAACTGTCACAACTCTCTTTAAAAGCCTTAAGGTTTATTAGTAGTATTCATCACCTTTACCTAGCCCTGCTATGCTGCATCTTTCATGCAAACAACAAAACTGTCATCAGACCAATATATATATGATATTCGATCTTTTAAATTAGAATGGAATTACAAACAGCCTTACTTTCTGTTTATTTAACTGCGAATTGCTCCCATAAAGCATGGTTTCAATATTCTTATTCACTTCTCTGCCCACTAATGGCAGAGAACACTAATGGCTTTAAAACATAGTATACATTAAAACATTATTTCCTTCATAAAAATGTACCCATTATTTTAATTTAGTCACTTTTTTGTAAGTGCTCTTAATATAAGTCTGCCACCACTGCATTAGATGATTTCTGAGGTTCAGATCACTGGACAGTTTCTGCAATTGGATCTCTACTTGGTTTTCTGTGCCAATACTGGTTGAACAACCCTAATTTGAAATCTGAAATGCTACAAATCCAAACTTTTTGAGTACCAACATGATACCACGGTGGAAAATTTCACACCTAGTCTCACGGGAGGAGTCATGCTCAAAACACAGGTGTACTAAAGTGCTAGATAAAATTATAGACTAAATGTTTAAAATGTACATGAAGGATACATGAGTGATGGTTGCAATTGGGTCCCATCCCCATGAACTATTATTATACAGATGCAAATATTCTAAACTCTGAAAAACACAAAATTGGAAAAACTGGTTCCAAGCATTTTGGTAAGGGCTCTTGATCTATATTGACTTTAAGTTCAAAACTCAGGGTAATGGCATCAAATGAATTACTGATTTTAGAGTTGGTCCCAATCACAACAGAAATAAAGAAATGTTTACATTTTTGTTAGAAATCTGAGAAGATTTACAGTTATTCTTACTATATTGATATCCTTTCTCCCTTTGAATTTGAACATGCTCTGAAGTGGGAGAAAAGGGCAAGAATTCTACAAATAATTAGGGAATTCTATAAATAATTAGGAAATTCTGCCTTACCCTGAGTTTAAGGACAATATATCAACAGGCAATGATTCAATTACTCAAAAAATAGCCAGTGTCTGCTCTGGGTTCTGCTCCAGGCCCTTGGAAAGTAACCATGAACATAATGGACAACAATCTGCTGTCACGGAGCCTACATTTTACTGTAAGACAGGTATAATAAATAAGAATTCCTTTCATGTTGTAAAAAGTGGTAAATGCTATGGAGAAAAAGCCACAGTGACAAGGGACTGCTATTCAAAATAGAGGGCCAGGGAAGTTTTCAATGAACACATGACTTTTGAGCAGAAAAGAAGATGAAGCAGTATGACTTGGTATGTCAATTTTGCTACTACTGTGCCTAGTTCTCTGGGCAGACACCAATTTAAGTGTTGCTCTTAAGATATTTTTGATGTGACTAATATTTACGATCAGTTAAATCTGGGTAAATTAGATTGCACTCCAACATGTAAGTGAGCCTCATTCAATCAGCTGATCATGGCTTTAAACGCAAAGACCAAGGTTTCCTGAAGTAGCAGAGACTCTGTCTCAAGACTCCAATAATAGAAACCCTGCCTACATTTCCCTCCTGCTGGCTTGCCCTGCAGATTTCCAATTGAAAACGGCAATATCAATTCTTACCTGAGTTTCCAACCTGCAAGCTTCTTCTATGAATTTTGGATTTGATGGTTTCTATAGCCTCCATGAGCCAATTCTTTGAAATCACTTAATCTAAATATCTTTCTAAATGTGTATGTATATATGTGTGTATAAGATATACATACATGTATCTATTTTATCACATCTCACTTTCTACAAATTCTGTCTGCCCATCTACCTAATCTCTTATTGGTTCTGTTTGTCTAGAGAACCTGACTAATAAGGGGAACAAGCCATGCCAATATCAGTGGAAGACTGCTGCTAGTAGGAGGAATACTTGGGGCAAAGACCTGGTAGTAGGAAGAGTTGAGGGAGGAGGCTACCATAGCTGAAGTGGATTGAGCAAGGAGGAGGGCTCACTTTGGTCATTTTGGCAATAAAACAATCCCACGGGACTTTGTAAGTCTTTGTAGAAACTTAATTTTACTCTTAGTGACATGAGTCCTATCCCAAGGTTTTATGCAAAAATCGCTGGCTGCTGTGATACTGGGGCAGCTGTGGAAGCTGGGCTAAAAGGACAGAGCAATGATTCAGGTGGGAGATGATGACTGAATGGAGCACAGTAGAAGCTAAAGGATGCTAACAGTTGTCACATTCTGGAAATATGTAAAAATAGATGCAAAAGAATTTCCATATAAGTTTCGCATGAAGGATGAGAAAAAGAAAGAAGTCAAATATGATGCTAAGTTTTTTTGGCTTGCATAAACAGAAAGATAGTGTTTCCAAGAACTGGCCTACTCTGATCAGTTGGAGAAAAGTTTTTTCTTTTCTTTTTTTATTAATGTATGCTTACAGCACATAATGATTACCACTACTGTGGAGAGTTGGTACATGGACAAATACATCTTAATTCTTTCTTTTTACACCTTTTTTTTTTTTTTGGTTTCTCACTCCCTCCTTTTCTCTTCCCCCTCCCAGCTCCTCCCAACCCTTTTCATTTACAAAAGCTCTACTTTTATCATTTTTCCCCTTCGATTACTTTTTTTATCCCCTTTCCTTTTTCATCCTTCCTTCTCTTGTTCCCTCATCCATTTGAAAAAGATGTCCCTATTTCCTCTGGATAAAAATTCTGATTACTTATCCTCTTCTTCCTACACTCCTGATCCTACTGATCTATTTTCTGAATAACAATGATCACCTTTCATAATTTAATGTCACGGATGACATGTTTATTGCTTATCATGGGGCTCTTGCAAATAAAATGTAAATTCTAGGCAAGCATGGCAGGAATATTTTTGTCTTGTTTTATCCCAATACAATTACACTTAGTGCCTGCCTAAAGTAGCAGATGCTCAATAAACAATGTTCAACTAATTTATGAAAAGAAAAAAGATGAGACTGAAAAACATTAAATAACTTGCCTACTTTATATACAGGAAGTAGTAATCATGGTTGTAGCCATAGGTCTTTCCAGCTCTCTTAGTGTTTTTCCCATTTCTTTCTAATTATCCCTTGGCTAACATCCTAAATTCAATATCCCTATCTTTTTTGAGGGGCAGAGTACTGGTAACTGTACCCAGGGCCTTTGCACTGAGTTATACTCCCCACTCTTTTCATTTTGAGACAGGGTTTAGCTAAGTTACTAAATTGCCCAGGGTAGGCTGCCATATATGCAACCCTCCTGCCTCACCCTCAGAGTGCTGGGATAACAGGTGTGCACCACCACTATTCCTGAAAGAGATTTCTGCCTGAGCTTTGACTGTTCTTATAATGTGTTCTTTTGTGATATGTGGAAAGGTGTGTTATTGATTATCAAAATGTTAACTATTAATAAACCACACTTCTGGATTTATCAGTCTGAAGAGGCAGTAGGAGGTAGAGTGAACCTAGATTCTGGAGTCAGGGCCAGAGTTTGAAGCCTATGTTGGTCACTGATTATAGTCATGTAATCTTAATGAAGTACATGATCTTTCCTAAACCTCAATCTCCTTATCTATAAACTTAACATCATCTGTCCCTCTGGGTTCATAGGATTACTGTAGGAATATACTACAATAAGGTGAATAACTGTAATTTAGCCTTGTAAGTATCTTATTAAAATGACTTCAATTTGGTGAAGCTAAAGTGAAGAACAAATAAACTATCTGCTATGTCAATATTTTCACTGAAAGGCATCTTGTTTTTAAAATTATTTTTTCCCCTTCCAACAACATCTGCTTCACTTCTTTCTCCCCACCTCTCCCACTTTATCAACAACTCCAATGAAACCACTGAAGCCCCCCAAAGAGACACCTTTAGGTGTTCATCACTGATCCTTTCTTCTGATCTAGATCAGGTCTTAGGAAAACCAGCACTTTCCTCCTTAAGTGTGTCACTTTCCCTTTGGTCTGGTAGCCATCCAGAATATTACTTAAACTGTTTTCTAAAGCATCACGTGTTCAGCCAGGCCCTTGGAAGAGTAAATTTAACTTACAATTATGCACCAATCTCAGATATAATCTACATAAAAAGAAGGAACATACAAAGCCTGAGCATAGGTCAGTGTCTCTCCCCATGCTTTCTGTCACATCTCTCTGGATTCTCTCTCAGTCTCAAGCCTTTAGGAAAACCAAACACTCTTCTAGCCTGGTTCAGTACAGGCTAGTGTTTCAGGTAAAGCAAGTTTCTCTCTAAAGCTTCTAATAGTTACTTGATTTCTACCCTATGAATTCCACATAAGAATGATCTAGAATGATTCAATACCTCTCTAAATAGTCAGAGGACAGGCATGAGGCAAGTAGTTCCACCTGCTTTTTGTGTTTGAATGTAATCCTTTAGCTACTAATTCCATCTCCTATATCTTATCTTATCTTCATGTTCTTCTCCTCTATCCCTGACTTGTTTCTCAGAATCTAGTGTCATCCTTATTGCTCAATTTCTCTCCAATTTTCACTCTTTTTATTTCTTTATCTTTTCTATTACTTTTTATTTCTTTATCTTTTCTACTACTTTTTATTTTAAACACTTTACTTAATTTAGATAAAGCATGTCATACATTTATAAATAACTATTTTCTTTACAGAAACACAAAAATTTAATTGTAAAAACTGGTATAAAGTATCCCCTCAAGGAGTGGAAAAGCCCACTGTCTTAGTTAGGTAGGTAAATATAAACACATATATTCACTGAACTGTAATCTGGAAGCTGTAAGCAAAACATTTGTGCACTGTCGTGTATGTATACAGTATAAAAGGGAGAGAGAAGCCTATCTTCTAAATAGTCAGAGTTTTGCTTAGCAGAAGAGAAGGAAAAGTTTTATGATCCTAGCAATCCATGGCAATATAACTGAACTTCTACTAGGAAAAGTTTAAAATTTTGTATTGAAGTAGGAAACAGTGAGGTCCCCGGACAGACAACTCTTTAACATGGACATAGGAGCAAAAAGTGGCTTTTAATGATGCTGGTGGCTCAGCGAGAGACTCCTATCAGTCTCGAGAGCCCTGAATAGAAGTTTGTGCTTCCTTATATACCTCTTTTTACATCTACAAAGCTTAACTCTATTGGAGTTTCCCTGGTAATAGAGTAAGCAAAGCAGAGGGGATGGGGAGAGCAAAGAATTCTGGTAGGACTTTCTGGGTCCATTATGCTCTTTTGTTGACAGAGCTCCTTTGGTGACAGATTACAGAAGCTGTCATGGCTACTCTGGTACATTCTACAAAGAGCATAGTTACCTAATTAACCAATAGTTGCCAAATAACTCAGTTAACCCATAACTGCCTAATAACACAGTTAACTCACAGTTGCCCAATTCCATATGGAGGGGTGGTCACCTCTCTCAGTATCACTGAAGTAAATTAATCCCTCAATTCACACTAAAGGAGGGTTTAGATGATTAAAGTCCATTTTCCTTAAAAATATTACTATTAAATAGAAACTCATAAATTTTGTTTGAAATCTATTTCTGTTCTAAGAAACAATGATTACACAAATAATATAGCTAGATTATATAGAACATATTTTACCTGTCATTTTATACTAGATACTGCAAATTACATTTTTCATACATTTAATCATGCAAATATTAGTTGGTACTATTATTACCAAGTACTGTGATGAATATTTTGGAATATAACATATGATTTGACATGGGGATTTTCTCCCTGATTATATTTTACTCAGTGCAACATTAAAACTATCCCAGTTCTACCATAGTAGTTAAGAGAAATTCAGGCATTGCTTTAAGAAAAATTCATAAAGATTATCAATGAATCATGGTGGCACATGCCAGTAATTCTAGCACTGAGGAAGCTGAGGTAGAAAGATCAAGAATTTTAGGCTAGCCTGGGCTACATAGTGAGTTCAAAGCCAGCCTCGTATGTAGAGCAAGACTTTGCTCAAATATAAATATATAAACATTTCACACATGTAAGACAGATATCCAAAATGGAGAGTATGTTTCACTTAGAAAATATGCATTCAGGTATTTGGTATTAAGAGGTGTACATGTAGAGAAAAAAATGATGAATTATGTTGGGTATCTTAACTGTTATAAAACATGCTTTACAGTATGTTAATGTAAATAATTTACCTTTGCCATTTTCTCTGCCAATTGTAGCCGGCCATCAAGTTCCCTTCTGATCTGGGCTGCTTGTTCATCTGCATTATCCAGCTTAAAAATAAAACAAAAATTATATAATTATATCTTTGTATATATGTTACTATCTAATGTCATGACATAAAGATTAAATGACTCAAAAACATTACTAAATTTTCTCTGGTATTTATTGAAAAAGGAATGCGGAAAACATTTCAATTACATTGGTAGTCCTATTAAATTACTATTTCATTAGCTTTTTTTCACAAAAATGTTAATAAATCTCTCAGATTCAGTTGCTTGGTTTACTAAGAAATGTAATTATAATAATTCTTTGCCCAGTTTGTTCACAAGAACTCTAAACCAGGAAGTCCTTGCTTCCTTGGGATTACAAGTCATCATTAAGTTTATTCAGTCCATTCGTCTCTCTCCAGGAGGTCAATCTTGAATAGTTTCAGATAGATAACTTTTTTTTTCAATCTTTCAAATTCCCATTGTGTATTTTTAGTGAGATAATGAGTAATGTTTTACACCTTTATGAGCACCTTTAAAACCATTCCTTCGTTTTCACAGTAAGTTTGTATTGGTGCTAAACTATTAAAGTACTATTTGAATTGAATGATATAATTTTCTACTATTTCAGTCTTCATAAACTCTTCATTCTAGTACCAATAGACTCACACTGCCAAGGACTGACTCCACTCTTTTACATATGGGCACCACACTAGAAGTGCATTCTCTTCTTCTAAGTTTGAGTAAAAGTAAAGCATGCTATTATCATTTCTTAGAAATTCCCCATTTACATGGAAAATTATTTTCATTTCTTCAGTGAAATACTGTAATCCTTAACTTTTTCTATAATTTCCTTTAACTTTCCTCACAATTCCTTTTCTCCCATCCCATATACCTCATCTTCCTTTATTAGTTTTTTTAAAAAATGAGTCAAATTGTTAAATTTCTTTTGACTTTAATTTTTTTCCCTTTCCTACTCCTACCCATCAAAACCAGATTTTGGTAAAGGTGCATGGAAATAGTCTATTAGTATTGAGCACAGCATTAAACACCCAGGAGAGTAACTCAGCCCTCTGCTGAAGAACACACACTGACTATGCTGCATTTAAAAACCAGCTTGGAGGGGCTGAGGCCTCAAAGAGATGACTGGAAGGAAATCACCAGTTTGACAAAAGGGCAGGATGAGAATTTACATGAAGAGTTAAAAAAGGGGGAAGATAGAAGAATAGGCCCATAAAATCCTGGAGGTTAGACTGGCCATACATGGTGGTTTGAAAAGTGGGGTACAAGGAAAGATGGGAAAGGAGGGGACCCTGGAGAGAGAGGCCAGGCAGCATCACAGATCCCTCTTCAAACCCCCCTTCAGGGATCTTAGAGTTAGTTCCCATGGGAGAGGACTTTACTGAGAATTTTTGTGAAGGTAGTGACATGATTAGATCTAAGCTTTGGAAAGGAAAGACCACTGTTTCCACTTTCCACAAACTGTAAGTCAGAGGGACACAAGGAATTCTATTCTTGGTTTCAGAGTATTTCTTGTTCTTATAAAGAAAAAAAAGTCTGTTGCTACCTTTCTAAAATGTTTCTAAGTTACTTTTTAAAAATAAAATTAATTTTAAAAGAAATTAAACATTAACTTTTTAAAAAGTAAATCCTTATAAAGGAGTATCTGTCATTCCAAAAGACTTATGAACTGTTAATTGTAACTAATTAATATGATTCAAAATCAAATAGAAAGTTACTTTCCCCGTGGCTGAAACCAAAATAAAGAAAACTTTAAAACTTGTGTAATTATAAAGAAAAAGAAAGTGTGAAAAGTGTCTATTCTAGGTCACTTAAATCTCTCATTACAATCTTCTTAGAACAAAATGATGAATCAGAACATTCTAACTAAAATAATACTCCAAAATGCAGTAAATGTAACATTCCATATCTTCTGGTCAGTAAATGCTGAAGTATATTTTTCCACAGAAAAATAATACAAAGATTACCTGTACCTAAAAGATTTGTAGTTTCCCTCCCTGCTACACACACACACACACACACACACACACACGCACACACACACACACACGCTCTGGCACACACTTTCCAGTTTCCTCAGTGGTAACAGCTTAAACTGTTATATCACAACCAGACAGTGACTTTGACAAAAATCACTCATCTTACTCAGATTTCCTCAGTATTATGTCCTGGATGATTCATTACCCAGATATACATGTCTGTGAGTCCACCACTACAATCAAGACACCGAGAGATCCTGACATTGCAATGATACCTCATGGTCCCCTTTCAGAAACACATCTACCTACCTCCATTCCAGTTGGTTAGGTTTAATAATGATTAACCTCATTTTACAGAATGATTAAAAATAAATGCTACTAAGGCAAACAGAATTTTAATTTCTGTTGTGAAACTAGAGATGTGCTCCCAGAAGAGGGCAACATCTGTAAGCCTCGGAGAGCTCCAGGCATGGTCTCTGACCTCCTCTCTATCTGAAGGGTAACTAGCTCTGTGCTCTCCTCAATGCTCATGGTCATAACTAGCAACAACTTGCTGACCACTGTCAAAGTAGATCCCTAGCTCCAACCTCTGCCTGGAGCTCCAGACTTACATTTCCAAATCCCTACATGCCCATTCCACTGACAGGAAATGGCACATTGAACTTTACAAGCCTTAAAAGAATCTAAAGTTTTAGCCCCCCCAAACCACTCATGAGTGATACCATTCATAAATGGCACCTCCTCTGCCTAGTTGCTCAAGCCCCATACCTAGGTATCCCCTTTGACCTCTCTGTTCACAATTCAAATCCAATACATCTACAATTGTGGAAAGAGAAATGTAGAACCACATGATGAGGTACTGTGAATGCCTGATCAGGTCTCTTTTTAGATAGAGTGTTTCTCTAGCCACATGAAGCACATCTCATTTTGCCAATATGGGTGTATATTACTAAGGTGAAAATAATTCCATTTCTTTTCTGAATCCTCTGTGGAACTTAAATAAGTGATTTCACACACATTTAGCACACACACATGAAACAAAAATTAATACAGGGGAGTGGGATAGAAAGAAGGAAGAACTAAAGGCCTGACCTGAATGGATCAATTACAGAACTGAGGCATTCGAATTTAAGATGCTGACACACCAGACCCTAACGCTGGTGTTGGGCATAGGACATGCACAACAGGATATGTGGACTCTCGTTTTTTGGCAGGGGTTAAAGGCAAGTCCTCTTTCCATGAGAGAACTTCATGTTGTAAGCTCTTTCTCGTTTAGGTTTTAATTTCAACATTTTATGTGATAATAGATTACTTACCTCACAGATGTCTTTTCCTAGCACAGAGCATTTCACAGGTCTCTTAAAGAGCAACATTCAACCCTGACTTAACAGATGCCCAAAGCATCTTCAGTCTCTGTATCACCTCTAGTTTCTATTACACGGAGTATTTTAGCGCTTTAACTATCAAATATTTCACTGACTTGACGAAATGTAGTACAGAAAATGTACTGTTATTTTTCTTCTGTTCATTATGCAGAGATTAGTGTTTTCACATTCAGTATTTTCTAGACTAAGCAATTCTGAACTCAAGCCTTTAGGCAACCGTGGTCCTGCTAAAAAATGTAAGATAGGGCCGGGCATTGAGCTCAGTGGTTTCGCCGCCTGCTATGCAAGCCCAAGGACCCAAGTTCGATTCCCAGTACCAAAAAAAAAAAAATTAAAAAGTGAGATTTTGTACAGATATGAATTTTTCCCCTTAGAGAACTGTTCGATTTCATGATCTTCAAAGGGTGGTTAATTCAAAAGAAGAAAAGAAGCATAACTCTGGAAAAATCTTCTGAATATAGAAATATCTATTCTTTCATTCTTCTAGAGGTAAGGCTTTTGGGGCAAAACCCACGAAAAAAGTGGCCATCTCAGTCCTATGCAGCATTACGATATGCTTGCTAAATTACTTGTAAGGGAACATCAGTACATATGCTCCTAACCATGAACCACGGTGATCTAATGGGCATATAATCACTTTATTAAATTTATTTACATTTTTACCCACTTAATGTAAGCCAGCCCTGCTTTTCAGCAGCTCCAAAAGTTCTAGCCCATCAGGAGTACACACTTTATATTATAAACAACAGTGTAAGTGATATGTAAAATAGAATGCAATCACCATAAGAAAACAACTGACCAAGTATTCAGCAATTAAAAAATATTCTTCTTTGCCAGTGGTATCAAGACAGATTTGCAAACGTGGGAATAGTAAAAAGAAGTAGACTCTGGACTTGTGAATCAGAAGGCTCTCCTTGCCTAATTTCTCTCCCATTCCATGGAAGCAGCTCTGGGAATGAAGTTGTTCTTGATGATCAGCAAACTTCTCTTAGCTGAAGTCCTAAGGAGGACAAAGATCCCATATGGGATCTTACTTACAGTTAAGAAAATCTGAATTACAGTATAAAAATAACTTTCCTAAGTTTCATTCAACAGATTACATATCAAACACCAGAATTCATTTTCATTTCTTAATGCAAAAATGATCTTTTTTTTCAACTTTTTTGAAAAATTTTATTTTAAAAAAACACAGACTTTTTCACTTCAGTATGTGGCATGTTGCATTTTCCAGTTTGTTCAATGCTTTAAAGCTCAAGGATGCCTCTGCTTTCAACTGTACATGGGCCTGAAGCATCCTAGCTTTTGGCAAGCAGGCAGAAGACACAACAAAAATCAAAATAGGAACAAGGCAGACTAAATGCAGGGCACATCTATAAACATATTATACATTTGAAAATTACAATTATCAGTAAAAGTGATACAGTTTACAGGTGAAATAAACTATCTGGAACTGGCCTACCACACGTTTCTGAACCTGGATTCATACAATAAGTTATATATATATATATATATATATATATATATATAGTATAAAAAGTTTCATTTACATCAAGTGGAATTGGCAATTCATGCTTATACTTTTAAAAAATCTAAGCAGGGCAGAAATCCAGACTAAAAAGATATTTGTTCTACTCTAACACTGAGCCCAACAACTTCTTTCATGAACTACTTGTTAAGTCTCAATCAACAGAACAAGAAAACCCATCCATACTACAGTCGCTCAAAACTGAACACTTCTGTCTTTCACAGCACTGCTTACTATCAGTGACCACCATGATTAATATATTTCTAGAACCAAGATATTGTTATATTGTTATCAGTAAAAAGGGGGAATAAGAGCTGCTTTTTTCATAATGATGTTTTTGTATATGCCAACCCTAACCAATTGTGCCTTTTCCTCCCACAGAAAGTTTTTTTCTGAATTCCTACTCTAATTATGACATATTTTAATAAATTATATTATTTTATTGTAATATTTATCCTTATGCTTTAGTATAAAAATATCTAAACAGAATGTATACTGCTATGCATATTTGATATTTTTCCCAAGGCTAAATCATAATTGGTTCATTTTATTAATATTATCTATAAATGTAGCATTATACACATAATATATCATCAGAAATAATTGGGATAAACCTAACGCTGATCCCAAAGAACACTTTACCTACTATTTTACTATTTAATCATATAGTTTTCTAGCAACTCAATGCTTGTCATTGCCAAATACACATAGATTTTGTAATAGGGCTTCAAAACACTGATAAAAAGCTTTATGTTTACCAAATTAATTTATCTCATCAATAATTCTATTTATTCTCCACCCTTACTCAAATTACAAATTATTTATTATAAAGATGAGCCCTACCCTGCCTACCTGACTGATTGTCCCTGCTTTCTATGTGAGTCCTACACTCTCTCAGCCCACAGTTATCTGAGCCTGGTCCCTGACTGTGACTTCACAGTGTCTGCGGCGGTTCCTCAGTGCAGAGTTGTAAGTCAGCACCCAGCCTCAGATCATTTGAGTTTCAGCTCTGCACTTCCAAAGGAAGGAAGGCTTTTCTTCTCAGGCAGCTTACAGTGACCACAAACTAAAATGGACTTGATCTTCTTCACTACCCACTCCTCAATATGGTTACTATATCAGACTATAATCAGACTATATCAGACCATACATCAGACTATAATCTCAGAGATGGAAGTGAAGGCTGAGGGTAGAGAGAGGTGGAAGAGAGAAGGGTTCAGGGTAGAGAGAGCACATAAATGAAAAAAATGACTATGAATAACAGAATGATGGAGTCAAATCTTAGATTTGTATTGAGGCCTCCCACATTTTACACAATCAGCTTTTCTAAAATCTTAAATAACTACATAATCTACACAAACTGAGTTCCTCATTGTCTATCAATTTTCCAAATCATATATTTTGCTTGCATTTCTCCTGCCAGGGATGCTCTAATATCCTACTTTCATTGTCCAAAGCAATCTTCATACCTTCTGAGGAAACTGTTTACCAACAAAGCAGGAACTGACAACATATAATTCACAGTTGTCAGGGG
This sequence comes from Heterocephalus glaber, assembly GCF_053883595.1. NCBI lineage: Eukaryota > Metazoa > Chordata > Mammalia > Rodentia > Bathyergidae > Heterocephalus > Heterocephalus glaber. Next base: position 13,088,469 of record NW_028258147.1, on the reverse strand, counting down.
ACCAAGAGATGCAAGGAGGGAGGGGAGAAGAAGTGGAGGGGAAAAGGACATAAAAAGAAGTAAGATGTGTTATGTACCTGTACCAACACCCCATGATGAATGCAATCATTATGCACTGCAAACACGTATTAATAAAAATAAAATAAAAAATAATAACTTACAGTTGTCTTACTGTTAAACTTCTCAAGTATTTATGACATCTTCCTCAAATGCCAGTATGTGAATTTTTTACCTTACCTTTACTTTACCTTAATAACAGGAATGAAACAATTCCATCTCCAATGAGATTACAATAACTAGATTCAATTTTAGTTCAAAGAATAATTCCATCTGTATTTGGAAGGCTCTTGAACCCTAAAATTTCCTCAATGTTGACTCTTTTTCCATGAGGCAATCTCTTTTAAGAATAAAAACAAAAAGCTATTCCTCCCTTTTTATAGCTCATTGAGAATTACTGAACAACTACAAGGTAACTAATGTTCTTTTTGTAATGTCATACAACAAAAAGAACATTTTGAAATGAAGTTACTTCCATACTCTTGAGAGTATACATTTCCAGACTAATGTTCTATATGAAAAAATCAGGTACTATTCTGTCTGCTAGATGCAACTTTTAAAGAAATTTCCTATATCTACCTTCTAAATTATGCATAAAAATCTGACTCAGAAATAGCAGTTCAGCCAGATTCTTGTAGAACAGTTCAAAGAGTCTTAAAAATTCATTTCCAAACCACATGTTCTTTTGAATACTTAAAAACAGGAAAAAGATGAATGAGATAATTAGATATAAAACTACCCTATGCAAACTGAACTAAACTATATTTTAAAATGGATCAAAATTTTCAAAGGAAAGAACATAAGAAATTTAACCTCAAACATAAAAATCATGGGACTTCTATAGCATATAGTATATGCACATATATTCTAGGTATATACATACACATATCTCCATCTATTTATCTACATTAACACACTACATAGCAACTATTTACTAACTATACTTACCTAAATAATTGAATCTACATTCACATTAATAGTGAAAAAACAGTGAGATTAAGAAATTTTATCATTAAATAAAATAACAGATAATTTCACTCTCCCAGACTCTTTCCAGAACAGATTAGAACTCTAGCTCTATCATGACTAATAAGAGCTAAATGTATCCAGCACTTACTATGTATCAGGTACGGTGCTAATTTTATCAACATGATCCTACTTAAGCTTCAAAGCAAACCTATGAAATATGGAATAGGTCTTACCATGGTCCTACTTAGTTATGAAAAGTCAGTAGCATGGATTGTTTTAAGCAAGTTTCCTATAGTCATCTAGTTGAAAACTGGTAGACCCAGTGGGTGCATCTTGCAATTTGATTTCAGGGTTCAAGGTAATCCCTCCCTCTATAGCTATTCATCACAACCAACCTTCATTAATTTGTCATTTACTACATAGAAATGTCGAAAAAAGGAAACACATTGAATATTACTGTAAAATTAATGGGACAAATACTAACAAAATATTTATCCTAGGTTCAAGCTGCTAAAATGCAGTTAAAGAAGCATATGTATCTATAACACACAGCAGAGAATGACAGGCCTTTGGGTTATGATGAAGAATTGTAATGCCTCATGAATTTTACTCTCTCCCAATATTTAAGAAAAATATGTAAAAGCAGGAAAAGAGAAGGCTTTGTAGAGTCAGTGGAGTTTCTCTTGGGTCTTGAAGAACAGAAGGGTAGGAATTCTAAGTGAAGAGAAAAAGATGAAATAAAAATGAAAATACAGTATGTGGATAAAGAACAGGGAGTGATTCAGTTCACCTATCACACAGGATAGGTAAAGAATTGCTACATGGCAAAGAGCATTAGAAAACCAGACCAAACTGAATGACACAGCTACTGAAAGTTTAGTCAAGTGGTATGAATTTCACTCTGTTGACCAAGAGACCCATTTTCCCCTCTCTCTTCAAAGTAGGGTCAAGACATGACCAGGACAGTGTTTCAAAGATGAGGCTTACAGCAAATGCATGTAGAATTGGAAGGAGGATACAGAAGGGATGTATTTCCTGCCTAAAGTCAGGGTAATGAAGTCTACAGCTGTGGCAAGGTTGTGGCAGACAGATAAGGACTGCAGATAATACAATATTATAGAGCAAGCAGCCATGTCAGGTACTTGAGTTAGGAAGCCATAAGAAGGAAACGAGAACCAAGTTTTCTGATGAGAAAAAAGAAAGAAATCCAAGAGTACTGAATTTGAGGGGTTTCATACCCATCAGTTTACCATGGGATCAAGTAACAGAATGGAATGAGCAGCTATCTATCTGAAAAGAGGAGGGGAACAGCAATGTTCAAATTAAGCCTCATAAATTTGTTTTATTACTGAAGCAGTTTTCAGTGAATCTAAAGTGGCATTAAAATCCCAATAGCATCTAATTTTTCAAACTAAACAGGGTAGCAAAACTATCTATGTTTTAAAAATCCTATTGTTCTTATACTAGGCCATGTGTTCTGTCAGTTCTCTCCAACCACAAATTTTGCACCCATCTGCATATTCAATAAACATGGATTGAAAACAGAAAAGAGCTGTGTTTATGAATATGTGTATTTAGTTCTTATCACCAGACTAATGTATGTCTCTATTTACTTTTTAAATTTTTTAGTATTTTTAATTTTTAATTATTTTTAATTTTTTTTTCTTAAATTCTTTTATTGGTACATTTTAGGTATACATTTACATTTCTCACTGGGAACTTGTACCTTTACATGATGCATCTTGGCTCTTATTTTTTCCCCATTCCCAGCCCTCCCTTAACCCCCTCTGCCCTTCCCTATTTACAAAGACTTTATTTCCATTTTTTCCATTTCTCCTAATTTTTCCTTTCCCTTCTTACCTTTCCCCTACCCCTCCCAATTCCCCTACCTCTTTAGACCTTTTCTTCATATTTTGCATTATCAATTATTCATTTTAATCATTGGTACATTTTAGGTAGACAATATAATGACATTCGTCATTGGAAATTTGCACCTTTACATAATCTCTCTTGGTTCTTATTTTTCCCTGTTCCCCTGCCCTCCCTTCAACCCCTTAACCCCTCCCTATTTAGAAAGACTTTGTTTCCATTTTTCCATTTTCTCATATTAATTCCATTCCGTTCTTTACTTTCCACTACCCCTCCCACTTCCCCTTCCCCTTTGAACCTTTTCTTCCTATTTCACATTATTATACCTTTTAGTCCTTATGTACACTTTCAGTTTCTCACACTACAGAACCTATTTGGAATTTGCACATGTGTGTCCTATTTATTTCACTTAAGAGTATCACCTCAATGTGCATCCACTTAGATATAAATGTCTCTAATTTCTCATTTTTTATGGCTGAGTAGTACTCCATTTTATTTTTTAAAAATACATTTTCTTTATCCAGTCTCCAGCTGATGGGCATTTGGGCTGTTTCCAACTTTTCACTATTACAAATTGTGCTGCTATGAACATGGGTCCACATATATCACTGTGGTATGATACTTTTGATTCTTTGGGAAACATACCCAGCAGGGGAATAGCTGGGTCAAATGGGACTTCCAGTCCTAGTTCTTTGAGGTATCGCCATACTGATTTCCACAGTGCTTGCACCAGTCTACACTCCCACCAGCAGTGGAGCAGGGTTCCTCTTTCCCCACAGCTCCACCAGCATTCGTTATTGGTTAATTTCATGATAGCACCCATTCTATCTGGAGTGAGGTGGAATCTTAGCGTTGTTTTCATTTGCATCTCTTGAATGACCAGTGATGTTGAACATTTTTTCATATGTTTATTTGCTATTTCTACTTCTTTGTCTGAGAAACGTCTATTCATTTCAGATGCCCATTTTCAGATCAGTTCTTTAAATTTGGGAGGTCTTATCTTTTTAAGTTCTTTATAGATTTGAGATAGTAGGCCTTTGTCTGAGGAACAGCAGATGAAGATTTTTTCCAACATTGTGGGTTGTCTCTTCACACTGCTGATGGTTTCTCTTGCTGTGCAGAAGCTTTTTAAAGAGAAGAGATCCCACTTGTTGACTGCTTGTGCTAGTTCACAGGCAACTGAGGTTTTGTTCATAAAAAATTTTCCACCCCAATGCCTTCAAGAGTTCTACCTAAGCTCTGTTCCAGCCGGTTCAGCATTTCTATTTTAATATTTAGATCTTTAATCCATTTCGATTTTACTTTAGTGCATGGCGAGTGATACAGGTCTAGTTTTAGTCTTTGGCAAGTTGAAACCCAATTTTTCCAGCACCATTTATTAAAGAGGCTATCTTTCCTCCAGTGAGGGTGTTTTCCTTCTTTACTGAAGATGAGGTGGCTGAGTGTGTTTGGAGTTGTTTCTGCATCTTCTAATCTGTTGCACTGGTCCTCAGGTCTTTGCCAGTACCATACTGTTTTTGATCACAGTAGCTTTGTAGTATAGTTTTTCAAGTTGGGGATTGTGATACCCCCTGCCATGTCTCTGTTACCTAGAATTGCTTTTGCTATTCTGGGTCTCTTCTTGTTCCAAATTAATTTTTGGATTGTTTTCTCAAGGTCTATGAAGTGTGCTGTTGGGATGTCAAGTGGATTTGCATTGAATCAATATGGCAGTTTTGGAAGTATGGCCATTTTTACTATACTGATCCTTCCTACCCAGAAGCAGAGGATGTCTTTTCATTTTCTGATATCATCTTCAATTTCTCTTTTCAGACTGCTATAGTTTTCATAGAAGAGGTCTTTGATTTCTTTTGTTAGGTGGATTCCTAGGTATTTCAGTTTTGTGGATGCTATTGTGAAAGGAATTATTTGTCCTATTTCTCTCTCAGTGACTCTGTTGTTAGTGTCAAGGAAAGCTACTGATTTTTGTGTGCTGACCTTGTAACCAGCTACTTGACTGAATTTGGTTATTAAGTCTAGAAGACTTTTGGTGGAGTTCTTGGGGTCTTCTATATACAGTATCATGTCATCTGCAAATAATGACAATTTGACTTCTTCATTTCCTATCTTTATTCCTTTTATTTCTCTTGTCTAATTGCTGTGGCTAATGTTTCCAAAACTATATTGAACAAGAGCGGTGATAGTGGACATCCTTGTCTTGATCATGATTTTAGTGTGAAGGATTTCAGTTTTTGACCATTTAGTATGATATTGGCTGTTGGTTTTTCATAGATGGCTTCTAACAGTTTGAGGTAGAGACCATCTATTCCAATTTTTTGTAGGGTTTTTACCATAAATGCATGTTGGATTTTGTCAAATGCTTTGTCTGCATCTATGGAGATAAACGTATGGTGTTTGTCCTTGGCTCTATTGATAGAGTGTATTACATTGATTGATTTGTGTATGTTGAACCATCCCTGCATCCCTGGGGTGAATCCCACTTGCTCAGAGTGTTTGGTCTTTGTGATGATCTTCTGCATTCTATCTGCCAGTATCTTATTAAGGATTTTTGCATCTATGTTCATTAGTGAGATTGGCCTATAGTTCTCTTTTTCAGGTGGGTCTTTCTCTGCTTTGGGGATCAAGGTGATGCTTGCTTCCAGGAATGAATTTGGGAGTATTGCTTCCCTTTCAATTTCATTGAAGAGTTTAAACATTAGTGGCAGCAGTTCCTCACTAAATGTCCTGTAGAATTCAGCATTGAAGCCATCAGGGCCCAGGCTTTTCTTTGTTGATAAGTTTTTAATTACATTTTCAATTTCATTGGTTGATATTGGGTTGTTTAGAATTTTTAGGTCTTCTTCGTTCAACTTTGGTAATTCATATGTATGTAGGAATCTGTCCATTTCTTCTGTGTTGTCCATCTCATTGGCGTACAGGTTCTGGAAGTAGGTATTGATGATCCTCTGGATTGCTGCTGGGTCTGTTGTGATTTCACCCTTTTCATTCCTAATTGCATGGATTTGGGCCTTTTCTTTCCTTTTTCTGATAAGGTTGGCTAAGGGTTTGTCAATTTTGTTGATTCTTTCGAAGAATCAACTCTTGGCTTTATTAATTTTTTGTTATCATTCTCTTAGCCTCCATTGAATTGATTTCTGCTCTGCTCTTTATAATTTCCTCCCTTCTATGAGCTTTGGGTTTGTCCTACTCTTCTTTTTCTAGAAGCTTGAGGTTCAGCATCAGGTTGTTTAATTGGGCTCGCTCCAGTTTCCTAATATGTGTACTCACTGCTACAAATTTTCCTTGTAAGACTGCTTTCCTTGTATCCTATAGATACTGATATGTGGTACTGTCTTTGCATTTAATTGAAGGAACTGTCTGATTTCTTAATTTCCTTTGTGACCCACTGGTTATTCAGAAGTGTGTTGTTCAACTTCCATGTGTTTAGGAAATTTTTGCAGTTTCTTTTGCTATGGATCTTCAATTTCATCACACTATGATCTGATAATATACAGGGGATAACTTCAATTCCTTTGCACTTACTTAAATATGTTCTGTGAGTGTGTGGAGAACCTGTGTGTAGCTGAAAAGAATGTGTATTCTGATTTTGTGGGGCGGAACATTCTGCAAACATTTGTTAAGTTCATTTGTTCAAAATTTTGATTGGGTTTACTATTTCATTATTTATTTTTTGTCTAGCTGATCTGTCTGCTTGTGACAGTGGGGTATTGAAGTACCCCACTACAATTGTATTAGTGCATATATGACTTTTCATGTCCGTTCATACTTGTTTTATATAGTTGGGCACACTAGTGTTTGGTGCATAGATATTTATGCTTGTCATCTCTTCCTGTTGCACTGTTCCCTTTACAAGGATGTAGTGTCCTTCTTTGTCTCTCTTAATCAGTGTTGGTTTGAAATTTACTTGATCTGCCTAGAGGGTAGCTACTCCTGCTTTTTTTCAGGTTCCTGTTGCATGGAGTATTGTTTTCTATTCTTTAACTCTCAGTCTATGAGTTTCATTTTTAATTAAGTGTGTTTCTTACATGCAGCATATTGTTGGGGTTTGCTTCTTGACCCATTCTGCCAGTCTATTTCTTTTGACTGGTGAATTGCCACCATTAAAATTGATGGCTATAACTGATACGTATTGACTTATCATTGTCATGACTTTTTGGTTTTAATTCTCCCCCTTTACATTTAATTTCTTGTCATGCCAGATGGGTTCATTTTGCTGTGCTTCCTGGGGTTGTGATTCTCATTGTCTGTTCCTAGGATATTGTCTAAACTTTTTTGAGTGCTTGTTTGGTATTCACAAAGTTCCTAAGTTGCTCTTTGTCATAAAAGTACCTTATTTCTCCATCAATTTTGAAAGATATTTTTGCAGGGTACCTCAATCTGGGTTGGGGTCTGTTTTTCTGGAGGGCTTGGAATACGTCACACCAAGCTCTTCATGCCTTGAGGGTTTGCGCTGAGAAGTCTGCTCTGATTCTGATGGGCTTTTCTTTGTATGTGATTTGTTTCTTTTCTTTAACTGTTTGTAGAACTTTGTTCTTCTGTTGGGTTTCTGGAATCTTAACAATTATATGCCTATGTGTACATTTTTTTTTTTGATCAAGGGCTATTTGGAGTCCTATATGCCTCACTTATCTGTATGTCAAGTTCTTTTCCCCTACTTGGGAACTTTTCTACCATGACTCCTGTGAACAGTTTTTTTATGTCATCTGCACTCTCTCTTGTTTCTTTGCTGACTCCAGTCTTATGTTATTCTTCTTTGCATCCTCTAGCAACTGCTGGATTGATTTCTCATTGTCCCTTACAATTTTGAAGCATGTTTTATTTTCCAGGTCATTAATTGCAATCTTATCTTCTATATCTGAAATTCTATCCTCACATTGGCTCATTCTCCTGTGTAGACTTTAAATGGAGTTTTTGATCTCCTGAAAATCTGTTTGCATGTCTTTTATGGATTCCATTTATTTCCTATGTTGGCATTCCATCATGTTCCTCTGCTCCTCTCTAGATTAATCATGTCTTGTACTATGGGTACAATCTCTGCTGTTATTTGAGAATTTATTTCTGATTCCATTTTTTCCAGATCCTCTTTTGTTGCCAGTTTAGGGAGTCCAGGTGGTTGAGTATCAGAGTATTCCATCTCATTTCCCTTTGGGGTTGCTGTAGGTGATCTGGAAGTTTGGTTTTGAGACTTGTTTACATGTCTTCTCATTTAGATGAGGGTGGGAGGGTGCTGTTGGTGCCCACATGGCCCACCTCCTCTGAGCTGGGAGCAGTGGAATGGTGGCCCAGAATCCCCTCCCTCTGGGCTGGGAGCAGTGGAACAGCAGCCCAGAAACCCCTACCTCTGGGCTGGGAGCCATGGAATGGCAGCCGGGAAGCCCCTTCCTCTAGGCTGGGAGTGGTGGAAAGGCCACCTTTAAGCCCCTACCTCTGGGGTGGGAGCGGTGGAACAGCAGCTCGGAAGCCCCTTCCTCTCTAAAATTTTTATTAAATGTTATTTAAATCACATTTAAACATCTAAATTTACATAGCATTTATATTGTATTATGTATTATAAATAATCTGAAGATGATTCAAAGTATATGGGAGGATGCACATTGGTTTTATGCAAATACTGCGAGACTTGGATGTCCTCAGATCTTGGTATCTAAAGGGAATCCTGGAACCAATGACTCAAGAAACAACTGTACAATGGTTAAAAACCTCTAGTGATGATTTACAGACCAAGATGTAAGCCTCTGAAGATCTTCATATCAGAGCCATGAAGACATCTGCACAAAAATGGCAGTATTAAAAAGGTTTAACAATATAGAGGCCTTTTATCAGTTTATAACAAATAGCTAGAATTAATCCCAGTCACCCATTATATAAGTAAGATCAGTTTGCTCTGTTCTACCTAGGATGATTACAGCAAATGAAAACATTTCATTTTATTTTCTGGCCAAAAGCAAAGATTTACAATAAAGCCTAAGATACTAAAGATCTAAATGATTCCCAAATCTATACTTCCAACCCTTTACCTCTCATTAAAATTACATACACTGTATATCCAACCACGATTATCTCAACAAGGACATCTAATGTTTCAATTTCAGTTGCATAAAAGAACTCTCTTGATCCCCAGAATTCCACTAGAAATGTGTTTCTTCATGAGAAGTGGGTAACCTGAAACAGACTCTGATCAGAGTGGGCACTGTATTAAAAGAATATCTGGGCCCAGGGATTTAGCTCAGTGGTTCCAGTGCCTGCCTTGCAAGCGCAAAGTCCCGAGTTCAATCCCCGGTACCAAAAAGAAAAGAATACCTGGAGTTGCCCAATTATGCCATGGTTAATACAAAGCATCCATCAGATAAACACTGACACTCCTCAGCTTTTGAAAGAATTCTTGGACTTCCATTTTATCCTTTTCTGTGAAAACAGGTGGTCCAGTATTTTGATCTGGGTCAAAGTTCTGAACTGCAGGAGCACAGTAAAATTCCTAAGCATAGCCCAGGGCACAGAACCAAGAGAATGTGAAAACAAATTCCTAGGTGAAGACCAGCAACCCAAGAACTTTATAGGCAGTAAGAGGTAAAAACAAGTCTATTAATCAAATGATCTAAAGCAGGGCAGTGCCAAGCTAAGAAAGATTACTTGGAAGATTAGTATATAGATCCTGTTTTGTTTTTTTTCCCTTAAAAACATGAAAGCATAGCTGGGGATGCAGCTCAGCAGTGTAGCACTTGCCTAGCACGCTTGAGGCCCTGAGTTCAATTCCCAGTACAAAAATAATGAAAGCATCACACTAGCCCATGACTATGGGTGGGGTAGAGCAGGGTATGGCCATCTACAATCTTTCCTCAGAACACAGAGAAGAATCATTTTAGAACCCCAGTGTGTTCTGCCATTCTTTGCTGTTGCCCAAACAGTGGTCCCTCTCCAAGCTCTCTCATCTCATATAAAGACCTTAATATTGAAATCCTTTCCTATCTCTTTAGCCTCATCCCCTGCTACTCTAGCAGCACACAGCATATCCCCCTACCAGATTCTAAACCATTCACTGTCCTTTGTCAATATTATTTTCCTACCAGTTAAATATCCATTCATTTTGCAAAACTCAAAAATTGCTGATTTTTAAAACCCTTAAATTAATTAAAGCTCTAATAGAGAGATGAGTGTTCCACACTGCTGAATTACCTCTCATCCCCAGGCACACAGCTGGACTCTCCTCAGCTTCCCTTATAGTTAAACATGACCATGCGTCAAAAACCCCAAATGAAACATCAACACAGAGGTCTTCAGCCCGCACTGTGCATCGGCTTTACCTGGGAAGATTTTAAACAACAGATACTGGCCCCCGCTCATGGTACAGACTGTTTCACTTACACTGAGGTAAAGCCCAGGCATCCAGTGTAAAGCCCCTTAATTTCTCCTAGAGTGCATTCTGGGTTGAGAAATTCTAAGTAAATCCAAGCAAACTATTCTATATAACATTAAGACAGTGTTATCCATGTGTCTGTGATGTTTTGCAGCATCTATACATGCCTCTAGTAGCATACTGACCAACTGAATGTTGGTTAAATAGCTGTCTGACAACCACAGGCAAATGCCTTGAGAAGAGGATCAGACTTCGAATGAATGAATAAATAAATAAATAAACATATATATATATATATATATATATACACACACACACACACACACACATATACATATGTGTAATTTTAATTTTAATGGGATATTTTTATAGTGAGCAACCATGAAAAATAAAGATAAAACTGCTAATTATACCTGAAACAGTAAATAATATCATCCTTTTGAATTCATTCATTGTTGACAAAAGGCCATCAGGGGACTAGCAAAAGTACTTCTTCCCTAGTATTACTACTACAGGGATGACTAAACTTTCTGTAGACATGTGTTTTCTTACTTTAAAAAATGGAAAACTGGAATAACCTTCTAATTTCCATAGGCTAGATCTGGATAAAGAAGAAAAATACAAAAGTAAATACAAGGAGTATCCAAAGGAACCTATATTTGTATCTAATGAGATATCAGAGAAAGAAAAAACACATTTTACAAACCATTTTAGCAGAAATATTATTCAGGAATACTGTAATGTAGTGCTTCCATACAGAGGCCACAGGTAAGAAAGAAAATAATGCAGAGTTAAATGGAGCAACAATAATAAAGCTTATAATTTTATTTATTAGGATTATATTAACATTACACTGACAACTTCAAAAATCTAATTTTTAGATAGGAAATTTTCTCAGTATTACTAACCAGAGACTCAAATTCATTTAACTGAATCAAATTCATCCAATTTATATAATGATACATTTATATAAGTAAAATATATATAAATACTACTGTCATTCTAATTAACAAATTGAGAATTTCACAAATTGGAATTTATAAAATGTAGTAAAATTCTTTTTTTTTTTTTTTTTTTTTGGTACCGGGGATCAAACTCAGGACCTTGCGCTTTCAAGGCAGGTGCTGGAACCACTGAGCTAAATTCCTGGCCCTAAAATGTAATACTTCTTACGGTTTTAAGTTTCTTCCTGGATGTATCACTAAACAAAAACCACAGTCATTTTATAATATTTATTTGAATATTTCCTCAAGAATTTTGAGATTTGAAATTATGTATACATGAAAAATATATCCCTATCTAGTACCATTTCCATATTTATTTTTGTTTTCAAAGTCATCCTGAAAGTTAACAAATATAAATCTCCGTAGAATATGATTTTATTTCTGCTGAAAAAGAAAATTACTTTGGATTAAATGAAACACTATCAATCACATGCTATTAAATTAAAAAAAAGAAGAAAACGGTGAGTGAAGATCCCAATGTCCTTGGGGACTTCACATTTCTTCCTCTCTGTCTTTCCTTTACAGATTGTGAATGGAGGTGTTTATTATGTTACTGTCTTATGGCTTCTAGATTTCCAGTGGAAATTTTTCACAGGGAAAGGGCTAAGAAACACAGTACTTGCCTATTTATGGATTTCTTTAAACCTACAGCCCAAAGGTAAAATTCCAACTTCTCTCTAAACCCTAATGCCCAAAGCTGAAACTTCTAGGGAAATGGAATTATAAAACTGAACACATATTAACCATTCACAAATACTACTACATATCCCTTACAAATATCCAAACAGTTCTATGTTACTGCTTAGTTCTTTATGCAATTTTTGGTACGTAAGGAAATTGAGGTGGGGGTGTTAAGAGAGGAAGATTTCAATTAACTTTGGTTTGACTTTTGGATATATCTAGATGAGTCACTTTCTTCATTTAATAGAAAAAGATTATAAAACATTGATGAAGGTTGCTTCTGGCAGAAAAGATCAGGATCTAGATAGCTGTAAAATTGAGTTACTTAATCCTCTTAAAATCTAAACAGAAGAAAAAGGAGAATTACAGAACGATGTGGCTTTATGAACTCCCCTATTTAATCTCGGGTCATTTTGGATTGTACTCTTTCTACTGCTTATGAGTCTTAAATACCTCTGTGATTTTCCTCTCAAACTTGCTCACTCTTACTCCAGTAATACCAGACCTTCAGTTCCCAAAAAGCAATGCTGCTCCATACGCTAGATATGCTGGTCTCTGAGAACACCTCTGCTGAGAACACCTTAGCAAATGAGCAAAATTCTCATTTTGGTAAATTTCTTCATGACAAAGATTATATTGCCCTATACAACCTCAAAATGGTAGTGCCAGGCATTTACCACACTACTGTGGCACTTATGACAATATTAACTTTTTCAATAAACCAAAGAAATATCTAAATCTTACCTGTCTGCATGCTCCTATATTATAACACAATGCATGCAGCATTTATTTGCTTTATATTCCCTGCATGTTTATGGATAATGGATTGACTAATTTGAACATACTGTACTACCTTATGTCATATTTTTAAATAATCTTTAATAAACATTAATTTCTGTGTAAGGAAAAGCAGCTGACTGGTACCAATTAGCAACACCATTTTCATTAAAATATGTGAAATGATTATTTATGAGCTTATTTAAGACTATAAAATGTAAAACCTTAACATAATCTAACATTATTCCTCTAAAAGAATGTTATTTGAAATCCATTAATTTTCTTAATATTATTCTGAAAGTTGACTTTCCATTGACAGAGTAATCTTGCTTCTTATTTACTGCACTTGTAATTTTCTATCCAACTAAATCATGGCTAATAATTTCAGACTCTTGCATTTCTGTGCTGTTTGTTTTTAATTGTGCCTTTTAAGCTTCTTTTCTAAGTATTTTCCCTTAATATTGTTTGAGGATGTACAGCAATGAAGACACAACTATTCTTAAACCAACAACTGCAAAATATGACAGTTTTCATAGCACAATTCATGACATGGTTAGATTATACTTATTCTTTTTTAAAATCATTTGTAGGTTTTTCTGATAATGGTAAATAACTATTTTTCTTTTCAGTGTCCCTGATTTCCATATCTTCATTGTGGTAGTGCTATCTTCAAACTTAGTGTTTTAGGAGTTTCCTTCTCACCTTAATTTTGTTAATTAATTAGTTACTGGTTCTGACCAGGCACAATGTAAACAAGTATGCTTTTTCACAAGGTAGCTTCCTAATTTTCTGTTCCCGATGTTAATGCTATAGCTCTGGGACAGGAATATAACCACAGGACACTCTCATTGAGTCATGTGCAGCCCTGGCAAGGTTCCATTCTCACTTTTGTCCTTTCTTTCCTGAGGCTCCAAGGGGCTTCCTGGCTGCTGAAGTCCTGCACATCTCCCCAGAGTTGCTCTTTCTCCTGAGCTTCCCAAAGCAAGAACCACATCTTTGAGATTTCCCAAGGGATTACTACTACCAAAAACAAGGGACCATCCCATTTTTTTCCCCTTTTTGTTTAATGTAGTGGCAGGGATCACTCCTGCTCAGTATATGCTGTACCACAGCACATACTCCTGATCAGTATATGCATATATGAAAATGCCACATTGAAACCCAGAATTTTATGAAATTAATAGTCATGAATATAAATATATTTTTAAAAAGAACGAGGGACCAGGCAAGGGCAAACAAATACAAAGGCAGGACTGTTCTAGTTAGCAGGAGTCTCAAAGCTTTTCCTGACATTCAGGGAAGTTGGAACGAATCAGACAAAACTGGCGCTAGGCTCCAGCAGCTTTGGCAGCTTTAGATCTCTCTACTCCCAGGCCCTGCTCTACTCCCTTCTTAGGTTATTATTTTTTTTAAGGGATTTTCTTAAAAGATTTTTTTAAGGGATTTTCTGTGATTTCTACTGCCTTTCCTTAACCCTTTCTTTTCAACCTTTGTCAAGGGTTAACAAATATAATAATATATACACACACTTAAATATAATAATATATACACACACTTAAATATCTCTAGTGAAAGAAGGAATTCTACTTGTTTTCTTAACTTATTTTCATAATAAAAAAAAACTATTCCAATTCCATAGGAAAGCACTCCACTTATTTATAGGATTACTTTTTGTTTTAAGATCATTCGAAACAATAACTTTCAAGCTCTACTTTCAAATCACAGAATGGATGAAAGTTTTAGTCTTAGCTCAGACAATGAAGGAGTTCAGAAGCCATCATTCCCATTTTTACAAACAAAAGCTAGACAAATCCAAAATCAATGACTTTTCTTGGACTTATCAGAGACCTGATGGTGCAGCACAAACTACTAATTCAAAATCTAGAAAGACAAATTTAAAAAGATGCCTTATTTGGTGCAGTAGTCACTGGATGCCATACATGGCAGGAAAACTTGTTTACTCAGTAATTTTGACAAGTCACTACAAGCTGAGTAAAAAGACCAAGAAACTTCTAGGGACAATTATAAAGGGGCAGTATAGATTATACTACACTGAGCTTTCCTTCAAGCATGCCCACCAAGCTCTCACCCTGTGGATCCAAGAAGGTGACCCATGAGGCCAGGTAGGAAGAAGGAAATCAAAGTTTTTCTTAAATCTCCCAGATGCTTCTCTCTAATGAAAGGGAAATACTTTGCCAGAGGGAAACATTGACATCTTACTTCCAATCTAGTCTACTGGAAAAACAACACACACAGACACAGACACAGACACAGACACACACACACATACACACACACACACACACACACACACAGAGACACGGGCATCTGGGTGTACGGAACTTCAAGAAAACACCTGGTAATGATACGGCCAGAAAAGGGAATTAAAGGACATGGGGGTAAGAGGGAAAGATACCCATGAAAAAGAGACAGATATACTTGTAAAGGTTCTCTCACACATAGATCCACTAAAAGACTAAAGACTAATATTTAATCAGATTATTGAATACTCCTTCCTCTTCAACACCTTGCCACAACAGCACATACTTCCAGTATAACTGTGGTTCAAGCTTCTGAGTTCTTTTGGTTCTGGGAATCAAACTCAGGACCTTGTGCTTTCAAGGCAGGAGTGGTGCCTCTGAACTAAATCACCAGCCCACTATGGTTCAAGCTAAAAGAGCTGCAAGATATAATCATTCTCTACAGAAGCCCTAAGTCAAGGGGATAGGTGAATACAAGGGTACTGGACAAGTCTGAAGCTTCTCATAGCTATTCCTACAAGAAATTACTAGCTACAACCCAACTACTACTTAGATCAACATAAATCCTCATACTAAATCACTGTTACTTCAACTCCTATTATATGAAATGACCTATCTGGCTTTCAATTAAAATAATTAAAAGGAATGATAAAAATTTGAAAAAGAAACACAGCATGGAGAGAAAAAGCAAGGATCTGAACCAGTTCAGATGTGACACAGCTGTTGTAATTATCAGACAATAGTTACAAAGACTGTAACAACTTACTCCAATTATATAAGTAATCACTTTACATATGAATGGTGTAAACTCAGCCATTGCTGGGCATGGTAGTACATGCCTATAATCCAACACTGAGGAGACTAAGGCAGAAAGATCACCTCAAGATGAGGCTATCCTGGACTAGTGAGTCACAAGCCAGCCTGAAATACATATCTAGACTTTGTCTACAAAAAAGTCAAATAATAAAAATAGTAATTAAAAGCCAAAAACTAACACAGCTGAGGGAAACACAAAACCCTCAAGACCCAATTATGTGCTGTCTACAAGAAACTCACTTTAAAAATAAAAACACAGTTTAAAAGTAAATAGATGGAAATCTAAGTATGACGGCCCATGCCTGTAGTAATTCAGGGATGGAGGAGGGAAGATTGCTAAGTTAAAGGCCAGACTAGGCAACTTACTGAGACATTGGCTCAAAATTTAAAAGGGGCTGGCATGTAGCTCAGTGGTAAACTGCTTGCCTAGCATGAGTGAGGCCCCAGCCCAATCCCCAGTACTGAAAAAAAAAAAAACTAATTAAACTAATGGAGAAAGTATACATCATGCTAACCCTAATCAAGAGAAAGCTGCCATAGCTATATTAGTTTAAATAAAGTACATTTTAGAGAAAGGGAGTTTATCAGGTATAAAGAATATATTGTGATAAAGAAGTCAATTCTACAAGAAAACAGCACAATCCTAATAAACATTTATTTTCCTAAGACAGTATCAAAATAAATAAGGCAAATACTGATAAAACTACAAGAAAAAATAAAGAAATCCACTATTATAGCTGTTGATTTGAATTAGAAATACTGCATTTTGCAAGTCACAGAAGACAGATAATGGGTCCAGACTTAGTGACTGGTCTGATTTAAAAATCTGGCAAAATATTAATTTAAAACCATTCGGAGTTAATAAACATAAACCCATGGGTACACAGGAGTATATTTTTTATCACCCTATAACATTCAGTGTGAATTCTAATGCACAAGTATTAATTCACTTAGAGGTCTAGCTGCTCTATTATAATTCGGAACACGGAGAACAAATATCTTATTTTGCTCAGCTTGGTTTCTCTAGTACATAAGTGAAGGTTTTGCTTGAATAAATTATAAATATCTACTGAATGTCTGAATCTGAATCGTACTATGAAGCTATGTTCAGTTAATATTAAAATATACAAGTAAGGAACTACTTCCATTAAAGAATGCAAAGCCCTAGCTGTATTTATCTTTTTTTTTTTTTTTTTGCTGTATTTACCTTTTAAAGTCAAATATTTTAGTTTTACAGTCATCCTCCACTATTATCAAACCATGATCTGAAACAATTATGGTGAATATATGAATTGTTCACAGGGTTAAGATTGTACACTGCTTTGCCATTAATCAACTGTTAATTTATTCATCTGAAATTGACCACAAATCAGTAATGCAAAATAAAGGCTATGGATGGAATTCAGAAATTAAGAGAAATACATTTGCAAAAAAGGTTAAAAATAAACATGAATATTATAAAGGGTAGCTTTTAATGAACAAATGAATTTTAAAATGCCAATATTTTGTTGATTTAAGTTGTATATTAAGGTGGAATTAAATAATTTAGACTTCAAAACAGGCTAACCTGAAAATACAGAAGGAATACATTATTAGACAAACCATATGTTGAAAAACGAAAAACATGGAACATGAGATTTTATTTGATTTTTCATATGGATGAGAACAGCTTAACCAGAAATACATTTTTAAGCCTATTGTCTCTTTAAATTACATAGCTTTAATAATCATCATCAGTATTTTAATCTGACATAGTTGAAGAAAAATTTAAAATTTCAATTACTTCCATAAAACTCAGGACTAGCAGCACATCTTTATGAAAAATTATTTTGCACTGAAGAGAATCTACTTATTACCATCCAAGGCTCTTCAGGTAACAGATGACTATTATTTTACTCTTCAGGTCATGCCCCTTATATACTGAATTGGCAAAAATCTCATATGCCAAAATAGGGCACATGGGAAAAATCATTTCCTGGATAAAGACACAGATATTCTTCTCTATCAAATATCTCTTTCAAGTACCTCTATTTATTAAAATTCAATTTCACTCAACTTTTCATAGAAAGTGATTATAGAAAGTACATCTTCACAGCTTGTAAACACTTCATGCTCATTCTATGAGTCAGACAGGGATGCAAAATACCAGAGTTCTTACCTGACATGCATTATAGAGGAGCTGGTGTTCTAGTTTTTTAATACTGAGAATCTGCTGAAACATTTCATAGAGTTGTTCCTTGCTCAGAATAAGTTCAGACACAGCACTTAGGGTCATTCTGTTTGGTTGTTTGCACAAGTCCTCTTCCCCCCTGTAAATGGCATCATATTTGGCTATCCATGAGCTCAGCACTGTTTCTTTGCTCAAGCCATCTATTTCTGGCAAACTGCGTACACGTTTCTCTATGTTTTTCTTAAACACTTCCCTGAAGTCATTGGCAGAACATCCTCCACTCTGTACCATTCTGGCCACCCGGTCACTCTTTAGAAAAACCTGAAAAACAAGATAAAACAAAATCCATTATTAATTAGGCAAGAATATATACACCACTTGGCTTGCACCTGTCCAGTAATACAAAATATTCTATAATAATTAAAAATGTTTTCTAATATATAGTCATTCATGCCAAAATGGAAGCTCCAAATCACTCTCAAATGATGAAATGTCAAGAGAGTGTATGTAGTGCTGAGGAACCTGCAAGATGATGTGATTTTTGATCTGCATGCTGTCATCTGAAGGTAATGGGCATCTGGATCCCTTAGCATGGCGTCTTCACGCATCTGAGTAGTGCCCTTGTAAAGGAAACCCAAAAGCCCCTTCAGTGCCTCAACAATGTGAGCAGACAGCAGAAAGACAGCTGTCTATAAGTTAGGAATTTGGCTCTCACCAGGCACCAAATCTGCCTGCATTTTGATCTTGAACTTACTAGCCTGTGAGAAATAAATCTGTTTATAAAACAGAAAAAAAATAAAGAGTTGAAAAAGTAATCAGAGACGTGAACCAATTTCCCTACTTGTACTCGACAGTTCTGGCTACCTGGTTAACACAGAGTTTCTACTAACATTTGAGTGAGGATATGAAGGCCAGGTATATTTAGGTTACAAGTCAATAGCCATCATAATTAATTGCTAAACCAAACTGATCCACAGCTCAGAGGTTAGGGTACATTTGCCCTCATCACTGATTTCATCACACTTTCCCCAAACTTCTCACACTCTCCTCCTAGTAGCAAGAAGAGATACCATGAACAATATACTGCACCTGTGTTATACTTCTAATTGTCCATTAATATGAGGTAAGAAATTAAGAAAAGAAAATGACAACCACAGAAAGAGATGCTAATGAAACAGACAGAAGGAGACAGATAATCAAGTCATATTTTAGAACACCAACTTAATAGCAAAGCTCAGAAGCCAAGGGGTAAACTGTGTCAATTGTCAGTCTGCTGTTTTTCAGCTCCAAATGCACCCTTTCATCCCCTTGCCTTTGCCGGTCAGTGCAATTTTAAACAATTCAGTACAGAGTGCCAGACGAAGCCCATTAGAGGGAGAGGGGCTCCTGGTTCTCATCTCACCTGCAGGTAGTGGCAGTGATCCATGCACAGCCAGATTCCTGAGGGCAGAATCCAAGTGTACCACTCCCCAGGACATTCTGCATTCCCTAAGATGATCCCTCTCCAGAATCTCAGAATGTAGATTCTCAAGTCCCACCAGTGTGGCACTTCAGTGAATTTTCTCTGCCTCACTATAAGACATACCTTTAATGAGGTCGGGATCCCACCCCTGGGGTGGGCTGGTTAAGAGCAGGGCCTTCTTTCAGATTTCATTCTTGCATGCTGTTCTATTTTTTTATTTTAATATTCTTTAGAGTTGCTTTTATCCGTAGTAGTCAGCCCTTTTTGTTTATATTATAAACTTACCCTGTTTAATTATTGTGTGATTTGTCTCCTGATTGATACAATAATACTGAAGTGTTCCATGCAACATTGTTTCTACAGGAAATTATCTGGTTAAAACAATCAAGTTTTACAAATTTAGTAATGTGTATAAAGCAAGACCAGCAACACGTTTTCAAAGTATAACATAAGTATCTTAAGACTGACTTCAGAAAATCTTTCATTATTACTCTAAGTTGGCAGGCACTTTAATTTTCCAACATCTTCTGCCTAAAGAGAACTGTATTGCATTAAATAATCAAACCATAATTTAGAAGCAGGGACACAAATGAATTTGTTTTTGCATTCTTGATTCCCCTACAAAACTATACCCAAGACCATTAGATTTGATTAGCACTATCATCACTAGGGCATCTTTGGCAGAAATTTATAGGAGTGGTGGAGCGAGAGCCAGCTTCAATAAGGAGAAGGAAAGACAAGGTGCGACAGTTAATAAATATAAGCTATTCTTTTAAGGAGCTTGAATGAAAAAAGAAAATGTGAATGAAGGTAGTAAAACTTGGAAAAATCACATTCAAGCAATGAGGGAGCAAAGTCAGTAAAAAGAAGTACTTTAAGACACATAAGACCTAGGAAAAAAGTAACTGTATGTCACTTCAGAGATTACATTATAACAGATTATGGCACTTTCACTTCCTCTCTGTCCCTTATTACTTGCCCTGTGGGAAACAAGCTGCCACAGGGCAAGGAACTGAGGCTGTAGTGTAACAAGCTTCAATGAACTGTGGTCTTCCCTGAACCATGTCAGTGAGTTGGAAAGCTAAGTCTTCGGTCACAAATGGACCTGAGATGGCTATAGTTTCAGCTGACAGCTTGATTGTAATCTCATGAGAGACCCTAAGCAGAAACACTCAGATGAACTGCTCCCAGAGTCACAATCCTGAGAAACTAAAATGATACTAATTTTTGAGCTGCTAAATCTATTACAAAGCAATAGATAATACACGCATATATACACAAGATTTACTTCAGTACAGTCTCAGTACAGTCATCCCCTAGGATAGAAGGCTTTATTTTCTCACTTCATCCATCATCCTTATGCTTCTATCTTGCTATTTTTCTTTTTAATACATTGTACCACTTGACATGTATTTACTGTCTCCCTAAAATAGAAGATAAGCACCAAAAGAGACTTTGGTTTGTTTACTAATAAATCCAGTGCCTAATACAGAGTCTGTCCCTTAGTAAGGATTCAATAAAAATTTTTGAGACGGTAATGACTACCCAAAGACACTAAAATCTCCAATGCCAAAAAAGATTAGATAGGCATGTATCCATAGGTCCCAAGATAGGGATGACGGTAAGACAGAAACCAGGAGATGGAGAAGTATTGAGTAACTGAAGAAAAACAGGAAGTGGTACTATCTGGAAAGTCAAAATGAGTTTTTGGATCTGAAAGCAAGAATGAACAACCTCTCTAGGATGTCATGCTGTCAACTACCAGCTATATCTGGAGCTCTCTGCTTTGCAAATACTCACACCACTACCAGAAAGTGTGATCCACCATTCACTACATCTTTATCTCACACAAGCTCCATACTTGGATCTCCAATATCAACCAGCATCTATCCTCCCAGGTCCCAGTGGCACATGAAATTTAATGAGTCTCAGAGTTAACAATGTTTTCCAATATTTACTCTGCTTCCCACCTGGCTCAGTTAATGTCAGATACAATTTCCACCCCTGACAGACTTGACATCTATTCTTTTCTCCTCAGTTTCCTCCATGTTATTTTCTCCAGCATATGCCTTGTCACTATCCCCTGCTGATTCTACCCCCTAAATTTTTCACAAATTCTTCCACACTTCTTCATCTTCCCACAGTTCTTCCTGACTAGTGAATTAGGGCAAAAGACTATACTGGCTGAGAACGTTTTCTAGCAGTTACTCAATTCCCACTATCACTTTCCCCACCTTATTCTCTTCACTGGCATCAAATCTATTTATATATAATATATATATATAAATATAATATTCGTATTATATACATCCCCAACCAGTCAGCCCTCCTCACATATATGTACACACACACATATATATATAATAATTATATATATATATAATATATTGAAATTTAGTCCTTTCAAAGCTCAAGTTTTCCATCAAAATAATCCACAAGGTATCTGAAGCCCACATTTAAATGTCCCAAACTATCTCTCTTGCTTGATTTTTGTGTTCCAGTTCCACTGGTCCTTCAAAAACTTCATGTCCATTTCATCATCATATAATTATCATCTTTACCATCTTACGTTCCTCTGGTTTTCTTTTTAGCAGCTGACAGGTATTCATTGCCTTTCTCCTGAAACTGAGAGAAAATCACCAAAAAAACAGACTTTGTTTTGTTTGCTAATGAATCCAGGGCCCAATACAGATCCCCAACCAGTTGATCCTCCTCAAAGATTTCTTCCCCACTCCCTCTGGGTTAGCCAGATTTTGTAGTGTACACTACCACAGAACCTTTACTTTTTCCTTTAAAGTACGTTTTACATGCAATAAATTAACTAAAATTGCTGATTTATAACTGTTTCACTTACTAAACAGTAAATTCCATAAATCCACAGACTGCTTCATTCATCACACTATATGTAGCACCCAAGCACCAAGCCAAACACATAGCAAGCACTTACAAAATTTCCCTGGAATGGGAAAATGAGCAGTCAATGAGTGGGATGGGCAGAGAAAGCAATGATTTAAGTCTTCTATTCATGACCTTTCATAATTTCAACAATTAATATGTAAGGTTTACCAATTGACCACTCTATGCTTATAAAGGAAAGAAGTATAAAACATGGATGCTGCCAGGCCAATTGATGAGAAAACAATATTGCAGAAAGAAAAAAAATGATCATAAATGATGTTTCAGGTAAGGGGGAGCCTAGTTTTGTGAGGAGAAGAGACTGATCAACTGCCTTCAGGGCAGAGTTCACTGTGAGGTATAGTGAGAAACAATCATTGGATGAAACAGTGAGGAATAGGTATAAGAATTCACTCTCATGACAGAAGCAATAGAGAAACGTGGAAGTGACATATTAGAAGACTATTTAGCAGAGCAGTGAATACGGAGGCAAAAACCTAGAACAGATTTTAAAGCTGTGAAATCCATCCATCTACTTGTACAACTTATATAATTAATGACCCAGTAATTATTATCAGTTTTCTATAATATGCTTAGAGGAAAGAAGTCTTAAGACCAAATGGACCTTGCTCATTTGAACTGTAAACAGAAAGACATCCCAAGGAAAGGAAGCACAATGAGTGATATCACAAAGGAAGGGGGTGAGAGGCATTTTGTGAAGAAAATAAAATTTATGTTACTGTAATAGATCTAATAATTTACGTAATTTGTGCTGTTCTGCCAAAATGATAGTCTTGCTCTTGAGGTCTCTTCACTATTACAAAATCAAAATGGGTATTTATTGGTTTACCTCAGGAGATTATCAGTTATGAGACTATGTAACAATGATGGGTTTAGTCTCTCAAGTATCTTAATCCTGTACCATTTCACAACAAAAGTTATGGAGTTACAGGTAGGCAAGTGTGGATATATGTGCAGCGTAGCCCTAGGTCCCTAGTCTTTCTCTTCACACCAGCTTTCTCCTCTAACCCTAGGATGCTCTGTGAAATTTCATCTGGTAGACCTGGTGGGGGCCATGTTGGTGCAGAAGCTGCCATGGGAACCAAGTACATTAACAAACCCACTTATGGGCAAATAATCTGTCTCTCTAGAGCTCTTAAGACATTACCTCCTTTAATCTACAGGATTATCCCATGATTTACAGAATATTGCTTTTTTCACAGATTAAAGAAATTAAGGAAATAAATGACTGACCCAAAGTCACAGATTTTTTGGGGAGAACAGGGACTTAATCATGACTTTTGGTCTCCAAAAGTAACATCCTTTTACAGATTCAACATACTTATATAACAGATACATCTCTGCTACCCAAAGGTCTTGCTGGGTGCTAGCCAACACCTGTGGGATTATGAAACAATGACCTTCTTGAGAAAAGGCCACTGGACATAGAACCAATTCAGTGGGGGGGGGGGGTGTTAAGAACCGAACTCCAGGAAACTGTAATCATATTCCATATGTTACAATTTATTGAATTTTAACTCATACATGGGCTTCTCTCTGACACCAACTACCACTCTTCCCATTTACTTGCTCAGTTTATACACTATAAAGAGATCACTGGATATCCTAAAGCAGTGGTAGCGAATCTGTGGTACATGTGCTGCAGTGGGCTTTGTTATCACTGAAAGCTCTAAAAGGTTCACCATCACTGTTCTGAAGTCATAGTGAATGAATAATAAAATTGAAATCTGATGCCTCTAACAAGAAACTCTATCTGTAAAGGCCAAGTCTGCTCAGCTGTCCAAATAAAATTTCAAATATTCATTTCCACAGAAGCACTTACTGTTCACACATTGCTGTTGATCTGAACCATGCATTGCTTCTTTGATTCAAAAGATTTTATAATGACGAGAAAAACATTATCTGCTTGCCAAATCATTGTGGCTATCTTTGAGATGGCTTCTGGGAAGGCTGCCAGCATGTGTTCAGCCAGGAAAACATTGAGAAAGTACAAGCATCCCACTTATAAGAGACACATTCTTCTCCTTAATGATGCCAAATAAAATATTGTCTCATGATTCTCATAATCTACACTGTCCTTAGAGAATTAAGGATACAAAATTTTAAAACTATGTCAGCTGTTATTCATGAAGCTTTGTAACAATGGTGAATTTAGTCTCATTAGAAATCATGATTTTTTCATTTTCTAATACACAAAAACCTTTTCTATAGAAAGCTATAGAAAGAGGGAGAGATCATGGAACAGTGAGTGGAAGGAACACAGCCAGTCTGAGCCTTAAGAATGGTGCTGAGCCTGGAGTGAGGGACCAATATAAGATTGGTGTGAAGGAGGGTGCATTTATCCTCATAACCACATAAAGCAGGTGCTAGTATCTATGTTAAAGGTAAAGACAAAACCATAAGGAAGACAAGACACATGACTAATGTCACATAACCGCAGCATGAAGGAGTCAGGATTTAAGCTCAGTCTTGCTCTAGAGGTCCCCGCTTTACCACTATGCAACCAATTTGGAGATTTATTGATTTATGGCTCATTAAACTGAGCTGAGGAAAGCAAGAAGTAGACAGATTGGTGAGGATCAGGAGAAGAATTTGTACCTGATATTGTCTACCTCCTCTGTGAAGCATCCCCATAGCTTGATATTATTCCCTTATTTGAGCCACCTCGGCATTCCCTGTACTCTCTGAAGGTATTAAACACATGGTCCTTGTGTCACACATCAGCACTGTATCTGTCTCCTGCTTCAATTGTGAACCTCAAGAAAGCTGTAACATGAAGCCTCTGTAGTGTCTGGTACCATTAGATTCAAATGCCCAAGGTAATTGTTGGATCCTTGTAGTGATAATAGACTTTCTAAAGTTATTGAATCCAAGGCTGATGTTTTGATCAGTGTGGAATAAAGTTATCATGGATTCAAGGTGAAAAAAATATAAGAACTACGAAGTATGTATGTATGCATGTGTGTATATATATAATATAAATATATAGGGGGTTTTTATTGGTTTTTTGAGACAGGGTCTCACTATGTAATCTAGGCTAATCCTGAACTCACTATGTAGTCCATGTTGGCCTTGAACTCTCAGCGATCCAGCTTCCTCAGTGCTGGGATTACAGGCATGTGCCACCACACCCAGTTTTACAAAGTATATTTTAATAAAACTAAATTTACTTAATATTCTAACATTTGAAACTGTAGGTACAACAAGTCTCTTCTTTGTTATATAAAATTATCAATAGAAAATTCTGGGATCTGATTGTAGAAATGATCATTTTTGTGTAGAACAAAAAGCAAAATATATAAAAAGGCTTTAAGTGGCCTTTTTTTACTAATCTGTGAATTCCAAAGGTTTTGGAAATCATTACTTTAATCATGCCCATTTCTTATCACATTGAGAAAAAAAATCACACTTAAAATTGACAGCAAGTAATCTCTTATTTAAAAAAAATAAATTTAGGTAAGGGATACATCTAGATATTTATCGGTAACCTAGGAAACAGCTATCTCAAAAGACCTTCCTTAGAACTAATCTAAATCCCTTATATCAAATCTGAAGCCCACAGAGCAAGTGTTAAGCCCCAAACTGCCAAACTCTCAAATTCTTTTGTAGGCACTGGGATGAGTCCACATCCAAATGAACATCAATGTGACTTGAAATGTATATTTTTTAAAGAGAAATTATAGTATTTTCATTATCTTCTAAATATTATGAAGTTGTTCTAAAGCTTTTTCCTATTAATACCAGTTAATAGCAGATCCTTTAGTCTTCCTTTATAGGTATTTTGCAACTCACCGAATAGCTTGAATTTCCCTAACCCAACAACAAATTCTCCTTAACTCCATAACCACAGAGACTGCAACAGAAGGATTTGCTAAGGCATTCACTACAAGCAAGGAAGTAAGATAGCTAGGTACGACCCGGGATTCCAATATATCTGACAATGTGTAACACAGAGACCCTGAAAAAGAAAAAGGGGCCAAGGACATGGTAAATACCTGTGCATCAGACACAGGTAGAAGATTCCACCTTTCTCGAGCCACTCTTCATTCTTCCCTTACTCCATCCAGTATTTCATGGTATGAATGGAAAGTCAAAGTTCCTAGGCTGAATATTTTCTTCTGCCTCTTCTGTGAAGGAAAGTTATTGTTTTCTCATTCTAATGGTATAGAAAATTGATTTTTAAAATCTCTAGTGTATTATTTGTAGCACTTCATACTGTTTAATAAATACTTAAAATGATCTATCTTTATTAAATGCAACAAATAAAATAGGTATCTTCTCTATCTTGAAGCCAGGCCCTATTACAATTTTAAGTGCATTCACCTTATCCTCACTACTGCTTCTATGCCACTGCCTTCTAATAAACTAGAAACAATGTACCAGAAACCTGCAGGGACTGAGAAGACATGAGAGTTCATGGTGTGGCACAAGCTAAGAGACTATGAACCACGACTGTGGGAGAGTTTCCTCATTGGTGGAACAGAGGTGATATCACTTTTTTCAACACCATCATAGTCAGGTTCATCATTGTCATCGTCATCATCATTATTGTAGTACTAGGTAATACAAGATCCCTTATTATTCATCAGAGGCTGGTTCTAGGATCCTCTGCAATACCAAAATTTGTAGATGCTCAAATCTCCTATATAAAGTAGTATGGTACAGTATTTGCATGTAACCTATGCACATTCTACTGCATGCTTTTAAAAATATCTAGATAGGGTGGGGGATTTAGCTCAATGGCACTGCGCCTGCCTCGCAAGCACAGGTCCTGAGTTCAGTCCCCGGTATGAAAAAAAAAGTTTTAAAACCAAAAATATCTAGAGATATAATGCCTAACACAATCCAAATGATATGTAAATAGTTGATACACCATATTTTTAGGTAACACTGACAAGAAAACCTGTCTGCACATAGTCGGTACAAATGTAAGTTTTTCCAAATATTTTTCTTCCATAGTTATTTCAGTCCAGGAATGCAGAATGCACAGAGGAAGGGCTGACTGTAAAATGAAATACATTTTTAAATCAGTGCTACTCAAAATGTTGTTACCTTGCTCCAGTACTTGTTCTCTGTCACCGAGCTATCAAAAATGACAGGAAGATCAACTTTTAGGAACTTTTGAACCCATGTGATAATACCATGGCAATCAAAAGAATCATTTTACACCAAAGCTTTATTATGGAAAAGTTCAAACATACAAAAATTTTTTAAACTTTGTATTCAACACAAATATACTAATAACTGTGATTCTATAATCAACATCTTACCCTACTTTTTTACACATCTGTCCATTCCGCCATCAATTCATTTTTGTTGCATTTTTTCAGTATAAGATATTGTATTTTATAATATATTCCAAGATGCATTGGAAATCAATAAATACTGGTCCTTCACTGCAGATTCAATGTCTTAAGAAACTTTTGAGAAGATGGGTGATGTAGCACTGTTGATAGAGAAGCTGGAAGAATGAATATTTCTAAAACTAAATCACATTTTCCACAATACTAGGAGGACACTAGAGAATGAGATACTTCTCTCTCAAGTCCTAAATTTGTAAAGTATGAATCCTGGGGATGGCAAGTTATTTACTCTTGCTAACCCAAGGATCTATGTCTGAGAAATGAAGATCCAAAATTAAAATGAAAAGAGACAACTTCTGGAAAGTAAATCAATTTTTTGTGTGTGGTATTAGGAATCAAACTCAGGATCTTGTGCTTGTGAGGCAGGCGCAGTGCCACTGAGCTAAATCCCTATAAATCAATCTTAAAAGCAAATATTTTGTTAGGTGAAAAAAAAATGAATACAAAACTTTTGACTAAATTTCCCTGGCATAACTTTCAACATTTGTGGAATGGATTTTATAGTTTATATCTTGTAGTTAGTTATTTTTCCAGCAGATGGCAACTATGCATGGAATAACAAGGTTATTGGTTTGTTTTGTTTTTTTTCTTTTTTTAAATCCCAGAATCTGACTTTCAGGCCCGTGAGGGATCTCAAAGGTATAAATCCAATCACCCTTACAATGCTTGAATTCCCTCATCACCAGCACTACTGAAATAACATCCAATTACAAAGCTCCTTTAAGGAAGAGAGACTGCTTTCTGAATAGCCTGTCTATGGGCAAGACAAGGGAAAAGTTCCATTTCTAGAAGTCACCACTCTCCTGTATCTGTCCTTCTCTCATCTAGTTCTAACCTGAGTATAGTAACAATGAAGAAAATCTATATTTTCCCCAAGGTCATTTTTCAGCTGTCAGATGGCAGCTAAATACTATCCTCTGCCTTCTAGGTTAAATACGTCTCAGCCATTCTTCAGATTACATGAAGGCTGTTCTTAGCAGGGCTTCAATTAGTCTGTATAAGATATCATGTATTTCTTCCAGTTTTTTGTTTAATTATTTATATTCATAGTAAATCTCCTCTATTTAAAACTGCAACTCTGTCTTCTATTCTATTTTCTGTTTCATTTTCCTCCATAGCACTTATAATTATCTAATATAACACATTTCAGTTATTTTTTCTTCCCACTAAAATGGAATCTTTATGAAGGCAAAAATTATGTATGGTTTAACACCGTATTTTAAGAGCTATTAGTATTGATTCAATAAATCAATTACTACCATTTGTGTAAGATCTCACAATCAAGAAGAAGAAGGTAGTTATTAATTCTACTTAGCAAAATAATGTTCTTATTAATGCAGTAAAAGACACCATACACCTTCAGCTGGCTCATTTATGGACCCCATAGCTCCTTTTCCATTTATTTTCACTTTATCTGTATAGAATTTGCCTCAGCCTTCTTCCAGTATTTGTGAGTCTTAATTTATGTACCAGTTAGGAATTTGTGATGGAGAAGGCAGCAGGAGAGAGAGAGGAGAATTTAGAATCCCAAATCTTCAAGAGCACACCATCCTAACCCAACATAGAGGTACTGGAACTGAGAGAGGAAAGAAGCATTTACATGCATAAATTGTACTCTTGAAATATGCCTAAATATGTCTCATAACAACTTAACTGTATTGTAGCAACTACTACTTTCATAGTGCTAAAGATTCATAATACTGATACAGGTGATAACATAATACTGATATAGGAGAAATACAGCTTCCAACCTGTTAGATGTCAGATGTGCTGAGTTTGTGTCCCCTGGAATTGATGAATTCCAAAGGACAATGGAAGTTAAGAACAGGAAAGACTGATAGCTCCTGAGAGACAAGCAGGGTCCCAAGTGGGGTTGCCACTGAGGCCCTTTGTCAGGGCTAATTTATACAGCAAAGTTACAAAATCGGTACAAGGTAGGTCAAACTATAATCAACCAATAAGATTACAAGTATAGCTACTTAGCTAATATTGACCCAACAGGGAAGTGGGGTACATTGTAGCAAGGGTATATGGCTGACATCATTAACCTTCACTTAAGAATTTTAAAACAGGAACATTTTGGGAAGGGATGGGTCTAGGTGGTATTAATTATAGTATAGTCCGAAGTTCTACCTATATCTTAGAGAAGTATGCAAGTATGGCCATTATGACTCTATTTTGTCATCTGGTCTTTTTCAGATGCCCCTCCAGCCACAAGTCTGTCTTTATTTTTCTGCTGACTTCCTTGAGAGCCCAGTTCCTTTCTGACTATATATTGCTGTCTATCAAACTTAGCTGCCTATAATACTATTATCCATGACTGCAACTGTGTGGTGCCTCCTAACTAAAAATGAGCTGATCCGGTCACGCGGAACACACCGAACAAGCCCACTGGCCCACTGCAGACAGACAGGTCTGTGCACACCATACCGAGGTCACGAGTCACGCATAACAGGCCTAACCAGCCTGCTGCAGACAAGCAGGTCTCCCCATGCCCTACCGAGATCCCAAGTCACACGGAACACACCCAATCAGCCCATACCCCAGCAACAATACACTGAACCCCCTAGTCCGCTCCTCTGTACAGCCACCTGGTTCCACACTACAAAGATGCAGAGGACACCAGACCACCAGACCACGGTGCTGAGTCCTGCTGCTAATGGCCCAGAGGTAGGGGCTTCTGAGCCACCATCCCACTGCTCCTGGTCCAGAGGAAGGGGCTTCCCAGCCACCATCCCTCCCGCTGCTCCCAGTCCAAAGGAAGGGCTTTTGGGCCACAATCCCTACCATGGCTTCTGGCCCCTGTCCCAGCTCTCCCAGCTCAGAAGAGGTAATCCGTGCAGGCGCCAAGAGCCCCGCTCCAGTGAAAATGAGAAAACATGTAAATAAGTCTCAAAACCAGACTTCCAGATCACCTACAGCAACCCCAAAGGGAAATGAGAAGAAACACTCTGATACTCAAAACACCTGGACCGACTGAACTGGCAACAAAAGGGGATCTGGAAAAAATGAAATCAGAAATAATTTCTCAGATAACAGGAGAAGTTGTGCCCCTAGTACAAGACATGATTAATAAATATAGAGAGGAGCTCAGGAACATGATGGAATCCCAACACAGGAAACAAACGGAATACATAAAACAGATGCAAATAGATTTCCAGGACATGAAAAACTCCATCGAAATTCTACACAGCAGAATGAGCCAATGTGAGGGCAGAATTTCAGATATAGAAGATAAGATTGCAATTAGTGACCAGGAAAAGAAAAATTGCTTCAAAATTATAAGGAGACATGAGAAATCAATGTGGCAGCTGCTAGACAATGCAAAGAAGAATAACATAAGACTGGATTCAATGAAGAACAAGGAGGGAGTGGAGATGACATAAAAAAATCTCTTCACAGAAATAATGGCAGAAAAATTCCCAAGCAGGGGAAAAGAGCTTGACATACAGATAAGTGAGGCATATAGGAATCCAAATAGCCTTGATCAAAAAAAATCTATACATAGGTATATAACTGTTAAGATTCCAGAAACTCAACAGAAGAACAAAGTTCTACAAGCAGTTAGAGAAAAGAAGCAAATCACATACAGAGGAAACCCCACCAGAATCACAGCAGACTTCTCAACACAAACCATCAAGGCAAGAAGAGCTTGGAGTGACATATTCCAAGCCCTAAAAGAAAACAGCCTCCAACCAAGATTGATGTACCCTGCAAAACTATCTTTCAAAATGGATGGAGAAATAAGATACTTTCATGACAAAGAGCACTGTAGGAACTTCGTGAATACCAAACCAGCACTCCACAGAATTTTACACAATATCTTAGGAACAGACATTGAGGATCACAACCCCAGGAAGCAAAGCAGAATGAACCCATCTGGCATGACAAGAAATTAAATGGAAAGGGGGAGAACCCAACAAAAAGAAAAAGTCATGGCAATGACAAGTCAATATGTTTCAGTTATAACCATCAATGTTAATGGTCTCAATTCACCAATCAAAAGAAATAGACTGGCAGAATGGGTCAAGAAGCAAGATCCAACAATATGCTGCATACAAGAAACACACTAAATTCAAAAGGAAACTCACAGACTGAAAGTTAAAGGGTGGAAAACAATACTTCATGCAAGAGAAACCCGATAAAAACAGGAGTAGCTATCCTCTTTGCAGATCAAGTAGATTTCAAACCAAAACTGATTAAGAGAGATGAAGGACACTACATCCTTGTAAAGGGAAGAATCCAACAGGAAGAGATGACAAACATACATATCTAGGCACCAAACACTAGCGCATCCAACTATATAAAACAAATACTAATGGACATGAAAAGTCATATATGCACTAAAACAATTGTAGTGGGGGACCTCAACACCCCACTGTCACAAAGAGATAGATCAAATAGACAAAAAATAAGTAATGAAATACTAGAACTCAATCAAACTCTTGAACAAATGAACTTAACAGATGTTTACAGAGTCTTCCACCCCACAAAATCAGAATACACATTCTTCTCAGCTGCACATGGGTCCTTCTCCACAATAGACCACATACTCACACATAGAACACGTTTAAGTAAGTGCAAAGGAATTGAAGTTATCCCCTGTATATTATCACATCATAGTGTGATGAAATTGGAGATCCATAGCAAAAGAAACTCGAAAAATTTCATAAACACGTGGAAATGGAACAACACACTTCTGAATAACCAATGGGTCACAGAGGAAATTAAAGAAGAAATCAGACAGTTCCTTCAAGTAAATGACAATGACAGTACAACATATCAGAATCTATGAGACACAATGAAAGCAGTCTTATGACAGAAATTCATGGCAGTGAATATGCACATTAGGAAAACAGAATGACCCCAATTAAACAACCTGATGCTGAACCTCAAGCTTCTAGAAAAAGAAGAGCAGGACAACCGCAGCACTCACAGAAGGGAGGAAATTATAAAGATCAGAGGAGAAATCAATGCAATGGAGACTAAGAGAATGATACAAAAAATCAAAGAAGCCAAGAGTTGGTTCTTCAAAAGAATCAATAAAATTGACAAATCCTTAGCCAACCCTATCAGAAAAAGGAAAGAAAAGGCCCAAATCCATGCAATTAGGAATGAAAAGGGTGAAATCACAACAGACTCAGCAGAAATCCAGAAGATCATCAATACCTACTTCCAGAACCTATACGCCAATAAGATGGACAACACAGAAGAAATGGACAGATTCCTAGATACATATGAATTACCAAAGTTGAATGAAGAAGACCTAAAAATTCTGAACAACCCAATATCAACCAATGAAATTGAGAAGTTAATTAAAAACTTATCAACTAAGAAAAGCCTGGGCCCTGATGGCTTCACTGCTGAATTCTACAAGACATTTAGTGAGGAACTGCTGCCACTACTGCTTAAACTCTTCAATGAAATTGAAAGGGAAGCAATACTCCCAAATTCATTCCTGGAAGCAAGCATCACCTTGATCCCCAAAGCAGAGAAAGACCCAAGTGAAAAGGAGAACTAAAGGCCAATCTCACTAATGAACATAGATGCAAAAATCCTTAATAAGATGATGGCAAACAGAATGCAGAAGATCATCAAGAAGATCATACATCCTGATCAAGTGGGATTCACCCCAGGGATGCAAGGATGGTTCAACATACGCAAATCAATCAAGGTAATACACTATATCAATAGAGCCAAGGACAAAAACCATATGATTATCTCCATAGATGCAGAAAAAGCATTCGACAAAATCCAACATACATTTATGGTAAAACCCTACAAAAAATTGGAATAGATGGTCTCTACCTCAAACTGATAGAAGCCATCTATGAAAAACCAACAGCCAATATCATACTAAATGGTCAAAAACTGAAATCCTTCACACTAAAATCAGGAACAAGACAAGGATGTCCACTATCACAACTCTTGTTCATTATAGTTCTGGAAACATTAGCCATGGCAATTAGACAAGAGAAAGAAATAAAAGGAATAAAGAGAGGAAATGAAGAAGTCAAATTGTCATTATTTGCAGATGACATGATACTCTATATAGAAGACCCCAAGAACTCCACCAAAAGTCTTCTAGACTTAATAACCAAATTCAGTCAAGTAGCTGGTTACAAGATCAACACACCAAAATCAATAGCTTTCCTCTACACCAATTACAGACTCACTGAGAGAGAAATAGGGCTAAGAATTCCTTTCACAATAGCATCCAAAAAACTGAAATACCTACGAATCAACCTAACAAAAGAAATCAAAGACCTCTTCTCTGAAAACTATGGCACTCTGAAAAGCGAGATTGAAGATGATATCAGAAAATGGACAGACATCCCCTGCTCCTGGGTAGGAAGGATCAGTATAGTGAAAATAGCCACACTTCCAAAACTGCTATATAGATTTAATGCAATTCCAATTAATATCCCAGCAGCATACTTCATGGACCTTGAGAAAACAATCCAAAAATTCACTTGGAACAAGAAGAACCCCAGAATAGCAAAGCAATTCTAAGTAACAGAGACATGGCAGGAGGTATCACAATCCCCAACTTGCAACTCTACTACAAAGCTACTGTGATAAAAACATCATGGTACTGGCAAAGAAACAGACCTGAGGACCAGTGCAACAGATTAGAAGATGGAGAAACAACACCAGACACACTCAGCCATCTCATCTTCGACAAAGGAGCCAAACACCCTCACTGGAGGAAAGATAGCCTCTTTAATAAATGGTGCTGGAAAAATGGGGCTTCAACTTGCCAAAGATTAAAACTAGACCTATATCTCTCACCATGCACTAAACTTAAATCAAAATGGATTAAAGATCTAAATATTAAAATAGAAACTCTGAACCAGTTGGAACAGAGGTTAGGTAGACCTCTGGAAGACATCGGTGTAGGAAAAGATTTTATGAACAAAAGCTCAGTTGCTCATGAACTAACATAAACAATCAACAAGTGGGATCTCTTCTTATTAAAAGGCTTCTGCACAGCAAGAGAAACCACCAGCAATGTGAAGAGACAACCCACAGTGTGGGAAAAATTCTTCACCTGCTCTTCCTCAGACAAAGGTCTACTATCTCGAATCTATAAAGAACTTAAAAAAATCAGACCTCCTAAATTTAAAGACCCAATCCGAAAAAGGGCATCTGAAATGAACAGACATTTCTCAAAGGAGTAGAAATAGCAAATAAATACATGAAAAAATGTTCAGCATCACTGGTCATTCGAGAGATGCAAATGAAAACAATGCTGAGATTCCACTTCACTCCAGAAAGAATGGCTGCTATCATGAAATCAGCCAATAACAAATGTTGGTGGGGTTGTGGGGAAAGAGGAACCCTGCTCCACTGCTGGTGGGAGTGTAGACTGATGCAACCACTGTGGAAATCTGTATGGAGATACCTCAAAGAACTCGGACTGAAAGTCTCATTTGACCCCGCTATTCCACTGCTGGGGATCTTCCCCAAAGAATTAAAAGAATCATACCACAGTGATATATGTGCGCCCATGTTTATGGCAGCACAGTTTGTGATAGCTAAAACTTGGAAACAGCCCAAATGCCCATCAACTGGAGACTGGATAAAGAAAATGTGGTTTTTTTTATAAAATGGAGCACTACTCAGCCATAAAAAATGAGAAATTAGAGATATTTATAGCTAAGTGGATGCACATTGAGGTGATACTCTTAAGTGAAATAAATAGGTCACACATGAATAAATACCGAATAGTTTCTCTGGTGTGAGGAACTGAAAGTGTAAATAAGGACTAAAATGTATAATAGGTAATGTGAAATAGGAAGAAAAGGGGCAAAGGGGAAGGAAGTGGGAGGGCTAGGGGAAAAGATAGAAGGGAATGGGATTAATATGAGAAAATGGAAAAATAGGAACAAAATCTTCATAAATAGGGAGGACTGGAGGGGTTGAAGGGAGGGCTGGGCAAGGGTGAAAAATAAGAACCAAGAGAGATTATGTAAAGGTGCAAATTTCCAATGATGAATGTCATTATATTGTATCCCCAAAATGTACCAATGATTAGAATGAATAATCGATAATGCAAAATAGGAAGAAAAGGTCCAAAGGGGTAGGGGTAGTGGGAAGGGCAGGGGAAAGGAAAGAAGGGAAAGGAAAAATGCTGAGAAGTGGAAAAAATGGAAATAAAGTCTTTGTAAATAGGGAAGGTTGGAGGGGGTGAAGGGAGGGCTAGGAGTGGAGAAAAAATAAGAACCAAGATGCCTTATGTAAAGGTACAATTCCCAATGAGAAATGTAATTGTGTTGTATACCTACAATGTAGCAATAAAAGAATTTAATTAAAAAAAAATGAGCTGATCCTCTGATGTAAACCAGATTCTTAAACTTGAGCATGAACAGAATCAGCAGCAGGAGTTGTGGAAAATGACCGTGGGGTCCCCAGAGTTTCCAATTGCTACTCTGCAGTGGACCCTAGGAGAATTTGCCAGGTATTCTTGATGCTACTGGTCTGAGGGTCACTGTTTGAGCTGCTTTGTTCCTGGGGATAGAAGTAAGTGCAGGTCATCTGAAGTTAAAAGCACACGTACCTTTCATCAGTAATTGCTTAGTAAGAGAATTACAAAAATTACTTTACACCGCTTACAAACTTCAGGGAAAAGGCAGCCTAAATCAAAACTCCTCTGGGTAAATAACCACTTTCACATGAGAGCTGCTAACTCCCCAGTGAGTACTGTACCAGGGACTTAGTTTTTATTTTTCATTCTATCTGATACAGCCTGCACACACTTTCCCCCTCACATCCCCACATTCTTTTATTTTTCCTAATTACGCTGAGACCTCAGAAGGTCTCATTCCAACTATGCTCTTACCAGCACTTCCAATAAATTTAGCTGGGATCTTCCTACTTTGGCCCATTTTTAAGTACTGAAAACTGGACTTATCCTAATGTTTTCACTTTTATTTAAAAAGTAGTATGTCATGGTAACTGCAGTACAGTTTTGTGGTTTATATGTAGAATATCCTACAAAAGTCTCATGTGCCCAGACATGGGGCTTTTGAAAAATAACGGGCTCATGGTGCTGCTGTGCTGAATGTGCTGCTAGGGGGCAGAGCCTGGGCAGAAGAGACGGGCATGATTTGGAAGGGTATATTTCCCTCCCTCACTTTCTTTTCTTTCTCCTTCCTGGAAGCCACAGATTGAGCACCTTTTCTTCTGCAACGTACTTCTGCCGCTGTTTGGCCTTAAAGCTAGCTGACCATGGACTGACAGTGTGAGCCAAAATAAAGCTATTCTTCTTGAAGTTGTTGGTGTTGGGTATTTTGTCCCAGCCTTGAGGAAATAACTAAGATAAGTGGTTAAGACACCAAGTTAAGGAACAACAGTAAATTCAAGTATACGTTTTGCCATATATTGGGCAAGTTACTCAGCCTCTATGGGTCTTAGTTTCTTGATTAAATAATGAAGCTACTAGTATGTCTATCTTATAGTTAGTTATGATTAAATGAGTTTCTACCTCTTAAGTACATAATTAAATCAACTGTACTCTGGAATACTATAACTGTTATTGTGACTACCACCCCACCATCCCCAATCACTAGTTTCACATTGGTTGCCAAGTGTTCTTGAGAGAAAAAAATGTTATATGGCATTGTAAACATGAACACTATGGGTTTAGAAGGCCTGAAATAGAAACAGTGTATACAATAGTATAAGCAACACTAGTAAAAATGGAAGGGGTGGGTGAATGTTTTTAATAAGTCACAATCTTTTGCTAAAGTTTTACATTTATCTCATTAAATTAATATAGTCCTGGGGCTGGGGATTTAGCTCAGTGGCACCGAGCCTGCCTCGCAAGTGCAAGGTCCTGAGTTTGATCCCCGGTACCAAAAAAAAAAAAAATAGAGACCTGCATTTTCAATTGTTTATTGAACATTTCCTGGAAGTTCTATCATTTCCTCAAATTTGGTATATTCAAAATTGGAATTCTTAACCTCAAACTTGCTTCACCTAATTGTTACTTTCTATCTCCCTGAGTGGTGTCATTCTAATCAGCCTAAGCTTGAAATTTAAGGATCATCCCTACTCTTCATTCTTCCTCAATTCCTCCTGACCCAAACCTATCTCTTCTAAATTCATGGTATTTTGCAAAACTGGAGACAAAAGGAAGGCAAAAGTTATGGATATAAAAAAGTTTTGAAGTGAGTGTAACCTTGGACATTGAAACGTGAAGTAGAAAATTCATACAGGCAAATAAAGTAATCAAGGAACATAATATCTTCGATGTGAGCTACCCAATTTAACTGCTACTGCCTTATTCCAAGTCTCTTGTGTTTCCTTTACCAGTTCCTCAACCAAAATTTCACAGAAAACTCAAAACTCCCTTACAAAAAATGCTGAGACTGTTAACCTCCACCAGAATTACCTTCTTCCCAACCTGACACTAGGTCCATTTCAAATGTTATTTCCTTCAATATTTCTTACTTCTTCAGCTAAAATTCATCCGTTCTTACCCCCAGGAGCCTTTCATCGATCCCTTTCCATGAAATCTAGCTCTTTCCAACTAGATACTGCAATTTCTACATAAATATATAAATATTTGCAGTAAAGTGAACACAATGAAAGGAACAGGATGAAACTGTGGACTTGATTAGTGGTATAAAGGCTCTTTTGCAAGAGCCCTCTGGCAGTGGTTCTCAATCTCATATGTGCAATGGGATCATCTGGACAACTCTGTAAATATTCATGGCTGGGCCTTGAGTGCAGCCTGGGCACTAAGGTTTGTAGATATTCTCCATGTGATTGTGATGCACACCCAAGGCTTAGAAGTACTGTTTTACAGGGAATATATAAAAGAGGTAAAAGATTAATATTAGATTTTTAAACAGAAGCAAAGATCTGCTTGATATCTGATAATAAGCAGCCACTACAACTTGAGTATTAAGTGGCTGCTCTGGAATATAAGTATTGGAAGTAGACAGCAGGGATGGTTAACAGCAAGCAAATGATAAGGCAGAAAGTCATGAAGGCAAAGAATTCAGTAGCACTAAAATAATGAACAATTGGTTCTGAGCTGAAGCTGGAAAATGAGAAGGGGTAGGAAACTATGCTTGAAATGAGAGGTAATCTCACCTCCACCATTCAGGCTCGTTCTTGGCTGTAGTGGCAGAGATGAGAGGTCCAGTGAATTCAGAGAGGGAATTCTGAAAAAGATGCTCTAAGCTGGCAGGTTTTCAAAGCTGACAGAATCTAATGTGTGGCAACAATGGTGTGTTGCTGAATTGGAGATGAAACTCACAAGAGTAGAGACATTTTGAAATCAGGGTGACTTAGTCATCAACAATGATGAAGAATATTCATGGCAGCACCTAAAATCAACAGACACAGTACCATGGAACCATGCCAAGGGAAGAAACCATAATTATGGATAGCAGTGTCACCACAAGAAGGGGAAGTTTGGGGGGACAGGTTGTTGGGGAATAACTGACACTTGTGAGGAAGAGCAGACCAGCTGCTTATTCTCTAATGTCCCTTACTTTTCTCCCTCCAGAAGTTCTTGAAAACCAGACCTATATTTTAAGATATTCTTGTGCTGGTAAATGTAATAACTAAAATGCTATTTTCATCACTAAGAGCTAAACATGAAATGAAAATGCAATTCTGTAACTGCTAAACCAAAGAAAGCGATAAATTTTTACAATACAACAGTTGCTTATGGTAAACAATGGAATGAGAGGATGAAATTGTCATTAAAATGACCCCTTAGTAGAATCAACATATGAAGACTTCCCCCCTGGCATCAATGATTCCCCAAACCCTGATTCTTTTCACCTAATTAATTCCTGCCTGCTGTTTCAGAAACCAGTAAATCTGGAGGAGGAGAGACCACTTTAAGCACACACTAAGCTTAACTCCATCAGATCCAGAGCCCGGATCTGTTTCACTAAATCCTTTGCAGGGCTCTTATTACTTCAAATAATAGTTGACCAAGACTATTAGCTTTCCCATTGCTGGGGACACAATACATGATACCCACAACTTAATGGAGACATTTTTTTTCTTTTCTTTCCTTTTCTTTTTGGTATCTTTCTTTTGGGGGGGGGGTGGGAGTTTAATTTGGCTAATGTTTTAAGGGGATTTGGTCTATGCTCAGATGTTTCGAAGGCAGAAACCTCATTGTGGAAAGGTGTGGCAGAGCAAAGATACTTAGTTTAGAGTAACCCAAAAGCAGAGGGAACAGTGCCAGAGAGGAGGGGGACAGGGACCAGACACAGAGTGCAAGGCCACACTACCACCCAACATTTATCTATAGGACAATTACATTATAACAATTCTACAGCAAAAGGCATCATTGTATTGTGTCTATTGCCATCTCAATAGACAGAGTAATTTCATCTACTTACAGTATCACTCAATTCCAGGTAAAGAACTCTAGAATATTTTCATTTTAGTAAAATATGAAACCTAGTTTATTCCAGTAATGATGGAAAAAGTAAACTTGATTTTTATAAAGAATATCAACCTTCTACTTGATCAGGAGGTAAGGAATAAAACTTCAATAATCAGAGAATGCAAAAAATAAAAAAGCCAAATGCAAAGGAAACCCATTATGATACTAGTATTAAGGGCAAAATAATTCACATCACTATCATGACATTATGGCAAAATATATTTGCATCACTAGGTAGAAGAGAAAATGGAACAACCCACAGGATAGGTAAAAATCTACCAGAGTGGATACCTAATATTTGACATAGCACTGCTATTTCCAGGTCGTGGTTATTAAACCCAGAATAAAAGTGGTGTATTGATCTGTTTACAACATTCTACAGAAGAGGATTAAAACTACTGTTTTGTTCTGACATATGAGAAACAACTATGTAATGTACATAGTCCACTCTCTGGTATATGCAAGGCACTCAGCAAGAAAAGTTCCTGAGTTTACGGACTTGAGCCTCCTGCAACCCACTTCAAAAACAGATCCTGAAAACCTTTAAAGAACAATCATTGAAAATTCTCAAAAAAAAAAAAAGACAAGCACACTGTGTTAAACATTGTATTTAAGAAAACATATCTTTTATAAAAGTGAAGATGTGCTCATTTCTTATACATGGAGTTG
The DNA here is from genome assembly GCF_053883595.1 of Heterocephalus glaber. NCBI lineage: Eukaryota > Metazoa > Chordata > Mammalia > Rodentia > Bathyergidae > Heterocephalus > Heterocephalus glaber. The sequence continues at coordinate 13,047,680 of NW_028258147.1, read as the reverse complement.
AGTCCAACTTGACAATGACGGACAAAAGAAAGGAAAAGGAGGGAAAGAAAAGAAAGGAAAGACCAACAAGAGAACAGAGAAAGAGTGAAAAGAGAATATAATGGCACACTCACACTAAGACTGAAGACAAATTCCTCAAGTACTAAGTCTAACGTGGAATAAAGACCCCATTAGAATTTGCTAAGAGCTGCAATGACCTAAGAACTTAAGAATTCAAGGATTGTCATCACCATTGAACACACTCATTTTTAAAGCTCTGGTGATCCTCTTAGGCGACCTGGAAATCCCTGAAGCCATCCTCTCAGCTGTCAGCCTCCTGCACTCCAACAGTGGCCAGTCTCAGAGCTGGCTCTCCCAGAGATGGCTCCAAGTATGCTTTCTCTTACTGTCTGAGTGAACACAAAATGGCACTCAAAGCAGTGTTCTTCTACATCTCCCAGTAGCCCCAAAAACCAGCTCTTGTAGCTAACAGTCTAACCTCTCCAGCACTGCATAAAAAAGCCTATGGGTACCAAGCAAGATATCACTCCAACCTGGTCATCTGCTCATATGCTGTCATGACGTTACACTAGCTGGCCTCTGGTGAGTGTCCCACTTCTGAACAGTTTCCTTGGTGCTGCAGTTGCAGCCACCACCTGCCTTTCTACCTGTCTCTGAATTCTTGGATAGGCAGCTTGGAGCAATTAACAAAATCCCTCTTCACTAGGTTTCTCTCAAGGACAACAGAAAAATTCAATCACTAGTGTTAGCCTAGTAGACTTCAAAGTTTCTCATTAACATTATGCTAAACTGGTACGCTAGTAAAGCTAAACTATAATGAAAAATTCTGAACTGTAAACACTTTCTTGAACGGCCAAAAATTAATTTGGAATGGGTTGGAAAACATGGGAAATAAATGTATGAGGCCATGACTAAATATCACAGAAATTCTATATCATTTAAATCTATGTATTATGATCACATAGATATTATAAGTAATATCTGAAATATTTGGGCACTGAAATATTTGCCGTACAAAGAGTTAATATTTCATCTTAAAAACTGCTTTCACTGTGCAGACACAGATCACATAAAATGTATTAAATGAAGAGAATTCTTGATCAAGAATAAGTGATAAAATTCTGTACAGCAAAATTTTCATGCCAAGAATGGGAAAAATGCATAATGGCATCAAAATTAATATAATGTACTACAAACATTGTGAAAATATAAATTTTACTCTTTTTAGCACATAAAATAAACTATGTTTTTAGAGTTAATTAAGAGTTTCTATATTAGAAGGAACATGCAAATATATTTTCTTATTAAAGCCCAATACTGTATATATACAAAAATATTTAGGAAAAAAAGTGTTCTTGCCTTTAACATGCATGTGTACACAGAAATAACCTCATGTATATTCACAGGAGCAATATACATTGGCAAAAAGTTATGTTTAGCACATGTCAAAAATTAAGCCAAAAAATCCCATTAGACCTTTTTTTCTGACTTTGACCCTTAACAAAGAATGCAGAAAATTACCACAGTAACAGAAAAGGACACATAGACTACGCTTCAAACAAACTGCTTGTCAGTTATTATGACCTGATTTGACAAACAGGTTTAATCTACTTCCTCAAAGGTCAAGCTGTCAAGGTGAAGGATAAACGGTTTCCCCTATTGAATTGGGCTTGCTGTTACTATTTAGAGAAGGTGTTCTTCCACATCTGACAGTCTTGCAGAGGGAACTTCATTATTTATCTCCTCTTGCCTAGGAGATAGGGTTTCAGGTAATTCATTCGCCATTAGAACTTCTAAAGATTCTATTCCATCTTCATTGTCGACTTGAATCCCCAAAGGTTTAAGAATGTCATATTTGCATATGGGGCAAGTGCCATGGGCTAGAATCCAAGGGTCAATACAATTCTTGTGGAAAACATGTTTACAAGTCAGAATGCGAACTGTATCATTAAGCTTATAGGGTTCAAAGCAAACTACGCAGCTACCTCCACTTGGATTTAATTCTTCATCTCCCTCCTTTAATACCCGAACTTGGAGGTGGCCAAAAGCTTTTTTAAGGTCTGTGGCCAACTGCTGCCATCTCCTGTTCTGACTCCTTGCTACCCAAAGTCTATGAATATGATAAAAGACAAAATATGTTAACGTAGCAGTTGTGACAATCATGAAAGAGACAAAGTAGTGATTCATCCAGATGACATATTTTCTCCCCGCCTCAATTGTGACTGTAACAGGAACTCCCTTCTGAATTAAATGCAAAATTTCCATTCCTTTTAAGTTGCTAATCATAACTACAAGAGTGTCTTCAAATGGCTGATGAGATATAGGAAAAACCTGACTGCCACTTCCTGGAAGGTTATAGATGATCACTCCATGGGCTCCCTTCTCAGTTGCCACCTTAATTTTCTGTGTGAAGTTACAACCACCTCGTTCGATAAGCGCAAGCCATGTCTCTAAGTTCTTTGATCTGCTGAAATTGGTATTGGGATTACAAGCATTTTTAGTTTTTCCATCTGGAGGCACTAGAACTCCTGTTACCCTCTTCAAAGTGGAGCTTCTTCCAAATACTCCAGTTTCCTCCAATACTGACAACACTTGATTCCCAACAGGAAACGATATGTTCATATAAGCAGTCCAAACTGCACTGGCTTTGCAACAGTTCAGACTAAAAAGCCAAAGAAAACTGAATTTCATAAGCCAGGAAGATGAGGTGTTTTGTCCAGTGCCAATCTTAAGGAGTTTCATCTCTCTCTTCGCTTAATAATTTACGAACTACCCCAACAAAAGATGTGGCTTCTGCATCTGTTGACAATCAATTTAAAACAAGAAGGAAAAAGGACCATGGGAGGTCCTTCTTGGAAGAAAACAAGATCTACTGTCTTCCAGCATGCTTTTGTAAGAAATTCTCAAAGATGTCTTGCGTGTCAGATGTTTTATTTGAGAGAAACTTTACACTGAAAGAAATTTCCAGTCTCCCCATTATAACTTTAGATACCACTTACTATTGCATGGTGTAATTGTGACATAAAAGAGCAAGCAGCCAATTAGATAAGAGCTTAGATTAAGCTGTAAATTTATTGGCTTAAATGTTTCCAATGTTATTATAGGTAGTTTCTGTGCTATTAAAAGATGGATTGGATCACTGAACTACATAATATGGCTACTAAAAAATATAAAATGTATGTAATGTATATACTTTAAAACTCTGAAAGCATATACAAGAATACTGTAGAATTGTAATTGTTCTTCACAAGAAAATAATTCCATATCCAGTTTCCAGTTGATGGGCACTTGGCCTGTTTCTAAGCTTTAGCTATTAGGACCTGTAGCGCTATAAACATGGGTACACATATATCGCTGTGGTATGATTCTTTTAATTCTTTTGGGAAGATATAAATGTAAATGTATTGCATAGCTAACATGTACCAATAAAAGAATTTAAGCAAAAAAAGTTTGAGTTAAATAAACTTATTTTCTTTATAAAGTAAAAATAGAAAATTCCAACAAATGACAAGTATTTTTTAAAGAAATGAATGATAATTAAAAACTAGTATTTTGATCAAGAGTGAGGTAAAAGTGATGAATGTGGTAATACTAGTTTTACATCACATGTGATCACAGTGTTAATTCTTTATCATGTAAACTATTGTACTATATTTGTTTAATACAAGCTTTCTTAGAAGTGTTTGGTTTTGTCCTGTTTTGATTTTTTAAATAAGAGTATCCTACTCAATCTACTTCTGTTTCACTTTCTTACACTTTTGCTCACTATATGTACAGATGACACAAGTGAAAACAAAAAGACTAATATCTAAGGGAAGCTCATTCTGGTCCAGACCCTGCCATCTGTTACCAATATAATGTAATCACATTTTGAGGAAAGAGGAGACAGAGAGACAGAGTGTAGGGGGAAAAACTAAATATAGTAGTATTAGTTGAGTAAAATTCATTTTTAAAAATGGAGCCATTGATTTCAAAAAGAAAAATTCCAAGTTTCACACTTAAAGTTGACCACTGACTGCAGCAATGGTTAAGGGCCATAAACTGATTTTAACAAAAATTTTGGCCAAACTCCACATTCCTAATGGAAGGCCCAACATACACTGTCAGTTCTCCTTAGATTTTTGCTACCCTCATGTCAATGTATGACGTGGCGTTAAGCTAAAGAATGGTTTGTAAATTAATATGGTCAGCCACAGCTGCTACCACACAGTTTCTTGGTAACAGATCTCAATGTTTTTTTGTCAGCAGGTCTGAAACAAAAACCAAAAACTTTTACCTCGAACACAAATGTCCCTGCCCTCTGTGCTAGAAGGCAGTTTTAGCTGGGCTTCACCAGGATAAGACAGCCAGTAATTTTATGAAATGTGACCCAACAACATGGCCACTTTAAGCAAAAAAGGTGAAAAAAACAAAAGCTCTACAGCCAACAATGTGGCACAAATAGGAAAGAATATTGATATGAATCCTTTAGCTTACAATGGTTAATTTTCTGTTAAGGCCACTGATTTTATTTCATTTCTATATGTCACTTAAAAAAAAAAGGCATAGTACATACTGTGTAGCCTCGCACAGCAACATCTAAATCTGACATCAAAGGCTTAGCATATTGACCAGAAAGAGTGATTTTCGTCAAAACAAAACCCAAATCATTCAGCTTCTCAATGTTATATAGGTGTTTATTTATCAACTAGAAAAGAGAGGCAAAATATGACAAAAAATACAATATGGAAAGGCAACTGTGGAAAATTCAGCTTTGCTTCTTATACAAATCCCAAGCTGAGAAATATTCATTGGCATTTGGAGAAGAAAGGAAAAAGCATCCATCAGGGACACTATTAGAAGGAAAATCTGCTACCATAACTGATTCATGTTAGGATTTAAAGAGTTTTGGCAAACAGAGGTAATTTTTGCATTGCTCCTTGAACTGAGGTCCACAGTAATTTAAAAGTTTTAATTACTTAAGCAAAATATCATATAAAAGAATTATTATTTAGAACATATTATCCACTCAGTCAATAGCTTTGAACACCAGACTTTCTGGATATTAAAAATAATTAACTGACCAAGGTGAATTAATTGCAATGAAGTTTAATGAGCAGAGACATGTTATAAAAGACCAAAAATTAAGCAAAATACGGAAACAATGCACAAAAATTAATATTTTCAAAAGAAAACTTTAAAATAGTAGAAATTATTCCCCACTGAAATGATATCATAATCAGTACTTTGGCGATAAAGATATTGTTTATAACATACTAATGTCCTTATTTGAAGAAGGGCAAAAACACAAACAATTAGAATTTATTAGAAAGACAACAGTCCAAATATCTGGGAATGAAATGGAGTTTTATTTTTACAAAGCAGAAATTCATCTTCTTTAGTTCTTGGGTAGAGAAACTTATATGACACTTTCTGTCCATAAGAGAATTCATCTAATCTCAGTCTTTAGAAAGGTTTGGCTACATCTTCAGAAGGTTCTCTGTGATTAAGTTTTCAGAATTTCACACTTGCACATGGGGCATGTCCTATGGGCTAAAAGCCAGGGGTCAATGCATGTCTTATGGAAAAAATGTTTGCAAGTTAAAATACGTACTACATCTTGTGGTTTGTATGTGTCAAAACAAACAACACAATTGTCCTCATCTGGATCTAGCTCTTTATCCCCTTCTTTGAGCACTCGAAGCTGAAGCTGACCAATAGCTTTTTTCACATCAGCCTTTACCTGTCTTCGTCTCCTGGTGAAAGAATTGGGCATGCTGGATCTCCAGGCACAGTACAAGATGTAAGCAACTGTGGCTGATAGGAAGGTAAAGAAAAACATAACATACTGGCTCACCCAGGGCATGTGGATTCTCCCAACTTCAATGATGATGGTCACATAAACTCCTTTCTGAATCAAGTGCCATAGTTCCATCCCTTTTAAGTTGCCTATCATCACTGCCACTATATTTTCTGTTCTCCGGTGAGACATAGGAAATACTTTGTTGCCAGTACCTGGATAGTTATAAATGATCACCCCACTTGCTCCCTTCTCTGTTGCCACATTGATTTTATGTGTAAAAGTACAACCTCCTCGTTCAATGAGGGCCAGCCAAGAGTCTGCTCCTTCAGGTCTGCTGAAATTGGTCAATGGATTACAAGCATCCTGATTCCAACCTTCAGGAAGTACCACGGCACCAGATACTCTTTGCAAAGGAGAATGATTCCCGAACACTCCGCTTTCTCCTAATTCTGATATAATCCGATTTCCCGCCTGGAATGTTATGTTCAGATGAGCTGTCCATATTGCTTTTCCTTTGGAGTCAGGAAGGCTGAGTACCAGGAAGACGCTAAGCCTCAAGAGCCAAGATGAAACAGAACAAGGAGTTGAAGTATTAAGTTTAAATGTGTTCATCATTCCATCTGCCTAGAAATGGATAGAGGTGTAAACCAAAAGGGCATCAGTTGTAAAAGAAAGTAAAGAAGCTAGATAGCTTCAATTATTGGCAGGAGATTGCTAAAGCACATAAATGGAAAAGGTCCATGTGATCAAAGATATTCTGGCCCTCCTGGCATTTCTGTCTTTGGTATATTATCTTTCTTATTATGAAACAAGAGAGCAAGAATTGTTACTGTAATACATTCAAGAAAATTATGACTTCTTAATGAAGAAATTGTGACATCAGAGGTACTTAAACCAATCAAGGAGTTTATAGTAATGCACTGCATAATGAAATCCTATTCACCAATAAGCTGTTAAGCAACCAGTCAAGATACATATACATAAATGTGAACTCTAAAGCAACAAATAGGTAAGCATTTTTTTAAAACCCTCGAGTTTTCTTACATATGAATGAATTGAAAAAGCACCTAACCATTTTACACTATTTTTTCCCATCTTAAGCAAAGACAGAAATAATTTGTGTATTAGTGCTATACCAGGCCAGGTGCCAGGTATAACGTATGGTTTCTTATCGACTAATCTGTCATTCTGGAGGAAATGGGAACAAATCATTCCCACTCCCTTCCAACATTAAATAAGCTTTGTAGCCTCACCAGGGCTAAAAATTCAACATGGTGAAAATGGAGTACAAACTCATAAGTCTGGGGCTGTAGCTCAGTGGTTCAGCATCTGCCTGGCAAGTGCAAAATCCTGAGTTCAATACCTTGTACCAAAAAAAAGATATTTAAACTCTTAAGTCGGACCTTTAAGCAAAAGCAATTTTATTCACTGAAGTACTTGCTGAGAACTACTATGTGCTACAAATACTAAGTGTGGAGCTTATATTGGAACAGAAAAAAGATATGATCCTACCTCTTATGGAGTTTATGATATGAGGGCAGATTTGAAACAAATCAACACACATTTCACTCAAAATTGTGTGAGGCCCTGAACAGAAAGCGCAGAATGTCAAAAGGCAGAATAAATGGAAAGGGGTATAAACTTAGCTTGAGGAATCAGGAGCTACCTCTCTAAGAAAGTATTATCTAGTCTAAGACTCACAAGATAAATCAACTACAAAACAAAGAATGGAGATTTCAGACAGAGGAAATAGCTCCAAGAATCTTTGATAAGAAGGAACATGGCAAGTCAAAGGATCTGAAAAAATGAGCTTAGCAAAGAGAGGACAGATGATGAGGGAGGAAAGGCAAAGATTAATCACAGTATTCAGGATCCTAAATGTTAGACTGAGGCCTCTAGATCATGTTGTCCTTAGGACAAGAGAAACACATTATAGGGTTCTCAGCCTGGAAAGTGACTTAAATATCTTTCAAACTGTTTTTTAGCTTTTATTTTAAATCCTCACCTGGAGTCTGTGACACAGTCAACAAACTGACAACATTCTTTCAGAAGATTATCTACGATGTACAGGATGTCTATCCATGTGTACCAGCCATGTGGCAAGCTCTGAGGATATGAAAAGAAAGACTCTGTTTGCTCATGTGCAAAACTTTGATAATCATCAATACATCTGTCAAAAATGACATCCTTAACATGACCAAATTTCCCAAGTTTTCCTGGAATAGAAACAGAGATCTATTGAGGCAACCTATTAGTCCAGTGGATGTGATTACTAATTACATCTGTCTTATCAGAACTAAGTCCAAGAGTCTTTAAGGTCAGAATTATTAAGTGAGGAAAAAAGGAGGTAAGAAGGAAAATTTTTCTGGAAACTTATCACACTTCCCTTCATGTCTTTAGCTAGAATTACTTCACAAATCCATGTTTAATGGGATTCTGGAAATCAGGGTACAATGACTATAGTTAATCATGGTTTTCCATGTTGGGGAGGAGACTTTTTCTGACTAAACACACAACCAAAGGAAAGGTGACAGTATCAATGCCTTACAACCAAGGGAAAAAGATATGAACTGGAAAATTAGTAGGCAAATGAAATGACAAATACAAGCTCTGAACTTCTGGGATATAATCAAAAGAATACTTAATGATTAAACACAACACACATGTTATATGTGCTATACACAAGATGCTGACATGGGTAAGAGTCTATATTAAGGGATCAGGCACAACATAGTCCTGTTCTCAAGGACAGAATTACCTAGGTAGGAGAAAAAGAGTTACACACAAACTCAGAGTACACACGTATATAGTATGTAATTTTCAGATTGTTTTTAAAATCTCAAGAACATTTTAACTATCTGTGAAGTAAGGAAAAAAATTTCAATGATCTCTATCTTCTTTTTGACTTCTACTAGTAAAAATGCTTGTATTTCCAGAAACCCCCACTCTGATAAAGAAATAAATAACTAAATAAGGTCTTGGTGCACTTAGATATCATCTCTAAATGGTAGGAAAAACTGAAGGAGCTTCATCAATTTACCAAAGTCACAGTATCTGGGCTATAACATTCTGAAAAATCTCTAGCAACCCACAAAACACACATATTGCATTTAAGCTCAAAAGTGATAACTATATAGGTTTTCTGTTAGGAATTAAATGCATCATAATGGGATTTAAGGGCAACAGAACAGTGAAGTGATTCAAAGTAGTTTACTGAAAGAAACAAAAAAGCAAATAATGTCAATAATAGATATTTTCTGAAAGCAGAAAGCTTTATTTTTATAGTAAAATTTTACTTTCAAATTTTATTATATTTTGTTTAAAAATTGGTAAATCCTCATGAACATTAATATAGTTAGTTTTTACTCCTGAATTTCTCCTATAAGTTAATCACTACTCCACATATGCTCTGACATATATTCAATAAGAGAAAAATATTTTAAGGTACATTTTGCTTCTTAAACTTTCTGAATCTAGGAAATTTAATTCTGAATATGCTAAAGAGAGAACAAAGTAAATTAAAAATTTAATGAATGAGCTTCTGAATTACATTTATACTCACACTGAAACAGGCCAGGTATAGATGCCTGAAAAAGCTGCATAAAACTGTAAGAATAAGGGAGCATGGGAAGAACTCTTTTAATCTTATAACAACTATACATGAATTTGAGTTTTAAAAGCAGATTTCAACCATATGTGTATGAAAGAAGATAATGTTATGTGTAGAAGGGAGAAACTACAGACAGGGCACATGACATTGAAAGCTCTCAACTGAGCTTAAGATCCTGAGAGGGTCAATAGCAAGCAACATGCAGGCAAAAGGAGGACTACAAAGGTAAGGCTAGTGCTTGGAGTATGGTTTCAGGAAGCCTCCAGGTGTGGCGCTCACTAGCAGAAAGCTGAAATGGAGGACAGGTGCCCTGAAAGACCATTTCAAAGTGGGACCAGAGCCAGCCAGGTTTCTTTGGTAACTGGATCCAGAGATTTCAAGGAGAAGGTTCTTGAATAATTCTCCTACCTAGATTTGGGCATTGCTATCAGGTGCAAGGGAGGATGATCTTAAAATTTAGAAAAAGGAAGTTCAGTTCCCCAAGATAGGAGGAAAGAATGGCAGTAAGTTTCAGGGGAGGGCATTCTCCAGAGAGAAAATCACAAAATTTATTCAGCATCCTCATGTCAGCTTGGACTAAGAAAGGCCTAGCAGACTAAAAAGCATGCTCCCGAGTGTGTCTGGGTGAGTTATGGAGGTGTGAATTGGATACTATAAATGGTTCTTTGCCCATTCCTCTCTGACACTGTTCCCCTGCTCTGCTTCTGGGCAGCCACCATGAACTGAGCAGCTTTGTTGCACCATGCCCTTCCACCATGATGTTCCTGCCTTAGAGCCAGGAAACCATGGACTGAATTCTTCAAATATGTGAGCCAAATTAAACCTCTCCTTCTATTAAGTTGTGGGTGCCAAGTATTGTGTCTCAGAGAAGAGAAAACTGACTTAATACATTATTTAAGTTAACCAATATGATAACAATATTATAAAGGCTCTGATAATTAAGTGCATTAGAAGAAAAACCCCAGTCAAAACAGACACAGTACACTGTAAACCACCAAAATACCAACCGAGATTTCTTAGCTACACAATACAGTATTACTATTTCTATCTATTTACCACAATGCTCAAAGGTAGGATAATTGAGAAAGATGAATTTGAATAATGGTTCCCAAGCTCCAAGAGACCTCTCTTACATTTAAGAACAGAAATACTGATGTTTCTTAAATACCTAACAGTGCCTGGCTCAAAAGGCTTGTTTGAATGATTATGATGGCCAGGTTTACAACACTTGGGTAATACTTTTCACTACTTCGTTGTGATCTTCATAATCATTTTCATAGTCTAGAATTTTGCAATAGCACCTTATATAACCTCCCCACTTCAGTACAATTTAAATTCGCTATGCTTCCTAAAAAGTAGCAAAACTCACAATGGTATTCCTGTTTGCTTAAAACTTTAGATGGCTCCCTTTAAACAAAGAATAAGCCCAAGGTTCCAGGAATAACAAATAAGCCACTCCACTCCTCTTTCCTTCAATACAGCCTCATTTTCTATTAGTATCAGACCTGAAACTTATGGTTCTCCAATTCAAACCGATTAGAATTTCTTGTGCTCCTTCTACAAGAATCAGCATGAAGTAACTTACATGGGCCTTTTCTCCTTCTGCAAAACTTAAATCTGTTTGTCTCTGTTGTATGCTCTGTAAAATGGCGCCCAGTACTTCCCTCTCTTTGATAGCCCCTTGCAAAGTAATTTAGAACGTCCTCCCATGAGGGTCTTTATTTCCAGGCCCCTTGAATCTGCATAGGCTAGTGACAAGCTGGCAAAAAGACTTTAGCAGAACTGAAAGTCTGCCAGCTCCAAGACTGTGCCACCAACCACAGGAGGCCTTGAGCTTTTCTTCTTTCCTGGAACCCTCTACTGAGATGTGAAAAAGATGGCCAGACAGGGGATGAGCATCTCCCTAGAGAAAAGCCCAGCTGTTCTACCTGAAGCTTTCTGGGGCAATCTATAATGAGACAATCTGTATGAGAGCCAAAGATAAGCACAGTTGCACAACAACCCTGAAGAAATCAGACTCATGAGTACTGTAGTTCTGTTCAAGACCTGAAGAATAATCCAATCTAACCAGTGATTCCTGAGAAATATGGGTGCTTACTCTTTTAAATAGCCACTAACACCTAGGGTTTTTTATTATACAGGAACAGCAGTTGAAATGGGTTCCTCTATAAATTTATCTATTTTATTAATTTTTGAAGGCTGGGATTAATCTTATTCTCATCATGTCAGTACCTAGATTCTAATGCAGTATCTAGCACATCACAGGATCTCAAGGAATGCTGAGTTAAATTAGTAATATCATTACTTTCTAACCTGTAATATTCCACATACAATAAATCCATCTATTTAGTTTTTCTTCATGAAGGTGATCATTTGAGTAAGAATATAGAATAGTTAAAATGAACCAGGAAACTGTGGGGTCCTGGGACAGACCACACTTAAAACGAAGATAAGAGTTAGGGGCCGGGGATTTAGCTCAGTGGTTCCGCCACCTGCCTCGCAAGCGCAAGGTCCTGAGTACGATCCCCGGTACCCGCCCCCCCCCCCCATGAAGATAGGAGCAAAAAGTAGCTTTTAACAATCCTGGTGGTTCAGCAAATGACTCCTGTTAGTCTCAAGGGCCCTGAGTAGAAGTTTGTGCTTCTCTATATACCTCTTTTTACATCTATGAAGCTTAATTCCATTGAAGTTTCACTGGGAATACAGCAAACAGGATTACACAAAGCAGAGCAGTGGAAGTGGGGGAAGAGTAAAGAATTCTGGCAAGGCTTTCTGAGTCTGTTATGCTCCTTTGGTGACACATTACATAAGTTGTCATAGCTACTCAGGTACATTCTATAAAGAGCATTGTCTTTGGATTGTGTTGTGCAAAGTCATGCACCGCTGGACAAATCCCTTCAAGTTTTAGTGAGCATAAGTCAAATATAAATTATACCCTTTTCTTCTTTCTGAACTGAAGTCAAGGTGTCTGTAACTTAAACATTAATTTTAAACAACATGTTAGGCATGATGGCACATGCCTATAATTTCAGCACTTTGGAAGCTGAAACAGGAGAATCATGAGTTTGAGACCAGCCTTAAGGTACACAGTTGGTACAAGGCCAGCCTGGACAACACAGTGAGATCAGAAAACAAAACAAATAACAATTGAAAACAATATTTTTCCCTCTTACTTTACCAAGTAGATGACAAGATACTAATCAGAGGGACTAGACATTCATTATTGCCTTCAGGAGTTAATGGGGGAAAGTTCACATTGTAGTCTTTGTGTTAAGGGAAGAGAAAGAATTGAATAACCCTAAGTAAACACAAGAAGAATAATTAAGAATTGGTATCTTGTTTGAACCTAGATCAAAATCTATCTTGATAACAACCATTTAGATTGGATTTTTGTTGGAGAGGGTAGAGACTTGAGAAAATACTCAAAAAAGGAAAAAAATGTACCCAAACGGAATCCAATGGATTACCACCAAACAAGTCTCATTCTATTAACAGGTTATTCAGCTCTTCTTAATGATATTGGAGGGTAAGGAACAAATGGGTGTGAAGGCTGCTTTGGAGGTTCGGCCATTTTTAAATTGTTCTGAAACTTAGAAACAGATTCTAGAAACTTAATGCAGATTCTAGACCTCTGTAAGTCACCATTCACTGAAGATTTGCATAAGCTTTGCTTCCTAAGACAAGTCTCATGAGTCCAATGAACTCGGTATGAGCTCTTCAAAGTCAGAAATAGCAGAGCAGAGGTGATTAAGGAGATTTTCCCATTTAGATCTGTTACATTTTCCCAATTCACAGGTCACAAAATGTTCTCGTTTATTAGGCAATTTAATTCCTCCTGGGAAGCACTAGGGAAGAAGAAAGTCTAGACTCATCACACTAGCAGAAACAGTGTATTGAAGCACCAGGCTGTGTGACAGAGTCTGAGGAAAGCACTCTCTGCTATGTATGCTATGTGTGAGGTGAGATATCTTCTTCCTCAGTTTCTCATCTGCAGGATAGGGAAGTAGTGCCTGTCTCTAGGAGCCATGAGAGCATCAGATAACATATTTTACATCTACTTCCAAATCACCAAGCACACTGGTAGCTTGGCTGGTGCTTTCCTCCCTTCATAATCCTGCAATGCTTTTTTTTTTTTTTTTGTCCATTTTGCACCTAACAAAAGTCTTCTCATCCTTCATGCCCCATCTTTCTCAGTCTCTCTTGTCAAAACAACCTGCTCCTATGACACCTTGTGTGTTTTTTTAATCCTTTTATTGGTACATTTTAGGTGTACAATATAATGATATTCATCATTGGAAATTTGCACCTTTACAAAATCTCTCTTGGTTCTTATTTTTTTCCCCATTCCCCTGACCTCCCTTCAACCCCTCCATCCCTCCCTATTTACAAAGACCTTGTTTCCTTTTTTCATTTTCTCATATTAATTCCATTCCCTTCTTTCCTTTCCCCTACCCCTCCCACTTCCCCCTCCCCTTTGCCCCTTTTCTTCCTATTTCACTTTATCTATTATACCTTTTAGTCCTTATTTACACTTTCAGTTTCTCACACTAGAGAAACTATTTGGTATTTACACATGAATGACACCTTGTTTTTATGCCTATTTTGCTTTATATATTGGTAGATGTTTGTCTGTCTATGTTTTCATTTGAACTCAAATATCTTGGGTGGTGTACTCTTGTCTTATTTTTCAAAGTCCTGTTTTTTTCCTTCCGTCCCTATACTACCAAAGTAAAACCTGCTTGAGGTCCCTGACAAATGTTTGACTTTTTAAGCACCTACTTTTCAAAATATTAAGATATATCACTAGCTTTTCCAATTTTTTTCTGGTACAACCATGATTTTTTTTTTTAAAGTACAGGTAACGATTTGACAAGTCTTCCCTCAGTAGAGAATTACAATGACAACAGTTGTCCAGAAAAAGGCTTATTTAATATCATAGGATCAGAGGCCATCTGCCTTACATTCTCTCTCTAACAGTCAAGAATAAATTCTATTCACATCTCTTTTCAGAAATCTGTATTAAATACAGAATGAAATATAACCACAATAATTCTAATATATAAGAAAAGCAACCTTTACTGGGTTAAAATGCTATTTAATTATTTTCTATATGAAGTAATCTATATTCATCTGAAAATATACAGAAATAGACCTATAGATACTGATATCTATATAGACCTATATCTATATATCAGTCAATAAACCTACATAGTCATTATTAGGAGAAAACTCTATCAGATTATGTAGACCTCACAACTTCAAAGAAAGTTCTAACATCATATCAGCAGTAATACTTAAAACAAATTTTCTAACCATAACAAAGGGACTCCAACCCAGAGTGTCTTCTATTCACACTCCAAGATACAGTCAAATTCTGCAATTTACACAAAGCTTCCCTAGTTAATCCAGTCCAAACTAAACTCTTTATACTATGAACCATCACAATATAAGTTTTGTATTTTTAAAATATTTTACATTAAAATAGTATAACATATGCATTTTTAAATAAAAATATTCATGTATCATCTAAGAAATAAGCATTTCTTCATTTTGCTATTCCTTAGCAAATTATTTGCATATTTCCTTGTGATCTTTTTCTATAGATATTAAAACAAGTTTATTTTTCCCCTCTTACAAACATTGTGCTTCTCTCAAATTATAAGATTTTTGAAGGTAGGATTTTGCTATGTTCCTTTGTATTCCTATGGAGCCTCATATAGTGATTCATATAACATAATTTAGTTATTGGATATAACAAAGGTGCTTCTCTGGCATGACTAATGACTTGCTATGTGCTCCTGTTTTTCATATCATCTCCAGTACAATATAAGAAGCATCCATTCAATAGCTACAATATTAATTGCTTCACTCATTCATTTAACTTATTATCAAGACCCTAATATGTTCAATATGTGTACAATTCTAGGTGCTGAGGCTAGAGCAAGGATTAAAACAAAAACAATCTCAGGCTGGGGATTTAGCTCAGTGGTTCCGGCGCCTGCCTCGCAAGCACAAGGTCCCGAGTTCGATCCCTGGTACCAAAAACAAAAACAAAAACAAAAACAAAAATCTCTTGTCCTCATGAATCTTTCATTCACTGTACCCAATGATTCCAAGATGAAATCGAGATTGAATTTTATTCAAGAGACAGATATTCTGATGTGATAAATACACTAACTACCAAAAAAGCACACTGCGTTAGTCTGTTCAGACTGCTGTAACACAATATATTAAACTAGGTGGTTTTTAAACAACAGAAAATGATTTCACACAGTTTCACAGAGTATGGGAAGTCCAAATGAAGGCAGATTTGGTGTCTGGTAAGGACCCACTTGTGGCACAGAGATGGTGCCCTCTTGCTCTGGCTTCATGTGGTGGAAGGGTAAAGTGTATCTCTGAGGCACTAATCCATTCATATGGGCTCTGCTCCAGGACATAATCACCTCCTAGAGGCTCCACTTGTTAATTCATCATCTCAGGGGTTAGAATTTCAATATCCCAAAGGGGAAACAAACTTTCAGATCATAGGATTCAGAAAGATATAAACCACCCCCAGATGGGACAGTTTATTCACCACACAGTTTTGACTTGAAGGGAGCCCTTTCCCTAGTGTATTTCAGGCAACTGAAACTAGAGCATTTGTTCACAGTCAAAGCTTCCTTGACTAAGACCGGATGTAGCTTTCAAAATTTATATTTAAAGACAAATCTTTGCTTCGTACAATTTTGCATAGTTGTTTTAGCAAGAAGAAAAATTGTTAAATTTCTCAGAGAACATTCCAAAATTTACATGACAAAATGTGCTAGGATTTGGATACCATCAAACAACTTGCCAAAGACTTTGTAGACCTAATAGTATTATGGTATTAAAGGTATTTTGTAGTTTGAATGAATTTTCTTTCAGTTTTACACTGTAATAAAAATTTTGATATTCATATTCTCCTATTATATAATTACAAGGAATTTATTGAAAATCTTATTTACTATTGAGCCCACATTTCACTTGCCTTATTTAAAAGCTTGCCTTAAATTATTTTTATATAACTCTCTTGGTCTCTAGAAGTTGGTCTATTGTATATAATCTTATATGCATTCATTCTGAAAAGGAACCTAAGTAAGATTATCTGTCATTGCTTAAAAAGCTTAAATTTCACAAGTTTAATTTATTCTTAAACTAGACTGCTTGGGTTTAAATTCTGTATCTACAGTAGCTCTGTAACGTTGGGCAGGTTACATATAACTGCCAGTACCAAATTTTTAGGGCTGTATGGATAATAAATGAAATAACGAACAGTATTAAAGGTACTTAGAACACTGCTGTTCCTACACACTGACAAGTTCACCACCATCCATGTCATCCATCATGATCTGGACATCATAGTATTTACTATTCAGTTATTTATTTTAAAGATGCCAAGGTGTTTAAGGGACTTTATAAGTCTTACAACTTTAAAGAAGTTTCTGTGTTGATATAAAGTATTGATATCACTTTTGTACATACAGCATTCACTGTGGAAGGTAGTGATCTCTTTACATAAATGCCTGCTAACTTCCTAGCTAAACAGCTAATATTTAACTGCCCATTGGGGAAAAAGTATTGATTTCAGTTTTTGTAAAGGGTACATGAAAATAAAGCTCATTTATTATGAAGGTCTAGGCCAACTTCAAACAAAACATCTTTTTTTGTTCCCTCACACCCACACACCTCCCACTAAAAGCAAAAAAGCAAAACAAAAAACAAAGCTTTTGGTAAGATGTCCTGGAATAATATTCTTCAAATATTTTGACAAAGAGCCTTGTTTCACCAATTAATTGTTATATTACTAATCCATGGCAAATTATAAGAAGAACATTCATGTCACCAATGACTTAAAGCCTAATTTGGGATTTAAGGAGAAAGGAAGGTTGTCCTGTGAGAAAGCAAAAGTGTATATAATCCACATTACAGAGAAAGAAAAGAAAAACTACTTCTAGGAAAGACCCAGAACTAAATTAATGCTCTTCTCATTGGTGTCTGTTTAACTGAGAAAGGTATAATGACAGACATTCTGTAGGAGGGAAACAGAGAAAGTGCTGTTTAATTTAAAAACACACATAAGTGTTCTACATAAAAGCAGGTAAAGTGGATATAGTACTCATTTCTATCCTTTTTAGGACTGGTGAATTATTTCTATTGTCATAGGTTTTTAGCTTGAAAAAAGTGTTTAGCTTGATTTTCTATATCTGACCTTATTTATAGGTGCATTTTAAATTCTTTAGCAAACTTCTTTAATACTCTTATCAATCATTTAATAAAATCAAACAAGAAATAGGGTCACAAGTAAAAATATTATAGAAGGAATACATGGCAAACTACAGGGACTGAATTACATAAAATTTGATTTTTCATCTTTACATCTCAACAGAAAGACACATACATGAGATAGGTTATGAGGGGCAAGGAATAGAGAACAGGCCAGAACAAAATCAACTGCCACACACAGGAAGAAGTCTGTTTATTATCTTTTTTCTGAGGTGATTACTACAACATTACAACAAACTGTACTAGCTAACATTTCAAGTATAGCACTCTTATGTTTAATTACATAATAGTAACCAAAGCCAAAGCTGTCAATAACAACAATATATATTTCAATTTGTGTTTTTATTAACTACTTGGTGTTTAGCATTGTGCGTATTATCTACTTTAAAATTCACAATACTGCAGTCATGTCGATAACATTATAATCTTATATGAAAAATATAGGAACAAAAAATTTTATAACTATATATATAGATGAACCAGTATTTAACCCTAATATTCATATACATGTCTCATAGCCCAGTTACCTTTGTTTTTTATAACTAAGTCTAGATGTATAATTATTTTGCATATTGGATACTGGCCAAAAACAACATTTTTAATGCTCAGTCAATCCCCCACTTTTAAAAAGTATTCAAGGTCACATGGAAGACGCCGAATCAGCCGCAACAATCTACTGGACCCCCCAGCCCCCGTTCCTCTGTACAGCCACCTGGTTCCACACTACAAAGATGCAGAGGACACCAGACCACCAGACCATGGTACTGAGTCCCGCTGCTCCGGGCCCAGAGGTAGGGGCTTCTGAGCCACCATCCCACTGCTCCTGGTCCAGAGGAAGGGGCTTCCCGACCACCATCCCTCCAGCTGCTACCAGCCCAGAGGAAAGGGCTCTTGGGCCACCTTCTGTCCCACCGCTACTGGCCCAGAGGAAGGGGTTTCCAGGCCACCATCCCTCCCACCGTTCCCGGCCCAGAGGTAGGGGCTTCTGAGCCACCATCCCACGGCTCCTGGTCCAGAGGAAGGGGCTTCCTGGCCACCATCCCTCTCACTGCTCCCAGCCCACAGGAAAGGGCTTTTGGGCCACCATCCCTTCCACTGCTCCCAGCCCCTGTCCCACCTCTCCCAGCTCAGAGATGAGTCTCGCAGGCACCAACAGCACCACCCCCTACCAGTCAAAATGAGAAAATACGTAAATAAGTCTCAAAACGAGACTCTCAGATCACCTACAGCAACCTCAAAGGGAAATGAGATGGAACACTCTAATACTCAACCACCTGGACCCACTGAACTGGCAACAAAAGGGGATCTGGAAAAAATGAAATCAGAAATAATTTCTCAGACAACAGGAGAAATTGTGCTCCTAGTGCAAGACATGATTAATAAATATAGAGAGGAGCTCAGGAATATGATGGAATCCCAACATAGGAAACAAACGGAATCCATAAAACAGATGCAAATAGATTTCCAGGACATGAAAAACTCCATTGAAAGTCTACACAGCAGAATGAGCCAATGCGAGGACAGAATTTCAGATATAGAAGATTACGATTAGTGGCCAGGAAAAGAAAAATTGCTTCAAAATTATAAGGGAACATGAGAAATCAATCCAGCAGCTGCTAGATAATGCAAAGAAGAATAACATAAGACTGATTGGAGTCAATGAAGAAACAGGAGGGAGTGGAGATGACATAAAAAATCTCTTCACAGAAATAATGGCAGAAAAATTCCCAAGCAGGGAAAAGAGCTTGACATACAGATAAGTGAGGCATATAGGAATCCAAATAGCCTTGATCAAAAAAAATCTACACATAGGTATATAATTGTTAAGATTCTAGAAACTCAACAGAAGAACAAAGTTCTATAAGCAGTTAGAGAAAAGAAGCAAATCACATACAGAGGAAACCCCATCAGAATCACAGCAGACTTCTCAACACAAACCATCAAGGCAAGAAGAGCTTGGAGTGACATATTCCAAGCCCTAAAAGAAAACAGCCTCCAACCAGATTGATGTACCCTGCAAAACTATCTTTCAAAATGGATGGAGAAATAAGATACTTTCATGACAAAGAGCACCTTAAGAACTTCATGAATACCACACCAGCACTCCAAAGAATTTTACACAATAGCCTAGGAACAGACATTGAGGATCACAACCCCAGGAAGCAAAGCAGAATGAACCCATCTGGCATGACAAGAAATTAAATGGAAAGGGGGAGAACCCAACAAAAAGAAAAAGTCATGGCAATGACAAGTCAATACGTTTCAGTTATAAACATCAAAGTTAATGGTCTCAATTCACCAATCAAAAAAAATAAGACTGGCAGAATGGGTCAAGGAGCAAAATCCAACAATATGTTGCATACAAGAAACACACTTCATTCAAAAGGAAACTCATAGACTGAAAGTTAAAAGGTGGAAAACAATCCTCCATGCAACAGGAACCTGAAAAAAAGCAGGAGTAGCTATCCTCTTGGCAGATCAAGTAGATTTCAAACCAAAACTGATTAAGAGAGATGAAGAAGGACACTGCATCCTTGTAAAGGGAAGAATCCAACAGGAAGAGATGACAATCATAAATATCTATGCACCAAACACTAGTGCACCCAACTATATAAAACAAATATTAACGGACATGAAAAGTCATATATGCACTAAAACAATTGTAGTGGGGGACCTCAACACCCCACTGTCACAAAGAGATAGATCAAATAGACAAAAAATAAATAATGAAATACTAGAACTCAATCGAACTCTTGAACAAATGAACTTAACAGATGTTTACAGAGTCTTCCACCCCACAAAATCAGAATACACATTCTTCTCAGCTGCACAGGGGTCATTCTCCAAAATAGACCACATACTCGCACATAGAACATGTTTAAGTAAGTGCAAAGGAACTGAAGTTATCCCCTGTATATTATCACATCATAGTGCGATGAAATTGGAGATCCATAACAAAAAAACTCGAAAAATTTCACAAACACGTGGAAATTGAACAACACACTTCTGAATAACCAATGGGTCACAGAGGAAATTAAAGAAGAAATCAGACAGTTCCTTCAAGTAAATGACAATGACAATACAACATATCAGAATCTATGGGACACAATGAAAGCAGTCTTATGAGGGAAATTCATAGCAGTGAATATGCATATTAGGAAAACAGAACGACCCCAATTAAACAACCTGATGCTGAGCCTCAAGCTTCTAGAAAAAGAAGAACAGGACAACCACAGAGCTCACACAAGGGAGGAAATTATAAAGATCAGAGGAGAAATCAATGCAATGGAGACTAAGAGAATGATACAAAAAAATCAATGAAGCCAAGAGTTGGTTCTTCAAATGAATCAATAAAATTGATAAACCCTTAGCCAACTTTGTCAGAAAAAGGAAGGAAAAGGCCCAAATCCATGCAATTAGGAATGAAAAGGTTGAAATCACAACAGACACAGCAGAAATCCAGAGGATCATCAATACCCACTTCCAGAACCTATACGCCAATAAGATGGACAACACAGAAGAAATGGACAGATTCCTAGATACATATGAATTACCAAAGTTGAACGAAGAAGACCTAAAAATTCTGAACAACCCAATATCAACCAATGAAATTCAGAACATAATTAAAAACATATCAACTAAGAAAAGCCCGGACCCTCATGGCTTCACTGCTGAATTCTACAAGACATTTAGTGAGGAACTGCTGCCACTACTGTTTAAACTCTTCACTGAAATTGAAAGGGAAGCAATACTCCCAAATTCATTCCTGGAAGCAAGCATCACCTTGATCCCCAAAGCAGAGAAAGACCCAAGTGAAAAGGAGAACTAAAGGCCAATCTCACTAATGAACATAGATGCAAAAATCCTTAATAAGATAATGGCAAACAGAATGCAGAAGATCATCAAGAAGATCATACACCCTGATCAAGGGGGATTCATCCCAGGGATGCAGGGATGGTTCAACATACGCAAATCAATCAATGTAATACACTATATCAACAGAGCCAAGGACAAAAACCATATGATTGCCTCCATAGACACAGAAAAAGCATTTGACAAAATCCAACATGCATTTATGATAAACACCCTACAAAAAATTGGAATAGATGGTCTCTACTTCAAACAGATAAAAGCCACCTATGAAAAACCAACAGCCAATATCATACTACATGGTCAAAAACTGAAATCCTTCACACTAAAATCAGGAACAAGACAAGGATGTCCACTATCACAACTCTTGTTCATTATAGCTCTGGAAACATTAGCCATGGCAATTAGACAAGAGAAAGAAATAAAAGGAATAAAGAGAGGAAATGAAGAAGTCAAATTGTCATTATTTGCAGATGACATGATACTCTATATAGAAGACCCCAAGAACTCCACCAAAAGTCTTCTAGACTTAATAATCAAATTCAGTCAAGTAGCTGGTTACAAGATCAACACACCAAAATCAATAGCTTTCCTCTACACCAATTACAGACTCACTGAGAGAGAAATAGGGCTAAGAATTCCTTTCACAATAGCATCCAAAAAACTGAAATACCTACGAATCAACCTAACAAAAGAAATCAAAGACCTCTTCTCTGAAATCTATGGCACTCTGAAAAGCGAGATTGAAGATGATATCAGAAAATGGACAGACATCCCCTGCTCCTGGGTAGGAAGGATTGATATAGTGAAAATGGCCATACTTCCAAAACTGCTATATAGATTTAATGCAATTCCAATTGAGATTCCAGCAGCATACTTCATAGACCTTGAGAAAACAATCCAAAAATTCATTTGGAACAAGAAGAGACCTAGAATAGCAAAAGCAATTCTACGTAACAGAGACATGGTAGGGGGTATCACAATCCCCAACCTGCAACTACACTACAAAGCTACTGTGATAAAAACAGCATGGTACTGGCAAAGAAACAGACCTGAGGACCAGTGCAACAGATTAGAAGATGGAGAAACAATGCCAGGCACACTCAGCCATCTCATCTTCGACAAAGGAGCCAAACACCCTCACTGGAGGAAAGATAGCCTCTTTAATAAATGGTGCTGGAAAAATGGGGCTTCAACTTGTCAAAGATTAAAACTAGACCTATAGCTCTCACCATGCACTAAACTAAAACCAAAATGGATTAAAGATCTAAATATTAAAATAGAAACTGTGAACCAGTTGGAACAGAGGTTAGGTAGAACCCTTGAAGACATCAGTGTAGGAAAAGATTTTATGAACAACACCTCAATTGCCCGTGAACTAGCATAAACAATGAACAAGTGGGATCTCTTCTTATTAAAAGGCTTCTGCTCAGCAAGAGAAACCACCAACAGAGTGAAGAGACAACCCACAATGTGGGACAAAATCTTCACCTGCTCTTCCTCAGACAAAGGTCTACTATCTTGAATCTATAAAGAATTTAGAAAGATCAGACCTCCCAAATTTAAAGACCCAATCCGAAAATGGGCATCTGAAATGAATAGACATTTCTCAAAGGAGTAGAAATAGCAAATAAATACTTGAAAAAATGTTCAACATCACTGGTCATCCAAGAGATGCAAATGAAAACAACGCTGAGATTCCACCTCACTCCAGAAAGAATGGCTGCTATCATGAAATCAACTAATAACAAATTCTGGTGGGGCTGTGGGGAAAGAGGAGTCCTGCTCCACTGCTGGTGGGAGTGTAGACTGGTGCAACCACTGTGGAAATCAGTATGGAGTTACCTCAAAGAACTAGGACTGGAAGTCTCATTTGACCCTGCTATACCACTGCTGGGGATCTTCCCCAAAGAATTAAAAGAATCATACCACAGTGATGTATGTGCACCCGTGTTCACAGCAGCACAGTTTGTAATAGCTAAAAGTTGGAAACAGCCCAAATGCCCATCAACTGGAGACTGGATAAAGAAAAAGTGCTATTTTTATAAAATGGAGTACTACTCAGCCACAAAAAATGAGAAATTAGAGACATTTATAGCTAAGTGTATGCACATTGAGGTGATACTCTTAAGTGAAATAAATAGGACACACATGTGTAAATACCAAATAGTTTCTCTGGTGTGAGAAACTGAAAGTGTAAATAAGGACTAAATGTATAATAGGTCATGTGAAATAGGAAGAAAAGGGGCAAAGGGGAAGGAAGTGGGAGGGCTAGGGGAAAGGATAGAAGGGAATGGGATTAATATGAGAAAATGGAAAAATAGGAACAAAATCTTGGTAAATAGGGACGAATGCAGGGGTTCAAGGAAGGGCTGGGCAAGGCTGAAAAATAAGAACCAAGAGAGACTATGTAAAGGTGCAAATTTCCAATGATGAATGTCATTATATTGTATACCTGAAATGTACCAATGATTAGAATGAATAATCGATAATGTAAAATAGGAAGAAAAGGTCCAAAGGTGTAGGGGTAGTGGGAAGGGCAGGGGAAAGGAAAGAAGGGAAAGGAAAAATGCTGAGAAGTGGAAAAAATGGAAATAAAGTCTTTGTAAATAGGGAAGGGTGGAGGGGGTGAAGAGAGGGCTAGGAATGGGGACAAAATAAGAACCAAGATGCATTATGTAAAGGTACAATTCCCAATGAGAAATGTAATTGTGTTGTATACCTACAATGTGCCAATAAAAGAATTTAATTAAAAAAAAGTATTCAAAACTCTTAACTCACTACAGGAAATAAATATGCTACAGGGGCTTTCCAACAAGCACTAGCTATGATTCTATGTGTAAATTGTGAAGCACTATTCATTTTGCCAATTTTGCACACATCCACATTATTTATAAGGTTCATATAAAAAGTAATTGTAGAAGACAGTGAAATTAGTGGGGGTTTGCTTTTAAATATTTTTAAAGGCAATATTAAAAAGTGAAAACATCAATAATTAAACACTCATGCACTTATCACAAAACATTAATGGATCTTAACATGCTGGATACAGATTCACTTCCTAGCAGTGCTATAACAAATTACCATAGACTGTGTGTATGAAACAAGAGGAATTTAATCTCTTACAGTTCTGGAGGCCAGAAACCCAAAGTCAAGGTGTTGGAAACAGTGGTTCCTAGTGTAGTCTCTGAGGAAGAATCTTTTCCTAGCTGCAATTTTGGTTTCCTGCATCCCAGGTGTCCCCTCAGTGTGTAGATGAAGCTCTAAAATTTCGGCCACAAGCCATGGAACCTAGAGACTATCAACAGCCAGCAAAGGCTGAAAAAGCCTTGGAAAGCTCTCTGCTTGAACTTACAAACAAATAAAACAGGGTTTGGTCTCCATTTGTACTATGAACTGTCTCTAATCGTTCTGGAACACACACTAAAATTTCCAAAGCTGACAATCTCTGTAGCATTTATATATTATATATGATTTTTAATAGCCACCTCAAATTGTCACTTAAGGAACTTTATTATAAACGAAATGGCTAAACAGAGACTCTTTGTAGGATGCATAAGACTTCAAAATATATTTATCTGAACATTCATACTTGTGAATTTAGGATATGACTGATTCCACAGCTTATTTTCAATGACTTTGACATCAGCCACTGCTCTTTACCATCTTGAGTTATTTTCTCAAACAGCCTTGTCAGAACCCAATTAAGGAGTTATCTCCTCTTCTCAGTTTAGTCCTACCTAGCAAGTAAAGATTACAGATATTTAATAGCAATGCCTGAGTAGTCTGATAATTTCAAAAATGTGTAAATTGAGGGTATAAACAGACACAAAATAGACTATAATCATCAAGATTTAAAAAGTTTTAATAAACAAGAACATTAAATGGATAATACTACATAAATTTTTTTACAAACATAAGATACACTGGCATTTTAAAAACTGGCAAGACCTTTTTCCCCAAGGGAGACTGACATGATATTGCTTAGATTTTTCTATCTGGAAGTTATCTGGGCACTGAAAAGGTACAAACTAATTTTCATACCCCAAGTAAACAGTAAAAATATAGTCTCTTTAAGAAACAGAGAGCAAGCAATAATGTAGAAAGTCTTCTTGTATAATATCTTACAACTGAAATCTTTTCATCTCTTCCATCTTCTAGCTAATGGGCCTTAAATTTACAAATGTACCTTGGAGCAGGCATAGTAATTTTCCTGATGTAGTAAAATTACTGGGCAGAAAATACCCAAATGCTACTTAATTACCTTAGCACAATAGCAATCTATCCCACATTCTTCACTCAAGAAAACACAGTTTCCTAAGGTAAAAACTTTATATGTGTAATATACATAAGTAACTATCATTATACAAAGTCAACCATTATACCATAATCCGATTTCATGTTGGCATTTTCCAATATATTCCCCCCATCAGAAAGTTTTTTAACATAGAAAAATCATGGGAAAAGGAAACCAGAAGTGGGAAGGCAGAAGGTAAGCAGGTGATGGGAAAGGGGGAAAGAGAGAGGCAGAGTGGAAAGAGAAGGTGGGTGTAGAAAGAGAGGAGGGAAGAAGACAGGTTAGTTGCCTAGAGGATGTGATCAGTAGATTCAGACTAAGTGGACAGGTAGATAAGGGTTACAGTCTTCTAAATAGGGACTAGAACAATAAAAAGCAAATGGTATAGTTAGGTAACCTCAGGCTTTTTTTAAAAAGTCAGGTCTGTATAAGGATGTTTTGTGAAAGGAGGGTATTAAAGTTGGCGGAGAACTGATCAAACAGGGCCAAACAGGTAAGTCTTTTATAATCTAAGCACTACAACACAATACTTAAAGAACCAAATGTTGTAAAGCAGAGAAGCAGAAGCCCTGACCACTGACCATATTTTAAGGAAAAGAGGCTCAGACTCCTGACCATCAGCTAGTTTGGCATGGAAATGTATAAAAACAACAAATAAAGCTGTTTCTCAAACAGATAGAGAATCTGTCCAAAATCGATGGTCATGGTAGACTTTATCCTTCTTTCTCCTCCAGACCTTCTGGTATGGTTTGGAGATTGTTTGAATATTTCCCCTAAGGGTTCCATTACTGGAACCTTGGTACCACATGTGGCAATGTTGGGAGGTGGTGGATCTTTGAGGGGTGGAACCTAGTGGGATGTCAGAAGGGGTCTGACTTTGTAAGGAATTAAGGTACTGCTCATGGGCCAGTAAGTTAGGTCCTAGGAGAGGGCTATGGTTAGAAAAGCAAGCTAGGCTCCTCTGTAGGCACTGGCTTACTGTCATGGAATGTGATCTCAGCCTCTCATATCTGTTCTTGCCATGATGCCATCTGTCATGGGGTCCTCCCTAGAGCCAACACTATTACTATAACCTTGAACCTCCAGAACTCTGAGATAAATAAATTTCTTTACAAATTACCAGCCTCGGGTATTTCATCATAGTAAGGGAAAACAGACTAACACAATAGCTTTTGTAGGACCTGCTACATTTAAGGTAATAATTTGGCACTTAATGCTTCAATAACAAAACTTTCCTATGCTATTACAAAGTGTACACAATTTTGAAGAAGTAAAGGAAAAGCTAAAGTGTAATCTCATCTGTACTGTAGGGACTTGGCCCTTTTTGAATATTTGCTTTATAGGTAAGGGCAAGGCAGCATCTTTAGGTGTGGAAAGAGGTATCTAGACCTACCTATTACTACCTAGGGTTCTGCACTGATACAGACAGCTCTGCAAAGAGTAGAAAGGAGAAGATAAAGAAAAAAATGAAGGCAAGAGGGGGAAAAAGTATGGGAAAGAGAGGGGGCCACTTAGCCTGCAGTAGGGAGCTCTGTATGAGAAAAGCGAGCTGGAAACCTCCACACAGCCCTTCCTATGCTATGAGCTTGCTTAAATCATCCACTTGCTTTTCTATCCTTCTGTTCAAAGAAGTAGGGGGTCAGGTTCACACCAGGGCTACCACCTGTGAGTGTACTAGAGCATCCAATTAAGCCAATTTAAAAAACAGAGGCATACTGGGTATGTGTGGGGGTTGTTTTCCTTACCGAAACACATAAGCAAAGGTTAAGTATATCGTTCCTCTTGAAGGGTCTTTCACATCCATGCATAATCATCACTGTTTTAACACCTTCTGTCAAAGCTACACTATCAGATGTGCATACAATTTTATAAGAAAAGTAGATCAGCTAGGATGGGAACTAAATTCCTCTATGTAACCTAGAAATTTTTAAACAGTGAACTCAGGAAGCTAAAATCTCAGCAGTACAGGATAAAATACATTCCAAGGTGACTGAAAAAAATCATAAAAGTAAAAAATCATCACATACTGCTTCATCAAAATCTGTAGCATAAAGGCCACTCAGGAGAGAAAAATTACTTCTCTGCAAATATTTGTTGTAATTTAAAAAACTAAAAGCCCACATAAATTATCATTGCCATTTCAAGCACTATTACTGACATGGTCAAATGTTAGCACTTTCCTATGCTCATCCTAGAAGTTATGTGACACATCATACATGCCAGGTTTGTGCTAAGTATGCCACCATGATTAATCTTAATTCCCACAGTTTCATGAGAAGTTCCTATAATGTCAATTTCTATGTAGATAATATATTCACTTTGAGGTAGGTAACACATTCGGCTCCTCTAAGTTTGCTCAACACAGAAAGAAAAACATTAAGAGAGAGATCTGGGCTCAGCTAGTACCCCCACTTTATGTTAGCAAAGGGTGCCAGGCATTTTAAATAACTAATTGCCTATACTTCTGATTTACCCAGCCAACTATGATTTCATATTATTTACCTTTATATTTTGAGAGCATGAGGTAGTACCTAACTAGCAGTTGAATAAATGCTTATTTAATTAGATGAATTACTTCACTGAAACAAATTGATAATCTACTTTAGCATCCACTACATGATCAATACTATATAAACCATGATGTCCTGTTCTCAAACTGCTATAGTTAAGAGAAGGCAACACACACGACAATATAAATTAAGTCCGGAATTGTGAAAAGCCATGATAAATGCTTGTGAAAAAGCAAAACTGCAAGTAATAAAAATAGCGGCTCATACATATTTACCTCAGGCATTCTGCTCAGCAATTTAAATTCACTAATTAATTTAATCCTCAACCATCCCCACCACCGCCCCCAGCGCAGAGGAGCAGAGCTGCCCCTAGTGCCCAGGAGGAGCCTTCCAGGCTGCCATACCACCGCCCCAAGTGCCGAGAAGGTGAGTCAAGTGAGCGCCAGCAACACACATCCCTACCCCCAACCCGAAATTGAAATGAGAAGACACGTAAACAAGTCTCAAAACAGGACTTCCAGATCACCTAAAGCAACCCAAAAGGGAAAAGAGATGGAACAATCTCATACTCAACCACCTGGACTCTCTGAACTGGCAACAAAAGAGGATCTGGAAAAAATGAAATCAGAAATAATTTCTCAGATAACAGCAGAAATTGTGTCCATAGTGAAATACATGATTAATAAATCTAGAGAGGACACAGATACAAAAATGGAGCTGAGAAACATGATGGAATTCCAAAATAAGAAACAAATGGAATCCATAAAACAGATGCAAACACATTTCTAGGAGACTAAAAACTCCACTGAAAGTTTACAAACCAGAATGAGCCAATGTGAGGACAAAATTTCAGATATAGAAGATAAGATTGCAATTAGTGACCAGGAAAAGAAAAACTGCTTTAAAATTGTAAGAGACCACAAGAAATCAATCTAGCAGCTTCTAGATGATGCAAAGAATAACATAGGACTGATTGGAGTCAATGAAGGAAAAGGAGAGAGCTCAGATGACATAAAAAAACTGTTCACAGAAGTGATGGCACAAAACTTCCCAAGCAGTGGAAAAGGACTTGACATACAGGTAAGTGAGGCATATAGGACTGCAACTAGCCTTGATGAAAAAAAATCTACACACAGGCATGTAATAGTTAAGACTCCAGAAACCCAACAGAAGAACCAAATTGTACAAGCAGTTAGAGAAAAGAAACAAATCACATAAAAAGGAAAGCCCATCAAAATCACAGCAGACTAAGGCTGGGGATTTAGCTCAGTGGTTCTGCCACCTGCCTCACAAGCACAAGGACCCGAGTTTGATCCCCGGTACAAAAAAAAAAAAAAATCACAGCAGACTTCTCAACGCAAAGCCTCAAGTCAAGAAGAGCTTGGAGTGACGTATTCCAAGCCCTAAAGGAAAACAGCCTCCAATCCAGGTTGATGCACCCTGCAAAATTATCTTCCAAAACTGATGGAGAAATAAGATACTGTCATGACAAAGAGCACCTTAGGAACTTCATGAATACCAAACCAGCACTCCAAAAATTTTTTAGATAATATCCTAGGAAAAGACAATGAGTATCACAACCCTGGGAAGATCAGCAGAGTGAATCCATCAGGCATGACAAGAACTTAAATGCAAAGGGGGAGAATTCAACAAAAAGAAAAAGTCAAGACGATGATAAGTCAATATTATCTGTATCAGTTATAACCATCAATGTTAACAGTTTCACTCAGAAATAGACTGGCAGAATGGGTCAAGAAGCAAGATCCAACAATATGCTGCATACAAGAAACACACTTAATTCAAAAAAGATACAGACTGAAAGTTAAAGAGTGGAAAACAATACTCCATGTGACAGGAACCCGAAAAAAGGAGGAGTAGCTAGCCTCTTGGCAGATCAAGTGGATTTCAACCTAACACTGACTGAGACAAAAAAGCATCATCCTTGTAAAGGGAACAATACAACAGGAAGAGATGACAATCACAAATATATATATGCATCAAACACTAGTGTGACCAACTATATAAAACAAATACTAATGGACATGAAAAATCATTTAAGTACTAATACAATACTAGTGGGGAACCTCAATACCCTTCTGTCACAAATACATATATCAACTAGACAAAAAATAAGCAATGAAACACTAGAACTCAATCAAACTATTCAACAAATGAATTTAACAGATATTTACAGAGTGTTCCACCCCACAAAATCAGAATACATAATTCTTTTCAGCTGCACACAGTCATTCTCCAAAAGAGACAACATACTCACTCACAGAACATGTTTAAGTACAAAGGAATTGGAGTTAACCCCTGTATATTATCAGACCATAGTGTGATGAAATTTGAGATCAATAGCAAAAGAAACCACAAAAATTTCATAAACACATATAAACTGAACAACACTCTTCTGAATAACCAATGGGTCACAAAGGAAATTAAGAAATCAGACAGTTCCTACAATGATAATGCCAGTACAACATATCGGAATCTATGGGACACAATGAAAGCAGTCTTATGAGGGAAATTCATAGCAGTGAATATGCATATTAGGAAAACAGAGCAAGCCCAATTATACAAACTGATGCTGAACCTCAAGCTCCTAGAAAAAGAAGAGCAGGACAATCCCAAAGGTCATACAAGGGAGGAAATTATAAAGATCAGAGCAGAAATCAATGCAATGGCGACTAAGAGAATAATACAAAACAATCAGTGTAGACAAGAGTTGGTTCTTTGAAAAAATCAACAAAATTGACAAACCCTTAGCCAACCTTATCAGAAAAAGGAAAGAAAAGGCACAAATCCATGCAATTAGGAATGAAAAGGATGAAATTACAACAGACCCAGCAGAAATCCAGAGGATCATCAATACTTACTTGGAGAAACTATATGCCAATAAGATGGAAAACACAGAGGAAATGGATAGATTCCTAGATACATATGAATTACCAAAGTTGAACGAAGAAGACCTAAAAATTCTAAACAACCCAATATCAAGCAATGAAATCGAAAATATAATTAAAAACTTACCAACTAAGAAAACCTGGGTCCTGATAGCTTCACTGCTGAATTCTACAAGACATTTAGAGAGGAACTACTGTCACTACTGTTTAAACTCTTCAATGAAATTGAAAAGGAAGCAATACCCACAAATTCATTCTTGGAAGCAAGCATCACCTTGATGCCCAAAGCAGAGAAAGACCCAACCAAAAAAGAGAACTGTAGGCCAATTTCACTGATGAACATAGATGCAAAAATCCTCAACAAGAGACTGGCAAATAGAATGCAGAAGATCATCAAGAAGATCATACACCCTGACCAAGTGGGATTCATCCCAGGGATGCAGGGATGGTTCAACATATGCAAATCAATCAATGTAATACACTATATTAATAGAAGCAAGGACAAAAACCATATGATCATCTCAATAGATGTAGAAAAAGCATTCAACAGAATCTAACATGCATTTATGATAAAAACCCTACAAAAAATTGGTAAACACAGTCTCTACCTCAGTCTCATAAAAGCCATCTATGAAAAACCAACAGCCAACATCATACTAAATGGTCAAAAACTGAAATCCTTCACACTAAAATCAGGAACAAGACAAGGATGTCCACTATCACCACTCCTGTTCAATATAGTTTTGGAAAGAGTAGCCACAGCAATTAGACAAGAGAAAGAAATAAAAGGAATAAAGATAGGAAATGAAGAAGCCAAATCATCATTATTTGCAGATGACATGACAAACTATATAGAAGACCCCAAGAACACCACCAAAAGTCTTCTAGACTTAATAACCAAATTCAGTAAAGTAGCTGGATACAAGATCAACCACAAAAACCAACAGCGTTCCTCTTCATGAACAACAGACTCACTGAGAGAGAAATAAATCAAGCAATTCCTTTCACAATAGCATTCAAAAAACTGAAATACCTAGGAAGCAACCTAACAAAAGAATTCAAAGACCCCTTCTCTGAAAAGAGAGATTGAAGATGATATCAGAAAATGGAAAGGCATCCCCTGCTCCTGGGTAGGAAGAATCAATATAGTGAAAATGGCCATGCTTCCAAAACTTCTATATGGATTTAATGCAATCTCAATTGAAATTCCAGCAGCATACTTCATGGACCTTGAGAAAACAATCCAAAGTTCATTGGGAACAAGAAGAGACCCAGAATAGCAAAAGCAGTTCTAGGTAACAGAGACATGATAGGGGGTATCACAATCCCCAACTTGAAAAAACTATACTACAAAGCTACTGTGATAAAAACAGCATGGCACTGGCAAAGAAACAGACCTGAGGACCAGTGGAACAGATTAGAAGATACAGAAACAGCACCAGACACAGTCAGCCACCCCATCTTCAACAAAGGAGCCAAACACCCTTGCTGGAGGAAAGATAGCCTCTTCAATAAATGGTGCTGGAAAAACTGGGTTTCAATTTGACAAAGATTAAAACTAGACCTGTATCTCTCACAATGCACTAAACTAAAATCGAAATGGATTAAAGATCTAAATATTAAAACAGAAACACTAAACCGGCTGGAAGAGAGGTTAGTTAGATCTCTTGAAGACATTGGTGCAGAAAAAGATTTTATGAACAAATCTTCATTTGCCTGTGAACTAGCACAAACAATCAACAAGTGAGATCTCTTATTAAAAAGCTTCTGCACAGTAAGATTAACCTCCAACAGTGTGAATAGACAACCCACAATGTTGGAAAAAATCTTCACCTGCTGTCCCTCAGACAAAGCTCTACAGTCTAGAATATATAAAGAACTTAAAAAATTCAGACCTCTCAAATTTAAAGACCCAATCCGAAAATGGGCATCTGAAATGAACAGACATTTATCAGATAAAGAAGTAGAAATAGCAAATAAACATATGAAAAAATGTTCAACATCACTGTTCAGTCGAGAGATGCAAATGAAAACAACACTGAGATTCCATGTCACCCCAGAAAGAATGGCTGCTATCATGTAATCAACCAATAATAAATGATGGAGGGGCTGTAGCAAAAGAAAAACACTGCTCCACTGATGGTGGGAGTCTACGTAGACTGGTCCAACCACTGTGGAAATCAGTATGGAGATACCTCAAAGAACTAGGACTGGATGTCCCATTTGACCCAGCTATTCCCCTGTTGGATATCTTCCCCAAAGAACTGAAACAATCATATCACAGTGATATATGTGCACCCATGTTCATAGCAGCACAATTTGTGATGGCTAAAACTTGGAAGCAGCCCAACTCCCCATCAACTGGAGACCGGATTAAAAAAATGTGGTTTTTTCAATGAAATAGAGTATTATTCAGCCATAAAAAATGAGAAATTAGAGATATTTATAGCTAAATGGATGCACATTGAGGCAATCCTCTTAAGTAAAATAGGACACACATGTAAATACTGAATAGTTTGTCTAGTGTGAGAAACTGAAAGTGTAAATAAGGACTAAAAGGTATAATAGATAATGTGAAATGGGAAGAAAAGGTGCAAAGTGGAAGGGTAAGTAGGAGGGGTAGGCGAAAGGAAAGAAGGGAATGGAATTAATATGAGAAAAAAATTGAAATAAAGTCTCTGTAGATAGGGAGGAATGGAGGGGTTGAAGGGAGGGCAGGAGAATGAGGAAAAAAATAAGAACCAAGATGGATTATGTAAAGGTGCAAATCTGCAATGATGAATGTCATTATAGTGTATACCTAAAACGTACCAATAAAATTAATTTTTTAAAAATGTATCTATTTCGATTGGTGATACAGACACAGTGGCTAATAATACTAGTGTGGTTTGTTGTCTACATTTCTAATGTAAGTGAAAGCTAATTTTCCATTAAAGGTGTGTGAAAATGAAAATCTAATGTTTTCCCTGAGTTCACAGACTCCTGTATTCAGGCCAAAATGAAAACCCCAGTTTCTCTCTGAAACTATGTGTTTTTTCCTTGAAGCCCCTTCCAATAGGCCCTGCTCACACCTTGCCTGGGAACAGTGGGATTGTGTGAATTCTTATTGTAATGCAGAGCAAGGTGGAACCTATGTACTCTGGAGGCCACCTGCACAACACCTCCAATAAAATGGATACCTGTTTTATGGTGCAAATACATAAAATATTTTATTTATCCCCTTGTCCATAAAAATAGTGAGCATCTGCTAAATAGTTTGATAATTCTTTCAAATCAGTGTCCTTATTCAAGAAATGAAGTCTTATCCTCCAGTTCATTACTCTAAATAAAACTGCCATAACAAATGTAGATTCATTTGCAAAAGAATGCTCCTCCCATGATCTTAAGAAAAAAAGATTCACCATCCTACAGAAACCTTCAACAACAAAAGTGAGTATTTTTACGCTCCATGTAAAATCTCCACCATGCAACACTTCCATTGTGCTTCCTTCATTAATTAAAGGAGTTTAACTTTCTGGAGTCTTTTTGTTGTTATTTGTTTTCCCTTAAATTTTTCAGCAGAGTTTCTTTCCAAGAAATGTTAGTCTTTGCTTGGCTGAACTAAGGTGGAGGAATTTGTCCCTCTGTGGCAGCAGGAAATTATGAATACCTAGAAGCCAGTGCGTGTGTGGGTGCATGGCAACCTCAAAGACCTGAGAAGTTGGCACTGGAGCAAGGATGGGTAGAGACGTTAAAACCAAGGGAAGGGTGCAGTTAGAGGTGACCATGGCCAACAGTCCTTTGTACAGGCGGTGACAGAGGTGGCATTAAAGTGATTGAGTATGCTACAGGGCATATTTACCCAAGGGCTGTCAAGAGATGATCAGAAAGGAATCTTGAGGTAAGGATCACGGATGGTGTGACCTTCATGGATATCCGGAGAGACTCAGAACAAGTTCAGATGGAAAATGCAGGGTGTCAGGTATGGGTAAAAGAAAATCCTTTTCTGGGAAGCACATTTCTATTTATCAAAACAATGGGGCAAATTTTCAATGTCCAGGTGGACAACTTTGATGGTATTAATATATATATATATATGGCAGGGGATTTAGCTCAGTGGTTTCGCCGCCTGCTGCGCAAGCGCAAGGACCCGAGTTTGATCCCAGGTACCCCCCCCAAATACATACATATATATATATATATATATATATATATGAAATTATGTTTTTTTAATTACTTAAATTCTTTTATTGGTACATTTTAGATATATAACATTTACATTTCTCATTGGGAACTTGTACCTTTACATGATGTATTCTTGGTTCTTATTTTTCCCCCATTCATAACCCTCCCTTCACCCCCTCCACCTTTCCCTATTTACAAAAACTTTGTTTCCATTTTTCCATTTCTCATCATTTTTCCTTTCCTTTCCTTCCTTTCCCCTGCCCCTCCCACTACCCCTACCCCTTTGGACCTTTTCTTCCTATTTTGCATTATCAATTATTCAATGAAATTATGTTTTTAATGTGTTTTCTGTTGTGGTAGATGAAAACAGGCCTTGCAGTTAAGTATTTTAATGCAATCAATATAAAATTAAATTTTATAAGCTAATCTAATAATGTACTAGAAAACAGATGATGAATGACTTTTTTTAGCTATAAAGTCTTACATATTTTGCTACTTTAATGTTTATACCTTCCAAGAGCTTATTCTCTCAATTTTTCTGAGTAAGGAAAAGCTTTACCTATACCATACCAAGGTGCGACCAGTATTCATTGTTACCCTTGTGCTGACAAAGTTACATATGTTATCTCTCATGATCTCACCTGTGAAACCAAATAAACAAAAGCATTTTAAAATAGGAAATTAAGGATAAAAAAGGACTATTGAGTGAATGTGACAGTAGATGAGCAAAGGAAATGCATTCAACTTACTTGAATGTGAGCACAAAGCACAAAACTTCATCAAAATTTTGGGATCATAAAGTCAGGGAAATGAGATTATTTGTCCCTGAAACCACCTAAAAGTGGAACAGTGACTAGAGTACTAAAGGAAAATATTTGTTCTAAAACTAGGAAGAAGTTTCTGAGACAAAAATCTTCCCATAAAGATAGTGTTTGCCTAATGAGGTAGATCACTAAGTTTAGAAGTTCAAAGAACTGTTCTTTAACCTTAAAATAGAAGATAAGGAAAATAAGTGAAAACTAAACAAATTGTAAAGGAAAAACATTTAAAGTTAAAGAGTATTTCCCTAATTAATGAAGGAGTGAGTGATCGTGGATGGAAACTGTGAACAAATGGATTCCCTTATCAGAAAGATATGCCAGTACCACTACTTGGAAGCCCTTCAAAGACCAACTTGTTATTTTCCATCAAGAAGGATATGGCTTTGGGAACACTGAGTTTAGTTATAGAACTGAGAGGCTGAGAGCCACTCAGCTACACTCTCTTAAAAAGATTATAAGTAGGTAGTATAATCTATTCCTGAAACGTTGACCCCCAAATTACAGGAAGACTATGGCATAGTATAAAAGTATCTCAGACCTATCCATGGGTATCACCTCCTGTCCTCTGCCACAAATCTGCAAGGTGGGCATGAAAACTTCAATACTTTAGATTTTTCTAAAAATGCCAAAGAAACTGGAGAAAAATGCTCAAAAAGTGATTTCCTTAACTATCATCAAACAACAAAATTCTATAATATGCACATTACCTAGTCTTCATAACAAAGTAGATGTCATCAAGAATGTAGGTGATTCTACACAGCATATTGACAAGCAACATCAATTCAGTTACCTTAAATAGAAATAGGAATCTAGATTCTTACAGAATGTTAATTTCAAATGCCACTTTTAGAATACAAGAAAATATGATATGAACCAACACAGCTAAGACCAAAAATAATAAATACAATGTGATCTGCAGAGCTCAGTGCAAATTAAAAATCTCACTTCTCATTACTGGTTACTGGATTTCATCTATGAATGTATTGACATCTTTTATCCACTTCTGTCACAGGCTGCCAATCTTGGTTTATTTAGCGATCATCAATTCACTACAAAAAAAGCAGGGCTCTTCCATGACATTATTTCAAAGTTTAAAAAGAGATTTTTGACAAGTCAAACATCCCCTTGAATATGAAAAGTAAATCTTTCCATTTCAGAGTAAAAGAATAACAAGAAATTTTCATCAAAATATTTAAATGCTAATCTTCATCAGCCCTTTTCTCTCTAGTGTGCACACTTAAGACTAAGAAATACATTATATGCTCTAAAGAAAGGTACTATATAAACAAATCAAAAAATGCCTTAAAAGGTTCTCAGTTTTCACAAGCCAAACATTAAGTAATTCACTTAATTTTTAAATAAATACTGGGTTGGGGCATACAGTGTCAGGGAAAGAGGATGGATACATAAGAAGAAAAATATAAACTGATTGCTGGTAGTAGGAAGGCACAGCAAATAACTGTAATTTCCATGAGAAGTTGACTGAGGTCAAGTTCTTCAGTATTCTGAACCAAGAAGAACATGTATAAAGACTCAAAAATCATAAGCTGGAGATTTTTATTGAAGCCATAGTATGTAGCTGTTCTCTCCCCTCTCCCCTGCCCCCTCTCCCTTTCCCTTTCTTTCTCCTTCTCTCTCCTTCCTCACTCCCTCCCTCTTCTCTTCCTCCTCCCCTCTCTCTGTCTCTTTTTTAACACTCTGGAGATGGAAGAGCATTCCAGACTAGGAAAAAGAGAAAGTACACTGAAATACATTTTAACCCTCAGAGATATGTGCAATTGGAGAAAGCTTTAGAGATAATCTTCCCTCTTCTGCAGATGACGAAACAGATAACACAGCAGGATTCTGGAGTGAAACTGAGTCACAGATCTACTAATCCAAGAGAGGTGGTGGCTAGAATAAGGAGGGGAGGGGAAAATATGATGCAAATCACTGTCACCAGTGATTTATGAGCAAGAAAAAAAGAATCCCAAAGAAATCAAATGGAGCATAGTCTCTGCCTGCAATGTGAACCCCTTTCATTTTGACTGAAACAAGAAATAAATAAATGTCAGAGGTAAGGAAACTTACAAAAAAATGAATGCAAAAGGCAAAAAAAAAATTGAAAGTAACTACAGCCTAACAGAGGGTTATAGTTTAGTGTGTAAATAATACCTGTAAATAAATACTTACAGGATGAATGTTCAAATGCAAAAATAGACAAAGGACATGCACAAGTGCTTTATAAAGAAAGAAATAAGACTAACGTGGAGCTTCTCAAGTAGGAAAATAAAATTGAGTAAACCCAAATACTTGTCATGTATTTTCTTGATAATATCAATTTTACCAAAAAAAGCACCATTTTATAATGTTAGGACAGCATATATTGTAACTGCTTTTCTTGAGGGCAATTTATAATCTGCAAAAAGAACTGAAACAATGCTCATCACCCATTACCCAGTTATCCCACTTGTGGAAATTTGTGAGACAGCCATAAATTGAAGAATATGAATGATCCTTTCAACATTTTTAATAGCCAAAATGCAGAAAACTTAAGTGTTTAACAAAAAGAAAATCAAATGCTTAGAAATAACAACCTAATAATCTATTATTTGTTTACTTAAAATGATATGTGTGGAGAACATTTCACGTTAGAGAATGCTCATGATATAATACTATATAAAAACTTGAAGGGATTTCAATTTCAAACATATATAACAGAAATACTAAACTATCAAAAGAAGTTATCTGTAGACACTGGCATTATAGAGAAAATAGTCATTTCATTTCTTTTTATTTTTTTATTATTTATTTTTATTTTTTGGTACCAGGGATTGAACTTGGGACCTTGCATTTGCGAGGCAGGCAGTGGCATCACTGAGCTAAATCCCCAGCCCTCATATCTTTTTATAATTGATAGACTTTTTTAAAAGTTGTTGTAGAATTATATACACTTTTCCACTTTTTAATATTTCTTACCAAAAATGTAAATAAGAACTAAAATATATAACAGATATTGGGAAATGGGAAGAAAATGTTCAAATGAGAAGGGAAATGAGGGAAGGGGGAGGGAAAAAGGAAGGAGGGGACAAGGAAAAAAAGAATGGAAGGGAAAAAATGGAAACAAGGCTTTTGCAGATAAGGAGGGGAGGGCGTTGAAGGGAGGGGAGGGGAATGCAAAAAAAAGAAGCAAGACACATCATGTACAGGTACAAATTCCCTATAATGAATGATATTATTATGTATATCTAAAATGTACCAGTAAAATAAATTTTAAAAAATGTCTTACTTTTAACATAAACACATATTACTTCAATTAAGAAGTAATACCTTAATATAATACCCAAACAGAAAACTTCTCTAATTTGCAGACAGTGACTATATTTTGCATAAAAATATTCAACAAAAGGGCGAAAATTAGAGCTACATTTTTTGAGATTGAAACAATGATTTATGAGATTCATAGTAAGCGAAGAAAATACTGAAAATATTTTTAACTTATGGAAGTAATTCTCATTTGTCTCATTACACAAGCAAGAAACCTGAACAGCTAAGAGCAGTGATGGCAATTATGGTTATAAGATTTATTTTAATAATTCTTTGATAATTTTAAAAAGGTTAAATAGTTCTGTAATTCTCATCCATGCTTTGGAACAATAAGAGAAGATAAGCAAACAGAATAGGAAAACTATACATCCTGTTTTCAAAGCTGTAAACAAAGCCAAGCTCCCCACCAACAAACACAAAATGAAAAAATAAAAAGTTCTAATATCCATTATTTTACAGTAACAGAGCTTAAAAGTTTTTCTTTTGCTGAAAGCTTTTGGTAAGCAATTACACACTATCTTTTGGAAATCTTGAGAAAGGCCATCTATATTTCCCTGTATCTGTTATCAATCACACTGTCATTTGGTGCATTTAGATGAAGTCCACCTGCATCCCATGAAATAAAGTAGCAATCTGAGGGGAAGAACAGCTTGGACAGTAACAAATTGCTCTAAACCTATGTTTGCCCACTTGCAGAAGCAGATGATGTTCCCCCGATTAACAAAAACAAAAACAAAAATGATATGGCCAAAAAATACTGAACGCTTGTAGAATTAATGTCCATTTTATATCTTCTTCTATTCAGTTAAATGCTTGAAGAAAAAATTCTACAAAAAATGAAAATACAGCACAAAGTATCAACAATTAGGTACCATAAAATTATCCGTTATGACGACTGACTTCTACTAAGAAGTTACACATGCCAATCGTCTTTTTTTCTTGTTTCTTTCCTGTTCTTGTCCTTAACTACCATTTTATCCACCTAGTTAAATGGTTTAGATGGTTCAGGCCATTTTTCTAATTATGCAAGCTTTATAATGAAATATATTGATAAATTTTTAAAAAACAGATTTATTATTTTCATTACTTTATAGTGTTTAAGACATTAAAAGTTGTAATAGAAATTAATCATACAGAAGTAAATACTTTTATGTAACATGAAAATGGAAAAGCACTGATGTGAATGCATATTAAATCTAATATGCAGGTACAGAAGGTATAATCACATATACGTAAGGGAATATTACGTACAAAATCCTGAAAAATCTAATTATAGCATGATCTCTTTGAAATTATTTACCTTAAATAATGTGCCATGAAAAAATGTTTTCAGTCAAAAATTGTGAAGGAAATGAAACATATGTTGAGTTTTATTCTAAGATCCTAAGTGTTAAAGAGAGGTAACATAGACCAAGTATCTAAGGGAACCACCAACATAAGAACAGACAGATGCCTCCCCCACCCAGGGGTTCAAACCCAAGACCCCCTGTATATGAGGAAAACACTTTATTATTGAGCATACTTCTAGTCCCAAGAAAGGGCAGATAACCCTGAACTGTCTAACAGTTCATCTGATCTAACAGAACGATGATCAAAATGAAACAGCTATTCATAAAACCACTTAAGAAATATCATTTATGAAACAGAGAGGAAACCTTCCTCATTTTCTGTTTCCATCTTAGTTGTAGTTTTACTTTTGGGAGTACATACAACACAAACCAAATCTGTCTCTGGAGGAAATATCTCCAGTTTCTTCAAGTAACCTACATGTGATATACTGAATACCTGCTAAACTTATACTTATCCAAGTCTCAGTATCCCCAGAAAAGAGCACAAATCCTCAGGGAGAATACAATAAGAGTACTCACTCTCTTTTTATAATATCTGTAATAAAATAGCTTAACTGTGCCTTTTACTAAAGTATGTCCACATTATATTGTAGTTTTTTAAAAATACTTATTTTGGAATGATTTTATATTTACAAAAATTTACAAAGGTAATACAGTGAACTCCACTTCTTTGCTCAATTTAAGTTTCCCTTGAGCTGTTTTATTTTTTAAACATGTATCTTTTTATATTTAAAAACTGTGCTTTCCTGAGCACATTATCTTGAGACATTTTACTTTTCATTTGTTTCATCACACAATGCAAATAGAAGATCTTATTTTTATTTCATGTTTTAATATCCAAAGCAAGATTTCATCATGCAAGTCAGGCTTGAATGTTACAAAATGAAGGGTAAGGTCCTGTACTTGTTAAGATATTCTGAATCAAGATCCAGTTACACAATATACCCACTCTTGCCACTATATTTACATCATATGAATACTTGGAAAGCAAGATTTCCATATTTTTATCTAATTCAACAGGCAGAGACTCGAGGTAATATAAACTTCTGTAGAGTTGCATTATATAACCTCTGATGCATACCTTTCATGAATTCCAAATCCAATCAAATATCTGTACATCCAGTTACTTTATTTTTTCTATAAAAATATCCCTTGCCTCAAAAAAGTTCAGACCATCGTGACTCCACATTTTCTTTTTTTACTAGTTTAATATATAATTTGTATGTTGTGTTTCTTCAGCTAAAAAGTCTCAACTATTTGGACAATAGAAGCAACCCATTCCCCAAATGACCCTGAAATGCTTAGGAAAAAAATGGAACAATAAACTTAATATCTATTGGCAACTCACTGAAGCAGTTAATAATCATATGTAAAAACTTATGCTAATAGGAAATCCATAGAGTTTCCCATGAGTCATATGCTAAAATCAGAAGAAACAGCAAGATGGTATTGGTAGTATTATTCCTTCATTAAGAAAAGAAAATCCAATTTATCCTCTTGAAATTATTACTGGCCATAATTATTATAAAGCTCAGGGAACAAAATGGCATAAAATAGCAATTTACTATTGAAATCCTGATTAAAAAGGATAATTTAAACATGTGGACCTAAAGATAGCCATATTCAGCTATATCAATAACTGCCAGAAGATTTTTCTAAACTGTTTACTTCTTCTCAAAAGATGAGAAAAATTTCCAATTCTGTTTATCTCTCAAAACCAGGCTGTGGAATTAGAAATTGATAATGCTTTGAAGAAGGTTGCAAACTCACAGACTTTCTGTAATATCATGAAGTTTTTTAAATGGGAAAGTCATTTAAAAATATTTTTAAAAGTATCCACATATGGAATTAATATGAGAAAAAGAAAAAATGGAAACAAAGTCTTTGTAGATAGGGAGGGGTGGAGGGTTGAAGGGAGGGCAGGGGAATGAGGAAAAAATAAGAACCAAGATGGATTATGTAAAGGTTCAAATTTCCAATGATGAATGTCATTATATTTATACCTTACATGTACCAATATAATTAATAAAAAAATAAATTAAAAACCTTCCACTTCCAAAAAACAAAAAAGTATCCACATGCTGAAAACGAAGTTCTTTAAACTTACCTCATAGTAACTCCGAACTGCATTGCAAAATGCTTCATCAGCTACAATTTGGGTTTCCCCATTGAGGAAGGCCTGGAACCGTTCTTTCAGTAACTGCAACTGTTGCTTGTTAAGCTGCAAGGAAAACATGAAATAAGCTGATAAATGAATGATGCCTGAAATACAGAGATTACTAAAAGTTATATTTTATATATATTAGATGTTATATTTGATATGTATTAGATAAAAGTTATATGTATATGTCAACGTATATATTATATATATATTATATATATATATGATTTGACATCTACAGTTAGCTTTATGGTAAAGAAAGCTAAATTATCCTACTACATATACTTATGGCTTAACTTAAAAATATTTTAAGTTATCTCCCCAGGAACCTCAGAATCCTGCTATGGAGATGGAGTCCAAATTTCTACCCGAGAGAGAATTCCTGTGATAAGCATCACACTCTCTTTGCAGAGACAGGAAAATCTAAACTTTGGGTGAGAAGTTAACTACTGTACAAAATTCTCAGATATCTTGCGACAAAGAAAGCTGAGAGGGTAAGAACTGTTGCAAATGAGTAAATAACACCTTGGACAAAAATAAGAAAGAAGGCCATAAAGGTCAGAAAGTACCCGGAAAAAGAATCTTCAGGAAAAAACAACTATTGGTTACCAAAAGTTTGGAATCCACAAATGAAAATACATCTATGTTTGAGAAGAAATGAAGAGTAATGTTTGGCGGTGAAATAAAGAGAAATGTAAGGAGATAAATCCAAAGTTAAAACAGAGAGGCAAGAGGTGAGCCATGAGTACATGCAGCAGATTGGGACAGGACTTGTGAACCAGAGAGCAGAATGCAAAATTATACCCAGATTTCCTTTCCCTAGGTTTAGCTCCCATAATTATTACTGATGGTAGATTAGAAATAGGCTATGACTTATTAACCAAGTTTTCTAGTCATCAACTACAGGCAGGGTCAGCTACTTAGTTTGTAGAATACAATGTAAAAAGAAAGCAAGGAATCTCTTATTAATTACGAATTTCAAGACAGCAGGGACGGGCCATTAAACAAATACGGGGCCCTTCTAAGTACTGGTCGCTGCAGCTGCACAGGCTCATGTCCCTCAAGTTCATCTTGACTATGGGGACAAATACAGTCACTAGAAGCATATCAGATCATGTAGAAGCATTATATTGATGGTTAGAGGGAATGATTTAATTTTTGAAATAACATCTTAAAATAGATAATGAACAACAAAGGTGGGATCCTTCTATTTTATTTGATCATGATCAGATTTCATTAAAGAACT
Organism: Heterocephalus glaber; assembly: GCF_053883595.1. Classification (NCBI taxonomy): domain Eukaryota; kingdom Metazoa; phylum Chordata; class Mammalia; order Rodentia; family Bathyergidae; genus Heterocephalus; species Heterocephalus glaber. The sequence goes on along the minus strand of NW_028258147.1, from coordinate 13,003,357 downwards.
CAGTCCAGGTCTGGAATCTACAGAGAGATATGAAACATTGGAACATGCTGAGGATAAAATGATTAAAGGATTAGAGAAACTAAACAAAACTGGTATGGTTTGGCTTCAATAAGAAGGCTGATGTGAAATGTTTAAATATCTTCAAAGGCTTATAAAATGCCATTTAACTATAAGGAGACAAGCTCTTTCTGAAAATGAGTTTTATTTAGGATTTTTTATTTTTTGCAGTATTGAGAACAGAGTCTAACAAATAAGGTATTTGTAATGGACTGTTAAAGAAATGTCCTATTGCAGCCAGGTGTTAAAAAAGGCAATCTTTGGCTCGAGTAAAGAAGAGAGAAGACTATTCATTCCACTTCTTTCCTAAGGTTCTCCCCATTTCAGGGGAAGCTAAACCAAGCTGAAATGCAGGGACATCCCAAGTATACTACAATTTCCATCTCTATAATGCAAAGAAAATGAAAGCAGGGACCTTTGTAGGGATGGTACTAGCAAGGCAAATGAAACCCATGACTTTAGCTCTCTAAAGATAGTTCACAAAAGGGACAGATGGAACTGAGGCAACAATTGCTGACAGTGAGGCAGCTGAGAGCACTTTGGTTCTCAACCCAGGTGAATCCATGTGAAGGGCATTACACTTTATAAACTAAGCATCCAGGTAAAATAATGGAAATAGAAATGTATGTGAAAATTACAATGAACCCGAGGAGATCTTGATGATCATTTATTTCAAACCAGAACCTGTGTATTTTTTCATTGTCTTTTCTTCATCGAAGGCATTTTTTAAATTCCTCTAAAACATTATCTTTGTAATTTCTAGTATACCAGTTTTTTCAACTTTTATAACGATTACTTTTTGGTAATTATGGTGTGGAAATTTTACGGATATGGATCAAAGAAAGGGAATTAGAGTAATCTCAGAAACTCTCACACAGTTGCTTTAGTTCACAAACCATAACAGAGGCATCTAGGTAAGTATCATGCTTCATCTTTTACAAATAAAAGATACTGTAATTACATTTAAGACATGAAATGGCATTAAATATTACTATTATACACAGTCAATAAATGGATGCTTTATTAGTGTAGAGAAGTAATCTATATTTCTGCATATACCAGATTGAAAGAGAAAACAGATAATGAACTTAAAATACAACACTAAGGATAGTTGACAGAAATCAGTTTCCTAAAAGCTATTTGCATTATGAAAACAAACTATATACCAACAGATACGTCAATGGAGCAGACCCAAGAAATAGACTCAGATAATCAGAAATGTAGTACAAAATACTGCATAACATCTCAAAACAGTAGTGAATGATCATCATACTAAAAGAATAGTATTAGAATCACCAAATAGCTGTCCACACACAAAAAAATTAAATTACACCGTAACTCACAATGTCATGGATTAAAGGGTTTAATACTTTTAAGGTATAAAGACGGAACCATAAGGGAAAGAAAACATGAGAAAATTTCTTAACATTAAAATCTAAAAGTCCATCACAAGAAAGCTGCAAATCAGTATTTCTCATGAATATAGATACAAAACTCAAGAAAATATTAAAAAATGAAACCTAACAATGTATATAATGAATCAAACACCAAAACAAAGTAAGATTTATCTCAGGTGTGCAAGGCTGGTTCAAAACTAAAAATTCAATTAATGTAATCCATCACATCATTTAGTTAAAAATAAAAATTACAGTCATATCAGTAGATATAGAAAAAGCATTTGACAAAGTCTAACATTCATTTATGATAAAACTTCCAGTAAGCTAGGAATAGATATCTTCAACTTGGTAATGAACATGTACAAAACCCTATAGTTAACATCATATCAAATGAATTGAAATAAGCAGCTTCCCTACTTTACAGAATTGTTGGTGTTAACTTTCACAGCTAAACTCAGTCTTATCATATAATACAGAAATTACACTTAGTGATATTTATCCAATAGAACTGAAAAATTATTTCCAAACATGAATATGGATGTTTATGGATGTCTGCAGCAGCTTTATGATGTCCTTCAGTAAGAGAATCTATAAACAAAGCATGGTACATTCAGACAATAAAATATTTAGCACCGAGAAAAAAAATAAGGTACCATGCCCTGCAAAGGCATGGGTGGGGGAGATTAAAAGCATATTATGGAGTATAAGTAGCCAATTTGGAAAGATTACATACTGTATACTACATATTGTATGACATTCTGGAAAAATCAAAGCTTTAGAGGCTGTAAAAGGCTCACCTGTGGAAAGGGAAGGAGGGAAGAATTGGCAGAGTACAAAGAATTCTTAGGGAAGTGAAACTATTCAAGTGACACTATGATTATAGATACATGCCATTATAAATTTTTGTAAATCTAACAAATGTACAGCAGGAAGAGTGAAACCTCATGTAAACAATGGACTCTGGGTGATAATGATATGTTAATATAGGGATATCCATTTAAACAAACATGTCACTCTGGTGGGGTAATGGACAATGTTGTAGGCTATGCATGTGTAAGAGTAAACAGTTATATGGGAAATCTCTACCCTCTACCAAGGTCAATATTCTTATAAACCCCAAACTACTTTTACAAAATAAACTCTATTAAAATAAACTCTATTATATTAAAAATAAACTTTGTATGGCAAAAAAATAGCATAAGCAAAATAAAAAAGACTAATTAGAAAAAATACTTGTAGTTCATATCCCAAAGAACTAATCTTCAACCACATAGAGAGCTTCTAGAAATTGCTAAGAACCTGACCAATAAACGAATAGGAAAATGAGAAGAGGTATGTTCAGGAAAACGATATTTTTCTTTCCTTTTTAAGATGTTTATAACAATAGTTATTTTACTATAGTTATTCATACATTAATTTTACAAAATAATGTGTGTCATTATGGCTTTTCCATACATGCATATAAAGTGCTTCGATCATATTCACCCACCCAGTGTCCCACTGGACCCCTTTCCCTTCCCTAATAGTTTCCTTTCTACTATCATGTCATCTTGTTTTCCCCTCTAGATTTCACATATGAGGGAAAATATGCCATACTGGTCTTTCTAAGTTTGTCTTATCCCACTTAACATGATGATCTCCAGTTCCATCCATTTACCTACAAACAACGTGATTTTGTTCTTACATGTGGCTGAAAAAGACTCCACTGTGTATATATACTATATGTTCCTTGTTCATTCATCCACTTATGGCCATCTAGGCTGATTCCATAACTTGGCTATTGTGACTAATGCCACAATAAACATGTAACATAGGTACCCAAGTATGCAGGCATAGCTACTACAGACTGACTGATTCCTTGGGTTATAAACCTAGAAGCTATATGGCTGGATGATATGTAGTTTTATTTTTTTGTTTTTTTGAAGAATCTCTGTACTGTTTTCTATAGTGGTTTATAATATATATTACCACCAACAGTATACGGTATCATAGTTCCTTTTTCCTCACATCCTTGCCAACATTATTTTTTGCTTTCTTGATAATAGCCATTCTAACTGGGGTGAGATGGAATCTCGTGTAGTTCTGATTTTTTTTTTAAGAGCAGTGACTCTTAAGCCAAGAAAACATGCCTAACTTCATTCTAACAAAATGCAAACTAAAACTACCTCAGAGGCCATTTTTAATAATTAGAAGCACATAAAACTAGTACAAGAAAAATAATGGGTAACTGGGAAGTAAATGCATATATGTGTGTTAACAGCAATTCCACTTGGGTACCGATCCTACAGACATACCTGTACACATGCAAAATAACATGTATAAAGTTATCTACTTCATCACAGACTTTCGTAGCAAAAAATGGAACTTAAATACTTATAAATAGAAGACTAATTAAATATCCAAACAATACTATGTTATTAGTTTCATTAGAAGAATATAAAAGTTCTCTATGCACTGATATAAAAATACTATCAAAATACCTTGGAGAAGAAAGTGATTTAGAGAACACCATGTAAAAGAAGGTATCACACATATATAAAATGGGTAAAATGGAAACATGTATATGAGTTTGCATCCATATGCAGACAGAAACTATGGAAGAAGGATGGCTTTGGGAAAAGGATGGATATAAGAGTAAACGGTTTTTCAATCTATATCACTTTATTCACTGTGAGTTTAAATCAGAGTAACTAATCAAATTTTAATTTAGATTTAAAGTAACCTACAATAACAACTTGTTAATCTATATTATAGCTTATTAAAATAAGCTATAAACAGCACATTTTTAAACTTAAAACAATTTTTATCCATCACAAATAGTTCAAATCTATCCCGAATAGGAACTGAACAACAGATCAATTGACTTTTCAATTCTTCTTTCAGGTAGAATTGAACTTGACTGTATTCCCCTTTTGTAAAATTTCAACCATGAGGATTTCAAAGAAATTTAGATGAAGAGCCATAAAAGAACCATGGTAATCATCCTGTTCAACATTCTAATCAGTGCATTAATCTTTACAAAATGTATAGCAAGTTATCTGAGTCTATTTCTCCTTTTAAGCCTAGTAAAACATACAGACACACACACACACATGCACACACACACACCCTTATTACCTCAATGAAACCTATTCTAACTTGGGACATTATAAAAATTGAAATGTGCTTCCCTACAGCATCATAGTATTATTTATCCCTAGTTCTGTACTAAGACAAAACAGACTAAATGTTAGTTTCTTTCTTTAACATATCATCCAACATAGCAGTTCAAGGATTTCAACACAAGTACTGGCTTACTTATGAGTCTTCTTTTTTCTAGGATAAATTTTCTAGTTCCCCTCTCTGGCCTGGGCACTCTCTATAAAATAAGCATGTTAAATAAAACTACTTGAAAGTACGTTGGTATCAATAGGATTAAGCAAATAAAACTCAAACAGCAATGTACCCTAAAATGTAAAAGTGGAGTGATCATAATTTTCCTCATCTTCTGTGGCCAACACAAACAAGTGGGAGAATCACTTCCCACATTTTAAACACTCTATATCTATTAATTCAACCTAAAAACCAATTAACTCTTCTTGGCAGTCACATCAACTGAATCACATCTGTTTATAACCAACAAAAACTTCTACAACGTTCTTCCATGTTCTTCATTAAGCCATGTTTTATCTTCCTAAATTTATTCGGCCCACTGTTCTAGTTGCTTAAGAGTTTTTAATTCTAAGTCCTTTAACTCATATCCACATAGCCCTTTTCACTTTGTAATATTCACTAATGTAGTAATGTATTACCCAGAGTCTTCATCCAAGTCAATATGAAAATATTTATCAGTTCATGATTAAGGAAATAATCCTGATTCCTGCCATGACATATACTTTTTAGTTTGATATACTTTATCAATTAACATTCTTTGGGGCAATTAATTTTATTATTTTTCAGCTAATTTTGCCAACAAATTTATCTTCAGACTACTATACTTACCAATGAATACATAAAGTATTTTTCTAATATAAATAAAAACTGGTAAGTAGAAACTAATGGTAATTGAAAAATAATTTTATATAAAATTAAACATTAGAAATTTAATTAGAATACACATATTCTTGCAATTACAGCAAACAAAGAGATCAGTCTTTTTTTTTTGGTACCGAAGATCAAATTCAGGACCTTGTGCTTGAGAGGCAGGCGGCAGAAGCACTAAGCTAAATCCCCAGCCCAAGAGATCAGTCTTATAATAAGAATGCTTCAAATACTAACAGTAAAAACTAAATTTTATGAATATAGGATGGCATTGATAACTTATCCATAACAATAAATGCCACTGGAAAAACACTTGAATTCCAGAGTTCAGAGGTGTTTGTAGGTTTTTTTCACATTCAAATTAGATTCTAGTCTTTTCATTCTAAATAATATATCAACTGAAAATGAATGCCGGGATTTTTATGACAGCAGGAAGGAAACCAGCCAATATGCTACTCAGGAACCCAGCAACTCCCATTGTACAGAGCCTGCGCTGACCTGCAGTCTCCTTCATGAGGCTTAACACTCATGGTAGGGGCTGCACGGTTGTCCCAGTCAGACTCCACAGCAAAGCAGTAGGTGACTAGTGGGTGAGTATCTCCAGGACTGGAAAACAGGTGTACATTTTCCTTACATTCCTCAGAGAAAAGCAGAAAGATTTTTCAATGAGGTAAGACGCATTCCTCTAGGCATAAATGCTTTTTCAAATGCTCAAAGGCATAACTTTAATGAATGCTAATTACATATAGTAAAAGATATTACCAGGGAAAGACTAAAGGGTAGATGTTATTTTCTTTTTCTCCTCCTATCAACACTCCGTCAAGTCAGAAACATCCACCTCAATTACTCGGGCAAAATCAGCAGCACCTTACATGTTTCTGAAACAACAGAGCTCCCCAGACTGTATAACAGAACCCTTACTGAGAGGCTCCAGCCATCTCTCCTACATTATATATCCTGTGGGAAGCTACAGGGCAAACATCCTTTCCTGACCTCTTCCATAAGTACAGACACAGGGTGAGGATCTTTAACCTGAAAATCTCAAGCTCAAAATCTTTCAGATTTTGGAGAACTGGGAGCTTCAAATATTCAGATTGGAGGTGCTCAACCTATAAAGTCTATGTCAATATTTTTTTTAAACCCTGAAATCTGAAACATTTCTGGTCTCAAACATTTTAGATAGCATACTCATCCTGTATTTGGGACAGTAAATATACTCATTTAAGCTATAAATACCATGATTTATTTGACCAAAAAATCTAGTGGCTAGGTTAAGGCTGATAAAATAAGAGCAAACATTCATAACTTCCAGGAAACATAGGAGGGCGCTGAAATGAACATTTTCTGGCTCTCACTTTCCTCTCCTGATGGCTGGAATTTGATGCATTGGCTGGAGCTGTCACCTTGATCATGAAGACACTGCAGCAGCGAGATGCAAAGAGCTTGAGACTATGAACTTTGGAGGAGCACTAACAACAATGCCAATCTAGACCACCTATCTCTCCCGTAAGGTGAGAAATAACCTCTACATGTACACACTTTTATTTGGGCTTTATTATTCATATTTAATAAATAGTAATATAGTACTAAATCTTAATCACAAAAAAGCCCAATGAGGTACCCAACCAGAGGGAAAATGCCATAGTACTCTGCCAGCATAGTATCTGCTGGTAAAGTTTATTTTAATTTATTCCAAAAAAAATTCCTTCCATATGTTTTTTCACATGGAAATTCCTTACTCAATGAACCTATCTGAATGAGGGGATAAACACCTGCATCTAAGCGCTGGAGGTAGACTGAAAATAACATTATTTTGGCAGACTGAATCCTATTACCCCACAATATTGTAAGGAAGATTTTAAAAGCCTCAAATGTGCAATACTGTTTTAACATATTTTATAATAAAACATATAATTAAGTGATGAGTATATTTGTCATCTTCCTATCTCTGAGACAAAATACCCGATACACACAATTTAAAAGAGAAAAGGTTTATTTTTTCCCACTGTTTCAGAGGTTTCAGCCCATGGTTAGCTGGCTCCACCACAGAAATGGCATGGCAGAGTAAAGTTGCTTATTTCATGTCAGCCAGCTAGCAGAGAGAGGAGAACAGACCCAGAGAGGAATGGGCCAGGGACAAAGTCACACCCTCAAGACATGCCTCATTTAATTAGGCCCTATCTCCCGAATAAGCCCCTTAAGCCAGGAACACATCAATAGATTAATCCATTCATGAAGTTAGTGCCCTTGTGAACAAATTCCTCTTTATGTACCACCTCTGAATATTGTTTCCTTGGGTATCAAGCCCTCAATACATGAGTCTTGTGGGATACTTCATATTTAAACTGGTAACACTACAGAACAGCAAAATCCCACTGCATTATGGACAAATGGGTCCCAGCTGTTAAGTGAATGACTTTTATCCACATTTTCACTGGCCTCCCAGTTGAATTTGAACCTCAACAACCTATATATAATGTTACAGAACTGTTTTTGTGACGGGCTGATGAATTCTACAGCCACAAATGACAAATACGTGACTTCTGGGAGTTTCCTTGTCATATTGTAGCACATTCCACACATCTCATTTGCCTTCCTTTTTGTTTTTATTGAACCATAACTGACAAAAGTTGTGCATATATCAGAAAATAGTGTGATGTTTTAACAAAGGTGTATATACTGTGACATGATCATCAAAATTAACCTAATTAACATATCCATCACTTCAGGTACTGGGGTGTGTATATGTGGTGAGAACACAAGATCTACTATTCCTATCTGATGTGAGTCATAATTAAAATATGCATGTACTATTTAAGCCCCTCCACTAGAATGAAAGCTGCTTTAGTATAAGAACTTAGTTTTAGCTTGCTGTTTTAACCCTGCACTGAAATAATGCTTAGCACTTGGAATATTCTGGATTTTTAAAAAAGAATTCATAAATGAACTAAGGAACATTTGTTAGCTGTTACAAAACCATTTCTACTAGGATGGATATACTTTCTAATACCCTCTATTTTTGACCACCTCACAAAAACAGTGTATTATGCAATTACAAAATGAGATTATCTGATCCACAACGGATCAGAAAACAGCCTATCAAAGATAGCCAATTTCATTAATTAGTAAAGTGGCAGTGGAGTAATAAAGGGTCTCTGTGAGTATTCTACTTCTGTTACTATCCAGGACCCCCACCCTTACAGGTTGTACATCTTGTTTTTTGTTTTGGGGGGGGGGTTGTTGGGTTTTTTTGCTATGTGATCACAGTTTTCTTTTATTAGTACATATTTGCAGTACATAACAATTATATTCATCATGGGGAGTTGGTTCATGTATATAACACACCTTAATTCTTTTTTTATGCCCTCCTCCTCAAGCAGATCCTTTAATCTCAGTGTCTCAAATTCTTTATATATACAATGATTATAATCATACACAGCCAATGGAGGTCACTGTATTAAACATGATGCTAGAATAAAAGTGCTTTTATACATATTACATGTTTTATAATTCCTTTTAGAAATACATGGTTATTTTACTTACACAATTGCAAAAGAGATAGACAAAAACAAATCTTAAGATGGCTGTCAAAGAACAAAAATCAAGAGATGGATCCAGAACTGTGCTCTCTAACATAGTAGTCAGTAGCTACAATGGTTATTTAGCATTCAAATGTGGCTAGTCCAAGACAAATGTTCAAGTTTAAAATATAATCTGTGTTTCAAATTCTCACTACAACAAAAACAAAACATACTGCTAAATATTTTATATCATTATGTTTTGGATATGTGGAATAATCCATTAAGATAATTTTCATCAGTTTCTTTTTATGTGTTTAAATAGGGCTACTGGAAAATTTTAGATTACACAGATACTTGCATAAGATTTCAGTTGTAAAGCACGGGTATAGGCATGTTTGTGGTATTCATATGTGCCTGGACGTCACAGAAGAACAGGGCTATACCTCACCATGGAAAGCAGTAAGGCCTCATTCACGGTTGCAGGTTCCACTGCACTTAAATATGGAACAAAGTTCTGTGGTATATTGGGAGAGACGGTAAACAAGAGCCATGTGCAATCCTTGCACAGTCAGCCCTCCCTATCGGTGGGTTCCCCACCCACAGTCAACCAAGTGCAAACAGAAAATACTCAGAAAAATAAATTGTGTCTGTAGTGAATATGGACAGACTTTTCTTTGTGATTATTCTAAGCAATACAATATAACAACTATTAAGCATTTACATTGTATTAAGTATTATAAGTAATCTAGACATAAATTAAAGTAGGCCAAAGGATATGTGTAGCTTATATGCAAATATTAAGCTATTATATTTTAGGAGCTTGAGCATCTGTGGATTTGGTACACACAAGAGGTCCTGGAGTCAATCCCACAGGGTCACAGAGGGACAACTGTATTTGCCTAGTGATTTTCATTGTGAGAAAGTGAAGTGGGTGTTATTATCCACCAAACCTTCCCAATGTTATGGACTGGAAGACAGACTGCGAGGTTAAGGTATTAAACCAGAGAGATCATGTAACTAAGAGCCTAACCTAGGTTTCCGCAATCCAAGTCCACAGTTAGGGCTCTATCACCACATCCCTCCTATTCTATTGGTAGAAATCATTTACTCTATGCCTACATTAAGCTGGATCTTTAAAAAGAAGATCAAGTTAAGTGCCATGGAGTTATTCAACAGAATTTTCTTGTATCGCTGAATGCTGTGAGAAGTACCTAAGAGACAAAACTTGGAAGGGCTATTAGTCATTATCTTCCAAATATCTGCTTTAGGACCTTCTTGTTCATTGACAGCACAGGCTTCACTCACAACTCAGAATAAAAGGAACCATGAAAATAGCATTTTGTTAACCCCATCAATAATATAAGCACATCAAAAGCAAATTCAAACCAGTTATCATGAATAGCAGCCTGAGCAGTCTCTGCTACAACTCACAAATCAGAGACGACTTTGGAGGAATAATTAAAAGAGAATAGAAACCTCCTGAGCTATTCTGAGAAGTTCACATTACAATTAAGACACATACATTACCTGCCCAGCCACTCATCTAGGACAGAGAAAAATCAAGAGGCACTGCAAACAAACCTTGAAGGTTAACTATGGAATAAAGCAGGGAACGGGAGACCAACACATCCTGTCCCACCTTATGATCTTGCAAAATATCAAAGGTCTATCATGATTTGTCACCAGACAAAGATTCTAGCTACTGCTTTTCTACAAGTAATTCTAGTGGACTATGTCCACATAGTTAATGAGGGGACTAAAAAAAATATTATTTTCCCTTGACGACCCTTAATCTATGAATAATATAGCAACTATAAGTAATAGTTAGCACATGTAGCTCATTTACTACCTTATTAAGCACCTCTTTATATGGATTATGCCAATGTCATCAGCTTCCTGTGAGATAGAGTCTTTGCTTTCAAATGAAGAACCTAATACCCAAATATGATATTGGTCCTGTTCACAAAATTTGGGAGCAGAGCCAGATTGATATATCCAACATGTTTTTATCTGCTAGACTTGGGGTCTTGTCCTAACCTCATGAAGTCATACTGTGTACATGGAGATAAGTATACTGGACCACCAGAGCCTAGCAAAGCTCAACAAATGATTAAGTCAGGATTGAGAGGTGAGTAAATGCCCTCTTTTACCCATTTACCTTCAAAATACACTTCTATCATGCTGGTTCATACCACTGGGCTTTTGCACAAACTGTTGTCTCTACCTAGAATTCCCTTCCACCCTTCAGAACCTAACTTAGATGAAAACTCCAAGAACTCTCTCTCCTGATGCTTTCCAGATTAAGTAATCTTATCTTCTGTGCCACTGTGCCCCTCAGACATACATCTACCATTTGTTTATGTGGCTTTCTCCTGACTCAAGTGCAAATTTCTAAACAGTGACCTGTCATCTTTACACTGCCACATTAAATACAGTGTTTGTGGTTGGAAATTCCTCTATAGTAGAAAAAAATTCACCAATTCACTATTATTTTCCTGAGCAGTAACTTGTCATAACCATGGAGCAAAGATTCTTGCAGTATATGAGTAAGGAGGAGGGAGCAGACACAATCTTAGAAGAGGATTCCAAGATAGCTTGCTTGTTGTCCAAATAATACATTCATGGCCAGACATAGTGAGGTCTGAAGAAATAGCAAAGGATTTCTTTGTTGAGCTACAGCATGAGTAATTCTCTTTTGCAGATGATGTTGTTCTCGGGCAGGAAGAACTCTGTGCCTCAGTACCATCTGCTATTTCATGGCAAAGTTTCCTATGCTGAAGCTGTATTTGAAAGAAACAGTGATGTTTTGTTCATCACAAAGTATTCGGAAAGACTGGCAGCTGATAACTGTGTGCCTATCTAAAAGCTCAAACATGCTGACCCAGTGTATGATGGATGAGAAATGACTATCTGCAAAGGGAAGGGAGAAGAGGAAGTCAAAAGGCTTAAAGAAGACTAAAGAACAGCTACTGAGCCAATAACTAACACTACCGCTCTGTCCTGGCCTGTCCTATAAGAAGGAAAGACATGGAAAACTGCAAACCAAGACTACCATTTTCAAACACCTAACTAAATATTTCTCTAACAAATAATGAAATTCTGGTTGGTACACAAAACAGAAAATTCAACTGCAACAACTTTGAAAATAATTTACTTTTAAAAATTAAATTATGTTAACTAATGAATTCATATCTACAAATTTAAGAACATAAATTGCAAGTATCACATTATTTCATTAAAATGGACATCATTTTATATATATTTCTTCCTTTAACTTTACAAAATTTAGCTGGCAAACATGCTTTGTTACTCCTAAGACTTCACTGCAAACTCAAAGATTAATGAAGATTAGAAAGATAAAAATCATCTTCAAGACTAAAAATTAAAAGAACACCTGACTTGGGAAACATAAATATTTGCATTTTATTTTCTTACTTTAAAAGCAATTCTGAATTTATATATAGAATAATGTTTATAAGTAAAGGTAAATTTTTATCAATTTGTTCATCAATTATGGTAAAAGAAAAAGAAGGATATGTAACAATTTTCTCAGTAAGAGGGACAAGCAAATAGTTTATTTTGTCAGCTACAGAGTGAGCATCAACTAATTTACAAGGACACAAAAAACAAACCACAAGGTATTTTTTTAAAGCATACTTCTATGGTTAGTTTAATAGAATGGCTCTTCTATGCTATACAACTGAGTCTAAGCAATACGTTATGCCCTCCTTTCACATCTGCTAGGGTTGTCAAAATAAACATAGGATTCCCAGAAGAATTTAAAGTCAGGTAAGCAATAATTTTTAGTTTATATATATTTTATCATTACATGAAATAAATTTTGAGCAGAAGTATGCAAATTTGGGATATATATTAAAAACCCTCATTATTTATCTAAAATGCTATTATAACTGGGTGCCCTATATTTGTATTTGCTTTGTGCTTTCTGACCCTTACTCTATGTATCTGACAACTTCGTTTTTTTCTTTGAACTGTCTTGATTTTTCTCTGCCCAGTTTCCTTTTTCTCTTAGGACTTAAAGTCTCATTGTTCCAGTCACCTCTAATTCCTTATCTTCAGTGCTGTGTGAAAAGGAAGCTGAAAGGAAATTTCCACAGCCAAACTCAACATTCTGTGTAATACTAAAACCAGACAAATAATGAGATGCCACAAAAAGGAACATATGATTACTTTTTTTCAGTTTGAAACCATATTTTATTTTTAATGTAGCTAGAAATATCCAATAACTATATTTTTAAGCAGAAAACTCCTCTTCGTTTTCCTCCTTACAGCATCATTAGCACAAAAAACATTGTTTTAGATATGATACTGAATCTTTATGAGGATGTGAGTGCAATGCTGATAGAAGTCAGCCCAGAAAACTGCTCAACATCAGAGAAAGAGCAAAAACCATAAAGAATGAGAGATTAAAGAAAGAATATAAAGGGTTAAGAAGGCTCAAGAAGAGCATGAGGGAGCCCAGAGGGAGGAAGAAGGTAGATGACAGTCAGGAGCTCAGTATGGCTCTTTTCCAGGTGGCTTTCCCAGGGGAATGCCTGGTAATTTTCTGGGAGGGTTGCCTCGAATGTTAGGAGGCATGGCATGAATCCCTGGGCTCCATGAGATTCTTAGTCATGCAGAGGTTCTTGCAGCCTTACAAGATCCAGAAGTTATGGTGGCCTTTCAGGATGTGGCCCAGAATCTTGCAAATATGTCAAAATATCAGAGTAATCCAAAGGTTATGAATCTCATCAGTAAATTGTCAGCCAAATTTGGAGTTCAAGCATAAAGCTCACTTCACAAAGTCCTTCCTCAAAGAAAAGCAACCTAGATCACTTAACCTAAACCCAAACCCAGCTAATTACAATTGTCCAAAAAGCTTTTTTAAAACAGAGTTGGGTGTGGGGAGTAGTGATCAGCAGCAAAGTACAACCTCTTTGAGACCCAGAATCCAGACACCTGGAAAATAACAACTAGGCAAAGAAGTACATTGCTGGGAATCAGGAAGAAACTGACAGGAAAATTAGAAGCTACAGAGACCAAACAGACCACAAAACAGAGAAAGGAACGAAGTGTTCTGGAGGTTCATCCTGACTCTGGCGAAGGAGAAGCTCCCTCTTCAGAGGGACAGTAACCACCCAGGGCCAGTGTCTCCAGGGAGAAACAACAGACCAGCCTAGTGGCATGGGCCCCAGGTGGAGCCCATACCTGTTGTGAACTGCAAAAGCAGCACAGGGTTTTGCCTCACAGTAATACCTTCAAAAGAAGAAGTCTAGTAAGGTGCCTGCCACACTGCCAGAAAGTGCTTAATCGATCACTATTTCAGAAGGTGTTGATTATTACAGACTGGGACTCAGAACAACTGAAAAACAACTGCACTTCAGGGTTCCCAGTATAACCCTCCCACAGTGACTGGGTGAGAAATAGCCAAGGGAGATGGTCCTGAATTGACAGCAGGCCACACAAAGAATCCCTACAAAGTTGAAGTTCAGGCTCGGAAGGCTACAAGCCTAACTCTCCCTCGCAAGAAGCCAGACCAGGCTTGTATTTCAAGTAGAAATGACTGGGTCTAAGAGTGTTGTCCTCAAGTACCTGAACCCTTACCCTGTTGAATTCCAGTGTGAGCAAGGTCACATGGTGGACTGCACACTGCACAGTTGCTAGCTACAACCTGGGGTAATGAGAGGGACCTCTGGAAGGGAGGCACCTCTCCAACCTATACAACAACATAAAGCTAGGTGGAGAAAACAGTGACTTGCTAGATGCCAAAACTGCAGAACTTGGAAAGAAATCATTCATTCAAAAATATAGATCATTATTTTCCTTTTTTGTGTTTTTGGACTTATTTTCTTTTTCTCTCTTTTTTTCCAGCCTTTTTCCTTCACTGGTTTGTTGGAGTTTAGGAATTTTCCCTTTTCTTTTTTCCTTTTAATTTGTTCCTATTAACTTTTTTTTTCACTCTGCATAGTATTTTCTTCTTTTTTTCTATAATCTTCCTTTTTCTGCTTGTTCTTTTCTGTTACCTTTATCTATTTACATAAATATCTCTTTTCTCCATAATAAGATCCCTTTTCTCACTTTTCTTGCTTCCTCATTTCTCGTTAAATTTTTCAAATTTTTCTTCATACATTCTCCTGTTCCTAACCCCCTATAACTTTACTAGTATAACCATTAAGATTTATTAATCTTTATATAGTTAAATATGTTATTACTATTGAATTCTTTTTTGTTGTTACTGGAAGCATAGCTGTCACATTTAGTAGATATTGATTGTATGTCACTATTTGATATGCTTTTGCATTTACACTGCAATTATAGATATCTTTTTGATGTTTAAGGGTGGTACATTATAGGTTTTCATGGTATGTCAATATCCAATTTGTCTTGGATGATATTACTGGTTATTTAATTGCTATTGCCAGGGTTGCATTGTTGCTACTATTACTAGCAGGCCAATATTCAGATTAACTTTGTGTCCTTAACAATGCTATAGTCCATTCCCAGGGAAGTGGTTGCTGGGCCAATTATACTACAGTCCCTGCCCCTGCCAAGTTAACAGAGGTGGTCATGCCCTGGAATAGAGGTAAACTTTGTCTAGAGGTATTAATGAAAAGCAGACACTAATTAAAGAGATCTCCATCCAACAACACAGTCTTTCCACTCTAACTGTCCATAGACCCAGCACAAAACAAAAACAACAGAAACATGAGAAGACAAGGTAACAAAATGGCTTCCCAAAACTCCCAATTCCACCAAGGCTGATTCTAGAGGTATTATGCAGGAGGAAAGCAAAAGACACACAGCTGAATTATTTTGAAGAATAACACAAGCGATTAAAAAACAGATCAATAAAGCACTCAGTAGGCTCACAGCAGATATATAATTAAACAGATCATAGATGTAATAAAACAATCAAGGAGCTTACAGAAGATGCTAATAAAAAGCTAGCAGACTAAATAAAAACAATATAAAACACATATAACCAGTTTAGCAAAGAATTAGAATCCAAAAAATGTTCCAAATACAAAGCCATGAGATTAAAAATTATACTAAAAATAGGGGCAAGAGAAATTTATTAGTGTTAGGAGAGTGTGTCAGAATTAGAACACAGGGCTGCTGTAAGACACTAATTATTCATAAATACCTTAAAAACAATAAAAGAACATGAAAAATGAATCCAATAGCTGCTAGATGACACAAAGGAGATTAAAAATGAACTCAAGTGAAAAATCAAGACAGAACAAAGGGTATAAAAAATTTCTTTACAGAAATAGCAAGACACTTTCCAAATATAGGAAAAGAATTAAACATACACATAAGTGAGGCATATAGAACCCCGAATAGCCACAATCACAAAAGAACTTCTCTACAACACAAGACAGTCAAAATTCCTGAAGTCAAACACAAGAACAGAATCTTAAAAGTAATTAGAGAAAAGCAATGAATCATCTGTGAAGGTAAACCCATTAGAAATACAGGAGGCTTCTCAGCACCTGTCTTAAAGGCCAAGAGAGCTTCGAGGGAAGTGTTTTAAGGCCTAAAAGAAAATATCTCATCTCCTAGGCAAAGACAAAGAAGCCAACAATGTCAGTAAGCCAAATAGAATGAATACTAGTCAAGTTGCACAGTTAAGCAGGGGGGGAAAAAAAAGAAATCCGTAACAGAAAGATAATGCAATGACAGAAGTAACTTAATACTTTTCAATAATAATTCTCATTTTCTAAATTCTCCAGTCAAAAGACACAAACTGGCAGGATGAATCAAAAAACAAAACCCAAAAATATGCAGTATACAAGATAAATATTTATTCCAAAAAGACATTCACAGATTAAAAATCAAAGGATAGAAAGCAAAATTCCATGCAAGAGGAACCTGGAACAAAGCAAGAATACTTATCCTAATTGCAGACAAAGTGGATCTAAAGCTAAAATAAATCAGAAGAGGAAAAGACAATAATTACATATTGATTAAGAGAACAATTCAACAGGCAGAAATAACAATTATAAACATACATGTACCAAATACCAACATGCCCAACATCATAAAACTGTCTTGGACACATAGAATGAGATAAACATTAACACAACTGTAATGGGGGACCTCAATACCCCAATGTCACAAATATATCAAGTAGACAAAATATCAACAGAAATATCAGAGTTGAATCAAACCTTCAAACAAATGGTCTTAATAAATATTTACAGAGATTTTTCCTAAAGAACAGAATACACATTCTCAGCATCACATGGAACTCTCTCCAAGGAAACAACTAGCAGAGTGAAGAAACAACTTACAAAATGAGAAAATTTTTTGCTGGCTATTTATTAGACAGAGGACCAATACTGTATCTAGAATATATAAAGAACTCAAAAAATTAGACACCCCCAAAATAAAAGACACAATCAAAAAATGGGGAACTGAAATGAACAAACAATTCTCAGAAGAAGAAATTCAAATGACTAATAAATACATGAAAAAAATGTTCATCTTCTATGGCCATTAGAGAAATGAAAATTAAAGTAATACTGAGACTCCACCTTACTCCAAAAAGAATGGCAATAGACAAGAAATCAAATAATAACAATGCTGGTTAGGCTGTGGGAAAAAGGATCCTCAAAAAGCTGAATCTGTAAATTGCATTTGACTCAGCTATTACCCTGCTACATATCATACTGAAAGAAAGGCATCACATTATAGTGACACATGTACACCCATATTTATAGTAGCACAATTCACAATAACTAAATTTTTGTATCAAGCTGTATGTCAATCAACAGATAAATGGATTGAGAAAATATGGTGTTTATGCCCAATGAAGTACTACTCTTCTATAGAAGGATAAACTTGAGTCTTCTGTAGGAAAATGGATGCACCTTGATACAATAATGTTAAGTAAAATAAATCACAATCACAAACTTTAATATTGCATGGTTTCTCTTATATCAGAAATCCAAGGTATAAATAAAAAACAAAATATAAGATAGTTAATAGGAAATAAGGAGATAGAACTTTCTCAAATGGAAAGGTACCAAGACACTCAGGGAAGGGTATTTTTTAAAAAGAATTAAGATGTGTCATGTACATGCACAAAAGCACCACAAGGAATGTGATCATTATGTACTAAAAACATGCATTAATAAAAAATTTAAAATAAGGTAAAACATAAATAAAAATAGTGTTCAAGTACTGAAAACCTACACCATACCTACTATTTCAAAAATGTGAATATATTATCCTGGAAAGCTATACAGTTTTATAGTTCCTAAGGGACTCTGACAGGTTTCAGATTCACTGGCGTCTTGAGACTTAAGAATTAAATCCAACCTAACTAAATCAAAGTTAAAGAAGAATCAATGAATAGACCCAATCTAGATTGATTTAAACACCATAATACATTGCTGTAGTTCCTCAATTTGTTTTCTAATTAACCTAAAATGGTTACATACACATGATTACAGAAGCACTAAAGACAATTTTTATTGTTTATTTGTTTGTTTTTTGGTACCGGGAATCAAACTCGGATCTTTGTGCTTGTGAGGCAGGCAGCAGAACCACTGAGCTAAATCCCTGGCCCCTAAAGCCAATTTTTAAATCAGGCTTTTATTAATGACAAAAAGAAACATAAGCAGATTGATGTTCTAGTTTGTATAATTTTGAGTCATATTTTAAGAAAAAAAGCACTTTTTAAGTCTTAATGTTTTGTCTTCTTGGAAGACATGTAACCTAAAAATGCTAACATACAAAGCAAATTTCTCATTAGAAATAATTACAAAGGATTATCATTTCTATGGAATGGAGAACTGAATTAAGGAGTCCCCAAGGCTCATGTATCTATTTCATCACACAGAAGACTGAGCATAGTAAGGTGGAAAGCAGCAACTTGATCTTCCTTTAGCCAATGTCCAGAGAACTAGATATCACATCCAACCCAACATGAACTTGCCTGAATCTTGCAGAAGGTGGACAGTACAATTTTGGGGTGACTTTTCCTCAAACCTACAAGAAAATCATTCTGAAACAGAATACTGGCTATGTCATAAGAAACTAATTCAATTAAATATGAGAAGGCTCTCACTACAGGCACAGCACAAACAATTCTCTAAAGACAACAGAAACCACAGATACAGAGAAGGATTGCTGCATAGTGTCACTGATGGTGACCAGGTTTTGCACATACTGCCACCCACACTGGTCTAAATAGATTGTCTATACTCTACCCCACCCATGTGAATGAGACTACTAAATGGTGAAATACTGTGTATCTCAGGGTATGGCACAGGTATTTTGGCCCTAAACCCCAGATTACTGATAGAAGGCATGCCTCTGGCTCTATCCCATCTGCTCCCACTTACTGGCTGGCACAAGGCTAAGTCAGTTTGAAGGAGGACAAGTCCTTATTCACCCTCCATTAGATTTAAAAGTATGATGTGCTCCACTTCATGGGAGAAAACTCAAATTCACAAAACAGATGTCCAAAAAAGCTCAAAAGGAATTCAGGAAGCTAAAAACTGAAAGAGAATCTAGTACTATGTGAATACATAGAACAGAAAAACTTAAATATTTTGTGCTAAATTGGATCTGAATTTTTTCATACTAAGAAGACATTATTCTAGCCTTATTTTCTTAAATTCTCCTGATGAAAATTCTACTAGCAAAGCCCACTTATCCTATGAAGATACCTATATATGTTGTTAAATCATAGAATAACTCAATTATTTTGCAACAAATAATAAATAATATATTCTCATGCTTTCTTGAAGAGCTATTTGAAATCTTTAGTATTATAAATGTCCTGAAATGTACCTGAGTATCACTGAAATTTGGTTTCAAGTTAAGGCGTGAAAAAATTATAACCTCAATAGACAAATTAAATACATTATTACAAATATTATTTAGCACCAAAAATGTTTGTGTATTATAAGAAATTACATGAAGTAGATAAAATATCCAGACTTAGGCAAATTCTACATAATCCAAAAACTTGGGTGAATTTTGTGACTCATCACATTTTCCTAAACATTAGCCAAATTCTGCCTCTCATAATGGCTAGGATTCTACAATGGCAAACTTGTTGGATTATGGTTTTTAGGGATTCTTCCTTGTAAAAATTCCTGCAGTAGGTTAATATATAAACTCATCAGGACCTTAAAATGTATAGCAGTATAATATTAGTTCACTAAGCCACCAACCTGCTTCAAAACATAAGGCACATCAAATAATATTTTTCCCCATTAGTTGACAATTAAGCAGAGCAAATGAACAAGAAAAGAGAAAGGAGAGAAGGGAGCCAGAAGGTTGAGGAAACAAGGGAAGCAATAAGAGGGGAGATGGATGAGAATGCCTCATTACGAAAACTGAAATTTATATCCTCCAAGGGAAAATAAACCAAGAAAGTGAGCCATGGAGGTTCTGGCAGCAGGCTGGGTCACTCAATAGTACTGAGGTTAAAAAAAATACTTATGGCAAATGGTACCTATAAATTCATTTCTTGATAATGCTTTTATGTTACAAGTACAATTTTAATTAAAATCTAGTAGGTTATAATTAAGTCAAAGATAACTTTTCTAAGGAAAAGATGCATTTTATGTTACATGCATATGAAGCATAAAAACTTATCTATACAATATTGTTTAAACTTTAAACCTTACGCATCACTTCTCTATTACATTGTCCTACATTTTTCTAAATGTGTATAAACAAAAAACCTTAAAGCAGTTACTTCCTCAACTATTATTTATAAGAACTATGCTATAACTTAATATTTATTCAAGTACCCAGTAATTCAACAATTCAGCAAGTATTTATTGAAGACCTAGTACACATCAAATACTGACAGATGAGAAAGACAAATAAGAAGTCTAACTTTATATAATAGTTTAGTGATACACTATTTTGAGAAAAATCTATCCTCATTTTGTAACACACTGTAAAATAAACTGAAATATCTGAAAGGAGTGTTCAAATACAGTTATGATAGAAGAAAGCAGAGGTTTTTTTTTTCTTCCTGTGATCTTGGTTTGTAAAATATTACACTTTAGCCAAAAGCCACAGCTGCCAAAAATCAGATGACTTATTTTAAGCGAACTCAGTTATATACACATAGACAGACAAGTGTTTGGACAGACACCCTTGCAGACACTCACATATACCCTCCCTCCCCTCCCCGCCCCTGGGGTGGGTATTGCAATATTTCACAGAACACAGCTTCCCAGCCAATGTGCCTTAAGTCACCAAAAGGACATTATTTAACCCTTTTTAGATAACTATTCAAAATTTCACGCAGTTAAATCATATTTAAACGTCTATGTCTGCCTCCATAATTTTAATTAGGTCACTGTTATTGTGGCAAAAAAAAGAAAAAAAAAGACTAGATGCAGAGCACTCCCCACTCACTGCCGCCCGCCCCCTCAAGAAGCAGCTATGCAATCCTACACAAAATCTCAGCTCCCTGACCTTCAGCTGAATCACCTGGTAAGATTAGTTTAGTCACAATTTGTTTATTACCAAGTTTTTGCACACACATGAAAATTATTTAGTTTCTTTGCTATTAACTTGGTTTTGCTCTTTGTATTTTTTTTTTCCTATTAATACAGGAAGTAGTATTGGTAAGCATTAGTACTATTACTACTATGTTTTGTGTTATTGCTATTATTAAATTCTTAAATTAGTATTCCTAAATTGACTCATTATATGAATTTTATCAATTGTATTTCTTAATCTACCTATGATTTTTTTTTATTTTATTAGTTAACCAAAGTCTGACTCCTGAAGGAAATCTGATGTTAGAAAAATGTTTGTCTCTAAAACAATTAATGCAAATTAATTAAAATTTATTAAAGCTATTTGAAGGCTTCAGAATATACATTTCAGAAGATACATTTTTCAAATGTTTCATCTTATAAGTTTAATACCTACATGATGTGAATTTCTAAATTTAAATTATTGAATTGAATGAAAACTCAAACCCCAGTGTCTAAAAATGTTATATTTTAAAATTTTTAATGGTTTCTTTTAAAGCACATTCTTAAGAATACAGATAACCTTAATATTTTTTAAATCAAGTTTCTGAATTCACAAACTTTTATACCTAAATAGATTTAATTTTTAACATATTTTTAAATACTAAAATGTTTTTTGTTTTTAATCTAGAATGTTTTCAGATAATAGTAACACATAAGTTTTGCCATTAGAGAACACTGAGTATTACACAAATTTAAATTTGCATACTCCAATTTTTTTCTGCAGCCTAAATCTTATTTGCAAATAAAAATCACCAAGCTCAGCAAAGTTTCCAAACAAATCATACTACCCCCTAATCAGTTCGTATTAGAAGTTTAAGGTTTTTTCAATTTATGAACTACTTTAACAGTATCAGAATGAACTCAAGAACTCAAGGTCGTGAAATGAATAGCTACAAATAAAATACCACACATAAACTGCAAAATCACTTTTTTTCAGTTACGTGATATTTATGAACATTATATTGTATTTGAGACCAATGAAGCAAAAGATATTAAAAAGGTATCAGTTTTCAAAATTTACGGTAAAAACAAAGAAATCCAATAACAGATAATACTACCCCAAATGACTATTAAATTAAAATAATTTACATTATATATTAATGAGTCCCCAGATGTTAGATGATATTCTTAAATATAAATTAAAATCCTTGAAAAATAATGCTTTTAAATATTTGTAACATTATCTGTTTTGCACAGAAACAATTACTGGGGATAAAATTCAGAGTGGTAAAAGAAAACTGGGAAGCATCAAGATGACACAGTATAAAGACAGCCTGTGTTTATGTTCTTCCCTGACAGGAATACATAAAGGCTTTGACATCAAGAGCTTATTCTAAAAACACTGTAATTCAAATAACACAAAGCTCTCTTCCAAAGAAGCCTTCCTATGTAGATGTTTGAATTCCACATTAAATTATTAATAGTCACAATAAAATACAAGCTGCTTCTGTCTCATAATTTTTTAGTTTTCATATGAAGAATCATCACGTGTTGTTTCCTACCACTGCACACTAACTGTACAGAAAAGTTTATGTTTAATCAGGAGTTTATGACCTAAAAGAAAAATTTATAGTACTGAAAATACTTTATTTTTGCCTTTCAGATTCATCGGTTAGTTACTAGCTTCAAAAAGTGACTAACAACTAACATGGGAGGTTCAAAATGAACTACTTGAATATTACAGACTGCATGAATATATATTAACACATTCAGACAAGCTTTATCGATTCAAAACAAAACTTCAGCTTGGGTAAAATGAGGTGAAAATAAGACAGGATGTTTAGACATCAGTTATATCCCAGTATTATAGTACACCTAAATGTGCAAATACAATAAAGAAGCATTCTTGATATGAGAATATTCAACTTGCTTTAAATACTTTTGTATTATTGAATGAAATGTGAATACCATATTTGTTAAAAAAGGACAAGATCATAGATGTATAGAAGAATATCTGAGTTATGCTGCTATAAATATGTAAATATTTGTATCACTGTAACATGATGACTTAACTCTTTTAGAAAGATACGCAGAAGGGGAATAGCTGGGTCATAATAGCTAAATCTTGGAAGTGGCCTACATATCTATCAACATGGTATTTATTACACACAATGGAGCACTCCTGTGCCATAAAGGACAAACTTGAGTTCTCTGTAGTAAAACAGATGCACCTTGAGACCATGTTAAGTGAAATAAATCAGACACACAAGATTAAGTATCATGTAGTTTGTCTTATATGAGAAACTCAAAATATAAATAAATTAAAGAGCAAAATAAAAGAATGGTAATAGGAAACAGGGAGAGAGAGCTTTTGCAAAAGGGAAAGTGACCTAGAGATGGAGGTAGGGAAGAGAAAGAGGAAAAGGGGATGAAAAAATTAAGATGTGTCATGTACATGTACTAATTCACCATGATGAAGAATCATTATGAAAAACTTACACTAAAACAAGAATTATAAAAAATAATGAAGAGCTATAATTTATACTTAAAGAAAAAAAGATAATGGATTTAAGGAATAGTTATATCCTTAATATATAGTTGAATTTTTAAATCTTCAAGTATTTTTCCATGTCATAATCATATAGTAATATACAAAAAAAGCCATGGATTATCTCCTCAAACTCCCTCCAGATCCCAATCCCCTCAGTTTGCACCTTGAGTTGCAGGGTAGGAGGCACTAGCACTCCACAACTCCAAATGCACCTCTTAGCTCTAGTAAATGTCAGTGATAGTTCTTCTGTGTATATACAGGAGAGAAGCCTCTGAAACACTGCCAAAAGACATTAGGAGACACTGCTAACTAGCTTCTGTTAAGCATATTTTTCAAAGTGCTCTGAGCTATAATAATTTTTAATTTTAACCAATACATAAAATCATAAAAAACTATACATATTAATGGAGTAGCATGCCACTTTTCCATACATATACATACATTGCATATTGTTTATGTTAAACATTTATTTTTTCAACATTTATCTTTTTTATGGTAAACATTTTCAAATTTCTTTTAGCGTCTGGATATGTACAGTACATTATCATTGTCTAGTCACCCTACCATGCAACAGCCCACCTGAACTTCTTGCTCCTAACTAAAACTCAGTATCCACTGATTAGCTTTTTCTCACCCTACCCTACCAACCCCACCCCGCCACCTGGTAACAACTGTTCTGCTTTCAACTTTTGTGAGATTAACTTTTCCAGATTGCATATAGAAGTGAGATCATGGGGTATTTTGTCTTTCTGTGCCCAGCTTAACAACAATTTCTACTTCCATCTAGGCTGTCCCAAATGGCGCGATTTCCTTCTTTTATATATCTGAATTGCATCTGTGTATATCTACCGCATTTTGTTTATCCATTTATCAGTTGATGGATACTTAGGTTGTTTCTATTTTTTGCCTATTGTGAATAATAGTGCTTTAATGAATTTAGACTCCCTGAGCCCCTATGTGACAACATAGTTTGGCACTAGTCCAAATTCAGAAGTCTAGATGCTTGGTCAAGATGCTTTGTGTTAATTTATGTTACAGTTTGAGGCAACCCTGATTCATATGTTCTGAAAAAAATTGGCTGGAGAATGAAAAATTATTGACCAGTCCTTCTGTACCAACTCTTGACAGGTGACTAGTTGAATTGTTTCTTCTACATACAGCTGTTAGTAATTAATTATACATATTGTACTTGCAGATTAGTAGAAATGAAAATATAAATTAACTGAACAATTTTTAAAAACATAAGTGTTTATTACTACATAATAGTGCTTCTGCATAACAGAATCTCTTTTTTTTTTTGACACAGGGTCTTGCTATGTAATTTAGGTTGCCCTTGAACTCATTATGTAGCCCAGGCTGGCCTAGAACTCCAAGCAATTCTCCTGCCTCAGCCTCCCAAATACTGGGATTTTTTTAAAAGAGAAAGTGGTTATCTAGGAGACCAGGAGACTGCATGGCTTCCTGAATATATTCATACAGTTCAGAGAAGAAAAAGCCTAAGATTGACAGAGGTATGAGGTAATCATAAAATCAAAGCTGTAATTTCCCAAAACAATTATATTTTTCCTAGCTAAAATGTTAAATTTAAGTGTAAAAAATCAACATCATTTGATAAAATGCCCTTCACAACCTAAATTTTTCTAAATACTATTATGAAAAGCAAATAGAATCAAGAAAATTTGAGTTGCTTCCATTTTATTAATTTCCTTATAATTTGATATTATCTCCAAATAAAAATTTTAGTTATTCATATATTCATACATTTTTATCACCATTCCATGTCCAGAAAATTTTAAGTTCTATTTGCTGAAAATTTCCAAGCCTTATTCATTTTCATATTGCTTGCAAGTTCTCAAATAAATGAATTTCTTACTTCTTTTGATGTTATGTGCCTAACAGAACAAGAAAGGGTAAGGCTGAAAATAAACCAAATTTATGAGTTCAAGTGAAAGGAAAAAAATTTGTTGCCATCATTCATATTAAGACTCGAATAAACATTATATATAAATGTACAATGTTTATTAAGAATTCATATATATATATGTATGGGAGTCCATATATGAATCTATATCTATGATAATCCATATATATTGATTCCATATTTATATATACATATATATATGGCAACAACTACAGAGGAAAACAAAGCAAATGCAATCTCACATCTTAATTTGAAACATATTTACTATAAAGGATAATGACTGTGTAAAATAATATTTTGGGATATTTTTCCAAATACAGTGGACCCTCAAATTATGACCGGCCTCACATATAAACAAATTGGGTTATGACTGGAATTTTAGCTTTAACTTATGACCAAAGTCTTGAGTTATGATGCAAATGCCAGTCTTTTCTGTGTGGGGTTAACTGAGAAATTCTGGACAAATGTCTAAGAACACTGAGATCTGCCTGGAAGAAGGTGTAGCCTAAAATTATACAAGAGAGAGACTCTGAAGGCTGCGAAGAGGAGCCTGAGCCTTCAAGTGACCCTGTGGTTGATGACACTGTCACTACAGCAGAGTCCATAGGCTTCCGGGTAGGGGTGATGTTGAGGAACTGGTGGAGGAACACTCAGAGGAATTGTCTTCAGAGGAACTTCAGCAACTTCTGGCTGAGCAACAGAGAATGGCAGCTGAGGAGCTTTATGAAGAGGAAGAGGAGTACCAACAATCAGTGCAGCAAAGTTCTCCTTCTGAAATAAAGGAAACCCTGAAAAAAATGGACAGAGCTACAAACATTTGTAGAGAAGGAAAATGCCAATTGCTGTATTCACTTGCTTAATGACAATGTCATCTCATACTGCAGAACAGTGTTAAAACAAAGACAGAAACAGACAATTTTAGACCAGTTTTAGCTTTGAAATGGTTGACACCTAGTGAGTCAGAAGCAGATCCTAGTGGGCTACACACTCCCTCACAGAGAGAAAGGACACCATAGAGCTAGATTCCTGATGTCTTTATGTAAGGGGACTCTCCCTCCAAACAATAATCACCTTCCATTTCTGGCTTCCATTTTGGCTTCCTTCCTGCAAGCCAAAGATGTCAACTTGAATTGTGAGTACAGTATGAAATTATTGTTTCTCGTAATCAGGCACATTTTATAACTTTTTGGTGAATACATTAGGAAAATTATTGGTGTTTCTGTTAAGTCATGCACATTATACAACTCTTTTATTGTGAAATGGTTAATGGGTCCTTTGGGAGGTTCAGAATGCATTACGGGTATTTCCATTATTTCTTATGGGAAAAAGTCTTCACTTACAACCAACTTGAGTTACAACCAGCCTTCGCAAACAAACTGAGTTCGTAAGTCAGAGGTCTACTGTACCAAAATTTAAAACCTACTGTAGGTATAATCTACATGAGCTTCTGTATTTATGCCTCGGTTGTCACAGCAAATCCTTTGTATTCTCTTAAAATAGTATATGAAATGACACACACAGGGAGATAGGGCAAAGGTCTCTTAATCCCCAAGGAAGAAATGATTTGCATCTGTTTGCTGACCTTTCCCTTTCTAGTTTTCAGAACTGTGCTAAGGCACTGTTTTTCAGAAGTGGGAAGAACTGAATTAATGAAAGCCATTGGGATTTTTTTAAAAAAAGGTGATACTAGCAAACCATCTATGTTCCTGAAACTAATCAACTGATTTAGGGGTAAATAAATAAAAGCACCAAGTTTAACATATTTCATAAGTGCATTTGTACTGAACAGACTTTTTATTTACTTAGCACAAACTAAAATTAATGTCTAAGGTTTTCATTTCAGGGTGAAAAATGTAGAGGTCCGTAAGGGAAAAATAATTAGCCAAAAAAACTTTAGATAGTTTCAGAGCAACACTTCTAGAAAGTTGAGTAAAACAAAAAAAACAAAAACCCTCATTTTTCCTCCTAAATGGAGAGTCACAGACTATATTCTTAGGAAATTTTGACAAAAATCAATGCAGAATTTTTCCTGTTCACCTGTATGCTCTGCTTAGGCATCTGCCTGAAAATCAAAATCCAATAATATAATAAAATTATTATGGCCCTAAGTAATGGTTATTTTATTGAAAAGGCATATACGCTTAAGAGTAATGAAAGAGATAGCAGGAGAAAGACACAAAGACAGAACAGAGAGTGTGAACTGAAATGCAAAGGTTAGAAAAGAAATTGAAATACTATTTTAATAAAGTTATACTTCTTTTTAACTGTTTAGAAGTACAAATAGAAAAAGCCTGGTACAAGTCAACATGAAAATAACCTTAGAAATATAGTAAAGGTATATGGAGGAGGTAGTGCTTCTGAAGTCTCAGAATTCATTTGGAGTTCTACAGGAAAAGAAAGTTTTTGAAACTTTGGGAAATCATGAAGAAGAGCTTCATTTCATTAATTACATAGTCATTATACTGATTTGTAAGTGAATTTAATGATTTTAATGGATAACTGAGTAGCACTTAGAAATGAGACTACAGAAATGCAGAACTCCTTCTTGCCCAGACCTCTATTAATCCAATTGTCACCATTTCTGAAGAAGCCACTTATCATCATAATTTGATTTTAATATTACATTACCTAATTCTATTCAAATTATATGGTAATCTTTTAAAGCTGGCTAGTAAAGAATCAAAATCTAAATAGAATTAATTTCTTGAGTGAGCATATAAAACAGAATCCAACTATGGCTCCTAGAATATCTGTTAAACTAATTCAGTCATAATTTTGCATTTAGGTAGAGATATATACACATATATACAGTATATGTACACATGAATAATTTTATGTACAAAATATAAAGAATTGATATGTATATTATATATACTGAAATATATAAATACATATACAATATATAATTACTAGGAAAACTATCTTTAATCGGCTATATATATAAAATATATTCTTAATCACTATGTACTTAGTCAAACAATTCATAATCAGTTGTAGGAAAAACAAAAGAATGGAAGCAAATATGTTGTAAACAATCTTCAGTTGTAAATATTTGTATACAGTACATATATACAGAGATATAATTATAGACATTTCAACTAATAATTTGTTTCCTTATTTAGATTTGTTTACATGGCATTAAACTGTATTTATTTTATGATATCTTGCTAAAAGGAAACAGGTATTTTTAAGACAAACTACAAGAATAAGAACAAAAAATGGTCAACAGTAATAAAATTTTGAAAACTGGGAAACAGACAACTATTTACTGAAGTAGTAGACCCAAAAAAGAAAAATCTGAAACTGGTAATGGTGAGAGTTAATCGTCAACCTTGATCACTACTAAAACATCTTTGAAACACAGCAGGTCTCAGTATCAAACAGCTCCAAATTGTGTGGAGTGGTAAGTGAGTACAACAAAATATTGAAAGCTGCTAGGCCACATATCCTTGTATCTACTGCCCAACTCTACACCATTGGGTAATTGCTCCTATACTCTGACAAAAGACCAAAGATTTCTTCTCCAGGAAAGACAGAGTCTGTAACCTGGGAGGCCCCTTTTGGCATTACTGAAGGTAGAATGTAATACTGAAACTGCAAAAATAAAGAGAATATTTACATAATTAATATTAAACAAGTTTCTTCCTCCACTTTCTTCTGGAACACTGGCAGCTAGGCCAAATCTTCTCTCTGAAAATTATATCAAGCAATGGTGAGAAAATTAATTTCAGCTGATGATCAAGGTTTCTCCAAAAATAATTCAGCCACATTACAAATCAAGGAGCCTCATCTGTATGCTGAGGGCTTCCAAATATTTTTTTTAATTTTCTTGCCCTTAAAAAAATGTACAGACAATCTAAGATTACCTAAGAGGTGAGAAAAGCCTCTAATACAAAAGCTAAAATCGAACACAAACAGAAAAACGCAATATAGAAAAAAGACAAGACTAGCAGAAAGACAGAAAAAATGACTACTACCACCACATCATCCTTTTTACTATCTGGGAAAGAAAAAGGATGACAGTAAAAGAATATGAAACTATAAAACAGTATTCAGAAAATAACAGCCACAAAATAGATCTTGGAAATAAAACTATGACAAAAGAAATGAAGCACTCAGTAAAGACACTGGATGATAAAGTTCAAGAAATCTCCCTAAAGTAGAGGGGAAAAATGACAAAGTTGTGAAGAACAAAAGTGAAAAGACATGCAAGTTAGAAAACTAGCTAGGCGATCCACCACCAGGCTCAGTAAAATTCCAGGAGAGCAGACAACAGAAAAGCAAGGCATCAATAATTTTATCTACCATAATGGAAACACATGAGTTTCCAAATTAAGAAGGTGCATTCTCAAAACAAAAGATAAAAGATAAGTCAAAGCACAAGATTGTAATAAAAAGATGAGGAATTAGAATAGCTTCAAGCTCTTCACCAGAAAGTAACATGACGGAGCAATGCCTTCAAATACTTGAAGGAAACTGATTTCCAATTAAAATTCTTTACCCAGTCAAACTATCAACTGAGTGTGTGAGAAGAGACACTTTCAAAATCAAGAATTTCACCCCCCGCCACCAACCCAAGCTCCTAGGGCGAAGGTGAGCCGGTCCCAGCACCCGGAAGGAAGATCCCTGCCACCATCCCAAGCTCCTAGGGCAGAGAAGCTGAGCCAGTCCCAGCACCCCTAAGGAAGCTCCCCCACAGCCATGCCAAGCTCCTAGGGCAGAGAAGCTGAGCCACACGGGAGCCAGAAGCAACGACCCCCCCCCCCAACCGGGGAAATGAGAAGACACGTAAACAAGCCTCAAAAACAGACTTCTGGATCACCTACAGCAACCCCAAAGGGAAACGAGATGGAACAATCTGATACTCAACCACGTGGACTCTCTGAACTGGCAACAAAAGAGGATCTGGGAAAAACGAAATCAGAAATAATTACTCAGATAACAGCAAAGATTTTGCTCATGGTGCAAGACATGACTAATAAAACTAGGGAGGACACAGATAAAAAAAACAGAGGATCTGAGGAACATGATGGACTCCCAACATAGGAAACAAATGGAATCCATAAAACAGATGCAAACAGATTTCCAGGAGATTAAAAACTCCATTGAAAGTCTACACAGCAGAATGAACCAATGTGAGCATAGAATTTCACATATAGAAGAAAAGACTGCAATCAGTGATCAGGAAAAGAAAAATTGCTTTAAAAATGTAAGGGAACATGAGAAATCAATCCAGCAGCTGCTAGATGATGCAAAGAAGAATAACATAAGACTGATTGGAGTCAATGAAGAAACAGGAGAGAGTGCAGATGACATAAAAAATCTCTTCACAGAAATAATGGCAGAAAATTCCCAAGCAGGGGAAAAGAGCTTGACACACAGATAAGTGAGGCATATAGGACTCCAAATAGCTTTGATCAAAAAACATCTACACATAAGCATATAATAGGATTCCAGAAATCCAACAGAAGAACAAAATTCTACAAGCAGTGAGAGAAAAGAAACAAATCACATACAAAGGAAAGCCCATCAGAACCACTGTGGAATTCTCAACACAAGGCCTCAAGGCAAGAATAGCTTGGAATGATGTATTTCAAGCCCTAAAGGAAAACAGCTTCCAACCCAGATTGATGTACCCTGCAAAACTATCTCTCAAAATGGATGGAGAAATAAGATACTTTCATAATAAAGAGCACCTCAGGAACTTCATGAATACCAAACCAGAACTCCAAAAACTTTTAGGCAATACCCTAGGAAAAGACAATGAGGATCACAACTCCAGGAAACCCAGCAGAATGAATCCATTGGGTGTGATAAATGCAAAGGGGGAGAATCCAACAAAAAGAAAAAGTCATGACAAGGCTTTTAAAACTTTGAACTTCATCTCCCTAATGAGGGTATAATTCAATCTTGCTATTGTACTGATTAGTATTTTTCTGATTCTAGAGTTGCACACTTTTCCTTCTGCTGTACTGGCTATTTATCATCTTCTTATGTCTACATTTTAATTGGGTTGTCTATTAATGAGCTCTAAGAATTCTTTATATATTCTGCTCATAGGTTATATGCATTGTAAATATGGTCTGTTTAAGTACTACTTTTCACTTTAATGATATCATTTAAAGTTTTAAATTTTGATGGAATCTCATTTATCAATTTTTTTCTTTTATACATCATGTCTTTTGTATCCTAGGTAGTTCTTGCCTACCCTAAATTCATAAACATTTTCCCTTATAATTTCTTCTTAGTTTTATACTTTTAGGCTTTCTTATTTAGGTTCATAGATCCCTTCAAGTTATTTTCATGTATGGAAATAAAGGGTTGAGGTTAATTTTTAAATACAGATACCAGGTGTTCGAGTGCCGTTTGCTGAAAACACTATCTCTTCCTCGGCTCTTGAATTGAGTTTATATTCTATAAAATGCTAATGTTAAATAATCTTTCAGAACTCAGTGGACCATATACGTGTGGTTCTATTTCTAGATTCTCTGTTTTATTCCAATGATCTATATGTCTTTCCTTACACCGACACTGCCTTGATTACTGTAGCTTTAGAAGAAGTCTTAAAATTAGGTATTAAACATCTTTCAATACTGTTTTTTTTTTAACTGTTCTAGGTCCTTTGCACTCCTACATAACTTTTAAATTTCAATATACAATTCTTCATTTATAGCAAGTATACACAGACCTGAATTTTTATATATACCTTGTGTTTTCTAATCCTGCTAAATTCAAGTACAAGTTCTAGGGGCTCCTAGAGATTTCTTAGTATTTTCTCTGTAGATGATCATTTCATCTACATAGAAAGATTTTGCTTCTACCTTGACAATCCTATCCTAATTGTGTAATTTTATTGCCAGACTATTTTGGTGGGGACTAGGTTTCAAAGTTTAATGGACAGATAAAGAGTAAGCATATCTTCCCTTGTTCCCCACCTTAAGGAGAAAGCATTGTATCTTCTCCATTCATATAAGGCGTTCTCACTGGAAGTATTGAGTTCATGTCTTTAATCTGTTGAGAAGTTTCTGTTCTACTTCTAGTCTCCTGATAGCTTTTTACCATCAACAGCTGTAGAATTTAGTCCAATACTTTTTCTCCAACTAGTGACAGGATCATTTGGTTTTTTCCTTTCCTCTGTTTAAATGATGACTTTTGGGGGTGGATCTCCCAATGCTGAACCAACACTGCCATCTCTGTAACAAAACCACTTTCTACATATTGCCAGATCTGACTTCTAATAATTTGTTTTGTTAAACAAATTTCTATCTATGTTCATACTTTTTTCTTCTATTATCTTTATCCAGTTTTAGGATTAGCACAATGTTGAGTTCCTAAAATGAGGGGAGAAGTGTTCCTTCTTTTTTCTGCTTTAATTGTTTGATATAATTTATCAGTTAAAATGTATATGAGCCTGCTGTTGTCATATAGGTAGGTTTTCAAGCTAGAATATACTTTAATAGGTGCTATTCAAATTTTATATTTCCTCCAGTGTTAGTTTCATTAATTTGTCTTCCAGGGTACTTCTTAGAAGTTGTCAAATTTATTTCAAAACAAATTTTTGAAATATGCTTTCTATATCCTTTTAAATTCTGTAAAATCTTTGGTAATGTCTCCTAGATCTTGATATTGTAATTTTAAAAATGTATAACTGATATTGTGTAACAGGAAGAAAAGGTCTAAAGGTGCAGGGGAAGTGGGAGGGGTAGGGGAAAGGAAAAAAGGGAATAGAAAAAACATGAGAAAAGGAAAAAAATGAAAACAAAGTCTTTGCAAATAGGGAAGGGTGGAGGGGGTGAAGGGAGAGCAAGGGAAGGGGGAAAAATAAGAACCAAGATACTCATGTAATGGTACAAGATCCCAATGATGAATGTAACTGTATTTTATACTGAAAATGTACCAATAAACTTAATGGGAAATAAAAGAATTTCAAACATGTATTTCCCATGCACCATCTCTTAAGTAGCTATGGAAGGATGTGTTTCATCAAATGAGATACTTTCTCAAGAATGAGAAAGTCACAGAAAACAGAAATGTCAACCAAGAAGAAAGGGAAAGAGAATTAATTCCCAAGAAGATGAGATCTTAGGATGCAGGCCCCACAAGATAACCTGTCCAGACTGGAGCAGCATGACTCAAAGGGTAGATTAGTTAGAGGCAGACACCAAAGGCACACTGCTGTTACACCTTCCTTTTCGAATCTAATGAAGCTATTAGAGAACATGTTCAACCCAAACACGGGAAAGAGACCAAGAAAGAGAATGGTAGGAAGATCTTGGTAAAAGGAAAAATGACCCCCCTTCTCCCACCCAAAAAAAGGCAAAGAAAATACTCAGGATAAGAGCAAAGGGACATTTCAGGAAGACCACAAAGGTGACCTACAGGGAAGGTCGGTGTCCAAATAGTAAATGGCAATCTCTAAAGAGATTGAACTATGAAAGAGTGAGGGGGCAGGTAAGGAGAGAGGAGGGGGAGGGCGGGAGCAGGGAGGGAAGGGGTATGAATGAACACAACCAACTTCATGTAGGGTTTAGAGGGCTATGCAGAGAAGCTTTTGGACAGTATGGCAAAACAAGCAATAAGTACAGAGAAATTAAGATAACAAACAAGTCATCAGCTTCAAGAAAAACAAAAGAAATATTGCAATATAATACTGCAAAACAATTCCAAGTTGCAAGTACTTATAATGAATAGTGGTCTGAGTGAAAAAACAATAATACAACTCTATGAGAATGCTGAGGGAAGGGAAGAGAAGACAAGCAAAAGGGATGGTGGACTGAGATGCTAGATCCCTATCCACAATGACAGGAAATCAGTAGATAATGCCTAAAAGTGACAAATCCAGTTCCGGCAATACATGAACATTATTTAGAAACAGGGGCTACATGTAATTATCAGAAGAAACAGGA
Source organism: Heterocephalus glaber (assembly GCF_053883595.1). Lineage (NCBI taxonomy): Eukaryota > Metazoa > Chordata > Mammalia > Rodentia > Bathyergidae > Heterocephalus > Heterocephalus glaber. The sequence continues at coordinate 12,968,523 of NW_028258147.1, read as the reverse complement.
AAAAGTAGATTAGTGCTGTGCAAATTGATATATGTGAGGATAGTACTATCTTTAACACCAACATACTCATATTCAAAAAGTACTACATCATAGTCAAAAATGTAAGCTCCACCCTAGAGTATAAGATATTTTGTCAACTTTAATTCATTGTGCCTGACATAAAGGAGTTGCTCTGTAATGTGTATTACTACATGAAATACTGAGTGACTACACAATAAGGGGTTCTATTAATGACAAGACTGACATAAAAGGTAGACATGAAATATTTTCTAGATATTTTTAAATTATAAAAGCAGAAAAAGCAGTATTTTAATATATCATTGTGAAATTTTAGTGTAGCCAACTAAGTACTAATCACATTTTATTTTATCAGTACAACAATAATGTATGTCCTTCTTGACCAAGAAACTCTAAGATCTCCTCAGTCGGGGATATAGTTATAATTTCTACAATGCTTTGGGTTCCTCTCTCCTCCAGGCATAAACATTTGTGGGTCCCTCTGCCTGGTACACTTCCCTATTGAACTCTGCAAATGGTTGCTTCCATCAAGCTCTGTCACTGGGCTTGGGCATCACATTCTTTCTCAGATCCCTAAAACTGAAGACCCTCTGTGGGTTCCCACATCACACTATTCATAGCCCAGGCACAGAAGAAAACACATTCAACTGTTGGAATTGTCTTTCTTCCACTTGAAAATAAAATCTTAATACAGTGACTATATCCTATTTATATTTGTATCCTTGGCAACCAGCAATAACACAGAGTAATCATTGGCACATAAATCTCTAATAAACGAATCTGTTTATTAATTCAAGTAGCATTTATTTAGCATCTGCAATGCACCATGCATTCTTTCTAGGCACTGACAATACAGTCATAAAAAGAACAAATAGTCTGCCCTTGTGAAGCTTACATTCTAAAGAAAGAGACAAACACAACACCATATACACAACACAAAATGGTGTAGAGAGTTATAAAGCAGAGTAAATCAGGATAAGGGAATAGCTAGGGAGAGTATGGAGTGCTTTTTAAGGTAGGCTGATGAAGAAAATCTTTAGCAATGTGAGACTGGAGATATGACTGAGAAAATATATAATGTAAATAATATCAGTGGAAAGAAAAATCTAGATAGGATATAGTCAAACTCCATGGCCCAGAGAAAGAAACACACTGGGTGCATTCAAGGCAGGAATACCATTAACTAGTTAGTTTCCAGAAAGTTATTTCACGTCTGTAAAGGCTTATTTTCCCCATCTACACAATCTTATGTATATATACTAAAATATGCATGGTGCACACATCTAATTCTAAGTTTACTCCTTCTGTACTTCCTACCACAACCTCAATTCCTGCCACGGTTCACCAAGTGTGCTGAATTTCTGAAACACTGAGTCACCCCATAACTTGTATTCTGAGAATGTAATCCAAACAGAGAGGCTGATCCGATACTGGGATGGATTATACCAATAGGTCTGTACATGTTTGGGTATGTAACAGAGTTCTGGTGTTCCAAAATGTTTTGCCCATATCCGACTCTTTTAGAAGACTCACGATTGTATTTAATTTCAGACAAAATACAGGGCTAACATTACAATTACAATGAAATATGTAGTATATAACTTACTTAGTAATTATATGTAGCATATAATTACTTAGATACTTAGTGTATCAGTGTCTCTAATTCACGGATCTTTAGGGTCAAGTCTGAAAGCCTATGTAGTTCTATATAATCTTTCTTGATGACAACTGATTAAAATGGCCATGGAGAATCTGATTCAACCTATATCTAAAAATGATAAATAAACATTCTGAAAGGTAAGTGTGGACAGCAATAAACCAGAACAGTATCTAGAACATAAATACTTGATGAATGTGTGGATAAATGACTGGCCAGTTAGTCACTGGGAAATGGCAGAAACAAGAACTCAAGAATCACAAATACCCAGACTACATCTGAAAAAGCTGGGCATCAACCCCTTCCGCCCTTCAGGTCTTCCTATACCACCCACTTCACTAATGCTACTACAATTCCTAAATAAAGTGTTCAAGCATTCATAGCAGTGATGGCGATCTTTTAGAGCTTTCAATGATACAAACAGCCCAATGCGGCATGCATTCCACAGGTTTGCAACCACTGGTCTAGAGTATTCTTTAACTAAAAGTTTACTCTATTTGTTAGGTACATGATATGTCCTCCATGTACAGGAACATATTGAGTAACAATAAAAATTATAATAGGTGAAGTAGCAGCTACCAATAATTGACAGCTATATCTATACTATTGCTAGCTACAGTGTAAACTCATTTCATTATCAAAATAAACCTCAGGTAATTTTTATCTGTATTTTACAGTTAAGGAGACATACTCCAGATAGGTAACATTCCCAAAGTCACACAGAGTTAGCTGATTCTGGACCTAGCAGCCAAGTCTCAGATCTGTTTGATTTCTAGGCTCAGTTCTTTTATCTCTTGTGAAGGTAAATAGACTGTATATAGAAAGTTTTTTTAATTATATGAACCATGATCACATTGATACAATACAAGGTATCTCCTATCTGTAATTTATGAATATTTTATACAGATTTAAGACAATTTTTCCATCTTTAAACATTCTGCCAATATGCCGTTTAGTTCAATCCCCACAAACAAACCTAATAATTGTAAAGACTACATTCATTGGACCATATGGTAGGGAAAGAAGAACAAATGTTTATTTCTTTGTCTTTCATTATACGGACAGATTCAGCTCAGGAAAACACGCTGTTTTACACCAACATAGTTTTAAAAAGCCATCTTCCTAACACCTTAGAAAGAGTGCTAGTAAGAATGCACACCAGTGCAAAAGGTAAATCTCAAGCAAATAAAGCCTATTTCAAAAGCTTTTAATAAAACTCTGTAGAACATAGAGCTATTAGAAAATGTGCATCAGCACATCATGACATCCTAGCTGTCAGAATAAGGAGTGACAGGCAACAATCCAGTCTCTGTTGGCAGAACTGATGTTAAATCCCAGCTCTATCTACCACTCATTACGTACTGGGAAAGTAACAGTTATTTCTTATATTCTCTAAAGCTCCATTTCATACCTATAAAGTAGAGATTATAAAAATATTGATTCACTAGGTAGGACTGACATAAAAATGAATTAATGCATAAAGAGAACAAAAGATAAATATAAAAGATGTCATAATAATACAATCATTATTATACAATATTTAATAATAAAATCATTATTCCACAATAATTGAAAAAATTCAGGAGGAAGTTACCTTCCAAAGTAGATTTTGGTGCAATCAAATGTAGATTGTTTTGAAACAGATACTTTTAGAAATTTTACTTGATGTATTTTTAAATGAACATTTAATGCTATTTTAATTTTTCCCTTAGTTAAGAGATCTTCATTTACAGAATGCTTCTTAGGTTTTAGACACTAAACCAAGAGACATTTTTCTTGTCTAATTCTTACAACTCTATCAATTTGATGTTATTATCCCCATTTTATTAACAAGAAAATTTGAACTCAGAAATTAAGGAAACTGCCCAAGCAGATAAATCATAGAGCTGGGATTCAAAACTGAGATATTTGACTCCAAAGTCTATCCTTTGAAATGTTATGCTACTATAACCCCTTATTTTGTTGGAGACCTTAGTTATGCCAACCACAGTGTTTTTCAGGAAGGTTAAGCTTCCCAGTTGGAAAGGGATTACTGTAAGATTATTTCTAAAAGGAAAAGTCAATAGTTGAAAGAAGCATTCAAAAGCATGCAGTTAGACCAACAAAGGCTTTAATTCTGCACAGCTGGCACATGCATTGTGCCTTTCTCTTATTGCCCTTGACCCACCTCTAGACACTGAGTAAATAATTTTAGTAAATGTAATCATTTATTGACATTTCACATCATCTAAATCCAAGTACCTTTAATAAAATATGACCAGCTATCACTGATTTGAAGAATTTTCAGATTTTCAGCCTAATTATTTACTTCGGAGTTGAAAAGTTTGAAGAAAATATTTCATAAAACAACGCAGGTAATCTATATTGAAAGATTAAGCTTTTGTATTTTGGGGCTCCTTACTGTTACTGATCAAGTACCTCTCCCTTTGTTATTTCACTGAAGCATTCCTTTTTGTTCACATTTCTATAAAATTAACAAAGATAAAATGGCAGAGATGGTTTAAATGAGTTTCTCGTCTTATATATGGCTTTTATCCTAGTCTGTAGCCAATTGTCAATTACACATTAACAAAGGGAAATGTGATCATTAAAACCAACCTCTCCTCTGGCAAAGCAGAGTTTCAAGCAGACATCTTCAAATTTCTATAATTGTTGACTTGGCTCAGTGAGACAAACACCTGATACATATTACTCACAGAAAAACAGTTGATATTGACAGGTCCAAATCCAGGGTTAGAATTTTTATGTCCTAGATACTGCCCTAGAATGCTATGACAGTAAAGGTGAAGGTAAGACAGATTTAGTTTCACATAGCACAGATACAAAAATCATATACAAATATAAGTAATATTATCCTGTTGGGAAAACAGGAATTTAAAAAATATTATCTTGTTATAAAACTGATTTAAGACATTTTTTAAAACCAAATACTCGAAGCAGAAAAATGACTGTTTACTCATAAGGTCAAGTAAACAGGAACCAAAAAGGTTTTTAGAAATGCCACGTTACTGAACCCACGGGTCATTCAGTAGTGATCTTTCAGATTGTATCAGACATAGTGGATTTCTATTAAAAACAAAACTGAAAACAAAATTCCTAAGGAGGATACAAAGTAATGTTTCCAATTTTGTAGAGAAATAAAACATATGCTATTTTTATATTTCTTCTTCTATGTGAAGAAAATCATATTTTAGATAATTATATAAGTAATAACGGTTCCTCTGGAAGTCATACGTTTAGGTTTATTAGCAAATATTTTCCCTTTTATGTTTTGTACTGCAGTACAGAACAGCCCAAAGATCTCATGCATATAAAGTCACAAGAGAGCACACAAGACATTTTAAAAAGAAAACACAAATGAAGAAAGACAAATCTCTTGCAAAGCACACAGCTTATGATAGAAAACACAGAAAACCTCAAAGACAGCACATGCTGGTAAGTGCCACCACCAGAAGTAACAGCTACCCTCAGTATATTATTTCTAGATCACAAGGCTGCCACTCAAATTACACTGTCAATTTGGGTCTAAAATCAATGTGAGATACATCTTGCAAGAATTTCAGAGATCAAGTAGCCAAGTGAGATAACTATAACTAATGTGACTTTCTGCTTTTTTTTTATTAGCACTACCCTCAGGATAATTCAGTTTAGTTTTATGATTACTGAATAAGGAAACAGTTTTTACTCTCCTGCCTACACTGAAGAATATATGTTTTAAAATCCATATCTAAAAATTAAAATCCAAATTTCATCTTCTCCCTTGGATGGAGATTTTACAACATTTCTGTACACTCCAAATTCGTAGCAGGGCAGAGCTACCCTCACCATAGCAGGATTCTGATGTCTCCTTGAATATTCCAAGCCAGAGTATCTGTGTTTTCCTTGACTTGTTTTGTTCATTCAAAACCCATCACTTCATAGCTCCAATTCTTTACCCCATCATATCCTGCCCCCCTCCAATGCTTACTCTATACATAATTTTCTTAAAGTGCTACTCATCTATTTGCCAAAATGGTCTCTTGGAATGGTCTCTCTGATAAAGTAAATCTTAAATTTTTTCTAAGTATAGACTAAAATACTTATTAGTTCTTTAAATACCTTCTCTTTTTGCAGCTACAGGAGATAACCTAAAATGCATGGGCTTCAGGGTAAAGCACACATAAATTTGATTCTGCCAACATCAAGTATGTAACTTTGCACAAGTGACTTGACTTCTCTGAGACTCATTTTCTTCTTCTAAAAATGAATGGTAACAGAAATCTCAAATGGCTGCTGTGAAGGTTAAATTATTTTCAATGTCATTACTATAATTACAGCTAACATCTACTGAGCACTTTCTACATGCCAAATATTATTCTAAGCACTTTACATATATTAACTCACTTATCAACCCAAGCACCTAAGAGATAGAAACTAGAATTTCTGCTTTACAAACAGAAAAACTGAGGCTTAAAATGTTGATCAGCTGCCCAAGGACACCAGCTATAACTGACGGAAGCAGAACTGAACTCAGGTCTGCCTGAAGACTCTTAAACCTTTCATACGTACCCTGCTGAAATAGAATGCTGTTAGTAAGAAGTTCACTCACACAGAACCAGCCACACAAATACTGGCTTCTTTCACTTCCTTCCTACTCCATCTCCACACTACCCTAAATCACACAGACCATGAAACCAATTTAATAACTTAGGTGGGAAAGAATATAATACTGTTATAGAAAAAGGTTTATAAAAATGTAAGGAACTAAGAAGATCTCCCAAACTAAAAAAAAAAATTAAAACTCACTTAAAGAAATAAAACCATCCTCCACCTTAGGCAGCCACTAAATAACCACTTCTGAGGGGAATCTACAGGGAACACAGAATTAGCAGATCACAGAGGCCATTGGCTCCACTCCTCCCAACCCAATACATATTGGTACACAGGGTACCTTTGTTTTTTTCGATGTCCATTTAACAGGCATAACAAAAGAGACAAGACCCTCCCCTCTTCAACCAGCACCCAATATAGCCTAGGTAGATCAAGTGCAGAAATCAAATACTGTCTAGAGGGGTCTACAGATCATGGCCCAGTATCATCATACTGAGCAGCCTTAGTATGGAGGTCTCCCACAGGGCCATCCTAGACAGCCCCTGGGCCATGGCAGGAAGCAGCTGTACCAGCAGCTACAGCAGGAGCGAAGGGCAGGTCATTCATGGAGGTTCACAGACAACTGGGGTAAAAGGCCCTGAGGACCCAAGCTCACTGCCATGAAATAGGTCTCAACAGAAAGCCAAGAAGAATTCTCAGTGCCCCATAAGCCTTGACTCAGGCACTTTCAGATAAACTAAATGACTGGATACCGCTGGAAACTGTGAAGCTGTGGACAGGACAAGTTTTACCATGTTGCACATTAGAACCAAGGGAGTTTTTTTAAAAATACCTATGCTGAAAAAAAAAAAAAAACCTATGCTGAGACTCAGCCCCAGGGACTGATTTAATTGGTCTGGAACAGGGCCTAGGTATCCTGAAATTTTCAAAGCTCTCAATAGGATGCTATCCTGCAGTAGAGTAATGACAGCCACAATGTTGGGCTTTTAAACTCTTGAGAAACACTGCTGAAAGTACTTTATCAAATGGTTGCTGAAAGTCATTAAATAATTTATGACTGTTGTAAAATAGATCTATCTTTCAGAAATAACACTGGTTGCAGTGAAGACAGAGGAAAAGACCAGGGTCTTCTCTAAGGTAGGCTACGGGTAACTTGTTTATTTGTGCTGTCACTGATGCACCCAATAAATACTTGAGATTCTCTTATTTAGGAGGCACAATGGAATCTGATGAGAAAGACACAAAACCCTTCCTCCAAAGAAGTCTACAGGGTAGAAAGAAAAAAATTAAGTAAAATGTTACACAATAAGAAGAATATAAAGGTGAAGGATATAATGGGAGTAGAAAAGAGAGACACCAAATTATTCTAAACAGCCAAGCTGAAAACACACAACATGAAGCAGATTATGAGCTGAAGAGGAAAACTGCAGGAGCAGCCAAGCCAACAAGGCATCAGAGATCACTCTAGGCTGTGAGGACCTCACATCATATTTTTGTAAAAGTAAGTGACACAAGGCTGGAACAGGGAAACTGGAGACCTGAAGGCAGTCAAAGCCAGAAATCACTCAGAGAAAGAGTTTCAATTTCACAAGGGGACACCACATTTAAAATTTGAACTGACATGAGCAGCAGATTTGTGTTTCAGGAAAATAAAATCAGTCTGACAGAAGAGGATAGATGAAGACAGCCAAATAGAAAGATCTCGTAGGAAGCCATTCCAGCAAACCAGGTTAAGAATAATGAGAACCAGGAGAGAATAGGTAGAGAAAGAGATAGCATCTGTTTAGCAGAGAACCAGTTCTGAGCTGATGCATTTGATATGGAGGAGTGAAAGAAAAGACTGGAATCAAGTCAGAGTGCCAAGGTGAAACCACTATGAAGAATAGAGGCAGAATACAGGGTGTAAGAAGCCCATGAAAACGCCAAAAAACGGTGATTACGGTAAATATTAAGGAGAAAAAAAGAAATAAACTTGGTACATTAAAATAATTATCTTTCAAGACTACTTCATATTTATTTGGGAATGGTTTATAATATAAATTTGATTAATACATCACTTCAATAGGTCAAGCATTTGGAAACCATAAAAAGATCTTAATTGTCTGACAAAAAGGTATTTGTCAAATTCAATATCCATTCCAGAATTTTAAAATTAAATAAATAAATCTAAGGAATACTATCACATGATAAATCTCAAAATAACATTTTTAATGGGTGAGAAATGAGGGTCCCATTAAAACCAAGAACAAAATAAAAATGCCAGTTTACTTTTATACTTTCTATCCAGATCACAAGAATTAATTGAATAATGGTAAATAAGGAAATCTAGTAAATTCAACAGATACAAGCTAAATTTTTTTTTCACTTTATTAAATTCTTTTATTGGTACATTGTAGGTATACAACACAATTACATTTTTCATTGGGAATAGGGAGGAATGGAGGGGTTGAAGGGAGGGCTGGGCAAGAGTGAAAAATAAGAACCAAGGGAGATTATGTAAAGGTGCAAATTTCCAATAATGAATGTGATTATATTGTATACCTAAAATGTACCAATGATTAGAATGAATAATCGATAATGCAAAATAGGAAGAAAAGGTCCAAAGGGGTAGGGGTAGTGGGAGGGGCAGGGGAAAGGAAAGAAGGGAAAGGAAAAATGATGAGAAATGGAAAAAATGGAAAGTCTTTGTAAATAGGGAAGGGTGGAGGGGGTGAAGGGAGGGCTAGGAATGGAGAAAAAATAAGAACCAAGATGCCTTATGTAAAGGTACAATTCCCAATGGGATTAATATGAGAAAATGGAAAAATAGATACAAGCTAAATTTAACCCACAACATCAAGAGTTTCATAGATGGTAAAAATAACTAATAGAAAAACCCATTGTCAAAGCAATTGCAAACTAAAATATAGAAAAGGCTCAGAATTCTATACAAAGAAAACACCTTTACTGAGTGATTTAAAGTTGGCTTAAAAGTCGGAGGAAAATTAACATGTTTCTAGATAAGAAACTAAATGACAATTCATCCCAAAGCCACATATAAATGCTGCAAATTCAATAGTTACAATAGACTCCTTTACACCTAAACAAGATATCTAAACCTTATAAAGCTATAAAAAAAGATAAAACTCTTGATAAGGAAGAGCTTTTGCCTTTATAGGCAAAGGGAATGACACAGATTCAATGATTTTAAATACACAAAACTTCTGAATATCAAAAGTGATCCCAGGGAAAATGAAAAAACAAACGAACGAAAAGAAAACTGCACAATATAAAATGAACAAAAAGTTAATACTTTATTAGACCTAGATTTTAAAGGATAAACTATTAAATATCCAACTGTCGTAGAAATGAAAAGAAAGCACATTAAAGAAGTAAAATTGTTTTATTGACTAAAATCAACAGTAAAAATGAACAGAAATTATGTTCAATGTTAGATATTCAACAGTGATATGAAACTTTCAGGCATTAGTGGTAAGTATAGAAACTGGTAAAGTATTTCTGAAAGCTAAGCTGACCTAAAGCCTAAATTTGTTCATACTCCTTAAAAGCAAGCAATTCTCTTCTATAATAAATTAATCCTAATAAAATAAATCATTCAGAAGATCAGTGTTCACTTAGTTCTATTAATTACTGCATTAAATGATCAGAACTAAGATGCTGATAATGAAGATATTTAAACCATACCTAGGCTAATAAAAAGAATAAACGTAGATAACTTTAATATTGAGTATTAAACACTATGAAAGAAGAATGGAGAGATGGCCTTGGCATAAAAGTAGTAACAGCATGTAGAAAGGAGATTCAGAAAAGCCTTCATAAAAGAAATGCAGAATTCATGTGGAATATTTTTATATATTATATATATCTTATATGTCATACAATGAGCAAGTATTAATTTTTCAGGCATTGCTGTAATATCAAGAAAGGGTTGGCAAACAAAATACTTCTTTAAATGTTTTCTACTTGAAGCAAACAACTCTTCTATAATTGTACTTCAAATTCTCTTTCCACTTTTCTTCCAAGGCTTTCCTTAAGTCACCTTTCACATTTTAAACCAATGAAGATAATTTTGCTCAGTGATGTTTCCATATTTTCCATAAGCCTATTGGTTTTTATACTAGCCAGTTTATAAATTTATGTACGTTTAATTTTCTATCTTGCACAAACTTTTGATAAGTCAAATATTTTATTAAATTGGGTTCAAAAATAAGGGATAAGAAAAATCAACGTAGTTCAGAAATACTGAATTAAAATCTTGTAAGCATTTTAAAAATAAAACAAGTAGTAACTAATTTCCTTTTAAATTTCAATCACTATTAATTTCAAAAAATAAGTATAAATTATTAAAAATTGATTTTGAAGTTCAAAAATTAATTTGCTAAAATGTATTGAAGTCTTTGCTGCAAATACCAAAAATATATACCATGGAAACTTACTGACAAAAAATCAAATTATTTCCTTTGATGTGTAAAGAGTTATATTTTTTCTCTTGTAAAAATGGAGTGATAAAAAAAAAATAAATTAATTTTTAAAAATTAAAAAATAAAATGGAGTGATGTGTTAACACATGCTTATGTTTAGCAGTAAGAACCAGAACCATTCCAAGGAAAAGGTAAGCCTCTTTTGTTTCTATCCCTGAATTCTTCTCTCATTTGTTTTGAGTTAATTTTGTCTAACAAAAGCACATATTATGGATTTTCTACTATTTATGACACATCCATTTACCACAATATTTTGCTGTACAGCATTCTTTAATATTACTTTTTTAAAAACAATCCTGCGGCTTAATTTCACATTTGATATCTCTGTTTTATCTCAAAAATATTCAGGAAAATGTTTAATTTCTGTTAGATTAGAATATTTATTGTTTCAAATTTCTAGTTTAAATAGATTTAGGCAACCAAATACAGACAATCACTTCTACTCTTGATTACTTGTTGAATTTGCCTTTGAGGTTTACAATATATATTCAATAATTTTTAACTTTTTCATGGGCACTTAGTAATCTATATGACTCTTTAAGGTGGTATTATGTTTGTATATATATCTATATGCCAACTATCCAACACATAATGTGTTTGAGGGTGATAGTACTATTCACTTACTTAATCTGTTCAATTTTAAAAGAACTATGTTGAAATCCCTCAACTATTACTTTAAAAAAATACAAAATAATCTACTTGTAGAAGTTTAGCTTTGTATATTTGGTTATGTTTTTTCTATTATAAAAATTTTTTCTAATGATTATCTTCATTCAAGGTATATAGTCTCTTTTATTCAGGAGTGATATTAAAGAAAAACATTTATTCCAGCACAAAAACTATGAACTGCAAGCTAACAAATTAGCCTGCCATGGCTTTATGAACAAAAGGAGAAGACATGAGAATTCTAGTGAATGTTCAAGAGTGTTATTCACAACACAGAGGCAGAAATGGCTTCACATTCCCATTAGCTCTCTGCTCTCAAGACCCGTAGGAGTGATCCTAGGTTGCCCAGGGGGTGCTAGACACAGAGTTCAGGAAATGTCAACTTTTTAAAATACCAAAGCTACCCTCTTTTTCCTAAAGTAACTTGATCTCCCCAACCCTGATCATCTATGTTGGTAGAAAATTTGAGAATTTTACAAGAGTATGTCTAGACATGGGTCTTTTGTCTGAGGTGCCCAAAACCTGCTAAACCCTTCCAGTACGCAGATGCAGACCTTCTTTAGTTCAGACAGTTGGGAATGTCGTCTTCTTTCCCTATTTATGTTCCTTTGGTTCATCTAGTTCAACTTCAATTATTTTCATTTCATGTCTCTCAGATCTGCTCTCCAAGGCTCTTTTCCCTTCACAATTTCTATCCTTTAATCAACCCTTCATATTTTTTTTCTGTAACTTAAAGAATATTTTGCACTTGATCTTCCAGGACAGTAAATCAGGTCTCAGCAGACACCATCCACCTTTCTTTTTACTCATGAACTATATTGTTTAATTGGGAATCAAGCTTACAATTTTTAGGTGCTATAAATTAATCTCATTGTGTAATTGGATATCTAAAAGAAATAATGAAATGTCCCCTCCAACACTGCTACTTCTCATTTGTTCTGATTGTCTGATTTTCCTTGTTTGGAGGTCCTCTTATGTAGATTGTTATCTTAGCCAAGCCTCAAGTCAGTCTCTAATTTGGCTGCACATTAGATACTCCTGGGGAGCTGTTTGTTTTTTAAACTTACTGTAATGTCTAGGACTAATTCAATGAGCATCTCTGGAGGAGGGACCTAGGCTATGTCAGTACCTGAGGTCCACAGGTAAATATCTAGCTTGAGAGAGGCCTAAATGATCTGATTCTCACCTGTTTTAAGAAAAGAAGCTGTCATTATCATAACTTCCATTAGTTGCTTTTCCTTCAACAAGAGCTTTGTCAGAAAAGCATTACACTTGACCTCCAAATTTAGCTGACAATTTATTAATGAGATTCATAACCTTTGGGTTGTTCTGATATTTTAGTGTATCTGCAGGGACTCTGCAAAGATAGGAGAAAGCTTTTTTGCTTGGGGGCTCCCTTACCCTCAGGATCAGGGGCAAAGATAACCTGATCCATCCCTTCAGCTTCCTCTTGGGTTTTTGGGGGGAAGGTCAGGGAGACCCAGTACACTTGCATATCTCTAGCCTAAAGAATATTCATGTCTTTGAAGATCAGATAGATGTTGAATCTGCCTCTTTGACACTCTTTATTCTGGGATTGCAACACTTCTCTCAAGGAGACTCAGACCAATTAAAGAAAGCTCTTCACCATTTCTCTCCCTGAAACCCCACCTACCACAAGATCTTCCTTAACAGTCAGTTGCCCACAGGTCCTTCTGGCGCAGAAGACTCAGATAACATGGTTCTAGGAGAAATAAATCACATCCAGATCTTCAAACTGTAATTCTTGGAAGGGATCATTTGGATTTTGACTTTTTTTAAGCTTCTAATATTCACAGTAGTAAATTCTCAACATTAGGGAGATAGGTGAGAGGTCAGGGATCCTGGTATGTCTCCTAATAGTGAAAACTACAATGCCAACACCAATTTCGAGGGAGAAGAGGGAAAATTAAGCAGTCAAGACACTGAGAAAAAGACTATTTAGATAATGCCTGAAGCAAAGTCAAAACGATTTACAGACACAGACAAGTAGATAAGCAGTACCTTTATAGATTAGAAAAGTGCAAAAAAGTTCAACTGGAAGAGGGTGAGTAGTGAATGATGTCTGTCAATCTCTTCTAACTAGTATTTGTCAACCTTAGGAAATTCTGCTTGAAAGATTTCATCAAGAATTTTTATATTTATGGATTTAACAGTGTGTGGTACCCACTCGTGCGATAAATATATAAGGCACAAATCTGTGGCTAATTTTGTCTTCCAATTTTGAGATGTAAATGTTTTACTAATGTGAATTCTGTATTTAAGATCTGAGTCCAAGTACTACTTTGAGAACTCTATTATGTAAGAATTGTGTAAAGAGCAGTAAAGTATCACCAGATTCCTGTTATTTTTTTCTATAAGAGTAGAATTAAAACCTGTTTTACCCACCCTTTAGAAAAGAGAGAGTTAAAGAAGTTCACACTCAAAAACTGACGAAAGTAGAAACAAGTCTGCTTATAATCCCATCTTCCCAGCTCCACTAGAAACTAGTTTCACTTTAACAAATGTCTTTGTGTTTCTCATAACTACATCCCCAGTGGGAGAAAATGGGAGGCATTCTAGAATATCTGGAAGTAACAGGTCAGGCAACCATCAGAATGCTTAGCCAGAAAAATCCACCTCACTTAAGGAGTAAAGCAAAGCAGTTCTCAAACACTTGATCATTCATCCTCACTAGACCCAACCAAGGCCCAACCCAATATAAAAAGCTGGAAAGATACTTAGGCAGTATTCACATGGTCCAATTAGAGAGAAGGGAGAGTCCCCAAAACACAGGACTCAAGAGGAGATGGCATAAATATCCTGCTGGGAGACCAAGGGCAGCTATAAAAAAGTAAAAATTAACTTAGATAAGTAAAATGCTGCCCAGCCACTCATCTGGCTGGAACTGTAGACACCACAGAGCCAACTTCAAAGATAATGCAAAAAACATTTTTCTCCAGGACATTTTGCTACAATAGTGTCCTAGTAATCCCCTTCTTTGAGTGTTTACCGTTCTCTTATGCACTGAAACACCTTAGGCTCTAAAATCACAGACCATCAGAAACATTGCTGGTTAAATCATAGTAGTGAGATGAAACATTCCACTCTTGCCTAGAGGATCTAGTCTCTTGACAGAGAAGTAGCCTCAATTTACAGCCCAGGTGCAGAGCTTCAGAAAAGGGATTTTTGGCAGGATACTACACGTCATCTGAACTTTGTACTTTTAAAGAAACAAGATGTTGGACCACTTAATAGTGATGCTGATCCATTTATACACAGTCTTGCTTTGCTCTGAACCTATAAAATAAAGTTACTTCACTTGGGTTTCACCTAAATACCATTCTTGTCAAAAATCCTATAATAATTTTCTTTTTGTTTGGTGCAAAACTCCAGGAGTGGTTCCTCCAGTGCAGTGATGGTGAACCTTTTAGAGTTTTCAAGGATACAAACAGCCCACTGTTGAACACATGCCATAAGCTCTAGTATATAAGGTCCTTCATTACAGTAAGTCAATAAACCTGTTGTTTTGGACTACCATCTTTGATGGTCTTCAGCTGTTTGAGCTACATACGATAAGACTGTTAAGGAGTCTTCTAGAAATCACCTTTCCCTGATTAAATTTAGATTCAAGCAAAACCTTATGCAATAAAACTGGTCTCCTGGAGGTCATATGGTGGAACTTTACTTTGTCCTTTGTGCTCAATTGGGCTTAAGTGACTTGTCTTTTGGGGGGACTTAAATTATCAACCAGTTACCAGGATAAAGGAAAAGCCTGCTTCAGCACTAAAACAGCTCATTATTTCCCTATCAACACTCAGAAAACACTGGCTCTGTTGGATGCTGACTATAAAGGAAGAAGGTCTTGATCCCAGAGTTTAAGATGCCTACAGCCCAAGAAGCCTCAATGACTGAAAGTGTCAGATTTCAGAGGCAATGGTAATGGAATCATTCTGACTGGAAGAATGCCTAACAGAACAGCTCAGAGTAGCATATTCAGGGTAATCCCTTTATCTGTCAGAAATGTAATCATACATTGTACCAGCCCATCTTCCCCAAGGCCACTACATTTCAAGGAAGGCTTAGCTTCTAATTGGCTCATTACTGCTCAGGCCCAGTAATTAATAGTGAGAGCCCCTGTTTAATTGCCTCAATCACTTTATCTTGCTTTGAAAGCACTAAAAGGAAAAGGGAGTTGAAGGAAATATCTGCTAAGGAATACAAAAACTCAACCATTTAATATCAACATTACAGCCTAATACAAAACATCTTTGATCTCCAAACCTAGAGGACATAAATGAAAATCTTTCCCCATCCACAGCAACTCAAAACAATAATCACAATATTTATGAAATTAATTTACAGCTAAAAATGTCTATATTCAACCTGTAATTATCAATATAACATGCAAAACTATACATTCAGCAAATGCTTTCAAAAGTTATTTGTGGTCCAGAGGTGAAAAAGAAAACACTGGTCTAATGATTTGACATTACAAAACTTTAAAACATGTTGATGAAAACAAAAACCAAACCATAAAACACCAATCAGAAAACAAAAATAATATTTAAGGAAATATCTGCCATACAGAACAAGTTTTCTATGCATCAGAACAGGACTCAGCAATGTAAAGAATAAGCAATGCAGAGAAAAAGAAAGAAATATGACTCTTGTCTATCATCTCAGAAAAACAAATTATAAAAGAAAAGTGTAAAAGGAAAGAAATTCTACATGTTAATATAAAAATAAGGAATCACACACTGGGAAAGTATTTTTAAGGTGAATAAAAAAAGACCATGTATCAAAATTTGCAAAGGTAAGGATACAGATTAAAAATAAAAATGAAAAAATTCTGAGTACATGAGTATTTCCTCAAATGAGATTTTATTAATGTTTCCATAACAAAGGAATATACTGCAAACTACCCTTCTTCTTGCCAATTTAATTGCTGAAAATGAAGAGTTTATAGTAATGAATGAAGACACAGAACTACGGGGTTTAAAAATATCAAGGCTTATAAAGATCAAACTAGCTCTTATGAATAAAACATCCAACTTAATCCATATGAAACTGTTTATTTAGTTCCTAAATCTAGTACTCATATCCCTCATTCTTCAAATTAAAGCTCCTGAACATCATCTGAGACTGAAACTTGTTCCAAGATAGCTCTTAAAAGATAATGCAATGCATGACTAATTCTGCCTAATTGATCTACCACTTGAAGATGCTTAAGCATAAAATCCAAGACTTCTACATAGCTGAGCTCTCCCAAGCGTACATTTTCATAATTTTTTCTAGCCACCAATTCTTAATACTAAAGGATTTAGGAATATTAAATATAAGCAGGTGTATACATAAGGAGATGGTAGCACCCAAAATAAGAAAGCAAAGAGAATAAGTGTAATCCTTTTAAAATTCTGAATTCAGTAGATGGCTTGATCAACACATGCACAGGTACAATGATCCCTTCCATCGCACTGTCTGAATGTCGATTCTTTTTTTCTTTCTTTTCTTTTTTTTTTTTGGTACCAGGGATCAAACTTGGGTCCTTGCACTTGCTCAGCAGGAGGCGAAACCACTGAGCTAAATCCCTGGCCCTGAATGTCTATTCTTAAGCACTACAGAACATACTGACCACAGCCAAAATTAAGTTGTATGGGGCTGTGCCAATGGGGTGAGAAAGAGTACAAAAGAAAGAGGAGGTTCAGAGGCTGCAGGTCTTATTTTTATATCAGTCTTATGTAGAAATGATTCTTACTCTTAAGTATGAAAAAATATCATCTAGCTTTCTCAGATTTTAACTACAGAAAGAAACACTAAGGAAATTACAGATGGGATGAGATAGAGTTCTTTTCAGACACAGACACGCGCGCGCGCGCACACACACACAAACATGAATAAATTCTTAAACCTTGTTATTCTGGGCTCTTCTTTCAAACATTAATTTTCCTTGGGTCATTTTCTTGACTCTTAATGTGAACTAAATCTTGAATTTGTCCCAAATTGAGCAAAGGATCAGAAAGTCAGTCACACTGTAAGGTATACCAGCATAACAATATAGCAATTGCCAGCTTAAGAACAGCTTTTGAAACAATCTGGAGGAAGACTACAAAACATAACATTAACAAGTACATTGAGGTTGAAAGACTATCCATATGTATTTCATCGGTATTTATTTTCAGCAAAGTAACACAGGATGAAATAAGTTTTATAAAGCAGCCTATCTTAGAAGTTTTTCAATTTTAGATTAAACTATTAAATTGAAAATGGATTCAATTTAATTATAAAATATTTGTTCAGAACTAAAGGCCTAACCATCAGAAATCAAACAATGGGCGAGGGATTTAGCTCAGTGGTTCTGCCGCCTGCCTTGCAAGCAGAAGGACCTGAGTTTGATCCCCGGTACCAAAAAAGAAAAAAGAAAGAAAGGAATCAAACAAAAAAGTATGTTAAATTACAAACAATTGTATTTTATCTCAGTTATATCATTCACATGACCATTACAAATAATCTGATTTATATACATCTAATTACTTTGTAAATCACTCATTGAATAAAGAAAACACAATTTAGTGTCTAATATCTTGAGAGAACTAAATCAAATGGTAAATTCAGTCTGTAATCAACAGGCCAATTCCTACATACCACTATTGACTTCTTGTGCTGAACACTAAAAATGAAGAAATCTCAAAAGATAAACTCAGTAGTGTCTGCCAATTAACTTAAAACCTTGAAGGAAGCAAAATGTATTGTGAAACACAGTATGGCGAACAGAGGAGGGCGAACAGAAGAGATCACCGTTAGGCTCAAACATAATGTGTTTGAGGGGAAAAAAAATGCCTCAGAAAACATTCCACTTTAAAGTACCTGCTATAGTCTGAATTGTTGTTAACTCCTTAAAGTTCATATGATGAAATCCTAACCCCTACCTGATCATATTTGGAGGTGAAGGCTTTAAAGGTGATGATGTGGACTAATGTGTCTTAGACCTTGAGGATCCATGGGCATGGTCAAAGGTTGAAGCTTTATTTTAGAACTGATGTATGAAAAGGAATCAAGTGCATTTTAAAATCACTTACAGCTCATGATTTTTGTGATGTTTGTTCTGAGAATGTATTTCTTATAAAAATAGTTATATTTACTATTGAGAAAGAAAGAATATTTCAGAGAAAGTATGAGTAAACTGAGTTGATTCTTTTAAGGCTAACATGAAATATAAGTGGAGAGACAGAGTCATAACTATAAGGTGCTAAGATCTACCAGCATGTTTCTTCTCATTTGTTCTTATGCAAGTCAGGTAAAATTTACACACCAGCAAAATATCTGAAGATCTACTATGTAAAAACTTCAAACCATTACTAACTAGGATGATATGAAGAAATTCTACAGGAACATACTAAAATATCATCTGCATAAAACATAGTGAAATGTAAAGAAAAAACAATAAATGGACCAGCTGGGCAAGCTGTAATTTGAGAGAAGATGGTTTGAGCCTGAGCAAAGATGTGGCTCTGTCCAAACCAGGCAGAGCTACAGATGACACTTCAGAAAAAGATGATTGCCAGATGATTCCTTTAGGTGCACACAGTGTGTGTAGAAGATAACTCCCAAGGGATGTGAGAAAGTAAACCAAGTGAGAAACTTCTAAAATGAAGCTTTCCTGAAGAGTCACAAAAATTGTAATATTCATTGTAGTATAAATTGTAAGCATGCTATTTTCTGTTGAAGTTTACAATCAGTGGGAAAATAGTGGTAACATTTCGTACTGTTACCTGAAATGAAAGGACCACAGCACATTGGAGTTTAGAAGCATCCAATCAGAGCTTCTCTGGTGCATGTGGGGAAACTACAGGCCAGAGCTTAGCCCCAGCCAGGGAGGCTGGGCTCCAAGCTTCCTTGGTTCATGGATGTGTTCAGCACTGCTGACTGCACCCATGTGCTTCACCAGCTTTCAGACCAACCTAACGTTTCACAAGAACTTTCTTTTGGCTCAAAGAAAGGAACTGACATTTATAATTGACAACTATTTGTTTTGATAAGATCTATTAACTTTTTCTAGGTAAATGTAGCATGTAATGATATCCTAAGGTGGGTTTTTGTGTGACAATTTTGTAAAAGTTTTTAAATTTGCATTTTTATTTCAGAACATAAATTCAAATTTAAATTTAAAAATAAATAAATAAATAAAAATAAATAAAAGGTGATTAGGTGATGAATTTAACACGAATGAGGTTAATGCCCTTTGAAAATATGCCCTCACTTCACATCTCCTTCAGCCATGTGAAGTTATAATGAAAACACATTTGTTTATCAACCAGGAAGTGGTTGTTAAATCCTGGACTTGTCAGTCTTTATGGCTGTCAGAAATAAAATTTTTCTTCTCTATAATCCAATTGGCTTATGCTACTTTGTTGTTGCAATCAGAATAGACTTAGATGCTAACTTTTAAAAGATGCAACAGACTTTAGAGAAGGACCCATAAGAGTCCCAAAATATTTAGAGCTATGGCATTACAGATTTCAAGTAAATTATATTTGCTGGTCTTTCAAAGTGCCTATGTTCTTTACAAAGCCAAGCAAAGACACTGAACCAACTACAAGATGTTCAATGTGAAACACAAATAGAGTGAACAAGCAAAGATAGATGGCTCAATGCACACCAAGAAATGACTACCAGCAACACATCTGGTCTCTGCAGATGAAATGCTCAGCTATTAGCGCTACACCCTGGTGACTTCTAGTTCAGAACACCAGGGATAGGATCTTTTCAACTCTAAGTGGATGCACCACAGACTATATATATTTTACAAATTAAGACATTCATATTGGATTGCTGTTCAACAAACACTGAATGCAAGAAATACATAAGGCAAAGCTTTTAGCCATATCATGATATGTACCAAAAGTCTTCCTAAAAGAAACATGGATTGTGTCAATTTGAAAAAAAAAAAAATATATATATATATATATTCAACCCTCCTTCATTACCAGTTTGCTGTCATTTTCCTTTCAACTTCTATTGATTAAAACTCCTTGTCCCATGCCTCCAACCCCTGTCTTTAAACACTGGGTTTTTTTCTGAACTTCACACTCAGAATTTGATCATTGTAATATTTTAAAATATATATTAAGGCACTCTAAACACCACAGTAAAGCTCTAACCAATGGGATTTTTCTTTCCTTACCTAATGCATCAGAATGAGGTTTTCTAACTATGAAGAGTAAGAAACAGGAGAGAAAGAAACACTGTGACCCTCCCCAAATACATTATCCTTTGTCCCAACCACTAATGCTTGCTGAGGCCTTCAGCTCACCTAGTCCCTGGACCAGTATAAAATGCTTTCAACTCCGATGAACAGTCAAATACACATACAGACTTCACCACAGACTACATAGGCCAACTATAGTGTGCAGTATTAGCTGAAATCATGTTAAATTGCTATTAAAACTGCAACTAAAACTCCCTCAAAGATACCTGTTTACAGTCCCTCAGGCTGCAATACCATAGATAGATATCTTGTACAATCTCAGGCACCGAAAAACCAACCCAAGGTTATTATTCAGAAGCTTAGTACTGTACGAGAATCTTTCTGACATTGCTTAATGAGGATTTCTTACTGAAATCACTGATGCTACCATCACCTACCATGATAGATGCAATGTACTGGAAATCTGGAGAGCCTTCTGTTTTATACGAAATCAACTTGATCAGGTACTTGTTCCAAGAGATACCCTATGGAAGGAATGTTTGTTTAAAGTTTCCTGAGTTCACAAAAGACATTTAGGTAAAGCTACCTGATTGTCCACTCAATTTTTCCAAGATAGGGAGTTGAGACGAAATCTCCCTTTAGAAAAGGGACAAAAAAAATTTAGAATTATTAAAACTGTTGATGATCTAAATATAAAATCAACATACAAATACATAAATAAAAAGTTTTTAAAACCTCTAATAGGAAAATTTTTAAATGTCTAAAAAGTTTCACATGTGTAAAATTTACCAAAAGAATGCTAAAGGACAAAACAAGAAGAACCTGAATAAGTGGAGTGACAGTTTTTGTATTTTTATTATGGAGAAATTTATACTATGAAAATGTGAACCATGCCCTCGATTAACCTATAAATAAAAAAGCATAGTTTTAAAAAACTAATGTACATCTATGCATTATTTTCAATATGAGAAAAGAAATACAGTACCAGGGATGAAAAGACTCAACGGTCTTTCTCCTTCTAGGCCTACCTGAGCCCTTTTTTTGCCTCAGGGTCTCTGTGAATTCTGTTCCCTCTGCCTCAGATGTTCCACACTTTAAGTCTTCTGTGATGGTTAGCTGGTCTCACTGGACCTTAAAGCCAAAAAACTTCTTTTGTGACTTCCTAACCTCAAGTGAACCTGCACACACAGGCCCTCACACACCCTAGGTACAGGCCTCGTCCATCCCTCACCCTGTCTACCTCCACCTGCTCATCTTTGGTTGCTTCCATGTGACCATGAGTGCAGCAGCTTAATCACCATCCCCCCATCATCTCCAAGGACTTGGAGTAATACCTGGCATATGGGCTTGCAGCTCTGAAAAAAATTTAAGTACACGTATGTCTAGGTTTTCACTATTATCAACAGTCTAAAGTTTATGTGGCTGGTTTGATAATTGTACATGAATGCACAGAATGAGATACAGCCATTAAAATGTTGTTGAATAATTAAAGACATTTTAAAGAATATAAAACAGAATGTAGAGCACAATCCCACTTTTATAATCAAATTTATTTGAACAAAATATACAACACAATGACAATCTCAAATCAAATTATATTGATAATAGACGTTTGGTAATTTTTATAAATGTATATTTAAGATTTTATTTCTATATTTTCTAAACCTATGAATTTTTTAAATCAAAACTATGAATATTTTAAATCAATTTTTTAGGTTTGTTTTAATTTTATGGCCCCGTGCCTGTGTTAAGGAAATAGGCCTCTTCACTTCCTCTTATTATGTTTGTCCCAATGTATGTAAACTTGGGGAGAAAAACATTAAAACTACAGTGAACCCTTGACTTACAAACTCAATGGGCTCCTTTCCCGATCACTGGCTGGAACTAAGTCAATATAGCTGAAATCTGGATGCTTACCTGAGTACATGCCATCAATAAGAGACAGATGAATCTTCCATTAACCTAATTAAACCAAGTTGTTTATGTGTCAGGCTAGTCATAACTTGAGGGTCCACTACAGACAACTGAATTCAACAAGCCACACTCTGGAAATTTGGCTAGAAGCTGTTATAGAAAGCCACTTAACTCCTTATCTTGTTGGCCTTGGGTTCAGTCCCCAGTACCACACACACACACAAATTATTGAATGACAAAAATGTAAGGCCAATATTTTTTTCAAAGAGTAATCACAATTCAAGACAACTCATTTTTTCCTCCCTTTCAAGGTAGAAACAAGACTAAAACCTCCATAACTTCTCATGTTGGTATTGTACGAGGAAGAGCAACAGAAATAATGTTGTTACTATGCAATTAGTGTCGAGAAAATACGTCTGCCATAGTGACATAGAGCTTGTCATTTTTCTATGGTGATTCCTATCAGAATAGTGTATGAAATTGTGACGCACTATAAATCACAGTAACCTTTCACCACTAGATGGTGAGTGTATGGTTTCACAGGCCCTGTCTCTGAGGTCCAGGGTCTTTTCAATCAAAAACTTGAGAAATCAGACCCACTTCATTCATCTTAAAAATTTAAAGACTAAGAAAACCATTATCCATAATGCAAATAAATATACATTAGGAAGCTCATTCACAGATAGTTCTCAGAATATTTTTTTAAATAGCCAAAGTGATACATGTAAATCCCAGTTTTTCTAATATACATTTTAGATTTAAATTTACTTGGGACTGGGACTATTTAATGAGAATTCCTGTACTTAGGATCTTTAGTTTTGACCTCTCACTTGCCTCTCTTTTTAAATGATTGCAAGGCTCACACCCAAGCTTCTGCTTAAAGTGAGAGCTACACTTTGGCCAGTCCACTTGTGGTCACTTATCCCAGCCACTGTGCTGCTCCTGCCACTTTGGTCCCTCACAGGATAGGCTGGGACCTCAGCCCTTCTTTGTTTGAGAAAGTCTATGGGTAAATCTAAATGTGACCCCCATGGTTTCCCTTTCCCACATCAGGGTCAGGGCAATGGCAAAACCAGAAACTCTCTAAGAGGGCCAACTGATTTGTTTTAAAGTGACTTTTTATAAAGTCAAACAAAGCATATCTGTAAACCATGATTCAAACATTCACAAGTGCTGAAGAGTACCAAATTGCAGTTTTACAACCAGGAGTTTAAAACACATTATTATCATCTTTTGTCTTTTAGAAATATGTTAACATAATTAAACATCTGCTCTTGAAAATCCTGTGTAAATGAATAGCTGGTAATTTTCAAAAACAAAAGCTCATTTAATTTACCACTTTACAGAATATTTCTTAAATGGCATTTTAAGAAAATGCCTAAGGTTTTGGTAGACCCAGAGTATGTGGTATTAAGGGAATAAAGCAAAAATATTTAAACCATTCTTAAACTGCTAATTATCATTGTGTATGTCAATTATTATGGTAGACTGTAATAGAGAGATGCCCTGAGAAAATAATTCATCATAAAGGTTCAGTTTCCCCATAATAAATGACTCTAGATTGCCATAATTTTACATCTTACATTTTTGGGGGGATTTCTTAGGTCCTGCCTTAAAGTCGAGCATAATTTTTCACTCTACCATGCTGCCTATAAAAATTCATTCTCATCTACTTGCTATATCTAACATCATATACTTAAAACCTAAATAAGCTTATTCAAACTGTATGTGAAAGAATCAACTCTGGGGACTGTGAGGGGGTATCAGCTATGACTGTTCTTCGAGGGGGAGACTTTGCTATATCTATTTACAAATATGTTAACTGTTTTATAATACTTGTAAATGTGTCCTATCCTCTTTTATTAACTACAAGTTTCTTAAGTAAAAAAGACATGTGAATCTGCTGCATATTTCCACAGCTAAGCCCCAGCAAAAGACCCTGAAAAATGCTGAATGAACTCTCATGTGGTTTTACTGTTTATTTCCTTTAAACATATTTTAGATAATTTAAATGCAGATAAGTAATACTTTATATATTTTTACCATGTAGCCAAAGATTGAAAACCTCTATACTTATAAGCTGACAACCTAAATTGCAGTCCTTCCAAAATTAGTATCTCTTTTACCCTGACTTGTCCATAAACTAACCTTCCTGGTTATGATTCAAGTAACTCTACTGAAAACATGTGCCAGGAGAAGTCAGATTGAGGGTCTCTGACTTGTAAAAGTCTAGTTTAAGACCAGAACTGACAGTGGTAGCATTCCACATGCACCAGCAAGCAGGAAATACTTGCCCTATAACTCACAGAAGGCTCCTAACAAAAAGAATTGTGCCAAAACTTACGGCAGTACAATGAGGCACAATGACCTATAATGCTAGCTTTTCATGGATGTTTTGTATTCTAAACTTCTGATGTATGATTATTTCTGAAAGAAATAAAACATACCAGCCCTATTTATTTCAAGTTCATTGGATATTCTGTGGCAGACTCACAATATGATGAGACTTACATTATCGGAAGCTATTTGTAAGGTATTTTGTGAAGTACTACAAAATTATGAATTAAGGTGACAGGAAGTGGCACTACATAACTATTTTCTTAATGCTGTAGATTTAGAAGATTAATACTTTTGAATGAATAAGTGGGTTTTATGACAATCTCATTTCTGTGCTGAAACAAAAGCACTCAGAATTGGCAATAAAAAATAATTTGACATATCAGATTTTTCCTACTATTGCATCCACAAAACAAAAAGAAAACATATCTAACAAAATATATTGTGTGGGAAATAAAGGCCGGAATCTGGAATTTATTGCTCAATTAATTGCTTCTCTAGTAATTTCACATTATCAAGGACAGTTAAAGAATTTACAACATGGATAGTACTTTAACAATTACTTAAATACCTTAAGATGTCTAGGAAAACAAAGTGACCAACCAGGGCCCTGTCATCAATTAATGGCAACCCTAATGATTTTACCTTTCTCTTGCAGCTTACCATTAATGTTCTGTCCGTGAGATACTGTATTATAGTAATTTAATACAGATTATTTAAACCATGAGTGCTTTGTCTTTTTTTTTTTTTTTTTGGTACCGGGGATCGAACTCAGGTCCTTGCACTTGCAAGGCAGGCACCGGAACCACTGAGCTAAATCCCCGGCCCAAACCATGAGTGCTGTAGGGTAGAGCTAAATTCTTTTGGCCAGAACTACCATTTATGTCATCTATTCTAATATGATTATTTTATTGTATTGAAGCCTAGGAATCTCTTAGTTTAGCCGATTATTGAAGGGTGACTTTTTTTTTTTTTTTATGGTACTGGGGATTGAACTTGGGACCTTGAGCTTTCGAGGCAGGCAGCAGAACCACTGAGCTAAATCCCCAGACCTGAAGGGTGATTTTGAAACCAAAATAAGTGATGGGAAAGTTTTAAAGACTCTGTCAATCTATGGGAATAAAAGAGAATATACTCAACAGCTATCAATCCATTGTCTTTTGGCTCCACTCATCTTTCACTTCCTGCTTTTAGATAAGAATGCTGAACACTGAAATAAGAATTCCTTCTTTGCAGTAAGCACAGTATGTTAAGTTTTGTCAGTAAAAATTACTGGAGGAATGCTGCAAGAAGGAAAATTCTTCCCAGGTTTCCACGTATCTGCATGTGGTACTTCTTGATCCTGGCACCTAGCTACACGCACAGTATTCAAGGGACACACAGTAGTATTCCACCCCAGCTGCAAGCTCCAAAACACTGACCCTCAGTGAGCTCTCAGCTGCCTCTGACCCAATGAATACTTCAACATGGCTCTCCCAACATGAATTCTATACACACCAGGGTTTGTACCACTTGTCTATGAGCCTGTTTCCATTGCCCAAAGCCTTCTGTAACTCCATACACCAGCCTGGCTTCATCCGAACCCCCAACAAGTATCCTCTCCTGCTACTCTCATATGATCTGTAATCTAGAATAGAGTTTTCTACTTATCCAGCAAATGACAACCTGCTTTGGTATAGTCAACTCAGCAGACCTCTCTGATATCATATCCAATAAACTGTAACCACACATTCTGAAATGACATCTGAATCTCAGCCTTAGGAAGATGCTTCCCTTTGAAGTTTGTTCCTTTGTTGGTCCTTAGTTTTCTAGGAATGCCATAATAAAATACTACAGACTGGGTAGCTCCAACAACAGATAGCTATCCAGTAGTTCCAGATGCCAGAGTAAAAGATCAAGATTTCAGCAGGTTCAATTTCTTCCGGAAATGGCCATTATCTTACTATGGTCCTTCTGTATTCATACATTCTTGGAAGTCCCACATTTTCTCTTCAAAGGACAGAGTCAAACTGAATTAGGGCCTATCTTATCCTAAAGTCCTTACTTAACTTAATCACTTTGTAAAAGACCTTATTTTCAAACATGGTTGCCATTATAGGTGGTGGAGATTAGGACGCCAAAATATGAGCATGGGTTGGGGCACAAATTAGCCCATAACATACAGGTACTCTATTAAGAGGAAAGATCTAGGAAATATGGGCTTATCTGTAATTACATATATGAGATATGTATATAGTTTATATGTATGCTGTATATATGGTACTTACACATATAAGCATATTTGTATAAACATGAAAGTTCAGGCTATCACAGTGATAATTCCAATTTAAATTTAGCACTAATGTTTTCTTACCTTCTTAATAGAAGGAGACCCTGGAGAACTTCTGGGTTACTTGGCAATGCTCTGTAACACCTTACCACCAAAACATGGGTCTTTGGTATTAATAATTCATGGAGAATTTTTCATTTGATGTTCTGTATGTTCTCTCTCTCTCTCTCTATGTATATATATATATACAGAGAGATAGACATACAGTATGTATCATGTGTATATATATGTAGTATGGATATATAACTGAATAATATACACTACACATGGTTTAATTTTTACAAGCTTTAAAATTCAAAATTAGAAATAAGCATCAATCTAAGACAAAATATTCTCCAATACAACTTAGTATAAAACAAGAACTTTAAAATATGATATTTTTAAAACTTCATAATCATCAATTTAAAGGACTGCCTCATACTAGGAGCTAAAAATGATGTTAAACATCAAGGTTTAATTTGGCAATTTTATAATGGCCCAAGAAAAGTCCAATTATAACAACCCATATATACTAACAAGCTATCCTTAGGAAAATAATAGGCATCATCCTGTCTCCTTATTCTTAGAATATATGAAACCTGCAATATATAACTTTATGTAAATGCCTAAGGCCACTTTCACAGGGGAAAAGCCTGTCACTTATATATACACAACTCTAAAGATCATCAAATTCTTTCCTTTTGTTTGGTTCTCCCACTTATCATCCTCTAAGCCAGAACTTAGAGAAAAACGCAGAGATGCCAAGTGTTAATAAGTATTAAACATACATACACACACTCACATGAATACACACATACATGCTTGTGCGTGAGTTTTACCTCAAATGAGTTGAGAAACATTGCATGCTATGTTATGCTTGGAGATCAAAGCACTGGGGTCTTCTCTATACCTCACAGTAGAGGAACCTGGTTAAATTTGTTTAGTGTAGCTTTTACCCAAATGTATTTGCATCTAGAAATTTTTGCCTTGGAAATAGTTTTGGAAAATGGTCTGTGAAGGTATTATCTTGCTTCACTTCTTGAAATAATTTAGAAAGAAGAAAAAATTATTTCTTCTGTCTGTCCTATCTTGAAGTTCTTATACTCCCTAACAAGTGGGACTAGGAAGATGCCAGACTGTGTCACATTTTGATAAATGCACAAGATGAGAGGGGAAAAGCATCATCTAATAAATGATAGCTGTTTCTAACTCTGACAAGATGAGTAAACAAACCTCCCTTCTCTAAATATATGGTGTGCAGAAGCTATGTGCTACTTACATAATATTCAGCTCTGCTGCTAATTACATCTAAAAGCTTGCTATCCCCTATTTGGCTGATGAGAAAACTAAGGACAAAGTACAAAAGTCTTTACCGAATACATGGCATACCTCTGCCTTTGAAGTTACTGAATCCCTTTTCTGGCCCCATTTCCTTATCAGCAAAATAACCTGCCATAAAATTATCCTTGGTACTGTGATTCACATCAAGCATGATTTCCTAGAGTCAAAAGTGTGGCTATTAGTAAACAACAGGAGAGAACCTCCAAAACAACTTTTCATGTTTTTACATGTTACAATACCATTTATTTTCAAAGGAATTTAAACTGTTTGCATTGGTTTACTTTAAAAATAAGATTACCCACAGAAAGTTTAGTTCATTATTCTTTCATCTGAAAATCCATATACCTATAACACAGCTCTTAAGTCTAAACATTTTTTAACAAAACAAAGAGACATATTCATTATGGTTTTTTAAATTCTGCTTTCTTTTTTTTTTGGTACCAGGGATCGAACTCGGGTCCTTGCGCTTGCGCAGCAGGCGCCAAAACCACTGAGCTAAATCCCCAGCCCCTAAATTCTGCTTTCTATAATTTCAAAAATTAAATGATTTTGAATATATACTAGATAAAATTATGTTGGAATTCTCCTATGTCCTAGATAAGAAACCATCATGTGTGTGATATCTTCACTAAATCAAAAATGTCTTTTCATAATGAAGATAAAACAGTTTTTTCTAAGACATTTTGTTACATCACCATATGCTCAGCAAGAGTACTGATCAGACAATTTGCAAAACTGAGTAGTCTCTTCTCATTTATCCAATCACTTAAACCATCTACTGTTGCTTTTTCTTCTTCCAAATTTAAAATTCCAACATTCTCATTGCTAAATTAATTTGAGCTTTCACTTATTATTTGTCTGCTCTATGTTTGCTTTCATGGAACTTGGTGGACAAAAGTCCCAACGGACCAAAGATTCTTAGTGAACACTGTCCAAACGTCTTGGTCGGTGATTTCTAAGGTAAATCAATTTTTCATCCACAAGATGGGAAAACAGTGTATCTATGAAGTTATATACTGTATGTTGATAAAGAATTGATAATATATAAAAAGTATTTAGTTCTATGTATGTTGTAAAGCTTTGAAATATAAAATCCTAAAAGGTGATATCTACAAGATGATAAATGCAAAAAATCAAAAAGAAAAGTATTTTAGAAAATCTCTTTGTTAAGGTACAGTTCATAATCTTGTGGGGGTTGAGGTAGAGAGTTTTTTAATTTATGACAGAGCCAATGACTTATTTAGCTTCACTCTCCCCACAGTGCTGAGAATATAATATTTATTGATTCAAAACATATTTAAGTCCCCACTATTTTCCAAGTATTATAATATGATAGATTAGATGCTAAGAATAAAATGTCTATTTCTACCATTTTAAAAATAAGTACAGTGTCCTATGATTGCTTTATAGAATCAATGCTATCATTTGTTTATACATAGGGAAAACAGATTAGACATTTCCAGCTGGCTCTCTCTATGACGCTTGGCAACTGTTCCTTGAATCCCACAATGTAAGGAATCAGATTCTTTTGATATTACTGTATATCCAATATGGAATGCAGCAGGAATAGCTACATAAAAGGATCTACACCACTAAATCAGATGTCAAAGCATTCTAGGCAGGAAGAAGTTTTAAAGTCAACATGAGCATTCTAGAAGAAAGTACAAACTAATTACGTCTTTATCAGTCCCAATCCTCTTTGACCCTCCTTGCAAGATGTAAGTTAATACCTGCATTTCTGTATTTTTCTTCTCTTCCCACTCCCAATTAAAAAACATACTTAATGTGAAATCATAAAAAAGAACAAACACTCTTAATTTTCTATACAAGTTCAACTTTTAGGTTTAATTATATGAACCACCTACAGTAATTATATTGCTTAAGTATGCTAATTTGTAATAATTACATTTAAATCTTTTTGCTGAAATGTTATCCTGAAATTATATAACTGATCATTCCAGCCTGTTTATTACCATGAATGGAATGTTTATTGTTCCACAGACAAAAAACATTAAAAACCACTGTCACTTGTAAATTACCTTGCTTATTAAGAGCCTCTCAAGCACAGAAATATTCTTAAAACCGAATTCTGTCATAATCAAGTTGGACTTAAGTAAACACCTGAAAAAGCATAGGGCTACAAAGAAAAGAGGCATTCTGACCATTTACTGAGTAAATTGCAATTCTGAAGAACTGCTGAAATCAGAAGCATGAACTATCACACTCACCTTAGAATAAACTTATTGAATAGTGTTTCTTTAAAACTATGTACCAACTTCCCACTTTCTTTAGACATCTTCCCTCAAATTAATGCTGAAGGAATGAGTATGTCTCATAAGATTGTTAGCCGGAAAAAAATGGTGTCTGAGTAGAAGTTATAAAGGTAATATTTACTATCTATGCTGCTTTTTGTTTAGTATATTACTTCATCAGTGTTTGTATAGGGACATTAGGGCCAAAAGTACTCATGCTATACCCACTTCACAGCTAAGAAAACTGAGGCTGAGCAAAACTTTAATAATTTGTCCCAGACCACTCAGCTGCAAGTAGAATCTGACTTAGAGTCCTTAACTACACCAAGTTATTCTGGTTCCCAAGTGACATCTTGCTTACAATTTTAAAAAGAAATTAAAAAATCAAGCTAAGTCTATTTTTGGTGGTAATAGTACCAAAGACTGTTTTATCCTGAAAGCTAAGAAGGTCTTCAGATGTTTAAATGGTTGAAAAAAATGAAAATAATATTATTCTTAATGACAAAATGTATGAAAGTAACATTTCAGAGTCCACAAACCAAGTTTTATTGGAACACTGCTGTATACATCATTGTGTACCACCCAGTATTGCTTCTGCCTACAATGGCAGAGTTGAGGGGCTGAGCCACTGATGATCTGGTCCACATAGTGTAATACATTTGCTATGGGCCTTGTACCGAAAGAATTCACTGGCCCATACTCTCACACACACATCAAATTGAATCTGTTATGTTTTCATTATGAGGTTTTTTTAAATAACCAGCATTTCACTATTTTTATAAAAGATATGACTATGAATCAAGAAACTATGATGCCAACCTTGAAGTTCCTCCATTTAATATGATATATTTTGTGTAACCAAAAATCTCCTTTAGACACTTTGGACAAAGCTCAAAACCTAAGTTAGAAGCATAAAGGAAAAAAAGTTAAGCAAGTTGTTTTATAGGCAAAGGCCATGTAAAGGACACTTGGAAAATCTTGTTCTGCGTAAACTTTGCAACGTAACTACTTAACGACAACAAAATGGTTTTAGTACTGCAGATCATAAAATCATTCTACACATACTGTACGGCTTGTTTTCTCTAGTCCAAATTCCTTAACAGAGTCAATCTGAAAACTTGCCCTGGAGATACATTCCTAAGCTAACCAAAATGTTCCCTGACTGGCTTCTGGCACGAATGTGCTCCAGGTTCCAAATAATGCTCAAGAGTTGCAAAGCTGTTTACACGATTATACTTTTACCAAACATCTGGAAAAAATGGTGAACAGCTAATCTTACAAAGCCAAATCCCAAAAAGTTCATCCACAATCTGTAAGACAAGATCAAAACAGTAACCCTCCCATTTAGAAGTCAGTGAAAATGAGGAATTCTAAGTTGTTTTCCATCTCAAAAGACATAACAAGTGCAAACCAAAGAACAGAGATCCATGCCTAATAATTAAAAATATGAAACCAAATCATAGAACCATTAGAACCAGAGAACCATTAGGCCCTGACAAATCTAATACAAAATAAACCCATATGACTTCACACAGAATTATAAAATCACATCAATGATTACTTCTAAATTAGCAATCACTGATCAGTCATCTCCTATTTATTTTCAGATAGTTCTAATTAAATTAGTTTGATAAAGAGTTAACTGAGTTCATAGGGATAAAAGAAGTCTTTCTCAAAGTTTAGGTTTTATTTAAATTTCAAAGGAAATATTTTATACCAAGGCATATGCTACACATAATTCAGTCATATCAGAGAAGGAACTGACTGTTATCTCATAGTAATTTCTTAATTGTACAATGTCATTCTAAGGGAGAAAAAAAGGTTTTCCTTTTCCTGCTTCCTTTTCTATAAAATGGGTATATTAGAACTTATCTCCTGAAGTTTTACATGACAGAATGCATGTACGGAATTTAACCCTTCACTTGCTCCCTTTCCTACCTCATTCTTCACACCCCTAAGAGCTTTATTACAGGAGTGGTGACTAAAAAGTACTTCATATATTTTAATGTGCATACAAATCTCCTAGAGCTCTTGCTTATATGCAGATTCTAGTTCAGGAGGCTGGGTGCAGGGCTAGATAATCTCATATTTATCTCATATTCAGGCATTTATAATTAACTAAGGTTGGAGATCACCTGTAACCAGAGAAATATTTTCTTGCATAAAAAGAAATCTGACTAAGAATTCACTCCATAGCCTTAAGAAAATATGTGACCTTTAATAGATGTTAGGTCTGAGCCTGGTCTCTGAGAAAGAGTCTCCCTTCCCCACTTTATATCTGTTCTGTTCAGTTTCCTCATCATCTACTCCAGCAGGTGACTATCAAAGTAGGAATTGATATAAAGTCATTCTATGCTTTTAAAACAGCTCTCTGGAGATCTGCTGCATAGCCCTCAGTAGAGAGCCCCACTTCCCACTCTGACTTCCTCAAGCACAATAACTTGTATGTGCAAAAGGGATTTGTAATTGTCCATTTTCACACTCAAAAGATATCATTTTGCCTCTTTGATTTGCAGCTGAATGGCTGACAAAGTTTCCTAATCCCCAAAACATTATTTGACAAGAAATATTAAAAAATAGTCAGATAATGATGTAATTAACTGTTTACCTGTATCATTTAATTCTCATAAAAATCACAACATAGATAAAAACTTGTGCAAGAGTTACATGGCTAATAAAAGCTAAGACCCATCTAGTTACAGTGTGTGTGCTCCTAAACAGTGCATCATAAAATAACTTATTATGGAGCCACTGGTGAATTTAAACTCATGGAAAATATCTTAAGAGTTCAGTTGTTCCTCAGTATCTCTGAGTAACTGGCTTCAGGACACCCACACATACTCAGATACTCAAGTCCCCTATATAAAATGATACAGTAGTTGCTCATAATCTACCCCTATCTCCTGCATACTTTAAATTCTTGAAAGAGTACTTATTATATCTAATACAATGTAAAAACTACAAAAATAGTTACCATACTGAAATATTCAGAGAATTATTCAGGAAATAATGAC
This sequence comes from Heterocephalus glaber, assembly GCF_053883595.1. NCBI lineage: Eukaryota > Metazoa > Chordata > Mammalia > Rodentia > Bathyergidae > Heterocephalus > Heterocephalus glaber. The sequence goes on along the minus strand of NW_028258147.1, from coordinate 12,934,740 downwards.
AATGTAAATATTTGTGTATGTTTAATCCAGATACAATTTTTTCCCAAATATTTTTGATATAAGGTTGGTTAAATCCTGTAGATATAGGAAGGCCCACTGTACTTGTTTTCTTAAACCTCTGTCGATAAAGACAATAAAGTTCCGGATTTTTTGCCAACTTGATATTTCATTATAGCTTAATGTTATTGAAAATTGAATGTATTTTCATATATTTATGATTTATCTGAACTGTCCACATCTTTTGGCTTATTTTCTATTTTGTTATTAATCTTTTTTCTTTTAAGTTTTATGGGGCTCTTTACACATTAGTATTTATTAGTCCTTTTACCTGTAATAGCTTACAGAAGTCATCCCAAACTGGTCAGAATATTTTAACCTTGCTTATTATGTTTTTGCTCTATATTACTGTTTCTCTTTCATTGCTTCTTAGTGTTGAATCATATAAAGTTTCCACTACTCCTAGGTACTTATAATATTTCATCTTTTATATTTAGAATTTATTCTGAATTTGGAATTTGTTCTGGGGTATTATGAGAGAAATAAATCTAATTTTGTCTTTTCCCATATGGCTACGATATTGTTTCAAAACTATTAAAATGCATGTTTTTCTCACTGATTTAAGACATCATCTTTCCTCAATTACAACATTTTTGGTCAATGAAACAAGAAGAAAAATAACACAGACATAACTAATAGCCAAAAATTGAAAGCATTCCTAATGTCCTTTAATGGTTGACTAAAAATTTCAAGGTGGAAAAACAAAAAGAATAGCCAGAAAAAAGTTGCAAAAATTGGATGAGGGAGAACGCTGTCTAGCCCTGTTATAAAGTTATGTTATAAGTCTCTGCAATAAAAAAGTAAGGCAAAATAGCAAATATGTTTATTGTTCATTCAGAAATCCCATCTGTGAGGGTCTTCCCCCCACAGTGGGAAAAATATGAAATAACCAAACATGAAGATAACACATTATTAATTGTAAGAGCAAATAAAGTAAGGTTCACCCATTCAGCGCAATGAGGAAGATCTCCATGATGTTTACACAGAAAGATCTCAAGGAAAATTACTTAATAAGTTAAAAAGCATGGTGCAGAATATATTTCAAAATAATACCTTTTTCATGACTGAGACAGGACAAAATTTAAATGGATAGAAAATCTATTGCAAAAAAACATGATAATAGGAGGGTAAATCAAAAACTATTGCATGATTACATACAGAGAGAAAGTAAGAGGGGATATGATGGAAAAAGATTTCTATGAATAATCCTTATTATATAGTTCTGACTTTTGAAGAAAACTTTATCTTTAAATTCTGTAACTTACTTTTAATTGAAATTTTTGGGATAATTACAGAATCATAATCAGTTGTAAGAAATAAGAGCTATGAAATGTACACTATCAGAGACCCCTGCAGAGGATCCCGATCTCCTGGGTGTTCTGATGCAAGGCAAGAAGAAAGACTCCGAATCAAAGTGCAACAGGGAACTGGGCTGATCAAAGCTGAGCAAGCAAAGACCCTGAAACAGCCAGAACTCCAGGTGAATGGTTGGTTACACAATCATTCATTAAATTGGGGTGAGGGGGCTATGTGTGGTTGCTACAAATTACATTGGCTGATGCAGGCAAAGCTTGTCAAAGGAGGGACAAAGCATTCTTGCATTAAGAACAAAACAGACCATATATAAGTTGTGGTTAAAAATTAGCCTGTCTTTTCACTTAAGAAGGTTTCAATTCTAGGAACGGAATTCGGGTAAGAGTCACTCTGACCTTGGCTGTCGCGTTACCTCGTATCAGAGCCCCACGGCTCTGGCCGTTGGGCTGAGGGGTAGATAATGCTAACCCATGCACCAGCCACAGTGCTTTCAAGAGTTATATAGGCCTTGGCCAGACTTACTTCTTAAAACAAGCCAATTGTAGGGTTAATTCCTTTTGACAGCCTGCACTGCTTACAGTCTGCTTTTGGCATAGTCAACAGAGTAGTCTCCTGTAGTACACACTGTGAGTTTGCCCCAATGTTAACATTTTATAAAACTATACTGTAATATTACTGAATTTGATACAATCCACTTAACTTATTCATATTTGGCCCCATCCACACCCATGTCAGCAAAGGTCAACTGGGAACCTGGAATTCTGCTCTGAAGAGAATGTAAAAAGATACTCAACACACCCACCTGGATGGAAAATAAGGAAAAACCAACTAACAGGCCAGGCCCATCATGCCCACTGGGTGGTAATGAGGCTCTCATCTCCTGTGCCAGTGGAGAAAACAATAAGAGGAGCTTGGCTTCAGCCCCTACACAGTAAGACTGCATTCCTCTCCTCCAGTGAGGTCATGGTAGAAGAGGCCCAGTGGACCGTAATGACTTTCACTATCTCCCAATAGGAATACTATAGTGTCTGTAGAGAACAACAGGAAGAAACTGTACTGTCACCCCAAAGTTATCTACAGTCCTCCACCCCATGCAACTGATGCTGAGAGAGAAACCTGGACTTCTATTTCCTCCCTCCCGGCAATTAAGGCAGTGCCCCATCTCTACTGAAAAATGTACCAGAACAGTACCAAACAAACAACAACAAAACAAAGTAAAAACATAAGGTTTAAATAACACTGATAATCTCACAATACAAAAACATTCAAGTTTTAATAGAAAATCACTCACCATAACCAAAATCAGAAAAGATTTCAAAGTAAATGAAAAGAAACAATCAATAGATGCCAACTCTGAAATGACAAAGTGTTCAATTTAATCTGACAAAGTTTTAAAGCAGCCATAAAAAATGTTTCAAAGAACAATTACGAATATGCCTAAAACACATATTTAAAAAACAGCATTAGCAAACATATGGAAAGACTCAGAAAAAGAATATATATAAAATTTCACGAATGAAGTATACAATAACCAAAAATAAGATTTCAGTATTTGGGTTCATTGGCAGAATAAATGGAACTGAGAAAAAGATCAGTGAACTGGAAAACAGAATAGCTGAAAATACTCAATGAGAAGAACAGAGAAAAAACAACTCAAAAATGAACACAGCCTTAGGGGGCTGAGAGACCATCAAAAATAACCTGAATTTCATGCCACTGGAGTCAAAAAGGAGAGGAAAAATAGGGTTGGTCTGAAATGGTACTCAAAGAAATAATAGCTGAAAACTACCTGAATTTTTCAACCCACATACATCTATAGAATCAAGAACCAGAGATAACCACAAACCCCAAAAAATCTTTTCCAAAACACATCCATACATTTCTGAAATATAAGACAAAAAATAAAGCTCTTTAAAAAAGATGAGAAAAATGACAATTAGAATGATGGTGGCTTTTCCATCAGAAATCATGAGGGCTACAAGTGACAAATGTCAGTCAAGTGCTATCAATCTACAATTTCATATCCAATAAAATATTCAGAAAATAAAGACACTCTCAGATAAAGAAAAACTAGAAGACAATTTGTTAGCAAATTCACTCTAAACAAGTAGCTAAAGTAAGTGGTCTTTGAAGAAAAAAAGTGGGGAGGGATGATTTTTCAAAAGAAGTCCAGAACATCAGGAAGAAAGAATACAATGTGCTAAAATATAGGTAAATGTAAGAAGTTTTCCATTTTTTTCTTGACTCTTCTAAATTGTTTAATACTTGAGGCAAAAAATTTAATTCTATCATGTTTTTCTAAATAGGTATGTGGGAGATAATTAAAACAATAATTGAGCAGAGAAAGTAAGAGGATCTAAAGTGAGATAAGGTTTCTACACTTTAGTCAAACCAAACAGTGATACCACTAGATTGATAACATATACATTTAGGTGATACCTTGCACAACCTCTGAAAAATTTTATAAAGATATATACTCACTACAGATATAATAAAACCCTAAAATATATTTAAGTAGTTCAAAGAGGGTTAAAAAGGAAAACAGAAATGAAAATGAAAAAAATAAAACAAAAAGTAAAATGGTGCCTTAAATCTTAACATATAATAATCACATTAAGTGTAAATGGTTTAACACATTCCCATGGGCTACAACCACTGGAGCTACATGCATGTTTGTCCCATAGGGAGGCTTGTACCACTGATGGTACAAACAGATCTAATCACTTTTATTGGTCATTTTACTAATAAAATAAAAACCCACCCTATAGGAAAGTCAAGCTGCCCAGCAGTAAGACACACAAATTAAGGCCCAGCCATGAACATGTTAAATGTGCCAATTAAAGATAGAGATGGGTAGAGACCTTGTAAAAAGTTCATAACTGCAAAACTACAATATGCCTTCTATCTGGGGCTTATTAAGTTAGCTCTTTGGAGAGGGCCCCTAACTGCAGTCTCCCTGATGTGGACCCTTCTCAGCTCAAAGCAGTTAGATGATTAAAAAAACAAACAAAAAAACTACACCCTTTTTCCCCTAACTGCAGATAAGGATACTTCTTCAGAGGGAGGAATGTTGAAGATAGATAAATTTGTTAGAAATTATTATCAGGCAGTTAGACAAAGCTGGGCCCTCAGCACAGAAAAATAATTGAGGCACATTCATTGGTTAATATTATAAAAAGAGAAGAGCTACTACACTTACCTACTTCCCCTAGAGATGACTAGCAGTGATTGATATTCTAAATAGACATCAATCTCCCTAGTACATTCCCTTTCTGGGAATTCCTTATATGTGACTTGTTTCCCCATTTGATCCTCATTTAATCAATATTACCTATGTGACTGTTCTTGTAATCTTACTGGTTGATCATGGTTTTGTCCCACCTCATGCCTACCTTGTAATTTTCTATTGGGTCTTAGAGTTTTGTCCCACTTTGTACCCACCTCACCTCATGGCTTTGCTGTATAAAACACCTTTGAAAAGTACCACTTTGTGGTACTACTTCTGTCTCTCTTAAACTATCTTTCTCTCAATAAATTTTTCCTACTCTTAAAAAATATCATTACCCAATTATATGATGTTTACAAGAAATTCGCCTCAAATATAATAATATAGGAAAGTTGAAATTAACATTGTACAAAATATTAATCAAAGGAAAATAGGAGTGAATACACTGATACCAGATCAACTTGTGAGCAAAGAACACTACTAGAGTCTCAGAGGACATGATATAATTATAGAAGAGACAATTCACCAAGAGGAGACAGGCAGCCTAAAATGTAGGTACTGAAAAGTGGGGCTAAAAATACATGAATTAAAAATCCATAAAATTGAAAAGAGAAATACACAAGTATAGTCAGAAACTCTAACACCCTTCTCAACAGTTACTAGCCTAAAACATAAAATCAGCAAGGATATAGAAAAACTCAACAGTACCATCCACCAACAGAATCTAATAAGAATACTCTACACAACAATTGTGGTATACATATTCCTTTGGAGTATTATCAGAATTTGTATCAAGAGAGATCATACAAAACCACCTTCAAAATGTATAAAGAATTGTTGATACAGAGAGTATATTTTCTGACCACAGTGGAATCAAACTAGAAATCAGTTAACAGAAAGACAACAGAAAATATATCCAACAGAAAAATATCCAAATATCTGAAAACTAAGTAATACACTTCTAAGTAATCAGCAGACCAAGGAGGAAGTCTCAAGTTTTTTTTTTAATGTTAAACTGAATAAAAACTAATAAAGTGCATATCAAAATTCATGGGACACAATAAAAGTATTGCTGAGAGAAAATTTTATGCACTAAATGCATAAGAATAGTCTTAAATAATATAAGCTTTGACTTTAAGAACCAAAAAAAAAAAAAGAACTAAAATGCATATCAAGCAGAAGGAAGGAAATAATAAATAGAAAAGAGAAAGAGTTGAGGAAAATCAATGAAACAAAAGCTGGATTTCTGAGGAAAAACAGTACTATGGATAAGCCTCTAGGGAAAAGATAGAGATAAAAATGAAAAGACAAGTCACCAATATCATGAATAAAATAGCTATACCATCACTATAAATCCTGTAGTCATTAAAAATCTGAGGGCATATCATGAACAACCTGATGTCACAAATTGGGCAGCTTATTAAAAATATGTCAACCTTCTCTACATGTCATTCAATATGAAATAGCTTAGTCTAATTATTTAAGAAATTGAATATGTAATTAAAAACATAAAAAAAAAATCTCCAGGCCAAGAGAGTTTCACTGGAAAATTCTAATACACTTTTGAAGAAGAATTAACCATAGTTCTATATAATCTTTTTCAGGGGAAAAAAGGGGAGTTGGAGATTCTTAGTGATTCATATCATGAAGCTACCCTGATAGCACTATCAAAGACAGTATTAAAAACAACAAAAATACCCTATGACTCAGTATCTCTCATGACCATAAATTCAAATATCCTTAACAAAATATAACAAATGGAATTTTCAGCAATATATAAAAAGATTTCTTTTTATAATCAGCTGGAGTTTATTCAGTAAGGCTAGCTCAATATTCAGGGTTAGCTTGTGTTGTTTATATCTTCATAATCCTGTTAATTTTCTAGCTAGTAGTTCTGACAATGAGTAAGGCTGGGGGGAGGGGTAATATCCCCAACTGTAATTGTGCATGTCTGTTATTCCTTTCAGTTCTATCAATATTTGCTTCATTTTGAGGCACTGTTGTTTGGTACATACACAATTAGGATCATCGTGTCTCTATAGTAGATTTACTCTGTCATCACTATAAAATGTTGCTGTTAGTCTCCCATAATACTCTCTGCTCTTGTCTAAATGATCAAATATTGATATAGCTATTCCTACCATATATGATTAATGTTTGTGTGGTATGTCTCAACCTTTTACTTTGAATGTACCTAGATCATTAGATTTGAAATTTATTTCCTATGCGGAACTATAATTGGTGTTTTTTTGTAAACCTACTCTGCCATTCTCTGTATTCTGGTTGGTGCATTTAGAACTTTCATTTGTAAAATAAGTATCAATATGTTAATATTCAAGTGTGTCATGTTACTTGTCTTTTGCCTCTCGCTCTCATTCCTCTATTTTCCTTTTACTGCCTGCTTCAAGTCACTTTAACATCTTTACGGAATTCCATCTTAGTTACTTCAATGTTTGAAAGTATATCTGTATAATTTTTGTAATATTGTATTTTCTGTAATATATATGAATGTATGACATAAAAGTCACTGATAGCTACATTTTACCACCTCAAGTGAAGTATGGAAATTTTCACTTTCTTTTTCGTTTTTTATTTTTTTGTTATTTGTACATGCTTGCAGTATCTAATAGTCACATTCATCATGGGGGATTTGTACATGTACATAACACATCTTAATTCTTTTTCTTTGTTCCCTTTCCCTCCCTTCCCTCCAACTGTTCTTCTCTCCCCATTTATAAAAGCTCTATTTCCTTTTTTTCGATTCTTTTATTTTTAAAAATTTCCTTTCCTTCCCTCCTATCTCTTGTCCTCTTCTGATTTACCTTTACCTTTCCCACTTTTAAATATCACTACCTTGAGTATTACATGGTGTTACCATTTTTGTTTCAATAATTAAATTTAATTTATAAAAAAATCATAAAGATTTAGTCTACCCTATGTACTCATATTTCTTTAAGCTTTTTGCTCCTCCTTACGTATTGATTCTGCGGGATTTCCTTTATCATTCCTTTCTGTTTGAAGAACTTTGGCCAACCTTTGAGCAAAAGTTTGTCAGGAACAAGTTCTTTGTTTTCCTTCAACTGTGCCATTTCCTTTTTTTCCCAACAGTTACACTGGATATAAAGTTTGCAATTTTTTTGTTCTTTCAGTAGTTGAAAATATTCTAGGATGTGAGGCATAAAACACTTGTGAAAAAAATAATAAAAACTAAAAAATATAAAATAAAATAAAATAAAAAACACTTGTGGATGCTGAATGAGGAGAAATAACACACCTTGCCCCTACAGTCCCAAACTACCTTGCCCCCTTCTTCCCAAACAGTATAGTTATCTTTTGTTGGTCTCCTATGCCATCTGTCCTAAAGTGTGCAGATATTTTAAATAATTTAAAAAGCAATGTTATATTTTAAAAAGTCTCTTCTTCTCTAAACCAGCATTCTAAAGTCAGACACCAAAAATATGATGCTACTGCTAGTTTGTTCTTTCTCAAGAATGGACCCCATGTTACCTATGTGTGCTCCACTTGGGGTCTGTAACAGTCCACAGGGATTCCCTCAGTCATCACTGAGCACCCTCCTCTGCTCTCCAACTCCGTCAATCCTACTCATAACATTTCAGGATGTATAAAATTTAATTAGTGGCTCTAATGAATTCTAATGTGTTATTATATCTTTCCTTCAACCCACAGAAATTTTCTCCCCTTCACAATTTTAAAGCAGAGGAAAGACACCAATTTTGTTTGCAAAAACATTTTATGATGGAAAAAAATTCTTGTGAAGAGCAATATGAGGCCAAGCCTTCAAGATTCCTACCTTTGCATGGAAAAGCCACACATACACTAGTCAACTGTTTACCCCAATGAACAAGATAAATGTTAGAACAAACTGGTATCAGCTATCTTTCTTTCATATCACTTCATATATGAAACAGGCATTATGCAAATTTTATAGGAAAAGCTTGGAATACAGTTCAACAGGTACATAAATAGTCTGTGTCCCATCAGCCTCCATCATTTTTGTGTATTAAATGTATTTTAAAATCATTGTAAACATATAACTTGAAAGGAATCTTCAAAGAAAATAACAAAACCAAAAATAAACATTAAACCTATATATTTTAAAAGTTGTTTTCAAAAGTCTTAAATAACAACACTATTCTGTGGGGCCTTAGGGATGGCTTAATAATCAAGTCATCAATCAATTAAACAATTCTAATTTACTTAAGCCCAAATCACTCAGAATATCACAAGAAAAGCCACCTTTCCAAACACTGTGGCATCCAGTAAGAAGTAAACAAGAGGGACAAATATTCTTTTTTTTTTTTTTGGTACCAGGGATCTAACTCGGATTCTTGCACTTGCAAGGCAGGCGCCAGAACCACTGAGCTAAATCCCTGGCCCAAGGGACAAATATTCTTAAAGTAAGGTATACTACACAACAACTGTTTACACATCACAGCAGTGGTCACTGTATTAAAAAGTTTAGGTAGGGACCATAATCCCCATCCTAGGTCGTAAAAACCTTAGAAACAAAAAGGTTAACTAGCATATCCACAGTGACACAGCTAGCAAGAGGTAGAACCATCATTCAAACCTAGAAAACGGGTGGGGTCTCTAGTTTTAACCAAACATCACACTGCAGAGCTTGTGAATATCTACTGCAAGATAAAAAGGCAGAATAAATGGAAAATCTATAATATGGTATTTCTATTCTAAGTGAAATAAAGGACAAATGAATAGCGTTTCCTTCACCAACACTTCATAGAAATAGCATGAAATCAATTAAACCGTTTTATTCTGACACCAGTGAAATCAAAGATGCAAACCCCACTGATCTCAACAAGTTCTGCAATGAAGTGCAGTGATCCTGAAACAACTTTAAAATAAGCAAGCAGTATGTACCAAAATAAACTAAGAAGAAATGTAATTGCTTCCACATGCAATGTGTTAGAAAGATAGGCTTAATAGGTATTGTTCAATAATTTGCATTTTTAAACTGGTAAAAACTACATCCGACACTGGGATGTACTTAAGCTGTTTTCAAGTAGATTATTAAGAAAATAAACAAAAAGATTGATCACAAGGAAAAGTTTATAGAATGGAAATATAAAGGGTTAAAGATAGTTCCAAGATCAATTACTATCTCCTTCAACTTTAAAAGAATCTCATTTTATTTAATTTTTTAAAAAATCACCTGATATTATTCATTTGTAAATTCCCATCACACAATCATGAAATTCAAAACAAGGCACCTATAAAATGTCACCATTAAAAGGAAGCAATTACGGACCAGGGATTTAGCTCAGTGGTGCAGCCACCTGCCTCGCCAGCGCAAGGTCCCGAGTTCAATCCCTGGTACCAAAAAAAAAGAAAGCAATTAGGATTTTCAATGGACAGAACTTTGATTAAAAAAAAAATTGAGACAATTTAATTGGAAACAGGAAAAGTACATCAGAAAGCTGTTTTTTAATGAAGAAATTATAGTTTAGAGCCCTATTAGGCTATTTATTGTCTTTATTTTTCTTTTATTAGTATATGTTTCCAGTAAATGATGTTTACATTCATCTTGGGGAGTGGGTACAATTACATAATATGATTTGTTTCCTTTCAGAATTTATCTGATGAAAAACTCAATGACCTACTAAAAAGCCACCTTCCTCTTTGTCTTCATTCCTGTGCATATGGCCAATTGGGACTGTTACTACTTAGTTTCTTTTCTTGAAACAGGGAAACCAAGTTCAATGATACATCCCTAAATAACATTACAGTCAGCCAGGACTATACTACATCCTTACTTCAAGCAACCAAATGATGTTTCCTTACTGATGTTATCATTTGAGTTCTTCTTCTTCCTTCTAATAAAGCAGAAATGCAACCCTATGTCATTTCTAGTCTTTCAAAACAGTGTCAACTGCAAAGACTTTCATCAGAACTTATGTGTGTATTTCAATTAGACACATATAAATAAAAACCAATTTTAAAGCAAAAAGACCTAAGATATACCAAACAAAGGGAGTACTTTAACAATTCCTCTTAGGGTAAGGGAAAGGGTGGTTGTTTTACATTAAGTTCCTAGAATAGCTGCCAATAGATTCCAATCTCATGATCTTTGCTTCTAACTTCCATCTCAATGGAGACCAAAGCCCAAACTTGTGAAGAAACTCATCATTCTTACACTAAAGCAATCTTGCAGAAGATCATAGATCCCTTTTCACTGTGAATGCTGGAGGAAAAGGTGAATAAGAAGGCACTATATGGAAGGAAAACAATGTAATTACTACTAGAGCTCCATTTGGAAGTATAAAAAAAAGACAGGTTTGTAAGAAATTATATTACCCTTTCCCTTTGAAAACTAATAAAAAAAACTGTCTATAAAATGGAAATACCAATTTAGAAAGAAAAACTGTATTCGATATGTCAAAAAAAAACATAGGAATGGTCATATTCTTGTTAGAAAATATGAATATAGCATAAATTATGCTACAAGATACTCTTCTATGATTATACACATGCACATAGTTTGACTCTAATTTGACTCTCATTACAAAATATTTAATAACCAGTCCCAAGCATGTTAAGAAACACAGGTGAAAAAAATCAATTCTGCCCTTAATGGAATTCTAGTCTCATAGTGGAAAATGACATGCAAATATATAATACAGTTCCCTTAAAACTATCTGCAAGTTACTTCTTAAAAATGACAGATTTCCACATCAAAATTTTAAGGAAAATAGAATGTTAGAAACAGAAGAAAGAATTTTAGAAATAAACCAAAGATAGACAAAAAAAAAAAAACCAAAGATAGACAAAAACTGTAAAATTCATATATATGTACAGGCATAGTAACAAAGTTTTTTTTCTGGAAGGTATGAGAGTCCTGAATCATCAGCATTCAGAAATCTAGTCTTGTCAGTGGCCCTCTGTTTATATCAACTGTTCACAAAAAATTGGTAGCATACTTACTGTCAAAACCTATTTATCTATAAATTAATTGTATGCAGCCATCCCTGTCCAGAAGTCATTTGGAGACATGACGGCATATATCCCTGAGTCTAGTCAGTGCTAGTGAAACATAAACAGACCTCTGCCTGTGCTACCAGAGATGCGCCCAGCATATCTGTTGGAGGGAACCACAATACTGCTGTTCTGATTTTGCCATTTAAAAGCAACTGAAGTAAACTTAACATGTACAACAATCCAGAAATGTTTTTAATTGCTGCTATATAAATATAAACTGAAATAATAAAAAAAGCTTGTTTGGAACAATTATGACATTCAAGAAATCATGGTACAATATGGAAACTGGCATAAGAAAATGAAATCCACATAAGCAATACCCAAATCCTTCTTTTCTGTGAAATAAAGTAATTTTGATACTAAGAATGTGTGACTTTTTTAAAAGACAGTTTAAAGATAATAAAACATGCATTTCTCTTCACCTTTTCCCCCTCTCCAGATTCTGTGAATCCATGCTCTCCTTCCCCTGCCATACAGGGGATCGAACTCAGGACCTTGAGCTTGCGAGGCACTCATGGTGCCACTGAGCCCCAGCCCCTACATGCCTCCTTTTTAAATGCAGAATGGCAACATGCTATTTGGATCACTCTTTCCTATTTTAAAATATGGGAAACAATCTAGGGACATAAACAGACAGGCTCACCTGCCATCAATGTACAACTAACTACTAATATTTTCATATTCTCTTCCAGCCTGTTATGTCTATATCATTCTTATCTGATCATATCAGATAAAACTGTAATGGCAACATGACAGGCCATTATAACATTGAAAACCTTTGCTATTTTTAATAAATGAAAATATTTATCTAGTTGTATTATTTTCAGCACTAATGAAATTATTTTCCACCATACTAAAATTAAAATGTTCTAGGGAATCAATGTGAGAAATAATTAAGGAATTGACATGTACCATGTTTTACATTTAAATACTAAAATTGAGAAAAAAGAAATGGTTAATTAAATAACAAAAGATTCTTAAATGGTAAGAGAGAAAACTATATTTCAACTCCTCAAAGTTCAACTTGTACTCAAAGACAAAAGTGCCTTTTCAAAATTCACTTCAAGAGCTAAAAGAGGTTTTGAAATCACAGTTTAAATGTTAACAATAAAATCCTTGATTTAGATAGCAATTCCTTTATAAAAATTATAATAAGAATTCAAATTTGTTTCATCATATTGGGGTGTTACTGGAAAGATTTCAGATGAGAGGGCCAGGGATTTAGCTCAGTGGTGCCACCACTTGCCTCTCAAGCACAAGGTCCTGAGTTCGATCCCCAATACCAAAAAAAAAGATTTCAGATGAGAAATAGATTTGAGCTCGATTTTGTTGTTGCTTCTTGTTTTGTTGAGACAGGGTCTTGTTATGCAGTTCAGGCCGGGCTTGAATTCACTCTGTAGCCCAGGCTGCCTCAAAATTCAGTGATTCTCTTGGGATTACAGATTGTGTCACTACTCCCAGTTAGAGCTGGATCTTTAACAAGGATTCAGCTCTTGTGGGGGAAAAAAGACATCAAGAAACCAGGGAATAAATTATACGCAGGACTGGTTAAAGTAAACTTGAATCTGTTCATGAAGGAGTGCCTTTGAAGATAAAAACCAAGACAGGCTAAAGGGTAGAGACTAGGACTTACATCATGGGCGCAGTTAAGACAGTTACAGTAGAAAAGCTAAACAAAAAATAACTAAAAATCAAAGTTTAATCCTTGGTAAATTATTCTACTCAAGGAATTGAAGAGATGTGAAGAGCTAAAAAATAAAACAGAAAAAACCCATCAAAACTCTAAAAAAATATTTTAGGGTAGACAGAAATAAACAAAATTTAGCAGAGAGACAGACAAGAATCAAGGGAGTATGCCAGCCCCAAAGAGGTAGGAAAATGTCATGGATTTGGTGGTAAGGACCCTCAGAAATTGTTTCAATAGGAAGGCCAGGCTGAGACAGTGTACAGATCTGCAGTTTACCCTTTCCATAAAAGACCAGCACAAACCCAAGTTCCTGTAGTAGATAACTTGGTAACATACAGACAAAGTGAAAAATCAACAAATCAGATTTTCTCAGTGGTCATGGTTGGTGTTATGCAGAATGTCACAGGTAGGACAGACTTTGGAGGAAGTAAAGCAGTGAAGCCATACAACCCTCTGGGCCTAAGCATTCCAGGCAGAGGGAGGAGCCTGAGCACCAAGAAGGGCAGGCCTGGAATGTGTGAGAAAGTAAGAGGTTACCGCTGAGGGGGAAAGCAGCAGCTAAGCAACAATAGGTATGACATGAAGTCAGAGGCCTGAGAGACAAATAATGGAGGACATTAGCTTTTTTGTTCAGTGAATGCTAAGCCACTCAGGAGTTTTGCAGCAAAGTGAAAAATTACCTGGCCAGCATCTTTATCCAAAGAAGAACATAATTCAATGACTGAAGCTATTCCTACAGTGTTTTCTGTGTTTAACAGCAACAGTGTTGATGAACTTGCATCAATTGTGTTGGCTAGCTTTGTCGTGAGCTCAGCAGCAAGGACAGACATAGGCTACCGCAACAGGTCCTCACCTGGCACTATTGATCCCAAATGAGAGGTCAGCCTTCTCACTTACCTGAAGGTGCTACACAAATACTATTTCTCTTAAGTGTTCTATGACATGGAAAATATCAGGAAGCATTTTCTACATATAGGTAAAAATTGATTATTTAAGAATTTTTGTTGTAATTTTGTAGGAAAAGAACAAAAACATCATTTTCATAAGCCGTAGATTATTATAGAAAAATGACTCCTTTCAATGTTGGAATGCAATTATCTTTGGTTTTATATTTTAGCAAAAGCAGAAATCAAAATGAAACCAACTGAAAACTTACATTAGATGCTTAGTTTTACATGCAATTACAAAAAGTGATAATTTCTTGGTGCCTCCATTTTCTTATCTGTTCTAACAATTGTAGCTTTCACTATAAATCATATTTAAGTAGTAAATATTGCATGTAAAAAGAACCTTATATTTTTAAATTTTATTGGTATGCTTTTGATATACATGATTACTTCACCATAAGGAATTTGTACCTGTACATAATACATCTTGATTCTTCTTTTTTGCCCATTCTCCTCGCCTCAACTGTTCTTCCCTTCCTTATCTAAAAAAGCTTTATTTCCATATTTTTCCTTATATTGTCTTTTTTCCTTTTCCTTTCTTGCTTTTTCCTTTTCCCTTTTCCCTTCCTTCTTTATATATTCCTTACATATTCACATAGTGAATATTCACTAAGTGAAAAATAGAATTCTATATAGAATAGAATTCTATTTTTCAATTGTAAGTTAAATAATTAAAAGCAATGAATAGTTCATAAAAGTACCAATAACATCTAATTTATTAATATTTGAACTTATTTATACTTGGTTTTCTAGTTAGTTTTTTAAAAGATTTCAACACTTGTCAGCCGAGAGTTAAACATATTTATCACAGGTATACATGGGTATACAGGAACCACACTCTAGTCTTGTGTAATATACTATGACCATCACCATACAGAGTCTTCAACCACCACAAAACAGAGTTTAAAGCAGTGATGGTGGACCTGTTAGAGCTTTCAGTATAACAAAGAGCCAGCTGCAGCATACATGCCATACGTTCACCACCACAGGTTTAAAGTAACAATAAGGCAAGCATTAAATGGAATTTCCTACTTTTTATCCCTGGATAAAAGTAGTCAAAAGATACTCTTGTACCATCGCATATAACACCCATCAAAGCATTCTACAAAACAGTACTGAAAAGAATGATAGTGCTTAAAGAAAATAAGAATAAATCCACTGTCAATGCCAGGGTCTTTTTGGGGTTTTGCACCATCTCTTCTGTGTCACAGTATACTAAACCAGAGAGAGAGTGGGCTCAGGGTGCACAAGTCTCTCCTCAAGAGAGATACTGGTAAACAGCATCCATTCACAATAGAGCAAATATGAATGCCTAATACTAGTGTACCAATACTCATCAAAAAGTTACCCAACAAGGGTCACATACCACACACTAAGAAAGCCTAATAGTGCAGCCTCCAACTTACAAAAGGGTTTTGTTACTATACGTTATCTGAAAAAAATCACAAAAGAATTATTCCATTATTTTTCTGAATTAAAACATTTTAAAAATAAAAACTGTGTAAATATGATAAATATAATAAAGTATATCATTCTAAACAAAGACCCAAAACATGATAGATCAAGGAAAACTAAAGTACTTCTTTTCAAATACAGCAGTTCCAAAAAGAAGTCCATGACCATGATTAATATTGCATAAGAAATTCTTACTATGGTGTTACAAAAACAGACATCAGAGTTATAAACACTATAAACAACTATTATTTTTTAGATAATATTTATAGAACTCTGTTAACAATGTTCACTAAAGAAATCATGAAAATAAAAATCAGTTTTATATTAGCAACTAGATGGAAATTAATACAAGAAAGCCTGCAAAACCAACAAAATTTATAAAATGGTAAAACTGAGCTAGAGTTTATATGACTAAACATAATTAATAGTACTGTAATGCTAGAAATAACTCAATGTAGGAAATAGCAAGCATATGGAGAAAGAATCCATATACCATTATCAAAAAGGTATATCGATCTTCTTTTAGTTAATTCCTATATTTTCTGGGATATCAGTCAAACTATTAATAAAAAGTCATTGATAAATTAAAGCTTAATCTGAAAAACATAAGCAGAGACAAAGCATTTTAGTCTTACTTGATTCATTTATTATACAACAGTCACTAAAACTGAATATACAACAAAATTAGAAAAGCACATTGATACAAAAAATTGGAAGTTCCTGAATAGATCTAAGTGTTTGATATTTAATACAGGATAAATTAGATATCACCAAGCCAAAGGATTGAGAAGAATTGCTAATAAATAACCAGATACCATATACCACAGAGGGCTTTTAATTTAAATCTCACCTTATACCATAATGTATACTACAGATTCAATAAATAAATTTTAAAGTCAATTTATCATAAAAGAGACAGAAATAAAATTTGAGTATTAGGTCTCTGTAGGGATATTCATTTTCCTGAAGCTCTGCCTCAAGAGTAGTAGAAAACACAAAGCTGAAAATGAAAAGTTCCAAGAATCTGATTATGGGGCTGGGAATGGGTAGAAACTCTTTACACATCATTCAGTTATCAAAGAAAAGGAAAAGCTGACTTCGATTCTCAGTTATTCCTTCCAAAATTATTCTAAGAGAGGTAAATAACTGACTCC
Organism: Heterocephalus glaber; assembly: GCF_053883595.1. Classification (NCBI taxonomy): domain Eukaryota; kingdom Metazoa; phylum Chordata; class Mammalia; order Rodentia; family Bathyergidae; genus Heterocephalus; species Heterocephalus glaber. Next base: position 12,917,886 of record NW_028258147.1, on the reverse strand, counting down.
AGCACAAATCAAAACAATCCAAATTTAGTAGTATACTTAAAAACCTAATTCTTACTAGTATCCAGAACATCTCACTCTAATCAAAATATCCAGCATGACACTCCATGCCCAAAAAGAAAAGAGGGGACATTTAAAATTGTGTAATATGGAGAGTTTATCTTCAAAAGGGTGATTTACAAGGTGTATGTGGAATCTTGTGGTGGCCCAGGGTAGCAGTAACTGGACTCTTTCCCCTCTAAGCTGGAAACAAAGAGTTCAGGATCAGTTACTGAAACCTTGAGAATAGCCCCACAGTCAGTTGCATTATGGGAAAGTATTTTTCAGATGCCCTCACCAGGAGAGGGTGAGAATAAGTACTTTAACTTCGCTTTCCTCACTCCCTTTCACTTCTACCTAGATTTTCTGGGACCAAAACCAACCAAAATAAAGAGTAGGAATCCACACAGGTCAACCTCTGGGTGGAGGTGGGGTCAGAAAAGTAAATTAAAGAAAGCTTGGGCCGCAGAGTAAGTCCACTGCACAGCCATCCTTGTAACCTTCCCTCTGCTTCAAGTTCTACTTTGAGTTTTGTTCTTGGTAGTTTCTGCCCTTAAATCTAGTGAAGGAGTCCTACTCCTCTTTAAGCTGAATGAAACTTTCAGTGCTTAACATCAAAAAAACAAATATTAAAAATAATCTAAATGACCAACTACATGACAATATAGTACAAATTAGGCTCATTACTATAAAGCAAAATTTAGAAAGTGCTCATAGATATGTATATGAAAAACAAAGGACACATTTTTAATATGTTAAAAGTACAAGAATGTGAACAATATGGATTAAAATTGCAACTTCATTATGTTAAAAAGGTATACTTTAATATAAAATCTGAAAATGATTATTCCAAAAAATATGACTAGGTGTGAAGGAAGAAGAAGCAAATCAGAAGGAAAAGGAAACATTTGTTTACACTATCCAATAAGGGCCCAGGCGATGGTCAGGGTAAGAACAATCAGGATTTTGTTCCAAAGACAATTAAAGGAAATAAGCTAGAGAGCCTGCTAAGCCTTTCAGTAACCACAATACTAGGGAACTATTTTAAAAACAGAACTACATAATCAGGGGTAGAAATCAAAACACAACTATTGTATTTGACTGGGAAGAAGGCACATGGGAAAAATGGGCTTTAATCTCATATGATTAAGGTACTTAGGAGATCGTGTTATGCTCAGAATTAGCTAAGGATATCTAACTTGGAAAAACAAAAGGCTTCATTAAAGGAGCAATCCTTTCTGTGAACAATAGATAACCTGTTTTGTCAAACAGGGCTAGACAGAAGTCTGTACTTGTTTTTTTTTTCATGAGATATTTTTCCTTCCTACCATACACATATAGAAGACATTTATCCTGAACAAAATATAAGGAAGAAGATACAAGGAAAGCTGTAGAACTTAATTATACACATATCAGCCACAGTAGATAAAAGCTATAGAAATAAGCTTATAAGGACTGCATCACTATTTTGACCTTAAGGTACCACTTCCTAGTGCCCAAAAAGCTACAACCAAACTTTGGAGTGAAAAGATACAGGACACACATAGTAGGATCAAAACTGAAATGTACTTGTACTTAATGTCTGGTAGCCCCAGTGAAGGTATCAAAGACATCTAACTGCCACATAAGCTGGTTCAGATCCAGTGCATTGCCTCCTGAAACTAATTGGATAGGATCCTATTTAAAAAAATAAAAAAGAAAGAAAGAATAGATTTTAATAACTCTCTTTGGAATCCTGATCAAAATCTCCACTTTCAAAACTATCGGAATTCTGACCCTTTCTAAAGGATCAGTCTGAATTAGACAAGAACCTCAAGGGCAATAAAGGTGCCTGGATCACAGGTCACCTCAAACTCATTAATGCTACTCCTTCTGCATTCCCAGTCTTGGAGAAACACATCATCATCCATTCCGTGACTCAACTCAAAAAGTTAGGAATCATCATAAATCCCCACCTTGTGTTAATGCCTTTACTTAGCTGCCTGGCTTTGTATTCATACCACCATTTATTCCTCAACCTTGATCCACATATTGGACATTGCCCAGCTTCACTTCCTTCACAAAGCCTATCCTGATGGCACTCATTCCTAAAAAAACAAACAAACAAAAAAACGGCTCCTTCGTGTATCTCTATATCACCTATATATATGAAAACATCTGTACATGTTTATTTATATCAGGACAGGTCCTTCTTCAAGCACTTTTTTATTTTATTTATTTAGGGTTTTTTTGGTACCAGGGATCAAACTCAGGACCTGCGCTTGTGAGGCAGGTGGTGGCACCACTGAGCTAAATCCCTGGCCCTCTTCAAGCACTTTTGAATCTTCAGGTCTTAGGTACATAGCATTAAACAAATAAATGAAAGCTTTTTTTTTTTCCATAAAATCAGCATATGTTTAGATACATAGATTAGCTAAAAATCTACCAGAACACAACAACCAGTGGACCAACCAGGCTAATAACAAGAAAAGGATTGGGTATTGCTCTCCAACCCAAGCTGCATATTAGAATCATCGGAAGAAATGGAGAAAAATTTAAAAAATCTATACTTGGGCCACACACCCAGAGCCCTGATTTCCTTGGTTTGAGATGGGAGTTTTTCTTGGCTCCCAAGGTGATTCTTATAAAAAAAAAATCTTGGCTCAGAACCACAGAAGAAAAGGTCTTTCTCTTGTTCTCCATTCCTGCCTTTGAGCAGGAGACAGAGGAAGCCACCACCCATTTCTCACACTGACCGCATCTTAGCATTTTAAACTAATAGGCTGAGGGCATCCCTGTTTCAGCCAAAAACAACCCATTAGTACAAGTGACCCTGATCTCCCCTCTCACAAACACTGGACCCAGTCTAAGCCAATGAGAGTTTCTTTCTCTTGTAGAAACTTCAGATAATTCATTCTAAGTGGTGTGCTGGTAGCCAAAGTAATAACATGCTGTATAATAATCATAGTCATGCAGAAGCAGAGCATACGAGCCTTCAGAACCAATACAAAAATAACCAGAGAGAACAAAAGGGGAAGCCTGTGCCATTCCACAGAAGAAAATGAAGTCTAACTGCCTGTGTTCCTAAGAGTTTCCAAGTCAAGCCCCTCATGAGGCTTGGCTATTTAGCCTGCGCTTGAGTACCATGAGAAAATTCCCTTATAATAAATCCCTATTTATTCTTGAGGTCCCTCAAGTATGTTCCACTACTCACAGCTAAAAGAATCGTGACTAGGACATGCTTAGTCCAACTTTATCCACTGAGTGCCCTACTGGGCAGGATGAAGGAGAGATTATGAATGGTCACAGGCGAGAGTAGATCAGAGAGTACACTAATCTAAAATACATACTACAGTATATCTATGAATCTCAAATTCAAAGTTAAAGAGTGATAGAAGCATAAAAGACTTATGTTTTTGGGTCAGGGATTTAGCTCAGCGGCACTGCGCCTGCCTTGCAAGCGCAAGGTCCTGAGTTCAATCTCCGGTAGCAAAAAAAAAAAAAAAGACATGTTTTTAAATGTAGTCAATGAAGCCAAAGATTGAAATAGCAAATGATTTCAAATATGAAAATGCAAGAGAGGAGCTGAAGAAACACATTTTGAAGAATTTAAACAAACTTCTCTAAGACCCAGCTAGTAATTAACATGAAGTTTATTCTCCAGTATTCTGGCTTCATTTAATATTTAACTTATATACTGTAGCATGTCTGTCCCACAGTAAAACTTGACTATGAAGTTCCATATGTCCTTACATAGGTCATATGGTCACCTGTGAGAGTCTATATAGTGCAGTTGTTCATTTTCATTTAGGTCTAAAAATGAACCTTTCCAATGCAGCAAATAATAATCTAGCTTATCTAGACTTTAGCTCAAATATTAAAGATGAAAGTTTAATTTTAAGTTTCTACCACAAAACACTATATTTGAGAAAAACTACCATTTTAAAGAACACCTGCTTATGTTACAGAAGTGGACAAGTCCAAGTGACAGAACTCCAGTGCTATCCAGTTTTAGGAATACTCTCATAAGAATCATAAGGATTTAGCACTAAAAAACCAAAACTAGTAACAAGTGATGGTGAATAAAGCATGTCTCTTCTCTGTTCTGCCTCAGGAAAATTCCTCCACAGGTAAGTGCTCCTAGCCAAATGACCAGAGTAGAGGGCCTCAGGGAAGGCAACATCCCTCGCTAGCTGAATGGCATCCTGCAGTTATAGTTAACCCAATGTGGTGCATACCTGGGATTAACTGAGCAAGAGATAGTAATGTTAGATAGGTTCTAGGTTTCAAATGTCCTACAGGACATCCACACAAAAGGAAAAACACTTATAATTTGAGTCTAACACTAACTCCAGTTTACATAAATACATTTTCGATGTTTTAAGATATATACAATTTTTCAGAAACAATTCTGTGTAAGTCAAGGGAAGACTGATTTAAAAGAAAAATTACCAACAGTTACTTGCCAGTTTAGAAAAGTGTTTACTGGCCATTGTATTGAAACTACCACTAGAATGCACTCATATGATTCTGCATTGGTGATTAGTATCCTTTGTGATTTTTTTTTTGGTACTGGGGGTCAAACTCGGGACCTTGCAGCTTGCGAAGCAGGCGGTGGAACCACTGAGCTAAATCCCTGGCCCATCCTTTGTGATCTTATGTAAATATGCACACATGGGCTGGGGATTTAGCTCAGTGGTTCTGCTGGCTGCCTCGCAAGGACAAGGACCCAAGTTTGATCCCTGGTACCAAAAAAAAGAAAAAAAAAATATGCACACGTGCATCTTATATTTTATCTTCCAAGGCAATTGCAAACAAGCACATACATATTGACATATTTTACTTTATTAAGCTTATTTTTACATATGTTATAGATAGGGCATTGTATTTATTTAAGTGTGATTTAGCTCAGTGGTTCTGCTGGTTGCCTCGCAAGGACAAGGACCCAAGTTTGATCCCTGGTACCAAAAAAAAGAAAAAAAAAACATATGCACACGTGCATCTTATATTTTATCTCCCAAGGCAATTGCAAACAAGCGCATACATATTGACATATTTTACTTTATTAAGCTTATTATTACATATGTTATAGATAGGGCATTGTATATATTTAAGTGTAGTTACATTATCTATGAGTTTAAAATAGAAAACCAGTATTATAAGTTATTTGTCATCTTACAAAAAGAAGCATCGGTCCTAATGGAATTGAATAAAAGTGATTTAAGGTCACTACTCTGATTCTAAATGTGTATGTTTTAAAATAGCTTTTCACACTAGTTCAACAACATTAAGTTTGTTGATACAGGTTTTAATCATTCTCATAGTTGAAAGCTATATCCTTCTATTCTCATGATACAAAGAATTCCTCTGCATCTCAAGGGCCCAAGTCTGCAAATAACTACACCAGCCCAGTGACTTACAGAGTGGTTTCCCAGCCACAGCAAGTCTGCAAATAACTACACCAGCCTAGTGACTTATAGAGTGGTTTCCCAGCCACAGAAAGAAAAAATCTGGATCATCAAGTCATACCTTATCTAGCTATAGAGACCTGCAAGAGATGAGAGGCTAAAGAATCAAGAAGTTTGACTTAACCACCAACCCAGAGTAATGGATTTGCATTCATTAATATGGTAGCATCAATTACCAAAAGCTATCTCCCCAAAAGTTTTATTTTTTAAAATATTCTTCATAGAGATGGTTGTGAATCAAAGATTAGCAGGAGAAAAGACTTATAGTTTCAGTTTCATCCTTGGTTTTCCAGTGTGTTCTTAAACTATGAAAATATATAAGAGCTTTAAATTCTTCAGTTGTTGATCTGCCACATATACAGCTGTACTATGACCTGATATATAAAATTACATCTGGATGAAAAAATGTGATACTCTTTGGAGAGGGAAACAAATGGAGACATAATTTTGGTATTACGATCTACAATGTAATATTTTTACATGCACAGCAAATAATATATGTTTTATTTCTTTAGCAACCAGTCCAGTTCCTTGAGAAGTTATGATGTTATCAAACCAGATTATGACATTTGACAGAGATAATTTCACCATAAAATTGAGTAGTTTGACAAGATAGACTAGGGAAGGCTTAATTCAAAATTCCACACTGGTAAGAATACAAAAGCAAGAAAAAAGAGCATGTGTTAATGAAGAGATGATAAATAGGGCCTTGGTCTAAGAGAAGACCTAAAATGGAAGATGAATCTGCAAGATGAAAAAGTAGGTGGGGGGTCATTAGGAGGCCACTGCCAAGCATAAAAGGCATTGTACAAGCAGAGGCCTGACAAAGAGGCAAGCAAAGAAATCAAGATGAACACACTCAGTCTCACAGGAAAATGGGATGCCCAGCAGAGAAGTGCTCATGAAGAAGGAAGGCAGAAATCCAGTTTCCAGGCAACGGGGCACCAAGATGAATACAGGATCGAACACCAATGCAATCCAAAGCTCAAACTCTTTATACAGTCCTTTCCTGGGGGAGAAGCTTGAGAACAAGTTGAGGTTAAGTATCACAAAGGCAAGAACAAGTGAATGAAGGGAGCAAGAACACAATTCAAATGTGATTGGGAGGGATTTCATATTCATATGAGAATTCATTTTTAAATTAATGGTAATTAATTAATGATTGTTTTCAATTAATGTTGAAAGTCAGGAGGGTACCAGGGACAGAACTCAGGACCTTGTGCCTTCCAGGCAGGGCGGTGCCACTGAGTTAACACTGGTGTCAATTTGAATAAAAAAGGCCTTGCTGATTGGTTTAGCACAGTTCTGGGTGTGCCTGGAGAATGGATTTACAGAAAACAGAAGACCCTCCCTGGGTGTGGGTGGTACCAACCAATAGGCTTGTAGTCTGATCAGAATAAAAATGGAAAAAAGAAGTCTCATTTCTGCTCTTTCTGAGGAGCTCTGATGTCAGTCTCCAGGCTATTAGCACAGACTCTTTAGCCTTGCAGTACAGACCTTTGAGCTTCCTGATCAACCTTGCATGGGACTCTGCAGTGAGCTCCAGGCCTTTGACTTTTGTCTAGATCCTTTGATCTCCAGCACACAGGATCCCTTGGATCTCCCTTTTGTATTCTACTCCTGACTCTGAAGATGACCACTGCAAGCCCATTTTAACTACTACATATATATTAAATCTGTTCCTCTAGTGAACCCTCACTGATACACTGATTAACAAACACATACTAAGGACATATTTTCAATCATTTTATTTCTAAGAGATTCTTTTTTAAAGAACATCTACAACAATAACGCACATATAGCCAAAGCCATGCTCAATATTATAGGAGAGATTAAAAATGTCCTGTATAACCTGCATTACCACATTTATACACAGGAAACATTTTACAAGAGTGGCATTCACATGTAAGCATAGAAAACAATATTGATTAACATTACACAGAAAACTTTCTTTTTTATTTCCCTCATAAAGTATCCTAAGTTACCCAGTTTGAGGTCAGGGACACTGATATACATGCAAGAGTTTACTCAAAATCACATTAGATAAAGGATTGGGAATCCAGGATGTGACTTAAAAGGTCACACAGATATCTGAAAGAATAGCAGGTGGGGAGGATTCACTTAAGGCTTAAGAGACTGAGCAAAGTTCAGAAGATAGACATAAAGCTAAAGGCAACAATAGCAAAATGAAAAGAGGTTAAAAACAATCATTCTATTCTAAGCTTTGTTTTATTTTTTCTATTTTTTATCATCTCATAACTCATAATGGGATAAGGTCAAAGTACTTTAAAGAGATTTAATATTTTAAATAAGGCTTCCCAGTCACTGCTTTCCACTGATAAAATCTAAGCCAAATAAATATCCTACATTCTCTACCACAAATCCCAAGAATGAGGAAAAGAGGAATTATCATTAGAAGTTTGACACAGGATAATAAACACAAAAGACTTGAGATGATAATATCTTTCTCACAGGTTCTTGAATTGGTGGTTGTGTAAGACCATTATGGATCCCATATTATCCTCAAAGGTCATCAGACTAAATCTCAGACCTCTACAAATGTTAGATATGTGCTATATTACAACTCAAGTATTACTTTCATAAAGTCCCAACTTCTTTGCCACAATACCTAGGGACATCCACCATTTGACTTTTGAATTTTAATTTACCTCCCCTAACAATGCACACTGCACTTCAAATCTCACCAAATTACACAAAGTCCTCCCAACTTACCCATCACTCTCCTATGTCTTGGCTTTTGCTGTTACTTAATGTGCCTCCTTTGAACATTTCTGTTAACGTGTTACTTTCTTGAGACCTAGTTCAAATGCCACCACCTTCTTGGTACCTTTTTTGAATCACCCCAGTGAAAATTAACCCCCTTGCAAAAATGTCACATGCTTTCTTACTATTTACCTATATTAATTATAAATTATTTCTAAGTTACACATACATAAATATATATACTCACCACCATGACACTGTAATCTCAACCAAACCAAATCAATCAAAAGTTAGCTGGGTATCTACCATGTCCTCAGGGTACAGAAAATTCCAACTGAAGTCACATTTCCTAATGTGTAGTGGGCACTCAGGTACTGTTGACTGGCTTTAACTTTGCTACTTCTGCCACAGTGAAATGCAACAGGACATTAAAACAGCACTCTTTTGATACCAGCTTTAGTTGAAGCATCAAAGGACCAAAAATAAAAAAGCCTAAGCCTTCAAATACTACTGCCCAGGTTGTGTTTTGCACAAAGGTGTTCAACAGAAGTAGCAGGGGCAGCTGAAATCCAGCACTGGACTAATCACCCCAGAGTACAGCCTGGGGTGTGGCTCTGGCTCAGAGGAAAGCAGCCAGGCCAAACCTCAGCAGCAGTTGTTTGAGCTAGTGAAATAGGAAGATGGGGATGGAAAACTGTATGTGATAAGTGCTATTTCCCTAATTACGGTGCAAGATTTAAAGAAAGTGGCAAACTTCTTTTTACTTAAGAAATCAAACATTTTTGAGGGCCTTAGCCAAATACATTTGAGGATATAAAATGAGTTGAGCTAAAGAAGCCAAGACAGAATGTCACTGGGGAGAGTGACTAAAATTCAGTGACCTTCTCCTCTTCTGCCACTACCTTCCATTCTCCAGTTAAAGGAAAGGAGTTTTAAGAGGAACACAGGAACAGCCCGCTCTGTACCCCCGTGGACTTCAGGAACATCACAAGGCACTGCAGACAGATCCAAGTCTGAGAGAACCTTCAAAGTGAAGAACTGAGAGTGAAGCTGGCTGACTGGTGCAGAAGGACAGGGAGAGCCTCCTGCCCCTGGACATGTAGAACCACCCGCATTCCTGAGACAGGGTGGACATGAGCTAGGAATAGATGTGGCACTGAAGTGTGACCTCACACAGGGCAGCCTCCTGCCTGGCATGGGATGATCTCAAAACAAAGTGGGTAAAGGTACAGCATCAAACCAACCAGAAGAGAAGCAGTGTTAGCAATAGAGCCAGAGCTGGATGCTCCCAGGAGGAAGTCTTAAAACAATGGTGATGAAAATCAGAAAACATCCCTTCTGGAGTTAACTTCAAACTCTTCCAAGCCCAGGATATGCTGAAGCCACACTGACACTTTCCTGACTAGCACAGCCCTTTCAACAAATTTCCCAATGAGAGTCAGACACTAGGCCAGCTAGCTGGGTCCCAGAAGAGCCCTCTGCATCACTCTCCTGCTACTGACTTCAGCCTGGAGCAGGCTCACTTGCCCAGGAGAGAATCTTCAATGTGAAATGTAGTTGGGGGTTTTGACTACAACACAGGACTGGATATTAATTATTGAACTGAGATTGCAAAGAATTATAGGCAAGAGAAGGAAGGTTTTACACACATGCAAACATATGCACGTACACACAGAAACACAGAGAGACACATACACAATTATATACACTATTGAAGGCATCTGAAGAGACAGGAAAACATAAAGTCATATTATGGTTGTAAAACAGCACCATGTGATCCCTCCCCCAATGGCTAAAATAATATCAAAGGAGAAAACAGGAGCAATTCTAAATATTCAGCAGTAAGGGAACATGATGAGTTCTAGCTATTTATCTGCAGGAATTTCACAGTTAAAATTTCTGAAACATTTATCATAATGCAAGATACGAAGAAGAAAGTGTTGCATCTTACAAATTCCATTTAGCCAAATTAAAATTAAAATACTGAAGATGTTCAGATATTAAGTGATAAAGGTACTATCAACTCTAGTAAGCAAAGGTTATTCATCTCTACTTCAAAAAATAAAAAAAGACATAGAACTGATTTAACAACACTGTGTAAGAAAAACTGCTTCATATGTTGGAAAGACAGTATACTAAATTGAAGCCTAAAGCAAAAAGTATAAATCTCTGAAATACCAAGAAAATCATCGTAAATATTTTATAAACATTGAGAATCTTGATGGATGTTCGTAACTCTCAAAAGTAAACTTTTGGCTGAGTTTAATTAGATACAAAATTGGCCAGACACAGCAATACAAAACCAAGAATAAGGTGTTTAAAATCAGACTATATAAATGAAAAATATATACTCAGAATCAGTACAGGAACACTGAAATAAAGGAATTGTGATTTTGGTATCTCTCCAAATTAAGGAGTCAATCATTTTATTAAAAAGCAGACTAATTGTTTATATCTTCAAAAGAACAAACTAGAAGGAAATAGGCCTAAGCATAGTCAAAGATAAGTCTCCAAAAAACAAAACACAAAAAGTACTAAAGCTGATTGCGCGGCAAAGACATGAAAGCTCTCTGCCTGAGATGACCCACCCATTGCCTTCCTACCCCTACAGCTGTATGCCACACTATGCAAAACTGGCAGCAAACCTCTACCAAAAAATGTCTTAATGTGGGCAGTCATCAAAGCTGTAGTGCTTATTAAAATGCAGGTTCCTGTGTTCAAATCACCTCTACCGAGCAAGTATGCCTGGCAGCAAGAGGGACCAGGAGACATAGGATTTTTCAGGTGACTCTAATGCACATTAGGGTTCAGGAATCATTGCTCCAATGACCTAAATTCAACATATATAACTTAATTCAATATTTGCCTCCTAGCAGAAGCCACATGTGATAAACTCCTTTCGACTCTGAAGGGTCTTTTATCGCTTTCTTTCAATACTATGTGCAGCTCTATCTTTCTTCCATTTTCTTATAGTAATTGTTCTTCATTCCACTTGCGTGCTGAATGAAAAATGGTTAAAACATACTAAACCTTCGCTATACCTATTTAATTCAGAATATGTGTTCATTTAATCTTTAAGTGTGTACCTGTAATCCCAGCACTCAGGAGGCTGAGCCAGGAGGATCACTGTGATTGCAAAGCCAACCTGGGCTACATAGTGAGACCCTGTAAAAAAAAAATTCATTAACAATAGCCCTATGGAAAAGATATGAACCTTATACTGCCTTAATTTTGAGTTTTCAAAAGTCTGTATCAGCTCAAAATAATAGAAAATAAGTTGCAATGCAAATCAGGATAGCCTCATCAGCTATTGCTCTGACCTGCTTAGACTGTTATCTCCTTGAAGCAAATTTTGTTTCATAATATGGAAAAGCAGTAAGAAAAAATGAGTCTGGCACAAAATAGTAGTGAGGGTTACAATGGTAAGGATAGTAAAGTACTCATTATTGAAAAGGATTCAAAGCAATTTAACAAAGCCAATAAAACATCATGCCCAGGTGAGAACAGAATAAAGAGCTACTAAATGGTAACCTGTCAGGACTCTACCAGTGGTGGTGAACCTATGGCATGCATGCTGTAGCCAGCTGTTTGTTATCACTGAAAGTTCTAAAAGGTTTGCCATCAGTGTTCTATACTGATCTCATTAGAATGCTCAACACTTTGCTTATAACTAAGGTTTTGTAGTTTTATAATTGTCCCTGAAAAAAGCAGTGCCCTTCCTCAAGCCCAGTAACCAGCAAGAATAACAGAAAAACTCACTAAGGCAGTGCTCCCAGAAGACCATCCTCTCCTCACACAGCCATCAGAGGTCACTGCTGGAACAAACAGAGGCCACACACAGCCTCTCCTCTAATGCCCACATTTTTCTCCCATTATTTTATTTCACACTCTTATTCACAGGCCACCACAGGTTAAATTACCAAGTTAGTAAACTGTATTAATATTTTGTACCTGTGTGTAAAATGCAATGATCTGACTTTTGCTCCCAAGAGTTTCAGACATGAAAGCAACCAGCTGCTTCAAGCAACTCCCAGGAGATAAGGATGGTAGAAAAGGGAAGTCTGGAGATTTGCACACAAAAGTTACCTTTCTGAAGACCATACAAAGGAAAAAAATGCTTCTGAAATACCTTGCAATTGCTTTTTATGGTCTACTTAGAGTTCTGATGCATGTGCATGAAACCTGCTTTCCAAAGTTCCAGGCAACTTAACAAATAATCACTAATCTTTCAACTTACATCTACAGTTTTCATTTGGAAGCTAAGAGAGAAAGTGAGGCTAAACTTAAACTCCTTATTAAGCTATATAGAGAAAACTCACAAATTTGCTTTTCTATCAGTGATTAACTTAATAAGCACATTAGTCACCTGCTTTTGTTCATAGCACATACCTAACTGATTTGTGTTTATTAAATTGCTAACGGTGGAGCATTCTGTAAAATATCTGGGGGCATCTTTTCTTTTCTTACTATAATCTGCTTAACCAAAATATCAGCAGAAACAGCTTTTTTCATCTGCACTTTTAACATCTTTTTAAATCAGATAATTCAATGGGTTTCACTTTGACATTTCCGTATGTGTATATATGATGCTTTGATCATGTCTGCCTTTCCATCTACATTTTATCATCTTCTGCCTTGTCCTTCTGTCTGTTCCCCTTCCCTAATAGCCCTCCTTTACTTTCTGGTCATCTTTTTGTTTTTGTTTTCATTTTCATTTTTGTTTCCATGTAGAGAGAAAACATGTAATACTTGTCAATCTGTGTCTTATTTCATTTAACATGATCTACAGTTCCATTCATTTTCATGTAAGTGACATAATTTTGTTCTTCCTTAGGGATAAATAATATTTATATATCAATTTTCTTTATCCATTCACATGTTTATGAGCACCTCAGCTGTATCCATATCTTGGCTATTATGAAAAGTGCCACAATAAACATGGGTACACAGGTATCTCTTTTGTATGCTGACTTCATTTCCACTAAATATTTATCTCCAGTTGTTTCCTGACTCCCTATTCAGGAAATTGCTGTTATGCCAATATCTTTAAGTATTTTCCGTATGTCCTCTTCTACTAGTTTCAAAGTTTCAGGTCTTACATTAAGGTCTTTGATCCATTTTGAGTACATATTTGTACACGTGAGAGATAAAGGTCTAGTTTCAGTCTTCTACATGTGAATATCCAGTTTTCCTGGCAGCATTTGTAAGAGTCTACCTTTTCTCCAACATATTTTTTTTGCACTTTTGTCAAGAATCAACTAGCTGTTTATATATGGATTTGCTTCTGGGTTCTCAATTCTATTCTGCTGGTCTATATGTCTGTTTTATGACAATACAATAGTTTTCATTACTAGGGCTCTGTAGTATAATTTGAAATCAGGTATTGTGATGGCTCCAGCATTGCTGTTTTCATTCAGCACTGCTTTGGTTATTTGAGGTCTTCCATGTTTCAATATACATTTTAAAATGGAATAGTAGCATTGGTATTTTAATGGGGATTACACTGAATTGTACTTAATCTGTAGGTCACCTTTGACAGTATGGCCATTTTAACTATTAATTCTCTCAATCCATAAACATGGGGGGGTTTCTATCTACTAATATCTTTGATTTCTTTCATTTCCTGTAATTTTAATTCTTTCACAAGCTTAGTTAGGTTTATTCCTAGGCAGTGTTTTAGGTTATTATTGTGAATGGGATTGCTTTCTTGAGTTCTCAGGGAGTTCATTATTGTTATGCAGAAAAGCTACAAATTTTTTGTATGATCCACACTGTTCACAGTAAATCCTTCCTAGCAGAATGGGGCTGTGACAGAGGGGATGGGAGACAAAAAGGACAGACAAGAAGAGAAAGGGGATGTGGAGAAAGTGGGGGCAACTTAAAAGGTAGAGGTGACTCTGTTGTGAGCAATGGTCTCGGGGTTCTGCAAACATTCATCTGGAGCCCAGGGCACAGCCCCAGAGGCTCTGTGCGCTCTCTGGAATGGTAGAAAACTCTAGTCCCAGCCTCCCTTCAAAGAACAAATTTTGATCAGTCACTACAAACCAGCTCCAGGCCAGGGCCACTCCTGTATCAGGGCCACACCCTAGGAGGGCTGGTCTTGCTTTTCTTAGCCCTCTACTCAGGTCATTGGATAATGAAAAAGTGAAAAGACAGGAGCTATCAGAAGAGCAAAGAAGTAAATAGAAACTGGAGGCACCAAGGTGTCAAAATGAAAATACCAACCATGTCTGCTATAGAATATCACCAAACGCCACACTAGGCATCGTGCTGCTTACCTGTGCTAGAACAAAGCGTGTCACACACATGCAAGGACAAGCTAGATTTCCATGAGCATCCTCCAGGCTAAAGCTTATTATCATCCCAGATAAACAGTGTGCATAAACAATGACAGACAATTCAGTTTCAAGTATATGCAGGGAGCAAAAGGTTCTACAGAAAAACACTTAAAGTTATATTGTGCTGCATAAGGGCTGGCATGAAGGGAATGCTGAAGTGACCCCAGGGAACAGGTACTCTCACTGACATGAAAACACTACCATATTACTACAGCTGTTAGACACCACTTAGTTTAATTCAAAAAGGAATCATGTCCTTGAAATTCACAGTATAAAGGGACATCATTATCTTTGTCTAACACCCCCAAAATCAATAATGTTTACTGACTTGTTACATGTGAGAATATAACACATACAAATATAAACTACAAAAGGCTTCAAATTACTTAAAAGCCTTTCTGCCTGGGGAGAAAGCAGTTTGTGTTGAGTCTGAAAGCTTTTTACATGTGACTTTGATCCCTATGTGCTATAGATAGCATGGGAAAGGAGCACTGATGAGAGAAAAAGAAAGACTACAGAAAAAGGGGCTGTTAATTTCTGGGAGAGGTCATTTCCCTGGTATAAGCAGGAGTATTCCTTAGCAGTATTTCACCTGAGAGCCAGTTCTTACTAGGTCAGTAATACAGAGAGTGAGCAGGGAAGGGCATAGCCACTGGCATGAGAAGTACCACTCACACATTAATTTATTTAGTCCCAGGAGTGATCCATTTCCTCAGGTATGGAAGGAAAGTGAGAGAAAAAGATTGAAATATGTAGCTACTGCCATATAAACTAATAAACTGTAGACTGGCATTTAATTTCCAAACAAGGAATAAAGACCCTTCGATTCACACTATCAGCATACCCAAGACAATCCTGAGGCCAATTAATAACAAACAGCGGCAAAGCAGGCCAGGGTGATGAGATGACGGGGTGTTGACCCTGTGGACAGAGGTGTGGGCTGTGGTTCTGATACAAGAAAGTTGGCACAAGACCTAATAAACAGAATTTATAGCACAAACAAGGCCATGGAAAGAGGAAAAACACCTTAGAAACAGGAATTTCGAAGTTCTTTAGATATAAGATTAAACATGAAGCAAATGTGGACTGAATCTTCATCTTTCTTTCAAGCCCTACAACCTCTTCTGAATTTAAGCACTCTTCTTCATTGCACAAAAGTTTCCTCCATAGACATGGCCGAAAATAAATTCATCATCACTGCCTTTGTTGGCATGCTGTTGGCAGCTTAACTCTCCCTCCAAGTCTCTTCTCTTTTTTTCCTTCCAGTACAGAGACTGGTGAGAAAATTACTAATATCCTACCCTTCCTTACAGCTGTGGTTTGCCAATAAATGTAGAAAGAAGTTGAGGTGGGGAGAAATCCTCCTTTCCAGAATATGCACTCTCCAGGACAGAGTCCACAGGCCCTTGCTCTTTCCTCAGCTGGAACACAAACATCTCACCTGCAGGCAGCTGCAAACAGAAAGGCAAAAGCCCCTGTGGGGATGGAAGACCACAAAACTGGAGAAATTGTATGTAATGGCATCACTGAGCCACTGTCCCAATCCCTGTGCTCTTATAAAATAAACTCATGGATTTAAGCCACTATGACATATGCTTTTAGCTCAGAGCCAACAAAGCCCCCCAGTACACTCAAATCCTTTGCTTCTCCTCTATTTCAGATCTTGGTGATGGTATCCCCATCCTAGAGTGGCATCAGCAAGCTCTTAAGAACAATCTATAAATCCTCCTCATTCAGTCCCTGCTTGCCTCTCCGTTTTTTAAATATCGCCTATGGCCATTATATCTCTTCTCCATCTTGTCCATCTTTACCTTCAGCATTTCACCGGTGCACTTATTCACTACACTGTGGACTGCCACCAAACTCCTCTCTCTGCCACTAATCTGTTAACCTTCCCAAACCTGAATCTCTACTTCCAGGCTTCTCACACACTCCAACCGTGAAGTCAGGGCTCCCACTGGCCTCACAAGAGCTTTCACAATAATGAGACTCACTCATGGCTAAAAATGATGTGAAAAGTGGGCACTTCTCCCACATTTTAACTAAAACTACATACAAAACAAATAAATGCAAGATAAAACAAGACATTATTTGTGTTAATCAAATACAAAAAGATGTCTAACAAATGTTTTATGGAACACAGTAGCTACTACATGTTTGTTAAAAAATAAGTAAATAAATAATGAAAGAACTCCAGAGGCTGTGGCTCACAGTAGTAGCATACTTGCCTAGTCTGTGAAAGTCCCTAGCTTCAATCCTCAGTACTACCAAAAAAACCTTTACATTAAAAAGTTAAAGAAAAAGACTAAATATATATATATTTTTTTTTCTTTTTCTTTTCTTTTCTTTTTTTTTTTTTTTTTTTTTGGTACCGGGGATCAAACTCAGGTCCTTGCACTTGTGCAGCACGTGGCGAAACTACTGAGCTAAATCCTCGGTCCCTAAAGATAATTTTAATAAAATGCCCAATTGACATGATTAGAGCCACATGAGTATACTTACAAACTATTCACAGTATTACATATATCAGCAGTCTTGTTCTACAGAAAATGATTCAATACGTAAGTCTCAAAATGTGCATAATCTTTAACTTGCTATTCCCAGTCCAGAAATGTAAAATCCACCTCCTTACCCATAAGGCATATGCAGATGGTTATAACAGTACAAATGTTAAGTAAATTATGACATGTATATATGAGGTAAGAATATACAACCATTAAAAAACTATTAGAGCTTTTGTGAGTAGGAAAATATTCAGCGTGATAAAGATGTTCTACAACTTCTAATTTTCTACCACCTCAAACACTAAGTGGGGTAGGGGAAGAAAGTAATATATAAAATTGTTTTTATACCATGATCAATGGGGGAAAAGGCATGGAAACAGCAGTGATGAAGGCAAATTTTTTTAGCACTCATCATTGGGAAGATTGCAAGTGTTTTCCTCTATATTTTCCTGCTTCAGAATTTTCCAAATACTTTACTACAAGCATTAAGTTATTTCTATATTCACAAAAATAGGTAACAAGTTTGGAGTTATGGAATAAAGAAACTAAAGACAGTAAAAACTGAAGTAAAAGAGACATCTGGATGAAATTACTTGTTCAATGATGATAACTGTCCCGAACCAAAGTCAATGTTACTGGGGAGAAGAGTGGGAACCTGAGAAGAGGCAGGGGCTGATGACTGAAATCAATACACTCCACAGTGTTTGTGGTTCTATTATAGTTGATGAGAAGTCATAATTTCAGTTATAAAGTCTTGACATCTTAAGATTTCCTATAAAAAGTTTCCCAAACAATTCTAAATAACTCCTTTCATAAAACCACTGTCTGATAGAAACATTCAGCTGAACGGAGTGATGCTTTAGGGGAACACCATTTGTCCTGCAATATGCCCACACACTCCAGCATTAAGTGTAATCTAATAAAACAATTTTAAGGCAGAGCTTTTACAAAAGAAACATAGTCCTTAATTTGCAAGACAAGAGAAGAACACCTTGGGAAATCTCTAAAGCAAAAACCCAAGAATTTGGACACACAGAAAACTGAGTTCAAATTCAAACACCATCATTTGCAAACTGTATCACCTTGGTCAGACTGCTTGTCTCTGAGCAAACTCAGAAACAGCAATAAGATGACCCCACACGTCTAAGACTTAAAAGTGCCATTTAATCGTATTCATTTCTTTTAGAAGCCAAATGTGCTTTATCACTTACTTTGTAACCTTCATTCTCTAAAGAACAACATCGCAGAAACTGATAAGCATTAATATTTCAGGCACATTATGTATGGCTGACATTTTAAACTATATATTTTCATGACAATATTGAGACTATTCTGTTGTGAGGTCTCTGGACAGCAATATGTAATTCTGAAATGACAAAAAAAAAAAATGCTAACGGCTCAGTGAGGTCCCTGGTGAGGAAAAATGTAAAAAATGTAGTATTTAAGCAAATATGCTGAAGAGATCTGTTTTTAATGAGAATAAATGAAGCTGCTTCATAAAAAGCTAAAATGTTCTCATTGTAACGCATTTGCCTCTTGGGAGAAAAGCACAGATGATATTACGTACTGCAGATGTCACATACTGTGATGGTCAGGGAGCAGAGCCTGAGGGCCTTGCACATACAAGAACGGGGTACTTCTGCCCAGAAGCTTCTCACGGAATTTAGGTCTCTCTCTGCACATACCTTAGTAGTTTTGAAGAATATACTTCTGATTCCCCTTACTCTTCCTCTCGTATTGTTTTGCTCCTAAAACTGCTCAAGACTTTCAGTTTGAATTTTGGTTAATTCAATGGTAGCAATACTTGAAAGAAAAACATCCCTATGGACTCTTACAAAGTTTCTAAATGATGGAACATGAGATTCGTATATTTAAATGAATTGGAAAATTTATCAGATGAGAGTGTTCCAATTTTTATTCTTAATGCATAATATATCTGATTAATGTCTTTAGGAAAAAAACATACTGCTGAAGAGAGCAAGAAGTTTCCTATGAAATTCCATTCTCTAGCCAGGTCTTTTATATTTCAGCATATTAAAGCCAACTTGGAATATATGGGACTTATTCCAGTTAATAGCCCTATTCTTACACAGAGAAGTCAAGATAAACTTCCAAGTCACACAGAAAATTAAAACATGAGATAAATAAGAAATATTTAATTAAACATGTGAATATACTATTAAAATATTCTTTGATTCTTTCAAGTAATCTATATTACTCTGTGTACCTAAAGTAAAGGCAAGAGGCAGGTGAAATCACTAATGATAAACAACCTTTGGAGTGTTATTAGAAAATTCATCAAAACAGAACATTCTGGGACTTATGCATGTGTACTAATAAAGACAGTAAACTGACTTCAAAGAACTATTTTATCCTAAAGAATAGCAAATTCCACCCTTTCCTTTCCATCCTCCCCTTCCAAGTTCTCCTAAGGTAGAAGACCATCTAAGAATTGAAGGACATGCTCCTTCCTTTCTCCAGAATGTAACCAAGTGCCTCACCCAATTTTTTTAAAAGTTCAAATGATGGGCTGGGGATTTAGCTCAGAGGTGCCGCCACCTGCCTCACAAGTGGAAGGTCCTGGGTTTGATCCCGGGTACCAAAAAAAAAAAAAAAAAAAAAAAAAAGCTCAAATGATTATTTTAACATTTTAGAATCCTCAAGGAGAAAAACAAAAACACTAAAAGTATTTGAGAAGAGAAGAAATAGGTCATTTAAAAATGAATGAACCCACACTTCGAACTTTTAATTAGCAACATCTGATGCTAAAAGACAGCGGAGTAATACCTTCAAAGTTCAGGGGGAGAATAAGTCCAATAGAGCTCTAGGCCTAGCCAATTTCCCCACCAAAATAAAGACTTCAGACCTGCAGATAGCAGAAAATTTACCACATACCCTTTCTTACAAAGGTACATGTGAAAAGGTTCAAACAGAATGAATCAAAAAACAATGAACCTCCAATTCCAAAAAACTTCAGAGAATGACAACTTTCAGCCTCTGTCCAAACACCAGTTCAGATAGAGTATGAGAGGAGGCTGCTACAGGAAGGACATACCTGGGAGAACAACAGAGATTACTGCTATCTTTTGGAATACTGACTCAAATCTACTCAGACACACATCCCATGTCTTGCATACACCCACTGTGCCCTCCAAATCTATTCTCCCAGGTTCTCTACCCCACTCTGCACCTTGGGAGGCTAATGAGCAAGGACCACTGGGCATTTGTGCTGGCTTTTTTTCTGGGTTTCTCTTTTGAGGAATTTTCAGCATAGAATCAGAGGAAGACAGGAGAAAGATGACAGGAGCTTTACTCCCTTGGCTTTTTCCCTGCCACACAGAGCTTGACAGTGACTGGATTTTTCACTGGAGCCCACAACTCCACCAGTAAACCTCTCTCCTACCATGGCACCACCCACTCAGTTCTGGCCACAGCTCCCTCCCTTTGCTAATTTAGGTCTATGGGTTCCCTTCCTGCTGTAGTTAGTCCCTGAATGCTTCATTGTCCCTCATGGGCTTCCTCAGTACTGCCCAACTCTGTGATATGGGAATTGTCACAAAGTGTGACGGCTATTTCCTGATGAATCCTAACTGATAAGCCCCCTTTAAAAATTCAGAAATAACCCTTTTTGCTATCCAAAAATGAAATTTAGAGCAGTTATATGTCACAAAGACATTTTCAAAAATATAAATAACTAACCCTATCTGGAATAAACAGTAATGGTAATGTAAAAATAACTGAAAGAACACGTATTTCACAATGTAAGCAATGAGACATAACTAGTCTAGAAGACAAAATAAACTAGATATCTACACCTACTTATATAATGAAGAGGTCTGGGTTTAGGGAAGTCAGGCAATATTTTATGAAATGTTGTCAACACTATTATTTTTGACATTTTGAAATAAGGGCTAAATAGTTTTTGTATATACCCATAAAATCAAGGGGAATGTGACAACTGAAAATGAATGCTGACACAAGCATCCTGTATTGGGAAAACAAATATCACAAGCATCACTGCTGCTGGTGACATTATTTCATAAGATGGTGAGCAGTTCTGAAGAGTTTCTAACAAAATAAAGTACAATATCCCTAAATTTACCCAGGAGCTATTATCTAAAAATACCTACTACATATTAAAAAAATATAAATGATACTCCACTTGATAAATAAAGATGTGCACTCTAAGCTCAAATAACTATATACAGGTTTTTACATACATACAATAAATGCTTAATAGGATATGAAGATATCACATGGGAGGAAGTACAAATCTTCATTGTGCTTTCCAATCACTAAGAAAACCAAAAATATCCTCACAATTTTCTTAAATGTCTGCTATGGAGTACTACTATCCACACTGAGAACTACTGATTTATAATTTAGAACAACTTAAGGAGGTGAGAGTTTGAAAAAAATTTAAACTATAAGAAAAAGTGAATTAAAAGAAAGGTGACCAAAGCATTCTATAAGGTTTTACAGTGAAAAGTAGTTAAATCTTGACACCATTAAGTAGTTTTCATTCTGTAGAACTAAAAACTTAAAGTGTGAGATCTTAAATGGCAAAAATTCTAGAGGCAGGTGCTCATGGCAATGGCATCAGATTCATGCATGTCTGAGCCCATACCTTGGAAATTCCCTTAGTATTTTTCTCAGTAACAAAATGGTTACTATGCTATGGCTCCAGACATGACTGTTACGGCTCTAGAGTTGGGGGAGAGGGAGATCAATGCCAACAACGATGGTCTCCTTTACCAAAATGTATGTGGTATGGCCACATGTAGCTGCAAGGAAAGCTAGAACAGCAAATGTCTTACCTAGAGCTGGAAACATTTCAGCAAAAATGGAAGGTGTAAAATAACTCAGGTTGGTACTTAACAATGTCAGCCATAAAAGTATGACCATCATGTCTATAGCTGAAGAAACGAGTAATAAACAGTGTATTACTTAAATTACAAAGCCAACTATTATTAGGATACGGAGATAACAGAGAACTACCATAACAAATATCTAAAATTAAATAAGTTAACTTAAACAAATTAGCTTAAACATGATAGAGGTTCACCTCTCTCTCACACAGAAGTGAGACAAGTGGTGACACTCCTCTTCAAAGCTTTCAGGCTTGCAGACTAACTTGCTACTCTGCTGTCCTCAACAAGCACAGCCCATCAACTTGTCTAGATGGCTCTTCTAATCCCTGCCACAGACACAGATATTCTGGCCAGTGAGAAAAAAGATCAAGGAAAGTGTGCTCTTCCCTTTCAGGCAATGGCCCATATGTTTGCACACATCACTTTCATCCATACCCCACTAGCCTAAACTTAGTCTTCTGGTTATATCTAGCTGCAACAAGAGCTGAGAGAAGTGTGCGGTCCTAGTAATCCCACATCAGTCAGTGACATGTAAGTCACATTCTTGCTCCTATTCTGGCAAGATGCACTTTCCATTCTCTTCAGAGAAATCTCAGAAGTCTCTGACCTCTCTTCTGAATCTATAAAAACAAGGACATTGACTTTATATCTTCTCATTAAGACATGATCTCAGGGCATTTGGTCCTGTTTTCATGTGCGAGAAATAACAAAGCCAGGCTGTGTTCCCAGGACTATGTTATCCACACTCTGAAGATAATCATCCTCAAGGATAATCATCCTTAGTTCCACCACTAATGAAAGAGGGAGAGGGGAAGATGGAGAAATGCAGTCTTTAGTCAAACAGCCACATGCCCAAGAAGAGGAAGGCATACTGGAAGTCTACTAATAGAAACCAGTTGTGTAATGAACCATACACCAAGGAGAACAAAAGGAACCCAGAGGCTTGTGTGCATGAGCCAAAAACCCTACTTTACCTTCTATGCAGGAAGTAATGGCTAACATCTAAAAAGAATGAAGAAAAGTAGCATGAGTAACTCATTTCTATTTTTGATGTATTTTCTAGAAGAATTAAAAACATAAATAGTTAAGAGTTAAAATGACGAGCGTGGCAAACCACTGCTTTCTATGGTAAATTCTGCAAGGCTCAGACTTTTATCCATGTGAATATATTCATTTTGATAAAAGAGCTTAAATATGTATAGCCACAGTATAATCTTAAAATATCAGTTTTCCCCTATCACTCATGATATATTTACAAACTTAGCTCAACAGTGTTGAGTAAACACTCTGCCCATATTCTCTATGACCTCTTAGGCTACCACCCTATCCAAAGGCCTAACTGCTCTTCCTGCTTTCACTCTCACCCACTACAGGGAGGACTTAAGTTCCACGAAGTTGCACCACCATCTGTTCCCCACTCAGACAGACAGACCTTTCTCGGATTTTAATCAGATCATTTCCTGAACCTGTTCAAAACATTCCCATGGTTATAATTATATCCTGAGCATTTTATGATAGCCTAAAGTGCTTACATAATATAGCCACTGTCTACCCCTCCAGACTCATTTTTCCTACTTTCCCTTATACACATCACTGTAGCCATTCTGGATCTCTTTGCTACTTTTCCTAGGAAAAAGCATTCTCATTCCAAATCTGGGCATTCTGGAGGGTTAGTGCCATCTCCTCCAATCTTGAAGTAGCTCCATCCTTTTCTTAATTCAAGTCCTGCTAAGTTAACTACTGATGGTAAAACTTCCCATATTGATTATCCCTTAATAGGGAAGTATACATATGTATTTGCTAATTATTCCTCTTTTCTACCAGAATTTCATCTTCAAAGGGGCTGTCTTGTCCACACCTATACTCCAGTGCCTAAAATAATGCTTGCAACAGAACAGCTATTCAAATACTGCCTCGGTATTTGTTGACTAAATTAAAAACAAAACTTTTCTGAATGTAAAGTATCAGAAAAAATTTCAAAGGAAATTCTTTTAAAATCTCCATACCAGCACAAATTATTTTCACAACATTTATTTTCACAAATTATTTTACATAATCTCCACAGCCACCTCCCTGAAGCAAATATTGGTCATTTTAAGGATGGGGATTAACAATTTAGAAAGCACAAGGAGTGGCAGAGTCCTACTGTCCACCCCACAGATAGGGTTCCCAACAACACAGAACATGGAAAATGTGAAATCCAAACAAAGAAAGGGAGGAAACAATGGAGAAGGGGAGAAATCCTGTTATGGTTTGGGTCTAGATGTCCCCTCAAAGCCCCATATGGTCATGGGCTGTATCTAGAGTGTGTGAAGCTGCAATTGATTCATGATGCTATGCTAGGCTCAAGGGCACTAGGAGTAAGAGTGTGTGCTACCCACCCAAGTAGTCTGAGTAAGATAAAAGGGACAGGGAGACTGTTAAAGTCTCTTGTTGCCTTGCATGCACTATGTTGTTTCTCCTCTGCAATACCTGTTTACCATTCCTGCCTTGGAGCCCGCCAATCATGGACTGAAACCTCTACAAACTGTAAGCCAAATAAACCCCTTCCCTTCCAACTTTTGGTGTCAGGTATTCTGTCTCAACAATGAGAGAAAAGTAACTAACACAGATCCTTGGCACTGAACTAAAATATAATCCAGTTTCATTCCACTTTTTAATGTAAGTGTTCTGGCATTTGCGTAAATTTAAGTTTGCTTTATTCATTCACAAGTGAAATGAAAACAATTAAATTTATTAAGTACCTAATACTGTCAAAGACTTGTTACTGACAGTATACATGACCTTTGTCTCAACTGTACTACATTTGAAACCTATGCTTCTTTTTAAAAAACAAAAGCACAACAAATACACATGTAGTAGGTGTACATATATGCATACTTATATAGTTTCCCCCTCAAAAAAAATCTCTAGAAAGAGCAACACTATTGAAGTATAATTATTTGATGGCAAATCTACCAAGTAAAGACTCAAGCTGTTCATACACTAAGGGAAAATTGAATTCAGCACATAAAATATATACAGTTTACAAATATTAATGTATGAAAAACTAGGTTTTATGAAATTAAACCTAAAATGAATTGCAAGGGTCATCAATGTTGGGTCGTCTCCAAATTGCTAAATACAATTAAGATTTTCAATCCCCATCTTACCTTGCTTTCTCCCCTGTTGAGTAGTTCTTTTCTTAGTTTCTATCACATAGACCATCCTCGTTCTTTTATATCTATTTCTTCTCCATGTCCTTTGTCATCTCACCTTTCTCTCCTGCCTCAAATCCTACAGTTATTTAAGGTGAGTCTTTAAAAACATCTCCTTGCTAGATTGTCATAGACCACTTTGTCCAAGGCAAAGCTTCAACTACCATCCATGTGACAATTCTCAAATGTAATTCTTGCGCCAGAATCTCTCCCTGGTTCCAAACAACTGACTTTTTGATCTGTATTTCTCACAGGACCACAAACTCAACCTCCCTATCTAATTTCAGCTTCTTATAGTAAGATGTGTTTTGAATAAAACTGTATATCCTCACATCACTTATCTCTTATATAGGTATAAGGAGATAAAAGTGAAAGGAAAAGAGTCAAGTGCAAAGTCTCAGATTCTAAGATGTCATGATCAAACTATAGAAATTGTTATGTTATTACTTCAATTGCGTAATTTTAATTTTTCATATTTGGACATCTTGGACTCAGTCACTTCATAGGTACATTGTACAATGGCCTTCATTTAAATTAACAGGAAACTTCATTTCTGCAGAGGAACCTTTAAATAGATCCTCCTTATATAAAACATCTAAAAATAGATTGGATCTGGTTGAAATAGGGAGAACAAGAATGGGCTTTATTTCCCTACTTACTACTGCTCTGGGAAACATGCAATCCATCTAATTAAGAAAACAAGCATTTCACACATGTACAGAGAGCTGTCTTGTTAAACTTCAGAATTCTTTTGATGATATTCTGCACTTCTGAAACCACTTTAGCTAACACAGTATTTCTAGTTTTAAGTTATTTTGTGGAGAACCACATTAAGGCTCATCTTTTAAAATAAAATTTGGAATATATTTCCCTAAATTTGAAGTAGTAAGAATGAGGGCTTTACAGTAACAGTAACAGTAACTTTTTTCCCACCTTCCAACTAAATAATTCATGCAGATCCAGAAATGTACATGTTTTTATTAAGTTTATCGGTACATTTTAGGTATACAATATGATGGTACTCATCATTGGGAATTTGTACCTTTACATGACACATCTTGGTTCTTATTTTTTTTTCCCCATTCCCCTGCCCTCCCTTCAACCACTCAACCCTTCCCTATTTACAAAGAGTTTGTTTCCATTTTTTCCTTATCTCATATTTACTCCTTTCCCTTCTTTCCTACATAGTTTTTAATAAAGGCAACATCACCATAAACTAAAGATAAAACTATAACCCAATTTCTAAAGAAACATCCACTAACTTTATAACCTATTAACAAAATCGGAAATGTTGCCTCTTAAAATGTGTTTTACCCTTGAAATCAAAACAGTAATCACACCATGGATCAGGAGAGAAGATTTGTGTTGTGTTACTCTGTCTATCCCTGGCCCCAGGATGACAGAGCTGAAATCCCCTGCAATTCAGTAAGTCAAATTCACCATGAGAATGATCTCCAGAAAAAGTAAAACACACACACTATACTCGCATTTCTACAGATTAGAAAACAAAAAAGATCAAGTCTATATAACAGAAGGAATAAAATAAAATCCAAATAAGATAGAAAACAGTAAACAAAGTGGAAATCAATAAATTAAACATCAGTGATGACTAATAAAATGCTTCTCTCTTATTAAAGCAAAGGCCAGGCAAGAATTATTGTATAATATGGGAAGCATTAATTGAAAAGTACAGTGGATGTTTAATTGTTTTAGTTATTACAGTAAGACACATTGCCATTAATCCCTGTCAAAATACTCCTCCTTGCTTCAAACAATCCCATCATTCTCCCCACTTCTGAAGCAGTTCTGGAAGTCCTCTTTCTTTTTTGGGGGGGTACCGGGAATCGAACTCGGGACCTTGCGCTTGCAAGGCAGGTGGTGGCACCACTGAGCTAAATCCCCAGCCCATGGAAATCCTCTTTCATGGGTGTCTTTGGTTGTGCTATGATTGCTGGCTAGATGTCCTGAATTGATTCAAAATGTTTATTTTTCATGATTATTTTGTCTGTGGGAAAAAGTCACAAGTCACAAGTCACCAGATTCAGTGTTTGAGGTGCATGAGGATATACTGTAATGGTTTTATTTGAATGAAGTTGCTGTAACCAGAAGTGATGTATGACATGGAGTGTTGCCATGAAGAACGAAACCACTTCTTAGGCGATTTTCTATGTACATTGTTTCTTAAGTAATAATATTCAGAGGTCCCCACAGGGTTTGTGGATACAAACTTCACTGGGACAATTCCATCAAGGTTAAAAAGCACGATATCACCTTGATTTTGGATCTTGACTGATGCATTGTTTTCACAGGAGAACTCTGAACCTTGGTCTCAGAATCATAAACACTTAGACCCAAGTTCATCTCCTGTGATGACATTTCTCAAACAGCGGGACTCTGAACCAACACAATCACACAACTGAATAAGTCCAGTGAAATATGTTGTTCATAACCATGATTTTCCCCACTGTAAAACACTCCTTCTCTAAATTGAAACTTATCACACACCATTACTAAGATTTGACATGCTGCTTCTCATACTGAAGATGCCTGCCTTTCCGTTAGATGGTACCACAGTAATATTTACCGTATTTTCTTATCACACCTTGTAATTTTATTCAATGCAAAGTAATCCAGAACTCCATTTGTACACACACACAGGCATATAGATTCATGTGTTAATGTGTATATACATATATGAATGTGAGTGCATAAATAATAGGGATACTTATCAGAGTTTGAACAAAGTAAAATCCTTGTCCAATATACACATTAAATGGGTTAAAGGGAGTTACTTTTTACAGGCTATAAGTATATACAGTACTTATGACTGTACACTACTAAGTGCCTGGCATTAAAATTTATGAGTTAAATAGAGTCAGAAATGTAAGGTAAATTAACACGTAGGATTAATTAATGACAGATGAAGATAGGAATGATTACTATAATAAAGCCAAACCCATTTATTAGATATATAGCAATTTTTGAATCCAAAGTCAGAATATATGCTAATTTGTGATGGAGGACTTAAAGTTAATTACATACTACAATGCCAAGATAATTCAGTAAACCACATTCTCTGTCAACATAAAATTAGAAATCTACTAAAGAAAATAAAAATCCTTCAGCAGTTGAAATTTTTAAATTACTCTTCTAATTAACTATCTGGGTCAAGGGAAAAAAGAAAATCTGAGATAAGCTTTAAATTGTAAATAAGAACAAGTTTCACAGGGTAGAAAAGTGACTTATGCCAAGCTGTAGTTACTGGTAAATTCATAGTTTTGTATATTTTCATTATCACAGTACAAAACAGAAAACTAAGCATCCTAATCAACAGGCCAGATGAAAGAATCACTCTCTGTTTCCTCTTCTCTCAGCCTCCTTAAAACAATAAAAAAATAAACAAGTAAAACAAGAATGTGGGGTTTTAGCTCAGTGGTTCTGCCACCTGTGTGGCAAGCGCATGGTCCCTAGTTCGATCCCCGGCACACACACACAAAAAAAACCACCAAGAATAAAGGTCAGAAATCATTGACTATTTATAAAACAGTAGAACTTATAAATTCAACAGGTATTTTTGTAACAAAATTAGCAAATCCAATGAACATTTTTTATGATGGGAGAAAAAAATCTAAAATAAGACTTATAACCAACATAAAAGATACTGAAAAATAAGTGAAAAATCAGTTTAACACTATGCTAACATACTTGAAAATCTATAAGTGATGAATATTCTGAAATCATACAATTATCATATTTTAATCTGGAATAAGAAAGAATTATAATAGACTAAAGAAAAAATTTTAAATAAGTTCTGGATGTAATAATTAAGTGAGTGGACTTTTAAAAAAATGTAAGTATCAAATATTTTACACATTAAAACAACAAAAATAACCATTCTAGAACACAGATAAAGGTAAAATGTTTCTCATTTAGCACCATTATTCTTTAAAGGCAAACCTGCAATTCTTTAAAGTCAAACCTAAAGACAGTCCAACACAGAAAATAAGACTGTTCTCTTATGAATCTCAACATAAAATTCTTCAGACCATGGAGAATGCAAAATCAAAGATGTATAAAAAAATCATAATCAGGCAGAAATTACCCTAAATACAAAGATATGGTTTAATATTAGGAAACCTAGCAAGCTGACACATTAGCAAAACAAAAAGAGGCAGTCAACCACCTCAATACATAGATGGAAATGGGAACCTGATAACATTCAACACCAACTCCTGATGTTTTTATCATATAAATGTAATAAAAACAAAAGGATAAAT
Organism: Heterocephalus glaber; assembly: GCF_053883595.1. Classification (NCBI taxonomy): domain Eukaryota; kingdom Metazoa; phylum Chordata; class Mammalia; order Rodentia; family Bathyergidae; genus Heterocephalus; species Heterocephalus glaber. The sequence goes on along the minus strand of NW_028258147.1, from coordinate 12,888,492 downwards.
ACATAAATAATAAAGAATACCCATCCTAAAATCCTAACCAATTCACTGGTAGAGTACCAAAAGCACTTTCTAGTAAAGCTTATTATCAAGAAAAGGGTAATGGCAACAAGTACAACCTAAAGACTAGAGGGACATGTAAAACAGTGGTGTGTATAGGACCAGATAAAGCCATCACATACTGGATAGGGCCAGACAAAAGTCATTCTTCTCAGCTCATCATTCAAACACCTAACCAGATAACCCAGAAAGATCAATATTATGCAATAAGCTGTGTGCCAACAACATGTATAATCAATATGACCAGTTATAAAGAGTACCCCATTTATCCACAAATAGATAATTATAGAAAAAGTAAGCCACAATAAGAAATATATAAAATAACACTAATTATAAGGGGTCTATGTAATAAAAACTATAAAACATCACAAAACAAGCCTTAGACAAGAGGCTTGATGAAATGTAGGGATATACTGTGCTCCTAGAAGACTACATAGAATAAAAAACATTTCCTTAATAAGGTTCATTAATTGACAGCTAAAGATGACAGAATTTAAATTGGAGTAGGTACATGTAGTGGGCACTATGCACATATCATCTCATTTAATCATAATAAGAATTCTATGAGATCATTATCCTCATTTAACAAATGGAGAAGCCAGGATCTCACAAAATGAAATGTATTCACACAGTGAATGAGTATAAGAAAAGAAGCCCGGCAAATGTGCTGTATTTAGTACAGTGTTTTTAAAAGGGAAGAGGGAAAAATGATGAAAGAATTTTCAACATAAAAAGGGGGATTAAACACATCAGAATCTAAAATATATAACTATTATAAATTAAAATTACATGGTACTATTAATAAGAAAAAAAGGATTAACATATTTAGATAACCCAAAAAACAGATGAAAAAAGAAATATACACACAAAAACTATATACAAATTATTGAAAATCAGCTCACAAGATGATTTCTGTTTGTTTTATTCTCTACTATATCCTCAAAACACTGGACAGTATAAAACCCACATAGTAGGGGCTCAACAGCTGACAAAACAATGAAGGAAACAATATGATAAATCTAGTCATAAAACTTAGCAATGGAAGTAGAGTGGAATCAAAATTTAGGCTGCAACAACTGCTTAATTGTTTGTAGGAAAAATTCAATTCCTTACTTCAAATTTTTTCCAAATGGGTAATTATCTAAGTGCATACATGAAAAATAAGAAATTAAGAAAAAGAGCAGCTAACCTATACCTAAATGCAAAATGGAAAGCAGAAACATCCTCCACAAAGGAATACTATCCTTAATATACTGTCAATTAATAATCAAAGCCAAAATCTCAATAGCAAAAAATGGAAAAAAGACATTAGACCACAGGCACATAAATTCATCCTTACAACCAATCAGAAAGAAGTGAATTAAATATCATCTCAGTTATTATATTGGTAAAGATAGCCTTTAAATCGTTCAGACCCTTTGGCCCAGTAACATTTCCATTATAAAAATTCATCACCAACTTGAAGGTTATAAAATGAAAATAGGCCATAAAGCGATGTGATAAAATTTCTAGAAGCAAAGAATACAACGCTTTCTAAAGCCTGAAGCTCCCAGAGGCTTTCCTTTACTGTCCCCCCTAATGAATGTTAGAATCTTGGAGATGGCAGAAAAATATCAAAACTCTTAGACAAATCTTCCTTTAAATAGTTTTAATGATTTTATTTCATAAGATAAATTACTTGAGAAGGTCTTCTCAAGTTGACTTTTTGAAAAACCTGCATGCGTTACAACTGCATACAAAGAGGCAAAACCCTGCCCAGTAAAGCTCTTGGGAGACCTTTGTGAAACTTGACTCTGCAGCTAGGCATTACTGAAACACCAAGATCTTACTCTAGTGCCCTTCCCAGTTCAGTGTAGGTTGGAAAGCAACACTCATGCTTACCCTCAGAGTTCAACATTTATTTTCTGTTGTTGCTATGTAGTGATGTATCTGTGGTTTTATAACAAATAAATTATAACTGCTACTGTAACTGAATAGCCTCCAACATATCATCCAATTAAAGACCCTTATAAAGTCTAAAGAAATACACAATGGCCTCCCCACTGTACTGACTCCCAAGAACTCTCTATATTCTTTCAGTGTCCTCTTTTGGTCCTTGCTTAAGACTGTTCTGATAGCCGAGGATTTAGCTCAGTGGTTTCGCCCCTGTTGCGTACGTGCAAGGACTCGAGTTCAATCCCTGGTACCAAAAAAAAAAAAAAAAAAAAAACCAAAAAAAAACCTGTTCTGATTGCCCCTTCCTTATTTACTAACCCAGAAGTCTCACTCATCATTACAAATACTGTACAAGACTTTCACCTGGCCTAGGTGAAAACCAGCTGTTTTCCACTAGCTTCTCTTTAGAACAGTGGTTCTCAACCTTGGCTGCATGTTGAAATCACTGGGGAAGCTTTGAGACTACAACCCCAGAGACTGATGTAATTAGTCTGGGATATAACCTGGATAATGGAATTTTTAAAAGCTCTCCAGGTGATTCTAATGTGCAGCCAATGATAAGAATCAGATTTTTCTTAAAAGAAATCATTAAAAGATCTTCAGGTAACTAAATACAGTGATCATAAATGAAATGTCAGAGATTTGGGGCAACAATTCCACAGCTTCATGCCAGAAAATCCTCAAACTCTGGAGAATGTTGTCAGTCCCATTGATAATGCCCACTATTTACAATCATTAGGTCTTTCCCAGCCTAAGGACTAAAACAGTAAAATCATGAGTAGCATCCCACATCTCCCCCCACCAAAAAAGTCTGTTTGAAATGCACATAACGTAGCACAATAACTCAAAAGTGGCTTGCCTTATAAGGAATGATAACTGGTAGCATTTTCCATTTGGACATCTGATACTTCATAACCTGGCAGGAAGCTTTCTCGATTTTGTTTTGAAAGTCTATGACCTTATAAACTGTCTTATGAGAGTACAAATAAATGAAGCTATTTCCATTAGAAACAAAGCCAAAGAGGGAAAACTGTAAAATATTTTATTTCACCTTATAAGCAGTTGTCATATCAAAATAACAGCTGATTTCATTTTTGATAAAAGCAGTGAAGACCAGTATCACTTAATTCATTTTAGTTCTCATTAGCACAATACTTTCCTTTAAATTAAGTGCTGTCATCTCAGGACACCCGGGGCGGGGGTAGGAAAATCAGCTAAAGCAAGAAACATTTTTCTCTGAGATACCATTTAAAGACCAGCCTCAAGTTTTTCCTTAATGTGTGGTTTCCAACTCACTCCCCAGAGGATAAGATATTCTCTATTATTAAGTGCAGCAAACAATGTAAACTACCCCTTCTGCATTTGCATTCTACTGTACCAAAGCCTGAGGAGTACAAAGGATAAAAGATCCTAGCTCCCTAATATTTTTTCAGACTCACTGAGTCAGCTGGAAACCTACAGGCAAAAAAAGCAAGGCAAATTGTGGGTCTTCAACGCTGCTTGTTTCCGGGGTTTGGTAGTGACACTGGGACGGTTTCTTTGAAGTCTGTTCTGTACCAACAGGTATTTCCATTTTTATGGCTTTCTTTAGAAAAGAGGTCTCAATCCATATTTAGGAACACTAGTTTCCACAGAGTAGACCTTCTTACTTTGCCTTTATATTTCCTTCCTCCTATACTTCAGTAAGTATTTGAGACATGAACTAAATCTGAGACTCATATTGTATCCAACAAAAATTTACAAGGTTGTTAATATGTTATGCACTATGCTGAGAATATACAGCATCTGGCCACAGGTGTGTCTTAAACCCCAAAGGGAGGGCAGCTTCAGCCTCTGCAAATCTATAGCTCATTGTTATTATATAGCTGGCTCTTTTGCTGAGCTTGGAGGCCACCTAAACAATGGAAACATTTAAACAGAGGTAAAAAAAAAAAAATTTTAAAGGCAGATTAAAGTGGCTACTTTATTGTATAGATTGAATATCCCTTTTGTGAACTGCTTGGGACCAGGAGTCTTTCAGGATTTGGGGGGTTTTATTTTGTTTTGTTTCATGTCTTCATATCTTTGGAATAAGACCTAAGTCTAAATTCCAAATTCATTTATACATATAGGCTGAAGGTAATTTTACACAATATTTTTAGTGTGCTTTTATTTTAAACATGAAATCGTGTGAAATTTTCTACTTGTCAACTCTCAAAAAGATTCAGATTTTGGGTTGCTTAGGATTTTGGATTTTCAGATTAGTGATGCTCAACCTGTACAATCACATTCAGATGAAAGTTGGAAGCAAAAACCATGTACATATTACTTCACCCAGTACTATTTTTGCACAACAGTGCCCTACAAATGAATTTTACCTAAGAAATTTCTACAGTTTTAGAGCATCATTGGCATACTTCTCTCAAACTTAGCATTATCAAGGAAAACCTGAAAGTGGTAGAACTGATTATATAAAAAGGTTTATTTAACAAGGCATATTAAGTATAATTACAAATGGCAGTGCACATAGAAATGCAAAGAACATGAGTATATGAACCATATGGAAAGTTATTAGGTACCACTTTAATCTTTACTCCCTCATTATTTCTAGTTTAAAAAAAGTAATAGTTGACTCCTTTTCAACATCTGACTTATTAAAAACAAATCATAAACCAAGAAATCATTGACTACAAACCTACATTATCTTGGTTAACCCAAACTATCAGCATTATAAGTCATTCACAACATAAATATTGTTATAAACTTAGATCTGCAGTCTGTGAATGCACCTCAATGAGCAAATAGACTTAACCTCTTTCGTTAGCCATTATCCTTTTCAGTCTGTAAATGCACCTCAATGAGAGAATATCCTTAACCTCTTTTGTTAGCCATTATCCTTTTCATAGTCACACTACCTTCTAACCACCAAGGATTCATTAGTTTTCCTCTAGGTTTTCAATGTCTGACATTTCCAGAGTCTGACATTAATTGCCTTTACTATGTATATCTTATATGCCTGACCTGTTATTATTTTTCTAGTCTCTACACTGATCTCACCTTTAATGACCAGTAGTGGCAAACCTATGGCATGTGCCCCATGGTGGGCTAATTGTTATTACTGCAACCTCTAAAAGGTTGACCATCACTTATCTAGTCACCCAGACTCCATAACTGTTCTTAGTATTGTGATGGAGCAAAGGTAATAAAGTAAATAACCATCAGAGACCCAAGCATTAGTCACTACTGAAATCATTTTGTGATGGCTGTTTGTTACTTTATGCTCCTATCATAGGCAGGCCTGGAAGTGTTTACTTGTGACCACCAGTAAGGTGCTCTGTCATAGTGTCTAGCCCATTCACCTCCTGGATTTTCTGTAAAGCCAGATGCTAATAGTCAATCAAAGGGTCTGACTAGCATAAGCTGACTATTCTTGAGTAGAAATATCTAGCAAAAAGCAAAAGAATACACATTTTAGTTACCTGTTGCTTGTTGTGTCCATGGACACAACCTCTTATTAGTTTTGTGGACCATTTAAGCTAAGTGAAAAAAAAATCCTGCAGCTCAGTTCCGACTCATAAAAAGCAGCCCTCAACAGTGAAAAGGCCTTGACTGATGAAAAACCTGAGTCCGGGCCTCCAGTGTAAAACTCTTTATCTCTGTGATTAATTTTCTTCATTTATAAAATAAAGACCCTTTCAGATCTGAATTTCCAAGTCTCTAAATTCTCAAAGTTGAGAGGAGTAAGCAGGAATATGCATTTCAATGACAACAATTTAAGCTATTAAATCTTTTAACTGAATGTCTGACTATTTGAAGATACAGAATAAAAATATACAATGGATTAGTGATTTTACAATTATCCTGTTACTTCTTTTATATAACCCAACTGTATAATTCAAGATTTAAAGTAAGTTTTTGGCATTAATTATTGGCTTGCACATCAAATTCACATGAACATAGTTAAATTCCCATTTCATTTTGTCCTAGGAGGAAACTTAGCTGCCAAGAATGTTCCAGCTCCCTTTAGCAAGCAGCATGTATTTTAAAAAGAAAAATATAGAGGGCCCTTCTGCATAAGTTTTAAACAAGAAATACTAAGATTATATGGTCTCCCTTTTAATAAAAATAGTTAATAAAAAAGTTTGTTTCATTGTGCTTGAAGCTCTCGGCATTTAAAAAACAAAATTTATAAGCATTCCAAATATTTTTAATGATACATAGAGTTTTGCTTCTTTTTTAAAGTGTGGGATTATTTTTAGCAATGTCTGGATAAAGTTATATCATCAGTAGTCTGCTCAGTAGTATTGTAAATGCACCTGCTTGCCAATTCAAATAATATCTGGAGAAACAGGCATTCCATTTAAAAAGGACTCAGAGCTGCATTATTTGAACAACCAAGAGGGTCTCCATTAACAAAATGCAGCAAGTATTCACAGTATAAATCAACTGTATTAGTAAATGTCTTTTTGCAAAAGCAGCTTCAAAGATAATACTGCAAATACAAATAGCTCTTTCACCACACTTTATTTTTACACTTTGATATACTAAAAATAAGTGTTAAGTATGATATGAAAGGTAAGACTGGATGATATTCATATGCTTGGTATAGAATTATACCACAAAATAGGTCTGAAAACTTTAAGAACAACTATTGAAGTTCCAAGTTGCTTGACCTACAGAGCTGAGAAAATACAACAGGTGACTGCCTGGGAACAGACAACACAAGCAACAGACAAAGACTTATGGTCTCATCAAGGAGTAAAAGATCAGGCTCACAAAAACACCATAAGGCAGTGATGGTGAACCTTTTAGAGCTTTCAATGATAAACAGTCCACCGTAGCACGTATGCTATGGGTTCGGCACCACTGTTGTAACATTCAACCCTGACCTGAGAAATGGTAGCTTTAATCACGCCAAGTGATATGGTACCAGGAAATGCTACTCTGACTTAACCCTCCTCTAACGTGAGGTCTCTGCACGGAGCCAGGTTAGTTTCTTGCAACTCTAACTTTCTGTGAAACTCCCCTGAGGGCTGGATTACCTACAGAATCCGTGTGATTAGCCTTCAGCTGTAAGGGAACCCCAAGCACTCCAAGAGATTAAATGAATCCAAAATAGCTGCTCAGTTTGTGACCATTTTTAAAAACTGGGAAGAACACTTATCCTCTCAGAAAAATTTAAGTATATAATACAATATTAAGTATAGTATTACAGATGTGTACTCATCCCCAAACTTAATGAGTTGTATCATATATACACATTTATGGCTCTTTATATGTCAATCATATCTCAAAAATAAAATTTGGACAAGTGGGGATAGGAGGGTTTAGGGAGAGAGTAGGAATGTGTAAGGAAGGGGTAGGGAGACTTATTTTGAACCACAGTTATGTTTCAAAAGTCTCTACAAAAGATCTCCAAAGTTCTGAAAGAGATCCTCACATGCTGAAGTTGCTATTTCAGAAAAGAACTATATGATCCTGCATCTAGGTATGCCTTGAGCAAACTACAACCTCACTGGGTCTCCACCTGTTAGCGCAAACCAGAAGGACTGTTACAGATTTCTACAGAACCTTGCAGGTTCAGCATTCTATTAAAAAGATCTTCTAGACAGTTTCTCCAACTAGGGCAATTTCAGTCATTACCTTTGTCTGCTACAGAACATCCTAACCCTGGGGTCTTGTTTTAAAACTAAAGTTGGGAGATAATTCATCTGACACAAACTCCTTATCTCTTGGAGAAAGAGCCAAAGGCAGCACTTGCAGCAATAATTGTTTTCCATCAATAGTAGGCTTCTTTAGGCCTGTCCAGACCAGGAATTATTTTCCCACAGCCACTCCACAAAGCTGCACACCTTCTTCAGTGTTTACATTTGATGTCCTGTTGTACGACAAAACAGAAAACTTACAATTTAACTTATTTTTTATTCACCAAGGAAAATATCTGCCCCTTTGCCCCAGTGAAGATATTTACCTAACAGAAGAAAAGTGTTTGAGCTCTGTTTCACACTGACCCACAGCAAACCCAGCCCAACCCAAGCAACACAAGGCAAGGCTTAGGAGGACAGGAATGCAGCCCACGCTGTTAGAAATTAAAGTTAATAGAGTTGCATTCGAATTTGGCCACAGCTGAGCCTGAGCAGGTGAAACTACAACTGCAGGGCTGGCTCTACGGGAAGGGGAAGCTGACAGCTCCCGTGGGCACAGGACGGAGGAGAAGACGTCCCTGCTACAGCAAGGCCAAAGCATCATGCTGCCCCCCCAAAATTCCCATGCCACCAAAGACTACCAAAATTACAGTGCACTGCCTTTCACGGCGGAACTGCTGGCCGGTGCCTGCGAGCTCTCCCGGGTGAAAGCCGAGGGGAGAAGTGGCTGCAGGAAGCACCCAGTCCCGCCACTCACCTTCTGCTGCCTCCGGGCCATGTCCGTGGGCTGCTTGGCGTTGAAGGGGTACGCGATGCACCGCACCACGAAGACGTAGAGCTGCAGGCGGATCCTGCGCTCCTGTTCCTTGTCCAGCTGCCGCTCAGGCTCGTCTCGGCCCTCGCTGAGCCCCGAGGGGCTAGGGCTCCCGGGTCTGGCGGCGCTGCTGCTGCCGCCCGAGCGCCCCGGAGCGTCCCGCCGCCCTTCCCGAGCCGCGGCCGGAGGCGCTCGCTGGGAGCCGGTGGCCGCCACCAGTACATCGCGGCTCTCCTCTTCCAGCCCCTCGTCCGACTCCTCTTCGCTGGAAGACGGGTCCAGCATGGTGCACGGGAGCCCCCGAGCGCCTCACCCCCGGCGGCTGTTCCCGTGGGTCTGAGGGCGCCGCCGGCCGGAGGGCAGCGGCCGCAGAGCGAAAGGGAAAGTGGCCAGGGCTTTCCGGACACGTCGAGTTGGAGCTGGGAGTGTTTCCTACCACAAGGGCGCAGGGGGCGGGCAGGAGCCGAGAGGAGCGCGGGAGGGGAGGGGGGGGCGCCGGGATAGAATAGGCGGAGTTAGCGCTGGGGGGAGCCCCACGCCTCGGGAACCGCTCGGCCAGCCCCCGGCCCGAGTCCTTCAGAGCCTGCCCGGCGAGGCCGCGCGCCCGGGCGCAGGTGGGGAACCTGTGGCGCCTACAACAAGCAACACGTGGAATGGAATGTTGAGGAGCGGGCGCGGGGCCGCCGAGTGCGCGTGCGCGCGCCGGTCCGGGCGGCGGGGTGCCCGGGCGCGCAGTTTGCTAAGGCTGGGAGCGGCTGAGCTGGGGGCGCCCGCCTACGGCAGTCCAACTGCTGTGACCCCACCAGCGGTAGCCTTTTTTCCTGCACAGCTTGCAGGGAAGTTGGGCACGAGAAGGGCAGTCCCTTAGCTGGAGGTGAGGGACATCGCCCCGACCGGAACGTAATGCCCAAGATTAAGCCTGAGCGCTGAAAAGTGGGACCTGGGCCGTTCCTCTCCAAAGACTGTTCGGAGGAGACTTTGAAAAGTCGCCCGCCTTTCTCCGCTGCTGTTTGACACTCTGTCGAAGTCCAAATTAGAAAAGTCCCCAGAACGTACATGGGAGAAAAAAAGAGCGGCTTTCTTTTTAAACAGTTTTATTTCTGCAGACGCATAAGCGAGATAGTTTATGTTTGCGAAATGACACTCTGATTCAGCTCAGACACAGCTTGATTATTTTCTGGCTTGGGATGCCATTGACTGAAAACAGGTTGTCTGATGTAAACATTCAGCAAATATTTGAGCGCCTGCCGGGTGTCCGGCCAGCACTGTTAGCCTTTGGCGGAGCCCGAGGTGGATAGGGGCAGACAACACACGGTCGCTGTCGCTTCTGGCCTCCAGTGGGCGTCACATAGCAGCACCTGCAGCCTGCCTCATCTGAGCAGATTTCTCAGTGCCAGAACCACCTAGCAGGTTTTTTTGTGCCTCTGTTACTTATGGCCTTAGTTCCAACAGAGAGGAAAAACGGTGCATTCAACAAGGTAAGAATGTGCAAGGACCAGGCTGGCAGGGAGGTGGAGCTCAGAGAAATTAACACGGAAAGAAATTAAATAGTCACCAGCTCTGAGCTCCACAACCCAACGGCCAAATAGCAGGTGTAGCTTACTCAAGCCACTTCCGCCGTTAGATACAAAACAGACTTTCCTTGTGCATTTACTGACATTCTCCCTAGATGGGGAAAAACAAGGAGGCATTTATTTCTAGGGAGCCTTGCTTATTTATCAGTCCTTAACTGGTCCTATAATAATAAAAGATCTCCCCTAAGAGCCCAGCTGCATGCTGAAAGCCGACTGCTAAGGAATAAGATATGGCAAAAACCCGTCTATTTAAAGACAAGAAAACAATAAGTGGCAATTTTATTCATTAATTCTAATACCTGATGCTTATGCAACACTTTATAGTTTGCAGAATTCTATGAAATTATTTACCTAACACCGTCATCGAAGTAATTTTCAAATGCAGGTGATACTATTATTATAATGGCCCTTTGTACCAGATTCTGCACTAAGCTCTTTATAAATCTTATCTGAGTTATTTATTGTTATTTCCATTGTACAGATAAGAAACCTGTGGTTATGGAACTAGTGACTAATAGAATAAGAATTCAACATAGGTCCTACTTTCAAATAGTGGCCTTTTCTACTGCAATATTCATTAATAACAAATTAGTATACTAAACATATGATGTTTATTGAACTGATAACTAAGGATTTAATTCCTAGAGACATGAGTCCAATTTAAATATAGTACCTTTATTTTCCTTTTCTTTCCAACCAATGCTATCTCCAAGCTATAGAAACCCCATGTGAAAACGTGATAAATTTTTAAATAGCATATGCAGTGTTTTCTTAATGAAGATGAACATAGTTTAAGAGAAATAGTTTAAATATCCAAAACACAATAAAGAGAATGCTTAAAATTTTCATTAAACATACATTGCTTAAGAAACTAACATATATTGAAGCTGAACTACTGTACCTAGAAGAAACAAGGTACAGTTCTTTAAAACGCTACACGTTAAAGAATGACAAATGAGAAAAGTATTATCAGAAAAGAAGATACTATTGAAATCCAACAATTCAATCAATAGCTGGGAACAAAATGGTAATATTGTGAAGAAACACTTCATTCAGGAAATAGTAAGGAAAGTCTTCCAGGATTCTCGGCATGTCTTGAAGAGTGATTCAGAGCTGTGGTGCTGAGGGCTGTGTAGACAGGAGTAGCACCATTTACAATGACAGGAAATTGTTTGCTATATTAGAAAACTGCAAGTAAACTCGCCTGCCTCAAGGAAGGATGCATATGAAGACATAGGAAGGGAGACTGGAGAACAGGCAAAGACGGAGCCTTGTGTGTTGTGCTTTGGATTAAGCCATATCCTGCAGGAAATGGGAATACACAGAAGAGTTTTAGGTAAGGTAAGACATTCCATGATCCGTAGGTGTTGAAAGACTATCTGCAGCAATGTAAGGGTGGTGTGACCAGTGACCGGAGGCAAGATACCAAGAGGACATTACTGAGGAACCAAATTTAAAACAAGGGAAAATGGGAGGAGGAAAGCTTGAGATGGACAAATAGAAAAATGGACTACTTATGGTGAACTGAGCGAAAAGGTCAATGATAAAATAAGATTCCCAGAATATAGTAACTTGATTAATAGTAGAGGGAATATGGACTTCTAGAGAACAATTTGAGAGAAGCATCAAATCATTGAGATGCTTATGCAACATGTCAGAAAAATCCTAGACAGAATGGAAACCTGTTACTCAAATCTGGATAAGGATATCAACATATTGGTAGTAGTTGAAGTGACAAGTGTGAATGATAAGGTCCACACAACAAGTTACATGTTCAAAGTGAGAAGAGAGGCCAAAGGTGGGACTCTGGAGAACCCTTCTTGATTTTTCTCCAATTAAAGAATGGTCTGTATAAGACTGAAATGAAGACCCATTTGTTAGCAATTAACTGTACTCTAATAATTTTAATGTTTTCAATTTTGTGCTTATGCTGATGTTCTTGCAAAACGTGTCCCTTACATATTCCATTTTTCAGTCATTATAACATTAGTTGAAGGTCTGGAACAATTGATTAAATGATGCCAACAAGAGACTGATTAGTTTGTACCATTTTATAACAAATACAATACATGAGCCTAGTCAATGATTCATTTTTACTTTTGCTAAGGTGACCTTAAAAACAAATTGAAGTTATACTGCTTTTTAATGAAACACCTATAATGCTAAGTAAAGGTGGATGCTCAGTAATAAAATATAAAATGTGTTTTGGCAGTGATGTGTAAGGAAACAGGTGTGTGACCTGAATACCTATGTCTGGGCTATTTTCTACTTGAGAATTGATTTGTGCATTTGACCTGCAAGGGAAGTATTAACTCTTTAAAGTAATAAATAAAGTCATTCTTTCATTAAGATGCCCCTGCGTTTGGGGCATCCATTATAAGCTACATACTATTCTGATAGAATAGAAACAATAAAATGTAGCCCCTGAGAAGATACACATGAATCAGATGTGAGCACAAAAGGAAATAATTATAGTAATATATGTTCCTGTGGTGTTAGAGAAAAAAAATTCTCAAAATATCCCTTATGTGTTTTGGAAATAGACAGTATTTTATCTTTTGGGAGTAGACTATGTAGTTGTAAGCAAAAATATTTTACAACAGAGAGGAATCATTTTCATATTAAAGGAAGGACCTGTTTTATATTTAGGAAACCGGTCAGTTCAAATCCCAATTCATCAAATTAGTGTGCATTTAGAAAAGTAAGATAAAAACAAAACTTTTTGAAACATTAAGATGAGTATTCATCTCTTCTGAGGTAATAATCCTCTTGAAAGTTTCATTTAAATTCCTTTTCTGTCTTTACTCAACATCTTTTTCCTGTCCAGTTAGAATCTGAGTCCTCAAAAGGAACTGTTCTGAGACCCAACATTTTATACCTAATGGGTGAAAATACTCTCAGAGTTACTGTGAAGCTTACAGTATCTAAATGAAATACTTAAAAGACAATCCGATATGTAAATATTTCTCAATGCCAAGTATGTTACTGTTTTTATCATTGCTTTACTATTAAGTTTACTTTTAGCCATAGAAGTGTAACAACAAAATGTAGTTGCAAATGATTCTATGAGTTTATTATTGGGTTTTTACAAGAACCAGAACTTATATTTATAGATTATTGACCTTGAAACAGACTAAAGTAACTCCCAAATAAATGTTATAATATTTTATTAATTATATTTTATATTTAATAAAATATAGTTTTATATTCTATAATTTTTATAAAAAGATATTCTATCATTTTTATAAGAAGGCTTGACTTTGAATAAAAAGCAATGATCCTTCAGCTACTAGTAACTTATTGGACATTCATTAGTGTTCGATTATATCTGTTATTCTTTAATTTTCCATAGTGTGAGAAATTTGATGGAAATAATCAAAAGCAAGTTGGATTGTGAAGTGCAAGGAAGAAGAAAACTTAGGGGCACATTTTGACCTGTGTATTCAAAGCATCCTGAGGAAAGTTCTGCATTAATTCAAGATACGTTTGCATATGTGATTATTATGGTCTTCAGAGAAGCAGATATTTAACCTGGAGAGGATGTTTGTATGTTAAATGTTGATAGAGCCACAAACAATGTGAGATTTTTGTGGCAACTGTTGAAATCTAGGAATAATGTTCATGAATAGATAAAGCAATAAAAAGCCAGAGCCTTTTTTCCCCTCCAGCTTTCTTAGTTTTTGTACTTATCGACCTTATTGTTAAACACATTTTCTACCAGTCAATAATATGTATTGAGTGCCTGTTTTATATTAAGCACTACACTAGGTTGCTGTAAAGAGAGAATTACATTGATTGACTAGGAATTCAGCCAATGTCTCACTTAGGAGATGAGAGTTCTACTACTGTGAAAAATACAATTTCAATGATGGTGCTCAAGAAAACAAAACTAAACTGAAGTCGAGTTTTTATCAGAGAAAATGATAAGGATAGTAAAAGTGACATTAGGTAGGAAAAGTAAAGCTATGTCTTTGCTAGCTAGTAAAGTATTACTCTGGTCTACAGCAATTATCTTCACACTTTTTGCTTTCAAGATTTATTTTCACCCTTGGAAGTTATTGACTCCAAACAACTTTTGTTTGTGTAGATTATATTTATTGATGTTTCTCACATTAGTGAAACAAAACTAAGAAAATTTTGAAATACCTATCTGAAATTTTAAAACCTCTTATATAACATAAATCACATATTTTTATTAAAGATACTGTATACCAGGATGAAATATTGAGTACACCACTTTACACTAAAAATCTTTTTACTGTCTGATTTAATAGATTCTTAACAGGTTCTTCATTTAATCTCTTGCTGTGCAGTGCTTTGATTCAAGCAAATGAAAAAACTAACTTCACTTGAGTATGTAGTTTTAACAGGGAGTATTTTAATAACTTTTTATATGATTATGGATATTCTTCTTTAATATTACTCCAAAACCAACATATAGTAGTCCCTTAGAGGTTAAGTACAACAATGTAAAATGGAAATTATCAATAAACTGTTATTAGATATTTAAAAATCTTACTATATTTTGTACTTTGAATGAAGGTTTTATATATACATGATTTTGTCACGTCATTTACTGCTCAGTTGGAAAACACTGTTTCACTGAATTATATAGATGTTCCAAATGTTGACATATTTTATTATATAATACCAAAAAATCACATTTGCACTAACCACCAATTTCATGAGAAGAGTCTTTAAGTACAAGAAAACTATCAAGCTCAGAGTGGCAGATACAAGTTTTACAAAACTATAATTTTCATTTTGAACTTGAATTTTATCTCTGGCAATAATACTGTCAGTCGTTTTCATTCACAAGACAACCTTACTTTATTCCCCTTTGAAAAGTCGTCGACCAAAAATCCAGGTCTCAGTAATTATATTTTGTTTCTCAGTTCTTTACTCAAGTAAGCATAGGGTTCCATGAAACACCAGCTAGTACAGCTTACAACTCCAAACGTGCTCCTCTGTGAGACAACCATCATACTTCATTATCAGAAGTAATTTGTGCAATACTTCAAATGTTACCTCATGGAATATTTTAAATGCACCCAATTTTTGAAACTGCACCTAATGATCAAACGTTAACATAATTAAGGGCTGGGAATTTAGCTCAGTGGTTCACTGCCTGCTGCGCAAGTGCAAGGACCGGAGTTTGATCCCCTGTACCAAAAAAAAAAAGTTAACATAATTAATAATGATTATTACTTAACCTGACTCATTGCTAAGTAAGAACCGCACTCTCCACCCCTCCCCGTCTACAACTGAAGAATGCATGATTCCTAGGAATATTTTGGTTCACAACCTTGACTAATAACAAGTCCCTGACAGTTTTGCTACCATAGCTTCTGCAACATCAGTGCGAGGTAAAAACAAGGAAAAAAGACAAACAATGGCCTAGCATGCTTATGAAAATAACTTTGTAAATACCCCAATGGGTTTGACCCCAAGATTTGAGCACTACATTTTAAGAACCCCTAGTTTCTAAGTTATGGCTTTAATTTTACTATTGCCCAACAAATACATTGGTATTAGTCAGCAAATATTCATCTCAAATATTAATCTTTCAGTCAAATTTAAAGATAAAGTAGATATTACACTGTCTTGAGCAAATATATTCAGTGGATAAAAATGTAGATTTTTAAAAATGCTTTCTTTCCCAGTTTAAGTGATTAGATATCTGACTTTTCATGAATAGTTTCATAATCTGCCCTTCAAAATAAAAGCATTGTATTAAACTAACAAGTTTGTTCTAATATTAATAAGCAAATCTAATTTTTTTACCTAAAGGTAATTCTACATTTGGTACCCTGAAAACTTTCATATATCATCTAATAGAGTGGCTTGGATCTGAATGTAAATATTGTGTTATTATTATAAATCTGAAATTTCCTTTAATTTATTGAACTGAAATGTGCCTGCCCACATCTGAGAACATAGGAAAATGTATATGGCATGGTTGGAATTTTTCAACTTGACATTACTTTTCTATTAATGTGGACAATATAAGAAGAAATTAATTTTACTAAAACTGTAACAAGTTTATATTTGAAACAAAATTTAGAAACAGAATTGAATCTACATTTTATAGAATGTGATTCCTAATGAGACATTATTAAAGCCTGTATTTTTTTTTTCAGTACTAGGGATCAAACTTAGGACCTTGGGCTTGCTAGGCAAGCAATGGAACCACTGAGCTAAATCCCTGGCCCTAAAACCTGTGCTATTCTATGACTATAAAGCTGACATTTCTATATGGTTTGTAGCCAACATGTTGCTACTTGAAAGTAGGTAACATAAAAATAAATCCATAAGAATCATTTTATTCCTGCTGCTCTTTTTATATAATTTAGTTCCAGTGGGGGATGACTCAAACCCCAATAGGAGTGGGTGAATGGATGTGTGTATGTATGTGTTTCAGAGAGAGAGGGAGAGAGAGAGAATGAATGAGAGAGAAAAATGAATCTATGTGCAAAAATTACTTATTCTCTCCACCACAGACTACTCATGCCTTTATAATTAAGTCCCTTGTTTTTACTTTTCAAAATTACAAACAAAAGGTATAAATATTAAAGAAAATTTTAAACTCTAGGGAACCCAGAAACTCCTAAAATTGCATATGAAATGAATTATACCTATGAACTGTTTTCTAAAAAGAGGATTTAAAATTTTTATTATGGAAAATAAGACTCCAAAAAGTTAAAAACCATTGTATCTGTGTTTTGGATAGAAGGGATAAATCATGTAATGGCTCAGGTCCATATTTGATATCTAAGATTGAGGATATGAACCATACATATGAAATTATGCCTTAAGAATTCACTGAAGATTTGTGTTCATCAATTTTTCCATAACTTCCTTAAATTTGGTATATGCTACACATTAAAATGGTTAAAATGGCATTAGGAAGTGTTTACTTTAAAATATTTTTATCTAAAAATCTGAACAATAAAATGAGCATAAATCATTTATGAAAATAATCAAATGCTAGATAAAGGAGGAATTATACAGTTTCAGCAGATAGTTAAAGCAATCATATCTAAATTTCTCAACACTGCTTAGGAACTATGGCTCATGGCTAATAAGTACATGTCTGCTTTTCATCAGTTCTCTAGGTTTAGAGCATCTTTGCAAGGTGTTGCTCAATGTCCTCATGTCCTATACTGAGACAGCATTCTGGACCAAATGTCTTTTTACTTTACAATGTAGGAATTTTTATTATAATAAGAGCTATTTATTTTCTTTCTTATTACAACTCTAAATTTTGAAATGAAGAAGAAAGAATTACAAATTCCCATTGTGCCTCTATGTACCATGCTATCATAAGCACATATGTACCCAAATATGCACCTGTATATACACATCAGTTTTTCTTGCTACATTAATAGATTCTTCTCACCTAATTTTTTTTATTGATATAGTTTTTCATTCTCAAACTCAAAAAAAGATTTTTATATTTCCAATTTTTACAAATATAGAAATATCCATAAGATGGTGCTATGTCTTTAATTTGGTCAGATTCTTGAATGCTAAAATATATTTACTACAAATGGAATTAAAAGACTGAGTTAGAGTTCTATGTTTAGGAAGTCATGTGCTACCCAGCTAACAATGTAAGTGTAAACAGAATTTTTAAAGATACTTAATTTTCACATATCATATAATGCTAAATATCTTTGTTCCAGATCTAGTTGCCAGGAATAGGTTTTTTAAAAATGAAATTCTTATTTAATTTTCTGAAGAATAGCCACTTTGTATATATCACATGAAACAAATGAAGTAGTTGAATTATATGCATTATCAATTTATACCAATGTCAATGTAGTCTTAAAAAGTCCTTTGAACTATCCAGTTTGATGGAAATTAGAAATGACATTGCATGCAAGCACTTATTTTAAATCTTGAAGAACTGTGCAGGAATTAGCTCCATAATTTTCTATACCTAGTGAGATTATTTACTCTGTAAGGGAAAGGTAATTTAAGATATGTTAATTGTGCAAGGTATTTATACTTTAGTATGATGCAATCAAGAGATATGATATTTCATTTTCACTTAACTATTACTCATGGATAATGTTAAGTGTAGTCAGAATTTAATAAGCAGAGTGTCTGAAAACTGGTTATAGTCTTTTATTTTTGAAATGAATAATCTTTTATCAAAGGAATAGAAAGATTTTGTAGTGGAGGTGTCAAGGGAAAGATTGTTCATGAAAGAAAATATTTGGAGTCATGAAGGGTAATAATTTTTACATAAGTATAAACAAAGCAGGCACCAAGTGCTGATCACATAACTACATGGTACTCTCAAATAGAATGATGAACAAAATAGATACAATTTTTCCCTCATGAAACAAAGTTTAGGGAAGAAGACAACTATTAATTCAAAAACCACACAAATAAAAATATAATATATGTTGAAATAAATGTGATAAAGTTAAACTTCCAGGATGCAAAATGTGGGATAGTTTAAAGGCCCTGAGGCAAGCATAAATTTGGTTAGTTCTCCATTCCTAAAAGAAAGGCAGAGTGGCTGGAGCACAGGGAATCCAAGCTAGATAGTGAAGAGCCTTGTAGATCATAGTCAAGGTTTTGGCCTTTATCCTAAGAGCACTGATGGATGTGAAGTATCAGAGTATATTTATATATTTAATTTTTTATAATAAAGTTCACTCAGGCTATTCTGGAGAGATTAGGAGGCAAGAATAAGTGAAAGCAATAGAAATGGAGGAAATGAAATTATTGGAAAGGCTATAGAATATATAACTGAAATACCTTGATGAAGAGATGGATATTAGGCAACAAGGAGAGGGCAATGTTAAGATTCTATCCCACATTTTCTAGTTCATGCAACTTTGAACATAAGAAATTATTTTAATTTTTTTTCATTTGTTATAAAAAATCACACTTCAGTCTGTAGCTTCTTCATACAATGGAAATTTAAGCAGTTCACTCCTTTTCTCTTTCAAAAGATAGAAGTCCTTACCATTGTGCTATAGTCTCCCCAGTTAGCTTTGCTTTCCTATGGAGTCTGGGGGGCCATACAATTAGGTAATCTTTGGTGAATAGGATGAAACTATCTTGAATATCCTGGATCCTACTGAGGAATCCAGGACATGAATTATACTTATATTCCTATTATTCAGTTCTTTCTATGATTGTAAATATTTTTCCAACTCTGAATTATAAGTGTAGAGCCTTTGGATAGAAACAATAGATATTCAAGAAGTAAAATTAAGAAATCATTATGATGAAAATCCATACCAAAACTAATTAGAAAATTGATCTTCTTTTCTTTCAATACATGGTTAACCCATGATTCTTAACATACTAATATCAATGATAGATTAAATTACATTGCTAGCACATTTCAATGAAAGTCAGAAATTGTTCATGGTTAGAAAGAGCTTTAAAAAGATTTTAGTTGAGACAGAAGCAGTTTCATACAAAACCCTCACAAAAATATCTATCCCAATGAGATACTCATTGCAATGAAGGATACCTAAGTAAAATTTATTGCTTCCAGATTGTTAGTGGGTTTCTTGTTGGTGATGCAGTACTATTTAGATGCTTCAGTTTAATATTTTAACAAAGTTCACAGTGGAAGCAACCCTTTAACAATAGCATCAGGAAAGCTTTAATATAAAAGGCAGCTTACATTATAATAGAAATTAGAACAAGTTAAATAATATTTCTAGTTTGAATTTCTCTGTGATTTGGCATAAGAAACAATCTGTTCATCTAAGCTAACCCCAAAATCTTACAATAGGCCTGAATGCTAAGTGAATTAAATGTAAATTCTTAAAAATGAGACATATCATTAAACTATATCTTACTTTATCTCAACAAAGGAAAAATGATAAATGGACATTTTCTTTCTAACAGTGACCTAATTTTCCAATTCTGATGTTCATTTGGCTGTTTTCTGAACTATCAGTATTGTATAAGTAAAGCTATTTTTTAACTGCAGAACAAATATTAAATTCAAATAACTTTGCAACTGATAAAACACTCTGTAGACCAATAAACATCCTAAGACAGGGGATTTAGCTCAGTGGTTCCGGTGCCTGCCACACAAGCGCAAGGTCCAGAGTTTGATTCCCGGTACAAAAAAAAAAAAAATCCTAACATTAGACTTAATGTTAGGTTTTATAGAAAATTAATTTGGGTATTGTTTTTTGTGTAGTAGATGTAGGCAATGAAGTAAAAACTTCTGCATATCACATACAAATCTGTGATAAGAAAGGTGACTTTCTTGATTTTTGTCAAAAATAGAAATTACTTTTTTTTTTTTTTTTTTACTCAAAACACATATAAATACATTAAGAACGATACTCCAGTTTGAGAAGTAGAACTAGGTATTGCCAACTCCAGTTCCAGGTCAAGAATTTAGGGCTTCAATTCAGAAATATCATGATATCACGGGAAAGTAATAGGTGGTCTTGAAAAACAACGCAGTGTTAGATGGCTATAGCTCCTGATGAAGCCTCAGGATTGTTGGGGGCGCTCTGGACGTGAGATCAGTAGGGGGCCCACTCTCTAGTTCTCAAGTTCTGAAATATTGGTTTAAGTCTCAGCAGCAGCATTTTCTTCCGTGGCTTGTCTTCACATTCTGGTCTTGCAAATATACAATGACATTAAAAAGTGCCTTAGGATTCTGCCGGCTCTCTCCCTCCTTTCCGCTGCTCCTCTTCTGTTTGCGGTTTGATGTCCTTCTCCGACTCACTGTATGCCCTTCCTCCCTTAGCTCCTGCTGTTAGTTTTGGTCCGTTGGTGTCTGGGGACTCTTTGGTTAAGCCTCCTGGGGCGGCAGGATCTGCCAGGGTTGGGTCCTCGGCAGCATCCTCTTTCTTGTCTTCTCTGGATTCAAGAGGTGACTTGTCCATTCTTCCTCCTGTCTCTCCACAGCCATCATCAGTTGCTGCAGGCTTTGTGCCCATTTCATCGCTCTCTGCCTGGGCTGGGGCAACCACCTCTTTAGACTGCTGCTCATTCACACCGGAGCCTCCAACCTCAACTGTCGGGGTCTCTTCTGAAGCTCCGTTCACATCTTTGGAAAGCTCGGGAGCCACAGCAGCGAGCTCGGACTCATCCCGGGTGGCGACAGTTTGTGTTTCATCCTGCACAGACACCTGTTGTCCACTGGCTTCTTCCACAGGTTTCCGTCCAGCTCCCTGGCTGTCGGGTGGCACCTGGGGAGCCTCTTTCTCTATGTCAGATGCTGTTTCCTCCGGCCGGGAAAACTGGTCCACAGCTGTCTGGATTATGTTTTGCACAAGCTTACTGCTCTCAGTCTCAAGTTCCAAGATCTGATTTTCAGCCTTGGGACCGCCCTCTACTGCCAGGCTCACTGTGCCTTCCAGACAGCCGACTTGCCTTCTGCTTCTGGGATGCACGGTTCTCTCCCTGCAGGTCCGAGTGCAGGTCTTTCTCAGGAGTGGCAGACACTATGACTAGCTCTGATTCCAGCTGAGGCTCAGCCCCTACAGGGACAGCATCGTCTCCCAGCTGAGGAGTCCAGTCCCCTACCTTCCCTGGAGACCTCTCTGCTGGTTCTAAATGTGCAGGCTCCACGGCGTCACTTGTTTCTGAAATCCTGCCAGTTTCTCCTAACACCTCCTCCTCCGCTGCCACAGGTGCAACAGTACCTCAGAGCTCTGACCTTGAGTCTCCACACATCCTGCTTCCTCCTCTGGATCTGAAGGAGGAGAGCTTCCTTCTAAACTGCTTACCTCCTTTTCCCTGTCTGTGACGGACACGTCAGCCATCTGGACTAGTTGCTGGCTGGGCTCTTCGGCTCTGGGACCAGCTGATTTTTGCTCAACTTTTTCTTCACTGTCTTGTACTGCCTTTGCATCAGTTTTCTCCTTTTCTACTTGAGCTACCCTCTCTCCCTCTTCTCGGCCTGGACTCTGGAGTTCTGTGTTACCACCATCCTTTTGACAGTCTGCCCCTTCAGTCAATTCACCTGGAAGAGGAACATCAGTGGCCTTTTGCTGACTGGCCACGTGTGCAGATGTGACAACTTCAACACACGGTCTGTCTTTGGCTTCCCCATCAGCAAGCAGGCAGGCCTCTCAAATCACCTCAGTCTTGGACACTATGGGTACGCCTTCCACTGATGGCTCTTGATCCTTATGTTCTAGACTGTCTTCCAGTTTTAATTGTTCTGTATAGTCTTCCTGGGATTGAAAACTTGGCGGTGCTGAAGGCCCCTCTTTCTGGGCAGGAGCTGCCTCTACTTCTGTGACCTGTGGCTGAATGTCAGATGCACCTGCACCGTCTCCTTGCCCTTCTGTGACCTCATTTTGCTGTATTGTACCTAGCTCGTCAGTATCTGCCACGGGGGTGCTTCCGTTGGTCTCGCTGTCTGTCGGGGTATCTGCTGAGTCAGGGAGAACAGACTGCTCTGGGGGCTGCACCCCAGCTAAGGGCTCAGATTGGCACGTGGTTACCAGCTCCCTGGACTCTACCCTCGCTGTGATTTGAGGAACTTTCTCAAAGCCTTCAGGGGCAGCCTGTGCTATAACCTCCCCACTCGTAAAATGTTCGGTTTTAGTTTCTTGTATGTTTACTCTCCACACTACATCCATCTCTTCCTTCAGATCTGGTTCATCGGAGTCTTCTTCTGCTTCCTCCACCTTCTGAAGGGCTTTTGGCTCTGCTTTCTGTATGATCAGAGTCACACCTTCGGCCCCACTGCTGTCTGGCACCTGTGACTTCTCTTTTACTTTTTCTGCAACTGCCTGTAAGACAGCCTGAGTCTGCCGCTCCTGCTCTTCTGCATCTGGCCCTCCGCTTTCCACCTCCTGGACTGGGGTGGCTTCCTCCGTGGTGTCTGGGGACTCGGTTAGCTGGGAAATTGCGGACACCATCTCTGTGGCCTCTTCTGCGGCTGATGCTTCCGTGGCTTCTTCAGCACAGAGCACCTCCGTGGTCTCTGCAGCTGTCACTGCCTCAGAAGTTAATGCCACTTCACTAGTGATCGTGTCATCAGGGGCACCTCTGCTCTCAGGGAGAGTGCGGGTGGCTGTGAGGAATTCTTCTGCAATGACTTCTCTTTCAGTCCCTTCCTCAGTTGATGGTGTGGCTTCACCTTGTGCTTGTTCAAGAGGCTCTGTCACAGAGGCAGATATCCAAGAAGGAGACCGCTCTTCCACACTGGTAACTGCCCTTGCCCCATTGATGACAGCCACTGCTGCACAATGAACCAGATTCTTGCCGAGTTCCTCAGACACATCCACACCCACCTGTTGCTCAGGGGTGGCTTCGCTTCGGGGGGCTTGCTGAGCTTCCATCTTCTCCCTTTCCACGGCATCATACTCGGACAGAGGCACTACGGCCGGGACATCAGAATCCTCTTCATTGATTTCTGCGGGCCCTGTGTCTCCAGCAGTGACTTGTTCTTGTTTCCCATCTGACCTTTTCTTCCTCCATCCAGGGATAAATTTCTTAATTGAAACCCAAGATTCTTCTTTCCCAGGTTCAGCATCTGAAGCTGAATGCTCTACACCACTGGACTCTTCGTTTTTCTCTTTCTGTTTTGACTTGGATTTTTTTCTTGGGGTCACCAATCTTTTAAATGACTCCCAGGTGGAAACGCCCTCCCCTTCGGAGGGGCTGCCGGCTGGCTCAGGGGAGGAGCTTCCCTGCCCTTGGTCAGGTTCCTGGGTGCCAGCAAGGACAGAGTCGTTTCCGGTTTCTTTGTCTTTGGCAGCCTCCTCTGCTTTGCGGCCGTCTCCTCCCATCGTTTTTGGTCCTCCCTCCTCATCAGAAGAGGAGGCTTTCCTTGCTCTTTTCTTGGATGACCCCACACAAATCAACACCTCCCAAGACACCAAAGTGTCCACCTTGCGCTTTGGCTCTTGGGGCTTTTGCTCTTCCCCAGCACCTTTGATTTCTTCTTGCATTTCGGAGGCTGCGCTCTCTGTGGAAGACAAGGTGGCGCTCTTGACCCTGTCCGGCTTGTCCAACTCGTCCTCCTTATCGCTTTCAGAAGGCCTGCGAACACGCTTCTTGGGCGTCACTATCTTCTTGAAAGATGCCCAGGGAGTAACACCTTCTCCCTTTTTCTCTCCATCGGAAGTAGCTCCTTCTTCAGCCTCGCCTTCCTTCGTGGTGGCCCTCAGTGATCCCCTTCTCCAGACACGTGATCTCCTCGGGTTCTTCAGGGGAGGAAGCGGAGCTCTCGCCCTTCTCATCAGCACTATCCGGAGACTCCGCTGCCCCTTGGTTATTTTCCCCTGAGTCCTCATCTCCTCCTCCTCCTCCTCCTCGTCTCCCCTCCTGTTTCTTTCCAGAAAGCTTCTTTAAGCCGGTGCTGGAGAACAGTTTTTTCAGAGGGCTTCCCTGCACCTTGGTTCTCTCTTGTGATGACAGCACGGCCACCTCACTCACGATGCTCTCGGGCTGTTTGGGCAACACCTTTCCATCAGGACTCAGCTCTGTTGGCCGGGCGTGGTCTCCAGAGTCACAGGCTTTTGGGGTCTTTTCCAGCTCCTCAGCGAGTTCAGCTTCCTGAATTTCCTGAGCACTTGCTTCCAGCAGTTTTTCAGGTGGCAAGGATTCTACTGTTTCTCCCACACCTGCTTCTTGCTCCTCTGTTTTCTTCTCCATACTGCTGATGTGGACTTCGGCAACAACTTCTTGGTGGGCTTCTACTTTTTCATCAAATACTTCCGTGGCCAACGGAGCACATTTCTCTGCAGAAGAGCCCTGCACACCACTGACTTGACCTTCCAAAGGCAACTCCACCTTCTCGTAGTCAGCCGATAATCTGGCCTCATCCCCGCCTTCCACGGGCTTCTGGGGCTGCTCAGAAGCCGTGAGCTGCTCAGGGGTATCTTCTGCCTTCTCATTTTCCTCTGTGTCTGCCTTTGCTGGCTCTTGCTCCTTTTTCTTCTCAGAGGCTTCCAGTTCATCCTTCTTTGGCTTCCTGAAACTGGTCTTTTTGCGCCAACCGGCCCAATCTTGGGTGAAGAATTCCTTGAAGGTTGATGTAGTCTCGCTTGTGACTGGGCTGGTGGGAGATTCTGGAGATTTGGTGGGTTCTTTTTCTCTTGTTGCTTCTCCTTCATCTTTCCCTTCTGCTATCATTTGACCAGACTCAGGTGTGAGAGGAATTTCTGTGTTGCTCTGCTGGTGCTTAAAGGTGTCTTCCACTTCGATGGATTGTTTTCATTCAGTTTCTTTGGCTGCTGCCTCTCCGGTATCTATGTTGGGCTCTCCAACATCACTAGCCTGGGCCTCAGTAGGCCCTGTTACCTTTTCTAAGTTGCTTTCTGAAGAGGGAATCTGTTCGACTATTTCAGGCCTTTGCTCCTGCTTATCCTTCGTGATGTCCTCCACAACCACAGAGTTGGCTGCCATATCTTTATCCAAGTCTTTCTTACTCACATCTTTGGGCTCCCAGAAATTAACTACTTTCTTAATTGTGAGTATACTTTGTGGTTTTGCAATTTATGAGCTGAGGAAACTGTTCCAAAAATATTCATTCAATTTCATTTACTACACACCACACACTAGATACTGTTCTAAGTACTAACGGTACAGCAAGAAACAAAGCACCTTTTAAAAAATTGTATTTTCTTAAAAATTCTAAAGAGCTTTGAAGACTATATATTTTCATAGTAGTTTTATAAGGAAAGCAAATAGGTTAAAATGATTTGCCAAAATTTAGGCACTTAATTTTAGACCTTATAACTTTCTGCTGAGTTATAAAACTTTACTTCACATCCAGCATAAATCAATGGTCTGATTAAATGTAGGTCAATATCTCGGTTACCTAAGTGTCTGTACTAAAATCATAGATCTCTTTATTTTGGTTAAATGTGGTTCATGAGCAGTTCTTTGGGTTTGTTATTACCCAGTTTGTATTTGATGCTGTTTTCGCTGACTTTAATACTACCCAAGGTGACACAGTTGTTGCTGTCAATTGATTTTCTCTATATACCAATGTCTGGATTGTCTGAGGATCCTAAATAATACTGCCACCCATACCTGAAGAAGCAAGCACTGGACCAAAACAACTGCAACCTCCTCTCTCAAATAAGGCAAAATATATACAATGTTCCACCCAGCAAGAACAGAATATGCATGCCTTTTGGCTGCACATGATACTTTCTGCAAAGTAGATCACATATTAGCTAATAATTTACCATGCATATTATCAGATCACAGTACAATGAAACTAGAAATCATTGGCAAAGGAAATCACAGAAACTATGCAAATGTATGGAAACTAAACAATACATTTTGAATAATCAGTGGATCACAGGAGAAACTAAAGAAATAAGACACTTCCCAGAATTAAATGGTAATGCCAGGATAATACCACCAGAACTTATGGGACACACTGAAAACAGTCCTTCAAGGAAAGTTTCTAGATGTGAATGCCCACATCAGAAAAACAGAATGAGCGCAAATAAATAACCTAATCATGCACCTCAAAGTCCTAGAAAAACAAGAACAATTCAACTACAGAGCTTGTGGGAAGAAAGCAATTATAAAATCAGAGCAGAAATCAGTGAAATTGAGACCAACAAAACAATACAAAGAATCGACAAACTGAAGAGTTGGTTCTTTCAAAGAATAAATAAAATAGACAAACTCTTGGCCAATCTATGAAAAAGGAAAGCAAAGACACAAATCAATGCAATTAGAAATGAGAGAGGTAAAGTCACAACAGACATCACTGAAATCCAGAAAATTACTGGCAACTGCTTCATAAACCTGTATGCCAAAAAATTGAACTCAAAAGAAATGGACAGACCAGGGATTTAGCTCAGTGGTTCTGTAGCCTGCCTTGCAAGTGCATGGTCTGGAGTTCCATCCCTGGTACCAAAAAATAAAAATAAGAAAGAAAGAAATAGAGAGATTCCTAAATACATATGAATTACCAAAGCTGAACCAAGAAGAGTTAAAAATCTTGAATAATCAATAACAACCAATGAAATTGAACCAGTAATAAAAACTACCAATTATCAAGGGAACTTCAGGGAAC
This sequence comes from Heterocephalus glaber, assembly GCF_053883595.1. NCBI lineage: Eukaryota > Metazoa > Chordata > Mammalia > Rodentia > Bathyergidae > Heterocephalus > Heterocephalus glaber. The sequence goes on along the minus strand of NW_028258147.1, from coordinate 12,861,489 downwards.
CTCTACCACCAATCCTCCTCAAACTCTTTAATGAAACCAAGAAGGAAAGTGTGCTCCCAAAACCACTTTTGGAAGCCAGTATTAACTTTATCACAAAACCAGACAGGTTCAACCAAAAGAGCAAACTACAGGTGAATTTCTCTAATGAACATAGGTGCAAAAATCCTCAACAAGATACTGGCAAGCAGACTGCAACAAATTATCAAAAAGATCATGTACTGAGTAGGTTCCACCCCAAGAATACAAAGATAGTTCAATAAATATAATTTATAAAATTAATAATTAGTAATAAATAATTAGTAATTTATGCAATAAATGTAATAGTTCAATAAATGTAATTGATCACATAAACAGAAGCAAGGACAAAAATCACATGATCATCTCAATAGGTGCACAAAATGCCTTTGATAAAATCCAACATCCATTAATGATTTAAAAAAACCCGTAAGGAAATAGATATAGAAGGAACTTATCTCAGTCTATTAAAAGCCATTAACAACCAACATCCTCCAACATCATATTAAATGGAGGAAAACTAACTGAAAGCTTTCCTCTAAAATCAGGTACAAGACAAGAATTTTCACTATCACCACTTCTGTTCAACATAGTCCTAGAAATAACCACAGGATCAGGCAAGAAAGAACAAAGGAAAATTAAGAAAGGACAAAGTCTAATTATAACTGTTTGCAGGCAACATTATTTGCATTATTTTGACTCTACTTACAAGACTCAGAAAATTCCACCAAAAGACTCCTAGAACTAGTAGCGAAATTCAATAAAGTAGCAGGATACAAAACCAACACCCAAAAATCAATAACATTTCTATGCATTAATAATGAACTCACTGAGAAAGAAATTAGCAAAACAATACCATTCACAATAGCATCAAGAAAAAGGAATTAACATAACCAAGAAAGTAAAAGACCTCTACAACGAAAATGACATCACTCTGAAAAAGGAAATTGAGCAGGTCATCAAGAAATTGAGATATCCCTTGTTCTTGGATAGACAGAACCAATATAATTAAAATGTCTATACTTCCAAAAACCGATATACAGATTTCATGTAATCCCAATCAAAATATCAACAATATTTCTCAAAGATCTAGAGAAAACAATCATAAAATTCATATGGAACCTGAAGAGACCCAGAGTAGCAAAGCAATCCTCAGTACCAAATTTGAAACAGGAGGCATCACACTTACAGATTTGAAGTTATACTAAAAAGCTACAGTGAAAAAACTAGCATGATACTATCACAAAAACAGGCATGTGGATCAATGGAACAGAATAGAGGAAGCAGAAACAACTCCAGCCACATTTAGCTATTTGATCTTTGACAAAGTGACCAAAAACATACACTCAAGGAAAGATAGCCTCTTTAATAAATGATGCTGGGAAAATTTGGATATCCACATGAAGAAGATTGGGTCTTGCTATGTATTAAATAAAATCAAAGTGAATCAAACATCTAAATGTTAAAACAGAAAAAACCTGCTGGAAGACAAAATAGGTAAAACTCTTGAAGTTACAGGCCTGGGACTTTCTGAACATAAGCCTGATTATAGGAAATAGTATGGAAAATCAACTCATGGGATCACATCAAATTAAAAAATAAGCACAACAAAGGAAACAACCAACAGAGTGAAGAGACAAACTACAAAATGGGGAAAAAGGGGTCGGAGACTTAGCTCAGTGGTTGCGGTGCCTGCCTCTCAAGCGCAAGATCCTGAGTTAGATCTCTGGTACCAAAAAAAAAAAAAAAATGGGGAAAAAAAATTTTCCAGCTATTCCTTGGGCAGAAGACTAACGTCTAAACTACATAAAGAATTAAAACAAAGATACCCCAAAATAAAAGACAGAATGGGCAACCCGAAATGAATAGACACTTCACATAAGAAATACAAATGGCCAATAAATTCAGGAAAATGTTCAACATCGTTGGCCATTAGAAAAATGCAAATCAAAGCTACATTGAGATGTCTTATTCCAGAAAGAATAGCTATCGTCAGGGAATTAAATAATAACAAATGCTGGTGAGCATGTAGCGAAAAAAGGAACCATTCTACACTATTGGTGGGAATGTAAACTAGTACAACCACTATGAAAATCAGTACGGAGATTCCCCAAAAACCAAAAATAGGAATTCCATTTGACCCAGCTATTCCCCTTCCAGGAATCTTCCCAAAAGAGTTAAAGTCATTAGAGGGATTCAAGCATACCCGCATACCCACTTCTGTTTTTTTTGTACCGGGGATTGAACTCGGGTCCTTGCGCTTGTGCAGCAGGCGGCAAAATCACTGAGCTAAATCCCGGGCCCTATACCCACTTTTATACCAACACAATTTATGATAGTTAAATCTTGGAAATAGCCTGTATGTCTATTAACAGGTGAATGGATCAAGAAAATGTGGTATTTATACGCAACGGAGTACTACTCAGCAATAAAGAAAGATACATTTAAGACATTTGTAGGCAAATGGATGCAACTTGAAAATATAGTATTAGGTGAAATAAGTCAGACACACAAGCTCAAATATTCTGTTTTCTCTTATATGAGAAACTCTACCTTGATTCATGATGAACTTAACTTTTTCTATGATTTTGGAAAAGTGGGCCGTTTTTATTTTTGTATTTGTGTGGGAAAGATGGCTGCAGTTGTGTTTGTCACTGATGCAGAGTTTGCAAAGAAAGACAAAATTTTGCCAAACACTTTTGTTTGTGAACCAAATTGTTTGCAAGCAAAAGTATTCATGAAGAAACAAATCACTCTCTGTGTGCTTGTGTGTATATAAAAAGAAGAAAAGACCTGCTAGGTCATTGTTCACTCCCCAGGTGAATATTTGCTGTGTATTTTGTTTTGAGAATTGAGGTTTTTTACAACCCCTCACTGATGTTTCTACATGTCTCTGGACATTTAACAGAATATATATCATTAGCTGTAGATATGATCCATATATATATGGGGGGATGGAGGGTGAGGGCAAAATAGAAGACTGATAAATAGGAAGTACAGAGATCTTTTTCAAATGGATGGAGGAAGAAGAGATGAGGGAGGGGTACAGAGGGAAGGGAAAGTGAATTGAAAAAAATGAATTGAAGAAAACAATGATGATGAAAATAGAGCTTTTGCAAATGGGAAGGGGACCAAGAGTTAGAGGTAGTGGGAAGACAGAGAAGAGATAGGGGGTGACGAGAAAAAAGAACTAAAATGTATTGTGTACATGTGCCAACTCCCCAAGATAAATGTAAACATTATGTACTATGAACATGTACTTACAAAAAGAGCCCTTTCCTTCATCTGACAACTGATTATTCTTACCCTCACATCTAAAAATAGCTCATAATTTCCTCTGTTATACGTAGCAATGTGTATGGAATCCATACCTACATTTTCAAGGTCTAAATCCTATCTGCCACTTAGGTGGCTAAATAAACCACCCAAAAACTTTGTTAAACAAGCACAATTATTCTCTCTTGCCTGTGTGTGACCTTATCCAGGCCAGGCTCTGGGCCAAGTTACAGGTTGGCTCCAGATCTGCTCCACCTGTCTTTCATCCTCTTTGTTGTTACCTACAACATGTCCTTCTCAGAAGGGGAGAATCCATCCTTGCATGCATATTTTAAACCTCTGTTTTATGTCATGTTGGCTGACATCCCATTGAGATTTGTTTCAAAGGTCAACAGTAGTCTTTAAAAGTCTTCTGAAATATCCAATTTGATGAAAATTAGAAATGACAGTGTATGTGAGCACTTCCTTTCAAATGTGGAAATGGTTGCCTGGGGCCAGGAGCAAAGGAAGAGAAGAATTTCAAAGGGGCACTAGGAATATTCTGAGAGTTTTGAAGACATTCTGTACATTGATTTGTAGTTGTAGTTTCACAGGTACATATATCCTTTCAAAACTCAGTAGGTTATATAGTTTATATAGATGTACTTTACCATTTGTAGATGATAGTTCAAAGCAAATTACATGGCCAAGTCAAAAGTCCTTCTAAGAAAGGGGATAGGGAAATACAGTTTGTCATAAGGCCCAAACCAGTCACATGACTAAACTAAGCATTAGTGAAGTTGGGAAGCAAAGGTGGAGGAGAGTAAATATTTATGAAGAGTAATCTATCATGGAGGTCTTAATATCACTTTTCTTAGGTTCCCTCTGTATAAAGCCTGGTCAAGGTTGCATTGAGAATTCAAGTACTTAAGACTTTGGTGAGTGCTAGGTAAATAGGCACTACATATCTACATATCTCTGGTCATTTGATGGAATCCATGTCACTGGAAAGCCAGGGGCTACCATCAGGAGGAACTAGCAACATACCTAAACTCTTTGTGTTTTGATGAAAGATTTCAGGCATGACACATAGGCTGTCATATAGAGTATAGGTAGAGTTTATTGCAAAATGATAGATTTTCAGAGTGAGAGAGAGAAAACACCAAGCATGAAGGTGGGCAAGCACCAAGATGGCAGTTGTACTGAATGGGGTCTCAGGTTACATTAATATGATTAAATGGGTCCTTTAAGGAATATCTTTTTCTTCCTCTAAGGTCATTGTTCTTCTACAGGAAAAATGGGTTATGTCAACCTATACTAAGTCACTGTTTACTCTCTACACCAATGTTTTCTGTGTATTTTGTTTTGAAAACTTGAGGTTTTTCAATCCCTCTTCCATGGTCTGGACTTTGTACAGGCTCTGGACCTTATTAGATGCTCAGATATTATATTCTGTTGAACTAAAGTTTAAAACCACAGACTTGTGAGGATTTTATCTACAGCTAATGATTAAGAAAGTGAAGGGAAAAAAGGAAGAAAATTCATGTCTTCATTCCTTTTAAGTATCCCCTAGTCACCTGTTTCTAAACCTATTAATGTGTAACTTTCTACCTTACAATCTTCACCTGCAGGGCTCCAGTATTCATCCTGTTTCCTTTTGTGGCCATTTTATTTCTCCTAGGATGCAAATTTCTTTGCTCCAAGACAATGTGGTTGTACTTAGATGAGGCTACCTCAAGTGACCATAGCCTTAAAATGACTGATCTATAGAGAAGGTCTAACAGGTAAGTCACACAAGTTTCCTGTTTTTACTTAAGCACATCTCTTCTCTGAACTTTCTAGTCCAGATGAGATGGTATGCACTCAAAAATGCAGCTTATTAAGGTAAATGTCTATTTATATTTTCTAACTCTTTTGTAATGAATGTGTTTATTGAAAAAAAGCAAAGAAAAATTAATTATAGTACAGATATTCTAATACAATTGATACCACCTCTATGAAGTTGTCTTCAACTTCCCTAGGAAGTTAACTTCCTTCTTCTGTAATTGTCCATATTTTTTCAAAACCTTTATTATAGTGGTGAGTAGACTACATTCCCAAATGAGAAATTCTAAGAAATATTTAGTTACTCATACCTTTTCTAACACAGAATATGACACAAGCTAGTTGATCAATAATATTCATTGGATAGAATTAGGAATAAGAAAGAAGTAGGCTAGCAAAAATCACAGGATTTCACTTCTGCCCTACTTCTAAAAGATATTCACTAAATGACACTATTGGTAAATTATACCTTAATAAAATTGATTTGTAAAAAGTGGTTTCCCAAGGGCAAAGGATAAATGCCCCATGGGGTATTACTTTTTTGTATGGATAATAATATTTATTGCAAAATAAATACAAAGTAATATTACTGAATATTTTGCACAATAAACTTTGAGAACTTTAGAAACTATTAAAAATCAACATTATACAGAATATGGAAAGCAGCATAAAATAGTCTTTTCAACAAATAGTGTTGGATGAACTATATGCCCATATAAAAATAACTACCAAACCATCATCATTTCATATCATATGCAAAAATTAACATAAAATGGATAATAGGCTTAAGGCAAAAGATACATTTATGACACTTCTGGAAAACTATGGGAGAATATCTTTTTGATTTGGGGTTATGCGAAGATTTCTTAGAAATATGCAAATATATAAAACAAAAGAAAAATTAACACATTGTACATTATCAAGATTAAAACATTTTTATCTTAAAATATACTATTAAATTAAGAAAATGAAAACCCTGTAGAAAGCAAGAAAATAATCCATACATCTGACAAAGGTTCTGATTCCAAAAATATATAATAAACTATTAGAATTGATTAATAAGGTGTGAAATATCCCAATTTAGGTATAGGCAAAAGACTTATTGAAAAAGATACCTCACAAAAGATGATAAACAAATGGGAAATGTACATATGAAAAGATGTTCAATATTATTAATTATTAGAGAAAATACAGATTAAAAGTAGAATAAGATAGTACTCATGCCTACTGACATAAAATTTTAAAAAGACTAACGATCACAAATGACATATGCCAAAAATCCAAAAATAAAATAAAGTCAGATAAAAAGACTAACAATATCAAGGTTTTGAACTGTGGAGCAACTGGAATTTGTCCTCTGTTGATTGGAATGTAAAATGGTACAACCATGTTGCAAAACTATTTGGCAGTTTCTTATATAGTTATAAAAATAATTATCATGTGACCAAGCAACTCCATTCCTAAGTATTTATCTAAAAGAAAATAAATCCTTTGTCCAAATACTGACTTATATATGAGTGTTTAATTGAACACTCTTCACATTAGCTCAATGTTAGAAGCTATCCAAATGTTTGTCAAAGAAAAATGGATTTAAAAAATATAATAAATCCATAAAACAGAGTACTATTCTGCAATGAAAAGGATGACAGAATAATACATGCAAGATGGATGAATCTCAAACATATGATGAAGGAAGAAGATAGACACAAAAGTATATATGCATAAGTTTATTTACATAAAATTGTAAAAGTTGTTAACTAGTTTATCATGACAAAAGATAGGTCAGTGTTTGTCTGAAGCTAGGAGCACAGGAAGAGATGGATTACCAGGGGCCGTAAAGAATATCTTGGGATTTTGAAAATAATTTGCATCTTGATTTGCAGCAGTAGTTGCACAGGTGCATATATTTGACACAATCAACACATTATATAGCTTATATGCCTTTTGTATATTATACCCTAATAAAATTGATTTATTAAAAAGTAGTTTTCAAATGACATATAATGAATGAAATGATTAGAGAGAACATTTTATTGTCAGATAATATTTATTATAAAATAGGAAAAAAGTTATTGCTGAACTCTTGTAAAAATATACTTTAGTGGTTAAAAGTTAGCATTGTACAGAAGATGGAAAGCAGCATTAGCAAATATAACTTTTTGTTACTCGTTACTTTGTGGTTCTACTAAACTTACTCCTACCACACCTCTCCTCCTTCTATTCTGTGGGTGAAGAGATACATGGTGCTTTCTCTTCCTCCTTTCTCTCCTTCCTTATTCCCCTCCCCTGAACATACTGAACTAAAGATCTGTTCTTTTGACACTGCTAATTACACAAAAAGGTTCATTGTTTTTCTTTTTAATTTGGGAAAGAACTTGCACTTTGAAAATAAAGAAGTGGTATATGTAATTCCATTAAAGCAACTGAAGTACTGTATTTAAAAAATGAATTAAACATTTCATACACAGTCTCCAGAATTCAGAGAAAGCACTCCCAAGGTCATGGTAACACATAAGTGCTTACAAAAAGCTCGTGAAATTCAGACCTAATTTAGAGCATCTCTGAGGAGACCCTTGCTGGTTTCTAGTTGCTTTCCCTCACAATTGGCACACTTGAATCTGCAAATTGATCTTAAATTTGTTTTTCCTTCTTTCCTACTTAAGAAATTTATGCAGAATAGAATTTAAGCATCTACTTCCAAATTAAGCTAATTTTTTTCTGTAGTCCAACCAAAGTCCGAACAGTCTCTAGCAGTTGTAGCTAACTTTTTCAACATCTATATCAAAGGACTAATGCTAAAGAATCACTGCAAACATAGTCACATATTTTTTGGCATTGTAATAGAATCTATATAGTTGGGGAAATATTATCATATTTATAAATAAAATTTTCTCTAATGGACATCTATATGCATTTATGTCCCTCAAGCCCCTAATTTTCAAGAACTGGAATTATGAAGAAAAAAATGATTTAGGTGGATGGTACTAAGTAATTAGTACTTTTTAGTAGATAATTTTAATGAGTAGGGTTAGGGTTACAGTTCAGCCTTTTCCTCAGTGATATATCTTGCATGGAAATATGAAGTTTGCAGCACCTTGAATCTACAAGAAAACACTATTATCATTCCTTCCCATCACTATCAATAATTTGAATTCCAGAGTTTGCGTGAGAAGATTATCTATATGCTAACATGTTGAAGATAGGCGCCAATGAATTCAAATGATGAGTGGAAGACTGACCAGAAATTTAAAACTTAGCAGCCAGTGAATCTTGCCATGACTTCTTCAACAATAAAATTACCTGGAATTTTTCTGAAGATACCGTAAATTCAAAGTCCTCCTTTCTATAATATACTTTCATTTTCTTTATTACTCAAAATTTAATATCTAAGCACACTGACAGTAAAATATTTCAGCAGCTAATATGAAAAATAGTGATAATAAGAACAGCTGCAGTTAAATTCAGAAATACTGACATTTACATAAAGGTGAAAATGCCTATTATGTACCAGGCACTGTTCTAAGAGTTTTACATAAAGTTTTCCACTCCATCCTTAGAAAACACCCAAAAGGAGGACTTACTCATAGACCAGTTTTAAAGCTTAAGAAATTGAGATGTAGAATGATGGTAAGTAACTTCTTCAAGGGGTGGCTCACCCAGTAAGCAAAAGAGTTAGAATTTCCATGCAGATAGTTGAACTCTAGAATGCAGTCTCCTAATCACTATAAATTATAAATATATGCAATACATGAAAGGTCACTGTGCCTAATCTTTAGGTAAAAGATGGAATTGAGTAGGTGTATACTTTAGAAGACCTTAATTTAACCAGGGCTATGGGAAACTTGCTTTGATGTCACCGGTGTTAGGTTTGTGCTACCTGCTGAAGTCCAAATTGTATAAGAATGGGGTCTACTGTTGTGGATATCATAGGCTCATGAAGGAGATAGTTGTACAAAAAGTTAAAGATAATGAGATGAATGCTATATTATGGAAGTATGAAAAGAGTAGTAGGGAAATACAGAGGAGGCGAGAGTTGAATGGCTTTGCAAAATTTGGACAACCTTTTCAGAGATGGTACTATCTGAACTCATCAATGAATTATTTTCTTAGAAAATCACTTTTAGAATAGGACTAGGTACTTGTGAATCAAGATAAGATCCAAAGGATTATCAGAAGCAAGGTCTTTGGTACTAATAACAAGCCCATGGTCCAGTGGAACAGCAACTGAGTATATTTTTTGCAGCCTGAAATTTGTTAACATTTCCCTCTAAAGCTTATTTCTGGAGAGTAACAACTAATAGTAAGGAAAAAACCCACTAAAATAAATGGACAAAAAAGAAAAAAGCCCCTCAAATTGAAAAAAATGGATTATTATTTGTGTAGTATAAATCAAATACATTTTGAAAGAAAAATGATCCTAAGTCAAAGTAAAAAAATTTGTGTGTGACTTTTCAAAAAAGATTTATTTTAGTCCTTATTTACACTTTCAGTTTCTCACACCAGAGAAACTATTTGGTATTTATACATGTATGTCCTATTTATTTCACTTAAGAGTATCACCTCAATGTGCATCCACTTAGCTATAAATGTCTCCAATTTCTCATTTTTTATGGCTGAGTAGTACTCCATTTTATTAAAAAACCCCACATTTTCTGTAATGTGAAATAGGAAGAAAAGGGGCAAAGGGGAAGGAAGTGGGAGGGGTAGGGGAAAGGAAAGAAGGATATGGAATTAATATGAGAAAATGGAAAAATAGGAACAAAATCTTTGTAAATAGGGAGGAATGGAGGGGTTGAAGGGAGGGCTGGGCAAGGGTGAAAAATAAGAACCAAGAGAGATTATGTAAAGGTGCAAATTTCCAACGATGAATGTCATTATATTGTATACCTAAAATGTACCAATGATTAGAATGAATAATTGATAATGCAAAATAGGAAGAAAAGATCCAAAGGGGTAGGGGTAGTGGGAGGGACAGGGGAAAGGAAAGAAGGGAAAGGAAAAATGCTGAGAAATGGAAAAAATGGAAATGAAGTCTTTGTAAATAGGGAAGGGTGGAAGGGGTGAACAGAGGGCTAGGAATGGGGAAAAAATAAGAAAAATATGCATCATGTAAAGGTACAAGTTCCTAATGAGAAATGTAATTGTGTTGTATATCTAAAATGTACCAATAAAAGAATTTAAGAAAAAAAAAAGAAAAATAATAAAAGCTAAATACCCTAGGTTTAGTCAGTATAAACAGATATAAAATTTAACCCTGAAAAAAAAAAGATTTATTTTCCCAGTAGTGTACATTTCATTAACTTGAAATATTCTGTATTATTAATGTGGTAATGATTGCAGGATATTTAATATGATATAAAGTATACATCTCCTTTTAAATATAAATTTCAAATATAATTCAAATAAATTTAATATTTTCAAGTATCATTGCAAATAAGTATAATTGATTTTAATTTAATTTTAATTTATTTTCTTAATTTAGGCAAAGCTTTCTTAAGTGGGAATCATTTGCTTTTTCTCTCCTACCAGCTTAATTTCTTTTCTTTTATTCATTAATTTTATTGGTACATTTTAGGTATATGTTATGATCACATTCATCACTGGGAATTTGTACCATCTTGATTTCTATAAAGGGTAGTTCTGAATATACAAGTTATCCATACACTAATCTGCAAGACAAACTCAAGGAAATCAGTGACCATATCTCTTGCTCATATGTCAGTGGCTACATCTCTTGGCTGCATTCAATGTCTACTTGAGCTAGCAAAAGAAAGTATGAGGAATAATCTGTAGTTTTATTTAACAATTTGGAATGAAGGGAAAATTAATGCAAACAAGCAGAAGATTTCTCTAAAAGAATAGCTTCTAACATGTTTTTAAATTCTTTAATCTATTTGTGAATCCATCATTATAAGACTGTGATTAAACTGCAGTTCCCTCAAGATTTTAGGACAGTTAATCCCTCTGGCTAAAGTACACTGTTTTATGAAGACAACCACACCAGATCAATGGCATCCTCATCAAAGAATGATAGGAAGATTTTTGATTTGTAAGACCAAGTAACACACAAAATACAATTCACAGTGGCTAGAACAGTAAAAGCATTTATTAGCTTGTGTAGCTGAAATTGAGAGGCTAGAGAGTTCATTTAATTCAGTAATTTGGGTTCTGTTTCTTCAGTTTCCTGTCTTAGGCCTTCTTTGAATGTTGACTTTTCCCTGAAGCTGCTCCCATGGTGAAGGCAAACAAACACTGAACATGAAACTGCCAATTCATTGTGGTAAATATTCAGCAGCATATTGAGGAAATTAGTGGAAAAAAAGAAATTCCCAAGGAGGCAAAATGTTAGGTTAGTCAACAGAAAACTCTGAAAGATTTCCTGTCTAAACTGTATAGGGACAGAAAAGAGTCACAACTAATTATATTGTTAATTGTATAATAGGAGGTGTCTATTATCCTTTCTGCTTCCTCTGCATCTCAGAATTTGCAGTCTCAAAGTCAGACTCTTCTGAATATTATTTCTGGTTTTCACATTTATTCTCTCTCCCTCTGGAGTTTGCAGTAATGATGTGCACTTTGTCCATCCATCTAATCATGTATGAAGGGATAACCCTTAGAATTTAGTTATTGCTTTCATGAAACATTTTCATAGGTTCAGGAAACATTTTTTCAGGCAAGACGGAGGATATCAAAGGATCAATGTGTACCAAATAAGCACTCCCGATAGACTGATACTTGAGCTATAGAGCTAAATTATAGACTTGATCTAGAGAAATTAACTGGAAGATGATCATTTGGTGATTTCTTAATAGTGAAACCAACATTGGAAATAAAATGAATATAAATTTTCCCAATATATATTGATATTAAACAAAATTTGGCTTTTAAATATTTTCATCTAGCTGTGTTAAACTGATGCAATTTTTCCCCCTGTAAATGTTCTCTGTAGTAAGTAAATAAGTTATATTGGTTAGCCACTGTCTTCTCTCTTCATAACAAGGAAACGTTAGTATATATGATTCTTCTACTCTGCCCTTTTAGAATTCCAATTTACCACCCCATACTGACTGCAACATGGTTGTATTAGTTTCCTACTGCTGCTGTAATAAACGATCACAAACTTAGTGGCTTGAAGCAACACAAATTTATTATATTCTGGCTTTGGAGGTCAGAAGTCCTAAGTGTGTCTCAATGAACTAAAATCAACTTGTTAACAGGACTGCATTCCTTTCTGGAGGCTCTAGGGGGTTGCATTTTTTGTAACCTTCATTTTTCTTCTTAAAAGTCAGCAATATGTTGTTGAATCTTTCTCACATCACATCACTTGACACTCACTATTCTGCTTCCTTCTTCCACATTTTAGGAACTTTTTTTTTTATTATATTGGGCCTACTTATGTAATGATCTGGGAAAATCTCCATATATTAGGATCATCTGGGAGCAAACTTTTCCCTTGACTACCTTAACTTAATGACTTTTTGTCATAACAGAACCTATGCATACATTCCAAGAGTTAGGATACAGACATTTTGGAAAGGTCATTATTCTGCCTCCACACTGTTATATATATATATATATATATATATATAATATTTATAAATAAGACATATTATAATATTTTATATAAAACAAAATAAATATATTATATATTTTAATATATTAATATTGATATCATTAATATAACATTACTGATAATATAATATATTACATTATGGATATTAATATATTAATATTTGATATATTGTGTGATGTATTAATATTTTATATGTGCATATAATGAATTCTATATATTTAATTTTATATGCATTAAAGATACACACACACATATACACATACTTTCGATCCTTAGGATAGTATCTTGCCAGAGATCACATAACCAACTGAATAGCAGAACTATGATATAAACCCTGGCTATCAGGCTTTGGTGGCTGTGTCCTTACTCTAAACTAACAGACTCATGCAATATTTCTTCCTTTAGGAGCTACTCTTCTTATTTTTTGGCCAATTCTTTTGTTTCCTCTTACTTCTTGATGTCTTCATTCTTCTCATCTTTGTTGTTGAGCTTCCCAGTGGTCTTGAACATGGTACAGTTTTCCACTGGTTTTCTATTACTCAGGGTCTCTTCTATACCTATATAATTTTGTATATTGTAAGCATTTATAACTGTTCTTCCATTTATAACTGTCCTTCAGTTTGGGATAAATTACTTCACATGAAGTATATCTTTCCTATATTTCTAAATCAGGAAACAAAAGTTAATGCGTACATTTAACCTTCTCTCATAGCTGTATATTAACATGCTGCTATTGAGTTAATGCTATTTGTTTCACTGTAATTTTGACAATCTTTTCTTTCTTTTTTTTTGGTACCAGGGATCGAACTCAGGTCCTTGCACTTGTGCAGCATGTGGCGAAACCATTGAGCTAAATCCCCAGCCCATAATTTTGACAATCTTTAATCACAACCATTTCTTTCTCTGTAGTAAGGTTAATTGTATCAGTAAGATTTCTCAACCCTTAGGGACAGTTCTTGGCAACCACAACTTAAGTGAGGAAGGGCTTAATTTGGCTCATGTTATCAGGTAATTCAGTCCTGACACAAACAACTTAAAGATGAAGAGGTTTAATTTGATTCCTGCCTGGCTCCAATGCAAAAATAACATGGATGAAACATGTGGTGGAGTGAAGATGCTTACAGTGGACCTTCAAGTTGCGACTGGCCTGACATACGAACAACTTGGGTTAATTAGGTTAATGGACGATTCATCTGCCTCTTGGTATCTTCAGCATGTATCCAGGTAAACATCCAAATTTCAGCTGTATTGACTTAGTTACAGCCAGCCCTTGGGGGCTAATTGAGTTCGTAACTCAAGGGTCCACTGTATTTCTTTTGGCTGGGAAGCAAAGCAGGGAGAAAGGGGCAAGGGAACTGGAGTAGACCCAAGTCCACACCTCAGTGACTCACCCAGACATAACCAGAAGTGTGCTCCACTAGTTCCCTGGAGAGATCACAAAGACAGTGAAGTTGACACTGTACCTTAACCATTATATCTAATATACTGTTATTATTTTCATTGTACTTTTGTTTTCACTTTATTTTTTACTTTACTCTATTTTGTTTAATTGTATTCCACTAACTGTCATCACGTTCAAAGTTGCTGGCTATACCTTGATTGAAAGAAACTGGAATTACAGACTATGACAGAATAAAAAATAATAATAAATTCATTTGATGTACATTCATATTTTTATTACAAAAACTAAGCATTTTAAATTATTTTCTTTCGGAATATTGTATCCTTATTGATGTTACTAGTTTTCTTGAAGAAGCATCACATTTGAATTTCCACATATTTTGGCAAAGGATGGGGGTTTATTTGAAGCAGTATTCTAATCAGATAGCAATTCCAGCTTGTTGTATTACCACCTTTCGTGAATATCTAGCAACAGAGTCTAGTCCTGCTATAGCCTGATGTGTTTTTGTTCACTTTAGGAGGGACCCTTCTTTACTTCAAGATATGTACAGCTATATGAGAGATGATGACAGTGATATATACCCAAGTCCAGGGCAAATTTACATGTGAACAATATCCCCTAGAATTGAACATAACTAACTATATGTCCTGGCTCTGAAAGACAACACATTAATTCACATTGTTTCAGTGAACTTTTTCTAATACTAGCAAAGAAGTAATCAGACATGGTTATTTGAATGCTTTGCAACTGAGCTCCATGTACACAATAAAATAAAAATTTGGCCTTTTAGTTTTATGGCACCTCAGTTGTTCCTGAATGCCACTGAATTTTAGTATTTATCAGAATTCAGTTCAATATCAAATTTCTCTCTTATCTTGATTGAGTATAGTACTCCAGCAGTCTAGAACAATATGAGATGAAATGACATGTTAACTGCTAAATATAATTTATTCAAATCACAAAATTTTATCAAACCTTTAAAAGAAATGACATTTTAGGAAGAGATAATGTGAAGATCATATTTTGACTGTAATAGCCACATTCTCCATGTATAATTTGCTTGATTAGCATTGGAAAATGTAAAACAAAATGATTAAGGCTAGTATTAAAAGATGCTATCATTAAAGGGTAAAAATTAGGTGGATTTGTTTCCAAGTGGAATCAGGGATATATATATATATTTTTTTAATGATATTTTTTACCTTTTATGGTGAAACAAAAGGCTACATTAAGTAACCAACTCTGTGTAACATAATGATGAAATACATTATTTTTTAAGAAGTAAAAAATATCAGTAAAAATTTGAAAAAAACTTAAGGAAAGAAACTTCAAATAAGCATCTCAGTCATAAGAGATGTACAAAATGCTATGGGGAATTCAGAAAATAAATTATGTATGTGTTTGTGCATAAGTATATATAGATACATATTTATACATAGATCTACACTGACATTGTAAGTATTGTTTAAATTGGATCTGGAAATATGGATTGATTTTTTAAAATTTTTATTCTCTTCCATTCTCTTTTCTACCTGCCTAATTTCCTTTTTGAAAATATGTGAAGCCTTTGAAGAAATTCTACAACTAATTATTCTTCACATTGTTAATTTTTATATATTTATTTTTCCTTTTGATGACTATAATGGACAATGATTATATATTTTGTGTATGTGGGGACTGAAGTGGTAAGCTTTTGAAATTATTAGGTCACTCATCTGTTATCTTTTTTCTTATAAGGCATGGAAACTAGGGTTGAGACTTTAATGAAACTAGCCCTGCATTCATAAATACTTTCAGTTTTCAGTTTATATTGAGTTCAATGATAATTTTGAAAAATAAAATTTTATCCAGGGTACATTGCTGAATTGTTTCATAACCAAAATTTAACCTAATGTCAAAGCCAAGAATTCATAAAAGAGTTCTTAATAAGCAAACAATAATTGAAAAACAAGAGTGAGATACTTGAGAATCTAAATTAAATATTTCAGATGATCATAAGTCTCAGTGACTTTGAATATTAAGCAATACATAGGTTAGTAGCCTGGATGTGGCTAAGTGAAATAATTTCAGTAGGTTTAGGTTATATATTGTGTACAGAAAAACTGATATATTAAATATGAAATGCTCTGGAAAAAGATAAGTCGCATATTAAGAGGCCAGATAACAAAATGAACAGACAGAGTAAATAGAAATGAGAACTTTTCTGTTAGACCTTTCAGTGAAGGAACCCAAGTATTTTACTGAGTTAAAATGTCAGTTACAGATAATCAATGATGTCTTGAAACTTTTCAGAAAATTGATGTTTCTTTCTCAATTTTATCTAAGAAACTGGATATCCAAGAATAATTTTTAGGAAGTAAAACTTTCAAAATTATGTATAATATAATGTCTATAAATGATAGAGTACCATGTTCTGCCAATGACATGATTGTCAAATTATGGGCAACAGCAGCAGCATCAGTAGCAACAAAAACAACAGAACTCTTCAATGTTGTACAGAGGGAACAGTGAACACTAATGCTGAGGTTAAAATAAAGTGCTGTCTTCTGCCCAGTCACTGACTGAAAGATGTTAGGCAGGAGACACTGTAACAAAATGGTTTTCTTTTTTCTTTATTTCTTAGTAGGATACTATTTCTTTATACCTTCAGAAGAATATCACAGAATGAAATTTGAGAGCCCCCTAATACTTGGCTCTTTTCAGTTCAAAGCTAAGGACAACACCTGAACAGATATTTGTTTCAACATTTAGCAATTCTTGATGTGGAGCTAGATTTTTTTCAGTCTAGTATCTTCCTGTTTGTTAAGAATTTTCCATGAAACTGTGTTAATCTACAGGAAATCACCAGGGAAAGCTTATTAACCATTTATCAAAACTCCTCATAGAAAAGGTTTACCTTGGAAATTTATCAGAGACTAAAGTTTGGTTCTCAGACTTACAAACTTAGAAACTTGATAGCATATTAAGAATGAAATCTTCTTTGAAAAAGTACTAACAGTATCAAACTTACAGGGAATGATATTTATAATCAAATGCTGATTATTTTACAATGAGGATAATTGTGTAAATATTTTTTTAACCTATTTAATGCATTGGACACACAGCCTTTTTAGAGAAAATCATTTACAATGAGGAGTTTGGAAAAAATATGGGTCAGAGTAAAGGGAGTTGTGTTGGGAAAACATTATTAGAAATGAAACTTCTCCTCAACCCAGGAATCTCACCCGAAAACTCAAAGAGGAAGAAAGCGATTTGACTATTGAAGAAGCATTGAACAGCAATGAAATGTCCATCAAAGAAAATTCAAAGAGATTGCAGACAAAAAGAGATCTCTCCCTTCTTTACAGCCAAGTAGACACAATCTACTTAGTACTTGTTCTCAAGATGAAGAATAACTAGTTTTCAAGTAAGAGGACTTAATACTATTTGTCGCACCTAGTTTATCCTCGGGTGGCTATATGTGTTACCTAATTAGCTTCACCCCAAAGAAAAATAAACTCACAATTTATGACATCAGGCAGTTCTGTAACTTGGAATTAAGCTGCCACTGAAGTTAGGCTACCATCCTCCCACAGAAACTGGGAGGTGAGTGCACTATGTTCCTCAGTGTTTACTTTTAAAAACACGTTTCCACTTTCTTGACAAAGACATTCCTGGGTCATTAAGCTGGAAAGAGGCTTATTTAACTTTTAAAAAGATTTACATACAGTTCAAAAAGAAGATTAAGAATTTACAAGTTTTCTAAAAGGAATGTTTTAAGGGAAAAGAAAGGGGAAATATCTCTTCGCTTATTTTCAATGGGGAGAACTGAGTTTATTTTGAATTTGTATTTGCTCTTAGAGTGGAAACACTCCAGTGTTTTATCTATACCAGATTTGCTTTGTTTGTATTTCTTTCTAGACGCTTGCATTTTCACTTCCTACCTATGCTTTTCACTCTCTCCCTATCCACCTCCTCCAGCAAACTTGCTTCTCCATTCATTTAAAAGTTCTTCCTTTAAATACATTGCTATTTTATTCAATCAGGTTACAATTAGCCAAGGGAGCCATTCAATCTCTTTGAGGCAAATTTGCTTAGTGCTGCTTTATGCACTGATTTCAGTGTTTTTCTCTTAAGGCAAAGTCATTTCCCCCTTTTCTAAGTTCCTAAGAGGCACTCCTTCTAGTTCTGTATTAAAAAAAAAAAAATCTAACAGCAGAATTTACCTGTAGTAGCATACCCCTAGAGCAGGAACTCAACAACAATTGCTGATTGATTGAGAAACCTCATTAACTGAAAGCTGGGCATAGCCTTCATTCCAGTTCAGCTGGTTTCTGTGTAAAGCTGCATATTGGCAATTACAGAAATGGTTGCCATTTCCCTTTGCTGTTAAAGAAACTAGCAGATTAAACAATCAATGACATTACCAAAATAATGACTACATCTAAAACGGAAACATTCCAATTGGTTTGTGAGTCATTATTCATCCTCTTGAGATTTACTTGAGCTTGTATAATGATTTTGCTGCAAAATTTTAGAATAGAAAGAAATCTTGTGGCTGAATTAGGTCTAGGGACCTATTTAGCTTCTCTTTCCCTGTATGTACATCTAGCTACTTTATTAGCATGCTCATTGCTGTGGGTTCTGTTACTGCCTTAGGCGTCATGAGACACACTCAAATTAACATGCACTTTGGAAACCTTTCTTTGATTCCCTTAAGGTTTGATTCATCCAAAATTACCTTAGGAGGCAGCTCTGCTGATCTATGTCCACTGATTAAAATAAGGAACAATCAACAATCACCATTCTTAACAGTAAGACACTTTCAGCAGCTAAGTTGTTTGTGCTTCTCCTGTCAGGGGCATCTGCCTCCAAATAAGACCCTTTGTTGTTAATAACATGAAAAACAAAGATAAATTAATACTGCCATTTCAAAACAAATCCTAAATTAGTAACCAAATATCAAGACATTCTGTTAACAGTTCCTGCAAGACCTCTACCAACTGTACTTACGGATTTAGAAATAAGAGCCAACTTGTTCTTTTTTATGTCAGGATTTTGTACTCTGCACCAGATAACAAAGAACAATTTATAAAATGTCACAACTCCTCAATATTAGTCCTACATTACTGTAGACTTTGACTCATTTGGTATAAATTTGCCAGAGATTCAAATGTAGCAAATTATGTTTCATAGGGAAAATTTTTCAGACATCAGGTAAAAATGCAAGATATTCCCTCCCTCTTTGGAGCTCACAATAAGGTACATTTTTAAGGTTGCAAAGTCAATAGACTAATAAGGTACAAGAGACCTGAGAACAAATCTTTTTCTGACAATTATATCATATCTGCGAGCTTGGGTAAATTATTCATGTCTTTGATCCTAATTTTCTCATATGTGTATTTTACTTTAGAGTCCCTACATATAACACTGTAATATGGCTTATAATAGAGTGTATGGAGAACACATAGAACAGCTGACACATAGCAGATATTTGATAAAGGGTAGCTGTTATTATTTTCTTACCAAAAATTACATAGCATCCCATTCAGAGATCACTGAAAAATGACAATTATAATTTGCTTGGCACTATTCTCCTAGACTCAGATGGCATAATTTCTGTACCTGGTATTAGTGCAACATGCTTTCATAATGAGCTATAATTTGTTCCTAACACATTATTTTTTACTGCAAAAGCATCCAAATCATGTGTTTATCAGTCAGATCTGAAAAAGAATCCCATCAAAATATATACCCATGCTTCTTTTTGAAATGTTCTTTATAAGTTTGTCTACAGATAGTACAGCTTTCTTTTCACTCAAAATCTAGTAACAGACAATAAGATTATTCCCATGCTAAATGTCTGAATAATAACCATGAAGCAAAATCAGTAAGAATAAGTCACTAAAGGAAAAAGTGAAAGGAGGTTTTGTCTGTTCAAGAATCTTAAAAGGTCAAAAAGCATAGAATTTTAGTACTGATAGGGACTTTTAGAACACACCTTAATTTTTCTCTCTCACCTCTCCCCATATTTTTTAAATGAAGAAACTGATATTCAGAGGCATTATTAGGAGATGGAGAGAGGGGGGAGAGGTGGAGGGCATGGGGATGTAAAAAGATTTAAGATGTGTCTTGTACATGTATCAGTTACCCACAATGGAAGTATTCATTACATACTGTGAACATATACTGCGAATATAAGAAATCTTGTCTCAATATTGTGAAGAGAAGAATCCAGATTTTCTGACATTCCATTGTATTATATTGGTCATTTTCTTCATTATTGAATTGTTGGAAACAAAAATATTCTTTGTATTCTACTTCATCAGAAAAGATGTCAATTTGGAGATGTCTTCTGGAGAATCACTGAGAGACTTTTTTGAGAATAAAGCCAATAGAGAGGAAAATAGAGCTTATATAGGGACTTTATAAATAGAGCTTATTTTGGGAGAAAATAGAGCTTCTATAGGGAAAATGGAGCTTAATAAGCTTATATAGCTTATATATAGAGCTTGTATAGGGAGAATAGAGCTATGTAAGTTCTTATATAGAGTTTATATAGCTTATATAGGCTTAATTAAGCTTATATAGTTTAATGTCTTTGAGTCCTGAAGACATTAATTAAGTAGAGTTACCACTATCTTGGAACTTTTTTATTAGTGGAATTAATAAATCTCCCCTTTTTTAGGGTTAAGGCAATTTGAATTGGGTATATCAAAATTTCATATGAAAAGGGATGAGGGGAAGAATTTAAGAAATAGAGTTCAGGGAACTACTATGAGGAGTGTTCCTGTTTGGTCAGCCAAGACCAAAGCCAAGAATGAATGAAATCTTTCAAAGATCTGGTCACCTGCCCCTCTTGCCTCTGGCCTGGCTAAGTCACAAACATCATGTATGCTGGCTGTCATCAATTTGTTTTTCCATGTTGAAGATTCAGGTTCTATATGGATAAAACAAATTCAACTTTGTTCTTTCCCTTGGTTTTTTAATTTACTGAATGTTCTTCATTAGTTTTTGAATTAAATGATTGAAATTTAAAATGAAGATCTGCTTTAAAGTTTTCATTTCCAAAATATATTTGTCTCTTATTGACAAAGAGATACGTGGGGATTGTAAAATATTTAAAAATTGAGAGCTAGCAAAGAGAATAAAAATAACACTTTTGTCCTGAAAATTTTGTGTATATATATATACATTTACATAAAAATATTATTGTATTAATTTGTGTTGAACATATCCCATGGCTTTGCAAGCTAGCTTTCTCACAGAATAATTTATTGTAAATCTTTTTTCCAGGTCAACAACTATTGTTCTAAAATCTAATTGTATCACTTTTGGTTCTAAGTAATAGAAACAGACTCTAGTTATCCTCCCCCCAAAAAAGGATTTACGTAAATAATATAGTAAAAAGCACGAAATTCAAAGAAATCTAAAGAACAATTTTAAGAAGTTAAGAACATCCTGCTCCATGAATTGAGTGAAAAGAATACAAAGAGATAAATTCCAACGTCAGAATTTTGCCTTTCATATTACATGCTCAGAAGATCTCATATGTTAATATGCTTGCCAATTAGCCAAGAAAAGGTGGGCAACATCAGTATTTTGTCCAGTGTCGGTAGGCATATTATCCTGAAGAAAAATTGGGATTTAACTCTTAAAAGAAGGATGGATTAATGCAAGGTTGTTAAAATAAGAGAAATACCTACTGAGAGAGTTTTAATAATTAGATAGTATTCAATTGTACAGAATAAAATATGAAAACATTAAAATGGTCTATTATTGATTACTTAGATGTCTCTAATGATTCTTTATTGTGAGTAAAATTTTAAATAATTTTCTAGAAAATGCAGAGTATAGTAATAGGATAACTACAGATATAGGAAATGACATAATTATAAGGAAAAGATTATCCCTGTGTTTTAGAATGGCTGCGATGAATTTAACATAGTTACATCCAATTATTCTTCCTACCAACATGGCTTTGAGGATGTATTATGGGTTAGGTATTATAGTTAGAGTTCTGTTGAAGACCAAAAGAGAATATATTTTCTGTTTTCAAGAAGTGCATAAGATATATCTATAGACACATTGACAAAATACCTTCAAAAAAGAAGGGAAATATCTTTTGAAATTAGAAAAAGTACAGAATATTGGGATGAACTGTTTCTTTCATCACTTGTTTCTGAAACTGTCCTGGATGTTTATTAGTTATGATTGTCCAACTTCTTATAGTTCTCTTCCTCACTTTTGATAATTTTATCTATTATCGGTTGTGTTTTCCTGAGATAAAAGGTACAAACCTCATCATTTTAGACTCCTATGCAAAGGTTTTGACTTTGACTGAATGCTGCAATTAGAAGTGTCCATGTGAACAATGTTAGGACGTGGCTTTGTATAGGGGAACTATGCACTATATCATTTTACAGGGTGGAACTGCTGTCACCTCCAGAACCTCTTCCTGAGGTTTAAATGCACTGAGTCTAGAACCACCTGCACAGTGTGAATAGGCCTTGTTTCCATAAGTGTGGTTTTTGCCCTTTCCAGAGAGCCTATGCATTACTTTTATCCTTTGGTAAATTCATTTTTTTACTTAATCTCATCAGAGTAGATTGTATTGCTTTGACTAGGTCCTCAGACTGATACTGTTATTGGTAACAGGAGTAATTTCAGGAAGTTAGCTTTCAAGGAAATGAAGTTAAGACTGTTTTGTCTTAGTTGGCTGCATTTTAAAATGGTGAGGCTCCAGCAACCAGGAGATTAGTTCATGGCCTTCACTGGTGAGAGATTACTTATGTTATTAGTCATGGTCAACAGAAAGAGTGTATACTGAAGGTAAGGCTTTGCAGATAAAGAGTTTGTGATCATCAATCATTATAAAGTGGGGAGAAGACAAGAGTGCTTCTAACTATGAGGGAGAAAGGGAAAAAAATAAAATTAAATAACAAAGTCACATTTAAGGTCTGGTCAGAGAATCAGATAATTTCTGTAACTGTTCTATAAGGATTTCTTTTCATTTAATTGATAGCAGAAAAATTAAAGACACAATCTGACAATAAAAGTTATCATTTGAAGTTAAGCCTCAGAATATCTCTCATATGAATATTTTAAGACTGTATGTGAAAGAGACCTGGTATTTTGCTAATCAAAGACAACAATATAAAGATAGAATTATTTAACATATTGGGTTACTGATAATGAGGTCTTTAGGAATGAATCAGATGGAAAGGGAAGGTCATTAAGATTTTATTTTGTCTATATAACAACAAAAATAACACTCTAAATCTAGCAAAAGGAGATCTAACCTGTGCCATCAAGGAAAAGAATTGTCTTAGTCCATTCAGGCTGCTATGACAAAACACCATAGACTGTATGACCTATAAACAATAGAAATTAGTTTCTTACGGCTCTGAAGGTTGGGACATTCAAGATTAAGGAGCCAGCAAGGTATCTGGTGAGGACCCTTTCCCTGGTTCATAGATGGTGACTTTTCACTGTGTCCTCACATGGTGGAAGGGTTGAGGTTTCTTTTATAAGGGCACTAATCTCATTAAGAAGGGCTCAGCCCTTATGACCTAATAATTTCCCAAAGGCTTTTCCTCTTTAGACCATCACCTTGGTGTTTAGGATTTCAGCATATGCATTTTGGGAGAACACGTTTAGACTATATCAAACATTTTTCCTTAAAAGGTTGAGCTTAGGATGAGTTATGTAAGGCATTTAAAATAAAAATTTAAGGAAAAGTACTTGGCACAAACCCATAAGTGCCTCCTTAAATTTCATGTTCTAGGCATGTGCCTCACCACAATCCCAGCCTCATCCCTCATCTGATTATGAGCTCTTAGGTAGTTTCCCCAGGTCTCTCCAATAGGATCAATGACCCTTATTAAAATAAACCATATACTGGGAAAAACAAATACATGAACTTTGCTGGGAGAGCTTATTACATACTAGGAGCCAGTTCTAATTCTTAGAAACCTGAAATGTCTTTCGAATTAACTAGGGTATAGGGTGATATCTAGTTACTTTCTCACTACAGGGACACAATACCAACACCCAAAAATTAAAGGGGAAAAGGTTTATTTTAGCTCTCATTTTGTAGAGGTTTCTTTTGGCTCCAAGCTAGAGCAGCATGGTGGATGGACATGGCAGAGGGGAAACAGTTTATGGCATGGTAGGCAAGAAACAGGGCAACATCAGGGAGAAGGAAGGACCTTTCCAGTCCACGCCCATAGTGACCCAACTCTTTCTACCAGGCTTCACCCACCCCACCCCCCGCCAACATGACACCCAGCTGTAAACCCATCAGTGCACTAATCCAGTTTCACACACCCATGATCCAGTCATCTTCCCAGGGCGCCTCCTATGAGTGCATGAAGGTTTGGGGGGACATCAAAGCATAAGGTGATAAAGGCAATTTAGTCCGGCCATCTCTCTTAATGGGCCTAGAGGTTTCCTTGAAAAATCCTGTGAGTTTTTACTAAACTTGCTAATTTTTCCCCAAAACATACATTTTTAACACCTAGAATTGCTGCCTTTGCTCCCTCAACTTGCCAAATTTGAATCTAAAAATTAGAAGCACACTACCTCTATATCTAGAGAAATCCTAGAAGCCTTGCTCTGAGTTAGGACTCAGATCTTAGGAGGTCACACAGTTCCAAGGTGTGCTCCTCTGTTGGCTGTATCTAACCAGGGCTTGCAGTGTTTTACAGGCAGTTTGCCCTGACCCTGTCCTGGGACTTTGTAGGTGCCGGTTCCTGTTTCTCTGTTTTGTAGTATGCTCTCCAGCCATCTGCTCTACATCTACCAGATGCACTGCAGAGCTCCAAATTCACATTATGGTCCTACAGTCCCACCCTGATTACAGAAAGGTAGCATTGTGAGCAGATCATTCCTACTAGCTAATGCAATATTTCTTTTATGATATGCCTGACGGTTGGTTTGAAACAACAACGCTGACATGCTTATTCTAGGTGACCTTCATTTTGCACAAAGGTCAAGTATAGAAGTTTGGGCTACTGACATTTTTATGTTTACTCTTAAACTTCCTGTCTGAGCCCAAGTATTAGCTCTCACCTCTCATTATGCTCTGATGGTGCTGCTGCCACTTTTCTACACTTGAGGGCAGAGAGAATGGTGGTAGTTATCTTACATACTCTTTTCCTCTGTCCCTGACAATGGGATCTGGGGCAGTCCCTCTGACTCATCCATGTGTTTGGTATCACACGTTTGGTAGTCAAGTAATGGTCCACAGGTGGCTGCACCTATATCCTTTGAAACTTTCTAGTGTTGTTTTATTGCACCTTTAATAGGTCCTTTCATTTGATGTTCTTTCTGTCCCTAATCAATGGGGTAGGGTTGTGCTCTCTGAGGTCACTCTTAAACCATGCTAGATGAAAGGTGGGCAGTGTTTGTGAAGATAGGAACATCCTCCTCATCCTGCCCCAGTGCCTTTCCCTTATTTTCTCCAACATTAATGTTTTATGAAATGTGGGCATGAGGTCAACATTGAAAAACAAAATGATCTAGTAATGCATCAATTATAGCCTAAGGAGAGCAAGGGAAGAAATTGTAAGATGTATTGCTATGTGTTTAGATTATAAAATCCTGCATAGTAAATTTAACATGATCAGAAAACAAATTATCTGTCATATTTTTCCATATTCTCTGGTTAAGAGTTGACTTTTTGGTCATTATCACTGAAACACAAAAACAATTGTTGGGAGCCTGTTACTCAGGGGCAGCAAAATGAATAACACGGTGTCATCATGTAACGATCCTCAATAAGAGATATTAGGGGCAAATGAGGATGAAGCTCAGTGGTAGAGCATTTGCCTAGCACATGCAAAGTGTTGGCTTCATCCTGCATACTGGAGAAAAAAGATCCTAGGAAATTCCAGAGATAGGAACATCAATATTATTTCAATATAATACATTTTAAAAACCTATGACCTTATGACAAATAAAGTATTGCTACTTTTAGTATGTGGTGGGAGATGTGATATTGGACAGGGATGGCAAATTTGACAATGAAAATGAAAAGGGCTGGTTTGGAATTGTTCCTAGGCTGGAACAGCAAAAGACATTGCTTTAAAACTACTGATTGAAAAATAAACAAGTAAGTACTAATGCCTCTTCTGCTTTGCTATCGCACAAATGTTATATTTCACATTGTTTATGTAAATAGCATTCCTATAAAAGCAAAAATACTTTCCCAGGGATCCATACATTCCAGAGCCCAGAATATCAAGTATCCTGAGGTACTGACCAAAATTGCACATTATTGTTCACCAAATTATTGATCTAGTATGTCTAGCAATGTGATTGAACAGGTGATTAACTAGGTTGGGAAAGAACAGGGAAGGCTGGTACAGATAGTTTTCATTCCCAGTCTGCCCACTCTCGTGCTGCCATTCTTCCTTCAATCCACAGAGTTAGCTGCTGTGGTGTGTCAAGCACACAAGGCAAAACCAACTCAGGACTGACAAATATGTCTGGCATAATTATAATAAGCCCTTTTGATATTTAAACAGGTCATTACTTAGAAAAAGGAAGAGTAGATGGTGAGGACCTTGGTAGAATGGAGAGAGTGGGGCTCCCTCCCTCCTGCACCCCACTCCCCAGCTAACAGTTTAGCATGTGGCCGCCTGCAGGTTCCCTCTACCCTCTCTGGCCTCGTGGCTGTTCCAGTACCTGTAGTGTTCCACACTACAGAGGCACAGGGGGTCATAAAGGCCATTATCCTGAGCTCCAGAAGATAGAGCAGAAGTGAACAACAGAAAGAGGGCCTCTCTTAGGCTCCCTGATGAAACTGAAGCCCACTGGAAAAGTGAAGAGAATCTCTGCAATAAAGGCACATCAGACCACCCACTGTACTTGGTAAGTTGGAGGGATCATCACTTCCCATAGGAACCTGGACTATCTTCAAGGGAAGGACAGCTGGAACCTGCAGTAGAACCTGGCAGAGTTCAATCCTGCAGGAGATCAGGGAGCTCAACTTGGGACTTGCACGCAGAAATCTGCTTGAATTTCTCGGGTCTGCTACTGGCTTACCGAGACTCATTGACTTACATCTGCACACTGCTGCCCACATTGTCTATTGTGACAGCAGAGACATACCCAAAAGGGGACCATTCATGTTTATTTTTGATTTGTTATATTCAAAATTATTATTTTTTTGCTTTTATTTTTAATTTTTTTCTGCTGTTTTCAAATTTTTCCTTTTTCTTCTTTTTATTTTTTTCTTTCTCTTTTCTTTCTCTCTCTCACTCTCACTCTTTCACTGTCCCACATTGTTCTTCATCTCCCTTTTTGTTCCTGTTCTGGCTATAAGTCAGATTTCTTCTTTATTTTTCTTTTTTCTCTTTTTCCTCCTCTCAAATATCATTAGTTTTAAAGGAAAGTAAATACTGTTTCTAGCCTCCATATTGCTGTTAGGTTGTTCTGTTCTCATCCTTGTTCTTTCATTCTGTCTTTTCCTCTTGTCTTCAATAGTTTCTTAGAGTATGCATGATCATCCTGTGTCCTCTGGCCTCACTGCTAACCTTTCCCTATTATTCTACCTATTTATCCCTCCCTCCCCAATTCTGTCTAACTCCCCATCCTGAAGGGTAAAGTTGCTATATTGAAGAGTTTATTCACAATGAACATATGTTGGGCTGGTCCTCAATTTTGATTGATTCACACAGTTAAAGGTGACAGATTAAGAACTACCAAAAATTGTCATTTTCTAAGCTGTGGTTGATGCTATGGTGTTGCTGATTGTATCACTTGGGCTAAGGTGTCGTGATTGATCTAATCAGTTGTCCTTCCTGGTACAATGAAAATGAGAGCCTCAGACTCAATAGAGACTCAAAACCTAAAGATCAGCTATATCTGGAAGACAGCTCTGAGAAGCAGTCATTCAAAAAAGGTTCTAAATACAAGCAACAAAGATACTTCCAAAAGCAATTTCAAAGTATCAACCCAGGAATTAAACCAAGGACAGTACCAAAAACAAAATGAGAAGACATTTAAGCAAGGTACAAACCCAGACTTCCACGCCACCAAAGGCAAATTCTGGGGGAAACGAGGTGGAAAAGTCTGATAACCACCTGGACACCCTGAACTGATAGCACAGGAAGGAGCAAAACAGATGAATGAGGCTCTAGGAAAATTCAAAACAGAAATAATTTCCCAGATAACTAGAGAGATGGGGAGCAAAGTGAAAAACATGATTAGAGGCTCTAGAACAGAAACAGATAAAAAAAATAGATGAACTCAGAACCATGCTGGAAGTCATGAATGCCCAGCATAAGAAAGAAATGTAAACCATGACAGCCCAACATGAGAAAGAAATGGAATCCATGAAACAGATTCAAACAGATATCCAGGAGATTAAAAACTCCACTGAAAGTATTCACAGCACACTGAGCAAATGTGAAGATAGAATAGCAGATAAAGAAGACAGGATTGCAGTTAGTGACCATGAAAACAGAGATTTCTTCAAAATAGTAAGGGACCACAAGAAATCAATCCAGCAGCTACTAGATGATGCAAAGAAGAATAACATAAGACTGATAGGAGCCCACAAAAAAGCAAGAGAAAGTACAAATGACATTAAAAGCTGTTCACAGAAGTAATAGCAGAAAACTTCCCAGACAGAGGTAGAAAATTGGACATACAGAGAAGTGAGGCATATAGAACTCCAACTAGCCACTATTAAAAAAAATTCTACACCTAGACATATAATAGTCAAGATCCCAGAAACCCAACAGAAGAACAAAATCCTACAAGCATTTAGAGAAAAGAAACAAATTACATACAATGAAAGCCCATCAGAATCACGTCAGACTTCTCAACACAAACACTCAAGTTAAGGCGAGCCTGGAGAGAAGTATTGCAAGCCCTAAAAGAAAATAACTTCCAACCTAGACTGTTGTATCCTACAAAATTATCTTTCAAAATCGATGGGGAAATTAGATACATGCACAGCAAAGAACACCTGAGAAATTTCATGAACACAAAACCAGCACTCCAAACAATTCTTAACAATATCCTAGAAAAAGGCAATGAAGGTCACAACTCCATGAGGCCCAACAGAGGGAAGCCACCAGGCAAGGCACGAAACTAAAAGGAAAGGGACGAAAATAAAAAATGAAAGAGCTAACAACAGTAAAACATCATGACAAGGATGAGTCAATATCTATCAATTACAACCATCAACGTTAATGGCCTCAATTCACCAATCAAAAGAAATAGACTGCAGAATGGATTAAGAAGCAAAACCCAACAATATGCTGTATACAAGAAACACACTTAACTCAAAAAGAAATTCATAGACTGAAAGTAAAAGGATGGAAAACAGTTCTTCAGGCAACAGGAACTTGGAAAAAAGCAGGGGTAGCAATCTTATTTGCTGACAAAGTAGATTTCAAACCAAAACTAATTAAGAGAGACAAAGATGGTCACTACATCCTTGTGAAGGGAACAATCCAAGAGGAAGAGATGACAATCATAAGTATATATGCACCAAATACGAATGCCCCCAACTATACAAAACAAATATTAATGGATGTGAAAAACCAAATAAGCACAAAAAGCAATTGTAGTGGGGGACCTCAATACCCCACGATCACAAAGAGACAGATCATCTAGACAAAAAATCAACCACAAAATTCTAGAACTGAACCAAGCTATTGAACAAATGGACTTAATAGATATTTACAGAGCATTCCACCCCACAAAATCAGAATACACATTCTTTGTGGCTACACATGAGTCATTCTCCAAAATAGACCACATACTAGCTCATAGGACATGTTTAAGTAAATGTAAAAGAATTGAAGTTACCCTCTGTACATTATCAGATCATAGTGTAATAAAATTGGAGATCAATAGCATAAGATACTGCAAAACCCCAGCAAACACATGGAAATTGACTAACACTCTCCTGAACAACCAATGGGTCACAGAGGAAATTAAAGAAGAAATTGGACAGTTTCTGGAAGTAAATAATAATGCCAGTACAACATACAGGAATCCATGGGACACAATGAAAGCAGTTATAAGAGGGAAATTCTTAGCAGCGAATGGCCTTATTAGGAAAATAGAGATAGTGTAAATAAACAACCTAATGCTGAACTGCCAACTCCTAGAAAAAGAAAAGCATGACAAACCCAAGCTCATACAAAGGAGGAAATTATAAAGATCAGAGCAGAAATCTACAATTGAGACTAAGTGAACGCTACAAAAAAATGAATGAATCAAAGAGCTGGTTCTTTGAAAGAATAAACAAAATCAATAAACCTTTTACCAACCATATCAAAAAAAGGAAAAAAAGGTTCAAATCCATGCAATTAAGAATGTAAAAGGTGAAGACACAACAGACCCAGCAGAAATCCAGAGGATCATCAATACCTACTTTGAGAACCTGAACTATAATAAAATAGAAAACGCAGAAGAAATAGACAGATTTCTAGACACATAAAAATTGCCAAAGTTAAATGAAAAAGATACAGAAATTCTAAACACCCCAATTACAATGAGTGAAATTGAAAATGAAATTAAAAATTTTCCACCAAAAAAATCCCAGGTCCTGATGACTTCACTGCTGAATTCTACAAGACATTTAGAAAAGAACTATTGCCATTACTCATTAAACTCATCAGTGAAACTGAAAGGGAAGCAAGCCTTCCAAATTCATTCCTCGAAGCAAGTATTACTTTGAATTCAAAACCAGGGAAAGACCCAGCCCCAAATGAAAACTACAGGCCAATCTCTCTAATGAACATAGATTCAAAAATCCTCAACAAGATACTGGCAAACAGAATACAGAGGGCCATCAAGAAGATCATACACCCTGACCAACTTGGATTTATGACAGGGATGCAAGGATGGTTCTACATATATGTAAATCAATAACTGTAGTACAGTATATTAACAGAGCCAAGGACAAAAACCATATGATCATCTCAATAGATGCAGAAAAAGCATTCGACAAAATCCAGCACCCATTCATGATAGAAACCCTACAGAAAATTGGAATAGGATGTCTTTATCTCAACCTGATTAAGGCTATCTATGAAAAACTAACAGCCAACATCATACTAAACGGTCAAAACCTGAAAACTTTCATGCTAAATTCAGGAACAAGACAAGGATGCCCACTATCACCACTCCTGTTCAATATAGTTCTGGAAACATTAGCCACAGCAATTAGAAAAGAGAAAGAAATAAAAGGAATAATATGCTGATGATATGATACTTTACATAGAAGACTCAAAAAACTTGGTCAAAAGACTTCTAGACTTAATTGACAGACTCAGTAGAGTAGCTGGATACAAGGTCAACACTCAAAAAACAATAGCTTTCTTGTACATAAATGACAGACTCACGGAGAGAGAAATTAGGGAAACAATTCCTTTTACAATAGCATCTAAAAAAAATGAAATATCTATGAATCAATCTAACAAAGAAAGCTAAGGAACTGAACACTGAAAACTACAGCACTCTGAAAAAGGAGATGGCAGAGGACAGTAGAAAATGGAAAGACATCTCTTGTTCCTGGGTAGGAAGAACCAATATAGTGAAAATGGCCATACTTCCAAAACTGCTATATAGATTTAATGCAATGCCAATTGAAATTCCAAAAATATGTTTCACAGAACTAGAGAAAACAATCCAAAAATTCATTTGGAACCAGAAGAGACCTAGAATACCAAATGCAATTCTAGGCAAGAGAGACATGGCAGCAAGTATCACAATCCCCAACTTGAAACTATACTATGAAGTTTCCCCGATAGGAACAGCATGGTACTGGCAAAGAAACAGACCCAAGGATCAGTGGAATAGATTAGAAGATGCAGAAACAACTCCAGACATACTCAACTACCTCACCTTTGACAAAGGAGCCAACTACCCTCACTGGTGGAAAGATAGCCTCTTTTATAAATGGCGCTGGAAAAACTAGGTTTCAACTTGAGAAAGATTAAAATTAGATCCCTATCTTTCACCATGCTAACTGAAATCAAACAGATCAAAGATCTAAATATTAAAACAGAAACATTAAACCGGCTGGAAGAGAGGTTAAGTAGAACTCTTGAAGATATTGGTGTAGGAAAAGATGTCAAGAAGAAAACCTCATTAGCACGGGAACTGGCACAAAGAATCAACAACTGGGATCTCATCTTATTAAAAAGCTTCTGCACTGCAAGAGAAACCACCAACAGAGCCAAGAGACAACCTACAATGTGGGAAAATTTTTTTAGCAGCTGTGTCTCAGACAAAGGACTACTATCTAGAATATATAAAGAACTGAAAAAAATCAGACTCCCCAAATTTAAAGACCCAATTCAAAAATGGGCATCTGAAATGAACAGACATTTCCCAGACAAAGAAGTAAAAGTAGCAAATAAACATATGAAAAAATGTTCAACATCACTGGTCATTTGAGAGATGCAGATGAAAACAACACTGAGATTTCACCTCACCCCAGAAAGAATGTCTGCTATCAAGAAATCAACCAATAACAAATGCTGGCGGGGGGTGTGGGGAGAAAGGAACCCTTCTTCATTGTTGGTGGCAGTGCAGGCTGCTGCAACCACTGTGGAAATCAGTGTGGAGATACATCAAAGAACTAGGGCTAGAGGTCCCATTTGACCCAGCTATTCCCTTGCTATGTGTCATCCCAAAAGAATTAAAAGAATCATACCACAGACATATATGTGCATCCATGTTTATAGTGACACAGTTTGTAATAGGGAAAGCTTGGAAACAGCCCAAGTGCCCATCAACTGGAAACTGGTTAAAGATGTGATTTTTTTCTTTTTGGGGGGTACCGGGGATCGAACTTGAGACCTTGTGCTTGTGAGGCAGGCGCGGGAACCACTGAGCTAAATCCCCAGCCCAAGATGTGCTTTTTTAATAAAATGGAGTACTACTCAGCCATAAAGAATTAGAAACTAGAGAAATTTATAGCTAAATGGATGCATATTGAGGCCATATTCTTAAGTGAAATAAATAGGACACACATGTATAAATACTGAATAGTTGTTCTGTTGTGAGAAACTGAGAGTGTTAATAAGGATTGAAATGAATAATTGATAATTTGTAATAGGAAGAAAAGGTCCAAAGGAGCAGGGGACGTGGGAGGGGAAATGGAAAGGAAAGAAGGGAAAGGAAAAATTAGAGAAAAGGAAAAAATGGAAACAAAGTCTTTGTAAGTAGGGAAGGGTGGAGGTGGTAAAAGGAGGCCAGGGAATGGGAAAAAAATAAGAACCAAGATACATCATGTACAGGTACAAATACCCAATGATAAATGTAAATGTATTGTCTACCTAAAATGTACAAATAGAAGAATTTCCGGGGGAAAAAAAGAAAGTACAAGGGACAAGAAAAAATAAGAAAAAGGAAGAGTAGCCAAAATTGCCAGCTACCCATGGTCCTGTTCCATCCAAATGATGTGGCTGGCACTAAGACAAGAGGGAACAGATGACTTAAATTTGAGGTGTGGTATACCCTATTACCGAGCAACACATTGTAGACAGCAACCAGGGGTTTTATACCCAGCAGCTAAACACTGAAGCTGCAAGTTCAAAAACAACTTTATTTCTCATTCAGAAGTGATGATGAACTGTCTCCAGACAGTCTCTATGGTAGATAGAAAAATGACCGAGAAAAACGATCCCGTAGCAGCTCTTCACAATCTTCCCAAATCCTCACATTTCAGGAAGATCATAATACATTCTGCTGACTCAGATTAGCTGTAGCTCATGTCTTGCTCCTGTGACCTATGAGGATGAGTGCAAGGTGTTAAATGTCAACAGAGAGTTGTTCTCCTTGACAGTGAGCCACCTTATGGTAAGTTCCTTCTTTTGGATCCTTTCCATCATTTTGGGGAAAGTCCTCTATCGTTGATACATTAGATGTTCATTGTGGATAACATCTAAAACATGCCCACCATGCTTCTGTTGCAACATTACCCACAGATTATCCAGTGTGACTGTAAGTGGGTATTTATTTTTTGTAAAATCTGTGATGGGATAAAATAATACAAGAAGTACTCACTTCTTTTCTTTGAATGGGTTTGTGTAGATTGATATTACATCCTCTTTAGACATTTTAAATCTTTCATTACTGATGCTTTTGAGGAATATGGTTTACTTTTTTTTTAAGGAATTGATTCAATTTTACAGTACATTTAGGAGTACTTATTTATTTTGGGGGTTTAATTTTGGTACATTGTATTTTCCAAGGAGTTTGCTAATTGCTTCTACTTGTGAAATCTACTAATTTAAAATGGTTTCTAATATTCCTTCAAGTTTTAAATCCCAGAAGAATTCTTATTTCTGATGCTGATAGCTTTTACAATGGTATCTTAATACTGAAATATAATAAGTGAAATGTAAAATATTTGTTGTATCCAGTTCAGTGAATTCTTAATGGTAGATATTATATTTTTGTGTTCTAAAATTTCTTTTAATTTTTTTCCTAAATTCTTTTATTGGTACATTTTAGGTATACAACACAATTACATTTCTCATTGGGAACTTGTGCCTTTACATGATGCATCTTGGTTCTTATTTTTTCCCCATACCTAGCCCTCCCTTCACCCCCTCCACCCTTCCCTATTTGCAAAGACTTTATTTCCATTTTTTCCATTTCTGAGCATTTTTCCTTTCCCTTCTTTCCTTTCCCCTGCCCCTCCCACTACCCCTACCCCTTTGGATATTTTTTTCCTATTTTGCATTATCGATTATTCATTCTAATCATTGGTACATTTTAGGTATACAATATAATGACATTCATCGTTGGAAATTTGCACCTTTACGTAGTCTCTCTTGATTCTTAGTTTTCACCCTTGCCCAGCCCTCCCTTCAACCCCTCCATTCCTCCCTATTTACAAAGATTTTGTTCCTATTTTTCCATTTTCTCATATTAATCCCATTCCCTTCTATCCTTTCCCCTAGCCCTCCCACTTCCTTCCCCTTTGCCCCTTTTCTTCCTATTTCACATTACCTATTATATATTTTAGCCCTTATTTATACTTTCAGTTTCTCACACTAGAGAAACTATTCAGTATTTATACATGTGTGACCTATTTATTTCACTTAAGAGTATCACCTCAATGTGCATCCATTTAGCTATAAATATCTCTAATTTCTCATTTTTTATGGTTGAGTAGTACTCCATTTTATTAAAAAACCACATTTTCTTTATCAAGTCTCCAGTTGATGGGCATTTGGGGTGTTTTCAAGTTTTAGCTATCACAAACTGTGCTGCTATGAACATGGGTGCACATATATCATTGGGGTATGATTCTTTTAATTCTTTAGGGAAGATCCCCAGCAGTGGAATAGCAGGGTCAAATGCGACTTCCAGTCCTAGTTCTTTGAGATATCTCCATACTGATTTCCACAGTGGTTGCACCAATCTACACTCCCATCAGCAGTGGAGCAGGGTTCCTCTTTCCCCATAGCCTGGCCAGCATTTGTTATTGGTTGATTTCATGATAGCAGCCATTCTTTCTGGAGTGAGGTTGAATCTCAGCATTGCTTTCATTTGCATCTCTCGAATGACTAGGGATGTTGAACATTTTTTCATACGTTTATTTGCTATTTCTACCTCTTTGTGTGAGAATTGTCTGTTCATTTCAGATGCCCATGTTTGGATTGGGTATTTGAATTTTGAAAGTCTGATTTTTTTAAGTTCTTTATAGATTCAAGATAGTAGACCTTTGTCTGAGGGACCACTGGTGAAAATTTTTTCCCATATTGTGGGTTGTCTCTTCACACTGCTGGTGTTCTCTTGCTGTGCAGGAGCTATTTAATAAGAAGAGATCCCACTTGTTGATTGTTTGTGCTAGTTCATGGGCAACTGAGGTTTTGTTACATAAAATCTTTTCCTACACCGATGTCTTCAAGAGTTCTACCTAACCTCTATTCCAACTGGTTCAGCGTCTCTATTTTAATATTTAGATCTTTAATCCATGTTGATTTTAGTTTAGTGGATGGTGAGAGATATAGGTCTAATTTTAATCTTTGGCAAGTTGAAACCCAATTTTTGCCACAACATTTATTAAAGAGGCTATCTTTCCTCCAGTGAGGGTGTTTGGCACCTTTATCAAAGATAAGATGGCTTGAGTGTGTCTGGCATTGTTTCTGCATCTTCTAATCTGTCGCACTGGTCCTCAGGTCTGTTTCTTTGCCAGTACCATGCTGTTTTTATCACAGTAGCTTTGTAGTGTAGCTGCAGGTTGGGGATTGTGATATCCCCTGCCATGTCTCTGTTACTTAGAATTGCTTTTGCTATTCTAGGTCTCTTCTTGTTCCAAATGAATTGTTGGATTGTTTTCTCAAGGTCTATGAAGTATGCTGCTGAGATCTCAATTGGAATTGCATGGAATCTATATAACAGTTTTGGAAGTATGGCCATTTTCACTATATTAATCCTTCCTACCCAGGAGCAGGGGATGTCTGTCCATTTTCTGATATCATCTTCAATCTCTCTTTTCAGAGTGCTATAGTTTTCAGAGAAGAGGTCTTTGATTTCTTTTGTTAGGTTGATTCCTAGGTATTTCAGTTTTGTGGATGCTATTGTGAAAGGAATTATTTGCCCTATTTCTCTCTTGGTGAGTCTGTCATTGGTGTAGAGGAAAGCTATTGATTTTTGTGTGTTGACCTTGTAACCAGCTACTTGACTGAATTTGGTTATTAAGTCTGGAAGACTTTTGGTGGAGTTCTTGGGGTCCTCTATATAGAGTATCATGTCATCTGCAAATAATGACAATTTGACTTCTTCATTTCCTCTTTATTTCTTTTATTTCTTTCTCTTGTCTAATTGCCATGGCTAATGTTTCCAAAACTATATTGAACAAGAGTGGTGATAGTGGACATCCTTGTCTTGTTCCTGATTTTAGTGTGAAAGATTTCAGTTTTTGACCATTTAGTATGATATTGGCTGTTGGTTTTTCATAGGTGGCTTTTATGTGTTTGAAGTAGAGACCATCTATTCCAATTTTTTGTAGGGTGTTTATCATAAATGCATGTTGAATTTTGTCAAATGCTTTTTCTGCATCTATGGAGATAATCATATGGTTTTTGTCCTTGGCTCTGTTGATATAGTGTATTACATTGATTGATTTGCATATATCGAACCATCCTTGCATCTCTGGGATGAATCCCACTTGATCAGTGTGTATGATCTTCTGCATTTTGTTTGCCAGTATCTTATTAAGGAGTTTTGCATCTATGTTCATTAGTGAGATTGGCCTATAGTTCTCCTTTTCAGTTGGGTCTTTCTCTGCTTTGGGGATCAAGGTGATGCTTGCTTCCAGGAATGAATTCGGGAGTATTGCTTCCCTTTCAATTTCATTGAAGAGTTTAAAGAGTAGTGGAAGTAGTTTCTCTCTAAATGTCTTGTAGAATTCTGCAGTGAAGCCATCAGGGCCCGGGCTTTTCTTAGTTGATAAGTTTTTAATTAACTTCTGAATTTCATTGGTTGATATTGGGTTGTTTAGAATTCTTAGGTCTTCTTCACTCAATTTTGGTAATTCATATGTATCTAGGAATCTGTCCATTTCTTCTGTGTTGTCCATCTTATTGGCATATAGGTTCTGGAAGTAGGTATTGATGATCCTCTGGATTTCTGCTGGGTCTGTTGTTATTTCACCCTTTTCATTCCTAATTGCATGGATTTGGGCCTTTTCTTTCCTTTTTCTGATAAGATTGGCTAAGGGTTTGTCAATTTTGTTGATTCTTTTGAAGAACCAACTCTTGGCTTCATTGATTTTTTGTATCTTTCTCTTAGTCTCCATTGCATTGATTTCTCCTCTTATCTTTATAATTTCCTCCCTTGTATGATCTTTGGGGTTGTCCTGCTCTTCTTTTTCTAGAAGCTTGAGTTTCAGCATCAGGTTGTTTAATTGGGCTCATTCTGTTTTCCTAATATGCATATTCACTGCTATGAATTTCCCTCATTAGACTGCTTTCATTGTGTCCCATAGATTCCGATGTTGTATTGTCATTGTCATTTAATTGAAGGAACTGCCTGATTTCTTCTTTAATTTCCTCTATGACCCATTGATTATTCAGAAGTGTGTTGTTCAATTTCCAAATGTTTATGAAATTTTTCGAGTTTATTTGCTATGGATCTCCAATTTCATTGCACTATGGTCTGATAATATACAGGGGATAACTTCAATTCCTTTGCACTTACTTAAACATGTTCTATGTGTGAGTATGTGTTCTATTTTGGAGAACAACCCATGTGCAGCTGAGAAGAGTGTGTATTCTGATTTTGTTGGGTGGAACACTCTGTAAACGTCTATTAAGTCCATTTTTTCAGTAGCTTGGTTCAGTTCTAGAATTTTCTTGTTAACTTTTTGTCTAGATGATCTGTTTATTTGTGATAGTGGGGTATTGAGATACCCCACTACAATTGTGTTAGTGTTTATTTGGTTTTTCATGTCTATTAATATTTGTTTTGTATAGTTGGGTACACTAGTGTTTGGTGCATATATATTTAGGATTGTCATCTCTTCCTCTTGGATTGTTCCCTTCACAAGGATGTAGTGACCATCTTTGTCTCTCTTAATTAGTTTTGGTTTGAAATCTACTTTATCTGCAAATAAGATTGCTACCCTTACTTACTTCTGGGTTCCTGTGGCATGGAGAGCTGTTTTCCATTCTTTTCCATTCAGACTGTGAGTTTCTTTTTGAGTTTGGTGTGTTTCTTGTATACAGCATATTGTTGCATTTTCCTTTTTAATCCATTCTGCCAATCTATTTCTTTTGATTGGTGATTTGAGGCCATTAACATTGATGGTTATAATTGATAGATATTGATTTATCCTTGTCATGATGTTTTACTTTTGTTGGCTCTTTTATTTCTTATTTTTTCCCCCTTTCCCTTTAGTGTCTTGCCTTGCCTGGTGGCTTCCCTCTGTTGGGCCTCATGGAATTGTGGCCTTCATTGATTTTTTCTAGGATATTATTTAGAATTGCTTGTAGTGCTGGTTTTGTGTTCATGAAATTTCTCAGGTGTTCTTTGTTGTGGAAATATCTAATTTCCCCATCGATTTTGAAAGATAGTTTTGCAGGATATGACAGTCTAGGTTGGAAGTTATTTTCTTTTAGGGCTTGAGATACTTCATTCCAGGCTCTCCTTGATTTGAGGGTTTCTATTGAGAAGTCTACCGTGATTCTGATGGGCTTTCCTTTGTAGGTGATTTTCTTCTTTTTTCTAACTGCTTGTAGGATTTTGTTTTTCTGTTGGGTTCCTGGGATCTTGACTATTATATGTCTAGATGTAGATGTCTTTTGATCATGGCTAGTTGGAGTTCTATATGCCTCACTTATCTGTATATCCAATTCTCTACCTCTGTCTGGGAAGTTTTCCACTATTACTTCTGTGAACAGTTTTTTTTTATGTCAATTGTGCTTTCTCCTGTCTTTTCATGGACTCCTATCAGTCTTGTGTTATTCTTCTTTGCATTGTCTAGCAGTTGTTGGATTGATTTCTTATGATCCCTTACTATTTTTAAGAAATCTCTATTTTCGTAGTCTCTAACCACGACCCTGTCTTCTATATATGATATTCTATTTTCAGATTCCCTTAATCTGCTGTGGGTACTTTCATTGGAGTTTTTGATCTCCTGAATATATGTTTGAATCTGTTTCATGTTTTCCATTTCTTTCTTATGCTGGGTATTCATGGCTTCCAGCATGTTTCTGAGCTCATATATATATATATATTTTTATCTGTTTCTGTTCTAGATTCTCTAATCATGTCTTTCACTCTGCTCACCATCTCTGTAGATGTCTGGAAGATTATTTCTGCTTTAAACTTTTCTAGAGCCTCATTCATCTGTTTCATTACTTCCTGTGCTATCAGTTCAGGGTATCCAGGTGGTTGGTTGTGGGACTTTTCCATCTCATTTCTCCCAGGATTTACCCTTGGTGGGGTGGAATTCTGAATTTGTGCCTTGCTTAAATGTCTTCTCATTTTTGTTTTTGGTACTGTCCTTGGTTTAACTCCTGGGTTGATAGTTTGAAATTGCTTATTGTAGGTATCTTTATTGCTTGTAATTAGAACCCTTATGGAATGATTGCTTCTCAGAGGTGTCTTCCAGATATAGCTGGTCTTTAAGTTTTGAGTCTGTAATGATCTAAGGCTATCTCATTTTCCTTATACTAGGAAGGTTCATTGACTAGATCAATAACAACACCTTAGCCCAAGTGATACAATCAGCAACACCACTGCATCAAGTACATCTTCAAAAATGACATTTTGTGGTAGTTATTAATCTATCACCTTTAGCTGTGTGAATTAAATCAAGATCAAGGGACAACCCAACGTATAGTGAATAAACTCTTCAATATAACAACTTTACCCTTTGGGATGGGGAGTTAGAAGGGGTTGAGGAGGGAGGGACAGATGGGAGGAAGGATAGGGGAAGGTTAGCAGTGTGGCCAGAGGACACAAGTGAGAAGGAAAAAGAGAGTAATAAGAAAATAAGGAAGAACTCTGAATGAGGACCAAAACAGGGACAAAAAGGGAAGATTAACAATGTGGGAGAGCAAGAGAGTGAGTGTCAGAGAGAAAGAAAGGAAAGAGAAAAGAAAGAAGAAAAGAGAAGGAAAAAAAGGAGAGAAAAACAAATATTTGCAACGAGTAGGAAAAGAAATTACAGATAAGAGGAGCAAAAGAAAAGAAAAGAGAAAAAAAACAAATGAATAATACTTATTTTGGGAATAAAAAATAACAATGAAGATGAAGGGCCTCTTTCAGGGTATGTCTCTGCTGTCACAATAGACAACGTGGGTAGCAGTGTGCAGATATAAGTCAATGAGTCTCAGCAAGCTAGTCGGAGACCTGTGAGATTCAGGCAGATTTCTGGCTGCAAGTCCCAAGTTGAGCTCCCTGTCCTCCCATAGGGTTGACCTCTGGAGAGTTGTATTGCAGGTTCCAGCTGCCCTTCCCCTGAAGGTAGTCCCAGTCCTGATGGGAGGTGAAGATGACTCCAACTTACCCAGTACAGTGGTCTGGTGGTCCAGTGTCCTCTGCGACTTTGTAGTGTGGAACCAGGTGGCTGTACAGAGAAGAGGCCAGAGGAGTGGGGGGGTGGGGGGGGTGGGGTGTCCAGTGGATTGCTGCCAGGGCATGGGCTGATTAGACCTGTTCCGCGTGACTCGCAACCTTGGTACAGCTTCCACAGACCTGCCTGTCTGCAGCGGGCTGCTTTTCGTGTTTCGCGCGACTCCTCATTTTCATTTTTGACAGTATTTCTGTTGCATATAGAATTTTAATTTGGCAGCTTCCCTGTCCCATCAAACTGTAAATATTGTCATCTGGTTTCTATTATTCTGTTAAGCACACGGTCAGCCTTACCATTCATTGTAGGCTTAAATGTAATGTGTCTTTTCCCTCTGGAGCTTTTCAGCTTTTCTCTTTTTTCTTTTTGTGTAATGTCTATATGAGCCACCTTTTAATTTTATTCTGCTTGATGCTTAACAAATCTTCTTGGATCTATAGTACTATTCTCTATGTTGCTAAATTCTTGGTTATTATATCTTCTTATATAGCTTCTTTTTTCTATCTCCACTTATACAGGGACCTTAATTACTGTTATGTTATTTATCTGTACTTTAGAGTTTTACCTTTGATTTCATTTTTGGCTTTACTAATAGTTTAGACTGTGTTTATCTGCTGTTAAACTTTCAAGAGACAGGCATGGTGGTGCATGCCTGTAACCCCAGCACTTGGGAGATTAAAGCAGGATGATCCTGGAGAGTTTGAGCCCAGCTTGGGCTACATAGTGAGTTACAGTCCAGCCTGCACCACAAAGCAAGACCTTGTCTCAAAAAACTAATAAATAAACTTTTAAAACTTTAACTTTATATCTTTTTTTTTCTGCTTTCAAAGTTCTATTGATTATATTTTTTAAGTTTTGTTTTA
Organism: Heterocephalus glaber; assembly: GCF_053883595.1. Taxonomy (NCBI): domain Eukaryota; kingdom Metazoa; phylum Chordata; class Mammalia; order Rodentia; family Bathyergidae; genus Heterocephalus; species Heterocephalus glaber. Next base: position 12,819,508 of record NW_028258147.1, on the reverse strand, counting down.
GCAGTTTAAAGATGGCATTCCATTGTCTACTAACTTCCTTTGATTCAGTTGAAAAGTCTACTATGATTCTTGATGTTTTGAAAGAAATATATTTTTCTTACATAGTTTTATGTTTCCACTTCTTTGATTATTTTTAACAGTTCAGTCATTATGTGCCTATGTATGGTTTTCTTTGTAATATCATATATACAATTTATAAATTATCTTTAATTATAGACTCATATCCTTTCTCAGCTTTGTGAAGTTCTCAGCCATTTTGTCCTCAAATATTACTTCACCTCTATCACTGCTCTCCTCTTGGAGTTCTAATTACTCAGATCTAGTTTGTCTTCTGTATATCTAGCATGATATAGTCTGTACTTTCCAATTTTTTCTCTTTGGGTTTCTGATTGGATGTCTTCTGTGTTTTAGAACAATTATGTCAGTTATTTCTTGCTATATAACTACCCTAATGAAGTTTAATGGTTTCAAAAGCAGCTGACAAACATTTGTTTGATTATAATTCTGTGGAGCAGCAATTTGCCCTGGAATCAGATGAGTCACTTATTGGCTGGCTTCACCTGGGGTCCTTTTACCATTGTAGTGATGTCTCAGGTGGGAGTGGATGATCCAAGAGGGCCTTAGACACATGTTTGTATATGGTGTTAGTGATGGAGTGGGCATCTCCATTCTCCTCTACCTGACCTAATGTCATCTAGTAAGTTAGGTTAGACATCACAATATGTATGTCTTGGGTTATTGTTTCAAGAAAAAAAGACTCTGAGTCTTATGCTCTCCAACTTCAGTTCTACCATAGCTTGTTTGTCAAAACAAGTCACAAAGCCAGCCTATATTTAGATGATGAGAAAATAGTCTACTTTTTGATGGAAGAGAGTCAGTAACACATTGCAAAAGAAATATAGTATCCATGTAACTGATAGGTATTATCATAACTATTTATGCAAACGAGTTTATTCTCAAACCTGGCAAATTCCTCCAGGGAAGAAAATATCTGGTCAGCAACAGCCTACCAAAGAAGGAAAATTTCTTTTTTCATATGCTAACTCGTTTGTTCTTCATTCCTTCCACAGTGTTTTAAAAAGTTTAATTTTGGGGGCTGAAAGTGTGGCTCAGTAGTATAGCACTTACCTAACATGAATGAAGCCCTGGATTTGATCCCCAGCATTGCACAAACAAACAAACAAACAAATAGATAAAAAATATAAACATGCATATAGTGTTTCTGTAATTCACTTGTGGTTTCTGCTAGAAGTTTTAGTCACTTTTTGATCTATTGCTTTCTACAATAGCTGGAACTGCTATTGTAATAAAAATTGCTTGGAGACCTGCATTTGAGTGTTTTTTTTTTAATTTGATAAGGAATAAAACTAATTGATATAAACCAGGGGACAGAAGATGGTAGCAGGCAACCATTTAAATTCTTATGTTTGAATAAAAATGCGCTAACAATTTTTCACTTTTTTCAACTAAAACACAAAATTGTTTCTAAATTCACAAAGTTAATTATATCTAAGACTAAACAGAACTAATTGAAAGATTTTTTTTTAGTGCAACACAGGCTGCCAAAATTACAAATTTTCCTTGAATTTGCTAAGTAATCCATTGAGTGGTTCCTATGGCTTTTCTACAGTGTTACTCCTTCATTTTGCAATGATTTTTACACTGCTGTGTTTGGCATAAAACATGGAATTAAGTAAAATAAAATTTACTTCTATCATATTTGTGGGTTGTTAAGCCATTTTCTCTCGGTTCCAAACCTACACTTTTGTAATCAGCTTCGCACTACACAGTTGGGACTCTACAAATCACATTTTGCTTTGCCAATTGCCTCCCTGTTGCACTTTGACCCTGGAATGTTCTAAAAGAATACTAGAAGCTTGGGAGAGAAAACTGGACGTGATTTTTCCTGGTTTTCTTTAGCAACTGTCAGCATCACCTGGACAATGTTTTTGTTTGTGTTTTTACCCTGGCAAGGCAGTGGGTAACAGTAACAGCTGGTTCTAGCTTCTGGTTATTTTCCTCAAACTCTGAAAACTAGCCTCATTTGCCTTCTCAGAAAGAGAGCAATGCCTATTGGCTGTATTCTCTCTTCAAATATCTGAGTCCTAACTCCTGGATTCCTCTCCTCTGAGGTGGTACCAGCCAGGCCATCTCTCCTCCAACTACTAGCTTCTAGTTTTCACTACCCTCTTTTTGTTGCAGGCCTGTGGTGAAAGCCTCTCGCTATAGTTGCTAACTTTGTAATAATTTATTGTTCCCTTTGTGGCTTGTTTGATCCTCCTGTACCTATTAAATCAACTCCTTCTATTTTGGAGGAAGTAAGGCTAAGTCATAGTTTTGCTATGTAGACCAGGTTGGCCTTGAACTCATTATGTAGCCCAGGATGGCCTCAGCCTCCCAATAATCCTCTTGTCTCAGCCTCCTGAGTGCTAGGATTATAGGCATGAGCCACCATACCTGGTTTAAAACATCGTGCCTGGCTTCTTAATTCTGTAGTTAAAATAGCTAGTATGAATTCTACCTTTGTTAATAATACAGCATTTCATAACTTATGCTTTTTCTTCACAAATATGTAACAGATATTTTCTAGGTTAAGAAGGAAACACAGTTAATCATAATGGTAAGACTATTGTACCTTAATCTGTATCAGGCTGCTATAACAGAGTATCTAAGATTGGTTATTTATAATAAAAAAATTAATTTGGCTCATAATTTGGAAGGCTGAGAATGCCAACATCAAGGGCTGCATCTAGTGAAGTACTTATTGCTGTATCATAATGTAGAAGAAAGCATCATGTCAGGGAGGGGAGAAGGGTAGAGGCCTAACTTTCTTATATAGCAAACCCACTACTGTGATAATTTCATTACCTCTCTTATGAGGGCACAGTTTAAAGTGTATTTACTAGGTAGGCTTATAAGATGAAAGGCAGAAAAGTCTACAGTGGCCATCTGCATGCTGAAGAGCCAGAGAATCCAGTAGCTACTCAAGCCAAGAATCTGGAAGCCTCAGAATAAGAGGAATCAAGGATGCAGCACTTGTCTGAAACTGAAGGCACAGAACCCCCCTGGAGAGTCCCTGGTATGAGTTCTCACTGAAAGTCTAAAAAAAGAAAAAAACCCCAAACAAACAAACAAACAAACCAGAGTATGATAGCCACAGGCATCAGGTAGCTTTCAAATGCAGGTCAGCTTTATCCTGTGCCTTTCATTCCATGGTGGCCCTCACAATCAAGGTGGGTCTTCCTGCCAGCTGGCTGGTCAGTTTGTCAGTCATCTCTGGAAACACCCCACAGACACACCCAGAAGTGTGCATTTCTAATCTAGGTGTTTTAATGCAGTCAACATATCATGATTAATGGTTGCAATCTACCTCATGTCAACTTGATAACCAGACACATCTCCTTAAACCATTCTTAATCTCTGAATAAAGATAATAGCAAGTTCATAATTCTACCTAACTACTATCTTGGGTACAATGAGAAACACGATAACTCCCTCTCAGAATAGGAGATAAAGTTTTTCTCTGGGTGATGCTGACTCTTCTCCTGACATTTCATAACTTAAATATTATAATGTAGATTTAACAAGTACTGTTATTAATTGAAATTGTATTACATAGTGTAAGAATACAAAGAAAGAAACCAGAGATATCTGCTTTATATACGAGTGTATATGAATAAGCATATTAACAAAACAGGAAAGAAATAATCATTGCAATTATAATCTCTATTTCTGTAACTAGGCACATTGTCATAGCTGGTATTTATAATACCTTTTTCTACTACCCATTCTGTATTCCCTTGGGCTTCAGCAAGCACCTCAGAGGGTCTTGGGTTTTCACCTGTCAGGATGATCCATACCTTCATTTCTGAAGTGTGTGGGCCATTTGTCATTCTGCCTTGGTTGAGTCATTGTAGTTTCCCCATTGACCTTAATAATAGGACATGGTAATAGTAGAGACACCCTAAGGGATCTTCTGTACTTCAAATGTACTCTTTATTATCTCTGTGGAGTAGTAGTTCAATTTCCTCTTAGGATTCTGGATCAGTCACAATATTCCCATCCTAAAAGAGAGGAATCGGGGGGACAGAAAAATATAGCACCAAATCAAGACTGAAGTCTAGAAAAGCCAACCCTAAGTCCTGTACCCATATATCTGGTATGTGGGGATATGGTGGTGAGACAGGAGTTTCCATGACCTTGCTGGCTGCAGCCCCCATGGCCTCTCTCTTGGGTTGGCTTTGGTCATGGCCCACAGCTTTCCTCTGTAAACATTTCAAATTCTTGTTATCTCTGACTTTCTAGGGTATCTACTGTACCTTTGGCTTAATTCCCACAAGTTCACACATTGTCCTCTAAGGATATCCTTGTCTGTCCTCCCAGATCTTCTTTTAAAACATGGACAGAACCCTCCCTGGCCCAACAATGCTTACACCCTGTATGCTGGAACACTAGTATTACATAGATGATGCCAATATCTGCTGCCAGTTTGAGCAGCAGCCCTGTCCTCTTGAGCAGTGGCCTCTGAATGCCTGGATTGCTGAGGCCTTTCTTTAGAAGGAGGCCAGGGTATCCTTTTCACATGAAAAGTTTATACTTTTACCTTTGAGGCTTTGAGAGGAGGTGTCATTTTGCTGATTCCTGAGATGCCTTCAAGGCATTTTTCTTTTTGTCCCTGTACAGAATTCTGGGTTTTCTTTTTAAACCACAGCAACCATACCTTCTTTGGCTCCAACTTCGCACATAGTTCATTTTCAGCCAAAATTTAAGTTTTGTAAAATTTTTGCTCTTTCTCCATGCCACAAACTGAATTTGGGTTGTTCCTATATCAGAACAATTGGTCTATTGCTTTAAATCTCAGTCTCTCACAAAGTTTTAGGATATAAATAGACTTGCTTTTCTTTTTCCAGAGTGTAACACATATGACTTCTAGTTCAATTGTCAATGGAGTCCTTGTTTACAACTGAAACTTCCTGAAACTGGTCTTTATTACTTATGTTCCTATCAGCATTTTGGTTTTCTGAGCTTTGATCATAATCACCAATTAGATTTTGCTTATAGCATTCTATAATTTCTCTAGCCCACATCTCCAAAACTTTCCAAAACCCTCCCATAAACCTGGCCCAAAGGCTTCTGAACCACATGGTCAGGTACAGTCACAGCAATTCTCCTACTTTTATGGTACCAATTCTCTATATTAGTCAACTTTCCCATTGTTGGAAAAAATATTCCAGCACCTACAAATTAAAGAAGAAATGTATTTAGTTCACAGTTTCAGAGGATCCAGTCCATGATCAGCTGGCTCCAAGGTAAGACCATCATGGTGGAAGGGTGTGGCATAGCAAAGTGGTTTAGTTCATGGTGACCAGGAAGCAGAGCAGGGAAACAGTGCTAGAGGGGAAGGAGTGAGGGACCTCAAAGGTAGATATAGACCCCCAAGGACATACCATCATAATCTATCCAGACACATCTAGAAACGTGCTTCAATAATCCTCTGGGTGGCTCCCAAGGCAATCAAGTCCACAATCCACTTTTATGTCACATTCATGAGGCTACAGTTGCATGTGGGAGACATAAAGTAATATAGTAATATAATAATACAAACTATGGCCATTTGTGTCACTTTTTCATGTAACTTAATTGTGACTTTGGGGCCTGTATAAATATATATATATACATTCTCCAAATGAGCCAGAGGTAGCAATGACTCTGGACTTCTTAGAAAAACATTTGTGCGTCAGAGATTGGGAAATAATTCCAATTAAAATTCAAGGTCCTTCTACCTCAATACAATTTGTAGTTCAGTGGTATGGAGACATGCAAAGATATATCTATATCTATTTCTATTTAATGATAGATTTTTGCTGTGCATGTCTGATTTTATAACTCACTAGGTCAGGTAATACCCAGTTCATGATGGGCAGTTCATTTCACATAGTAATTTGATGTCCCATGATTCAAGCTTTTAGTTTCTACTGAGGCCCATCAAACTGGGACCTGTTTCTCAAAGGCAGAGTAGTTATCTTTAGAAGATGGCAGAGTCTTTCTCTAAAATATTAAGGACCGCTGGTATGATTCATTTATAAGGGCCTGCTAGTGGATCCAGCCAACATCCCTACCTACCACTGATGTTGCAAGTACCACTGAATCTGCTGGAGCATACGGGCCAAGTGGTAAAGCAGCATGGATCTGTTTCAGAGCCTTCTCTTGTTTTGGATCCCACTCAAAACTGGCAACTTTCCAAGGCACTTGGTAAATGGGCTCAAGTAACACACCATAGTGAGAAATGTGTTGCCTCCAAAATCCAAATAGACCTACTAGGCATTATACCTCTTTCTTGGTTGTAGAGGTGGCCAGAAACAACTTATTTTTCACCACAGATGGGATATCTTTGCATGTTACCATACCACTGAACTCCTACAAGTTTTATTGAGGTAGAGGGACCTTGAATTTTTGTTTGTTTGTTTTGCTTTTTGAGATAGGATATTACTATGAAACTGGCCTTGAACTCACTATGTAGCCTAGGCTGGCCTTGAACTCAAAGTGATCCTTCTGCCTCAGGCTCCCAAGTGCTAGGATTACAGGTGTGCACCACCACACCCTGCCAGACCTTGAATTTTAATTAGATTTATTTCCCATCCTCTGACACACAAATGCTTTACTAACAAGTCCAGAGTCATCACTTCCTCGGCTCATTTGGTCCAATCAGCATAATGTCACAAATCTAATGGGTTACTGGGCTTCCCAATGGAAAAGAAAGATGATCAAGATCCCTGTGAATTGAGTTGTGACACATGGGTGGAGAGTTGTTACACTCATGAAGTAGGACAATAAACATTTATTGCTGCCCTTGCCAGGTGCAAACAAACTGCTTCTTGTGAGCCTTATTTGATAGAAATAAAGAAAAAGGTATATTCTGAATCAATAACTGTCACTATGTATCAGGAGATATATTAATCTGCTCAAGCAAGGAAACTGGTACATCCACTACACTGGAGTTACCACTTGGTTAAGCTTATATTAATCCACTGTCATTCTCTAAGATTCATCCATCTTCTGCACAGGCTAAGTAGGAGTGTTAAATGGAGGTGAGGTTGGAACATCATCCGTGCATCTTCCAAGTCCTTGGTGGTGGCACTGATCTCTGCAACCCCTCCCAGGATGCGATATTGTTTTAATGGGTTCCATTTGGCCTTCCAATCTTAGTAGCTCTTACTTCACAAGTTAGGGAACCAATTTGGACATTCTTCCAAGAATTAAATACATTTATCCCTATTGTGCATCCTGAAATTGAAGAAATGACCACAGGATAGATTTGGGGACCCACTGGACCCATTATGAGTTGGACCTTGAATTCTGCTCAACTGACCTCTGTAGGCCCCTAATCCCATTAGAGGACCACAATGAAGTTTTAGGTCTCCTGGAATCAGTATTAGTCTAGAACCTGTGTTTACTATCCTCAAAATGTCTGATTATTTCATTTTCCCCAATATATGGTTACTCAGGTAAAAGGCCATATGTCCCTTTGGGGAAGAATGGGAGAAATATTAATAGAACATTTGAAAATGTACCAGGGTCCTTCCTCAAAGGGTCTTGGTCTTTTCTTCATTCAAGATGTTCTAGTTCTGTATACTGGGTCAAGTCTGGAAGTTGGTTGAAGGGTTGAGATTCTTTGCCATAATTTGAGACAGATTTTTTGTTCATTTGCCCTGAATTTTTTCTGCTAATATAGATCTAGTAAAAATTTAGCAGGCTCTCTACCTATTTCACTTCTGGGAACACCATGATCAGTTAACCAACTCCACAGGTCTGCATGAGCCAGGCCATTCCAATCATTGCTTTGTCTCTGTTGTCAATTAAGGTAAATATACCCACCTTATCTTGGCCACTTGGACCACTGCCATTCGGACTCTGCCACTCCAGGATCCCATTATATTCATCAGGTTTAAGTTTCCATTACTGCTTTCATAGGCAATCCAGGGTTAGTTCCTTCAGGTAGAAGTGGAGAGACCCACTGTCAGAATTTAGGAGTTCTATATCCCAAGACTCATCAGATTCCTTCCAAACATTTTCATCCCAATTTAAAGGATCTAATTCTTTTCTGATCAATGCCCTCATTTCAACTACAGATGCCCTTCAATAATGAGAGTTAAACTTTCATTGTGATTCAGCCAATTGTTATATGAGGGCTTGTGTTTAGTTTTTGGCAACATCAGTCCTATGACAACAAGGAGAGAAGATTCTCCTTCAGGACACACTTAGAAGGATGTTTAGGATATTTGTGTATGTCTGGGGCTGGAAAAGTGAATCTTTGAGATCATTCTTTTCCTTTATTACTTTGTCTGAAGATATTAAGAGCAGCCAGCCAACCTATTTCTTTGTCTTCTGAAAATGTTCCAAGTATCATGTATAGAGTCACCAAATTCAATATATCACACCAGTGTTAAGTTAGGAGTATCAAGTGGATTTATGTTGCACATTTCTTTAAACAGTTCACACCATGAGCTATCAGTGTTCTCTTCATTAGCAGAAGGTATAACTATGGCAACTTTAGGTCTCATCAAATTAGACAGCCAACTCCAGGAATCACTAAACTGAGTAGAGAAATTCATCCACACAATTCTGTTTCTCTAGGACCACCATGGTCCTGGTACCAAATCAAAATCTATTGGTTTAAGGTTCTCTAGAGAAACAGTTCCTCTCTCCCTCCCTCCCTCCCTCCCTCCCTCCCTTCCTTCCACTTTTCAAGCAATCTTATTAGGGAAGCTTACAGGATCAGAGGCAGGAAAGTTCACAATGGCCATCTGCATGCTGGAGAGCCAGAGGATCCAGTAGCTACTCAGTCCAAGAAGCTAGAGGAGGGATCAAGGTACAGAATAACTCTGCAACTAAGAGCCTGGAAATTCTTTGAAGAGTCCCTGGTCTGAGCCTCCACTGAAAGGCTGAAGAAACTGGAATCTGATATCGCTGAGCACTCCCAGTAGCAAAAGACCCACCAATCAAGTAGAATGGAGCTTTCATATGAAGACCAATTTCCTAATGTCTTTCCCTTTCATTCCATCCAGCTACAAGCCTATTGAATGGTGCTACTCACTATCAGAGTGGGTCTTCTCCCCTCAGTTTTCTGGCTTGTGTGCCAATCATCCTGGAATCATCCCATAGACATACCCAGAAGTGTATGTTACTTATCTGCTAGGTGTTTTTAATCAAGGCAAGTAGCATATCATGATGAAGCATCATAAGGACTTATAAATTTCTCCTGGAATCTTGAGATAGGGATTATAATCTAGTTTTATTATTTTTGTAAAACATCTGTAACTAATGTCTCTTTGGGACTATGTGCTCTCTCATTTTCTTATTCTTTCTCACCTTCCCTCTGTCTTTCTCAGTTAAACAATTTTCTACCTTGCTATCATAACACCTCTAGCTGGGGACTCATTTTTAGTTCAAATGATGTTCACCAGTCCATCAGCATTCTAGTGCCTGAGGGGAAAGAGACCCTGAGTGCTTTGTTTGCACAAATGTCTGCATCTAATCCACCTGCTTTAGCCATTATAAATACAGCAGTGGCTCTACCACTGGGGTGATGGACAGTTGTAAGAGATGAAGAATTTTTACTGACTCTATGTCTCAATGAAATTCTAATACATTTCCTAATTTTCCTTCATTAAAAGAGATCAAAGCTTAAGAAGATATTTTTGAAGGCTACAATTGAGGCATACCCTATTTGTATATAATAATTATTGGATTACTTTAACAAACTGCTACCTACATGTTCACTGCACAAAATCATGAATGTAGATGAGCCAAAGTAAAATAAAAAAAGAGAGACATATAACACAAACTCCCATCATACTGGTATATATCCCTCAAATTATGTTAATTTATACTTAAATGTGCATATTAAAATTCTTTACCAAATTGTGTTTTCCCCTTAGAAAATATTCTGAATAGCATTACATGTCAATCAACATGTTTTAAGAATATAATCTTTAAAAGACTACTCAGTCATTTATGAAACAATTATTCAACCAATCCTAAATTATTGGCTGTCTTTAGCCATTAATATCACTACTAAATTTTTGTACAATTCCTCAGAAAATATTTTTGAGAGGAATTTCTAAGTATATAAATGTATATTTCTATAGTTTTTAATTGCTACATATTTTGTGTACACATTGCTAGATCACTAGATAGACCATCCTAAGAGTCTCTCCATCAATGTAAGGAGTTACTAGTTTTTGTTTGTTAGTTGATTTCAACACAATTTTTTAAAATCAAATTTGAACATATGAAAATTTGGAAATAAATAGCCCTGGCATTATATTATTACTTTAATGTATATTTTAGTTTTAAATACTTAGTCAAAAATTTTAAAAATTTGTTTGCCATATTTTTTCTTTTTTGGTTTCCCCATTTCTATAGAGTTGTTCTTTTCCCGAGGAATTCCTAATAGTCAAAGAGGAGACATTCAATTTACATTTTAAAGGTAGTGTTTGATCCATGAACCTATCAATTTTTTAAGTTGTCTCTATTATATTGACTTTGTAATTAACATAGAAGTTTAAGCTCATTGGCTTCTCATTACAATCTTGTATTTTGTTTTGAAACAGTTTTATCAACTGATATAAGTGTTCATGACCTTGTTAAGAATCCTACTTAACCTCTGTGCTGTAACTCTGGCCAAAAGCTAAAATATAACTTTTTTAAATAAGTAGCCCTCAAAAATAATACATCCATAAACAGGGAAATTGAATTAGTTGTAAATCTTATCCACTTAAAAGCTAAGTATATCAAACACATAAGCTTAAATATCACATTATTTCTCTTATATGAAAAACTTAACATAAATAAAGTGCAAATGAAAGATAATAGGAAAAAAAAGAGAAAAGTTATTGCAATCCAACATGGCCAATGTATCTAAAAGTGTACCTTGATTTAGTATAATTGTCCTGTGTGCTTTACAAGTTTTTGGCTTGTTAGTCTGGCTGTTAATCTGTGTTTATGAGAATTAACTTGATAAAGACTAAATAAATAAATTTTATGTCAAAAATGGGGCATGCAGAGAAAAAAATGAATCTTATCTACTTAAGAGTCAATAAACTATGCATATTAACTAAGTTGATTACAAGATATGTTAGTGATAATGCTTCAGATATTATTTGTTCAATATATCCCATTTAAACTTAATGAGAAATTTCTAGAGACTAAATATTTAAGGTGTAGAACGTTTATGCAAATAAGAAAAATTTGGGGCATATATATATTCTCCACAGTTCAAATTTCATCAGGCATCTCACAAGGAGATAAAAATACAGTGAAAACCTGGCCAATTTTAAATGTGGGTGTTGTAGACAACCATGAGTAAAACCAAAGTAAAATCCTATAGAACATAAATATAAAATAAGCTTATATTTAAATATAAGTATGAAAATAAGCTTATATTTAAAGGAATTCAAGATTAAGGGGAAACACTTTAAGTCTGCGCAATAACTGGAAGATTATTGAAATGATGTAATTAAAATAGTTCCTCATCTTTGGATTCTAATTTTTGTCTTCACACTGCATATCTCAATTAATATAAAATTCTTTACCCATTTCGCAAGGATATATGGCCAAGACAGTAGGAAAAAATCCTCTGAAAAATGTTCAAGGTTTCTTAGGAAAATATCATCCTGAAACATTCTGATTCTTTTTTGTTGTATATCATCCAATTCTGTCTTGTGGAAAACAACAAAAGAATCACACATCATAATGTTTAAGATGCAAAGTATATTTTGTTACTACTTGAAATAAATAATTCTGGCTTTGTATTTTCAAAAGCTCTTACTTAGTTCTCACAGGGATTGAAATATTCTAATAAAACAACATCAGGACCGAATGAGAATGAAAATAAGTTTGGGCATTTCTGGAGAAGGCAATGGTTCAGTGGAAAAGCTGGCTGTAAAATGTAGGGACCAAAGTACACTTCTCACGTAGACAGGAATCTGTCTTACTTAAGAATGGGTTCAGTTGTTTAACGTACCATCAGGAATGAAAGCCCTTTCTATCTTGGTCAAAATGAAAGGAAAAATTGACATATCTCAAAATTTAAAAATATTTATTTAAATTTTCTAATGATATAAAAAACTACAGTACTAGAATTTTTATTCATTAAGTTTATTGGTACATTTTAGGTATATAATATGATGACATTCATCATTGGAAATTTATACCTTTACATGATGTATCTTGGTTCTTACTTTTTTCCCCATTCCCCTGGTCTCCCTTCAACCCCTTCACCCCTCCCTATTTACAAAGACTTTGTTTCCAGTTTTTCCTTTTCTCATGTTTTTTCCTTTCCCTTCTTTTCTTTCCCCTACCTCTCCCATTTCCTTTTCCCCTTCCCCTTCCCCCTTCCCCTTCCCCTCCCCCTTTGGAGCTTTTCTTCCTATTTCATATTATCTATTGGACATTTTGGTCCTCATTTACACTTTCAGTTTCTTACACCAGAGAAACTATTCAATATTTACAGATGTGTGTCCTATTTATTTCACTTAAGAGTATGGCCTCAGTGTGCATCTATTTAGCTATAAATGTCTCTTCTCTAGTTTTTAATTCTTTATAGCTGAGTAATATATCTATATCTACATATATCTATATCTATATATATCTATATCTATAACTATATCTCTATCTATCTATACATCTATATATCTATATCTATCTATCTATCTATATATATATATATCTTTATCCAGTCACCAGTTGATGGGCATTTGGATTGTTTCCAAGATTTAGTTATTACAAACTGTGCTGCTATAAACATAGGTGTGCATATATTGCTGTGGTATGATGCACCACGGGAATAGCTGTGTCAAATGGGGCCTCTAATCCTAATGTTTTGAGGTATCTCCACACTGATTTCCACACTGGTTGGACCAGTCTATACTCCCACCAACAGCGGAGAAGGGTTCCTCTTTCCCCACAGCCCTGCCAGCATTTGTTATTGGTTGATTTCATGATAGCAGCCATTCTTTCTGGAGTGAGGTGGAATCTCAGCCTTGTTTTCATTTGCATCTCTCGAATGACCGTGATGTTCAACATTTTTTCATATGTTTATTGGATATTTCTACTTCTTTGTGTGACAAATGCCTGTTTGTTTCAGATGCCCATTTTCGGATTGGGTCTTTAAATTTGGGAGGTCTGATTTTTTTTTTTTAAGTTCTTTATATATTCTAGATAGTAAACCTTTTTCAGAGGAACAGCTGGTGAAAATTTTTCCCACTTTGTGGGTTGTCTCTTTCCCCTGTTGGTGGTTTCTCTTGCTGTGCAGAAGCTTTTTAATAAGGTGAGATCCAGCTGTTGTTTTTTTGTGCTAGTTCACGTGCAAATGAGGTTTATTTCATGAAATCTTTTCCTACACCAATGTCCTTAAGAGTTCTACCTAACCTCTCTCCCAGACAGTTTAGTGTTTCTGTTTTAATATTTAGATCTTTGATCTATTTTGATTTTAGTTTAGTGCATGGTGAAAAATAGGGGCCTAATTTTAATCTTTGGCAAGTTGAAATCCAGTTTTTCCAGCACCATTTATTAAAGAGGCTATCTTTCCTCCAGTGAGGGTGTTTGGCTCCTCTATCGAAGATGAGATGGCTGAGTGTATCTGGAGTTGTTTCTGCATCTTGTAATCTCCTCCACTGATCCTCAGGTCTGTTTCTTTGCCAGTACCATGCTGTTTTTTTAATCACAGTAGCTTTGTAGTATAGTTTCAAGTTGGGGATTGTGATACCCCCTAACTTGTCTTTGCTGCCTAGAATTGCTTTTGCTATTCTAGGTCTCTTCTTGTTCCAAATGAATTTTTGCATTGTTTTCTCAAGTTCTGTGAAGTATGCTGTTGGAATTTCAATTGGATTGCATTGAATCTATATAGCAGTTTTGGAAGTATGGCCATTTTCACTATATTGGTTCTTCCTACCCAGGAGCAAGGGATGTCTTTCTATTTTCCGATAACCTCTCCAATCTCTTTTTTCAGAGTGCTTTATTTTCCAGAGTAGAGGTCTTTTACTTCTTTCATTAGAGTGATTACTAGATATTTCATTTTGGGGGATGCTATTATGAAAGGAATTGTTTCCCCAATTTCTCTCCCAATGAGTCTATTGTACATGTACAAGAAGGCTATTGATTTTTGCATTTTGACCTTGTATCCAGCTACTCTACTGAATCTGGTTATGAAGTATAGAAGTCTTTTGGCAGAGTTTTTGGGGTCTTCTATATAAAGTATCATCTCATCTACAAATAATGACAATTTAACTTCATTTCCTATCTTTATTCCTTTTATTTCTTACTCTTGTCTAATTGTTGTGGCTAATGTTTCCAGAACTAATGTTTCCAGGAGTGATGATAGTGGACATCCTTGTCTTGTTTCTGATTTTAGCATGAAGGATTTCAGTTTTTGACCATTTAGTATGATGTTGGCTCTTGGTTTTTCATAGATGACTTTTATCAGGTTGAGATAAAGACTATGTGTTTCAATTTTCTGTAGGGTTTTTATCATGAATGGGTGTTGGATTTTGTCGAATGCTTTTTCTGCATCTATTGAGATGATCATATGGTTTTTGTCCTTAGCTCTGTTAATATAGTGTATTACATTTATTGATTTGCATATGTTGAAACATCCCTGCATCCCTGAGATGAATCCCACTTGGTTAGGGTGTATGATCTTCTTGATGATCTTCTGCATTCTATTTGCCAATATCTTATTGAGGATTTTTGCATCTACATTCATTAGAGAGATTGGCCTATAATTCTCTTTTTTGGTTAGGTCTTTCTCTGGTTTGGGGATCAAGGTGATGCTTGTTTCCAGGAATTTATTTGAGAGTATTGCTTCCCTTTCAATTTCATGGAAGAGTTTAAATAGTAGTGTTCATAGATCTTCTCTAAATGTCTTGTAGAGTTCAGCAGTGAAGCCATCAGGACCAGGGCTTTTCTTTGTTGGTAAATTTTTAATTACATTTTCAATTTCATTGATATTGAGTTGTTTAGAGTTTTTAGGTCCTCTTCATTCTACTTTGGTAATTCATATGTATCTAGAATTCTGTCTATTTCTTCTGTGTTTTCCATTTTATTGGTATGTAGGTTCTCAAAGTAGGTATTGATGATCCTCTGGATTTCTGCTGGGTCTGTTGTAATTTCACCCTTTTTCATTCCTGATTGCATGGATTTGGGCCTTTTCTTTTTTTGATAAGATTGGCTAAGAATTTGTCACTTTTGTTTATTCTTTCAAAGAACCAACTCTTTACGTCATTCATTTTTTGTATCCTTCTCTTGGTCTCTATTGCATTGATTTCTGCTCTGATCTTTATAATTCCCTCCCTTGTATGAGGTTTGAGTTTGTCTTGTACTTCTTTTTCTAGAAGCTTAAAGTTGTTTATTTGAGCCCACTCTGTTTTCCTAATATGAGTACAGTACCAGAATTTTAAGAATATGTTTTAATTAAAGAAAGATGGTATCTTTGAAGCAGATTTATCAAAGGCAAGCACTATGAAGCATTTTTAAACCATTGATGTTTATGTTGTTTTTAATACTTTCTTAGTACTTTACTTAGGTATAAAATTTTGAACTATTGGCTTTGGTAAAGCTCCAAATATGTTTTACTTATGAAACATAGTTCTGTTTTTTTTAATTGATAAAGCTGAATAGGTATCACTTTCAGGCGTGGATAAAAAACCAAAGTTTTTAGCTGGTGAAATATGAAAATTATTTAATTATCCCTTCTGTAATTGTTAGTTGCTTACCAAAAATCCTGCAGCTATGATCAGCCTAATATAATATCTGAGCTTATTGCATTTATTTTAAATTATATGAGACATTTTGGAAAATGTGGGCAAGCAGAGAAAAAGTAAAAAGTATCCTAGGCTAACACTTTCCTTTTTTTTTGTAGAAATAAACTCTAAATGATTCTGATTTAATAGATTAGGTATTCCTCTATATGTAGTGAGAAGTATAGATGTAAGACACCATTTCTTGCATATCTTCTGGACACCCTTGATTCTCTCTATGACATGACTTGCTGGCTAAACATGGATTAAAAGACTTTTTCTAAAGTGCTTTGGTTTGGAGTAACTTTGGAGTAATATCGATTATTTCTTTCCTGACATTACTTTGTGAAATTAGATTGGGACACACTTTTCCCTGAAGAGCTCTACATCCACAAATGTTTCCAATTATATGAAATCATTCAGAATGTGAAGAGTCATCATGCAGAAAGTAGTGTTCTACTATCTTCTATTGCCATGAATGAGAGAGTAACAACATGCAAGTTTAAATTGAAGAAGAGAAGGAATTTATCTTACACATGGGGAAGGTTTTATTAATTAAACCGATCTGTGTTAGAGTACCATAGACCTCCCATGGTTAATGAAAAAGAGCTAAAAACTATTTAGAATTTACTGGGTATCAGGTACTGTCTTAAGCCCTTTATCTGTATTAACTCCATAACTCTGAAATAGTTCTGTAAAATATATTATCCTTACTTTATAGATAGGGAAGGTGAAGAACTGAGAAGCTTTCTAAAATCTCAGAGTACACAATGAAACCTTAGACAAAATTAATTGAACTTAATTTCTCATTGGTTAGTTAAGGATTATGCTGTGGTCCTTCTCAATATGAATCCTCATTTTCTGTATCATTTAGTGGTGCTTTACTTTTATTTTCCCTGTTACCATCTGACATTGGCTACAATCTCATCAGGTTTCCAAGTCCAAATGAGTCAAGTCTTCAGTGTCTTTATTCTAATAGCATCTAGCAGCATACAAGTGATGATAATAGTGAATTACAGCTGCTTAGTGTTGTATCATCTCTCATAGGATTTTTTTCTTATTTTAACATGATACATAACATCGAAAACTCTCATTTATCTCTATTTCCATTTGCATTCTGTGGATATCCTTTTCCTATATAGAAACAAATCTTAAAAACCTTAGTGCAAGATTTTATGGCAAAGCTCTAAATAGTTACATGTGACTCTGGACAATGAAAGCAGAGTGAAAAAAACCCACTAATTAAAAAATTTTCTCTAAAACAGATTTCTCAAAGCAAGATCCTTTATTGCCAGCCAGTCCAGCCTGGGTAACTAAGTGACTTAACAAGATCCCATTTCCAAATTAAATGTTTTTAGAGGGCTGAGGTTATATCTCAGTGTGAAGGCTCTGGGTTCATTCTCCAGTACCTCAAATAAGTAAAAAAGTAAGTAAGCTAGTAAATAAATAAATAAACTCAAAGTATGTTAAGGGTATATTGAACATTTGAATTGCAAGCAAGAATAATAAAGTGGAAGGAAAAATTTTAAGAGACATATGTTTCACTTCACCTGGGTGATTTTTGGGTACCTGGGATCAAATTCAGGACCTTGCACTTGCAAGGCAGGAGCGGTGCCACTGAGCTAAATTCCTGGCCCTAACTTTACTTGGATGTGCCTAAAACTTTATTTAAATTTTTAGTCCTCAATAAGAAAGAGAAAATAGCATTTCTTAAATTTTTCTATTGCTTCCAAACCTAAGATTGATCTTCACATTTAAATTATATTATAGTTAAATCTTCACTAATCCAAAATGCGTGAAATGTTCAAGTGCAGTACTGCACGTTTGGAATACAATTACTCACAGGCAAATCAAGGTGAAGCACTCTATTTTTCTGCAATTGTTAGCTTTCTCTTTATTCCTTTTCTCTTACCACTAACTTCAGTTTTGAAGATCTGTTCCTAATATCTATGATTCCCTCCCAGGTACTATATGGTAGCGTAATGGGGAAACATTCCCTGGTTGTGGCATCTAATGTGTTTCCACTGTCCTCTCTTTCCTAACATCATAATCACAAACCAGTAGTTCTCCACAGACACCTATTCCTCACCCATAGGCCAGCCCTTAGCTGCCCTGTCCCCATGCCTGCGTTTCTGGCTCTGTCTCATTTTTCTATTTTTCCCATATTACTTCTACCCATATTACTGCTGTATTCAAACATGCAGAGGTGTATCCTGTCAAGCAAGCGTTCTTTTCCTTTCTCTGTTTCATCTCTACCAAACAGAATACCAGTCTCGTCTGTCTTTTTCTACTTTTTTTCAAGTGTTCTTTACTGTTGTTTCCATTATTTCCATTTTACTGAGATCATTCATATTAAAAGGTGACCAAATATTGGGGCCAGGGATTTAGCTCAGTGGTTCCGCCACTTGCCTTACAAACCAAGCACCCGAGTTCGATCCCTGGTACCAAAAAAAGAAAGAAAGAAAGAAAGAAAAATATATAAATACACAGCTATTTATATTCTATCCTTCTTTGACAATGTTGTAGACCTGTCCACTTTGGCACAGTCATATTATTCTTGTTTTTCTCCATCTATCAATTTATGCACTCTTAAAGTTTCTTTTTTGCTGTTTCCTCCATTGACTCCTTTTGAGGTGGTTATGATCATATCTGGAGGACTTACTTATTTCCTTGGGATACTAATTGTTTGTCAGAGCTCCTCATATCTTGTATTCAGATACATCCTAAAGCATTGCATCACTCTGACCTCTCTTTATGAAATTTCCATTTATGTCCTCCAGTAAAAATTAATTTTCCACTCCAAATTCAGTCGAAAAAGCAGAACACTAACTTTTATTTTCCATGCTTCCCATGCCGCTTGCTTTTTCTACAATTCTATAACTTCTAGACTGTTTTCAGCCTTCTACAACATATCCTGCTAGTTTAGTTTAATCCATTCATTTGTCCATAATTTTCACATTCCTTGTGTGTACCTCAATTATACATACTTGGTCTCATTCAATAAAAATTTATTAACATTTGATAGCAATTGGTTTGAATAGTTCAGATAAAAAGATGAACACAACATGTCTCTGCTGTCAAGAAGTTCTTCCAACAGTGGGGAAGGCAGTAGAACTTTAAACATTTTTTTGAGGGCGGAAAGATTCAATTTATTTTTAAGGTCTGTTATGGCATGTATCTAGATGGCCCCACAAAGTCTCATGCACTCATAGGTGGGGGTTTTCAGAGCTGGCTGAATCTAGGATGTGTCATGCTGAGATTAAGAGTGCCCCTGAATGTGGGTGCACCTCTCAAAGGGCAAGTAGCCTGGAGGAAATATAAAGGCAGACTTGCTTGCTTGCTGCTGCTGTTTTGCTACTTCGCTGCTGGCTGTCTTCTGTTTGCCCTGCCACATCATGGACTGTTTCTCCCTTGCCAGGCTTCTCTGCCATGCTACCCTGCCTTGAAGTCAGCTGACTGTGTACTGAAATCTCTATAATCTGTGAGCTAAATAAACCTTTCCTCCCTTAACTTGTAAGTGTCGGTATTTTGTCTCAGCATCAAGAAAAGTAACTAAGACAAGGACATGATAAAGTTATCCTGATTGAAATTTATAGAATGTCTATCTACACAAATGTATTGAAATATCAATTCCATATATACATATATGATTTTATGTATAAGTTAAAAGTATCAGTTTACAAAACAAACCAAAATAAAACAAAAATTATGCCAGGTACATCTCTGTTTAGGTGAAGATTGTAAGTTGCGTGGAGCAGCTTTTACTTGTCCTAGAAAGAATAATTTAAGGAACCTGTGTTGGTCATATTGACATAACGTTAAGTAGTAACTCATTGTTCTGGAGGGAAAGTGACAATAATGACTTAAAATAATTGTCGTTTCCTAAGATCTCTGATTTCAGAGAGTAGGCCATGTGAGAGGAGGTGAGAAATTATGATTAGGAGTCAATGTGTCACCTGGAAGCAAGACAATCAAGATATCAACCCTAGACTTTGTGTGTTCAATGTTATTGGAAGTGCTTTGATTGACTGATATATTCCAATAGAGGTTTCTGGGCAGGAAAGGACATAGAGAGACCAGACATCTGGGTTTGCCTGGGACTGAAGGGTTTCCAGGGTGCAGAATATTCAGTGCCAACACAGAAAGTCTTCAGCAAACCAGAATTAATTGATAACACTGTCATGGATAGTCACTGGGGAAAGGGCGAATCTATACTACTGATCCAAATTCATTGCTGTGGCCTACAAGTTAAATTCCCTTCAGTGGTCTAGGCAGGTGACATAAATAGGTACAATTGCTTGTTATAAGATATAAGGAAATGGTGTGATCTATGGAAAGCAAAGAGTTGCTGTTTTAGTTTGTGAGGACTGCCTTAACAAAGTACCACAGACTAGGTGGTTTAAAAAACAAACATTTATTGCTGCAGGGTTGTAGAGACTGTAAGTCAAAAATTAAAGTGTCAGGTAGGTTGGTTTTTCCTTCTCTTTTTTTCTGAGCCATATAAGGAAGGATCATTTAGGTCTCTCTTCATGTCTTAGAGATAGCTATCTTCCCCCTATATTTCTTCATATCATCTTCACTTTATACTTATCTCTGGGTCCAAATATTCCCTTTGATGAAGATACCAGTTTCTGCATTACAGCACAAACTATGGATTTAAGTTTAACTCAATTACCTTTGTAAGACATTGTCTCATTCTGAGAACTTATTCTACTTAAACTTCCAATAAATTTTGGAGAGACCCAAATCAACACTTGCCATTCTTATTAAATAATGTTTATGTATTATGGCAAATAAAAACATTCTGCACTTTGTGTGACCAATGGTTTTTTATTATTGGTCAGTGTTTTTGAGGAGGGCTGCACTAGGGGAAGGCTGTATGCTAGTGGCTACAACAAAATGCACTCTTAGATAAAGCCCACTTAAGGTATAATGATATGCTTTGAAAACAATGACTGACCCAATGAGGAAGTGTAATCTTTAGCTATCACTTTCACTTTTTAACTATAAGCTTTTGAGCCCAGGTTTCCCTTAAGAATAGTAACTTGGAGGGCCAGGGATTTAGCTCAGTGTTTCTGCTGCCTGCCTCGAAAGAGCAAGGACCCAAGTTCAATCCCTGGTACCAAAAAAAAAAGAATGGTAACTTGGAGCTAAACAAAGTATACGTGTCATCACACTGGTGGGCAAGGATGTGTTAGCCAAACAATAGGGATTGTTCTTAAAGCAATAGCATTACAACAACTTAACAGAAGCAATGGCAGGAGAAAATCAACATCATATATAGAGGAAATAAACAATTTGTCCTTCCTGTAATTTCTCTGTCTGGCATTGTTTGGAAGAATGGATCCTCTATTAGTTTCTGCTTCTGTTTAAGAAGTTCCCATAAATGCAGAGGCCCAGAGCAATACTCGTTTATTGCCTCACAGTTCAATATGGCAGATGTCTGGATATGGCATGATTGGACTTTCTGATTAGGATCTTAAAAGCATAAAATCAAGATGTTGGCTAGGGTGAGACTTTTATCTGAATGATCTGAAAGAAATATATACTTCCAGTATTAACCTAAGGTCAATTAATTGATAGCCTTAACTACACCTGAAAATTCCCCTGTGACATGCAGTGGGACACATTCATGGGTATGATTTTTCACTATGCTCACAATTCCTGGAATTAGGGAAATAAATCTCTTGGGGGGATTTTTAGAATGCTAGCTCCAATAGCCTCTTTGGAATGTCTCAGATTTTTGGATAATTCAGGGAAATAGAAGCTCAAAGAGGGAGATAAAGGGCTTGTCGATATGGACATGATATCGGTCAGATGGAACAAAATATCTGCAACTTAAAGGAGGAGTGGTTTATTTTAGCCCACAGTTACAGGGTCAGCTGGTTTCAAGGCAAAAACATCATGGTGGAAGGCATGGCAGAGGAAAGCTGCTTTATTTAAGGGTCTAGAAAACTGAGCAGAAGAGCAAAGAGGAAGGGCTTAGGGATCATATATAGTCCCCAAGGTCATACTTTTATGAAACACTTCCACCACCTTAGCTCCACCTCCTAAATGCCCATTCTACTATGAGCTCATCAATGGGTTTACCCATTGATGAGATAGTGCCCTCCCAAACTGATCGCCTCTTCAGGAGTCTTTTAATCCAGTCTTATTGACAATAAAGATTAACAAGTACAGATATATAGGTGCTTGAATGATTAATTTCAATACTAAAGATAACTTAATTCACTAATTTAATTCATTATCCATTTGGTACAAGGCTTCTGCTTAGTACTAGATGTTGATTATGGAACAAAATGTTAGGCAAAGAAGTAGGTTGCACATTCATATAGGTCTTGTCCATTGGCAAGACTTTGGGCTTTTGATATCACAGAAGGTCTTTGGAGTGATTAGTACATAGAGTGCAATGGTCAGATTTATATTTCAAAAGGAAACAAATTGGACTTCCTCCCCTAGAAAGACATACTTTTCTTCTAGCTGAATGGAGCTTACAGAATCCTAGAAATTATGTAAAAAGCAAACAAAAGAAGACTCTAAAAGATGGAGAGATGATTGGCTGTATGGGGATCTTGGGACATGGTGATGAATTTTCTGGGATTAATATTTGCCTCACACATCCAAAAGTTAAAGAAGTTAGCACCATGAATATGCCAACAGGTACACACAAAACAGCCCAATCAAAGACTCCTTTCTCTAGCCAAAGGGCAAGAAAGGGGTATCCTAACAGATAGAAAACTGTTAGACAAATTCTATAAACCCTATAGAAAAAAATGTGGTGCCTTTTCATCCCCACCCACAGAAGTCTAGGCTGGAAGTCCTACACTTTCAACTTCTACAGTTTGTAGCAAGATGTTCTGACATCTCTTCGGGATAGCATCAGAGAAGGCCAAGTAGGGAGCAAGCACTTTCTGGGAGGATTGAAGCTTCTGACCCATAGTGCCAAGGGAGGCCATATTGGTAGCATAGATTCTACCCCATCCAGCAGTAAATAATCATCCTTTTGTTACGCTGCTGGAATGGTGTCAGAGGAGGCCTAATGGACAGTAATGACTTTGCACGGCTCTTTGATATTAGTTACCCCTCTCAAAGTGTCAGTGGAGACCATGTGATTAGCAGTGACAATGCTTTCCTACCACTCCCAGGGAGATATATTTACCATATAGTATCCTCCGGAACAGCACATTGATTTCTGACATTGATGGCATCATGCTGGTTGAACAGGCTGAGCATTAAGAGGCTTGTATATTTCAAGCCTTAAATAAGACATACACTTTACAGAGAGTAAGAGATAAGTTCTATGAAGATTAAGAACCTGACATGTAAAGTTTTTAGACATAGGTCCTATTGTTTCATAGGTGTCCAGTGACATATATACACAGGTCTTGAGGCCAAGGGATGGAAATGGAATTTGCTGCACTTACTACCACTCATAGTGAAGGCTGGAGTACTTTGTATCTCTTGTCTCCACAACTCGGGGCTCTACAAGATCAGAGTTCTGGGTCCCTACAGGATATTTTTTATAGGAAAGGCAACAAAGGTCTCATTGAAGTGTATCCTTGGATATTACCTGAACAGTTTGGATTTCTTGTGTCTCTGAACAAGTAGAAGAGAAGAGTAGTCAACATCCTCACAGGGATAGTTTTAGTAATGGTAAGGAGGAAGCAAGAGCTGCAGTTAAACAATATGGAAAGGTCAGATTAATTGTGGGACTCAGGCTATTCATTTGGGTGCCTCTTGACTAATTGTATCACGAATGGACAAGTGGAGCAATTCATGCCTGAAAATGACTATTTGTTCAAACCACTTAGGAATAAGGGTTTGGGTCACACTACCAAATAAGATAGGAAGACCTGTCAGGATGATAGCTAATAGTGAAAAGAATTTATAATATTTAGTGTAATGTAATTTATAATCCATTTTTGCTTCTTCTATCTGATTTTTATTAAGCAATACTGCCTTAGTTACTTTCCTCATTAATGAGACAAAATACCCAACACCCACAGCTAAAGAAAGAAAGGTTTATTTTGGCTCACAATTTGTAGAAGTTTCAGTCCATAGCCAGCTGGCTCCAAGGCAGGGTGGCATGGCAGAGGGGCATCGAGGAGGAAAAACAGTCCAGGGCAAAGCATGGCAGGCAGAAGGCAGAAAGCAGCAAGCAATGGCAACAGCAGAAGCAGCAGCAAGAGCAACAGCCTGCTTCTTCCTTTTATCCTTTCCAGGACACTTGCCTTTTGGGTGATGCCACCCACACCCAGTGGGGCCCTTCATTAATCCTAGAATCACATCCTTAATCCTAATATCATACACCCTAAATCCAATCACCTTTGAAAAGCCCTACCTGAGACCACATGAAGCTTTGGGGGGACATTATATACAATCCATAACAAAATACCTTCATTTATCATTTTGTACTTCTACTCTGCATTGGCATCTGCTTCCTGGATAATTAAAACTGGCCTAACTCCAAAAGATCTGCACACTTACTTGTTCTTTTATAGGATAAAAACTCAAATTCTCCTTGGCAGCTCCTTGTTGGTCCTATAACTTGTTTTTTTCTTTTGTCTGTTGGTTTAGTTTTATAAATAGTCCAAAATGGCCAAGTGGCACTCACAGTTTCCAAATTAATTGAAAAATTGTGTCCTCTTGTGAAAGCATTCAGCTCTTAGAAACTAAGATCATTGAACTGACAGAGTCCAAAGTTGTAATGATGAATTGCAAAACTTTTTTTAACATGGCCATTAGGGGTATCAGTGGAAAGAACCTCTCTCATTTTCACTCAGTGACTCCTGGCCCAGGGAATCATTGCAACTAGAAAATCACAACTATGTATAAATTGCTGATTAAAAGCATACATCACATACAGGAGAATATTAGCCACCACTACAATGTGTTTTTACCTACGTGGCGCTGTAATTGAATCTTCAAAAACCTTTATACCATAGTATCAGGCCAGCTCAGTGAATTCCATTAGCATCAGTTCATTGTTGAGGTTTGTTCTGAAATGAGTCCCTTGGTGAATAATAGTGCTATGTGGCATAACCTAAAGATTAATAGGTTTTCTGTAAATCTAAAGATGGTGGTTTTGTTCAATGTATTACAAGCAAGGAAGGCAAATGCATATACAGAATAACTATCTATTCCAGTGAGAACAAAATACTTCCTTTTGTATGCATGAGTATTGATTTCTGCTATTGGCAGTCTAGGCACTCAGAAGTAGTGAACTTCATGACACTAGTTTGGAACAAAATCTGCTATCTTGCTGCTACCTCACTCTGTATGTAAACTCGCTGCTAAGGATGGAGTGGCTGTGGATAGAGACTGATTGTTATTTACAGAATGAGTTATCTGATCCATTTGATTACTTATTTTCTCTTCTGATGAAGTTGCTGATTAGTGAACATTTATATATAATATAAATGTGCTTAAATACTTTGCCCTTTCAGAGAAGCTATATATGTCATGCCTAGTCTCTCTTGTCACAAAGTTTTGAATTATGTTCCTTCTTTTTGACATACACTCAGAATATTATCATTGTCCATTGTATTAGTTAGCTTTCTATTACTGTGAATAAATACCTAAAAATTATTTAAAAAGAGGAAAAGTTTATTTTGATTTATGATTTCAGAGAGTTCAGTTCATTGTTAGCTACCTCTACTGCTTTTACATTTGTGCCATGCAGAAATATTATGATTCAGTGTATGGCAGAAGAAAGCTGCTCACCTCATAGCAGCCATGAAGTAGAGAAAGCAGGAACAGAAGCAGAGATAAAGACAGCAAAGACCAGATAGAATTACCAAGGTCACATCCCCATGATCCATTTCCTTCAAGTAGGCTCCACATCTTGTTTCCATTACTTCCTATGATGCCATTAAATTATAATCTCAGCAGTGGATTAATGCACATGATGAAGTTAAGGTCTTGATGATTCAGCCACTTCCCTAAAGCCCAGCAGCTGACAACCAAGACTTCAATAAAATGTTTGGGTGACACCATGTCTAAACCATAACATTTTGTACCTGGCCCCCAAAAGTTCATTTCCATTTCATAATGCCAAATGTATGCAGTCTATCTCAAGTCTCTGAAGTTTTAACATTTCCAACATTGCTTAAAAGTCCAAGTTCAAAGTTTCCTCTGAGACTCAAGGAAAATTCTTAGCTGTGAGTCTCTGTAAAAATCAGAAATAGGTTACATCCTTCCAACATTAAATGGCACAGAATAAAAGATTCCCATTGGAAAAGGGAGGAATGAGTATAGAAAGGATGGATGAGAAAAAGCAAAACCAAAACCCAGCAGGACAAACGTTAAATCCTGTAGCTCCATATTCAGCATCCATGTGGTGGTGTGATAGGGTTCCAAGAGGCTTGGGCTACCCCTTTGTTAGTTGCAGCCCACATGACATCTCTTTGATTGGTTCTGCTCGCTGCCTGTGATTTTCTTATCAGATGTTCCATATTCCTAGCATCTCTAACTTCTTGGGGTCTCCATTGTGGTTTTGGCTTTACTCTCACAGCTTCATGCATCACCTTTTCAGGGGTTGCTGAGAGAAAATATGACCCTACCACAAACTGCCAGGCTTTCCAGGTTTTCTGTTGAAGCATCAGGGGGAAACTTCTACCACACAGTAACTTTTGCTTTCTGCATGGCTTCAAAACCAGCATCACATAGACACTTCCATGATCTGTCACTACTTGAGCAGTAGATGAGCTAACATGGACCATAACTGCAGTGTTCTCTAAGTGCCTGGGTGGCTGACCTCCAAAAATACTTTACTAGGTGGTCCTGAGTGAGCAAGGAGCTCTTTCCTTAAAGTAAAGTCTTTCCAATGAGTTCACACTTAAAAGTCTGCTGGGTGGAGTCTGGCCAATTTCTGAGATGCTGTTTCCTATTATCCTGGTGCAAAGTATTTGGCTTCTTTTCATCTGAGATAATCTCTTCAGCAACTACCCTTTTTTTGGCAGGGACTTGAGCATGTTTCTCTTCTGGCCACACTGCCTTGAAATTTCCTCCATCAGACAAACTAGTCCATCATATTTCAACTCTACCTGCTGAAAAATGGACATAGACAAAATGTAGAAAAGCTATTCACAAGAATTTAACATGTGTAGCCCCCAGCCCAATTCCCAATAGACTCCTCATTTCCATTTGCCTTTATGAACACAGTCTTTACATTCCTTTCAGCATTCTGGCCTTCTGTGCTCACACCAGAATCACCCATTAAATTCAGTTTAAAATTTTCTAAGCTTTCTCTAGCTTGCTTCTCCAGAGTTTTTCAAATTCTTCCTCCAAAACACTTCCAAAAGCTTCTGAACCACTAGGACAAGTACAGTCACAGCAACGACCCCACTTTTTGATACCTATTTTCTGTGTTAGTCAGCTTCCCATCCATGTGATTAAATACCTGATAAAAACAACTTTAATGGGGGAAGTCTTATTTTGGCTTATAGTTTCAAAAGTTTTAGTTTATGGTCATCTGGACCCATTGCTTTTAGCCCTATGGGGAGGCAAAAACATCATGACAGAAGGGCATGACAGAGGAACTTGCTCACCTCTTGGCAGCCAAGAGACAAAGAAAACAGGAAGAGAGTCAGAGAGAAAGGGGTGGGGACTAGATATAGTTCCTAGAGTCATTCTCCAAAGATCCACTCCCTACAAACAGGCCCAACCTCCTTTTTCCATCACCTCCCAATAATGCCATCAAATTATGATCTCATGAGGAGACTTGAGGTTAAAACCTTCATGATCCAATCACTTCCAAAAAGCCCAAGAGCTGGCAACCAAACTTTTAACATAACCTTGTCAGAATCATAACAATCTAGAATCAGTGTAGATTCATATATTGGAATTTTTATTTTTTAGACAAAATGAGAAATCTGGAGCACTGTTTTAAAGTCTGCCTATTGCATGGATTTCTTTCACCATTGTCCTTTATGGCCAAACCTGATACAGGGATGTAGTACTGTAGATCTTTACTTTTAGGTAGTACCAGAATATTGTCCAGAGCCATTTGAATGTTTGCTTCTTCATTCAACTAGTTATAGTGAATTTGTCATAAGATGATTAGTGTAGGTTGAGATGTATCTCTAGTAGGAGCTGTAGGAATCTAAGCCATTTACTTGTATTTGTGCCTGAGGACCTAGTCAATCCTGATATCATCTACAGTGCTTTTTCCTGATGAGGGGGTATTGCTTTGCTAACCGACTTTACAGCTTGAGGATCAGACAACTCCCAGTTCATCATGGGCAGCTCAGAAAATACTGTATGAGTCAATAGTCAAGCATTTAGTATCTATTTGTCTTCATTGGTAAGCCATAGCTGCCTTCAAAGGAATAGTAGTCATTTTAAAGGACAGAATACCATTGCCTTAACATCTGAATTATCTGTGTTGTATTTTACTTGTAAGAGATGATCTAAGAGTCATTTGTCTGACACAGATATTTCAAACACTGGTGTATATTCTGGTATGTGTACATGGTAGTATATGTATATGTACATGCTAGATCACATGAACCTAGTGGCAGAAAACCTTGCCCAGAAACCTGAAGCTTCCTCAGAGCTTTGTTTTGCTTTGGGTGCACTCAAAACTTGCAGCCTTTCATGTGTTTCAGCAAGTAGGTTTTTTTTTTGGTACAGGAATGGAACTCAGGTTCTTGTGCTTGTGGGGTAGGCAGCGGAACCACTAGGCTAAATCCCCTGCCCCTCATTTGTTTTATATCAAGTTTTCTATTTCTACTTGCATCTCATCAGGAAGGTGCAGTGTGAAGTCATTGTAACAAGACGAGTTCCATGTTCCATGAATGGAGAAGTTATCAAAATGCTTGAAAACTAACCATGGCCATGTTAGTCAGCTTTCTGTTACTATAGAAACTACTTTATGAAAACTACTGTAAAACTACTTTATTAGATTTTGAATTTAATTTATTAGATATTAAACCAGAAGAGAGAAGGTTTATTTTGGCAAACAGTTTTGGAGATTCTGTTCCATGATTAGGTGCATCCATTGCTTTTATGCCTCTGTAGAATGAGAGGACCATATGGCTGGAGAACATGATGTAGCAAACACTCACCTTATGACTATAGGGAAATAAAAGGAAGAGGAACAGGATTGGATTTTGTTATCTCTTTCAAGGACATGCCCCCAGTGACCTGAAAACTTCAACAAGATCCCATCTCGTAAGGGTTTTACTAATTCCCTATAGTCACACTGTGGACACAGCCTTTTACACATAGGCCTTTAGGAGATCCTTATGATCTAAATTATACAATGACTGACAGAAGAAGAGTAGAAAGTGAACTGTTCTTGATGGTCTTTCCTAGAAAATAAAAAGGGAAAAATCATCACTGAACAGCTACAGACTAGGCACCAACTATTATGTTGATTTGTTCTAGTCAAGAAATCATGTCTAGAATTGTCTCTAAAGTTGGGAGTTACCATGTGATTAAATTTATCATAATTCAGCCTGTTCCCACTTCTAGAGGCTTCTAAATGGTCTCTTTCTTGCTCTAATAGCCCTGGTTTTATGGATCTGGGAACTACTGTGGGGATTTTGCCAGTTGTTAATGTGTCTATTTCAAATCTGCTTTCTGGACTGGAAAAATTACTATAGAATTCATAGAGGACCTTCTGGAGTCATGGTCAGACAGATATGAACCAACATACTCTTACCTAGTTTTCACAGGTCTTTGCCTTGACCAGTGGACAATAGGTGGGAATTTTTCCTTAAAATAGATTTAGTTTAGATCCAGGATTTAATAATTTCCTCAAAGCCTGGATGTTTCCTTTTCCTTGGTAAATATTGCTTCCAAGGAAGGATGGGAAGATGTATGGTAAGATAAATTTTGGTAATGTAGGAAGATTCCTCCCCAAGGAACCTCAGTCCTCCTGTTGTTCAGGTGCTTTTCGTCTGTAAATTGGATTAAGTTTGGAAATTTGAGGGACTATTTCTCTCTACTAATTTAAGTTGGATTTGTTCTCATTATACTGGCAGAAGTTATGATTAATCAAGTAAAATATAACTTTTGTAGGCTGCCCATATATGGGTCAGCATAATCAATAAGCCAGTAACAATGATCACTAAGGTTCAAACTTATCTGTTTCTCAATATGACAACTACCAACTTTGACTCTGGAAATTAAGACCTGCAACATTGCTCATAGTGTAGTTGTTTGCATTATCCTTCAGTGAATTCAGATAACTTATAGTAGTAGCTTTTCCTACTGCTACTCCTGGCCAGAGAATGGATATTATAGAGGCCTTCAAAGATGTTGGTAACTCCCTCACTAGTGTACTTCTCAAAACCTTTATAAAGGAAGTGTCCTCTGGACCTCCTTGGGGACATATTAGAAGATGGTAAAGAGGTCATATATAGTAAAGTCATGACAATATACAAATTTCCCTACTTATTTGATAGCTTTCTCTATAGAATACCAATGCAATTATTTCATCTCAATTTCAGTTAGCTGGAACCATTTTAGTTCCAAATTTTAGTCAAGCAATCAAACCCACCAATCCACTTCAGCCTACCTTAGTCAATATATTAAATAAAGAATTTTTGGTTAATTCCACCATATCAATACATCATCCTTGAATTACCTTTCTAACAGATTCAAATCCTTAGAATGCATTACAGTAAAATCCTTAAGTTTTAGTTAGTGTGTATTGGCAAAATCTTGGGATTAGTTTGTGTTCAATCTCCCAAGTCACATTTTCTGCTTAACATCCTGGATCTTAATATACTTATAGGCCAAGAATAATGAAAAGAGGAAGATTGGAGAATGGGAAATTAAGAGTTTCCTGAAAGGCAACTCTTGGAAAAGGTTATTACAGTTTCTTCAGGTAAGAGGAGTATACTCTCCTCAGCCAGTAAGAATGGACACCTTCTGTGGCAAAGAAGACAGTAAAATTTGAAGATTCTGACTTCTCTGAAACTTACCCAAATGCTCTCATTGCAATGAGAATAGTTTGCACTTTTCAGAAATTTACTAACTGTAACTTTAAAGAGTCTGTGTCTGTGAATTCTATGCACAGTATAATTTAGCCACCTGCAGGTATGAACTTTGGGTTTTTTAAAATTTTCAATTGCTTAGGTATTGGACATAATAATGGGAGTTTAAATTTTCCTTTCTCTAGTTTTTGTTTTTCCATTTTTTTTAAGTGTACAAATGATCCACAACTTTACCGTGGTTCAAAGACATACCCATACTGCTGTTTTTACTTTCAGTGCAATATCAAACAAATTACATGACATATTCAATACATTAATATGAAGTAGGCTTTGTGTTGGATTATTGTGGCCAATTGTATGCTAATGTTAGTGTTTTGAGATATTTAAAGCAGGCTAGGGTAAACTTGATGTTTGATAGGTTGGGCTTACCAGGTTGTAATTCCATTGTAAATCAAGAAGCAACTATACTTAGAAACAAGAAATGAACCCTATGGTGTTTCTACTATTTACTTTCATTAAAAACTTGACCTTCCATAAACATTTGAGTCCGTATGAAAAAAAGCGATCTTACTGCACATCAACCAAAATCACATGGAATGGATGAGAAGTAAATTATTTCACACACACACAGAAATAAGGTAACTATTGATGCTAGAGAGGTGGAATGAAAGCAAAAACTAATA
Source organism: Heterocephalus glaber (assembly GCF_053883595.1). NCBI lineage: Eukaryota > Metazoa > Chordata > Mammalia > Rodentia > Bathyergidae > Heterocephalus > Heterocephalus glaber. The sequence continues at coordinate 12,788,083 of NW_028258147.1, read as the reverse complement.
TTCAGTTACCCTATTCGTAATAAGTCCTTTCTCTCCAAAGAGGAATATAAAATGTAATATTGCCTTTATTTGTTAAGATCTTTCTCTGAATATAAGATTAGAATGGGTCAGAGGCTGAGACACAGGAAAGAGATGAAAGGATAGGTAAAAGATAAGGAGATAAGGTGCTTGAATGAGAAGCTTGGGAAATGAGACCAACAAGAAATGAGTTTGCAGAAAAACTAGCTTGGAAGCGGGGAAAGAGGCTTTGCTTGTTCTGAAATTCTGTTTAATGCTATAGCTAATAATTAAGCTGATCTCCTCATGTCCAGCATTAGTTTTTAAGTACACATAAAAATAATTCTTCACATTTAAAAAATATTCTATGAGCTTAAAAAATGATGCTAGGTCATGTATGTTTAAATAAAACTTTTTCTTTCCTGAAATAAAAGTGAATTATTATATTTTAATGCTATTTGAGTAATAGGAATTATGTTACTCTATTTTGTTAATCATTGTTTTCACTCTATTTCCATTTCTATGTTGGAATCAGATGTATGTTAACTTCTGAAAGGGATCCCATTCAGCTTTCTGCTTATCACAGGTCACAGTCATTTCCAGGATATTGAGAGTTCTGAAGTTATTTTCTAATTGATAGCATCTTGATGAATATGATTTGTCTTAAAACTAGGACAGATTCCAGGACTTCTTGAATTTTTTTTTTTTTTTTTGGGTACTGGGGATTGAACTTGGGACCTTGTGCTTGCAAGGCAGGCAGCAGAACCACTGAGCTAAATCCCCAGCTCCTAGGACTTCTTATAATACAGGTTGTATGGCTTTGAGGGCCGCCTACAAAATGTGGCAGCATTGGCAAATGCTAATAAAACCTCCTGCCACTCCTCAAATCTTGAGCAGTTGCTCTGAAATCTCAGGATGAGCTTTCTTGATTATTGAGTAAACTTAAATTGGATGAGCTAGGTAACAGAAGCATCTAGGTTTAACTTCTGTTTTTCTGAACTTTTGCCAGAGGGATTTTTATAATGACTCCATTTAACCTCATTTTCATTTGTCAGCATCAACCTCTTCTTTGGGAGTCTTACATTTACATTCTGTGACCTGCTGGTGGTTAAGCAGAGCTAAAAATATAAGAATACTTTTCTAGGTTTCAGTGTCAGTTAGGATATTTAAGAAATAAAGCCTGGTGCCTATTGAGGGACTTTAGATAGACCCTCGGTAGAATAACTCTGACTGCTGATAACAACTGTGACCCTCTTCAGCTTGAAGTAGCCAGAATGGTCTTCACTGTTTACCCTCTCACAGCAGTTAGGGGTACTTCTTCAGATAGGGGAATATTGTCGATAGGTAAGTTAATTAGACATCTTGTAAGCAGTTAGACAGGGCTAGCACATGAGGAGGAGCCAACATGGAGGACAATCAAGACACATTTGCTGAAAGCCAGCATTGTAAAAGAAGAGAAACTACCACCCCCATGTAGGATGAAGAGCAATGATTGATATTCTAAATAGGTATCAGTCACCTGGGTAGGGGACCAAGATCTTCCAACAAAGATCCCTGACCCACCTCTTACCACCAAAAATACTTGCTCATTACTTGTACATTTGCTATGTGACTTGTTTCCCCATTGGATCCCCATTTAATCAATATTACCGAAGTGATTATACTTATGAGGTGATAGTTTTGTTCCATCATGCACTCCCCACCACAATGTGCTGCTTTCCCACAGGACCATGAGTAATGGAGCCAACTAGCCACGGAACCTCCAAAATTGTGATCCAGAATAAAACATTCCTCTTTATATATTGATTTATCTGAGGTATTTGTCTAGTATTATTCTTTCTTTTTATATTTGTTTTTATTCTTTATCTCATGCAGTTGTTAAACTAATGGAAAGCTACTAAGCATGCTTGAGCCATTTTAAAATTTGTGTACAACTAATAATAGCTGAGTCTATATTATAAGTAAATCTGGCTTTATACATGTAAATGACTTTTCTTAAGCATGGAATGTTATAGAGCAATACAAATAATAGATTCAATAGTTAGAAAATGGCTTCTGATGGTATTGTCATTTTTCTGTGTGTTAGTTATGGTGAAAATAACCACAGATGTGAATGTGTCTAAGGTGCATGAATTCTTCATATACTGTTTCCAAAAGCTCTTCAGTTTTCTACCTTTACAATACTTGCTATATCCATATCTACTTTCAATTTTTTAATTCAATATTTTTTAAATTGACTTTACAAAACTTTTTAAAACATTTAAATACAAACTAATGTGTCTTGGACAGAGCAGATAGAACTTACAAAACTTAATGCACTGAAAACACACAAAACATTAAATCATAGCAAAATTTCATTACTCGTCAAAACCCTTGAACCCGAAACCTTACCTCTACTTCTTTGAAGTGATCAGTTTGATTTAGAGGTGCATTTAACACATACTAGCAAGAAGTTGAGATTTTCTTTTTTGATGTAATCAATTGACAAACAATTTAAAGAAAATAATCTTTATCTCCATGTAATTAAATTTTATTTAATGCTGAACAAAACCTACAATAAATCAGGAATTCCCACTATGCATTTCAGACAGTGCTGCTCCTTGATTTTTTTTCTATAAATAAGAGATAGTAATGATCAGAAGGAGTGTTGGGATTAGGGTAGAGGACGAATCACTCTGAAAGTACATAAGAAGATAGCAAATTACTTCAGTAGGAACCAGGTTTGTTATTTGTTAAATTTTTCTTGAATTTTTGCTTTTGAACTAGACATTAAATAATTTAAAAAGTAACTTCACTAACAAACTTGTGATCCTCAAAGTAAAATCACGTAATTGTGGTATGAGGCTGAAATGAGTGTCAGGAGCAAACTGGTTAAGCTTGAATGAACATTTAACCTTGGACCTGAAAATAATAAGCATTATTAAAGTACAAGATGAAAAGAGAATGGATCATTTTACAAGCAAATACAGATTTGTTTAATTTGAATGGTTTCTGATTACAGTGCATTTCCTAAGCCTTTGATTAATTTTTGTTTAGAAACTGAGAACACAATGATGTACTTCTGCTGAAATGATGTGTAAATGTGTTGCCTACAAAAGTAGAGGCATAAGAGTGCTGTCTATGAAAAAAGAACCTGTTGTGGGCAGATCTTATAGCCGCTTTCCAATAGGGCTTCTCTTACACACTGGGTATAAGGAAATGGTTCATAGTTTTATTGGTATAGATTTATCATTAGCAGGAACTTGAGCATGTTTTAAGTGTTTTAATATCTTTAGTACATCTTTTGAATACTTATAATTGCAATTGAAAGTATCACATTCAGAAAAGTTCTGTTTTCCATAGTGCTTACCATATAAGTGAGTTTCATTTGTTCAAGTTTTCAGTTTAGCATTTGATATTATACATGCCCTGTATAGGAAACTCAAAATATTCTCTTCCCTGTCGTCATTCTAAAATTCACCTGGATTTGGAAAACATGATACTTCCCTGCTTCAAAGATTAGACTATATGCCAGACAGGTGTATATTTACAATAATCTATTTCCTTTTGTACCTGCTTCATAGATAGAACTTATCACTACCTTACTTATTGCTATGTAACTGAACTCTCACCATTGGAATACAGAAGAGAGTTATCTACTTCTCTCTCTCACTAGTTCATGAGTGCCTACTGAGTGATCAGCTTTTCTCTCTTCCTCTGTCAGCCAAGTGGATTGGAAGAATTTAGTTGATAACTGTAATTTTCTAGAAGATGGTGGAGCTATGGAATGTAAATAACCTATTTCCCCTGAATGACTTTGTGGAGCAAATCCTCCCTTGTCTTTCACTGATTAGGTTTCATGTGATCAGCAAATAAACTAATATTTTGTTAAATTTGCTGATATTTTGGAGTTGTTCCAAAACTAATGCAATTTGATTTGATGAAATCTGTCAGAAGAGAGATGATCTTTTAAAAGCTGAAACAGAACTGGAGATGATCAAAAGCATGAATCTACCTAACTAATCTACATGGAGCCTGTGCAATGTGCAAATACCTTCCTGCTAAACATAGCAAGCAGGAAGGAGAGTCCTGTCCTTTCCATGACCTGCTTTAAGATTAATATCTTCTCTCCAGCTTAAAATTTCAAGGCTAAAAAACCACAAATATCTTTTAATAAAAGATTCTAACATCTATTTACACATGACAGATATTGAGAATTAGAAAATTTAAAATATTTGTTTAATGTTATTGACTTACATAATCATTAAATCAGGAGTCTAAACTAAGTTCTCTAATTCATGGTCCAGTTCATTCATATTTATAGGTCATTAGAAGCAGGTCTATTCTGAAGTATGCCAGGATAATTATAAAGTATAAAGTTCATGGAATTACTTCCTGACCATAGGCAAATCAATATCTATGGTAGATTAAAAATGATCTCAAATTCTTAGATATTTTTCCATTGAGAAGTACAGGTTTTCCCCTTGATTTGGGTCAGCACTTTGAGTGGCTTGACTAACACATGGTAGCAGAGAGGACGTCTAAGTTTATGTCATAAAAATCCTGGAAGATTCCCTTGGTGTTTTGGAATACTCCCTATGAAATTCTAAGTCTCTAAGTGCCAGTTAATCTAAATTGCCAACTTGATTGGATAAGAGATTTCTGAAAATGTCATTGGATCAATGGAGGTGATATACTCATCAGTAGACTAATTCACTTATGTTTATAACTGAATATGCTATTAAGGGGTGAGCCCAGTTGGAGCTGAGTCACTGAGACATGACTTTGGAAAGTGTAGCTCTTTGTTGGCACTGTTCCCCTGCTCTGCTTCCTGGCCACCATAAACTAATCAATTTTGATCTGCCATACCCTTGCACCATAAGGTTTCTGCCTTGGAGCCAGCCAACTGTGGACTGAAATCTCTGAAACCATGATCAAATTAAATATATCTTCCTTTAAGTTGAGATAGTTGGGTATTTTGTCCCAGCAATGGAATAATTGACCAATACAGAAAATTGGTACCAGAGAATCAGGAATTGTTGCTGTGACTATGCCTGATCATTTGGTTCAGAAGGAGTTTGGAAAGGTTTAGAGATGTGAGCTACAGATGCTCTAGAATGCTGTAAGGAGAACTTGGTGGATGATTTTGGTTAGGGTTCAGGAGACCAGAATGCTGATAGGAACGTAGAGAGTAAATGTCAGCCTCATGAACTTTCAGTTGGAAATGAGGATTCTTTCAGGTATTGAACTAGAGGCCATCATGTTACATTCTAGCAAAGAATTTGTCCACATGTTGTCCATGTCCTGAGATTTTGCTGGAGCCTGAGTTTAAGGGTGTCAGACTAATTTATCTGGTGCTAGAAATTTCAAGGGAACCCACATTCATGTGATGGCATGGGTACTGCTTTCTGCTTTTAGTCAGATCCACAAAGTGAATTAGAGGCAAAAGAAAGAAAGATTTTTTAAAAACTTAAATTTTGACCTGAAAAGAACGACATGTAAAGCTGAGGCCTAAAGAGATATAGTTGCTGAAGAGATCAGTGGCATTAAAAAGAAACTTTCAACAAGGACAAGAAGGAAGATGCCTTGAGAACATCTCAGGAATTTGTAGGACCTCATCTATTGCAACCTCAAAATTGTAAAAGCACATTGAAGGAATACTCTGAAGTGAAATAAACAGGACACACATGTGTAAATACTGAATAGTTTCTCTGTTATGAGAAACTGAAAGTGTACATAAGGACTAAAAGGTATAATAGATAACGTGAAATAGAAAGAAAAGGGGCAAAGAGGGAAGGGGAAGTGGGAGGGGTAGGGGAAAGGAAAGAAGGGAATGGAATTAATATGAGAAAAGGAAAAAGTGGAAACAAAGTCTTTGTAAACAGGGAGGGGTTGAGGGGTTGAAGGGAGGGCAGGGGAATGGGGAAAAAAATAAAACCAAGAGAGATTATATAAAGTTACAAATTTCCAATGATGAATGTCATTATACTGTATACCTAAAATGTACCAATAAAATTAATTTTTAAAAAGGTGTAAAAGTATAAACCTTTTATTTTAGAAGAGAGCCCTTGAATTCCATGCTTGAGAAGGATTGCATAGGGAATTAGTTCTCTGGGATTCATTTCACTCTGCTCAGCTGTCAAGGGACTCAAGAGTCTGCTCTAGCTAGGGACCTAGGGGATCTGGCTAATGTTCCCCTTGACAGCAGACCTTGGTGTTGTTCATGTGATGGTGGTTTTATTTGCACACAGAATATAGGAGTTGTGGTGTCATGGAGATTTCCACTAAGATTTCAAAGAATGGCTTGGAAGACCAGGCAATATTTCTGTGAGAGGAAGATGCATAAAGCTGTGGGAATGAAGCTAAAGGTGCACTGGGGACCCAGGAATTCAAATATCCCAGGAACAGGGATTAAGGCAAGCTCATGCAGCAAGTGGAGTGATCTCAAGAGAGAGGTCATGTAGGCTACAACCAACAAGGCCATCAGGATGAGGGTCACCCAAGCCCACTGGAATCACATCTTACCACTATATGCCCTAGATGCTGGACCTAAAGTTATAAGACTTAATATTTGTCCTACTGGGATTTAGTTTTGCTTTGATCCTATTCTTTTCTAACTCCCTATGCCTCCCTTTTGGAATGGGAATATTTATCCTGTGTCATTTTATATTAGGATACGTAACTTGTTTTTTGAATTTATAGGGGTTCACAGCTAAGAGACTGACATGAGTCTCAAAGAAGTCTTTGACTTGAACTTTAGAGTAATGCTACAACTGTTGAGACTTTGGAGAAGGGATAGTACATTTTTGATTCTACACAGGATAGTTACATCATAGTAGGTAGTATTATTATCTTGTTTTTGTGTTCATTTGGGGGTTAAATATGGTTTAAGGAGATGTGATTAAATGCCAAATTGAGAAGGGATGGACTTGTACTATTTATTCTTAATTGTCAACTTGACTAGATTAAAGTTGATTGGATCATGGGGGTGTTATATTCATCAGTGGATTAATCCACTGATCTTGATAGCTGAGTGTGCTGTTACAAAGTGGGGCCCAGTTAGAGGTGGTTCACTAGAGGGTGTGTCTTTAGAGAGTATATCTCTTCTCTGGCACTATTCCCATGCTCTTCTTCCTAGATACCATGAAGTAAATAGCTTTGGTCTGCCACACTCTTCTGCCATGATGTTTCTGCCTTGGAGTCAGCTAAACATGGATGGAAATCTCTGAAACCAAAATCATGAATCAAATGAAATCTCTCCTTTAAGTTGTGAGTATTGGGTATTTTGTCTTAGTGACAAAACAACAACAATAAAACCTGATGAATAAAGTTTCCATTTAAGTAGTATAGCTAGCCAGGGCCTGTCAGCTAGAATGTATGTATGTGGAACCTCCAGTCAACTGTTCTAGCAAAGCCTGTTTTCAAGATGTCTGTGCCAATGTGTCAGACATGTGAGTGAAGCCATTTTCAACTCCATGAAGCAGCTAATTTAGTCACTGAAAACCACAAATTGCCTGTTCATGTTTAATGAGGGGTGTTTTATCAGACAGTCTTAATGTAAGACTTAGTTTAAAGTGGTTCAATTCTTTATGGCAGCCTGTCTTAGTTGTTTTTCTCATTGCTGAGATAAAATACCTGATACTCACAAGTTAAAGGAAGAAAGGTTTACTTTAGCTCACAGTTTGTAGAAGTTTCAGTCCATAGTCAGCTGTCTCCAAGGCAGGGGGGAATCACAGAAGGCAGAAAAGAGCAGGCGGCAGCAGCAAGCTTGCCTTTTTTCTGTCCCTTTATCCCATCCAGGCTACAAGCCTATTGACTGTTGAGTGAAGCTTCCATCATCAACACCCAGAAAAATGCTAATTCCAATCAGAGGCTAATTTAGTACCACACTCTTAATCTCAGTATTATATTCACTGGATCCAGCCAGTTTGGGAAAGGGCCACCTATGAGCATATAAGGTTTTGGGGGACATCTAGACAGAAGGCATAAGACAGGCTTAATATTTTATCTAAAGCTGGTTTAGCTTTGAAAACTGATGATCAGGTTTTATCATCCTTTCTGAAGTTTGAAGTATGTGTGAGAATGGAGCATCAGCTGTCTTCTCCATAGGACTTGAATTCCAAGTTCTTGTTTAATATTTGTTAATGTTCCATTCTCTTCTTTGTAGAATCAATAATCTTATCTAAGGTATGTTGACGTTTTTAAGCAGCAATGATTTCAGGCTTTAGATTGTTCCTGTAATTTATAATGAAGTGGTTGAAGGGTTTGAAGAAGGGATAATGTGTGTGTGTCTGTATGTGCGTGTGTGTCTCAAAAGTTTCTGTATGGAGGATCTCGGCCACAGGGAGCCCCACTCTGTCCCCACACCCCACCCACCAGCACATGCAGCCCCCCCCCCCGGCCTCCTGGCTCTGCTGCTACCTGGTTCCACGCTACAGAGGCACAGGGGATCATGAAGGCCATTGTCCTGAGCTCCACAAGATAGAGCAGAAGTGAACAACAGAAAGAGGGACTCTCTCAGCCTCCTTGATGAAGACTGAAGTCCGCTGGAAAAGTGAAGAGAATCTCTGCAATAAAGGCATACCAGACCACCCACCGTACATAGTAAGTTGGGGGATGGTCATCTCCCATCAGAACCTGGATTATCTTCAGGGGAAGGGCAGCTGGAACCTGCAGTAGAACCTGGCAGAGTTCAACCCTGCAGGAGATCAGGGAGCCCCCTTGGGACTTGCACCCAGAACTCTGCCTGAATCTCATGGGTCTGCTGCTGGCTTGCTGAGACTCATTGACTTACATCTGCATACTGCTGCCCACATTGTCTATTGTGACAGCAGAGACATACCCAAAAAGAAGCCATTCATTTTTATTTTTTATTTGATATTTTCAAAATTATGATCTTTTGTTATTTTTAATTTTTAATTTTTTTCACTCTTTTCAAATTTTTCTTTTTTCTTCTTTTTCTTTTCTCTCTCTCTCTCTCTCTCTCTCTCTCTCTCTCTCTCTCTCTCTCTCTCTCTCTCTCTCAGTGTCCCACATTGATCTTCAGCACCCTTTTTGTTCCTGTTCTGGCCCTAATTTGGATTTCTTCTTTATTTTTCTTTTCTTCTCTTTTTCCTTCTCTTGATTGTTATTAGTTTTAAAGGAAAGTAAATACAGTTTCTAGCCTCCCTATTGTTGTTAGAGTGTTCTGCTCATGTCTTTGTTATTTCAATCTATCTTTTCCTCTTGTCTTCAACAGTTTCTTCAACAGTTTGTGTGATCTTCCTGTGTCCTCTGGCCTCACTGCTAACCTTTCCCTATTGTTCTACTTATCTATCCCTCCTTCCCCAACTCCTTCTAACTCCCCATAACGAAGGGTAAAGTTGCTATATTGAAGAGTTTATTCACTATAAACATATGTTGGGCTGGTCCTCGATTTTGATTTAATTCAGACAGTTAAAGGTAATAGGTTAATAACTACCAAAAATTATCACTTTCTTTCTTTCTTTTTTTTTTTTTTTTGGTACTGGGGATTGAACTCGGATCCTTGCACTTGCACAGCAGGTGGTGAAACCACTGGAAAAAATATCACTTTCTAAGCTGTGCTTGATGCTATGGTGTTGCTGATTATATCACTTGGGCTAAGGTGTTGTGATTGATCTAATCAGTTGTCCTTCCTGGTATAATGAAAATAAGAGCCTCAGACTCAATAGAGACTCAAAACCTAAAGACCAGCTATATCTGGAAGACACTTCTGAGAAGTAATCATTCCATAAGGGTTCTAAATGCAAGCAACAAATATACTTACAATAAGCAATTTCAAAGTATCAACCCAGGAATTAAACCAAGGACAGAACCAAAAAGAAAATGAGAAGGCATTTAAGCAAGCGACAAACCCAGACTTCCACCCCACCAAAGGCAAATTCTGGGGGAAACGAGGTGGAAAAGTCTGAAAATCAACCACCTGGATACTCTAAACTGATTAATACGAGAAGTAGCAAAACAGATGAACGAGGCTCTAGAAAAATTCAAAACAGAAATAATTTCCCAAATAACTACAAGGATGGTGAGCAGAGTGAAAGACAGGATTAGAAGCTCTAGAACAGAAACAGATAAAAACAATAGATGAGCGCAGAATCATGCTAGAAGCCATGAATGCCCAGCATAACAAAGAAATGGCAACCATGATTGCCCAACATAGGAAAGAAATGGAATCCATGCAACAGATTCAAACAGATATCCAGGAGATTAAAAGCTCCATTCAAGGGCCGGGAATTTAGCTCAGTGGTGCCGCCGCCTGCCTGGCAAGTGCAAGGTCCTGAGTTCAATCCCCAGTACAAAAAAAAAAAAAAAAAAGCTCCATTCAAAGCATTCACAGCAGATTGAGCAAATGTAAAGATAGAATATCAGATATAGAAGACAGGATTGCAGATAATGACCATGAAAACAGAGACTTCTTAAAAATAGTAAGGGACCACAAGAAATCAATCCAGCAGCTGCTAGATGATGCAAAGAAGAATAACATAAGACTGATAGGAGTCCACGAAAAGACAGGAGAAAGTACAAATGATATTAAAAACTGTTCACAGAAGTAATAGTAAAAAACATCCCAGACAGAGGTAGAAAATTGAACATACAGATAAGTGAGGCATATAGAACTCCAACTAGCCATGGTGAAAAAACAAAACAAAACAAGACTACACCTAAACATATAGTAGTCAAGATCCCAGAAGCCCAAAAGAAGAACAAAATCCTACAAGCAGTTAGAGAAAAGAAACAAATTACATACAGTGAAAGCCCATCAGAATCACGCAGACTTCTCAACACAAACACTAAAATTAAGGCGAGCCTGGAGCGAATAATTGCAAGCCCTAAAAGAAAATAACTTCCAACCTAGACTGTTGTGGCCTGCAAAATTATCTTTCAAAATCAATGGGGAAATTAGATACCTGCACAACAAAGAACGCCTGAGAAATTTCATGAACACCAAACCAGCATTCCAAACAATTCTAAACAACATCCTAGAAAAAGACAGTGAAGATCACAATTCCATGAGTCCCAACAGAGCGAAGTCACCTGGAAAGGCAAGAAACTAAAGGGAAAGGGGGAAAAACAAAAAATGAATGAGCCAACAACAGTAAAACATCATGATAAGGACGAGTCAATATCTATCAATTATAGCCATTAATGTTAATGTCCTCAATTCACCAATCAAAAGAAATAGACTGGCAGAGTGGATTAAGAAGTAAAATCCAACAGTATGCTGTATACAAGAAATGTACCTAACTCAAAAAGAAATTCATAGACTGAAAGTAAAAGGATGGAAAACAGTTCTCCATGTGACAGAAAACCAGAAAAAAGCAGGGGTAGCAATCTTATTTGCTGACAAAGTGGATTTCAAATCAAAACTAATTAAGAGAGACAAAGATGGTCATTACATCCTTGTGAAGGGAACAATCCAAGAGGAAGAGATGACAATCATAAGTATATATGCATGAAATATGAATGCCCCCAACTATGCAAAACAAAAATTAATGGAGATGAAAAACCAAATAAGCACAAAAACAATTGTAGTGGGGGACCTCAATACCCCACTATCACAAAGAGACAGATCATCTAGACAAAAAATCAACAACAAAATTCTAGAACTGAACCAAGCTATTGAACAAATGGACTTAATAGATGTTTACAGAGTATTCCACACCACAAAATCAAAATACACATTCTTTGTGGCTACACATGGGTCATTCTCCAAAATAGACCACATACTAGCTCATAGGACATGTTTAAGTAAATGTAAAAGAATTGAAGTTACCCCCCTGTATATTATCAGACCATAGTGCAGTAAAATTGGAGATCAGTAGCACAAGAAACTGCAAAACCCCAACAAACACATGGAAATTGACTAACCCTCTCCTGAACAACGAATGGGTCATAGAGGAAATTAAAGAAGAAATTAGACAGTTTATACAAGTAAATGATAATGCCAGTACAACATACAGGAATCTATGGGACACAATGAAAGCAGTTCTATGAGGGAAATTCATAGCAGTGAGTTCCCATATTAGGAAAACAGAGAGACTTCAAATAAACAACCTAATGGTGAACTGCCAGCTTCTAGAAGAAGAAAAGCATGACAAACCCAAAGCTCATACAAGGGAGGAAATTATACAGATCAGAGCAGAAATCAATGCAATGGAAACTAAGAGAATGATACAAAAATCAGTGAATCAAAGAGTTGGTTCTTCCAAAGAATAAATAAAATAGAAAAACTTTTTGCCAGCCTTATCAAAAAAAGGAAAAAAAGGGGCTCAAATCCATGCAATTAAGAACTAAAAAGGTGAAGTCACAACAGACCCAGCTGAAATCCAGAGGATCATCAATACCTACTTTGAGAATCTGTACTCTAAGAAAATGGAAAACACAGAAGAGAAGGATAGATTCCCAGATACATACAAATTGCCAAAGTTAAATGAAGAAGATATAAAAATTCTAAACACCCCAATTACAATGAGTGAAATTGAAAACATAATTAAAAATTTACCAACAAAGACATGGCTTCACAGTTGAATTCTACAAGATATTTAGAGAAGAACTATTGCTATTACTCTTTAAACTCATCAATGAAATTGAAAGGGAAACAACTCTTCCAAATTCATCCCTGGAATCAAATGTTACTTTGATTCCAAATCCAGGGAAAGATCCAAGCCAAAAAGAGAACTATAGACCAATCTCCCTAATGAACATAGATGCAAAAATCCTCAACAAGATACTGGCAAACAGAATACAGAGGGTCATCAAGAAGATCATACATCCTGACCAACTCAGATTTGTCCCAGGGATGCAAGGATGATTCAACATTTGTAGATCAATAAATGCAATACACTATATTAACAGAGCTAAGGACAAAAATCATACAATCATCTCAATAGATGCAGGAAAAGCATTTGACAAAATCCAACACACATTCATGATAAAAACCCTATAAAAATTGGAATAGAAAGTCTTTATCTCAACTTGATTAAGGCTAGCTATGAAAAACCAACAGCCAACATCATACTAAATGGTCAAAAACTGAAAACTTTCACACTAAAATCAGGGACAAGACAAGGATGCCCACTATCACCACTCCTGTTCAATATAGTCCTGGAAACATTAGCCACAGCAATTAGGCAAGAGAAAGAAATAAAAGGAATGAAGATAGGAAAAGAAGAAGTTAAACTGCCATTATTTGCTGATGATATGATACTTTACATGGAGGACACAAAATACTCTGCCAAAAGACTTCTAGACTTAATTGATAGACTAAGTAGAGTAGCTGGATACAAGGTCAACACTCAAAAAACAATAACCTTCTTGTACACAAATAGCAGACTCACTGAGAGAGAAATTAGGGAAACAATTCCTTTTACAATAGCATCCAAGTAAATGAAATATCTAGGAATCAATCTAATAAAGGAAGCAAAAGATTTCTACAAAGAAAACTGCAGGACTCTGAAAAAAGAGATCAAAGAGGATATAAGAAAATGGAAAGACATCCCTTGTTCCTGGGTAGGAAGAACCAAAATAGTGAAAATTGCTATACTTCCAAAACTGCTATATAGATTTAATGCAATGCCGATTGAAATTCCAACAATATATTTCACAATACTAAAGAAAATAATCCAAAAATTATTTGGAACCAGAAGAGACCTAGAATAGCAAAAGCAATTCTAGGCAACAGAGACATGGCAGGGGGTATCACAACACCCAACTTGAAACTATACTACAAAGCTACTGTGATAAAAACAGCATGGTATCAGCAAAAAAACAGACCTGAGGATCAGTGGAATAAATTAGAAGATTCAGAAAGACCTCCAGTCATACTCAGCCACTTCATCTTTGACAAAGGAGCCAACCACCCTCACTGGAAGAAAGATAGCCTCTTTAATAAATGGTGTTGGAAAAACTTGATTTCAAACAGCCAAAGATTAAAACTAGATCCATATCTATCACCATGCACTAAACTAAGATTGAAGTGGATTAAAGATATAAATATTAAGACAGAAACACTAAACTTGCTGGAAGATAAGTTAGATAGAACTTGAAGACATTGGCATAGGAAAAGACTTTATGAACAAAACCTTGGTAGCACGGGAACTAGCACAAAGAATGAACAACTGGGATCTCATTAAAAAGCTTCTGCATTACAAGAGAAACCACCAACAGAGCTAAGAGACAACCTACAAATGTGGGAAAAAATTTTTAGCAGCTGTGTCTCAGACAAAGGACTATTATCTAGAATATATAAAGAACTTAAAAAGTCAGACCCCCGAAATTTAAATACCCAATTCAAATATGGGCATCTGAAATGAAGAGACATTTCTCAAAGAAGTAAAAACAGCAAATAAACATATGAAAAAATGTTCAACATCACTGGTCATTCGAGAGATGCAGATGAAAACAACACTGAGATTTCACCTCACCCCAGAACGAATGGCTGCTATCAAGAACTCAACCAACAACAAATGCTGGCAGGGGTGTGGGGAGAAAGGAACCCTTTTCCGTTGTTGGTGGGAGTGCAGACTGGTGCAACCACTGTGGAAATCAGTATGGAGATACCTCAAAGAACTAGGGCTAGAGGTCTCATTTGACCCAGCTATTCCCCTGCTGGGTATCTTCTCAAAAGAATTAAAAGAATCATACCACAGTGATATATGTGCACCTATGTTTATAGTGGCACAGTTTGTAACAGCTAAAGCTTGGAAATAGCCCAAGTGCCCATGAACTGGAAACTGGATAAAGAAGATGTGGTTTTTTTAATGAAATGGATTACTACTCAGCCATAAAGAAGGAAAAACTAGAGAGACTTATAGCTAAATGAATGCATAATGAGGCCATTGTCTTAAATGCAAAAAATAGGGCACACATGTAAATTCCAAATAGTTTCTCTGGTGTGAGAAACTGAAAGTGTAAATAAGGATTAAAAGAAACACTTGATAATTTGAAATAGGAAGGAACGGTCCAAATGGGTAAGGGAAGTGGGAGGGGAAGGGGAAAAAATTATGAGAAAAGGAAAAAATGGGAACAAAGTCTTTGTAAATAGGGAAGGGTAGAGGTGGTGAAGGGAGGACAGGGAATACGGAAAAAATAAGAACCAAGATACATCTTGTACAGGTACAAGTACCTAATGATAAATGTAAACATATTGTATACCTAAAATGTACCAATAAAAGAATTTAAGCAAAAATTTTATAATGAAGCCCTAGACAATGGCAATTTTTAACATTTCCTGCCTCTGCTGAGCTTCTGAGAGCTGGAAATCATCCTACTGGCTTCTATTCTCAAGGATTTTTTTCTTCTCCTGCCTAGTTACCATATAAGTTTCTTTCTACATCACTAGTATTAGTGAAAATTTTGGGAATTTTGTCAGTTCCTTTTTTTTTTGTTGTTCAGTAATAGTTCTTCAGAGTTCATAGTGATATACAAAAGCCCCAGAATTTTCTATTTTTCTCTTTGGTTTTTATAGACATACCAGTTAACAATTTTTGTTCATTTAATTTGCACTTGACAACATGAGACCCTCCAATCCAGTTTTGTATTGCCATATTTACAGAAACCTTTTAATTATCCCCTTAGACTAGTATGATCAGTCTGGAACTGATTAAGAGGAAAACACTTTAGGTAAGTGTTTGAAAATTTTGACAGTTAAGAAACACTTAAAATTATAATTTAAGAAGGAACATAAGATCTGTACTTACAGAAGAGTTGAGACTCAACCATTATTAAAGGCGTTCTTTTAAAACAGGGAATAGTGTTAGTGTTTGTGATCCCAGAGAGAGGTGAAATATCAGTGGGTTATGGATTGAAGTCACAGGGGAACACAAGTAAACTTGATACAGCAAAGAAACTTTGTAATTGAGAACAGACTCAGTTATGGACCTTTGCCCTTGTTTTTCTTCTTGAAACTTTTTTCCTTGTCCATGGAACCCATTGCATTATTTTTGCTTCTCCAGAGGGATTTTTCTATTATTATTTTTATCTATCACACACCTATTCTCCCATTACAACACTATTCAAGCATAAGCATGAGTGTGGTTTTGTAATTATTTGTATTTTTGTTTTTCTTTCATTATATTTGATTCACTTTAGTGCTTAATACAGAGTGTTGAAAAAGAGAGGTTCAGTAATTTTGACAAGTAAAGAATATATTTTTAGGAGATTTATTTGTTGTAAACCATTGAATTAGTTTACCCTATAACAGTTATACTACAAGTATAAATTAAGTGTACTGATAGACTACTGTGTATCCTAAAATATACCCGAACATATTCCTACTTCTCTAAAAAAGTTTCTTTAGAAAATCGACAAGACAATTGGACATATTACAATCATAATCTGTGGGCATATAATCCTTAAATTAAAAAAATAAGGCCATATGTTAAGTGGAAATAAATGGCAGTATTACAATGCTCTGTTTTTAATATTTCAATAGGTTGCAAATTTCATATTTGCTTAAATTTAGAGGATTTTAACATCCACTCTAAAGATATATGAAAAGAAACCAACTTGAATGTCTTAGTCCACATCCAAGTTTTATAATTAATGAAGTCTTTCATCATTAAATAAATAATTATGCAAAAAATCATTTATCTGAACTAGCAGCTACATATTGAACTGAATTATTAAAAATCATGATGAGCAGTATTTAAGAATTTATATATGGTATAATAACTTTAAATGTTAAGAACATTTTTCTAAAACAGTGCCCTTAGCTATGATTTTGCTTCCTAACTAGTATGCTCATTGATAATATTGTGAGAAAAAAACCCTTTATAAAGATTCTTATGTTTGTGCTTTCACTACTAAAAGTAATTGAATACATATTTTAATGATCCAATTTGCACATTTTCCCATTTATTTTATATTCCCATTTGTTTTGTATTTCCTGCCTTTCTGACTTGAAATAGTGTGGTCAGTCTCTCTAATGCTTCTCTGTGGGTTTCACACATTTTGGCTTGGCCACTCCTTCATGCCTCAGTTTGGGGTTGGATTGCCCACAAAGGTCTCTGGTTGTTATTTGTAGACATTCTCTTCCTTCTCCCATTCTCCCTTCATTTCTTCCTCTTTTCCTCCTTATTTCATTTTTGTCCAACTCCTTCTCTCCTCTTCTTCCTCCATCTTCTTCTTTTTGGTCCTGTCTTTGTAAACGAAAGTAGGAGCAGAATAAAACCTCAGATGTTTTGCTATGTTTATGTGAACTTTTTCCATCTTATTTAAAAATAATTCCTCCATTTTGTTCTATGCTCTGTATATATTTTGCCATTCAGAAAAGACACATAGAAACTGGAGAAAAAAGAAAAGAAGTGAAATGAATATGAGTGAAGGGGTAAATAAGGAAAGTTGGAAGGAAGAGAAGGAAAAATTGTAATAGATTCATAGGAAATAGACAATGTTTGGGTTTTAAGTGAGATCCAAGAGCCTTGGATAGAAGAAATCAAAATAGATGTTGGTAATGATGATGTTATCTCACCCCTGGTCTTTGTAGATTTTCTTTTCATATTTTTTGTCTCCATCACATTCACCTATTCACCTTTAAAAAATTCTTTCTTTCTTTCTTTCTTTCTTTCTTTCTTTCTTTCTTTCTTTCTTTCTTTTTCTGCCATTCTGGGGATCAAACTCAGGGCATCATGCACACCAGGCAAGTGCTATGTCACTGGGCTTTATCCCCAGGCTCTATCACTTTTTCTTTATTTTATAAAACTGAAAAATTTTAAGGCACTATAACAAAATAAATTTTAAAAATATCATAATGGGAGAAAACCCCCAAGTCAGATATTCTTCCTCCAAAAGCTCTCTAAATCCAAGTATGTAGCGTCCAAGTCTCATACGTTGGTCCCTCCTGTGCCCTGCACAGAGACTGTATGCACAGATGAGGTAGTAGCACATAAACTTAGTTTTCTTTTCAATCTTTTTATTCTCTTTTGAGCCTTTAAAACAAGTCTAAACTATAGATAGTTAAGGCTTATAGCTTTATAAGATAGAACATACTTTTTTGATGCAATTAGATATCTAATATTTCTATTCCCCCTCTGAATTGTAAGTTAAAAGTGCTTTTCTAAATATGTCAGTATTTCTCAGATTTTCCTTGTGGTTCAGAGTTTCAGTTTAAATTAATTGCCTGCCTGCTTTCCTCTTCTTTCCCTCCTTCCCTTGTTTCCTTCTCCCTCCCTCCCTCCCTTCCTCCTTCCCTCCCTCTCTCCTCCTTCCCCTGTCCCCATTCCTTCTCCATTTTCTTCCCTTTCCTTTCATACTTTCCCTTTTCTTCCCTTGGATGATTTTCTTTGATACAATAGAGATCTCAAGTCCCTCAGCACAAAGAAAGGAGGTGTTGTTTTCCAAAGGAGAGATTGTATCACTTCCAGGGTTCACACATCAAGACCTATACTGTATTTAAATAGAAGCTGTGTTCCTTATACATACAAGGACCTTTTCATGCTCTTAGAGCTGTTTAGCTGAACAATTGACTGAAATCTAGTTTCAAATAGGAATGAATGCTTTACTCCTACCCTGGCCTTAGCTTATAATTATTTTCTCCCTCCTGTCCACACTGTTCCCTTTTACAGATGGAGAAAGAAAACTAGGAAGAATTTTCTTCTACTAAGAATATAAATATAGAAAATAATTTGTAAAGCACATGTTTGAAATATTAATCATGACATATGTAACTGAAGCAAATTTTGAAGAGGTGAAACATGACATTTGAGGGATGTATGGAGGCAATTTCAGGATGTGCTATTGTATTAATAATATTCTAGGTACAAATTGAAAAAGCAAATTCTATCTGGAGAAGGACATCCAAACAGCAGAGCAGAACCCGATCTCAGCTTTCATACATAAAATATTTATATTTTAGTGAAAAGCAAATCTTTATCTTCTCTTTTCTTCTTGCTTTCTTTGTCTTTGCAAGTGTTTATTTGTGAAATTAGCCTTTCTTCTAAGAATGAAAGAATTAACACTCTACAAAACTTTTTCACTTTTCATATGGTTTTTCTCCTGAAATGATTGGTTGTTCAGGACCCTTAGTTTGCTGGAGATTATAGTTTCATGCAGATCAACTTGTAACCTGGGTAATGGAGTAGAGGGCCTGAGCTGGGGTCTTACAGGATGAACAATGACATTTGATGTCACATCTCCTCTTAACCAGGGAGGAATCAAAGTTCTGTCACTCCTATAGTTGACATTAGCAAAGTATGTTGAGAAAACAGCCTGGGAAAATGGATTTCAATCCCACACAAATATCTTGCATTACTATTAACCCACTATTCAAATGGCGAACGTTGAGCATATTATTTCTATCTCTTGGTTGAGGGGGAGGCTAGATCAAGTAGACATCGCCAGGTAAATGTAAAAATTAAGACAAAGTAGAGGTAAGAAGTTTGGAGAAACATAGAAGTTTTAGAAATCAAATAAAACTGAAATAAGATGGGGATTTTATTTTTTAGAGAAACCTTTTGTTTACAAAGAAGGAAAAGCCTAGAATGAATTGAACTGTTATAGAAGGGCTGATTGTACTGTATCATTATGTTTGAGAGCAAAATAAATAAAAACATTCAAAGAACTAAAGATGAATGGAAGGAGATACAAAGCATAGAAAAATTTATAAATTAAACCTGCTCAAAAAAGCTTTTCTTTTCTTCTCTATCTTTCAAAGTTTTTTGCTTTCTTTTTTATTATATAATCAATACATATTCATTGTTGCACATTTAGAAAGTAGAGAAATGCATAACAAGAAAAAGTAAAATCATTTGCATTCTATCATTCGGACAATAATAACATGATAAACATTTTGGTGCATTTTCTTCTTATTCTTTTCTCTTTGGCTTTTATATCTTAAAATGTGGTTGTAGTTTTTATCTGGTTTATATATGTACAATACTTTAAGAGAGCAAGAATTTGGCAAAGTTTGTTAGGAAAAATGTTACTTACAAATTTTAATAGATCCTTCTGATTTTAACCCTTAAAATTGTAAGCAACATCTTTGTTCTCCATTTTCAAAATTTTTTAGTTTTAGACATGATTGCTTGACTTGAGAAAGATGATGATTTGGCTGATGCTAAAGTGTAGTTTTAAAAAAAGATAGTGTCATGATTTTCATGCAAGGTTAAATTGAACACATGTCAAACTTAGTCGTTTGACAATTCAGTTTGTAATTGTTTATGATTCTGACAGCTGACTAGGAGGTCCTGGTTTCTAGGAGGGCAAAAGCTGAAGCAACCAGGTGGCCTAATCACACTCCCACTTCACCATTGGTCAAAGTGCTGCATTAGTCAGCTCTGGAGAAATGTACTAACTTTTGATGGCAAAAACATGCTTACCAGAACACCTCTGATTTATTAAGGGAATTTCTACCACAAAATTCTTCTGAATTTTTTTTCTTCCAAGTTACTATGTCTTCTGTTCTTGTTTCTTTTCTATTCCTGTTAGAAGCTTGGTTCAAAAATCTGGAGGCACTGTTCAATAGCATAAAGCATACAGCACTAGAAGGTTGATTGGGAGCTCTGTGCACAGTTTGGGGCTTGTCAAATATGGGATTCACTGCAGGGAGATCTGGCTAGGCCATTTGTTTCAGAAGTGCTTAATGGTCAAATTCTCCAGGAAAGCATTACTGCTTTCCTGCCCGGAAGATGTAAGTTCAGCTGCTGCGACTGTCTATGCTGGCCCCAACAAGAGGCAGTTTTCAGGATGGTACACCATTGCAGCTCTGCCAGCACCTCCACCTCAAGCACCCTGCAGATTCCACAAAAGCAGAACTGTGAACTACATTGTTTAAGCACACTTTAGCAAAATCTCTTGTGATATCAATGGGTTCACTTCTTGGCTTTATCTCCAATTAGGATCTAGCTTTCCAGTGATGCAGAATCAGGTACCAAATGTCTACTTTCTAGCTTTCAAAACCTTTTTTTCCTGGCTCCTCTCTCTTTCTCTTTGTATGAGTGTATGCTCCTTCCCTGTAGCCCATTTTCTTTTTCATCATTTTAATGTGTTTTCAGAAAGAAGTAGTGATATACTAGGTACATTCAATTTCAACCAGAACTTTCTGCTGTATGCATACCACACATATATACTAGACATTAACTCATTATGTATGTTTTTTTCCAAGTTTGTTTCTGCTCAGTCTAGGATATATGAAGCACTTGTCATTAAAATGAGCCTTCTGGGAACCATAGTTAATACTTACTAGTAAATAATATTTAGATTTTATGATGCTGTGCTTTATACTACCATCTTGGCCTCAGCTCTTTGAAGCGGGGATGAGCATCAAAGAAATCAAGGGTGTGGGTTAATTGGTGGTCACTGAAATGGCCACACACAAGTGCTCTGTCTTGTATGGTCTTCTCCATATTGAATATTGACTGCAGTTTCCTAAGGGATTTGATATTAGACACTCAGACACATGGAAAGAGAAAAGAGTCTATTATTGATAAAATCAAAAGCATTAAATTTAGAGATGACCTGAGTCAACATCATATTGGAACACGAGTAAGAAACAAGGGAATACTGCTTTTTTTTTTAGGAATGAAAAACTTGGGTCACTAGAAATTCTAGTGAATTTCTCTGTAAGATACAATGGAATATTTGATACTCTTCACTATTTTATTTATTTCCCTTAAATTCATCCAACAAGTTTAGATTAATTAACATAAGTTGAACATAGCTCTGTTCCTTGTGCAATTAGAACATAACAAATTTCCTGTAACCCTGAGTAGAAGTGAATGGGTTGCCACTATGATAATGTTCCTGGAAGAGGAATCCTGAAAATACATCTTGTCTGATATGAATTAGGGTTAAGAAACTCTACAAAAGCTGTATGTATAGGAAAAGTAGCATTTCAAGTGAAAACCAACACGTATGTTTCCTATTCTAGTTTCACAGCTAACTTCTGGAAAGAAGTCTTACTCTCTGCTATAGATTTTGTTTTAATCTGCTAATTAAGGCTTTGATGTAGACGACTCAAAGAGCTCCTTAACTCTTAAATTTTATTAACACATTTACATTGTCTTCAAATTCTTCCGAGATCATGAAGGTCAAAATTAATATACACCTCCCTTTCTCATGTGTTTACTTCAGTCTTTGCTATCTCAAAACAACAATTTTCCCATTCTCTTCCAATTTCTCTGCTATCATCAGTCAAACTTTCTCTCTGCAGATGTTTGGTAACCAGGCAAAGTCCAGTTAACAATGTTTAGGGGTGTTGTGCAAAAGGTGAGGATTGCAGTGTTTACCAGCGTGAGTGTGTATATTTGTGCCGGTGCATAGGAAGAGCAAATAGGAAAACAATATACACTGCTCCAGCACCTTTGGTGTCTAGGAATGATTTTGGTAGAAAACAATTTGCCTTTCAACAGCAAGTTAGGTTTCTTGGACATGATGCTTTTTCAGCATGAAATGAAAATGAAGCTGATGCTAGGGTTCTGAGAAGGGATATAGAGAATTATAGATACTTGAATTTCTGTTGATCTCCACAGTAGAAAATCATTAACCCTCTGACTTCCTTTGGAATAGGTAATCCAGAAGAACAAACTCAAGGAAGAATTAATAGGTGGAAAGAAAAGTTTGTTTAATTAGGTGAATGGCAACTTAATTCTGTCCATCTTCCACAAGATGAGTTTTTTACAAAAATGAAAAAAACCTCAATAATCAGAGAAATGGTTAAATAACATATGGTAGTTACACGCTTTGCATTATTATTATTTTATAATATAATTAACAGGATCATTGAACACAGCCTGAGAAAGTCACTCTGGGTTGTTTAGGCAACCAAACAGCTAGTATCTGATATTTCCTATCTTCCAGATGGAGGGGCTGCACCAAACACATGTTCTCCCAGCACTGGGTGGAGGTTCTTTTTACTCTCAGCCAGAACTGCAATTTCCCATGATCTTTAGGTCTCAAAGTGCCTGACTAGTATTATTCTCAGACAGTGCCTGTGAATGCCTGGCAAACAGCTTGTTCATGCTTATACTAACAGAGCTGCTTTCTCCTAGTTGTTCTAGAGAAAGAACTTCAGGGTGGGGTGGGCTCCACAGGAATGCAAACCCACTCTAGATACAGGCTTGAACAGAAGCCTCTGGAGGTTGATGGAGAACCAGGCACCGTGTTTCTTTTCTCTACTTGCTAACCCACAGCCTGTGTACATTTCTCCTTTCTTCAGTAAAGCCTATTTCCTCACCCATACAATCTGTCTGTGGAGTATGTCCTAAAACCCATTTAGTGTAATAGTAATTATCAAAAATAATCATCTTTAATTTTTTTCATGGCATTAGAAAGAGTTTACAATATTAGGACAAATAAAAAGCATTCAGGACTCTAAAACTTTGTATTTGGTATAAATGTTTTTAAAACATAAAAATACTTGTGCAAGCGCAAGAACCCAAGTTCAATTCCCGGTACGAAAAAACCCCACAAAAACATAAAAATACTTTCATTCTTTTTCCACTTAACAACATTCAAATCATAAGGTAAAACATTAGGCCAAAAGGGTACCAGTGGAAATTTTAATGGGGAATATTATAATTAGTTAGCAGAACACCAAAAGTCATAGTCATTTTCTAAATAAACTAAAAGTAAAATAAGCACTTAATTATAAATAGTTTCTAAGTGAGTGTTCTTACTAAAATTGTAATTAGAATGAGTAATGAAGCTTTTTAAAGGTATGTAACATAAACATATTGTGCATAAAAGTACAGTTTTGTTTATCCCTCTAGCAAAATGCATTCTAAAAGTACGTTCTCTCTAGCTGTAAAAGGCAGCAAAAAATAAAATGGTTGAACAATTTCTCACTAGCTCTTCCTAACATTTTCATAGAAACCCAAAATACCAAGAGGTACAAGAGTTAAGACTTGGTAACTTGCACCTAGCCTTCTCTGAGAGATTGAGTGGTGTGTTGAGAATGGATAGAGTAGAAAGGTAGAATTTCCATTTCACCCAGCTATTCCCTTTCTAGGTATCTTCCCCAAAGAGTTAGACATCATATTACAGTGATACATGCATACCAATGTTTATAGCAGCACAACTCATAATAGCTAAATCTTAGAAGTGGCCTATATGTCCATCAACAGATGAATAGATCAAGAAAATGTGGTATTTCTAGAAAATGGAGTACTACTTTGCTATAAAGAGGGATAAACCCAAACGACAAATAAAGAGGAAAATAAAAGATAGGTAATAGGAAATAGGGAGATAAATTTTTAACAAACGGAAAGGGGAAAAATAGGAAGGGGATGTAAAAAGAATTAAGATGTGTTAGATACAAGTACCAACTGCCCACAATGAATGTAATCATTATGTACTACAAACATGTACACATAATTAGTTATCCTGACAATGTGAGGAAGAATGCAAAGGAGAAAGAAGTGCAGAGGAGATGAATTTTTAACATTCCTGAAATGCATTTTTTGTCCCCTCCCTCCACTACTATTCTGAATCTCAAAGGACAGTTATTGGATGTGTAGTTGTGTAAATGTCTAAGAAACCAGAGCGGTGAGCAGGGCTGTGGTTTGCTGACTAGAGTAGGTGAAGAGCATTTTGAATGTGTGTTGGTAGCACCTCCCAAAAAAGATTTTCTTCATATGAGGAACAAAAGCATCACTTGACTTTGCTGAGTATGATGGGGAATTCCATGTATTTCTCTGAGAAAGGATATTTGCCTGGTTGCCAAGCTTTCATCTCCATATAATTTTGTAAAATTATGTTTAATTTTGGGAAGGGTGAAGCCATAAATACTTTTAAGGCATTATTTAAAATATTTAAAAGATATATATGTTTACTAAGAGATTCCTGTGTGGAAACACAAACACACACACACACACACACATGCATACACAACTTCTTAAATAACAGAGAATTGCAGAGTTCCACATAGCTTAGTCTTCATAGGAAGTTCAGTTTTAAACAATAATGGCCTCACCAAGAGAAAGACATAAAAGGGATACATATAGGGAAGGAAAAGCTCAAATTATCATTATTTGCAGATGACATGATACTCTACATAGAAGATCCAAAGAACTCCACCAAAACATATTTGGAATTAATAAGCAGATTCAGCAATGTAGCAGGATAGAAGATCAACACACGAAATTATTAGCATTTGTGTAAACCAAGAATGAATGAGCTGAGAAGGAACTATGAAAACAATACCATTCACAGTAGTTTCAAGAAAAATGAAATACCTAGGAATTAACCTAACCAAGGAAGTGAAAACCTCTATAAAGAAAGCTATGGTATTGTGAAAAAGGAGACTGAAGAGGACATCAGAAAATGTAAAGATGTCCCCTGGTCCTGGATAGGCAGAACCAATATTGTCACAATGGCCATACTCCCAAAACAGATGCAGTCCCAATTAAAATACCAACAACATACTTTATAGATGTGGAGAAAACAGTACGAAAATTCATATGGAACCATTAGAGACCCTGAAGAGCAAAAGCAATTTTGGGCAACAAGAGCAAAACAAGAGACATAACAATACCTGACTCCAAGCTATACTACAAAGTAATAGTGATAAAAATAGCATGGTACAGGAACAAAAATAGATACATGGATCAATGGAACAGAATTGTGGATACAGAAACTTCCTCAGTCACATTCAACTATTTGATCTTTGACAAAGGGGCCAAAAGCAGATGTTGAAGGAAAGACAGCCCATTCAACAAGTGGTGCTGGGAAAACTGGTTATCTCTTTGCAGACGATAAACCTTTATTTCTCACTAATAGACGCTGCACAAACTCCCAATCACCTGACCAAGGTACGGTGGCAGAATTTAAAATAAGACAAGATAAAATCTAATACATAAATGGGGGACACCATCAAAGCTCTTACCAGGCTAAGACACTGTCTCCTGGAGCTTGACACTATTTATTGAACATATAGCTTTTAGAAAGGGTAAGGGGTGGTGCAGGGAACAGTGGAGTGAAAAGTACTGATGCGAGCAGGGTCCTAGCAACAAGGGAACGAGACATTCTAGCAGGAACAGCTCAGAGATTAAAGGGAAATTTACTTCTTCCCATGAATTAATTTTTGCCTCAATAGGAGTTTTCTGTATGAGTCATGCTGCCCTTAGCTGTATCATTGTCTTGTCATCCAAGATGTCACAGCATCATGGATCACTGAGACCTCTGCTGTAACCAGTGGTGTGGGGACTTCTATTCCCACACACCAACTGTGGGCTCTTCAGCCAAGTCATTGTGGGCCAATAGGCAGACTCAGACTTTTAACATGAAAAGCCAATTTATGATTTTGTAGCTTGCTCATCTCACCATATACTAAATTAAAATCAAAAGGATCAAAGACCTAAACACTAAAACAAAAACATTAAACTTACTGAAAGGTAAAATAGGTAAAACACTTGAAGACATGGGTATAAGAAAGGATTTTCTAAACAGAATCTCAATTGCAGGAGAAATAGCACAAAGAACCAACAAGTGGGTTATATTATATCAGACTAAAAGCTTCTTAGCAAAATAATCAATTAGTAGAATGAAGAAACAACCTACAGAATGGAAAAATATTTTACCAGCTACTTCTTGGACAGAAGACTAATATCCAGAATATACAAAGAACTCAAAAAAAATTAAACTACCTAAAATTAAAGACTCAGTCAAGAAATGGTCAAGAGAAATGAACAGACACTTCACAAGAGAAATAAATACAAATGGTCAATAAATACATGAAAAATGTTCAACCTATCTGGCTGTTAGAGAAACGCAAATTAAAACAATGCTAAGATTTCCTCTTACTCTGGAAAAAATGACAATCATTAAGAAATCAAACAATAAAAAATGCTGGCATGGCTGTGGTGAAAAAGGAACTCTCACACATTGTTGATGGGAATGTAAACTAGTACAACCATTATGGAAATCAGTATGGAGATTTCTCAAAGAATTAATATCAGAAATTCCATATGACCCAGCCACCCCTTTCTAGGTTTCTTCTCCAAACAGCTAAAGTCATTATACTACAGTATAGCATACTAATATTTATTGTGGCACAATTAATAATAGCTAAATCCTGGAAGCAGCCTGTATGCCCATCAACAGACAATTGGATAAAGAAAATGTGGTATCTAAATATAATGGAATACTACTAGGCTCTAAAGAATGACAAATTTGATATATTTGTAGAAAAATGGATGCACCTGGAAAATATAATATTGAGTGAAATAAACCAGACATAAAAGCTTAAATACCATATGATATCTTTCATTTGAGTGAGGCAAAGTACAAAGAGAATTATAAAGGAGGGATAGAAGGGGACAAAGAGATGGATCTCTTGCAATAGAGAAGTGGTCCAAGGGAACAAGGGCAAGGTATGAGAAGGAAGGGAAGGGGAAATAAATAAAATAAAGATATGCCATGTACAGGAACCTAATAACCTCAATAAATATAAACATATGCCATAACAGGAACTAAGATTAATAATATTAACAAGAATGAAAAATGGAATAGGAGAATTGGAGGAGGAGGGAGGGAGAGGGAGGGAAGGGGAAGGAGTTAAAAACAAGAAACAAGCTATGGTATGTACATGTAACCACTCTTCACAACAATTATAAACTTCATGAACTGCAAACATGTACTAAAAAAAGGAAAAAAAGAATAATGGCTTCTCAAAACTAATCAAAAAGCAACTCTAATTCTTCCCTCTCTTATTTGGGTCTGTAATTGGTCCAATAGGTAACAACAATTTTTATAAATTCCTCATCTCCTCATCATTCCTCATCTTGTTATCCTGGATTCCAGAGCAACTCTGAAGCCTCATGAATGCCAAGCCTTCACATTTCAACTTGGGTCACAACCAGAACACCTTTTCTTCCCTCCTCTCATCTTCCCTCTTTCTTGTCTGTTTATTATACAGGGATACACGTTCTCAATATCTTTCCCCTCCTGCTTTTTGGGCACACTCATATACAGTAAACGGTTCTTTAGTAACTAACACACACATAATTAAAAGAATAAAGAGAAACAAATGAAAATATTTTGGGTGATGAATTACAATTAATTTTGGTTTTAATTTTTAACATCTCAAATTTTTAGTTTTCTAAAATGAACATAATTATAATTTTACTTTTTGTAATTTAATTTATAATTTTACTTTTTATAATTTGTTTTAAAATAACCAATGTGCAGTCATAACACAAAATTTAAAGAAACAAATATATAGTGAAAAATATCATCTCACTTTCACAGCAATTCCCTAAGCTTTTATTTCCTTGCCAGAATCATCCTATGCTATATTCTAGAGGTAGTTTCTGCATAATCAAAGATAGAATCATAAAGATTTAATTTATTTTTAAACACATGGCAATATATTCTAAGCATCCATTCAGGTAGATTTTTTATTTAAATGATCTTGGAGATCATTTCTTATATTCATGTATCAATACCACATCTTTTTATTAGGAAAGCTTTATACTAGGTTTTGTTTTGTTTTTGCAGTGCTGAGGATCGAACCTAGGGCTCTGCACATGCTAGGCAAGCACACTAGAGCAGAGCTACACTGCCAGCCAAGAGTAAGCATTCTTACCTGGAGGACTATGTCTTCTTGTTACTTCTCTCACAGTCCCCCCAAATTTTTTTAAAACTGACTTTTGTTTATTATTTTTCCATATTAATTTAAGAAAACATTTCTATAGTTTGAACTATGTTGAAAATTTTTTAAAGATGAAAAAGAACTACACTTAATGATTCAAGGAGAATTGTATGCATCATTTTGTCCAAGATTAAAAATGACTATCTTCATTCATGTCATTTGTGGGTTTCTATAGCATTTATAGATTACTCACACTTAACATTGCACATTTCTTGTCAAAGTTATTCCTAGAAATATTAAACTTTATTGTTCTTATTCTATGCAGGTTAAATTGCAAATTTGTAAAAAAGGCATTTATCTGTATATTTTTCACACAGGCACTGATATTCTCATATCATGTATGATAATTTTTAGTTAACATTCAGAATTACAGTAATATCACCTGAAAATAATATTAAAAATAAAATTAAAAAAATAATAACATGATTTTTTCCTACCTTCTATACCCTCATTTACATTCTTTTCTTTCTTTCTTTCTTTCTTTCTTTCTTTCTTTCTTTCTTTCTTTCTTTCTTTCTTTCTTTCTTTTTTTGGTACAGGGGGATCAAACTAGGGTCCTTGAGCTTGCACAGCAGGCAGTGAAACCACTGAGCTAAACCCCTGGGCCCTTTTTTAAAATTTTTTCTTAAATTGGTACATTTTTCTTAAATTGGTACATTTTAGGTATACAACACAATTACATTTCTCATTGGGAGCTCGTACCCTTACGTGATGCATCTTGGTTCTTATTTTTTCCCCATTCATAGCCCTCCCTTCACCCCCTCCACCCTTCCCTAATCACAAAGACTTTATTTCCATTTTTTCCATTTCTCATCACATTTCCTTTTCCTTCTTTCCTTTCCCCTGCCCCTCCCACTGACCCTACCCCTTTGGAAATTTTCTTCCTATTTTGCATTATCAATACTCATCCTAATCATTGGTACATTTTAGGTATAAAATATAATGACATTCATCATTGGAAATTTGCACCTTTATATAATTTCTCTTGGTTCCCATCTTCCAACCTAGCCCAGCCTTCCCTTCAACCCCTCCATTCCTCCCTATTTACAAAGATTTTGTTTCTATTTTTCCATTTTCTCATATTAATTCCATTCCCTTCTTTCCTTTCCCCTACCCCTCCCACCTCCTTCCCCTTTGCCCCCTTTCTTCCTATTTCACATTATCGACCATACATTTTAGTCCCCATTTACACTTTCAGTTTCTCACACCAGAGAAACTATTCAGTATTTATACATGTGTGTCCTATTTGTTTCACTTAAGAGTATCACCTCAATGTGCATCCATTTAGCTATAAATGTCTCCAATTTCTCATTTTTTACGGCTGAGTAGTACTCCATTTTATTAAAAAACCACATTTTCTTTATCCAGTCTCCAGTTGATGGGCATTTGGGCTGTTTCCAAGTTTTAACTATCACAAACTGTGCTACTATGAACATGGGTGCACATATATCACTGTGGTATGATTCTTTTAATTCTTTGGAGAAGATCCCCAGCAGGAGAATAGTGGGGTCAAATGGGATTTCCAGTCCTAGTTCTTTGAGGTATCTCCATACTGATTTCCACAGTGGTTGCACCAGTCTACAATCCCACCAGCAGTGGAGCAGGGCTCCTCTTTCCCCACGGCCCCGCTAGCATTTGTAATTGGTTGATTTCATGATAGCAGCCATTCTTTCTGGGGTGAGGTGTAATCTCAGCAGAGTTTTCATTTGCATCTCTCGAATGACCAGTGATGTCGAACAGTTTTTCATGTATTTATTTGCTATTTCTACTTCCTTGTCTGAGAAATGTCTGTTCATTTCAGATGCCCATTTTTCAATTGAGTCTTTAAATTTGGGAGGTCTGATCTTTTTAAGTTCTTTATAGATTCAAGATAGTAGACCTTTGTCTGAGGAAAAGCAGGTGAAGATTTTTCTCCCACATTGTGGGTTGTCTCTTCACACTGCTGGTGGTTTCTCTTGCTGTGCAAAAGCCTTTTAATAAGAAGAGATCCCACTTGTTGATTGTTTATGCTAGTTCACGGGGAACTGAGGTTTTGTTCATAAAATCTTTTCCTACACTGATGTCTTCAAGGGTTCTACCTAACCTCTGTTCCAACTGGTTCAGAGTTTCTATTTTGATATTTAGATCTTTAATCCATTTTGATTATACGTTAGTGCATGGTGAGAGATATAGGTCTAGTTTTAATCTTTGGCAAGTTGAAGCCCAATTTTCCAGCACCATTTATTAAAGAGGCTATCTTTCCTCCAGCGAGGGTGTTTGGCACCTTTGTCAAAGACGAGATGGCTGAGTGTG
The DNA here is from genome assembly GCF_053883595.1 of Heterocephalus glaber. Classification (NCBI taxonomy): domain Eukaryota; kingdom Metazoa; phylum Chordata; class Mammalia; order Rodentia; family Bathyergidae; genus Heterocephalus; species Heterocephalus glaber. The sequence goes on along the minus strand of NW_028258147.1, from coordinate 12,757,209 downwards.
TCTGGTGTTGTTTCTGCATCTTCTAATCTGTTGCCCTGGTACTCAGGTCTGTTTCCTTGCCAGTACCATGCTGTTTTTATCACAGTAACTTTGTAGTATAGTTGCAGGTTGTGGATTGTGATACCTCCTGCCATCATCTCTGTTACCTAGAATTGCTTTTGCTATTCTAGGTCTCTTCTTGTTCCAAATGAATTTTTGGATTGTTTTCTCAAGGTCTATGAAGTATGCTGCTAGGATCTCAATTGGAATTGCATTAAATCTATATAGCAGTTTTGGAAGCATGGCCATTTTCACTATATTAATCCTTGCTACCCAGGAGGAGGGGATGTCTGTCCATTTTCTGCTATCATCTTCAATCTCTCTTTTCAGAGTGCTATAGTTTTCAGAGAATAGTTCTTTGATTTCTTTTGTTAGGTTGATTCCTAGGTATTTCAGTTTTTTGGATGCTATTGTGAAAGGAATTGTTTGCTCTATTTCTGTCTCAGTGAGTCTGTCATTCATGTAGAGGAAAGCTACTGATTTTTGTGTGTTGAACTTGTAACCAGCTACTTAACTGAATTTGGTTATTAAGTGTAGAAGACTTTTGGTGGAGTTCTTGGGGTCTTCTACATAGAGTATCATGTCATCTGCATATAATGACAATTTGACTTCTTCATTTCCTCTTTATTTCTTTTATTTCTTTCTCTTGTCTAATTGCTGTGGCTAATGTTTCCAGAACTATATTGAAGAAGAGTGGTGATAGTGGACATCCTTGTCTTGTTCCTGATTTTAGTGTGAAAGATTTCAGTTTTTGACCATTTAGTATGATATTGGCTGTTAGTTTTTCATAGATGGCTTCTATCAGTTTGAGGTAGAGACCATCTATTCTAATTTTTGGTAGGTTTTTATCATGAATGTGTGTTGGATTTTGTCAAATGCTTTTTCTGCATCTATGGAGAAAATTGTATGGTTTTTGTCCTTGGCTCTATTGATATAGTGTATTTATTACATTGATTGATTTGTGTATGTTGGGCCATCCCTGCATCTCTGGGATGAATCCCACTTGATCAGGGTGTATGATCTTCTTGATGATTTTCTGCATTCTATTTGCCAGTATCTTATTAAGGACTTTTGCATCTATGTTCATTAGTGAGATTGGCTTAGAGTTCTCTTTTTCAATTGGGTCTTTCTCTGTTTTGGGGATCCAGGTGATGCTTGGTTCCAGGAATGAATTTGAGAGTATTGCTTCCCTTTCAATTTCATTGAAGAGTTTAAACAGTAGTGGCAGTAGTTCCTCTCTAAATGTCTTTTAGAATTCAGCAATGAAGCCATCAGGGCCTGGGCTTTTCTTAGCTGATAAGTTTTTAATTATGTTTTCAATTTCATTGGTTGATATTGGGTTGTTTAGAATTTTTAGTTCTTCTTCATTCAACTTTGGTAATTCATATGTATCTAGGAATCTGTCCATTTCTTCTGTGTTGTCCATCTTATTGGTGTATAGGTTCTGGAAGTAGGTCATTATGATCCTCTGGATTTCTACTGGATCTGTTGTAATTTCACCCTTTTCATTCCTAATTGCATGGATTTGGGCCTTTTTCTCCCTTTTTCTGATAAGGTTGGCTAAGGGTTTGTCAATTTTGTTGATTCTTTCAAAGAACCAACTCATGGCTTCATTAATTTTTTGTATCCTTCTCTTAGTCTCCATTGCATTGATTTCTGCCCTGATCTTTATAATTTCCTCCCTTGTCTGAGCTTTGAGGTTGTCCTGCTCTTCTTTTTCTAGAAGCTTGAGGTTCAGCATCAGGTTGTTTAATTGGGCTGGTTCTGTTTTCCTAATATGCGTATTCATTGCTATGAATTTCCCTCATAAGACTGTTTTCATTGTGTCCCATAGATTCTGATATGTTGTATTATCATTGTCATTTAATTGAAGGAACTGTCTGATTTCTTATTTAATTTCCTCTGTGACCCATTGGTTATTCAGAAGTGTGTTGTTCAATTTCTACGTGTTTATGAAATTTTTCGAGTTTCTTTTGTTATGGATCTCCAATTTCATCGCACTATGATCTGATAATATACAGGGGATAACTTCAGTTCCTTTGCACTTACTTAAACACGTTCTATGTGTGAGTATGTGGTCTATTTTGGAGAATGACCCACGTGCAGCTGAGAAGAATGTGTATTCTGATTTTGTGGGGTGGAAGACTCTGTAAACATCTGTTAAGTTCATTTGTTGAAGAGTTCGATTGAGTTCTAGTATTTCATTACTTATTTTTTGTCTAGTTGATCTATCTATTTGTGACAGTGGGGTGTTGAGGTCCCCCACTACAATTGTATTTGTGCATATATGACTTTTCATGTCCATTAGTATTTGTTTTATATAGTTGGGTGCACAGATATGTATGTTTGTCATCTCTTCCTCTTGGATTGTTCCCTTTACAAGGATGTAGTGTCCTTCTTCATCTCTCTTAATCAGTTTTGGTTTGAAATCTACTTGATCTGCAAAGAGGATAGCTACTCCTGCTTTTTATCGGGTTCCTGTCACATGGAGTATTGTTTTCCACCCTTTAACTTTCAGTCTATGAGTTTCCTTTTGAATTAAGTGTGTTTCTTGTATGCAGCATATTGTTGGATCTTGCTTCTTGACCCATTCTGCCAGTCTATTTCTTTTGATTGGTGAATTGAGACCATTAACATTGATGGTTATAAGTGAAACATATTGACTTGTCATTGCCATGACTTTTTCTTTTTGTTGGGTTCTCCCCCCTTTCCATTTAATTTCTTGTCATGCCAGATGGGTTCATTCTGCTTTGCTTCCTGGGGTTGTGATCCTCAATGTCTGTTCCTAGGATATTGTGTAAAATTTTTTGGAGTGCTGGTTTGGTATTCACGAAGTTCCTAAGGTGCTCTTTGTCAGGAAAGTATCTTATTTCTCCATCCATTTTTAAAGATAGTTTTGCAGGGTACATCAATCTGGGTTGGAGGCTATTTTCTTTTAGGGTTTGGAATATGTCACTCCAAGCTCTTCTTGCCTTGATGGTTTGTGTTGAGAAGTCTGCTGTGATTCTGATGGAGTTTCCTTTGTATGTGATTTGTTTCTTTTCTCTGACTGCGTGGAGAACTTTGTTCTTCTGTTGTGTTTCTGGAATCTTAACAATTATATGCCTATGTGTAGATTTTTTTTGATCAAGGCTATTTGGAGTCCTATATGGCTCACTTATCTGTATGTCAAGTTCTTTTCCCCTGCTTGGGAAGTTTTGTACCATTACTTCTGCAAAGAATTTTTTATGTCATCTGCATTCTCTCCTGTTTCTTCAATGACTCTGATCAGTCTTATCTTATTCTTCTTTGCATCATCTAGCAGCTGCTGGATTGATTTCTTGTGTTGCCTTATAATTTTGAAGCAATTTTTCTTTTCTTGGTCATTATTTGTAATCTTATCTTCTATATCTGAAATTCTGTCCTCACCTTGGCTCATTCTGCTGTGTAGACTTTCAATGGAGTTTTTCATGTCCTGGAAATCCATTTGCATCTATTTAATGGATTCCATTTGTTTCCTATGTTGGGATTCCGTCATATTCCTGAGTTCCTCTCTAGATTTATTTATCATGTCTTGCACTAGGAGCACAATTTCTCCTGTTAGCTGAGAAATTATTTCTGATTTCATTTTTTTCCAGATCCCCTTTTGTTGCTAGTTCAGTGGGTCCAGGTGGTTGAGTATCAGAGTGTTCCATCTCATTTCCCTTTGTGGTTGCTGTAGGTGATCTGGAAGTCTGGTTTTGAGACTTATTTATGTGTTTTCTCATTTTGATTGTTGGGGGGGCTGTTGGTGCCTGCACGGATCACCTCCTCTGAGCTGGGAGAGGTGGGCCAGGGGCCAGGAGCGGTGGTAGGGATGGTGGCCCTAAAGCCACTTCCTCTGGGCCAGGAGCAGTGGGATGCTTGGCATCCCAAAAGCCCCTTCCTCTGGACCAAGAGCAGTGGGACGGTGGCTCAGAAGCCCCTACTTCTGGGCAGGAATTCTTTAAATGCTGAGAACTTGATTAGCTCCAGTAGAGTGGTCTGGTGGTCTGGTGTCGTCTGTGTCTTTGTAGTGTGGAGCCAGGTGGCTGTACAGAGAAGAGGCCAAAGGAGCGGGGGGTTCCAGTGGATTGCTGCTGGGGCCCAGGCTGACTCATTGTTTTCAGTACGACTGACAACTTGAGACCAGGTCTGCAGACCTGCCTCCCACATTTACATTCTTAAAGATTTGGATAGAGTTTGCAGAGCTAGTAGAACAAATATATTTTCTATTTCTTCTATGGAGATCAATCCATGTGGGTATTTTCTCTTTCGTTGCATTAGTGGTAGTAATGTAAAATTTCACATAAGAGCATCAGCTCTTTAAGTGGTAAATGTTTCTGTAAAGAATGACTTGACTATATTTTAAATTTTTTTTTGAAAAACTTTGGCATTTTTATTCAGACATGTATAGAAACAAAACAAAAACTTTAAGGATACAACAGACACTTCCCCCTAGTTTCCATCCAAGAGGATGGTGATTCTGACTCAGATTTTCTTGAGTTACACACTGAGAAGCACTACCTGAAAACCATCAACAAAAGCTCAAGAGGAACTTTGTAAGAAAATTCAAAGAGCCATATTTTTTCCTTTTCTTTCAAATTAAAAGCAAATCACAGTACTTCTGTTTTTCTCTGCAAAGTACAAAGTTCTTCCCATTAAAAACTCTCCCTTTTACTGAAAAAAAATATATTTCCACTGAAGTGTAGCCCTGGAAATTTCACAAGGAGGATCTCAAACCTGATTTGGTGTTAGGTATATCTCAAGTGGTTTAGGGCAATGATTCTACTATCTATCAGTCATACACTTATGAATACATTTTTATTTGTTCCTGCTCCTATAATTTTACATGCATTAGAATAATTTGTTTTAAAAGATAACTCTCATCTTTGAATAATTTTCTAAAGGAAATTGTTGTAGAAAAATAAATAAAATACTTAGCTTGCTATCAGCTTCTCAATACAATTTACTTACTATCAGGTGAATTCAGAATAGAGTTTCTTCTGCTTATGCCTCCTGAAAGGCTGTTGTGGTTTAATGAGCAGCTCTCAATATTTATTGCCTTAGTGTTAAGCATCAGGATTATTGTTCTTTGATAATCAGAAATGATTAGTAATCAAAAAATGCTGTTTAGGGCAAGATTTCCCTCAGACAATTCTGGCTAAGAAAATATGATAGGCTTTGCTGAAAAGTGCACATTCTGGAAAAGGAGTATGGCTCATAGGGAACAAGGTGCTGGATTTGATCCCCAGCACTGCAAAAGCAAAACAAAAACAAACAAAACCAAAAGAAAATACACATTTTGAGGAACTTCTCCTGGATATTCCAATTTGTTAATCTAGTATGGATCCCAGGAGTCCGTATTTTTAATAAAATTAAAATTATTCTTGTGATAAGGAAAGTTTAGGGAATGCATTTACAAGATTAGATTTTATTAGTCAATGGCAGGTTTTTTCCCTCTGGTATTTAAAAATTACAGAAAAACAAGGTGGGTGTGTTCTTCAGGTATCCTGTCATTGATGCTCCTTATTTCTTCTTCACATAAATTTCTGCCTTTGGTAAGAAAATAGAGATGTTTGATTTAGATCCACACTATTACTTCAGTTCTCTGGCTGATGGGTCCTTTCCATGTTTGATGCCCTGAATTCTCAGTGGAGCCAGGCCTGTTTTCCATACTCCATCTCTTAACCTTCTCCTTGCAAAACAGATTCAGTCTTAACACTCACACTCCACCCATTTTATGCAATTCAGTCCTTGTGACTGCCATATTAATATACAACATCTGAGAACTTATAAATTTTATAAAGACTTTTAAGTATAATAAATATAATAACTTCCCTCAGTAGGCTCATATATAACAAAAGCATATCTCTCCAGTGGATGTTGAAGTAGATAGAATATTTTCAAACTGGAGAGGAAGATGATTCTGTATGATGTTTTTAACCAGAATCTGAAAAGGGATATATTATTTGAAAGTATTCTTAATGATATAGTATAATTTTTAATTGTCTAATGAAAAATTATTTTTATGTTTTCAGCATTTCAGTAAAAAACAAACCCTATGAAAAGGTTATTTCTTCATTGGTGGGAATATGAGAGGGCTTAATTATTATTGTTGTTGTTATTATTATTATTATTATTATTATTATTATTTGTTACCAGGGATCAAACTCAGGTCCTTGCACTTGCACAGTAGGCAGCAAAACCACTGAGCTAAATCCCCAGCCAGGCACAATTATTTTTAATTAGAAGTGGTCTACCCTGGAGGGAATATAGTTAAATTTATTTTTCAGAATAGAGCATGCAGATTTCTCCAACATTATAGTTATTTCTCCAACATTGTGTTTAATGTTTCTCCAACATTAAGATACTGTGTTTTCAAGCTTTCAAAATTTTGTTTTAAAATATATTATTATAACCAGTTTTCTCTGTTTTCCTTTCTTTTACATGCACATTAGATAGTTGTACATACAGAATTAAGGGGAAAAGGAGGAAAAAAAAAAACACTTGGAGTGCTGCTTACTCCTAGGATGTAGAAAGCTGAAAAGGATGTGCTCCTATCTCTCCATGAGAAAGAGCAGGATAAATGAACAAAGTCAGCATTTTTCTTGAACTTATCAGAGAACTGAGAACCCAGAGCAACTGAAAAGTATGAAATTCAGAAGAGAACCAACTCCTCTAAGAAGAGAAGAGTTCTGTGCAATTGATCACCTATTGTAGAGCAAAAGAGGAAGAGATGTCAGTCCCTGTACTTAAGACAGAAGAAATGGTCCTCCTGACAGAAGAAATGGTCCTCCTGTCCTCAGGCACAAAAATGTTTACCTCAGCCTCTATTATTCTACATAAGGTACCTGTCATTCAACCAAAAATTGTGACATAGAAGTAAATAAAGTTACCCTCTAGAGACAAAGAAAATTCTCCATATATTGGAAGTATTAGGGGATTTAAAAAAAGGGTTTGATTTTTAGAACAGTTTTGGATTTACAGAAGAGTTGCAAAAATAATACAAAAATACTAGTGTCTATTTTTCTTCACATAAAATACGTATACAACATTTGTCACAGCCAAGGATTCCACATTGATATGCTACTCTTAAATAATTACAGACTTTTATTTAGATTTTATTAAATTTTCCTTAAGATCCTTTTTCTGGTCTAGGATTCTGCCCAAAGCATTACATTTCATTTAGTCAACATATTTTAGCTTTTTCTTGTCTCTAATGGTTTTTCACAGTTTCCCATACACTGGACACTTTTGAGGTACTGGTCAGATATTTTGTAGAATGTCCTTCAATTTGATTTTGTCTGATGTTTTGCTTGCAGTTAGACTGTGTGTTTGGGAGAAAGATGACAGAAAGATGTCATCCTTCCCACATTATGCTAAGGGGACAGAGACCTCCTTACCTGGGTAATATTTGCCAGGACTCTGCATTGTAAAATTATTTCCCCCCCACCTTGCATATTCTGTACCATGGAGAAAAGTCGCTAAGCACTGCCACAATGAAGAGGTGAAGAATTATGCTCCCCTTCCTTGACAGGGGCATACCAATGCACATTTGTTTCTGTTTGTTTCCTATTACAAGATTGAAATTAACTAGTTTATTAGTTCATACTTTATGAAACAAATGATCAAATTCTTGTTCAATTACTAGATGGAGGGGATGTCTTCTGGGGAAAATAAGTGAACGACGCTGGATATGGCAGAAAGGAAAAAAGCTAGACTGGAATGTGGTATCAGCTGGAGAACAGTTTCAGCCAGAGCTCAAGGGTTCTGCTGAGCATAAATTGCACTGTAGAGTTAGTCTGGCCTGAAGAGGCTGGTGTTTAATATACCTCTGTATCATCTAGCCATTAGCTGCAAACTGCAGTATTGTGGGCTAAGAATAATTTCCCAGTTTTGGCTCTTCCTGCCAGCATTTTGTTCCCAAAAGAAGGCATCTGTGAACTGTGTAAAGTGGATCAGTGAGGGAAATGAAGACCATCTACTACAGCTAGTCCTCTTTTCTTCTTCTGTTACATTTAAGCATTTCTCCCACTGATATAGAGTGCAAGGATGATGGTATTACAGCCTGTCCTGTGAAGCTTATCAACGTCTTACAGCTACTTTACATAACTATATTATCAGCCCTCAAATTACCAGAGGTCAGAACCCTGGATTTTGACAAATGCCAAGGTAACTGTGTTTAATTATCCTTGTTTCTTTTGGATTGTCTGAGGGGTTTTAATAGTTTGGAAACTTTCATGATTTATTTTTAAGTATAAAAACAGTTCTTTGATAACTACTTTGTATTATTGAATAATGGTGATAGATTTGTGAGGTACTCTAGAGTTTGGGAATTGCTGATTGTATGCATTTGTGTAAGAATGTCAGATAGGGTGTCCCTTGTCTCACTCTGTACCCTTCCTGAGAGGCTTCAGTAGAGGCTAGAAAACTGAAGCTGAAAATATGAGACTGAGATGAGAACACCCATTGATTCATTATACAATTAGAGTTTGAGCAAGTTTCTGCCTAAATTTGAGCTATGTGATCTCAAACCTCAGTCAAGAAAACAGCCTGCATGTGAAGGTGGCAGAAATGGACCTCACACACCATGGATCCAAAACATGGTAATGGTAGCAGCATAAACTACAGCTGTGTGGTGTGGCTTTTGTTTTTCATGGGTTACAGCAAAGGTGTTAGAGCAGTCTTTGTGGGGTTCCAGTGATTAGTTCCAATATCTTGGGCCCAAAAAGTCTTGCTCTGCCATCTTTATGTATCTGTTATGTTATACATCCAGGATTTACTTGTACCCATATTTCAGGACATAGGAATTTATCACTGATTCCTTCTAGGGGGATGAACATAGCCAATCACAACATAAAAAGCCAAATGATAATCGAATAAGTGAATTAGCATAAAGTAAAAACTGAAGAAATTTATGTAACCTGATGCCAATTTCCTCAGGTAACAGCTTGGAAGACTTGTCAACAGGACAAGAAAGCTTGACCAAACATTCCTCCACCCTAGGAAAAACTGGATGAAATAATAAAGTTCTAACTTGTTACCTTTTTATTGCTATTTGTGGAAGTGTTTTATTTGAGACTTGTTTTACTTCTTGTCTATGTAATATGTTATAGTTTGGATTCTGCCTTGACCTAAATCCTGAAATTCTATTACAGAATCTTATAGCCACTGTAGGGAACAGGGGAAGGGGACATTACCAGAACCTCTGCAGTGAGTCCTGGTCTCCTGCAGGCCACGGCAGCACACAGCAAATTACAGGAAAGGTAGACAAATGAGACTGAGGAGAAGCTGAGCTTTGGGTCTGATCAGTGCTGCTCTGGGCAGCAAAGACAAACACCCCCTAGCTTGCAGCACCTTTTATTCAGTACATGGGGAAACAAAAGTAACAAGTGAAATATACAGTTCAGTACTTCACATTGGGATAAATAAGGTGTAACAAAAGGCTGGGGGGCAGTGGAAATCTAAGAACAATGAGGAATTATGCAGATGAAGATTTGGTTCCTCTCTGGTGTCTCCCGCAGGTGTGGTCTTGTCCTGGAGATTACAGCATCTGGGGATCACTGAGGTCTCAGTTGTGAGCAGAGGCCAAAATGCAATTATGTCTGGAATGTCCTAGCTGGGCTGTAGGCCGGAGAACTAGGCCTACTCAAATGATTTTTCCCTAGAATTATGTAGCATTGCTCCCAACATATCTCTTTTCTTTTTGTTTTATGTGAAGGTGTTTTTAGGAAAAGTGAGCACACCCAACAATAGCTTGACCCTATATATTGTGAAGATCTATAGTGTGTTTGACTGGCTTAGCTGTCTATAAGCATAATTTCTATTAATTGGGGCTGTAAAAGGATGAAAAATCAAATAATAAATTTATTTTTTTAAACAATGTTGGCTAAAAAAATCTTAAAACTTTTGCTGAACTCAAATAGCTATTGTCTTATATAGTTATACTTTTCTACTGGATGTTTAAGACCAAATTACAGTGAGATCTATATTAAATAAAGTCAATCTCTTGCTATCTAACAAGGTCAATTAAGTCTCCACAGGCACTGTCTTGGAACCATGCATAGAGCCTCTTAGCTCCTCTGTCAGTGTCAGCCATCAGGATATGTCATGGCCTTGCTTGACCATGTTGCTTCCTGTGAAAGCATGGGAGATTTTTTCCTCCAGGTGACATTCCTTTGGCACACTTTTTGTTGGATCTTTACTATTTTGGTGTTCAGCAACCTCCCTGCTCAGGAGGTTGGGTGACTCATCAAAAATGCAGGATCTTGGAGATGGTTCCCTCATGTCCTGGATCTTACTGTTGTAGTTGACCTTGGAGGGCCAGGGCCAAAATATTGGCTGCCTTTTTAGCACAGATACCTCTTTAGTTTTGGTCTCTAAACTTTGGTTGTTGAACATCCAGAAGAGAAGATCAATAACATTAGCATTGTAAGAGGAGTAGTGAACTCAACTGTTATAATTTTATCTGGATATAAGCATTTTGGAATAAAAATATAGTTAAACTGTTATTATTGCCAATGATAGTTGCTGTTGTGGTTGGATCCCTGAGTAGCTATCTTTTTATAGGATGTCATCTAAGGAAAATAAATCAGCATGTAAGTGTGCCTATTATCATAGGTGGCTGGAGCATAAGAGAAGGGCAAATATCTGAATCAAAAGGTTATTACCATAAACAATGTTAGAAGACCCATACAATTAGAAGGAATGAATACATTTTGTACACCAGAAAAGGAGCGGTAATAAATATTATAGTTATATAAAACATTATGTTCTTCAATGTAGTTTGGTACCAAAAGCATCTTTCCAATAACAGTCTTTTGTTTATACCACAGAAATTAATCTTTTGAAGATGACCAATGTAGACATATCACAATAACATATTGAGTGTTTAAACATCAATGATAACCAATGTAATCAATTTATAACATATTTAGAATTTAAACTTCAATGATAATGTAATCAATTTATAATAACATTGAGACAATATTTGTTGTGGTGTGTTTCCCATAAGATTATGAAAATTACTAAGGGGTCCCTTTAGTGAATTAAGACCAGAATGATTATTTTCTGGGTGGCCACTTCTTTATTCACCAAAGGGAGAACCCATCGTCTCTATTTACTTTGACAAACAAATAATATGAATATATATATCTTCTTATTTTACAACTGATTATTGAAATTTGATTATTCCATGTAGATGACAATACACATTACTTTTATAAAATAAATCTCGGTGGCACTTTGATCAATTAGCAACCTGGGAAGGAAGGCATGACTTTAATTTAATAACATTTATCTGTAAGCCAATTTAATAATAGGTGAATATCTTTTTAAAAAAATTTTTGTTTCCAAAGGTGAACAAAGAGAAAAAAAAATTGAGCTCAACTCTGCAAACACAGACAACAGACAAACATATAAGACAATTTATAAAATTAAAGTGCACTCAAATATATTTGGCCAAATTGAATTATAATATCCTTTTTATGATTATTAGATTTATAATTGTATGACTGGTCAGAAACTTTGGAATAGTCAATTAACAGAGATCTCTTGAGATTAGAATCAGAAGGAATGAAAGCGCTTTTATACCTGTAAATATAAAAAGAGCATTTTGAAGTTGTCCCCCACCTTTATAAATTTTTTTACCATAAATCTATAATTATTATTCCTCTGGGGGCATCATCTCAGTCCTGGACCCTGCCATGGATTTGTTGGTTGTCGCTGGTGAGGTGGGTCCCTGAGGTGCAGCTGGCTCATCGCTTTTAGCCAGGGTGCTATCACTCATTCTGTGAGATGTTTGCGGTTCCACCAGCGTGACCCATGGTCTCACATTCCGGGAGGGCAACCACAAGCTTTTCTCATTATCTGTTAGGACACAAGCGAAACCACTCCCCCAAGTTATTAAGGCAGGAGGAATTTTTTGACATAATATAATTGTAGAGATTTCACTAACTGGTTAGATAAAAACAACCATTCCATGGGAAAGACCCGTTTCTCATACCATTGCCCTATTAAGCCTGTAGGTGAGTGGGGGGTGTTAAGCATAAACAAATAAACTGGATAATTAGAGTTGATACAAAAAACCTGATGGTTATGTATGCTTTGTTCTATTAATTGTAACTCCTTTTGTGCCTCCAGAGTTAATTTTCGAGGGGAATTAAGGTCAGAATCTCCCCGTAATATTTTCTACAAATTCTGCAATTGACAATTTGCTATCCCTATCTTAGGCCTAATCCAATTAATATCACCTAATAATTTTTGAAAATCATTTAATGTTTTTAATTTGTCTGTCCTAAATTGTATCTTTTGTGGCTTAACCGATCGTTCTGATAACAAGGTACCCAGGTAAATATAAGGCTCAGATAGTTGAACTTTTTCAGGTGCTATGCACAATCCAAAATGCACTAAATCCTTCTCTGCAAGAGCAAAGGCCTGTAAAAGTAGCTGTTGTGTATTTGCAGAGATTAGTATGTCATCCATATAATGTGTTAAATATACAGTAGGGAATAATTTACGAGTAGCTTGAAGAGCCTGTGCTACAAAAAGCTGACACAATGTGGGGCTGTTAGCCATTCCTTGAGGCAACACAGTCCACTGAAAGTGCTTCATGGTTCTTTAAAATTCGTGCTAGGTACCGAAAAGGCAAATCAAGGTCGGTCACTTGGCCACAAAGGAACGTTAAAGAAGCAGACTTTTAAATCTATAATTATAAGCGGCCACTCTGGGGGATTGCCACTGGGTTTGGTAAGCCAGGTTGCAGTGTCCCCATTGGAATGAGGCTTGCATTAACTGCACATAAGTCCTGAAGCAAATGCCATTTGCCTGACCTTTTAGGAATAACAAAGATAGGTGTGTTCCAAGGGCTCACAGATGGTTCTAAATGCCCCTTGTTAACTTGCTCTAATATGAGTTGTTGTAGAATGGTTAGTTTCTCCTGTGGTAGGGGCCATTGATTAACCCAAATGGGATCATTTGATTTCCATTGTAAAGGCAAGGTTGCCTTGAATGGAGAAACTTCTTCAATAGCCCCAAATAAAAATTTTGATCATATCCAATTCCAAAGCGATTATTTTTTTGTTTCTGTTCTATAGGCTGTGTTGTTCCCTGAAGTTGCTTGCCTAATCCTTTTCCTGGTTCATATCCCATTTTAGACATCATCTGTTGGCCCAGTGAAGTTTCAGGGGCCAAAGTAGTCACTACAACTCTCCATTGTTCCAACAAATCCCTGCCCCATAAGTTTACAGGTATGGGAGCTTTGTAAGGACAAATATATCCCAATTGACCATCAGGTCCTTCATAAGGCAGAGGAATGGAGCTTTGTAAAACTTGTTGGGGGGTGCCAAGGCCTACCAGAGATGTTTTAGTTGGTTTTTTCCCCCAAGATGATGGCCAAAAACATGTGCCAATCATGGACACATCCGCGCCTGTGTCTATCAATCCTGTAAAGAATTTGCCATTCAATTTAATTTTGCACATGGGGCGGTTTTTGGAAATCTCTTGGGTGAAATAAATCTCTTATCGAATTTCTGGCTGAGGATCCTCTTGGGAATTTTTAAGGCTAACATTATTTAATTGTGGTTTAGGCAAGAGCAACAATTGTGCAATATAATCTCCTTGTTCTATTACCCAAAGTCCTGTGGAGCTAACAGGAACACACAATTCCGAGGTACAATCAGAATCAACAATAGCTGGAATAACAGTAATGCCTTTCAAAGTTAGAGAGAATTTTCCAAGTATCAAGCCAATGGTTCCGGGGAGTGGGGGTCCTTGAATTCCTGTGGGGACAGATACCAGAGTCTCACCTCCCAGCAGGTGAACTCTCTGAGCAGCAGAAAGATCTATTCCTGAGCTCCCCAGTGTTCCCCTGACGAGGGAAGAAATGACCCTCCGGACACCCATGCTGTCTGATTTTGTACTTGTGCACGGGTCTGAACTGGGTACCACTGACTCAGGGGGACTGGGGCCCCCTGGCCCTGATCCCCTATTGTTTCCCGAGCCCGGGGAAGGGCTTGATTTCCATTTCCCGGCAGCAGTGCACCATCCCTATCATATTTGGAGTGGCAATCTTTAGCCCAGTGAGTGCCTTTTCGGCATCAAGGGCAAAGGCCAGGCGGTAACTTATTTTCTCTGGATGCCTGACTCAGTGGCTCTGGGTCAGCTTGTAAAGCCACTTTTATTTTGCAGTTTTTTCTGAGATGCCCCATTTTTCCACAATTAAAACATTTTAAATCACTGTATGTACCACGTAAATGTTGGGAGATGGCTTGAGCCATCAGAGCTGAATTGTATAAAGGAGACCCAATATTCTGGCATGCCTTAATATATGCTCCGAGATCTTTAGAGGAGCGAACAGGATTTATTGCCTGTTTGCAATCCATATTAGCATTTTCATAGGCTAGCTGTAAGATCAGGATGTCTGCTGCCTGGGAATTAGAAATCTGTCTCCTAACGGTTTGTTGTAATCTTGCTACAAATTCTGTGTAAGTCTCCACTGGCCCTTGCATGATTTGAGTAAAAGATTTTGTTGGTGCACCCTCAACTGGCACAGAAGCCCAAGCCCTCCACAGGAGGTCCTCTAGCTGGTGGAAGAGCAACGCTGGGCAACAGGCCTGCCTGCTTAAATCCGAAAAGTCACCTGTGCCCGATAACATGTCGATAGTAACTTCTCTCGACTGAGCATCTCCCTGAGCATTTTTATGAGCCTGTTCCCTGATTAAAGAAAGAAGTTCCACCTCAAAGTGGAGATACTGAGCTGGGGATAGGCACGTTTTTGCAAGGTGAAAAACATCATGAGGAACCAGAGAATAAGTCTGAAGTACATTGTCCAACAAACCCACTGTATAGGGGCTTTGGACACCATTAGTTAGCACACTCTGCCTGAGGTCCTTTAGGATGTTAAAATCAAATGAGGCATGAACATACATGTCCACCTCTGAGTTGTCAGGATCAGGCAAAACTGAGACAGGAAAGCACAAAGGGTCTCCCACTGCCTTGCTTGATGTCACAGCCTTTTGTAGGGTATGGCGACAGGGAGTGGCCCCAGAAGAGGGCTTCACAAGAGGGGCAGCTAGACCTCTGCGAGATGGCTGAGGGGCTAGAGAGTTAGGGTCTTCCTCAGCATGCTGTGGCAGTGGAGCAGAAGCCGCAGTGAGATGAAAGCAAACCAGAGAAGAAGCCAAACAAGGGGAAACCTGGACAGAAGGGTTGGTGGGGGGAGGGGTAGCTGAGGTCTCCTGAACTGACTGAGAGAATTTGAGAGCAGAGTGGACTAAGGCCCAAGTGGGGAGCGTTGGGGGGAGAGACGATCACCCCTACGCTGGGCCTCACGGAGAACAGTACCTACATGTTCCCATGCTATTAAGTTAGTTGTCCCTTCCTGGGGAAAAGATGGGACGTACGTTTGTATGTCTTTTAACAAATCTATCACAGCATCCTTAGGTACTGGGTACATAGCTTGCTTTAACAGCGACTTAAGTAATTTGGCAAAGTTACACTGTTCTGTTGACGGAGACTGACCCATAGTTGTAACTCAGCAAAGATAGAAAATTACCCCCAGCTGGACACACTTACCACCGGTGTCCCTCATCCTAGTCCGGAAATCGTCTTGGGAGATCCGTGTGCTGTCTCTCTTACTCCAAGTTTGTCTCACAGGCAAGTTCACCCCTGGATCCGATTCACATCCACGTTGCACGCCAAATGTAGGGGACAGGGGAAGGGGACGTTACCAGAACCTCTGCAGTGAGTCCTGGTCTCCTGGGAGACACGGCAGCACACGGCAAATTACAGGAAAGGTAGACAAATGAGACTGAGGAGAAGCTGAGCTTTGGGTCTGATCAGTGCTGCTCTGGGCAGCAAAGACAAACACCCCCTAGCTTGCAGCACCTTTTATTCAGTACATGGGGAAACAAAAGTAACAAGTGAAATATACAGTTCAGTACTTCACATTGGGATAAATAAGGTGTAACAAAAGGCTGGGGGGCAGTGGAAATCTAAGAACAATGAGGAATTATGCAGATGAAGATTTGGTTCCTCTCTGGTGTCTCCCGCAGGTGTGGTCTTGTCCTGGAGATTACAGCATCTGGGGATCACTGAGGTCTCAGTTGTGAGCAGAGGCCAAAATGCAATTATGTCTGGAATGTCCTAGCTGGGCTGTAGGCTGGAGAACTAGGCCTACTCAAATGATTTTTCCCTAGAATTATGTAGCATTGTTCCCAACAAGCCACTTATTTTCTGGTAATTCTTAAGATTGTTCTAGTTAGGGCCTTAGTAGGGAGAGAAGTTGATTTCTTGATTTATGCCTCAGAAGACAATTTTATTTCCAAGTTGTTGGAATGAGCCTCATTCAAACCCTCAAGTACTGACTACACTGATCTGCCAATATCCTCAAGAAATAGCTACCTACACAGTCTATCTTTAGGCTTTAAGAATGAAAGCTTGTGAAATTTATCTTTCCTCTAATTTTAAACATAAATTTGAAGGTCTATGTTCCTCTGCAAATACAAGCAACTTATTCGCATTTGACTTCATTTTGGCTGTCTCAATTACTTACATCTAGCATATTTTTAACATTGAATTTTATTAATTTATTTATTAGAACTCAATTCAGAGATTGAAATTTAAAGAAAAAACTTAATTCGTGAGAAGGAATTTATTTTAGCCAACCAATACAACCTGTCATTTGTATAAATTTTACTCTAAAAATAATTTGGGGAGACTTGACCTTGAAATTAAGTTTATCCAACTGTATTCTTGCAATCAAAACTAGCAAGAAGCCAATTCACATTTAGGGTCAATTTTGTAAGTTTTGTTCAAATAGAATAAAGTGTCTTGAAGAAATGTTGCCTTGGAAATTTGAGACATGGCAAATGGATGGTAAATTAGAAGCTCTGCGTAGAAGGGCCAAATAAGATGTATTTAGCCCTCCTGCTAAAAAGCAATTTGGCATTATTCCAAGTCACACTGATTGTAAGTACATGCTCTTCTAGACTTCACAAGAAAACATTCCCAAAATTCTCTCCCCAAATATGCATTTCTGGAACAAAAATAGGTCTGAACAATTTTTAAAAATCAGTTTATAATTATAGTTATGTTGTGAATGTTTTATTTCTCCAATGCTATCCATAGCATTAACCTTGGCCCATTTTTTTCCTTCCTCTTTTACTCTTTCTTTGTCTTCTTTATAACAACAAGACCAATTTTGAAAAGAATTTGCCATCATTTATAATAAGAATATAAGAAAAATGAGGAAAAATGCTATTGCTTCCATATAAACATAAGCACCAGAATGGAATCCTATGTCAAGGGTTCTCCTCTAGGCATGGACTGGTTTTATGATCAAGCAGCCAAATTTCATGTTGCTTTGTCTGAATTCAGCTGGAGGTAGTCATGATGGCCATGGTGTCAGAGAAACTAAGATCATCACCAAGGGAGGCCTTTGCTTTGGCCTTTGGTTTAGATCCTTTGAGAAACAAAATTATCTTGGGATACTTTTATAAATAGAAAGAAATATACACTATGGAAAAACAATATCAGAGAAAATGAAAAGGGTTTTCATATCTTACTGCCTCCTATGACTCTGGTAAAAATTGATTAAATAGCTTGGACTCACTGTCTTTAAACAAATTCCCAAGATCACCCTTTCCCAACCCTTAATGGCATTTTAGGTCCCATAGATTTTCGAGAATGTTCTCATTTTCAGGTTTTAGAGTCTAAATCAAAACATAAATCTCACATTCAGTTAAAAGCTTCTTTCTTCTATCTGAGCTGATATAGAGGTTTGGGAGCAGCAAGGAAGAAAGTAGAGGTCAATTCTTTCAATGTCGTACCACATCTCATTTTCTTTTTAGTGTTATAAGATCATTAAGTTGAAGGGGCAGGAGAAATTAAAAGAAAAAGGCCAACATCATGTTTGGTGCTGTTGTAATTTGGTCATTAGTACCTTTGTTAGAGAAGGAGTCTAAACATTGGCTGTTTCTTGTTTTCCAGAATCCGGAAGTTATCTGCACTTTATTCTTTTGTAAGGGAAAAGCACTTAACTGCTAAACACCTCTCAGCTCTTAACCCACTGTATAACATCCATAGCTATTTTTTCTACCCGGGATTCTTGGAACTGATCAGTTAGATCATGGCTGATCTAACAGGACCTACGATGGTAAAATAGCCCACATGCAAAACTCTCACTTCCCAGGAGGAACACACATCGATCAAGCTGCCAGATAATCTTTGTATTTCCAGCAGTATACAGTAGGCTGGCAGTAAATATTTACTGAATGAATAAGATGCTTTGTATTTACAAATGCCAGAATACCGTTATGTTACTCATTATCTCATTGTCATCTAACAATAGTAAATGAATCCTTGTGTGTAGAAAACTATATTATAAAGGCAGAGGCAAGAGATGCAGAAATTTAATAATGAGAAAACTTAAATTTGGTGTTGAGAAAGCAATTGAGGCAGTTGATGTTAGAAGAAAAACGTTACCTGGAGGAGCAAAAGTCAGTGATGTGTTTGGGATTTGTGCAAGTAGCTGAGTTGGTACCAAGTCATGAAGGGTGCAGGGAATTTAGGCATATGGTTAAAGAGAGAATACAGAAAAAATAAAAGGAAATGGCATCAGCAGATGTGAGGAGCACTTATCCTATGCATTGATATATCCTATGCAAATTTAAATATTCTATACATGGATGTTTAGTAAAAGGTGAAAGATTTATATGACCTAAAGAGTAACTAGAGTATGAATGGATATTCAGGAAACAATGAAGAGATATATCTGATGCAAACAGTCATTTATATAGGAGATTTTGGGGACTTAAAGCTGGGCAGATGGATCAGAGTCAGGCCTTGACACCTTGAATACCAGGCTCAGAAAGAGGCAAAAAGATGCAACTGAAGTTTTGAACCCATGTATTTTGCATTGTAGGAGTGGGGGTGAGGAAGAGAGTATCACCCAGTGAATCAAATCTGTGGTGTCTGATTAGAAACAGACCCCCATGCCAGGTGCCACTAGGAATTTACCATTGTTGCCTGTGCATCTCCTCCATCACAAGACAGGTTTTAAGATCATGGAGTGTTATATAAAGGGTTAAGGGTCTACTTTCCAGTTGCCAATGATTTGGAGTTATACATGGTATGCGTGCATGTGTGTGTGTGTGTGTGTGTGTGTGTGTGTATACAGTGTATAGACTCCACACTCATAGGGCTCCTCTTAAATTCACTGCTATCTCTCTGCTCTCTGATGTGAGTTATCAGGCAACATATTTTATGCTGGGCATAATGGGTATTATATAGGGTAGTGTCTCTATAACTTGGACAAAACAGGTCTATTAGCCCTTTGGTGTTTTACTTTTTTATCAGCAAACAGAAGCTATCAAAAGAATTCCCTTTCTTCTTAGTTACAACCTCTCTGACATTTTTTCTTAATAATCTCCTTTTTATCACCTGTATCTTTACAAATTAAAACTCTTTGCTTCCTTTAAACTTATCCCATGTGGTTTTCTCTCCTTTTTAGTGGTGTGAATTTCAGTAAATAATCTTTCTTTCTTAAGTTTGTTTTCCATCTAGTCTGGATTGGGCAATCTTGACCAGGCGTTTCTGTTTAAAATGAGATATTGTATGTAAAATCGCTTTGTGAACTAGTAGATGACACAAATATGTAGGGTAATTATTTCTGCTTCTTTCTTTAATTTTTTCTAATTTCTGGATCCTTTCAACTGCTTCTAACACCCTCACCTCATGCATATCATACATAAGTTTTCTATTGCACTTTATTATAAAGAAGACAATGAAAATATTAAAAATATTTAACAGCTTCTGAATTGTATCTATGCACTGTGTGTGATATCGGGGGAAAGGGGGTTCTATTTTTTCCTGTTCTCTATTTACATACATATGAAAATAATGGTCCCTGTTTTCCCCAACTATCTGAGGCTTCAGAAACTGCAAGACCCCTTCTGGATATAGATACTAATGACAAGTAGCAACAATGCATATTTCACTGGCTTTTGCCCAAACTTTTCCAGCAGGATCCCAAACCCATGCAACGCACTTCCCCACCATTCTCTTTCCTAGGAGTCCCTGGTCAGGTCAAATGATATCAACATGTACCTTTGTCTCCCATTCTTTTTGCTCAGGGTCACTTAGGACTCCGCTTCCCAAACATGAAAGCATCTATCAGTTTCCAAGCCACATTATACTGCAGTCCAGCTGCTGCAGTTCAGGAGATGTCACACTGTAGAGTGCTGCTGTAAGGTGTGATTGTACAGCTCATGCTCCTTTCTATACAATAGTAGATTGCTGCAGAGATGTGCCAGATGGCACACAGTCTTTGGCAAAACCTTTGTGAGTTGAATGTGGAAACAAATCAAGAGTGATCAAACTGAGGTCAAATCAGAATATCCATCCCTTTGCAAGGACCAAGACTTTCTTCACAACCAAACTTGACTTTTCTGCATCTTTTTTTCTGTATGGTGGTTTGCTTTGAGGAGATGTTTCAGTCCTCTAGCAGGAGAACCAGAAGTTCATTTTATCAGACATACTCAATATGTATAAAAGGTGGAAAAATTACATTCTCCACCTTTGGCACCAGAATGTTGTAAGAGATAATTATCTTCAGAAAAAAAAATAACCTTGATAAGTGCCTGGGGTAGGTATATAGAAGCTGAGACTGAAATACCTGGAAATTGATCCTTATCAAGATATTTGCTTGCTAGTAGGTGAGGGTGGTGAAAGGGAAAGAAATAAGGAGAGAAGCTATGGGGAAAAGGTGAGACCAGACATTGCAAAGGTGTGAAAGAACCTGCTGGACTGGGGAGATGGAAAGCATTCATTAAAAAATGGTAATGTTTTATTGGTGATTTTAAAATTGATTACTGCATAGTTCTCATATTTTTATTCATTTGGGAAGGACTTTGGACAGTCATAGAGCACAAAATTAAAAAGTATAGAAAATTTAAACCAATGTCATTCAGATATTGGGAAGCTCTTTTTTATGTATGGCAAAAATCCGCAGTTATGTTTCAATATGGGAAAGTGAATCTTTCTAGAAATTTTACTCTAACTATAGTAAAATAGTCAATTATCAAGCCACTATAAATTATGTTATTGACAATCAAATCATAAATATTTGGAGAGTTATTAAATATGAGTCTAACTTGGGTAAATGGTCTGTGATTTGGAGGAAGAATATAATGTCTTGGCAGATTAAATTAATGAAGAGTACAAATTTTAGTTGAGTTTTAAAAAATGAAGTCACAGTATTTGGAAGAGAAACAAATACAGGATTTGTGTCATTGGATAAAGTTCCAGAAATGTGAAAGCGTGTGAGAGAATGCTACCTCAATGGCAAGACTAAAACTGGAAAAGTGAATTAAGGGGTGAGCACAGGGAGTATTCAGTACATGGGCAATAAATTCTTGTGGGAAAGGAATTCATATTACAGTATAAAATAATTAGTAGTCATGACAAGGATAAAATAATGGGTGAAAATCATGACACCATGATTTTGACGGTTAAGTACAGAATGTATTGGAAGTGAGATTCCAGAGTTGGTAAACACTAAGGAGAATAAGGAGACAGAGAGAAAGCCAGGACCAACCCGGGGCTTGTGGAAGGGAAAGAAATAAATGGAACATAGTACAGACCAGGTTAAACATTTAGAGATAGATAGCAGAGGGGATGAAAGGGAATAAGGCTCACATTAATGATGTTTCATTGTTACATAGCGATGCTGGTTATTAGTGTTAATTTATACCAGTGCAAACTTCTATTTTCCCAGGAGTCTTGTTGTAACTTGTGCCTCAGGCAGACTCTCGGCCCCAGAACTTTATTTTTAGAGCCTTTTTCAGTGTAGGGCTGCTCAGTGTCAGTGAAGTGGAATGAATAGACACTATTGCATAGATGATGACCTCCCAGGCCCAGCACCAATGTCCTTTCTTAGATTTCATGTCTGCAAAGGTGAGTACTATCATTAGAAAGTAAGCAGTGAACAAGATAAAGAAGATAGCAAGAGACCTCAGGGCACTGGAGTGAGCTTTCAGGCTGGAGTTAGAGAGGCTAGTGTTATGCTGTTGCATTTGCTTCCAGTGCTGGATCAGACAGGCCATCAGGATGATGGTGGAAACCAGGAACAGGAGAAAGGGAATAGTCAACACAACTATTTTATGAGCCTTGGAAAAATTCTGCTCAAACATTTTAAGTTTCTCAATCAAAGTGCTGTTTGTAGGTGAATGCTCCATGATGGTCAATTCTAACTGGATGTGAGTCCTAATAGCTGAAGGGATAACTGCCACACAAGAAATCACCACAGCACTCAGTAATAACCAGGGAACTAACCTCAAAATTCTCCACCTCAGCCAGAAGAAGATGGGATGGGTGATGCAAGAGACCTTGACGCAGTAGAAGACAGCAAGCAAGCTGGCGAACAAGAATGTAAGGACATTAGTGAATTCCCAGATGATTTCTGTGTTCCATAGCACACAATTAAGTTTAAAATAGAAGCAAAAATTGGACAGTACTGATGACCACTGTTGACAGAAACGACAGATGCCCAGGCAGATGAGAATCATTTCTGCAGGTGACAATCTTTTGACCAGCACCCACTCTCTGCCCAGAATTGCAAGAGTAAAGCTGCTCTGTGCAATTATTGTCAAGGACTCAAACACATAGATGATGATAAAAAAGACAGTGAGTTGATTGAGTACCATGCTTCTATTCCAAAGTATGTTTCTGGACAAGAATCAGAAGCTCTGTACCAATCTGTAGGTAGGAAACAGGTTTCTGTTCCCACCACTGTCTGGTAAATGAAAGCTCATCCCTCTGGATGCAAATGTTCTCCAGCTCAATTTTTACTCTCATTTTCCTGTCTATAGGATTTGGTTATGCTTTGCTTGATGGTTTGTTGCTACATCTGGAAGAAGAAAAATATTTTTTGAATGTGGATTTTCACTCCTAAGATAATTTGATTATTTTCATAAAGGCATACTTCTGTCATAACCATGGTGGGTATTTCCTTTTTATCTGTCTGAGGTACTCTTAGTTTATTTCCCCATCTTCTTTAAATAATATTTTCTTATTTAACCTAAAATTAGAGCCACAGTAAAGACAAATCCTTCGCTTTCTGTTCATGTTCTGGGCATGTTTCCAAACTTCTGAATGCTAACCTCAGAAAGCCCTGTGTAACCAGCTTTCTCAGCAGCTGCTAGTGGATGCTATGACCGAAGTGTGAAGGTAAATGAAAATGATAATAGTCTTTCCTCTGAGATTCCACACAAAAAAGGGCTGGAATCTAAGACAAGTATCCTTATCCAACACAACCCACTAATAATCATCCACTGAATTCTGCAATTTAGAGAAATCAAACTCCAAAGAAATCACTGAACACTCTTCCTTGAAGACAAACTGTCCGTAGATACTATTTTTTTGCCAATTTAAATGCCTTGAGCATATGCTCTATATATTTTTGGAAATTGTTTTTGTTCTATCAGCATCACTGGTTTTTTTCCTCTCCTTTCATGGCTTGGTTGCTTTTATCATTTCTCACAGGTGAATTGAAAGAGAGCCCTCTTAGTACTAGTAAAACACTTTACTTCTAAACAGTAGCCATTGTTTCATAGCTATACAGGCAGTTTAGAGAAGGAACAGAAGAACCTTTTTCTTTGGTTCAGGACAACTATTCCAAATAGTAAATATCTAATTAGTGGATTCAGAAATGAGAGGTAAATTCTAGTAATTATTACCTGGTGAGGGAGACAAAGTAAAAAATATCGACCATATGTATGATAAATTCCAATCCTGTGTGGACATTTAATCATTCAAAGAGGTAAAAATAGGGGCAATCTAACAGGAAGATTAGAATTCTTAAAAATAAAACTGAAAAAACCTCTGAATCCATGGCGCAAAGAAAACAATAGCTTTAAAAATTCCACTCGGAAACAGAATTAAAATTAGAAAGCATCTACTTTGCATTCTTAATAAAATTCAAGAAACAGAAAATAAAAAAAAGAGACAATGAAATAGTAGTCTGTGATCAAAAGACTAATTGGTTGAGATTTATCGAGACATAAGAAGGAATGAAATATAAAATATTGTTTAGTAAAATATGCAGTGATAGCATAAATGTCTGCCTCCTGTTCCGTGTACACTACAAAGACTGTCTCATTCAGAGGAAACTTGGAATGACTGTGAACTCAGGACTGGATGCTAGCCATCACTTCGACCAGGAATGAGTGTCTGTCTCAAACAGCTCCCCATAGGCTGGGCTACAGCTGGAGAGATGAACTGGCACCACTCCAACATACAGGAAGGCAGTGGCCATTAAATAACCCAGATACTCTTTTAGGAAGTTTGAATGTGGGATGCACAAATCAGCCTAGAGCCTGGGACTGGGTGTTCTCTGAGGCTAGGAATTCAAGCACATCTCTTCTATTGTGTGTCCCTTTGAATCCTCCAGAGCCATCTCTGCAGACTCCCCCCAAAGTGACCCCAATTCTGGCTTGCCCTTTTCTGCTCTTCTTCAGCTTCTACCCCTAGCCTTTGCTCTTGTCAGCCTGGAAATGGTTACCCATTAGCCAGTGATGGCTGGTCAGGCATTGGGAAGATGACTGAAGCCCTGCTACTTTATGCTGAGCACACTTAAAACTACGGTGAACCCAGGCTTTCTTGCCAGACAAAAGGGTGGGAGGGTGGGCTGTCCAGGCTGAGTGCTATATTCACTTTGTCATTGCACCATTTCTCTTTCTCCTTCCCAGGCACCAGACAGGTGTGAAGGCCCCATGTTTATTTCCCAACCCAAAGGTTGCTTGGGAACAGAAATATCAGTCTCTCCTCTTGGACGTTACTATCTTCACTGTTAGAGGAGTAGTCTCTTCCTCATTTCTGGTGTCCCTGAGCATATTCTTAGTCTCTTCTACTACTTTATTTACTTTCCCCTGGGGGTGCCACACTAATTTTTCTTATTTGAAAATCTGATAGGAGTTATTTGTCTAATTATGGATTTTACTTTTACTAAGAAAACTTTATACACACATAATTTGAGATACTAGTCTTTTTTGGTGATATATATTATATGTGTGTATATGTATGTATACATACATATACATATATCTATTTCATAAAATATTGAAAACAGGAAAATTAAGAAAGGCAATAAATTAAAGGGTAAATGATATTAACTAATAATTTCACAAAGCAGTATTTAATCTCACTAGTAATTTTAAAACACAGACAATACTGAGGAAACCTTTTTCATCCTTCACATTGTAAAAAGAGGACAATATCAAATCTAGACAAGAAATGGGAAAAATAGAAGGCTTTATGCACTGCTGGAAGGAATGTAAATTAATACAGTCATGTTGAAAAAATAATTTGGTCTTCTTTAAAATTTATAGACCTTAACATCAAGCTATTAATTCTATGTATATATTGTGTATTGCAGAGAAAATCTTACATATCTATAAGAAAGGGGAAATTGGCAAGCCTGGTTATTTCAGAAGTGATCATAATACCAAAGAACTGGAAACCACGTAAATGGACTTCAGTTAGAGAATAGATAAAAGTGGTATAGTCACACAATGGCATAAAACAGGCATTTGTTTGCCCTATCAAAATGACTTTACTACAGAATTTGCCTCTCACAAGAAAAGTTTTAAATGCCAGGCTCTTCATTAAATGGCTCTCTTCCACATTCAATTTGGAGATAGGAATCAATTCAGGGAACTGGGAACAAAGGAAAAGGCTGCTGAGATCTTTTGTTAAAAATATCCCTCTCTGATAATATCAGAGAGATTCACAAAGAGAAATTCTTTCTTCTTTTCATCCTGTTTTGCATGTTATTCTATACTATGGCATGATGATGGGAACTGCTGCAGCATTTGATGACTTTGAGGAGAGGGAAATCAGGGGAAATGCAAATAAAAAACACAGAGCCTCACATTGTAGAATATTTAATAACAGCACAGGACTGAATTCCCTCTGAGATACAGTTTTGTGAGCAGAACGTACACGATAGTATAATCCACTAGAAAACTTGGTGTGTGTGTGTGTGTGAGAGAGAGAGAGAGAGAGAGAGAGAGAGAGAGAGAGATCAGATAATATTTTTTTCTCCCACTGAGGAGTATTTCTTACTACAATTCCAGAATTCACCAGCAGTTTAATTGGTTTAGAGGAAAAACAGATCAGTGTGGTGTGGTTTCTTCCGGCAAGCAAAGTGGCCATAACAAGGAACAGGGCATCCCTTCACACAGCTGTACATAGAGAAAAGGTATCTGAGAAAGGGTACTGCGTGGATTTTGGGTGGAGAGGCCGGAGTAAGTTTTGCCAGAAAGAGATGGAACTGTGATTTATTTCATTATGTGCCTTCTGTTGACCCTAATGAATCTTCAGAAAAGATGCTGACTATTGTAAATGTGAGGACATCTCAATTTCTCACTAGTGTTTAAAGGAAAGGACTCTGGTTTCCATGAGAGGAAAAAGATCTAGAATTGGATTTTTCTCAAGCTTTACCTGGATCTCAAAACTCAAGGGATGATTGACTACATTTTTAGGTTTCCTTACTAGGGCAAACACATAATCTTCAATTAAATCCTTATCCTAGAATAACCAAAATTTTATCTTCAGTACTTCTGATCTCTGAAAAATATAGTAGGGAGGAATGGAAGTCAAGCTGCCCCATGCCTGAATGTTTCCAAAGTAGCAGGAAACTGCCAGACTTGCTGAGTCATTATTGTAGACTTAGAAACATTATAGGAGATTATTAGAACATGTTAAAGTTGGATGTACTTAGTATACATGATTTTTCCCAAATTTTGCTTAAATATAATTGACACAATAATAATTGTATATATTTATGGAATACAGTGCATTGTTTCAATACAAGAATATAGTGTGGAATGCGCAAGTCAGATTAATTAACATATTAACAACTTCATCACGTTGGATACTTATGTTTCTTTGTGGTGAGAATTTTTTAAATGCAATACTTTTAGCTATTTTGAAATACATACTAATTTATTATCCACTATGGTCATCATGCCGAGTAATACCTTGCCAGAACCTATATCTTCTATTTAAACAGAACTTGGTACCCTTTGATCAATGCCTTCACTTCCCCTTAGCCCCTAGTTACCGCCAATCTTCTCTCTACTTCTGTGAGTTCAACTTTTATTAGATTCCACAAATAAGTGAGACCATGTGGTATTTGTTTCTACATACCTGGCTTATTTCACTTAGCATAATGGCCTCTTGGTTTATCTATGTTGTGTAGTATAAAACAATGCCCTCTTTCTAAAAACTGAACAGTATTTCATGGTGTATTTATTCCATACCCCCTTTCATCAGTTAATGGACACATTGGTTATTTCCATATCTTGGCAATTGTGAATACTGCTACAATGAAAAAGGGAATGTAGAGATTCCTTTGACACACAGATGTTAATTTCCCAGCAGTGGGATTGCTTGATCACGTGGTAGTAGCTGTTATTTTTAATTTTTTGAGAAACTGCCATACTGTTTCCAAAATGGCTGTACTAATTTACCAAACAACCAATAGCATGAAGCCTCCTCTTTTACCCAGAAGTCTATGGGACTTTATCAGAACATTGGTATTAAAGTACTTCCTAATTACATGCCTGTTTTTAAAGCCCATGGAGCTTCACATAGAGGAGCCACATTTCTCTTCTAGAAATGAATGACCCACTGATTGATCAGGGAAGGATAAATTCTAAGTTGTGACAGGACACACTACTGAAAAGCATCAGAAGCATTGGCAGAAATGAAGCAAAATGGGAGGAGCAAGTCTAGTGACCTGTGGTCTCACAGCAATTAATGTCTCCCTGTATGGCCTCCAAAGGTGAATACCTCATGGTATTCTTACTGGTATTTGATAACAAATAGGCTAAACCCTGACAACAGGTAGACGAGCTCTCTTCTACACATGTATCAACATGTTTTAGAGTTAAAAATACCTCTACAAATTGTTATTGTGTAAAAACATTAAAGATTAGTGCTAGTTCAAGCAAATCATAGGGAGAATAATTTCCAGCAAAACTCTGCAAATATAGATTTTAAGCTTTATTTCTCCCACTCACCGAAGTCCAGTTCTTACTATAGGGAAGGAAAAAGAGGAAAAAGAAAATAGAAACATGAGAAAGAGGAAAAGAATTAGAAAGAGAAGCATTAGTTCAGACTCAGGGAACTAAAAGTGACATAACATCGCAGCCCCATGACTGAATTCTCAAGTGAAGTCAAGGGCAAGGGAGTAAGTGGCCCATGCCTCTGACAAAAGGGGCTTCAGACCAAGCCAGAGGCCTAAGAGGAAGTCTATATTCCCTACATTTTTTTTTCTGTTTAAAGATAAGGAATCCAGATGAACACTGACTATCTAGTATCAAGAGGAACATAGGATGTGTGAGAAAGATTCCAGAAACAACTAAAGACTGCATGGAATTTGTGAAGTAGAAATGTCCTTCTAATTGTTTTCCCCAAATCTGAAAATTCTGGGAACTTGGTCGGGAAGTATGTGATCATCTGGAGTAATAAACATTTTCATATTTATAAGCCATAAGATGAGTGGACACATCATTTCAGTTTTTTTTCAGGAGCAAAGAACACAAGAGGAAGGGCAGAATTGAGGGGGTTCTCTTCCTGAAAAAGTTATGTTCTTGTAGATAGGAATGAGATTCCTAGGAAAGAAGTTGGTTCATAAATGAAGAAGGTCTAAAAAAAACCTTAGGCTTGGAAATCCATCCATTTCCTCAATTGTCTTTGGATTCCTAATGTTACATAGTCCCTGGCTCTCAGATTCTGTATTGACATTAGTAACTGACAGGTATACTTTGAATGACTGCTCTTTGGGATTTTCCTCATATTTAAATCCATTATTGTTTTTATATATACAAAGGCAAAATGTTCCTTGGGGTTAGCAAGAAACAAAACAAAATACAACACACACACACATTATTTAGCTAGTTTAATTCTTCACCCAGGTAAATTTAGCCTTATTACTTTACATATATAAAAGTTTAGATATTTGTTTAAGTTCAACCAGTGATGAGAACAATGGCTTTCATTAGGGACACTAACAATTCGGTTTATTTTGAAGTTTCGAGTTTCATTATGTGTTACATAAAATGCATATTTGTAGGTCCTCTGATTCAGCAACAGAACACTGTATCACACTGAAGGTAATTAGAAAATATCTGTTGAGTGAATGGTGAGAATAGGGGAATAGAATTATGTGTTCTACTATTTTATAAGTGGAAGGGCCTGGAAAAGTCATATAGCCAGTATTCTAATATGATAGAGCAATAAACACTGTTACCATATGTGATTATATGCTTATGTCATGCCAAAATCTTAAATTGGCAAATGCACTATTATATATGTGCCTAAAATGATAGCTATATTTTAGGAAAACCTTGTGTTAGGACATTTTATTTGAACAAATGGATCAAAATGGAAGGAGGCAAATGGTGATTATAAGTCCTTGTAAGTCATATGAGACATTGAGGGAAGAAGGGTTCCCATGACCTGCACTGCTGCGTAGGGAGGGATAGAGACCCATAGGCAAGGAAAGATGAGGGATATCCTCCCCCAACTGCCCCCCCCAAGGAGTTTTTAGATAGCTGGCAGAACAGGCTTAACCATCTGTGAAAAGCTGACAGCCTGCGGTCACACTTCCTCTCTGTGCTGTACCCTGCAAAGCTTGGTTTGCTAAGATCAAGAAGAAAAAAGAAACTTGACCCTAAGGTGTGAAAGCCCCAACGACCCTTCCCTAGTAATGAGCCATATCAACCAATTAGCCAACCAAGTAGGGGTGCCCTCAGACCAGAGACAGGGTCCCTGGGACACTATAAAATCAACCCCTGGAGCCCCTCTTCAAAGTGGCTCCATTTTGGGCACCCCTGCCTGTCTTGCTGAGAGAAGGGAGGTGTACTTTTGCATGCTTGCTGAATAAAAGTACAGCTTTGCTTCTATGCTTTCGATCTCTATCTGATTCTTCCACAACTTTCTGAGTCATTGGGAGAGTCAGGCCTGGGACTGTGGGGGTTCTCTGCCCATCTGAGCCTGCAACAGGTGCAATGCACACGACCAACTAGTGAAGACAAACAACGGGACTGGAAAGATGGGCAGCAAGAGAATACTGTCTGAATTCCATAATGCTCAGGCCATGCCCACAGCTCATTGTTAGCATACTTACAGTGCTGTAAGTGAAATAATAGTCCCTCAAAAGGGTCACATCTTAATTCCCCAAACCTGGGACTATGTTGACTTGGGTGGCAAGAGGGACTATAGAGCTGACAGATAATAAATTTATGTTGTTTTTAAGCCATTAAGTTGACAGTAATCTGTTAGAGCAGCAACAGGAAAACAAAATAAATACCAACTATGAGAATCAAGTAACTCTAGATAACTTGATTTGTAATTTATAGGTACCTATATTAAGTAACTACAAAATGAATGATTTTTTGCACAGGGACAATATCAATAGGTAGAAGAGACTAAGACTACAAAAAGAGATAGGCACGCTATTTCAGAACTGTCATTACCAATCAAGTGTCACCTGAAAAGCCTGTAACCATTGACGCTGAACTTTGGAGGCACCTGGGGAACTTTGAAAACAATAACCAAAGCCTGGGTTTCATTGCTAGCATTCTGGTTGATGGGGTGCAGCTGTGTATCAGGATTTAACAATCACCCCACCTGATTCTAAAGGGTAGTTCAGTTTAAGATTCAGGCCTTGAAGTTATTTTGGAGAAAACCCATACCTGGCAGGTGTAGTAAGAATAACAAAATGGCCACATATATCTTTTTTACCTTGCAAATAAGCTTTGGGGTAATGTGAAGTTCATAATTTTATTAAACTTTTGCAGTTGTAAGAATTACAGGAGTATCCATTTCCACATGAAATATTTTGTGTTCCTCCACACTATGAAGGTGTCTCTCTTTAAATATAGGGTTGTTCCTGAGTCCCTTCACTTGGGGTAATCTTTCTTAGTTTCTAATTTTGTGACAACGCATCAAGTTCTTCTGGCATCACTCAAACTTCTTATATTTATTATACTGGAAAAGCTGCAAGTTTTCAATGACCGCAAGTGAAATGTTTAATGCCCATCTTTTTCAATCATTTCAAGTCATTTACCACTCCATGTGTATTTTATTATTTACAGCAGTAGAACCCACACAATATATGAACAACGGGCTCTGGGGTTCTAAATAAAGACTTGCCCTCTGAAGATACTGTGAAAACTGACACTCTATATATCTCCTTTAGCTACCTGATATGTAAGTCCAGAGAGAGGTAAGTTTAGAGGTAACTTAAATCTACTCTTGCTTCTACACATAGTAGGTGAGGCCTTTTTCCAGTCTGTGACTCAGACTAACTTTTTCCTGGCATGTATTTCGTTCTGTGGGAGAAGATTACATCCATCCTTCAAGACTGTGGGAAAAGCTTTTTCACCTTCACCCCAGAATGAACAGTACATATTGTTTATCTGCTTTTCTTTTCATAAATCCCCTTTCTGAAAATTGGAAGTGCTTCACAGTTCTTCCATGACATTTTGTGCCTTTGGCCCTTGTTAAATCAATCTCAAGGTGGGGGGGGGTGTCCAGATGTTTCCCAATTAGTCAAACATTTTATTTCATGCCTTACTAGCATTCAGTACCAATCAGAAATGATCTTTTTATGTGATAATGGCACCCAAAGAATCTGCCTTTTGGTAAAATAAGTGATAGTAAATAAAATGTAAGATAGTACAAGGATGGTGCTAGAACACATTCTCTCTCCTATTTCTAATTCTGCCACAGACCTGTGTAGCCTGAAGGAAGTAATTTTTTCTTTGGTTTTTATCTCATTCTTTAGGAATCAGAGTAGTAATTTATTTAGTCTGCATCTTATTAAATGTACACATTATTGAAACCCTGGAAGCATGTACCCAGTCAACTGGCAAATTACAAATTATAGACAATATAAGAACTAGAATTTAATACTAAAATGAATTTACCCAGAGGCCTTACATATAATCCTAGTCAAAAGGAGTTAAACACTGCATTCACCATCAAAAACACTAGAATCTGACTGCTTTCACCATTGTTACCTGGCAATACATTGTTCTGGATGCCCTGGATCCTCTGACCAAGGTGCAGAGCTTGTGGTCTGTGGGAGTGTGGCAGAGGCTGACTCCTCTCCTTCTGCTGCTATATCCAGCATGAGGGTTACGAGGGCCAAACACATACTGCATAGCTTCGGAATGTTTTATTTATTGTATTTTCTTTGCTAGGACCTAATATAAGTCCATGAAGCTGGGAGAAATTAGGGCACAACAATAACCCTACCCTATCTGGTAGTATCTAAAGCAGTGATTCTCATGGATTAACAGCATAGGAATTAGCTGGAAAATGGTTAGAAATGTGAAATTTTGGGCCCTTTCTCAGACCTACTGCATCAGATAGTTTGAGAATGGAACATAACACTTTGATTTTTAATTAGCCTTATTGGTAATTTTGATGTTTGATAAAGTTAGAGAACCATTGGTATTGATAGGTGATGTCCAGCTCCTCCTAGTGGTTTGACATTCAGGACGTGTCATGACCTTCCGCAGGATGCTCCAACTTTACAAATCCATATATCTCACTCCAATGGAAGGTGCAAACTTGGCCCAAGAGAAATAAGTGATGCCTCTCTGTAAAAATGCCCTTGTCCTTATTTTGAGGAAATATGACGTTTTTGGTGATCAATTTGCTTAGAGAAAAGTTTTGTGACAAATGCTTATTTAACATTATGTGGCAACAGGAAATGAGAGGTAACCTGGCTACTAAAGAGTTGTGAACAACTTCCACTTGGTTATTCTTTGTATCTTTCTCACCTATTAGGCCCATGATTCATCAGGTAATGGATGATTTGTGGATATCTCTGTAGTATGGGAAGGATTTTCATGGAGAAAAAATGGAGAGAATGAAAATAGCAAGAAGGAAAGTCATGGAGATGAAAAAAAAGAAAAGGAACAAAAAATGAGGAATGGAAAGAGTACAAGAGTTTCCAGGCCTCTGAGTTTGTCCTCTTTCAGCACTCAGAGTTGTTCACAGGCTGCCTCAATCTTCTTTGCAGAGGAAAAGAAGGCTCTGCTGGAACTGTGTTCCTGGAAATACTGGAGCCAGGAAGTAATCATTTTTCAAGGGTAAGGATGTTATGCCATTGTCTTGCTAGAACCAACTTGCACTCCTTAAACTTAATATCCAAACACAGAAAGAACAGGGGAAATAATAATTTCACAAAAGGAAAAAAGGGTATCTGTCAATGGGGCAAGTCCTACAGGTGTAAACTGTGACTCATCAAATAATACCTGACAAATGTTGGTCACTTCTTTTTTTTTTCAAAATTTCTAAAGCTAGAAATTATCATGTAAGTTTCCAGTTTGACCCACTGTTTTTAAATCAAGTCACCTCATCCATTATATGGTGTAAAGGAAGTAAAAGCAACACTCCAGTGCTTTGAAAAGTGAATGTGTATTTGACAAAAGCCTGTAAAAAGGTTTATAACATTCTTATATAATTATTTCTTTGAAAACAATAGTGAGAAAATTATAAAATATGAATAGAAGACATGATTTTAAAGAATTTCTTTTTATAAAAGTCTAACTTCAAAGTTTAACCAAAGTATCCATGAAAGCAACCTTCCTGGAAACAAAGAGGAACTTGTAACTTATTATTATTCCAATTTTATAGACTAACGAAATGAAGCAAGCTAGCAAGGTATAGTTTAAGTCACCAATGAGAGAATTTCCTCCATAAGCATCAGTTCTGAAACAGGCTGTCTTTCTTGCTATGAGAAAAAGGAGTTTGTGTATATTAAGTCAGAGAAGCAGAGTACATGTCCATCAACAGAGGAATAGATTTACCTATTTCCTGTTGTCTTTCTTTTGTTTTGCTCATTATTTATATGTTGAGTTTCTCATATAAGAGGAACCATGCGATATTTGAACTTAATGTGTCTGATTTCACTTAACATTGATTTTCCTACAAATGACTTCATTTGATCCTTCTCTATGGCAGACTTGTGCTCCCTTGTGTATAAGTACCACATTTTCTTCATCTATTCATTGGTTCATGAATATATAACCAGTTTCCAAGATTTAGTTATTATGAATTGTACTGGTATAAAGCGGGTTGACATATATCAATATTATGTGATGTAGCATTCTTAAAGATAAACCACAGCATAATTGCATACGTTAGGAATGATCCAGATCTAGTATGTGCAGAGAGAAATGATGATATAGGGGGAGAGACTTATTTTTTTTTGTATTAAATTCTTTTATTGGTACATTGTAGGTATACAACACAATTACATTTCTCATTGGGGATTGTACCTTTACATAATGCATCTTGGTTCTTATTTTGTCCCCATTCATAGCCCTCCCTTCACGCCCTCCACCCTTCCCTATTTACAAAGACTTTATTTCCATTTTTTCCACTTCTCAGCATTTTTCCTTTCCCTTCTTTCCTTTCCCCTGCCCTTCCCACTACCCCTACCCTTTTGGACCTTTTCTTCCTATTTTACATTATCCATTATTCATTCTAATCATTGGTACATTTTAGGGATACAATATAATGACATTCTTAGTGGAAATTTGCACCTTTACATAGTCTCTCTTGGTTCTTATTTTTCACCCTTGCCCAGCCCTCCCTTCAACCCCTCCATTCCTCCCTATTTACAAAGATTTTGTTCCTATTTTTCCATTTTCTCATATTAATCCCATTCCCTTCTGTCCTTTCCCCTAGCCCTCCCACTTCCTTTCCCTTTGCCCCTTTTCTTCCTATTTCACATTAGCTATTATACATTTAGTCTTTATTTACACTTTCAGTTTCTCACACCAGAGAAACTATTCAGTATTTACACATGTGTGTCCTATTTATTTCTCTTAAGAGTATCACCTCAATGTGCATCCACTTAGCTATAAATGTCTCTAATTTCTCATTTTTTATGGCTGAGTAGTACTCCATTTTATAAAAATACCACATTTTTTTTTATCCAGTCTCCAGTTGGTGGACATTTGGGCTGTTTCCAAGTTTTAGCTATCACAAACTGTGCTGCCATAAACATGGGGGCACATATATCACTGTGGTATGATTCTTTTAATTCTTTGGAGAAGATCCCCAGCAGTGGAATAGTGGGGTCAAATGGAACTTCCAGTCCTAGTTCTTTGAGGTATCTCCATACTGATTTCCACAGTTGTTGCCCAGTCTACACTCCCACCAGCAGTGGAGCAGGGTTCCTCTTTCCCCACAGCTCCGCCAGCATTTGTTATTGGTTGATTTCATGATAGCAGCCATTCTTTCTGGAGTGAAGTGGAATCTCAGCATTGTTTTCATTTGCATCTCTCGAATGACCAGTGATGTTGAACATTTTTTCATGTATTTATTTGCTATTTCTACTTCTTTGTGTGAGAAATGTCTGTTCATTTCAGATGCCCATTTTCGGATTGGGTCTTTAAATTTGGGAGGTCTGATCTTTTTAAGTTCTTTATAGATTCGAGATAGTAGACCTTTGTCTGAGGAAGAGCAGGTGAAGATTTTTTCCCACATTGTGGGTTTTCTCTTCACACTGCTGGTAGTTTCTCTTGCTGTGCAGAAGCCTTTTAATAAGAAGAGATCCCACTTGTTGATTGTTTGTGCCAGTTCATGGGCAACTGAGGTTTTGTTCATAAAATCTTTTCCTACACCGATGTCTTCAAGGGTTCTACCTAACCTCTGTTCCAACTGGTTCAGAGCTTCTATTTTACTATTTAGATCTTTAATTATTTTGATTTTAGTTTAGAGCATGGTGAGAGATATAGGTCTAGTTTTAATCATTGGCAAATTGAAGCGCAATTTTTCCAGCACCATTTATTACAGAGGCTATCTTTCCTCCAGTGAGGGTGTTTGGCTCCTCTATCGAAGATGAGATGGCTGAGTGTATCTGGCATTGTTTATGCATCTTCTAATCTGTTGCACTGGTCCTCAAGCCTGTTTCTTTGCCAGTACCATGCTGTTTTTATCACAGTAGCTTTGTAGTAGAGTTGCAGGTTTGGGATTGTGATACCCCCCTGCCATGTCTCTGTTACGTAGAATTGCTTTTGCTATTCTAGGTCTCTTCTTGTCCCAAATGAATTTTTGGATTGTTTTCTTGAGGTCTATGAAGTATGCTGCTGGGATCTCAATTGGAATTGCATTGAATCTATATAGCAGTTTTGGAAGTATGGCCATTTCCACTATATTAATCCTTCCTACCCAGGAGCAGGGGATGTCTGTCCATTTTCTGGTATCATCTTCAATCTCTCTTTTCAGAGAAGAGGTCTTTGATTTCTTTCTTTAGGATGATTCCTAGGTATTTCAGTTTTTTGGATGCTATTGTGAAAGGAATGATTTGCCCTATTTCTCTCTCAGTGAGTCTGTCATTGGTGTAGAGGAAAGCTATTGATTTTTGTGTGTTGACCTTGTAACCAACTACTTGACTGAATTTGGTTATTAAGTCTAGGAGACTTTTGGTGGAGTTCTTGGGGTCTTCTATATAGAGTATCATGTCATCTGCAAATAATGACAATTTGACTTCTTCATTTCCTATCTTTATTCCTTTTATTTCTTTCTCTTGTCTAATTGCCATGGCTAATGTTTCCAGAACTATATTGAACAAGAGTGGTGATAGTGGACATCCTTGTCTTGTTCCTGATTTTAGTGTGAAGGATTTCAGTTTTTGACCATTTAGTATGATATTGGCTGTTGGTTTTTCATAGATGGCTCCTATCAGTTTGAGGTAGAGACCATCTATTCCAATTTTTTGTAGGGTTTTTATCATAAATGCATGTTGGATCTTGTCAAATGGTTTTTCTGCATCTATGTAGATAATCATATGGTTTTTGTCCTTGGCTCTATTGATATAGTGTATTACATTGATTGATTTGCATATATTGAACCATCCCTGCATCCCTGGGATGAATCCTACTTGATCAGGGTGTATGATCTTCTTGATGATCTTCTGCATTCTATTTGCCAGTATCTTGTTAAGGATTTTTACATCTATGTTCATTAGTGAGATTGGCCTATAGTTCTCTTTTTCAGGTGGGTCTTTCTCTGCTTTGGGGTCAAGGTGATGCTTGGTTCCAGGAATGAATTTGGGAGTATTGCTTTCCTTTCAATTTTGTTGAAGAGTTTAAACAGCAGTGGCAGCAGTTTCTCTCTAAATGTCTTGTAGAATTCAGCAGTGAAGCCATCAGGGCCCAGACTTTTCTTAGTTGATAAGTTTTTAATTACATTTTCAATTTCATTGGTTGATATTGGGTTGTTCAGAATTTTTAGGTCTTCTTCGTTCAACTTTGGTAATTCATATGTATCTAGGAATCTGTCCATTTCTTCTGTGTTGTCCATCTTATTGGCGTATAGGTTCTGGAAGTAGGTATTCATGAACCTCTGGATTTCTGCTGGGTCTGTTGTCATTTCACCCTTTTCATTCCTAATTGCATGGATTTGGGCCTTTTCTTTCCTTTTTCTGATAAGGTTGGCTAAAGGTTTGTCAATTTTGTTGATTCTTTTGAAGAACCAACTCTTGGCTTCATTGATTTTTTGTATCATTCTCTTAGTCTCCATTGCATTGATTTCTCCTCTGATCTTTAAAATTTCCTCCCTTGTATGAGCTTTGGGGTTGTCCTGCTCTTCTTTTTCTAGAAGCTTGAGGTTCAGCATCAGTTGTTTAATTGGGCTCATTCTGTTTTCCTAATATGCATATTCACTGCTATGAATTTCCCTTGTAAGACTGCTTTCATTGTGTCCCATAGATTCCGATATGTTGTACTGTCATTGTCATTTAATTGAAGGAACTGTCTGATTTCTTCTTTAATTTCCTCTGTGACCCATTGGTTATTCAGAAGTGTGTTGTTCAATTTCCACATGTTTATGAAATTTTTTGTTTCTTTTGGTATGGATTTCCAATTTTATCGCACTATGGTGTGATAATATACAGGGGATACCTTCAATTCCTTTGCACTTACTTAAACATGTTCTATGTGTGAGTATGTGGCCTGTTTTGGAGAATGACCCATGTGCAGCTGAGAAGAATGTGTATTCTGATTTTGTGGGGTGGAAGACTCTGTAAACATCTGTTAAGTTCATTTGTTCAAGAGTTCGATTGAGTTCTAGTATTTCATTACTTATTTTTAGTCTAGTTGATCTATCTATTTGTGACAGTGGGGTGGTGAGGTCCCCACTACAATTGTATTAGTGCATATATGACTTTTCATGCCCGTTAGTATTTGTTTTATATAGTTGGGTGCACTAGTGTTTGGTGCATAGATATTTATGATTGTCATCTCTTCCTGTTGGATTCTTCCCTTTACAAGGATGTAGTGTCCTTCTTTGTCTCCCTTAATCAATGTTGGCTTGAAATCTACTTGATCTGCAAAGAGGATAGCTACTCGTCCTTTTTTTCGGGTTCCTGTCACATGCAGATTTGTTTTCCACCCTTTAACTTTCAGTCTATGAGTTTCCTTTTGAATTAAGTGTGTTTCTTGTATGCAACATATTGTTGGGTTTTGCATCTTCACCCCTTCTGCCAGTCTATTTATTTTGATTGGTGAATTGAGACCATTAACATTGATGGTTATAACTGAAATGTATTGACTTGTCATTGTCATGACTTTTTCTTTTTGTTGGGTTCTCCCCCTTTCCATTTAATTTCTTGTCATGCCAGATGGGTTCATTCTGCTTTGCTTCCTGGGGTTGTGATCCTCAATGCCTGTTCCTAGGATATTGTGTAAAATTCTTTGGAGTGCTGGTTTGGTATTCACAAAGTTCCTAAGGTGCTCTTTGTCAGGAACGTATCTTATTTCTCCATCCATTTTGAAAGATAGTTTTGCAGGGTACATCAATCTGGGTTGGAGGCTGTTTTCTTTTAGGGCTTGGAATATGTCACTCCAAGCTCTTCTTGCCTTGATGGTTTGTGTTGAGAAGTCTGCTGTGATTCTGATGGGCTTTCCTTTGTATGTGATTTGTTTCTTTTCTCTGACTGCTTGGAGAACTTTGTTCTTCTGTTGTGTTTCTGGAATCTTAACAATTATATGCCTATGTATAGATTTTTTTTGATCAAGGCTATTTGGAGTCCTATTTGCCTCACTTATCTGTATGTCAAGCTCCTTTCCCCTGCTTGGGAAGTTTTCTGCCATTATTTCTGTGAAGAGATTTTTTATGTCATCTGCACTCTCTCCTGTTTCTTCATTGACTCCAATCACTCTTATGTTACTCTTCTTTGCATCATCTAGCAGCTGCTGGACTGATTTCTCATGTTACTTTATAATTTTGAAGCAATTTTTCTTTTCCTGGTCACTAATTGTAATCTTATCTTCTATATCTGAAATTCTGTCCTCACATTGGCTCATTCTGCTGTGTAGACTTTCAATGGAGTTTTTCATGTCCTGGAAATCTATTTGCATCTGTTTTATGGATTCCATTTGTTTCTTATGTTGGAATTCCATCATGTTCCTGATCTCCTCTCTAGATTTATTAATCATGTCTTGCACTAGGGGCACAATTTCTCCTGTTATCTGAGAAATTATTTCTGATTTCATGTTTTCCAGATCCCTTTTTGTTGCCAGTTCAGTGGGTCTAGGTGGTTGAGTATCAGAGTGTTCCATCTCATTTCCCTTTGTGGTTGCTGTAGGTGATCTGGAAGTCTGGTTTTGAGACTTATTTACATGTTTTCTCATTTCAACTGGGGTGGGGGGCAGGTAGCACCTACACGGGTTACTTCCTCTGAGCTGGTGAGGTGGGACAGGGACTGGGAGCAGTGGTAGGGATGCTGACCCAAAAGCCCTCTCCTGTGGGCTGGGAGCAGCGGGAGGGATGGTGACCGGGAAGCCCCTTCCTCTGGACCAGGAACAGTTGGATGACGGCTCAGAAGCCCCTACCTCTGGGCTGGGAACAGTGGGACTCAGTACCTTGGTCTGGTGGCCTGGTGTCCTCTGCGTCTTTGTAGTGTGGAATCAGGTGGCTGCCTGTCTGCAGCAGGGTAATTCGGTGTCTTCTGCATGACTCAGGACCTCGGTAGGGCATGCCCAGACCTGCCTGTCTGCAGCAGGCTGATTCAGCTTGTTGGGAGAGATTTATTTTGACCTTGAGTAGGTAAGAGAAAGAGGGATCTAGTCAAATAGAGGAGTTGACCTTTTTATATGAATGTTTTCACGTAGTACTGAAGAAAAGAGGTATACACATGGTAATGGCATGTGAAAGTTCTTTTCTTTTGTGCCAATCTTCTCAGTAAAGTAGAAGGTAAGTTCCCATTAGTTGAGAATGAGCCGAGGATGGAAGTATTGTGTTGTGAAGAGAGGTGCCCTTATATTTAAATCACACAGGTCTGATCAGTGCCAACCCCTAGACAGACAGGCAGCCTCCTTCAAGCTTGAGAGACCCACTTTAAAAGACTTAAATGCGGAGAAAACTGGCAACAATGGGACACTTGGTGCTTTTCCTTCTTTGAGATGCCATGAATTTTTTTTCTGTCACACAGCAATATTTATGGCCACCAGTTTCTAGACCAATAAGCTTCTTCCTATGAATGTAATTTATCATCTTCTTATGAAAATTAATGGAGACTAGCTCCCTTCAAATGCTGCCCCAGGAAAGTAAAAACTGTTCATGGATGGTCAGAGCTGGAAGGGATCAGTGGAGTGTCAGCATCCCTCCATATGAATCTGCTGGACTACTTCACAGAATTACAAGGCCTTGTCCTCACTCACCTACTTTATCAGAATGCTTGGCTTGTGGGCCCAGGAATTGGAATTTTTCATAAGCTCCCCCAGGTTATTCTATAACTCAGTATGTAATTCATTGAAAACACAGATATTAAGAAACAGATTTAGTCAAATGAGTTGCAGAGACAGAGATGTTAAGATAATTTAAATTTATCTTCAAGAAGAAAGACACATAATGTTTAGGACCTCTGACTCTCAAACTAATGATTTTTAAAAATGAAATCTTGTTTCCTTTTGCTTCATAAAAGCTAAGAAAGTTCCTCTGTAAACTTCATATTGAAGTTTATTTATCCAAGGTCAAGGCTTGGCTGAAACAGAAGGCAATAGACTTTGGCTGTCTGAAGTCCATTTGTGATTATTGATGAAACAAGAAGAAATAGATCTTGGAGAAACAAACAATTAAATTGTTTTTTTTCTTTTTGGTATTGGGGATTGAACTTGGGTCCTTGTGCTTGCAAGGCAGATGATGGAACCACTGGCTAAATCCCCAGCCCCAAACAATTAAAATTTAACAGTGATATCAAAGAAGAAGGAGCAGAAGAAAATGGAATAAATGTATTTGTTGGATTGCTTCATACTACCTGCTGATCAAGAATGTTATTTACACCCTGCCACTCCCGGCCCAAAGGTAGGGCCTTCTGAGCCACCATCCCACTGCTCCTGGTCCAGAGGAAGGGGCTTCCCAGCCACCATCCCTCCAGCCACTCCCAGCCCAGAGGACAGGGCTTTTGGGCCACCATCCATCCCGCTATTCCTGGCCCAGAGGAAAGGGCTTTTGGGCCGCCTTCAGTCCTGCCACTCCCAGCCCAGAGGAAGGGGCTTCTGGGCTGCCATCCATCCGACCACTCCTGGCCCAGAGGTAGGGGCATCTGAGCCTCTGTCCCACTGCTCCTTGTCCAGAGGAAAGGGCTTCCTGGTCACCATCCCTCCCTCAACTCCCAGCGCAGAGGAAGGGGCTTCCAGGCCACCATCTCTACCACTGCTCCCAGCCCCTGTCCCACCTCTACCAGCTCAGAGGAGGTGAGCTGTGTGGGTGCCAACAGCACCCCTCTGCTCCCCCAGTCGAAATGAGAAAACACATAAATAAGT
Source organism: Heterocephalus glaber (assembly GCF_053883595.1). Taxonomy (NCBI): domain Eukaryota; kingdom Metazoa; phylum Chordata; class Mammalia; order Rodentia; family Bathyergidae; genus Heterocephalus; species Heterocephalus glaber. Next base: position 12,715,312 of record NW_028258147.1, on the reverse strand, counting down.
CTCAAAACCAGACTTCCAGATCATGCAAAGAGAAATGAGATGGAACACTCTGATACTCAACAACCTGGACCCACTGAACTGGCAACAAAAGGGGATCTGGAAAAAATGAAATCAGAAATAATTTCTCAGATAACAGAAGAAATTGTGCTCCTAGAGCAAGACATGATTAATAAATCTAGAGAGGAACTGAGGGACATGATGGAATCCCAACATAGGAAACAAATGGAATCCATAAAACAGATGCAAATAGATTTCCAGGACATGAAAAACTCCACTGAAAGTCTACACAGCAGAATGAGCCAATGTGAGGACAGAATTTCAGATGTAGAAGATAAGATTACAATTAATGACCAGGAAAAGAAAAATTGCTTCAAAATTATAAGGGAACATGAGAAATCAATGCAGCAGCTGCTAGATGATGCAAAGAAGAATAACATAAGACTGATTGGAGTCAATGAAGAAACAGGAGAGAGTGCAGATGACATAAAAAATCTCTTCACAGAAGTAATGGCAGAAATCATCCCAAGCAGGGGAAAAGAACTTGTCATACAGATAAATGAGGCATATAGGACTCCAAATAGCCTTGATCAAAAAAAAAATCTATACATAGGCATATAATTGGTAAGATTCTAGACACTCAACAAAAGAACAAAGTTCTCCAAGCAGTCAGAGAAAAGAAACAAATCACATACAAAGGAAAGCCCATCAGAATCACAGTAGACTTTTCAACACAAACCATCAAGGCAATAAGAGCTTGGAGTGACATATTCCAAGCCCTAAAAAAAAACAGCCTCCAACCCAGATTGATGTACCCTGCAAAACTATCTTTCAAAATGGATGGAGAAATAAGATACTTTCCTGACAAAGAGCACCTTAGGAACTTTGTGAATACCAAACCAGCACTCCAAAAAATTTTATACAATATCCTAGGAACAGACATTGAGGATCACAACCCCAGGAAGCAAAGCAGAATGAACCCATCTGGCATGACAAGAAATTAAATGGAAAGGGGGAGAACCCAACAAAAAGAAAAAGTCATGACAATGACAAGTCAATACATTTCAGTTATAACCATCAATGTTAATGGTCTCAATTCACCAATCAAAATAAATAGACTGGCAGAAGGGGTGAAGATGCAAAATCCAACAATATGCTGCATACAAGAAACACACTTAATTCAAAATGAAGCTCATAGACTGAAAGTTAAAGGGTGGAAAACAATACTCCATGCAACGGAAACCCAAAAAAAAGCAGGAGTAGCTATCCTCTTTGCAGATCCAATAGATTTCAAACCACCACTGATTAAAAGAGATAAAGAAGGATGCTACATCCTTGTAAAAGGAACAACCCAAGAGGAAGAGATGAAAATCATAAATATCTATGCACCAAACACTAGTGCACCCAACTATATTAAATAAATACTATTGGACATGAAAAGTTATATATGCACTAATACAATTGTAGTAGGGGACCTCAATACCCCACTGTCACAGATAGATCAACTAGACAAAAAATAAGTAATGAAATACTAGAACTCAATCAAACTCTTGAACAAATGAACTTGAGATATTTACAGAGTCTTCCACCCCACAAAATCAGAATACACATTCTTCTCAGCTGCACATGGGTCATTTTCCAAAATAGACCACATACTCACACATAGAACATGTTTAAGTAAGTGCAAAGGAATTGAAGTTATCCCTTGTATATTCAGACTATAGTGCGATGAAATTGGAGATCCACAGCAAAAGAAACTGGGAAAATTTCACAAACACTTGGAAATTGAACAACACACTTCTGAATAACCAATGGGTCACAGAGGAAATTAAAGAAGAAATCAGACAGTTCCTTCAATTAAATGACAATGACAGTACAACATATCGGAATCTATGGGACACAATGAAAGCAGTCTTACAAGGGAAATTCATAGCAGTGAATACGCACATTAGCAAAACAGAACAAATCCAATTAAACAACTGATGCTGAACCTCAAGCTTCTAGAAAAAGAAGAGCAGGACAAACCCAAACTCATACAAGGGAGGAAATTTTAAAGATCAGAGGAGAAATCAATGCAATGGAGACTAAGAGAACGATACAAAAAATCAATGAAGCCAAGAGTTGGTTCTTTGAAAGAATCAACAAAATTGACAAACCCTTAGCCAATCTTATCAGAAAAAGGAAAGAAAAGGCCCAAATCCATACAATTAGCAATGAAAAGGTTGAAATCACAACAGACCCAGCAGAAACCCAGAGGATCATGAATACCTACTTCCAGAACCTATATGCCAATAAGATGGACAACACAGAAGAAATGGACAGATTCCTAGATACATATGAATTACCAAAGTTGAATGAAGAAGACCTAAAAATTCTAAACAACCCAATATCAACCAATGAAATTAAAAATGAAATTAAAAACTTATCAACTAAGAAAAGCCCGGGCCCTGATGGCTTCACTGCTGAATTCTACAAGACATTTAGAGAGGAACTGCTGCCACTACTGTTTAAACTCTTCAATAAAATTGAAAGGGAAGCAATACTCCCAAATTCATTCCTGGAACCAAGCATCACCTTGATCCCCAAAGCAGAGAAAAACCCAACTGAAAAGGAGAACTACATGAATATACTATGTTCACTAGTGAACATATATGCAAAAATCCTTACTAAGATTCTGGCAAATAGAATGCAGAAGATCATCAAGAAGATTATACACCCTGATCAAGTAGGATTCATCCCAGGGATGCAGGGATGGTTCAATATATGCAAATCAATCAATGTAATACACTATATCAATAGAGCCAAGGACAAAAACCATATGATTATCTCCATAGACACAGAAAAAGCATTTGACAAAATCCAACCTGCATTTATGATAAAACCCTACAAAAAATTGGAATAGATGGTCTCTACCTCAAACTGATAGAAGCCATCTATGAAAAACCAAGAGCCAACATCATACTAAATGGTCAAAAACTGAAATCCTTCACACTGAAATCAGGAACAAGACAAGGATGTCCACTATCACCACTCTTGTTTAATATAGTTCTGGAAACATTAGCCACGGCAATTAGATAAGAGAAAGAAATAAAAGAAATAAAGATAGGAAATGAAGAAGTCAAATTGTCATTATTTGCAGATGACATGATACTGTATACAGAAGACCCCAAGAACTCATCCAAAAGTCTTCTAGACTTAATAACCAAATTCGGTCTAGTGGCTGGTTGCAGGGTCAACACACAAAAATCAATAGCTCTCCTCTGCACGGACGACAGACTCACTGAGAGAGAAATAGGGCTAAGAATTCCTTTCACAATAGCATCCAAAAACCTGAAATACCTAGGAATCAACCTAACAAAAGAAATCAAAGACCTCTTTTCTGAAAACTATAGCACTCTGAAAAGAAAGATTGAAGATGATATCAGAAAATGGACAGATGTCCCGTGCTCCTGAGTAGAAAGGATTAATATAGTGAAAATGGCCATACTTCCAAAACTGCTACATAGATTCAATGCATTTCCAGTTTAGATCCCAGCGGCATACTTCATGGACCTTGAGGAAACAATCCAAAGATTCATTCGGAGCAGGAAGAGACCCAGAATAGCAGGGGCAATTCTGGGTGGCAGAGACATGGCAGGGGGTATTATGGTCCCCAGCCTGTGGCTATACTGCAAAGCTACTGTGATGGAGACGGCATGGCGCTGGCAAAGAGACAGACCTGAGGACCAGTGGAACGGATTGGAGGATGCGGAGGCGGCGCCGGACACACTCAGCCATCTCATCTTCGATGGAGGAGCCGGGCACCCTCACTGGAGGAAAGATAGCCTCTTTAATGAATGGTGCTGGAAGGGTTGGGCTTCAGCTTGCCAAGGATTGAGACTGGACCTGTATCTCTCGCCATGCACTGAACTAAGGTCGAAATGGATTGAAGATCTAAATATTGGAATGGAAACTCTGGACCAGTTGGAATGGAGGTTGGGTGGAACTCTTGAAGACATCGGTGTAGGAAAGGATTTTATGAACAGGACCTCAGTTGCCCATGAACTAGCACGGACAGTCAACAGGTGGGATCTCTTCTTGTTGAAAAGCTTCTGCACAGCCGGAGAGGCCACAGGCAGTGTGGGGAGACGGCCGACAATGTGGGAAAACATCTTCACCTGCTTTTCCTCGGACAAGGGTCTGCTATCTCGAATCTATGAAGAGTTTAAAAGGATCAGACCTCCCAAATTTGAAGACCCAATCCAAGAATGGACATCTGAAATAAACGACATTTATCAGACAAAGAAGTAAAAATAACAAATGAATACATGAAGGGGTGTTTGGCATCACTGGTCATTCAGGAGATGCTGGTGAGGTCATCGCTGGGGTTTCACCTCATTCTGGGGAGAGTGGCTGCTATCATGGAATCAACCAATAACAAATGCTGCTGGGGCTGTGGGGAGGGAGGGGCCCTGCTCCACTGCTGGTGGGAGTGTGGACTGTTGCGGCCACTGTGGAAATCAGTATGGAGATACCTCAAAGAACTAGGACTGGAAGTCCCATTTGACCCTGCTATTCCCCTGCTGGGGATCTTCCCCAAAGAATTAAAAGAATCATACCACAGTGATATATGTGTGCCCATGTTCATAGCAGCACAGTTTGTGATAGCTAAAACTTGGAAACAGCCCAAATGCCCATCAACTGGAGACTGGATAAAGAAAATGTAGTTTTTTAAATAAATTAAAGTACTACTCAGACATAAAAAATGAGAAATTAGAGACATTTATAGCTAAGTGGATGCACATTGAGGCAATACTCTTAAGTGAAATAAATTGGACACACATGTGTAAATACTGAATAGTTTCTCTGGTGTGAGAAACTGAAAGTGTAAATAAGGACTAAAATGTATAATAGGTAATGTGAAATAGGAAGAAAAGGGGCAAAGGGGAAGGAAGTGGGAGGGGTAGGGGAAAGGAAAGAAGGGAATGGAATTAATATGAGAAAATGGAAAAATAGGACCAAAATCTTTGTAAATATGGAGGAATGGAGGGGTTGAAGGGAGGGCTGGGCAAGGGTGAAAAATAAGAGCCAAGAGAGATTATGTAAAGGTGCAAATTTCCACTAATGAATGTCATTATATTGTATCCCTAAAATGTACCAATGATTAGAATGAATAATCAATAATGCAAAATAGGAAGAAAAGGTCCAAAGGGGTAGGGGCAGTGGAAGGGGCAGGGGAAAGAAGGGAAAGGAAAAATGATGAGAAATGGAAAAAATGGAAATAAAGTCTTTGTCAATAGGGAAGGGTGGGCTAGGAATGGGGAAAAAATAAGAACCAAGATGCATCATGTAAAGGTACAAGTTCCCAATGAGAAATGTAAATGTGTTGTATACCTAAAATGTACCAGTAAAATAATTTAAGAAAAAAAAATCACACAGGTCTGCAGGTTGTGACTTGCAGAGCTCTGCAGGGCAGCATTTATATGAACTTGTCAGCAACAGAGCTGTGGCAACTGTGCCTAGGAAACTGTGCTGGTCAGATTTCCTGCTGTGGGAAATAGCATTGACTAACAACACCCCAGCTTCTGCTCTTTTAGATTCACTATCACACAGACACCAAGAGCCATGCTTCTTATGGGATGCTGACACCTAAGGACTATGCACAGAGGATAAAATGAGGGGAAGCAGTGCCTTTCCATTCCACAAAGGGGATTCCTCAACTGTGTGGGTTTGACTCTACAAGATTCTTAGCAGCCTCACCAAATTTTCTTAGAACTGTGCTATAGTCAGAATCTTCCTACTTAGTTCCTTTGCCTCCCTCTCTTTCCTAGAGTACAGATCTGTGCCTTAGTCTGGATCCTGTCTCTGCCTTCCTGTTTTTTTTCTACTTTTTGTTTCATTTTCATGCATTTCCCCAATAAGTCTTTTACATATCTAATACTGTTAGAATGTCTACATTTTGGAAATGTGCACTAACACACATGGTGTCAGAAGTGGTCTGAAAAAACAAATGATAAGATGGAGTTTGGAAACTGGTTTACTCATATCCTACAGTAGGCAAAGAGGACCTCAATCTGAGTGTTGATTGGTATATAAATATCTCTTGACAGGGATATGGTGGTCTGTTTCCTAAATATTTTAACATCTCAAGATGTTACCTGGTCAACCATCTAAGGTAACTGTCCTTACCATTGCAATAATTCAGTAATTTGAAAAATACAAAGGGAAAAATATTTAGTAAGACAGTGGTTTTGGCTGTCCCTACTGAGTTGTACTGATGCCCTAGGCCCTACGGGGAAATATAAAACTGAGAGCCATTGACAGGTAGTCAAAGACTAAGTGTAGGAGGTAGAGGCACCTTCCCTAGCCTGCAGTATAAGCCATATCTCATAGAATGCAGGAGTAAGGAGAAGATACAACCGAGCAGTGAAAAGAATATTTGATAGTAGTGTTTCAGAGACCCTGAGCTATACACATGTCTAACTTATGCAGGTCTGTTAAGGTAAAGTTAGGGCCCTGACTGAGACACTAAAACAGGATTGGAGGGTATCTGAGTGTCTGCTTCTGAGGTTGTTTCCTGTATAGACCAGCACTTACTACTCAGCTTTGCAACATCTCTGCAGCATCACTGAGTGGTAACTTGTGGATTTAAAAATAGCCAGAGGATAAAGGTCCAGGGATAGAAGGACAAGAATGACAGAAGACTTCTTTTCAAGAACAATAGCATGCCTTATCCACATGTATACAAGCCTGCATGACCCAGCATTTTACCAAGTGACAGGGAAAATGGTTGTGCAAAAATAGATCCATGACCATGGGATCTTTTGATCCCGTTCTAGAAACAGTAGACTTCATTGCTACAGTATCAGCTCAGAGGCAGAAGGAATTCGAAGGGATAGGATATCATTCTCTGAAATATATTATATAGATTAAGTTAGAGATTTATGTAAGACACTGTTGCACAAATAGGGAGACTATATGGATCTGGAAGCCAATCACTGAAGCAGAAATAATCTCATTCAACATTACTATGAACAACCTTCAGAGGATTTTATGCTTCATATACATGTAACTCTTGGTTCTTTAGAGTTAAGGTCTTGGTCCCAGTGGGAGCATGTTCTTGCAAGAGGATCTGTTAGGGTCCCACTGAATTAAAATATGCAGCTACTACCAAGGTACTCTTTTCCTTGAGTTCAGAATCAACAGCTGAGACATCGTTTCATGGCCAAGGTAACTGGCCCTGAATATCAAGATGAAGTAAGGCTAAATTTATACAGTGTGGGTGGAGGGAATATGTAGAGAATCCTAGTTGCAGGTTAACACTCCTAAAAGTGATTAAACATCTAAAATGAGCACACATGTTAGCATAATAGGAATAAGAAATTTAAAAAATATATTTGAAGTTGCCAAATCATTTTTTGAGGGGAGATGGAAAATTACTTCATAAATTAAATTCTTAGGGACAGCATTGTCACTAAAGACACGATATTTGATTAATCATTATCTTAGGTCTTACATTAATCTAAGGAAGAGTAAAGGAAATACTTTCTTCTAATTATCACTCAGTTTCATTATTCTAGAAAACTTTTATTTGTTGCCATACTAACAACTTTTGTACTAAACAAGGTTTATTTGTAACAAATGAGTTTCTTTTTAAATATTTTTAGGCATGTAATGCTCTTCTTTTTAGTCTTGAGTAGAATGGACATAAGAGAAGGATAGAATTCATGTATTCCCTTGAATTTTGTAGATTTGTTAAATATTAAAAAAATATTATTTGAAAATATTGGTCTGGGGATGAGCTCAATGGTAAAGCACTTAGCATGCATGAGGTCTTGTGTTTGATCTCAGGACTGAAAAAAAATTACATTAATAGTTCACATAAATTTCAGTTTTTTTCCCATCTTGAGAAAAATATCTTCTTGGTTTTCCCCCTGGGATATATTCATGTGATAGATTTAGGTATTTCTTATTTTGCATGCAAATCTAGCCATACAGGTCTTGGTGTTCTCTATAGTATCCTTTTCTAGGCTATTTGTGTAGAAGTGGTTGCCTACTTTAGCAACCCAACTCAGATTTAAGAAAAGAGCACATATTTAGTGTTTTATACATTCGATGAAGAACCATTCCCTGACCAACCCAAACATGATTATCTCTTATCTATCTGACTTGTTTGGAAGAAACAAAAAGCTTTTTTACTCTGTATACATAAAATATAATAATAGCAACAACAATAAAATCAAACAAAGAAAATGTTTATTTCATATCCTTTTTTGCTGTCATGTATATGTATATTTGAAATCTTTGTTTAGTATCTTCATTTCTTGTTGTCATGTATATTTGCAATCTTTAATAATCTTTAATATCTTCATTTTATCTCTTTCTCGAGAAAAATATTGGGTACAATAAAACTTCAATTAATTAAAATATCATCTATATGTGATGAGTCACATTATATTAAAATATACCAGTTTCAATATCCCTTTGCAATTTTCTATGATGTAATCTATTGTTTTGTGTATGATTCATCAGGTTCTCTGCTTTGGCTCTCAGTAAACTGAACAAACCTCTCTCTCACACAATGAGGAATAAGGAACCATGACTGAGATGAATTAACTGGTCCTTTAGTGGTTTTCAGAAATGAAATCTTTATTTCCATGTTAGTATACACAGGATTTCTGAAGAATTAACATCCAGACCAAGGTCTTCAGGTTCTTGCCTGACCCATCGTACCTTCCTTTACAGTGATCCACAACCCAAGGAAGGGTGAGGAAAAAAGGAAGCAAAACAGAGAAAATGAACATGAAGGGTGAGGATTTCAAACTAATGGAATTTTAACAGAATATTTTAGGGTTTTCCTTGTCTTGAAAAAGAGAGAAATAATAATCAGGAGGAAGTTAAAGATGTTTAGGTTAGTAAGATAATATTCAGGAAAAAGAGAAGTGCATATGTGTTTTATGCTGCGGCAGATGTTTTATTTTAAAATCATTTAATTTTGCTTACTTAGGTAAGTCAGTTAAACCGATAAGAAAAGAATATCCTTTAGCATTGGGTTTACGTCAACAAATTATTGTGGCAAAATACACACAAAGTAGAATTTGCCTTCTTCATTTTTAAGGGTATGGTTCAGTGGTATTAAGTACATTGATAATGTGTAGCCATTCCCATCTCCATAGCTCTTTCAGCTTGTACAATTGAAAATTTATACTCAACCCCCTTACACTGGCATGTCATGATTTCATTTTCTATCTCTATAATTTTGAGTACTCTAAGTATCTCATGTAAGTGGAATTACACCAAAATTGTAGGGAATTTAGTAGTATTTGATTTTGTAACTGGCTTATTTCACTTATTATCATTTTCTCAGTTTACTCATGCTTCAGAGCACATGAGAATTTACTTCCTTTTTAAAGGCTAAATAATATTATCTTCTGCATGTGTCTTTGTGCATGTGTTTATGTATACAAAATGTATATATATATTGTTTATCAATTATTAGTGAGTGAACATAGTTTACTTCTAAATTTTAGCTATTATGAGTAATGCTGCTGTAAACATGGGAGTACAAATATTTCTTTGTAACCCTCCTTTCAATTCTTTTGAGTAGATATGCAGGAGTGGAATTGCTCAATCATATGGTAACCCATTTTAAGAGTTTTGAAGAATTGCCGTATTATTTTCCACAATGGCCCTATCATTTTTAAATTCCTACCACTAGTGGACAACAGTGTCAATTTCTCCACATCTTTGTCAACATTTGTGGATGTATGTACGTATCTTGGTAGTTGCTATACTAATGGGTGCGTGGTGATATCTCATTTCAGTTTTGATTTGGATTTCCCTAATGATTAGTTTCATGTGCTTGTTTTCCCTGTGCACACTGTAGAAAGGACTAAGTCCTTTACCTGTTCATCACTTGGGTTTTGTATTTATTTTGTTGTGAGTTACAAGTTCTGTCTATATTCTGGATATTAATACCTTATCAGATATAAGATTTGCAGGTATTTTCTCCCATTCTGTGGGCTGCCTGTTAACTATTAATACTGTCTTTTGAAGTATATTTTTAAAAATTATAAAGTCCAATGCCTTATGTTTTCTTTATGAATTTTATAGTTTTAAGACTTATAGTTAGTGTTCTGATCTACTTTTAGTTAATTCATAATATATAATAAGGGCCAACTTAATTCTTTTGCACATGAAATTCCAGTTTATCCAGCACTGTTTGTTGAAAATATTGCCCTTTCCCCATTGAATAGTCTTGGCACTTTTGTCAAAAGCCATTTAACTGTATATGAGAGGGTTTGATTCTAGGCTCTATTCTCTTCCTTTGGATTATATGTCTACCTTTATGCTAGCACCACGCTGTTTTGATTAATGTAGCTTGTATGAAGTTTTGAAATCAGGTTGTTTTATTGTTTAGTTTTGTTCTTTTTCAAATTTTTTTGATCATTTAGATCCTTGAGACTTCTTAAGAACTTTAGAATGGTGTTCTTTTCTGCAAAAACAATTAGTATATTGATAAAAATCGCATTGAATCTGTAGATCATCTTGGGTAGTATTAACACCTTAACAACAGCAAATTTTCCAGGCTATGAAAAGACAAATACAGAATATTCCATCCAACAACATATTCAGATATTGATACAGAGTAGGATAAACTTTTTTCAACTGCTTATTACTCTAGCTAACTCAAGCCATCTAGAAAAATTACCCGATAATTTGTTTCTTACTTTCCACTTTATTATCTTTGAGCCTACCAGACTTTATAGCATATTTTTCTATCAACAGAAAAGCAAGTCTTTCTTTTCTTTCAATCATCTCTATTTCTGCAAGTGGAAACTCAAACTTTTTAGTTGCTTTTGCCCAAGTATTAGCATAACTATGGTCTCCTTCTTTCTTTCATACCCACTTTATCCATTAACAAATATGAATAATCAAAATATACTTCACATTTATCATTTCTTACTTCTTAGTACCCTGGAGCAAGCTCTCATCATTTGTAATCTCAAGAGAATTTCAGTAGCCTTTCTACTGAATCTCTGATTTCATTCTTGCCCATCTGCTGCGTTCTAAATGCTGTATAGAGTAGAGTATAGCCTTGTGAAGTCAGTTCAGTTTGAGGCCTCAGTTATTTGTAGAATTTTTCTTAGAACCTAATAATTGTTCACAGAAACCCCCACAATTTTGGGGAAACCGTAATATCCTCCACAATATTATTTTTGGCAGGAAGTTTGCAAGTAACCAATCTAAGAGTGTTATTCAGTTCTCCTTGCTGCCAATTGGCTGCTGTCTTGTAACCCATCTCTGGCAGGTGCACCAGCATTCCCACATCATAACAGGCATCATGTGTGTCTATCTCGAGTGTTCTTGGTGTTGTTCTTCTTAAAACTCTAAGATTCCTAAGATGCTGCCAAAATGCCTTGCACCTTCTAAGGCTTTATTAATATAATATTATTATTAAATTAAATTACATAACTACAGAAGACAAAGCATATTTAGGGTTTAAACTATGAAAATAAGCATTTATAGGCATTTTTTCTGACCATATCTGTGTTTTTTCACAATTTGCAGGTGTTCTAGGAATGTAACCCCCAGAAATTTGGGGGGTCCACTGTAATCCTTTTAAAATGTACTCCAATCATGTCATTCTTCTCCACATAAGCTTCATGGTTTCTCATTTTCTCATATACTACAAGGTCCTATAAAATGTTTATTCCCCTAACCCATCATTGACTTTGACCAAGCAAGTTGAACCTCAGGGCCTCCAAGACTCTTTTCATTTGATATTCCCAGTCCTACTTAACACTTTCCATCAAATAACTAGTTTATTATCTCAAATTCCTGATCTTTGCTCAAATATAACCTTCAAAAGGAGGTTTTATTTTACCTTAAGATTGCATTTTCTCTCTCTTCATGTCCACCTCACTTGACCTATCTTTCCTTCCTTCTCTTTTGTTTATGATACATATTACCATTTCATAAAACATATACTAAACTCTGTTTAGTGTGTACTGTCTGCAATAGAATACAAGTATCAGGAGGAATTTTTTGGTGTGTGTTCTCTGATATACCAAGTGCCCACAAAAGTATCTGGATCAAAAGAAGAGCTTAGTGAATGTTTCATTGAATATTTTACTGAAGTTTGGTTATAGTATCATAAGTTTTTTAAATGCTACTCTAAAGGTTTTGAAAATATTTGCTTATTAATGCACAGGGGACCAGATAAGACACTATAGTTAGATGATTAAAAGTCCATCTTTTTTGGCAATTGATTCACCATGAATATGGAATACTACTGAAAACATAGGCATCTCTTCCTGGAAAAACACAGCATCTGCATTAACACAGCAGAAAGTCACCAGAGGTAGGCGTGCCACAGCTCCCAGCATGGAGGAGGCTTCCAGGTCAGCATACCACAACTCCCAGCCCAGAGGAGGCTTCTGAGTAGGCAGGCCACAGCTCTCAGCATGGAGGAGGCTTCTGGGTCAGCATGCCAAGGCTCCCAGCCCAGAGGAAGTTTCCAGGTAGGATTGCCATGGCTTCCAGCATGGAGGAGGCTTCTAGGTAGGCATGCTGCAGCAGCTCCCAGCACAGAGGAGGTGAGCTGCGTGGGGGCTAGTAGCACCCTGTCCCTGTCAAAATGAGAAGACATGTAAACAAGCCTCAGAACCAGACTTCCAGATCACCTACAGCAAACCCAAAGGAAAATGAGATGGAACAAACTGATACACAACCACCTGGACTCCCTGAACTAGCAAAGAAAGAGGATCTGGAAAAAATGAAATCAGAAATAATTTCTCACATAACAGCAGAGACCATGCCCATTGTGCAAACCATGATTAATAAATCTAGGGGAGGACATAGATAAAAAAATAGAGGAGCTGAGGAACATGATGGAATCCCAACATAGGAAACAAATGGAATTCATAAAACAGATGCAAACAGATTTCTAGGAGATTAAAAAATCCATTTAAAGTCTATGCAGCAGAATGAGCCAATGTGGAGAGAGAATTTCAGACATAGAAGATAAGATTGCAATTAATGACCAGGAAAAGAAAAACTGCTTTAACATTGTAAGAGATCATGAGAAATAAATTCAGCAGCTGCTAGACAATGCAAAGAAGAATAATACAAGACTGATTGGAGTCAATGAAGAAACAGAAGAGAGTGCAGATAACATAAAAAAACTGTTCACAGAAGTGATGGCAGAAAACTTCCCAAGCAGGGGAAAAGAACTTGACATACAGATAAGCAAAGCATATAGGATTCCAACTAGCCTTGATCAAAAAAAATCTACACATAGGCATGTAATAGTTAATATTCCAGAAACCCAACAGAAGAAAAAAGTTCTACAAGCAGTTAGAGAAAAGAAACAAATCACATACAAAGGAAAGCCCATCAGAATCACAGCAGACTTCTCAATGCAAACACTCAAGGCAAGAAGAGTTTAGAGTGATGCATTTCAAGCCCTAAAGGAAAACAACCTCCAACCCAGATTGACGTACCCTGCAAAACTATCTTTCAAAATGGATGGAGAAATAAGATACTTTCATGACAAAGAGCACCTTAGGAACTTCATGAATACCAGAACAGCACTCCAAAAAATTTTAGACAAAATCCTTGGAAAAGACAATGAGGATCACAAGCCCAGGAAGACCAGCAGAATGGATCCATCTGGCACGACAAGAAATTTAAAGCAAAGGGGGAGAATCAAACAAAAAGAAAAAGTCAGAAGGACCTGAGTTCGATCCCCTGTACCAAAAAAAAAAAAAAAAAGAAAAAGTCATGACAATGATAACTCAATATGTATCAGTTATAACCATCAATGGTAATGGTCTCAACTCACCAATAAAATGAAGTAGACTGTCAGAATGGGTCAAGAAGCAAGATCCAACAATATGCTGCATACAAGAAACACACTTAATTCAAAAAGAAATTCATAGACTTAAAGATAAAGGGTGGAAAACAATACGCCATGTGATAGGAACCCCCCAAAAATCAGGAGTAGCTATCCTCTTTGCAGACGAAGTGGATTTCAAACACACATTGATTAAGAAAGACAAAGAAGTACACTGTATCTTTGTAAAGGGAACAATCCAAGAGGAAGAGATGACAATCATGAATATCTATGCACCAAACACTAGTGCACCCAACTATATAAAACAAATACTAATGGACATGAAAAATCATATAAGCACTAATACAATAAAGTAGGGGACCTCAAACCCCATTGTCACATATAGATAGATCAACTAGACAAAAAACAAGCAATGATATACCAGAATTAAATCAAACTCTTGAACAAATGAACGTAACAGATGTTTGCAGAGTATTTCACCCCACAAAATCAGAATACACCTTCTTTTCAGCTGCACACAGGTCTTACTCCAAAATAGATCACATACTTGGTCATAGAACATATTTAAGTGCAAAGGAATTGAAGTTATCCCTTGTATATTATCAGACCATAGTGCAATGAAATTGGAGATCAGTAGCAAAAGAAACCGCAAAAACTTCATAAACACATGGAAATTGAACAACACACTTCTCAATAACCAATGGGTCACAGAGGAAACTAAAGAAGAAATCAGATATTTCCTTCAATTAAATGACAGTGACAATACAACATATCAGAATGTATGGTAAACAATGAAAGCAGTCTTACGAGGGAAAGTCATAGCAGTGAGTACTCATATTAGGAAAATGGAGTGAGCCCAATTAAACAACCTGATGCTGAACCTCAAGCTTCTAGAAAAAGAAGAGCAAGATAACTCCAAAGCCCATAGAAAGGAGGAAGTTATAAAGATCAGGGCAGAAATCAATTCAATGGAGACTAAGAGAATAATACAAAAAAAAATCAATGAAGCCAAGGGTTGGTTCTTTCAAAGAATAAAAATAATTGACAAACCCTTAGCCAACCTTATCAGAAAAAGGAAAGTAAAGGCCCAAATCCATGCAATTAGGAATGAAAAGGGTGAAATTACAACAGACCCAGCAGAAATTCAGAGGATCATCAATACCTACTTCCAGAAACTATTTGCCAATTAGATGGAAAACACAGAAGAAATGGACTGATTCCTAGACCTGTATGAATTAGCAAAGTTGAATGAAGAAGACCTAAAAATTCTGAACAACCCAATATCATTCAATGAAATTGAAAACATAATTAAGAATTTACCAACCAAGAAAAGCCCAGGGCCTTATGGCTTCACTGCAGAACTCTGTAAGACACTTAGAGAGGAACTACTTCCACTACTGTTTAAACTCTTCAATGAAATTGAAAGGGAAGCAATACTCCCAAATTCATTCCTGGATGCAGGCATCACCTTGATCCCCAAAGCAGAGAAAGACCCAACCAAAAAAGAGAACTATAGGCCAATCTCACTAATAAACATAGATGCAAAAATCCTTAATAAGATAGTGGCAACTAGGGGCCTGGGATTTAGCTTAGTGGTTCTGCCGCCTGCCCAGCAAGTGCAAGGTCCCGAGTTCGATACCAGGTACCAAAAAAAAAAAAAGAAGATACTGGGAAATAGAATGCAGAAGCTCATTAAAAAAATCATACACCCTGATGAAGTGAGATTCATCCCAGGGATTCAGGGATGGTTCAACATATGCAAAGCAAACAATGTAATACACTATATCAATAGAGACAAAGACAAAAACCATATGATCATCTCAATAGATGTGCAGGAAAAGCATTTGACAAAATCCAACATGCATTTATGATAAAAACCCCACAAAAAATTGGAATAGATGGTCTCTACTTCAATCTGATAAAAGCCATCTATGAAAAACCAACAGCCAATATCATACTAAATGGTCAAAAACTGAAATCCTTCACACTAAAATCAGGAAGAAGACAAGACTTTTGTTCAATATAGTTTTGGAAAAATTAGCCACAGCTATTAGACAAGAGAAAGAAATAAAAGGAATAAAGATAGGAAATGAAGAAGTCAAATTGTCATTATTTGCAGATGACATGATGGTCTATATCAAAGACCCCAAGAACTCCACCAAAAGTCCTCTACACTTAATAACCAAATTCAGTAAAGTAGCTGGATACAAGGTCAACACACCAAAATCAATAGGTTTCCTCTACAGTAACAACAGACTCACTGAGAGAGAAATAGGGGCAAATAGTTCCTTTAACAATCGCATCCAAAAAACTGAAATACCTAGGAATCAACCTAACAAAAGAAATCAAAGACCTCTTCTCTGAAAACTATAGCACTTTGAAAAAAGAAATTGAAGAGGATATCTGAAAATGGAAAGACATCCCTTGTTTCTGGTTAGGAAGGATCAGCATAGTGAAAATGGCCATGCTTCCAAAATTGCTATATAGATTCAATGCAATTCCAATTGAAATCCCAGCAGCATACTTCATGGACCTTGAGAAAATAATCCAAAAATTCATTTGAAACAAGAAGAGACCCAGAATAGCAAAAGCAATTCTAGGTAACAGAGACATGGCAGGGGATATCACAACCCCCAACTGAAAACTATGCTACAAAGCTACTGTGATAAAAACAGCATGGTACTGGAAAAGAAACAGACCCAAGGACCAGTGGAACAGATTAGAAGAGGCAGAAACAACTCCAGACACACTCAGCCACCTCATCTTTGACAAAGGACCCAAACACCCTCACTGGAGGAAAGATAGCCTCTTTAATAAATGTTGCTGCAAAAATTGGGTTTCAACTTGCCAAAGACTAAAACTTGACCTATTATCTCTCACCATGCACTAAACTAAAATCTAAGTGGATTAAAGATCTAAATATTAAAACAGGAATGCTGAACCAGCTGGAACAGAGGTTAAGTAGAACTCTTGGAGACATTGGGGTAGGAAGAGGCTTTATGAACAAAACCTCAGTTGCCCGTGAACTAGCACAAACAATCAACAAGTGAGATCTCTTCTTACTAAATAGCTTCTGCACAGCAAGAGAACACCAGCAGTGTGAAGAGGCAACCCACAGTATGGGAAAAAATTTTCACCAGCAGTCCCTTAGACAAAGGTCTACTATCTTGAATCTATAAAGAACTTAAAAAAATCAGACTTCCAAAATTCAAAGACCCAATCCAAATATGGGCATCTGAAATGAACAGACATTTCTCACACAAAGAAGTAGAAATGGCAAATAAACATATGAAAAAGTGTTCAACATCCCTTGTCATTCGAGAGATGCCAATGAAAGCAATGCTGAGATTCCACCTCACTCTAGAAAGAATGGCTGCTATCAAATCAACCAATAACAAATGCTGGCCAGGCTATGGGGAAAGAGTAACACTGCTCCATTGCTGATGGGAGTGTAGATTGGTGCAACCACTGTGGAAATCAGTATGGCAATACCTCAAAGAACTAGGACTGGAAGTCCCATTTGACCCAACTATTCCCCTGCTGGCTATCTTGCCCCAAGAATTAAAAGAATCATACCACAGTGATATATGTGCACCCATGTTCATAGCAGCACATTTTGTGATAGCTAAAACTTGGAAGCAGCCCAAATGCCCATCACCTGGAGACTGGATCAAGAATATGTGTTTTTTTAATAAAATGGAGTACTACTCATCCATAAAAAACAAGAAATTAGAGACACTTTTTGCTAAATGGATGCACATTGAGGTGATATTCCTAAGTAAAATAAATAAGACACACGCTTAAATACTGAATAGTTTCTCTGGTGTGAGAAACTGAAAGTGTAAATAAGGACCAAAATGTATAATAGATAATGTGAAATAGGAAGAAAAGATGCAAAAGGGAAGTGGAAGTGGGAGGGGTAGGGGAAAGGAAAGAAGGGAATGGAATTAATATGAGAAAATGAAAAAAAGCAAAGTCTTTGTAAATAGGGAGGGATGGAGGCATTGAAGAGGGCAGGGGAAGGGGGAAAAATAAGAACCAAGAGAGTATGAAAGGTGCAAATTTCCAATGATGAATGTCATTATATTATACACCTAAAATGTACCAATAAAAGGATATACAAAAAAAGAAAAAAAAAAAGAAAGTCACCACTGCTGGCAGCTGGGCTTCCTGTCTCCACTATATACTAATTCATTCTTTCTTGGAGCAATAGTTCAAGATTTACTTTAACCAGAGTTAAGTTTGTACAAAGTATCACAAAAGTAACATGTAATGGTGGTGAGGAAAATAGGAGTATTTCAGAAAAATGTCAGTTAGGTACAATGACTCTCTGATTATGAAATATGATAATAAACAATATGCTGTTGCTTTTAATATCTTCAAAGATTAAATTCACACAGGATGTTCTTCTTTCCATTTTCTGTTGGCATGTGCTAAAATAGTACATTTGTTCAAGTTACCTTGGAATGCAAGAACATGACTAAAGAATGTTTATCACAGGAGAAGTCCACTTGCTTCCCAACTCCCCCACTCACTTGGGTCTCCTCCTCCAGATACTTTGACCTTGCTCCCATTAACCTTTTTCATCTTTCTTCATTTCCTTTCTTCCTTTTCATATTGGTAACCTCTTTTTCCCTTTGGGACTTCTTAATTAGCTTCTTCAATGTTACTCTGCCTATCATTCCAACTTGCCACATCCCTGCAGTATCTTTGATGGCTTTTCTGTGCCTAATTTCTCATACGTAGCTCATGGTCATGGGTCACTTAGATGGACACCAACTTTTTTCCTTCCATTCATATTTCTTCTCCTACTCTCAGTTTCTTAACTAACAATACTGCCTACCCAGAACTATATAAAGGAAATTAATTATTCCTATATCTGTCTTTCCATGCAATTAAGGAAAATTGAATTTTGTCTTCTTGGCTGAAGCTCTGTTCTTCATTTGCCTTCTTTTCTTATCCTGCTCCACTTCCTTTGGAATTACTTTTACATTTCGTATTCTTCCCTATGAACGTTATCTCTCTATTTTTGTAGGGTTTTTAAACTCTCACATACTCTCATATTTCCAGATGGTACAAACAAAACCAAAGAATCAGAGACAAAATTACACAAAACTATTAATTCTTATGACATTTTTTCCACCTCTAAGCTTTTAATGCAAGACTCAGGAGCAAAAACTCATCCACTGTTTATACTTATTATTTCTACTCATACTATGTAAACTATTTCTTCCTCCACCTTTTGCTTCTACAGCATAACACCAATTACCTTCTCCTAGTCTTCTTTTTACTCTTCCCCTAAGTATTCAGGGATCATCTACTTTATACATTAGGCAGTATGGGAAAAGAGAAAACCAAGAATACACAAGCTCTAGATTGCTCCTAAATAGGAAGGCTAGATTATATATGTAGTGTTGGTTAGATAAATGAGTAGAAAATATGTATTTGGGTATAAAAGTCATATGGTAAGGTGCTTAAATATTATATCTACAAGTAGCATGAAAGACAAGTGATGAATATATAGTAAGTGAAGAATGCTGTGTTATATGGGCCCCAAAGATACCTTATCAGATTGACTTAGAATCCTGGCATCACCACTTAATAGTTCTATGACTTTGGTCAAGATATTTATTAGTCCTCCATGAGTACTCCATTTTATAAAAAAACGCATTTTGTTAGAACAAGAAATTAGAGATATTTATAGCTAAATGGATGCACATTGAGATGATACTCTTAAGTGAAATAAATAGGACAGACATAGTTTCTCTGGTGTGAGAACTGAAAGTGTAAATAAGGATCAAAAGGCATAAAAAATAATGTGAAATAGGAAGAAAAGGTCCAAAGGGGAAGGGGGGTAGGAGAAAGGAAAGAAGGGAATGGAATTAATACGAGAAAATGAAAATAAAGTATTTGTGAATAGGGAGGGGTGGAGAGGTTGAAGGGAGGGCAAGGAAATGGGGAAAAAATAAGAACCAAGATTTTTTACGTAAAGGTACAGATTTCCAATAATGAATGTCATTATATTGTACACCCAAAATGTATCAATAAAATTAATTTGAAAAAGGTATTATGAGTCCACTTTGTGTTACTATATGACATAGCTAAGGCTGAGAAACTTATAAACAGGTTGACTTAGCTCACACTTGTGGAGGTGAGAAGTTCAGACAACATGGCGCTGGCTGTGATGGGAGCCTCTCATAGGAATGTCACATGGCCGATGGCATCACCGTGCAAGGAACACATTCAAGAGTAAGCAATTGCACGGCAAGCCAGGAAACCAGAGGATGTGGAGGGGCTCTTTCATGACAGCTTGTGAGAACTAACTCAGGATCCCAGGAAAACTACTTTCCCTTCTAGAGGGCAGTGCTCCCCTGATCCAGCCAACTCCCACCAGGCTCTACCTCGTATAGGCCTGGCAGCTCTCATGTTGCCACAGTTAGGAACAAGGTTTCTATAGATGAAACTTGTAAGACAAGTCACATCTGAGCCATAGCGAATTGCTTACCTCAATAAATGAGTTTTCTGTAATATGGGAATCCAACTATTCAAAAGGTTACCTTGAAGGTTTTTAAAAGATGAATTCAAATAACTAACTCATGGCTTTGTACTTACTAAACTCATAGTAGATGTCAATTATCTTGTTATCACATTGACCACAGAAAATACAGGTGATATTGCGAGAGAAAAGAGGAGGGAAGAGCCTAAGGTTTAACTTGTGAATATCCCTTAATACAAAGAGATATTTGAAATAGAATATGTTTGAAGTAGAAAACATTTAAAATAGTTTTCTGGTGGTATATTATATGTCTGTAGTATTCATTATTCATTTCATTATTTATTTTTTTTGGAATTTATTTCATTTTTTTTTAATTTAAAAATTTGCTAGCAGCACTCAATATTCTCTCTTTTCTGTAGTAACACAATTTGGCTTTTAATTGGTCACCTTTTAACTCATTTAAGAGACCCCATTTTCCAGATTTCTTTGTAACTACATGTGACAATATAGTTTTTTTTCTGTCTAATGATGCAAGCACATGTAATAAATGGACTTTCAAGGAGTTCTCTCTTTCTCTCATTCCCTGGAATGTGGATATGAAAGCTCAAATTCTAGCAACCACACTGGATCATGAATCAGCCTACTAAGAATTTGAGTGCAGTGAATTACAAAAATCATGATGACGGTGGATGCCATCCTTTCCATACATTTACATTATTTTTTATAAGAAAAGTAAACTGTTTTACTTAAGATTTGTTTTCTTGATTATTATTGTTGCTATTGCTATATGCAGCTCTGCCTAGTGTTATCTGACACAATTACCTTCTTTTGATAATTTACTTCAATTTTTTACTCATATATTTGTCTAAGATTTTCCAAAATTTATTCACAAAAGGCAACAGACACTCCAAGTGAGTTAAGTTGTAGTTTTAATTTTGAAAATATTTTCTATTAATTAGTGCTATAATATTTTATTTATTTGACAGAATTACCTCATTGCTTTGTTATATTTATCCATTCATTGTCCTGGTAATAAAACAAAACCAAAGAAAACATAATTTTGCTACATGGAAAGGTAGAAAAGTGGATGATTAATCATACACTGGAGAGAATGATAAAGGAAAAACATTGATTAAAGGGGTTTAAAAATGCGGCTTTCCTCAAAGTATGGGTGGAAAAAGGCCCAATTATTTTAGGGTGGGCTTTATCATGAGAGGTGAGAAATATTGGAAAAGTGATGTTTTGTTCAGAAGCTTCAATCACAATGTAGAAAGAATGCCTCCTTTAGAAGTGATTGCAGTGTGTAAGGAAGAGGACAACACAGATGGAACATAGTAATCAAGATTTAATAAGCAGAGGTCACAGAGTCAGGGTAAGTCATCGAGGCTGAATTAAGAAGATGAACAACTCAGACCTGTAACCATGGAAACACAATACGCCAAGGATAATTCTAAACATCTGATCAGTTTTTGTCTAGTATTAAATGCCACTCAGACAAGAAGGAAAATGAAGTGCTGAAAATACCCAGTCATATACTTCACAAACCTCCTCAAAGCCAAATAAGCAGAGAGATATTGAATGTTTGCCACAACTAAAGGCAGGCTCGTATGCCAATACTTGCTAGTCAGACAAGTTTTCCTCTAGGAACAGAGGAAGCAGTAGGATGAGTAAAACTTTTCATCCTTCTGCCGGTGTGGAATATGAAAAATTAAAGTTACTAAAGACACATGACAAGATATGTGAAATGATTACTAGGAATAAAATGTATGGATACTCATAGACCATTTGGTCTATATTACACTGAAAAGAGATGGGATAAAAGGTTACTAAAGAAAACTTGTTTCCATTTCTTCCAAATAGGTGTAGATCCTATAGTTAGCAAATGTGATCCAGCTGAGACTCAGCTCTCCAATGGGGACAGGCTGCATTTAGGAAGCAAAAAAAGAGGCCCCATGTGGTGAAATGCACTTCACAGAAGTGTGATACTTATGCTCATTTATTTGGATAAGAAAAATCTCTTGGACTCTCATTCACAAAATATTTGTTCTTTTAAGAATATATGATTGGGTTAAACTTGAATCTCTGGTGATCAAACATTAAGTAGATTAGAAACAAATGCTAAGAAGAAATGAAGCCACTTGTAAAAAGTCCATTGACTGGTGACTACTGGGCACATGAATCATGAATAACAAGGAAAGAGGCTGAAGAAACAATGTATGTTACAGAAGAGTGCAGACAACTCTGTGGAAAATAACTGGCCAGTATTTATGTTAGAAAGAGACGCCCCTGCTTCAGCCAGGAAGATATCCTATATGAGAAAGAAAAACTGTTGATAACTAATGTTTATCGAGTGCTTGCTATGTGCTAGGCACAGAGTAGGCATTTACTATCTCATTTAACTCTTGAAATAACCGTGTGATATAGGTATTATCATTGTTCTTATTTAATAGAAGAGGAAAGTACCAGATAATTTAATCAATTTGCTATATGTCAGTAAGCTTCAGGGGGCTGAAATGTCATTCAGATTCTAATTTCTAGCATTGCAAAGTGTATACATTTTCCAATATCTATGCCATCAGTCACTACATATACTTCATCTCAACAGGGAAATAATTGTTTTTAACCCATTTTTAACTAAGTTATATTTATGCATCTTGATATATTGAGAGTTAAGCATATACCAACTACTTAGCTAGAGTTACCTTTATTATTTTACTTTCTAGTCCACCTATAGCAGGGAAATATCACTAGTATCCCCATTCTACTGGCAAATAAACTGTTATAGGCAAATTTTACCCATAGTTTTTAAATGGTGGAATGGAGTTGGGTTTTAGAACTGGCATTCCTATTTCTACAGATGATGTCTTGGGCAATATAGAGGAATATGGGTTATGAGATTGGGGAGTATTCTTGAAGATCCTTGGAAAAATTTCCTTTTAAAGACCTTAAAAGATTTTTGATATTTACCACATAATTAGTAGCTTTTTTCCTTCCTTTTTAAAAAAGTTAGCAATTGAGAAATATGTTAATTGAGGGAGCTATATCAAAATATGTGCACATTTCTGAGGAGTGGTAAGTTGTAACACATTTAAAAATGGGACAAGGTAATTTTGCTGAACTCCTTTGAAATCCTCACCTTTTTTGTAAATTATGTTCACTTACTGCTTAGAGTCCCATGTCAAGAGGACAAAGGAGAAAATAACCTGCCATTGAATCTGCCCCTCACAGTATCAAATGAGGAAATAGATATCTGATTGGTCTTTGTGACTGCCTATCATTTCTCTCTTGTGGCTAGGCCATGTGTTCCTGTAAAGCAGTTGCATCATGGTTTCCACAGATGTTTGCTGTGTGTTGGGCATCATGGAACCCATAAACATGACCTGCAGATATCCTACTACAGGGAGTATCATTGGCTGAGTGCCCTAGATGCTGCTGCACATTAAAAGCTATTACTGTATCTGTCCAAAACCCTACCTCCTGTGTAATGGTCCATACTCTTTTGCTATCAGTCAAGGCCAGAAGGTTCACTTGAGATTTGGGCAGCCTGAAATAAAAATGTAAAGTTGTGAGAATGTCTGACAAGCCTTTATTATTCAGTGGCATGGGGGGAGATGGTAAAAAAATCCCACACCCTTGTAAACAACATCACACAAAGCTGGCAAGTTGCCCAAAAGTTATATAACAGACTGTTTACATGTTCACTGTGTGTGTGTGGGCTACATAACATATGCTGATGCACTAGCAAGCAGAAGGCCTAGGCAAAAGTCCGACTTCAGCCCTCTTGGGTACCCTGGCCACACACTCCACCCCAATTAGGGATTTTTGATGTACAATCTACCTGTGAAACTTGCACGTGGTTCTCTTGGCAAGAAGTATGGAATATTATACCCATAATATACAACAATACAAGCTATAGCAACAAGCCACTAATAAACAACCTGCTCTCTGGTAGCAGCTTGTCTCTGGCCCTTTCCCCTTCAAGGGTGGGGAATCTTGGGGCACCAGTGAAACATATGTCATCGGTCCCAGGACCACCTGTAGCTCTGTCCACAGGGAGCTGTTGGACAGAGTAGTGTGCTGCTGCAGGTATGTCTCCTGGTTTAGCAATGTAGGAATCTGGGAAGTACTGCTCCTGTGTTAGTGGTCCAGTCTCAGACGCATCCCACAATTGGGTAGGAGGTCTTGATGACCACAGAAGACATCTTGTTAATGCTTTTAGAGGCTATTAGAGCAGCATACACTGAAGATAACTGTTTCTTTTTTATTGAGCACTGGTATAGCCACCTCAAGGTCTGTGAGAGAGTCACAAGTAGGCAGAGCATCATCAATATTATGGTACATTTGCACAGGCAGTGGCTTTAGGTACTGCCAAATCCAATGCCACTAAACCATGACACAACGTGGGGCTATACAGATATCACCTGTGGGAGCACCTCGAAATTCCATTAACAGCTATCTCATAGTTCTGGCTGGTGAGAGCTATGTCAATAGAAAAAAAGCAGTAGCCAAATCTGCTACAAAATGAAAAGTACCCAGCCCCTGACTAAGGCAATCTGTCACCTCTGCCACAGTGGCATGCAGCAGGGGAATGACCTTATTTGGCTCTTGGGACTCCATCATCATCCTCTAGGAGCCATAATGTTTTTTTAATCATCCACACAGGCAAATAATAAGGACTATGCAGTGGCCAGATGATTCCTATCTTCTCTAGTTCCTGGATAATCGTGCTGATTTCATCATGTCTTCCCAGCTGATGGTACTGCTTCACAGCCATAACCTTTCTGGACACTGGCAATGTCAAAGGGAGATGCTTCACAGCCCTCACTCACAAGCAGAATTCCCTGTGGTGGTTTGGAGCCATAGTCCATTGAGTATTTCAACTCATAAGATGTACTCCAATTTTGGAGACACACACACCTTATATTCCTTAGGTGGCAGGTGAACTATCTCCAAACTTATGCAGATTGCTATTACTTGGTGCAGTGACCCCCATAGACATCTATGTACAAAGCGGGTCCCTAGAATATCTCTGGGTTCCTAAAGGACAGGGTGCACTCAGTCCCCATGCCTGCTAGAGCTAGAACCCATTGAACATTGGTCTAGGACCAGTGAATTGCTAGTTTCACATGAGGCATCTGGTCCTCGTTGGTCCCTGTCAGATGGGCACCTTGACCTTGCCCCTATTCAAAAGTAAACAGTGTCTGGAGGGCCCCAAATAAGCTGGTCTTCCAACTCAATGGCCCAATCCATGGCTGCAAGGTGATTACCCTTCTCTGCCTTTTTGTCTCTCCCAACAGGCATTGAATCTTTGATCCTTCATCAACTGTCTCTATAATTCCAACAGGTAGGCATTCAGGTCTTTGTCAATCATGGCCTGATAGAATGCTGCCTCCAAGAGGTCTACATTTGTATGCATATAACTTCTTGGATGATTAATCACGGCTTCTAGGATCATAAATCAAGGATGTATACACTATAGCATTTTAATTGCAACCATCAGAAATACTTTTCAAATCTCCCTATTTCTCAGAAACATCTTAGGCTTCTTATTGATTTAATTTTTATATGATGGCTAATTATTCAAGCTTTCTACTAATGAGATATTTAGCGAATTTATTTTTCCCGTGTAGCTACTTAATTAATTTTTAAAATTATATTAATATTGTTGTTGATTATATTGTTGCTATGTTTTAGTTTTTAGATTTACTATATTTCTAAAAACACACTATTTAAAAATAAAACCATGAAATTATACATACACAAAAGAAATTTTCTGTATCAAATCTTTGTATTTCCCCAGTAGTTTTATTACAAAAAGTGGTCAGTGCTCAACTCAACAGAAAGTTTGCGAGGGATAATCAATATATTATATGAATTAAATACATGTTTGTGTATTCAACACTTCTTTGTTCCAAAGACCTGAGAAATACACTGTAAACACATAATACTGTCCTTCCCAGTAGGCCACATGGACCAGTTTTAGTCATGGTGGGACATCCAAGACATTTTAAGTCATTTTACAGATTGGCTGTCAAGTTGCAACAATCCTCTTAGAAGTTATTCTTCCTGGATGTAGAGGCTGCATGATCTCAGTTCACCTATAATATAGACTTGTGGGGTGCTAAATTTGTAATGATGTTTGGGGTGGTTTTTCCTCAGTGAGCAAGAATTGCTTTTGTGGTAGCTCTGACATTTTTCAGGGTTTAGGCGCAAGAAATAGGCACATCATATCATGACAAATGTACTTTAACTACAGAATCAACTGAAAGCATTCTTTCAGTGGTCATTAACATTCTAGGGACTTTTCTCCATTTCATTTATGCAGGTTTAAGAAGGAAGAATCATTAGAACAATGACAATAATAGGAAATTGTTTATTGGAAGCCCTCTAGGGGTTCTGTGCAATGACTTTTTGGTCTGAATCCCACTGAGTTTCAGTTGCCTTAGCCCTTGATGGATAATACTGAAACTTTAAATGTCCAATCAGAGAAACCTGTTTTAAAATCATCAGCAAGTTGGGATCTGGGGAGTATAACCAAGTATCAGGCTGGGTGCCATATACAGAAGGGTGAATGTACAGGTAGTTTGAGACAAAAGAGGGGAAATTATTGATTCCACAGAAGCTATTCCAATCCAAACAAATGGTGGGTCAGGCTGTGTATATAAGATAGCATGGTACCTGATACTGGTATCTAAGAGAAATGCAGAGCACCCTCTGGCTGTATATTGAAGAAAAGATCTTTGTAGAGAGTGGTATAAGACTTTGCTAATTTTAAGTTTTTCAGTCGTCATAACAATAGTATTTTATCAATAGAGGTAGACACAGTTAACAAGTTTTTTATTTTATTTTTTAAATGACAGTTTGGAGAGCAGAGTCCATTGATTCCTCCCAAGTGTATGAATTGGTTAAGTCACTTAAGTTTCCTCAACTGTAAAATTTATTACTGTCTCATTCTTGAATTCTTTGTGATGTCAAAATAGAAAAGCATATGTGAAGAACAGCATATGCTTGTGAAACATTTTACATCATTTAAAGTTCTAGATAATTGATTTTTATTCTTAGTATTCTTATTATAACTCCTTTTATTGATCATTTCACAGGAAGTGCCTCTATTCTCATATTCACTGTAAAAGGTTTATTCATTCTTATTTTACAATTTATAATGAGATTAACTGCAGGTTAAATTGTCAGTCATACCTAAACCCAGAAAAGGACACAGATTTCTTCTCAGTATAGAAATGAAGATTCTCTGTTCAGGTAGAGGGAACATTGCTATGAGTCTATTCATTTCAACTTATAGTGCTTGAAATTGGTATTCAAGGTTACTGATGTCTGATGCATAATTTGATTGGAAAATGGTAAAAGTTGAAAAATGATAGAAAGAAATGATGAGGCTGAAACCAAGGTATAGTTCATAGGGACAAGGCAAGGAGTATTTGCAAATTGCACAAAATGGGCCAGCTCAGAGTAATTCTAACTGCACTAACTTACTTGATGAGCAATTATAGGGTGGGGGGGATCACTTAATTTGACATAAATTTTATCACACTTAAAGCTGTCTCTCAATATGTCTCTTGGAAAGGTCAAACTTTCAATTTCCCCAGTGGTTGAACGAAAAATTGCCTTTCAGTAACTACAGGCATTTTTCTCTTTGTGTGAAAGTTTGAGAATGAAAGTAAAAGATACATTCTATATTTCCTGGCTGTTGAAAGCAGGAGAAGAAAATAGAAGGCAGAAAGAATAGGTAAATCCAAAAAGGATGACCTAAGTCCTGCATATATATATATAATATATATTACATATTGCATACATATATTACATATATATTATATATATGAAAAAAGTTTGCCACCTAGAAAATGCAATCATCATTATTAAAAACTAGAAAATCACAGAAAGTGACCCACTCTATTGACCACTGAGATGCTTTCAGCTCAGGAAAGTCTGGGTCATGTTATCTCTCAGCTGAGGGAACATACACAAGTACATGGAACGACTTATTTCTTAAACTGCTGTGATTCTTGGTTGATAAATTTGCCTTTCATAAGAAATGAAAACAACTCTTATGAGGGAGGTTAATGGAAAATAAAATTCTTGAAGGTTTTATGTGGGATTATTTTCATAACATTGTCATAACACTTACATTTTCACTATGTATTAATTTAAAAGGTAAATAGAATGGTAATTGAAAAGGAAATATATGAGTCACAAAGGGAGAAATGTTGAAAGTAATAGAGTGATTGGTAGGAATGATGTTTTAAAAGCAGGAATGTCAAAAGTTGATATGTTTATATAATAATCATGAACGTGATAAATTGCTTTTATATAATGGGTAATCACTTAGGCAAAGAATATAAAAGGTTTTTGGTAATGAAGTGCAATATTTAGCAAATTTTGTCATTGCACTAACATTTGGCAGTGAGAATGTCAGAGTATAAACCAAGATAATTTACTTACCAGCAAAACAGAAAGAAGGAAAGCAAGAGGATCACTAGGAAAGAGACTGTATCCATAAGGAGTCATTTTCTTCCTAAAATCAAAAGGCTTTTAAGCAATACCTCTCTATTCCATTTCTCTTAATGCTCTCTTTTCTTCCATAGACTGGCAAGCTTCTGAAAATTTTTGGAGAAAATACTGTTGCTCTAATCTAACCAAGAGTAGGAAATGTCCAAGTTTAGTTTCTCATGTTGTGAATCCTTATGCTGTTATGATTTCAACTCTTAATTTGCTTGAAGATTTCTTCCAGATACAACAAGATATTTAAACCAATTGTCATCTGGGAAGGACCTCTAATCTCAGAGGTAACATAGCAATGTGGCTGTAATCATAGACCTGAAGGTTAATATTGCCAATATTTGACAAACCAAATAGAGCTCAGGTCTTGGGGCCTGTAAGGTGATGAAACATTCCAAGTTTGTTCTTGTTCCTCTTTTGAGTGAAATTTGTACTTGTAAAACACTTTTTATGCTTGTGTGCATTTGGTTATATCAATACTTGCATTTTCTTATGGTATGCAGAACTATAAAAGTAGGCATTAATAAGCAGGGATAACCACTGGTCCAAATTTTATGACTTAAATCATATTTGGAAGGTATTTTTTCAAAAAAAGTATGTGATTTTATTTTGGTTGATAAATTTATTCCTGATCATAATATCTAGCAATGAATTTGGGTTTATTATGATAATTGAGAAAGAAAACAAATTTACAAGGAGTTAGTTCAAAAGTTTACCCCTGGGTTGGTAAGCTTGAGTTTTTACATTGGGTTGCCCTTCTCTTCAGACAGGTTCAGCTTCCTAGAGGACATCTTTCTCTAGTCTCCTGCTCTTCTCCTTTTGCAGATTCTCCTTTTATCCTCCTGTAGATTTCTGTGCCACTTAAGAGAGTCCAACTCAGTTCTACAGACAAGTTTCAATGTCCTGGAGATAAGGGTTATTGACAATTTCCATGGCCAAAGTGTAACAAGTTCTTACTGTCCTTTAAAGCAAAACACTTCTTTTTTCCCAGTCTTAGCAGGATGGATCATCTAATATACACATTCAGTTATATATATTCAGATTTTTTTGCTATCAACATGAAGATAAACTGGTGCAATTTCTTCTACTTTCTGAAAAGTGGAGAAATCAGGTTAGAAGCTAGGATATTAAAATATCCTGTCAATTCAGTTAAAAATCAGCCTTGTTCCTTATTACTAAGACAAAAGCCTTGATCTTACAAAACTTGGCTTCTAGTTTTACTTTCACTGCATATTTCTTTGGTTTTGCTATTGTTTCTTCTACTGATACAATTGGGTTGTTGTGAAGATAAGATAATGTAGAAAGAGTGCTTTCAAAAGTGCAAATTTTACATAATTATGGAGTAGTATATCCTCAAAATAAGTCTTAAAATGATTTTTCCATTTTATAATCTATGTAGGTTGAGGACTAGGGACAACGAGTAGGGACAACTAGTTCCCCTCTTCACTTTCTAACAGGACTTTGATTTAGTCAAGTAGCAATGTTCTTAACAAAAAATATGACATTTCTAGGCTCTTTTGTAGATTATGCCAGTGAGGAACAGATAAAAAGTCATTGGGTAGGATCTCTGGAGAATCTTATTAAAGAAAGTACCAAACTCAACTAGCATATGAGCTTTGTCCTGCCCACTTCCTCTTTATTTCTTTGTGTGATGTGGATATTTCGCCTAGAACTACAACAGCCATCTTATGGACTTGTGGTAACCTTAAAATTAGAAAACACCATAAACAATAGTAGAGTGGAAAGGCCTAAGGTGCTATTGTGGTTTAGATCTAAAGTTTTGGAAGCCAATTTAGTCATGGGCACACTATACTCATCAGTGGATTCATTCACTGATGGCTTCATAGCTGAATGTGTTGTTAGAAGGTGGGGCTTGGTTAGAGGAGGCTGGTCACTGGAGTGTGTGACCTGCAAAAGTTTATTTCCTTCCTTAGGTCCTCCCTTCCCCATCTGCTTTCTGATTGTCATGCACAAACAGCTGACATCTGCCCAGGCCTTTGTGCCATGCCTTCTGCCTTGAAGCCAGCAGACCACAGACTGAAAATGTGAGCTATGATAAACCTCTCTTCCTTTAAGTTATGGATGTTAGGTATTTTGTTCCACGATGAGAAAGTGACTAAGACAGGTGCCCAGATTGTTGGTTACATCCTGGAGCTGGTGTCTCAAGCTCTGAAATATCCAACTTCAGATCTGTCATGTCACATGGAAAAGAAAACCCTTATAATATTTAACTCACTTTTCACATATTTGATATACACTGTCAGAGTAGTTCCTAACTGGACCAGGATAACTATAATATCTACACTTTAATTTAAAGTTTGCATATATCCAATAATATTTGCCATTTATATTGGCATCTTATATGTGTCATATATGTCTCACTGACATTTCACATGCAGGAACTCTAAAATTCTGCGCATCCTCTCAATAGTTCTCTCTTACCTTTATTCTTACAACCTCAGCAAAAGGCATCATTGTTCCCTTAGTCAAGGCAGCAAAAATGTGGGTGTTAAACCTTTACCTCTTTGGAGGTATTGATCCTACATTCTTGTTATTAATTCTTAACTTTTTTGGAGGTATTGATCCTACATTCTTGTTATTAATTCTTAACTTTTTTGGAGGTATTGATCCTACATTCTTGTTAATAATTCTTAACTTTGTACATGGTCTTGGAAGATTCATTATCTTTTGTGCAGGCCTTTACAGAATTTTTAGTTCTTAGTGACCCTTGAAAACCACATAAAATTCAATATAGAACTATATGATTTATGTGAAAGCTCCTTATTATCTTAAGGGAGTTTATCTCTACTTTCTCCCTTGTCACGTCACATGTTGAAAATTATGTTTGTGTTGGGGTAAATGGAGGAGACTCATTGTCCAGAATGACCAATCTGAAAGTCTTATAGCCTCTTCATCCACCAGAGAGATGAGTCGTTTGTAGAATATATACCTCTAACAGATTTAGCATAACATTTGGACACAGTGCATTGTTTAGAAAACTTTAACTTGGAAGATACCAAGTGAAAATATTTCAATGGTCCATACAAAGCTCTTTCAGGACTTGGTCATCACCTTTCCTTCCAACTTTAACTCAAACTGCATTCCTTTACTGCTCCTTCCATCACCCTCCCCAAACCAGGATTTTGGATATGAACTCATCCACCACATGAATATGTTTTAGTTAATGAAAGAATACATATACAATAGCCATCCTACAAGAGTATATTACCTAATAACATCATAGCCACTTTAGTTTCTGTAAGTACTCTCTGTGATGGTCACTCATTGACTAATTCTCTGAGCAAGGCATTTCTCAGAAAGTATCCCCACTGTTGTATTGCACGACTGTGCATATCTTAATCTGTTTGAGCCATTATACCACAGCCAGTTTGCTTTTAAACAACAGAAAATTATTGCTCACAGTTGAGGCTAGAAGGCCTAAGATGAAGGTGCCAACAGATGTGGTACCTGGTGAGGGCTCCCTGCTTCGTAAATAGTTCCTTCCAGCTGCATCTTCACAGAAGAGACAAGGAATTTCTCTGGAGACTCTCTCGTAAAGAAACTAATTCCATTCATGAGTAATCTGCTGTCAGGACAGAATTAATTCCTAAAGGGCAAATATTACCACATTAATGATTATGTTTCAACATATGCATTTTGAGGGGACACAAATATCCAGACTATACACATATGTGTATATTTCACATGATTCATGTATAATATAGGCATTCATATATATGTATACACATGTACATATGTCTGCATGTATACTTTTTCTTTTCTAAAACATTATCTATCTATCTATCTATCATCTATCATCTATCATTCTAGCTGCTCTAATTTTTTTTCATGAAATGTGTTGAACTTTTTTCATCCTCTGGCCTTCACTTCCTTGTGTCATCTCATCTGCATTGTACATGTTCAGCATCAACTCATTTCTTCATCTTGATTCATTGGGCTATCTCTGATATGCAGTCTTTCCTTCTCCTGAGAAAGAATTGCTTTCTACCTTTTATGTATCCATTGACCCTGTGAACAATTCTAGCACTCACAGCTGATTTCTATTTGTGTAGCAGGCTGCAGACCACTGAAAGTCAGGGGCTGTGCATCATTTATTACTGAATCCCACTACATATCACAGTAATATTTGACTCATGATGCATTCTCAATGAATATTTGTAAAGTATTGTTTGTTTACTTAAAAACAAAGCACTTGGGAAAATAAAAAATTATTAGTCCATATTTATACTTCTTACTAACAGAAAATTTCCAAATTGACTCTGTGTAAGAGCACTAGATAAAAGCAACAACCCAAAAATATGTTCTCCAAATTAGTCCCCTGACAATTGTACATATGGGCAGTGTCTAATTTTTGATACAAAATGTAACACTTCCAACAGTTCTTGAATAATTTTTATCTGCTTCCTTCCTTATAGATATAGCCTCATAGTATAATAATTAGTAAGTCTTTAAACCACTTGGCTTTTCCTTGAGAAAGCAGATGTCTAGTTCTCACATGGTATTTAATGTTTGTTGAACGCCCCAAGCATTACTTTGTAAAATCATTTGGCAGTATTTTAAAGACTTCAGTCTCTCCCAAGAACTATGATGACTCTGGAATCAGTGTAAAAGTAACAAGAATTTAGTGAGTCATAGAGACATCTATCTGTCTATTGAACTTTTCCTGTTCCCCACATGAATTTGTATAATTTCCAATGAATCTGTTATATCTTAAATGCCACTTCTCCTTAAGACAAGAATTTTTCTATACCCCAAGATAAGAAGGTTCATTATTTCAAGAGAAATACACTTTCCATGTATTTGCTATTCTCATAAATTGTTTGTCATTAAATAAATTTATTACTAAAGAACAATTTTCAATATCTATCAAAATTTAAAATATACCTCCCTTAAATCCAGTAATTCCATGCTAAGTGAGAAATAATGTATTTAGAAGGATATTTGCTAAATCTAGCAATTCCATGTTAGGTGAGAAGCTACATACAATTTTTATGGCAAAAGAATAAGCCTAAAAAATTGATGTTTGAACTGTTATAGCACAGAACGTATGCTCTTGTATAAGCAGGATGCACATTTTTAAAAGTCCAAGTTTCCATAATTTTGTCAGTTCAACTAATTTGGAGATATATATATATCCCTCCCCCCAAAAAACTAAAACTACTTGATAAGTATCTTTAGGTGAGGGAGTATGGTTTTTTAATGTGTCAAAATACCTAAAAGTTTTTAAATTATGGCAGCAAGCCCAAAACACATTGATTTTGCAAGAAAGAAATTAGTAATGGGGTTTGGCACCTTTAGTAATTCCTACCTCTAGCTGTGTAGAATCAAAATGTAGTAATTTACTTTAGTGCTTGCAAATAAAAACTTAGCATGCGCTATCTTCTTTAGCAACTGAGTGATTGTAGAGAGTAATTAGTTATTAACTTGATTTTTTGAGTGTACTCCTTAAATAGGTCTCTAGATATATCCATAACACTATGAAGTAAAGATGTGGTTGTTGCTGTTAAGGTTTGGAATGAAAGTCATCTAGAGGCCATTCATAAAAGCAGGTATGGAACATAATCACACATGCACACCCTCCTGCTGCTCATCTAGTTTAGGGAGAGAAACGATCTTAATGTTCCTTTTACCTTAGTGTGCTTATCTTTCTAAATTTCTTGTCATTACCCTTCATCCAGGAGAGCTATTTTTGGTGATGCAGTAGAAGTTTTGGAAGGTCTCTGTAAGTGTTTATTGAAGGAATGAATGTGTAGGGGCTTCCTTTCCTTCTGACAAGGTTCAGATGAGCCCTTTTGGCGTACACCTTGAAAGGGATTGATTTGCATGACTGGTGTCGTATGTAGCCTTTTTACTATGAAAGAAGGAATAAGTGCCAGAATGACTTAAATAAGACAGAGGAGAACAGGAAGAAGTGGAGGAGATGGTGTGGTGTATATCTCCAGCCAAGTTTCCTGTGGGATCAATGGATGGGCAAGAAAGAAAGATGACTCATTTTCAGGAAGGACATGTGCAATGTGCAATGGTGCAGCCACAGCCCTGGGCAAATGCTGTGTCCCATGGTCCTGGTGGTCCTTTCCAGGGAAGACCCCAAGGAATGGAAATGTTATAGTGGAGCACCAATAATATCTTGCAGAATAGAAACTGTTTAAGAACATAATGGGAACTCGTGGGACCCCAGAAAGCTTCATAGGAATCTTTAAAAGCTGAAGTTTAAACTGATAGGTGGGACAAGAAATGATATGGGCTATTACCATTACTCTGCCCCAACCAATAACATAGGCTGAGTGTTTCTAAATAATGTAGATAAGGAGTGCTCAATCTTACTTTAGTGAATTCAGCAAATGAATACAATCTTCCATATATATATATATATTTATTTGTGTAGTAAATATATATATATATTCATATTATGCTAGCATTTTTTTCTGAATCTAAAAATATTACCCTGCTACTTTAGCATGAAATCAGGATAGGCCTTCTATTATTTGATCAAGTGTTAAAATTTACAATGAATAAATATCATCTTTGCAAATAAACTTCCTGGTATTTTCCTACTAAAATTATTTTCATTCTTATGAGAATAGATGTAGTGATAAGAAAATCTTGAGCTTTTTTAGATTCTTCTGGTAAAGAATTTTAAACCTAGAACATGTATACCTTCTTATATTTATGCATGTATATGCGTGTCTATTCCTTCATCTTCAAAATGGCAAATGTAACTTTAATGATGTATTCTGAGTTCCTGGGTAAAATCCTTTTGGAGCAAAGCTGTATTTTTCTTATTTGACCATCAGGAGTTCAATGTTTGCTTGAATCATCAAAAACTTTATTTTAGACGGCAACTGACATTTTCTCATATTAAAAAAATAAATCCTTGAGTTGACAGACACCTGACTGTAGGAGGTAAGGCTTGAGCTGACAGTTGCTTCCTCGCACAGGCTTTTAATTACAGAGTCAGCATGCAAGCTTCAGAAGCCCCAGGAGTCACTCGCTAACACTGACTAGTGTGCAATCCATTGCTAGAGCTGTAGCAGGAAGGAGAGTGGCAATTAAGTATCGGTTTCAGTGGGAACAGGGAGAGTGTATGTCTGCTTTAGGAACATGAGATTTAATTTCATAAAAAAGGGGGTCTATTACTCATTTCATTTCTTTAGCTTTATCAGGAAATGAGTTGTTTCTCAAAATTAATATTTTTTAATAATTGAGACCTAGAATTCATTTCGTAAAACATTTAGTTATCTAAACTTATCTTTTTAATGTACATTAGACATTTTCATGTATCTCAGGTACATTATTTTGAATAAAATGTAAACTTCTCTTATGCAGCCAGGTCCTGATGATAAATGTCAGTTGTTGCAGGTTTACTATGAGGAAAATGAGACCTTATCTCTCCTACCTCTGCATGTTTTATCAGATGCTTTTTCTCAACATCAGCTTTTAGCACAACAGCCCTTTTAGTCTTTCTAAAATGCTTTTTTATGTAATCTAGGTACACAGATAATCGGGCTCATTAAATTTGAAAAATTCCTTATCGTCTTAAATCTGTGAGTTTTTGTTTGTGGCTCACGCATTTTGTTAATGCCATTTTTCTAATCAATTCCCAAAACATTTGCAGAACATCTATTATACGCTGGTGAGGAGGAGGTTTCCAGAAATGTGTCATTTTGATGAACAAAATGCTACTGAACTTGAATTTTTTGGGTAACAGGAGTATGGATTTCAGTATTTTCCTTGGGCTTTCAACATTCACAGGTATGGTCAAGAACTCTTCCTTTGCAAGATTATATATATATTTTCTCCAACAGCAGAGGATCATATATGATCTCGTCAGACTGAACTTTGGAATCAGAAGCACAGAGTTTTCTGCCCTTACTCTCCTGGACAAAATCCTGAGCTGACTGTCTAAAGAGTTCACACATATCTCCACATACAGAAGCTTGTTTGTGAGCTTCCCATCAAAAGCGAAATCACTGATTCTTAATTTCTTTGTCTCCTCCATATACTTGCTCAAAAATAATAATCCTGAATGAATTTGTATAGACCTAATATTCAAAAAATATTTAAGAATTGCAAACATATGAAGGGAGATAAGAGACTTTTGCACCATTTATTAGCCTTAAATCCTTAATGAAATAAAAAAATGTATAAGCCAATATCCAAATGAACTTCCTTTGTCTTACAGATTCCCCTGATTACAATTTCCCTTTGTAGAGAGAATCAGTGGGGTAAACCTCACTCTTTTTAGAAGCCCCACTACAGCTCAATAAAGTTAAAATTTCTAGACTTTTCCTCCATTAATATTAAAACAGCGAATAACTCTTCCCAGATTACTCTGACATATGGCTGGAGATGACACCACTTGACTAGATTGATTTCAAAGTCACATTAAGCAGACATTACTATTGCAAAGGCCCATTCTAAATGAGCATCTGATATCTTATTTAAACTAATTTCTGAGATAATTTCACTGATACAGGTAGTTGGAACAAGTCTTATTTCAAATAACTTTGGAAAATGTGTAAATCAAAGAGAACATATCAGAAATGCATTTTTCTCCAAATCAGCCAATACAGACTACAGAATGTACAGAGAGTGCTTCACATTTTGACATTTCAATAATGTCTATAAATCATAGCCTTATATTTGATTGTTGAAAAATGGCCATTTAAATATCATTTGTGGAAACTAATATTTTTACAAGTCTATACATATGCATCTAAGGGTGGAAATATTTTATAAGCCTATCTTGAATTATACATCACATGAAAAAACCTTTGGCTAAAAATAATCTGGAACATAAAAGACATTGTGCAAGACAGTAAAAATGTATGCTGTGGAGAGAGAAGTAGGTGAGTTGGCTTCTACCTATTTTGGTTTTTGTTTTTCTTTACCAGGTCTCCATATAAGAAAGGGATAACTTATTTTAAAACCAGGAAATAAGAAAGTCACATTAGCTCCTTTTAACTAATAAGTAAACTTAAAATGAAAAACTTGTAACTTGCTCTTTCAGTTTGCCTAGGACTCCTCAAAGAGCAAAACTCAAAACTGTTGGAACTGAGGGAAAATGACTTCTTAGCTTTCTAAGAGACATCTACACTGTATTTATTCTTAAATTTAAAAAATAATCACATTATGAAACAGGATTATTTTGAGTGTAGTTCATTTACATTTAATTAATTTATCTTGGAATGGTTTTGGATAAAACTAACATGGCTCTGTACAATTAAAAAAAAAAAACCTAGAGATTGAGAGTGCCCCAGATTTTTTTTTTAAATGAACAATGGTGTCTTAGAATCTTTAAACTACAAGGAAGAAATGTGCAATTCAGTGATGGCAAATTCAGTGATGAGCCTTAATCTTACAGACATCTGGAAGGATGGAATCACAGGATAGCTTCACAGACAGTGAAACAACCACCCTGGTTCCAGTACTTCCAGCTTATTATCATCTGTCACACTGAAATGAGGCACTGAGGGACTAAATAACCTGCCAGCAAGCATGCAGTTGGGAGCATCAGAGCCTGCCCTTATGACCACTGGGATACACTGCTTCTCTGAGAACCAGAACAGAACCAGATACCCCATTGCCCACATGGAGCCTGAGAAGCCCAAGTTGGGAAGAGACTTTCATCATTAACTTAGGTGCAGTGTATGCCAACTATGAAATTGTTGAATTGAATTTTGTACATTTTGATTTATTGAGCCACTCATCAAATTCTTTGAAGTTATTAATTGTGACAAAGTGAAAGACAAATAAGAGAAATTGCTTTCTTTATAAATATGCTGTTATAAAACCCAGTTGAGTGAGGAGAAAATGTCTCCCATTCATTGTGGCTGAAGCCAAAAGAAGCAATTGGGTTTCTCCATATGGTAAGAAACAAGCAAGAAGGGCCTTGACAGCTGACTCAGGATGGCCAAAATCTAAACTTTTTTTTTTTAACCATTCAAGACAAGTAATTCCAAGGAGGCTGCTTTTATTTTGTTTGGTTTTGAAAAACCTAGTCCAATTTTTGATCAAGTGTATCTTAAGACTAGACATTTAAGCACAAAGAAAAATATCTAAACAGATTGCAGAAGTATTTGTATATTTTTCTGACACCAGACAATTTTTGACCAGGTGCATCCAAGAGTAGACATTTAGGAAGAAAGAGAAGTACCTCAACACTTTTCTGAAGTGTCTGTGTGATTTCTGATACATCATTTTGAGTCCCCAAGAAATGTAATTTTTTTTTTTTTGGTATCGGGATCGAACTCAGGACATTGCCT
Organism: Heterocephalus glaber; assembly: GCF_053883595.1. Classification (NCBI taxonomy): domain Eukaryota; kingdom Metazoa; phylum Chordata; class Mammalia; order Rodentia; family Bathyergidae; genus Heterocephalus; species Heterocephalus glaber. Next base: position 12,676,182 of record NW_028258147.1, on the reverse strand, counting down.
TGCAAGGCAGGTGCGGTGCCACTGAGCTAAGTCCCCAGCCCAATAAGTCTAGCTTTATTGTAACGATGCTAAAATGAATTTTACAATCTGAGTTGTGTACCTGTGATTCTAATTGTGTTGCTGCCCTCTTGTGAGACATTTTCCAGAATGCAAGATTTGTGGCTTTAAATGGATGGAAGGCAATTATCTTAGCATAAAAGGATTATAAATTAGTCTGAAATAGGAACTACAACTGCTGTGAAAATGTAACACCTGGAATTGATCTATTAGAGGATAGGCAAGGAAATCAGCCCTCCTGTAATCAGTAGAACATTGTCACACTTTTTAAAAGTTAAAAACTCAATTTAAAATTATCCTTAATGGTTTACTCCATCGAATAATCATCAAAACCTCTTCATAGACCTTCAATGTCAATCTCATCTTTGTTATTTGGATTATCTTAACTCTCTTTCTTTACAAATGTATGCTTGAATCTCTTTTGAAATGCAGTAGCCTTATGAAGAATGTCATCCTTTGGTTAAAGGCTAGCGCTCCACTGTAGATTCTAAGGCAATTCCTGAGAGTCAATTTGAAGTTGACCTAGACTATCAGATATCAAGAAATGGAATTTGGCACTTCCTAGATCTTGGCTGATGATATTTTCATTTCTCCCATGTAAAAGGCACTTTTTAAATTTTCTAGTCTATATTTTTATTAATTTTTTTCTATCCAACAGATTTAGGGAATTAGGGTTGGGCAATACATATTCTGAGATATCTAGAAGGAAAGAGTATAAGAAATTATTCTTCAAACTTGTAGGGTGGAAGTGAGTTTTTATCTTACCTTCTCAGACATCCAATGCATTTAAGAATTAGAGTTCTTTCTGGAAAGGGAGTCAAGGTCTATGACACTCATAATTAGATTGCTGCCTTAACAGTAGTTGAGACCAGGTCCCATGGAGGCTCAGCTGTCAAGATCAAGTAGGTTTCAGTAACGCTGCTATAAACTGCTTGCCTAGAGGAATTTCACAAGTGTCATTGTGTTAAGGGTGAGGGAGGAAAACATTGTTTCGTGGTTACAAAATGAGTGAATTGTAGCAGAGTTTGCAGACCCTTGGGATGAAGCAGACACTTAGGTTAATGGGATATTTGGCAAGGTCCAGCATTAGGAGATATTTATGCCCTCCTCGATTTTTATGAAATAAAGCCCATTAATTAAAAAAAAATAAAACAAGCTCTATAGTTGCTAAATTCACATGTTAAAATAATACCTGCTTGTATAGAGAAAGGTCAGCATATGCCCCACCTACGTATTTGGAGTTAGAGGGCATTGATTTGGGGCCTAATCAGCCAGGTACTTTTAAATGTGCTTTAATGAAACAAATATCTGCATCAAACTATTGCAAATCTCAAAGATAACCAGGCATTCCTACAAAACATAGACATTTCCCAGAACCCCTGAATTCTTGGTGTTGGATGAAGCTACTCATGTAGCCTAAAAATAAAACAAGAGTAACTTAGAATAAACAGAGACATCTTGACCAAAGCTTTAGGATACACTTGAAGACCCAGAGGTAAGACAGGCACAAGTCAGACACTTGAAGCTTGATCTCTAATTAGCAAGTTCAAGGTGTGCAGGGAGTGGTAGATTCTTACCTTGAGTCAGCAGCCCCAAGGATTAAGGCATTCAGATCATGCCTTCAAACTTGATTTCTCAGTAGCAAGATGTTTTCTAAGCAAGATTGTTGCTAGAGCTTTAACAAGAGTCCTCTGAAACATTGTATGGTTGAGATGTTAAGAAATAAATCTCCAAATATTCAGAATCTAGTAATGGGATTATCCCTCAACCCACCTGTAATCTGATTAAGTTTAAGTAAAGATAGACACTTGATGACAGAGTGCAGTATGAGGATTTTAAAAATTGTAAATATTCCACTCTTCTCTATTGGAAGGAGACAAGTCCTGTAGGACAGCAGGGACAGATAATTCAATTCTAATGTTGCTCTGTGAATTTTTTGATAGTTACCAGTGTTCTAGTCTCAAGCTAGATTTATTTCCATGTTGGTTTTAAACACACACATAAACACTCATGCACAATATAAATATATGTGTTGTGGATTTGCATGATAATAAATATATACTTTGCTATCTTGATATTGTATTATATAATATATAAATGCAGTATAAGTAACTTTTTAAAGTAAGAGAAGAACATTTATTTATTTATCATTACAGATATTTACTGAACTCTGGTAATAAGTCTGATGCTGTATTAAGTGCTAGGAATAAAAACCAGATAAAGTTCTTCCATTCATGGTATGCTTATTCAAGTTTGTAAAGATGCAAAATAAATATGTAACAAAATAAACCAATTCCAGGTAATAATAATTGCTATGATCACTAAAATAATTAAAACTGGGCAATGTAATTGAGAATGCCTGAAGTCAACTTGGGCAGGGTAGGCCAGATATTGTAGACATTTTTGCCGAAATATGAATAAAAAGAGCCCCACTACTGACATTTTTAGGACAAGATAATTGTGAAAAAACGTCTGTGGTAGCAATGACTTTAACCTTTTTGACAAACTGAAAGAAGTCTCTAGAGAGAAAGAAATGAATAAGAGATTAAGGAGTTTAAGAAATTGCAGAAGCCAAATATCTCAAAGTTTATAGAACATAATATAGGTGAGTAGCACTTAGCAGAAATGTGTGGGCCAAAGATGTTTCAAATTTTAGAGGTTTGGGGATTTTGCAATATTTTTCTGGACTTTACTGATTGATCATCCCTAGTTAAAAAACTGAAATTCAAAATGCTTCCAAATCTGAAACTTTCGGTGCATTTTGGAATGTATGCTCATATACTTTTTACTTGTATCTTTTAAAAAATCACCAGTACTACTCTAATTTTGTTTTCTCTTATTTCATTTGAATTTGTTTTAATTATATATTTCAGGAGAGGAATCAGGAACATAGTGGGTATCAGAAAATATTTATCATCATAATTATCAATAAACTATTCAGAACTCATTGTCAGACACTTGGGGTTTTCAGATTATCAGTCTGGACTATATCAGTTTCTCCCTCATGATCCACAGCAGTGAAAGGGAATACGACTTGGGTTGTTTATTTAGCTGGTTATTTTGAATGTGTAACGAAGAACATTAAAAAAATGTTTTGGCAACTCAGATGTGTACAGTAGAAACTTATTAATATACCTCTTGAAGTGGAGTATTAATATACCTCTTGAAGTGGAGTAATATACCCTTTGAAGTGGAGTTATTTTTCACCCTGAACATTTTTACTTCCATTTGGCAGACATTAAATTAAGAGAAGAACATTTCACTTGTAGTCTTTAAGAACTCTTTCAAATACAACATTTTATTGAGTTGGATTCTATAGGTTTAATGTGAACTATTACATCAAATATCGAAGTTATTTATTCATTCATTAGAGTACCCGCTATGCACCAAGCTGTGCATTGAAACGGAACAGTTTATACTATGTATATGATTATTCCCCTCCAGGAAGTAATTGTCCTGTGTACATAACTATTTGATTTGCAGAGTTGTCTTTCCTTCCCAATGTTCTGTGAAAGTCTTTTCTTCAATCTTACAGATTTCCACTTTAAAAAAAGTTAACAGCATTATTTTATTTATTTATCTATTTATTTATTTATTTATTTTGGTACCAGATATCGAACTCAGGACCTTGCTTGCTAGGCGGGCAGTGAAACCACTGAGCTAAATTCTGGGCCTCTATATATTTGGGGTTTTTTTTGAGTTTTTCTTTTGCCACTCTTAGATGCAGTTGGGAGTTTGCATGTTAGGGTGTCCAAAGGTCAAGGGAGCTTGAGAAGGTTGTGGATGGTGTGATGGGTCATAAAAATGAGGTTCCTCCAAGAAATCTAGTGTAAATGACGGGGGCTTAAAGGTTCATACTGACATTTGGCAAAATGAAAAGATTTTTTTAGGGCAAAGAGTTAGTCAAACTGATGTATTCAGGAAATCACTGTTGCAGGTCTTGCTGTTGCTGGCAAAGGTGACAAATCCATATTTTTACTAGGCTAAACATGTATGAATAATTTTTGTGGAAATATTCTTTGTTTTCATCTCCACAGCATGTCTTGGATATATCTATTTCTAGCATTGCACGTGTCTATAAAGGACTCTTCAAATCTTCTGCTGAATTACTAAAAATTTTACAAATTGTTTCAAGAAGGTATATAAAGTTAAAAAGCAATCTATAACAAAAATACCTAAATAGTATTAGAATCTGAATTGCTCTAGGATATATATGATAATTTACTTATTTTCATGGATCAATGAAGGTGTTTTGTGGCCTTTTAAATTCTATTTTAGAAAGGAAAAAGTTTTAAGACTAAAATGTAAACTTGGATAGGAGAAATAAGAAAAGTTTTTAAAAAAGAAATGTTCTCAGCTTTACACTGAAAAGATCAAGGGGATAAAAAATTATATTAAAATGTATAATGGTCTTAAAAACTTGGAAGAGGTATCATCCATGTGGCAGAAACATCAAATAAATTGTGTGGGATGTATAGGCTAACCGGGGTCTTATGTGAAGTCACCCACCCTTGCTGAGGAGCAGACACCATTTGGACCCTGGTTAGACACATTTAACACTAAATAGTCAATTCAACATGAATATTCAACCAAAGGCTCAAGCTTGGTTTTACCAAACAGAAAGTTTGAGTGTTTGTAATATCAAGCAGAAAGCTAACATTGGACAAGACATGGGAAAGTAATCGAAGAAAAACCCTGTTGAGAGACCCCAAAGGAAATAAGGGCAAGCACAACATTACCCTTATTATTCAGACAAAAGGTGTTCCCAGGAAAAAGAGAACTTATGTGCAGGAAGCAGAGAGAAAATTTAGAAAATATCTGCTTTGTGTTCTCAAAATAAAAGGAACACGCCTTCTTAAACTTACCAAGCAATAGACAAAAGAAATGAAGACAACAATTTGAGAGGAAAATATTGTTCAGTGAGAAGCAAACAAATAGAAAAATCCTGTACCTTGCAGGTGGAAACCAAACAGCCCCCAAACATATGCCCTGTAGAGGTAAAACTGACATGTTTATTTCTGATTAGATGGCCATGATGATAATTATTATATAAATGTTAAAATTTGAATTAAGGGAGAATGTGGACAATTAGAGATTTTAGAAAATTGAAATCTGTGCCCATGAGCTCAACTGAGCAGGCCAACAAACATTTAAGGAATAGAATTTCCTCTTAAGTAAACACATGGGAATTCTAACAAACTATACCTCTAAGAAAAAAAGCCATTGTGTGGGTGGTTGGCACTGAGTAATCCATAGAAAAGTGCCAATGAAAGCAACATTTTAGCCTCAAGGTTGGGTAACTTTTGATGCCTAGCAGTAGGAACCAAGATGTTAAGTGGAGCGATTTGTACAGGTATGGGTGGGGAATCCCAGTTGAGGCTTGGAGGATGATTGTTAGGAAATGAGGATTGCACTATTGGAAAATGAGCATCTTTCTAATTTATTCTTTGTTTATACAATGCTAAATAGGTGTAGAATTAGACAGTGGAATTTACCCACAGAAAACTGCTTTTCAAGTACCAGTTCTTTTATTTGTTAGGACAGGTGTACAATTACAGGGGTGAAAGGTCATTTCCATTCAGAACAATTCATCTCAGTTTCTATTAGCCAGCTTGAAGGCCAGTTCAAAATGTAGTAAATTTAATTTATGTGATGGATTCTGGCTTCTGGCTTCTGCTACCTAAAGAAACACAGCTTAAACTATGTTTTAAAAGAAAATGTTAAATAAGCTTCTCGGCTTAAAAAAAAGAAAAAAAAGAAAAAGAAACAAAGAAACAAAGAAGCAAGGCTGCAAGTGGGAGGAGGATTTGATTGGGAATAAAACTAAAGAAAATATATTCTGTGATGTGCAGAAATGGAGAGCAAACTAAGAGCTCCATCAGTGTGTTTTGACAAAAACAAGTTTCCAACAATGCTTCCTCTATGTCTGAGGATACATAAGTGCCCAGGAAGCCATATGCTGACTTGATTTCATTTGAAAATGGTATTTGTGCCCTTAGCATAACACTCATTTAGGCCAAGAGGACCACATCGACATCATACAGTCTTCAGTGCTTGCCTGGGTGGAGGTCCGCCTACCAGGGAAGACCTCCCATTGAGCTCTTCTGTTGGTGAGTCTTCCTGTGTGGAGATAGAATAAATCCATTTGCCACCAAAATTTGTTTTACTGCAAGCTATATTCTGGAATGCTCTTGTTCAGCAATAATTATAACAGACCCCTGACCAAAACAGCTTTACCAGTCCCCTGAGGTTCTCTAACATTAGGCAGCCTTTTTCCTAGCTGCAGGTTCTTTATGGCCATTTCCTTAGGGCATTTACATTAGAAAAATGTGTTAATTATTTCTCAGCCCCTTAAGATGTACATTTTTAAAAACATTTTACCACTTTTACAAGCTAAGAATGGCCCTAGGGTCCATCCCTTCTGTCACTTTCCCTCCTCCCTAACATCATCCAGTACTCCTCCAGCAGCTCTCCCAGTGCATAAAACCCTACCACCTTGTGTTTCCATGAAGTTGAACTCAAACTCACTTCTGATCTCTCTTGCCCATTGCAATAGCACTGAAAGAATTCTTTCCTACCTGTTTAACTTTGGCTGGTAGAAAAATTTAATCTATAATGCTCACGGAGTGTGTGTTTATGTCCCTCCACTAAATTATATGTTGAAACTCTAACCCATAGTGAGATTCTACTAGGATTTTACTAGGAGAGAATGTTGGGTTGAAATGGGGTCAGGATGGTGGAGGCTTTGAGATGGGGTACTGTAGTGTCCTTATAAGAAGGAGAAGAGACTAGAATGTTCTACCTGGCTTTGGTCCTCATTCACCTATGCCCATGTGTGCACTAAGGAACCATGTGATAGATGGGAAGAGAGTTCTCCCAACAACCCTGCAGAGACAGACACTTAAATATGAATGTCTGTGGTGAACATGGAAGCCTATGATGTGACTTTGTATGTGCTATGATTCTATAGGACCTCCTAGAATTTGGATGAGTAGAAGGTTTTTGGTAGTGGATAGAATTGGGCTGGGTGAGGGAATATTTATTCAGAGGTAGTGATAGATCTCTGCTGCTTTGTTCATGTATTCAATGTTAACAAAATTAACAGAATAAAACTATGAATTACATTCCATAATTTGTGCAGCTATTTTATTATAAATAGTTTGACAATTTTGGTGTTAATAATGACTTATGGTTGGTTTTCTTTCAAGGCCACTACTCTCTGGAGAGAAATGTAGGCTACTGATTTTTGAGGTGAGAGATAAGGACAGAGAGGGAGAGAGAGAGGGAGAGAGAGAAGGGAGAAGGGAGAAGGGGAAGGGGAAGGGGAAAGAACAGAGGAGGAGAAGGAAAAAGCACTAGGAAAGGAACCTCTTACCTTTACCTTAAGTGTTTCTTACTTAATGTAGTGACTTTACTGAGTGTTATTTTGGGAATGTTATTAGAATGAGAAAATATTGTACCTATTTGGAGCCTGTCCATTATGAAGTGTCTGGTGCCTGTCTTTTAGAACTGAGCTCCTTAAATGTTTTGATAAAAACTAAATTAAAAAGATATGAAAATGTTAAATACATCATTAATCAAAGTTTTTTTTTCTTGAGACTTTTTGAAAATTGCCTTTTGTCTTATAAACCATCCCCAGTAGGACATCATTAAATACAATGTAAGACTTTGGTTGTATTAGTGGGGGCTGGCAGGGATGGGGTGTGGAGAAAGGTGGAGTAGGTTTTGGAATAATATAAAATAACGAGAAAGTGGCAAGGTTTTAATTATCAATCATTATCTGCTTGGACTGCCCCTCTCTCTTAGAAATGGTAATAGCACAATTTAATAGCAGAAGATCAATTTGATAGGTATCAGTAAACTGCCTTATGCCTCTCAAGTTCTCAGTAATATTAAATTCAGCTTTGGTTATGAAATCTTTTCAGAATTCTTGGAAGAATGAAGGAGACTCTGAAGTTGGAGCTTGGATCAGGACAGTGAGAGATGGGACACTGGTTTATTCCAAAACTGAGCTCTGATACTGTGTTAGTTACTTTTCTCTTGTTGCTGAGGTAAAATACCCTATTTTCAAAGTTAAAAGAGGAAAGGTTTATTTAGCTTACAGTTCGTAGAGGTTTCAGTCCATAATTGGCTGGCTCCAAGGCAAGGTGGCAGGGGGCAATGATTTATTAGGGGAAAAGACAGGAAAAGCAACAAGGGACCTTAACAGCATCATTCTGCCCCTTTTATCGTATTCGTATTCACACACTACTCAGAGTGAGTAGCACTCCCACCTTTATACTAGTGCTATTGAGTCTAGCATTGCATCATGAAACAATTCCAGCATTACACACTCTAGATCAAGCCAACTCTGTAAAAGCCCATGACCACATGAGACTTTGAGGGGCACATCTAGACACAATCTCTAGCAGATATCTAAGAAAAAATAAAATATTTTCTCTAAGCTAATAGTAAATCCAGAAGACCAGAAGTAAGGATCAGAAGTAAGCTGATCTTTTGCATAGCTTAAAGAGGTCAGATTCTGTAACTGTTTGTGAAGTATTTGGTGACCAGGTTTAAAGTAGTTGTTTCAACTTTTGGAGTGTTCAATGGTATCAAGGCCCTAAATTATATTACAGATTAAATTCAATCTACACCACTTCAGGGTCAAAAGTCTTTCACATATGTTCATTGTTTTGGTTGAAGATCTTCCCCAGGAGCACAGGAGAGGAATGGATATTTTCCTGGCAGCCACCTTCCTCTGAGGGATGAATATATAGGCTGAAGTATAAAGGTACCCTTTTTATTTGTTCTCTCTTAAGCACCTTTAGATTCACGATTTTTTAAAAGGTCAACCTTTACTTTCCTAGTACAGAATCCCTACCTATCAGGAAGTTCAGGCACGTTGGGAACAAACTTCTCCAGGGACAGGTTAGGGCAGGGAATAGAAAGGTCCCTTCACTTGTTTAGCAAGGGATTTTCCTATTTTCTGAGTAGTCTATTAAATGCTTATGGGTCCATAAGAATTATTCTATGTGGTAAACTCACACAGTTTATAGACACACATCAAAAAACATTAAAATTATTATGCTTTCAAGCCATACTCTTTATTGATAATATTTCATATCTCTATAGAATTTATTCATTTGAAAATATTTTCACCAACATTATTTTGGTCTAGTTTTATAGCTATTACACACCCATCAATTCTTATATTTATTTAATAAGTAATTCTGAGTAATTATTAAGTGCTAGACACATGTGAATTACATAGTTATAAATGCATTTTTGGATCAATGAAACTGATGAAAATGGAGTTTTAAGGTGTTCAACATCACCAGGTGTAATTTTTTGATGTATGATTTCTACCTAGACAGTAAGTAAATCCCTTATCACTCTGAGATTTGGAAGAGGGGAATGACAGGGACCCAATTCTTTTTGCTGTGGCAAAGTTTAAGATTTAAAGATTTTTTTCCCTACTTTATTCTTGGAGAAGTAAATCCCTTTCCATGTAAGTGAGAAGACTAGCTCACCCAACAAGAGAAATCCTGTGTTATCTCTGTATTTCATAATTTCTAGAAGAAGTAGAAGAAAGAACTGGGTTGGGGATATAATGCCAATTTATATCACCTTATAATGCATTCATGGACATAAAATTATATAACCACTACTGATTGATTTGTTTATAATCTGGAAGGGCAATCAGATAAAATGTGTGCTGGTATTCAAGTACTTTTTCTGAAAACCTTGCCATATTCTAAAACTAGTCATTCTTCTAATTTTTATAACCTTACTGTGGTAAGGAAATTGTAGCACAGGGAATTTAAGTAACTTGGATGACTTCTGTACACACAAACTGACAAAATAAATTTGAATTCAAAGTATACAATAGTGGTAGTGTTAATATTAGAACATTTATATTAATTTTGTACCCTACTTATCCTTTTAGAGAAGACAACTATGTTTCCTAAGGATATAGCTGCAAGCAACTTTTCTTGCAGAATTTATGTAATGTCAGAAAAGAAGCAATTCCATATATTTTATTCAGGTAAATTAAGTTATGTTGTGGTAAAACATTAACTGTGAGTTCCAGTAGTTTAATACAATAAAGATTTATTTAAGTAACACATTACATGTCCAAAGTGGGGCATATCGGAGACCCTCAAGGATCCTGGTTAGAGGAGGAACTGATATCACAACAGGAGATTATAGGGCTTTTTACAAGAAGGAAAAAGAATGACTGGAGAATGGTGCAGGGTGTTTTCACTGCCTAAGCCTTGAGATGACATATATCAGTTCTGCTCAATTTCTCTGGCAGATTAGTCGTGAGGGCCTGGCTCTCTACTCCCAGGAGTTATATATCCAAGGGGGAAAGGAATTTCCCATATATTTAACTGGGAGAAGACAATGGGGTATATAGTATTCATCCCAATACAGTTGTGACACCTATATGATTTAAAAATACAAACAAAAATGTGTATAAAGCGAAAGGTCTGAACAAAACTGAATGAAACTGGCTTCTCAATATTGAATATAATCCCACTTAGGTAAAGGTTTGTGTCCATCAATCCATCTTTCTACATATTGTTGACACATAATCAATAAACATTTTTTTATATACTAAAGTTGAACTCTGTTAGTTCTGAGAGAAAAGAAGATGGACTTCCCCTTGTAATGAGGTCTCTCACAAAGTATTCTAACTACATCTATATTTATGATTCCTTAAAAAAATCAATGATCTTAGTAATAATCTTTTCAGAATTACTGCAAAAATAATTTGCTTTGCTACATTAAGTCCAAGAATGAACTGTGTCTGGGACTTAATGGTGTTTTGTCTTAATTAGTAAATTCTTTTGCAAATTTAGTTTTTCAGGGGATTCTCATTCACTAAATCACTACAATCTTTTTATTTCAAGAAGGAAAATATGTTTACCTACCCAGGTGAAATTTTAAGATTTCTATTAAAATAAGATTTTTTTCTACACTCAGAATTAGGAGTCTGGGATTCAGTAGCATATTAAAAAAGGGGAATCACACTTACGCCTGAGAAAATGTCACCTACTTTTTATAAGCAAAAGAAAGGAAGAGGCTCAACTGTCGCATAATGTTTGTAGCAGAAAACTTCATGATGTATTTCAAGTTTTTCTTTTGTAAAGAACACAGGTAAAGCACTTAACCTTTCTCTGTCTCTGAATTAACAAAACAAAGGCAATTATGTTCTCACCTACTTGTAGAGAATTGAGCCAGGATTAAAATAAGGTAATATTAACAAGTTGCTTTAAGAATCTCAGATAATCATGGCATGGCGTGATGGCTCATACCTGAAATCTCAGCAGTTGTGTGGCTGAGGCAGGAGGATCACTGGGAGGTCCAGGCCATCCTGGATTACGTAGTGAGTTCAAGGCCAGCATGCACTACAAAGAGAGACCCTATCTAAAAAAAAAAAAAAAATCTCAGATAAAGAGTACTGAGTGGTACCAATTATGATATACCCGCACCTGTGCACAAAGACAGGTATACTCCTATGTACACTTGAGTCATCGTGGATGCTGTGTGCCATCTGGAACAGGATTTCTCAGCTTCACCATTATTGGCATTTAAGGCCAGACAACTCTTTGCTGTGGATTATCTTGTGCATGGTAGGATGTTTACCAGCATCCCTGGTCTTGATCCACTGCATTCCAGTGGCACCCCTCTCTCAGCTGTGAAAATAAAAGTATCTCCAGACATAACCAAATGTCCCCTGGAGGGGAAAATCACCCTCAGTCTAGAGCCACTGGTTTAGATGTCAAGGCAGAACCTATGTAAGGGAATTTGTATACGAGAAAGAAAATCCATAGATTAGGCCAAAGGAAATTTTTTAAATTAAAAAGAGAATGAAGTAATTTTTAAGTGATAGATTAAAGGCAGTATTTCTTTTTGGAACTTGATGAGCTAATTAAAAATTTTATAAGAAAAAAGAACAAGAATATATAAGATAATCCTGAACAAAATTAAGAAAGGACTCATCCTTTTGATTAGGTGTTTTATTAACACTAATTAAGGCAGTGTAATATTTGTACAGGAATAAAAACAGGCTATTGAAGCATAATAAAGAGTGTAGAAACATGAGTACAAGACAGTATTAACAGCTGTGAGATCTGGGGCAGCCATGCAAATGGGGGTCTGTGTGAGGTGGTACAGGAAAGCTAAACCCCAAGCTCCCCTCATAGGATTTAGCTGGTTATCTTTTCATTCCCAATATTCTCATGCACACAGATGTGTGGATTCCAGAGCCATAGTCTATATATCCAAGTCCTTTTATGCATACATCCTCAAACAGGCTTCACTTGGCTAATCCTTGTACTTGGAAATGTGCCCATTAGTACATGGTCTGCACTCAGGGGAAGCAGATTGTGCATAGATAGGCTTAGAATTGTGTAGACAGAAAATTCTGCAGTTCAGGGTATCTGTAGGTAGAGAAATATCACTTAAACTGTGAAACACAAATTAGGCCTCTGTTATGTCTTGTGTTTTGATGGCCCCCAAAGCCCTAGGAGGATGAAGTGGAGCTTTCTTTTTCAGAGGTGGCCGAATCTGGAATGTGTGATGGTGAGATTAAGGGTGTATGATTACTAAACCACTACACATGAGTGATTGGTTTGGCACCCTCCCCCCCCAATCCTGGTAGTCTGGATGGCATGAAAGGGGAAGAAAGACACTGTTAAGGTCTCTTGTTGCTTTTGCTATCTTCCACCACCATGCACTGTTGCCCCTCTCCCATCCTGCCTTGGAGTCAGCTAAATATGGACTGAAGCCTCTATGAACCGTAAGCCAAATAAACCCTTTTCCCTCTAACGTTGGATGTTAGGTATTTTGTCTCAGCAAAAAGAGAAAAGTAACTAATACACCCTCCATCAGATTAACCAAGATTATGAGAAAATTAAAAAGATCAACTCTAGCCGGGGATTTAGCTCAGTGGTTCCACCACCTGCCTTGCAAGTGCAAGGTCCCAGGTTTGATCCCCGGTACAAAAAAAAAAAAAATTCTAGTAAAAGATCAACTCTAATGGAAATTATCAATGATTTTGATGGAAGTGGATATTGGATTTCATGAGATACTTGGAAATAGGTAAGAAAGATAAATATAAAATAGCATTAAATATCTATTGTTCAGAAACTCTCTCAAGAATGCACAAAAAATCATGGGTAAGACTTTTCATTATAATATCATTTGCATCAAGGAAACATTGGGAGTTATCTCAATGGACATTAGTGGGAGCTATGGTCTTGAATGTGTATCCAAAACAGTATGCATTGGCAATTTAAGCTCTGATGAACAGTGCTGGGAGGTTTAGGCTAATGTCAGGTAAACAGGAGGGCTCTGCCTTCATGAATGCATTAATGTTGTTATCACTTAAGTGGACTCATCTTTTCAAGAGTGGGTTTCCTATAGAAGGGAAGTTCAGCCTCCTTTTCACTTTCTCTTTTGCCATCTCACCTGCTCCCCTGGGATGACAAGTAAGAAGCCCCTCACCAGACACCAGGATATAGATCTTGGACTTCCCAGTCTCCTGAACCATGAGCCAATCCAATAAATCTACTCATTGTAAATTACCCAGTCTCTGGTATTCTATTATAGCAGCACAAAGTACAGTAAGGCAGTTGAAGAAATGTAAATGCCTATGGCAAATTCTTACAGAGAAACTGCTATATTCATTATGAATGAATGAAACGTTAAGAAAAAAACAAGTTGAAAAACTATGTGTGAAAAAATGGCAAAAATGAAAATGGCAAACCAATTTTAAATTATTGGGTTGGGGGTATAGTTCAGTAGTAAAGCACTTGCCTAGCATGTATGAAGATTGGTTTCAATTCTAATCACCAAAACTTTTCCTCAAATCATTAAATAGTCACAAGGACAGATCTCTAAAATTTAACTGGAAAAATTTATATTATTTTTGTTTGACTAAAAATAGAAAATGCAAAACTGGGTTTCCTAAGTGATTTTTGATAATGTACCACAGTAATTTACCAACTAAAATTAGTAAAAATTGTTGTTTTATACTACAAATGCATGTAGTAATTTGGCAAAAAATGAAATAATGACAAAATTTAGAATTACACTTTTATTCCCACTATGTCTATATTCCTTAAGATTATGAAAGCTATAACTTCAGGAAAGCTATTTGTCTATCATACAACACTTTACCTGAACATACTTTTGTTTTTTCATTTCTGCATTTCCAGCTCTGTGCAGTATCTAGAGCAAAATAATGACTTCCAAATTGCTAATGAAAAAATAAATAGTTCGTATCGGTCACTATAATACAAAAATGCCTACAAGAATGCCTAGCTCTGTATTATCATGGCCATAACATAATATTTTTGGTCATATAAACATTATTTTTTATGTTGTGAATTATTGAATTTTTAGCAAATCTGATTAAATTTTAAAAATATTTCATTTATTTTTAAATATAAAATTTGAAAATATTTTGTTATAGGGTACTTTTGCTTTCTGAAGTTTTTTATATATTAGAATAGTATTATCTATAATAGTAATGGTTTTCAACTAGAGAGGACTTTTGCTTCCAAAGAGACATTTGGCAATGTCTCTGGATTTGTTTGTTGTTTTCACAATTGCAGGGAGTTAAGACTGGCATTTAGTGAGTAGATATCAGGGATGCTGCTTAATGTCCTACAATTCACAGGACAGAATCCTCACAGAGAAGAATTATCTGGATGAAAATGACACTGTGCCACTCTTGGAAAATCTTGATTTAAACTGAAGGGTGGGAGAAAATGATATCCAAAAATCTGCCTGTAAGCTAGTTTTTCAAAGTGAGCATGTGTAAAAGAAGTCAGAATCTCTGCAGTAAGAGATTTCAGTGCATATTAAAAATGTGTACCTTTTTTTGCTTGATTTAATCCTTTCCTTCAGTTACAGTTGGTAGAAGTTCTGCCCTTTTCACCATACTTTCATAGAGGAAAATAGAGCAGATCCTGGCTGAACCCATACACTTATCTATGTAGTAATTAGAAAGGTGACTGCTCAGAGTGGAGAAGAGTAAGGGAAAGCTTAAATAATTCAAATCAAAAGTGAATTAAAACTTAAATCTCTTGGCTTTTTGATCTATAGATTTATTATGGAGCTAGAAAATGAAGTTCAAGTCCATAGCTACTAATATTTAAATTGAAGAAAAACATAATATAGCCAGATCCTGTCTCCATAGAATGTATGAGTATGGATGCACTTTTCTCTCATCTATTTAAATATTAGTAAAAAAAAAACATTAAACAAACATGCAAAAGCAGTGCATACAGCCTTTCTAAACAGCGTCAAGTGAATGGAGAAGGAAAATAATACAAGAAATTACAACAATTATTTGAAATATTACACAATAGGAAGAGTATATTAAAGGTCAAATAATAAATTATATATGACTGACTGCATATTTTCCCATAGCTATGCACATAATAACTGAAATTATGCTAATCTAATGTGTTGTGGTAATCTTAACTTAATCTTAACCATGAGAGTTACAGGAAAATGATGAAAACCTGTTTATTACTAAGCTTGCTAATATCATATCTGAACTAAATTAATTTTTTCCACCTTAAACAAGTGAGTAAGACAAATATCAAGTGCATTTCACTGCAGAGAGAAGGTTAACTTCCTATTTACAATTACTTTGAAGCAGAATATTTGGATCCAAACTCCATAAATGTGGAGTTTTTGTGACACCCAGTGGGTTAACACTTGTTCCAGTTAACTCAGGGCACAGAAACCTGCTGACCCTGAGGAGTTGGAACATTTTGAAGGCGAGCTGTTCTGCCAATCTCAGACAGAGACAAGCCTTGCTGACAAAACAAGGAGGAACATCCTGGAAACAATTTGATAAAGTTAACAATTTGGCATAATTGTTGCCATGCCTTTCTAACCCAAAATTTACACCCATGTTCAGCAAAACACAACAACTTTGGTTGTTTTTCAGTAAAACTGAGAGTTTAATCAGTTTAGGACTCCATTCCGGTAGAAGTCCTCTGACACCCCTACAAAGATATTCTGAGTCTCTTGTGTCTTCATTCGTCTCTCTAATCAGGGTTTACTGGCCTGAACCCAACACATAAATCCCCTAGAACTAAGCCTGTCACACAACAAGCATCCGGTAAGTGTGAGCTACTGTTTTTAGTAAGGCTAGGTCCCAGTGTAGCAGCTTTGAATCCAACATCTTGTGATTAATGAAATGAAGAAAGTATAGGTACAATGTTTTCAGTCTAAATATTACTATTTTTGAACAGTGAGGGGGAAATATCTGCAGAAAGTCCACCTAATTATAAGATGGATATATTATTCTGTGATACTTACACCAATTACAAAACTTCACACTTTCCATTCTATATGTCCACCAAATGCTCTTCAAGTACCCCTTTTCAGAGTCAGAAAAGGAACAAGTAATCTGGATAGAAATAGAAATGTGGGTAATAAAAATCAATGTCACATGCCATCTCACAGCAAGAACAGATGGTATGACAGTTTTTAGACATGTTGAAACGAATGAAGGGAGACATGTTCTGAGTATAGAGAATCAGTTGAATTTTATATGGAATCCCACAGAAAGTGTAGCTTTGGTTGAGAAGTATTTGTTCTTCTGAGAATGTTGGTCAAGAAAAATAAACATAGGACCTATCAAAATAATACTCTAT
Organism: Heterocephalus glaber; assembly: GCF_053883595.1. Classification (NCBI taxonomy): domain Eukaryota; kingdom Metazoa; phylum Chordata; class Mammalia; order Rodentia; family Bathyergidae; genus Heterocephalus; species Heterocephalus glaber. The sequence continues at coordinate 12,659,458 of NW_028258147.1, read as the reverse complement.
CATCTTATTAGAAACAAAATTAATTTGAAATAATACAGTAAAAAATAAAAAGGAATATTGAATACAACCACAGACCAATTAAGTGCTATGAGCACAGTTGCTATTACTGGTAAGCAACATATCCAATATATGTTACATATACAACATGTATAGTTCACATGACATTAAGATGTATTTCAAATGTTTGTAAAATCTACAAACATATGGGGCTGTTTTGAAATATTTTTTGCCTTTAATAGCTATTTTTATTGTTTTGAAGTCAGGAGACATTGCCTAACATTGATTGGTGCTAATTTGTTAAGGTTTGGTCTGTGAACTAGTTTATGATCGATTTGTAAAAAGAAAGAAAAAGAGAGATGAAACAGTGATAAAAACATAAGAGCTAGTTAATATAGCAAGGATCATATTAAAACATTTATTCTCCAAATTTGAAAATTAGAGTGAAAAGCTATTCAAACAAAAATTTTAAAATGAATTGATTTATAAAGAAACATATAGTATTTTAACATCAAAGAAGCAGCTGGATAGGCATGTAACAAATTTTGTGGGTTTTTTCAAGTTAAAAGGGAAGGAAATATACTCAACCTGCATAATACTGGTAAACCCTTAATGAAACTGGACATAGACAAAAAAATAAAAATTACGCCTAACTTTATACATAAAAACTGCTAACCAGGCCCGAAAAAGCTGTATGACGCTGGAGGCAAGAAGCAGTTCTCTTTTTCTTTTCTTTTTTTTAAAAATTCTTTTATTGGTACATTTTAGGTATGCAACACATTTACATTTCTCATTGGGAACTTGTACCTTTATATGATGCATCTTGGTTCTTATTTTTTCCCCATTCCTAGCCCTCCCTTCACCCCCTCCACCCTTCCCTATTTACAAAGACTTTATTTCCATTTTTTCCATTTCTCATCATTTTTCCTTTCCCTTCTTTCCTTTCCTCTGCCCCTCCCACTACCCCTACCCCTTTGGACCTTTTCTTCCTATTTTGCATTATCGATTATTCATTCTAATCATTGGTACATTTTAGGGATACAATATAATGACATTCATCATTGGAAATTTGCACCTTTACATAATCTCTCTTGGTTCGTATTTTTCCCCCTTCCCCTGCCCTCCCTTCAACCCCTCCATTCCTCCCTATTTACAAAGATTTTGTTTCCATTTTTCCATTTTCTCGTATTAATTCCATTTCCTTCTTTCCTTCACACATGAATAAATACCAAATAGTTTCTCTGGTATGAGAAACTGAAAGTGTAAATAAGGACTAAAATGTAGAATAGATAATGTGAAATAAGTGGGAGGGTAAGAAGCAGTTCTTAAATAAGTTGTATAGATTATTTTTGTAAGGGAAAAGGGGCAAAAACATAAATACTAAAGGAAAGGCTGTACGTTTTGCTATATTAAGGTAAACACTTGGTTCAAAGAAAATCTACTATGGAAATATGGAAAATACAAAACAATTTTCCAATCAGATGGATGCCATAGCAATGAAAAGAAATAGTAAAAAATTAAGAAAATAAATACAAAAAATTCAAAGAATATTAAACTCTAATGGCTAATAAATATATGGAAAATGTTCAGCTCAAGACCAATCAGGAAAATGTTAAAGCTTTACCAAGGTAAATATTTTGAGAATGCCAAGAGTTAAAATATCTAGCAGGTGTTGTGAAAGATATAAGCAAATGGAAATGATTATACATTGCTGTCAGGAGTAGAAATGGATGTAAATTCTCCTGAAAGCAACTTCATATATTTTGAGAAAGTGGAAGCATCCATCTTTTAAGTAGAACTTAGCAATTTTGATCTCCTTAATCTTCTTTAGAAAAACTTACATATACATGCATAAGGAATCTTGCACAAGGATGCTACTAGGAAAAGTGGAAAGATGTCTAATTATCCTTTATTAGGAGAACTGTTTTTTGTTGTTGTTATGTTGTTTTGCTTTGTTTTTTGAGATAAGGTTTCACTATGTAGTTTAGGCAGGCTTTGAACTCACCATGTATCCCAGATTCACCTCGAATTTGGGATGACAATCTTGCCTCAGCCTCTTGAGTGCTGGGAATACCTATGTGCACTACCATGCCCAGTGGTCTTTTAAAATAAAATCTAATACTATAGAAAAATTAAAATGAACAAAGTCAATTAGTATTTGTTTAGCCATATGTTAACATGGTTAATAAGAATAATAAACTATGAAAAAATTTCCACAAAATAATGAGTTATATAAAGTCTTACAACACAGAAAGTAAAGCTGTAAATTACTTGTACATACATAAAAATGTAGAAAATGTACAGATGGGGCTGGAGATTTAGCTCAGTGGTTCTGGCACCTGCCTTGCAAGGGCAAGGTTCCAAGTTCAATTCCTGGTACCAAAAAAAAGAAAAAGAAAATGTATAGATGAATGGGAATAATATATATAAAATTCAGAATAGTGATTACAAATTATTTTTAAATCTGTGTTGTGGGTACATAAGATGGTGGATGCACACTATTAATTTTCTGTATTTTTATATATTTCAAGTATGTCACAATTTAAAATATCAAAAGAACTTATATTTATGACGCATATTTAGAATACTATAGAGTTCATTCTCTACATATAATATGTAGGGTCAAACCATCAGACCCGAGACACCCTGGATGAGAATTATCATATTTGTTCTACATTTTGTTCTCTATCTGTGGCCCTCAGTTCACTTCAACCTACCTCTATTCTAGGTCTTTACAAGCCTTGCTTTGTTTAAGTGATGATTTGCCATTATTCTAGGAATTTTATTACAGATAATTAAAAGAACAGATTAGAAACTTAACTATTATAATAATGTAATTAAAAATATAGTCTTCTACATCACCAAAGAGGCTTTTTAATGTAAAGTACTACATGTAGCATCAACTGATTTTCCTGTATGTATTTTTCTACACTTTTTCTTTAAGAAATATTGTTTGATCATAATATCTACGGTACAATTGAAAAATTTCTTGGAAAGAGGTCCAGGTTAAAAGTTTAAAATGTATAAATTGAAAGAAAGCATTATTTTTAAAAGAGAAGAGAATTATTTTCTCCTTTTCTATATTTTGACTTTAAACTTGTTCATTGTTTCCTTTGCTGTGCAGAAGGGTTTTAGTTTGATGTAGAACCACTTGTCTATTTTTACTTTTGTTGCCTGTCCTTTTGTCTTCATATTCTATTCCAAGACCAATGACAAGGACCCAGTGTTTTCTTCTGGGAGTTTTATACTTTTGGTTGTCTTTAATCTATTTCAAGTATATATTCTTTGTATATAGTATAATAGAGGGGCCAATTTCATATGGGTATATAGTTTCCCCAACACAATTTATAGAAGAAAACTTTCCCCTACTATTCTTGCCATCTCTGTCAATGATTAGTTGACCACATACACGTAAATTCACCTTTGGGCTCTTCTGTTCCACCAGTCTATATAGCATCGTACTTTGGTTACTATAGCTTTGTAGTTTGTTTGAAGTCAGGAGTGTAATGCCTTCAAGTTTGTTCTTTTTCAAAATTGTTTTCTCTACCCGTGGTTCCATATAAATTTTAAAACTATTTTTAGTTTCACAGAAATAAAATTTTGATTGCAATTGTATAAAACTCATAGATTAATTTGGGTATATGGACATTTTAATAGTATTAGTTCCTCCAATATATGTAGGGTATCTGTCCATTTATTTGTGTCTTTTTCAATTTCTTTAATGAATATTTTCTAATTTTCAGTGTAGAAATCTTTTACTTCCTTGAATAAATTTATTTGTAAGCATTTTATTCTTGATCTTACTATAAATGGATTCATTAAAAATTTCTTTTTCAGATAATTCCTTGATGGTTTATAGAAACAATACTAGTTTTTGTGTATTGATTTTGTATTCTGAAACTTTCCTCAATTTGCTCAGTAGTTTTATCAGTTTTGGTGAAGTCTTTAGAGTTTTTTAAAAATACAAGATCATGTCATCTGCAAACAGGAACAATTTAACTTGTTTTCCAACTTGGATGCCTTTATTTATTTCTCTTGAGTAATTGATCTGATTATGATTTCTAGTACCATTGTATACAAGTGGCAAAAGTGGGCATCCTTGTCTTTGTTCTCATCCTAATAAGCTTTTAGGTTTTGCCATTGAGTATGATATTAATCACGGATTTGTAATGCATAAACTTTATTATATTGACATATGATCACTCTGGACCTAATTTTTTGGAAGTTTTTAAAAAATCATAAACAGATATTGAATTTTATCAAATGCTTTTTTACATCTATTGAAATAATAATGTAATTTTTATCATTTAATATATTAATATGTATCCAAACACCTGTTAAGTAGTTTCAGTAGTTAACATTCAAATTATATAAGGAAGTTGCACAACTCAATAGCAAAAATATGAAAAAACTGATTAAAATGGACAGAAATTTTTTCAAAGAAAGCATACAACAATTTTTTAAAAACATGCTCAATATCATTAAAGATCAGAGAAATGCAAATTTAAACCATGGTAAGATATTATTTCATACCTGTTGAGCTAGTAAAAAAAAGACAAGAGAAATCAAATGTTGAGGAGAGTATGAGAGAATAAGGAACTCTTGTACTCTGTTGATGGGACTGTAAATTGGTACAGCAATTTTGGAAAAAAGTATGGAGGTTCTTTAAAAAATTAAAAAGAGAATTACCATCTGTTTTAGAAATTACTTTTCTGTGTATATATCCAAAGGAAATGAAATTGGTATCTTGAGAAGGGATATCTGCAACTCCATCTTCATTGCTGCATGATTCGCAATATCCAAGATGGAAAACAATCTGTCCATTGATGGACCAATATTATTTAGCCACATGTTGCCCTTTGCAACATGTATGAACCTGGAGGACACAAGGCTAAGGGAAATAATATAAACCCAGAAAGACATGTGTTGTCTCACTTACATGCTGAATCCAAAACAGTTGAACTCAAAAAATTAGTCATTAACACAGTGGTTACCAGGAACTGAGGACAGAAGAAATGAAGGAGATGTGTCAGAGGATAAAAACTTTTATTTGTAAGTTGAATAATTTTGGGGGCCAATTAGGCATGGGTGCTGATAAATGTGTTTATTAATTTGATGTGATAATCATTACACAATGCATTTGTACATTAATAATAATGTTGTAAATCTTGAATGCATATAACCTTTGTTAAACATTAAAAAATTGAAAAAGAAAATTATCAAGAAGATTCAAAAAGCTTTTTAATCCTCTTGCATCAAAGCAGTGACTCATGTGAACAAGAACATATCTTATAAACAACATAAGAACTAGTATTATATTAAAGTACTTCTTAAAAATTGAATATATGCATTAGGAATAAATTAATAATCATAAGATATGTACTATTATTTCAATAGTAACTGAGGCTTTAAGAGTTAAATAACTGGGACAAAGTTAATTTACCGAGAAAATCTAAGTTTTGGTATTTCTCACCCAAGAACCAGGCTCTCAGAATTGTATTTTTTTTCACTTTTCTAACATTAAATTAGACAAAAGACCTCTGAAAAATACCCTAGATATAACAGAATATTAGCTAACACTGTACAAAAGTCATCCTACTACATCCTTTTAAGAAATCTCTCTTCCTCGTCCTTCCCTTCAGCAGGCTTTTGTAACCCCACTGAAACATTAAACGTAACTTGTTAACACTTTCTTTACAGTCAATTGATCAATGAGCTTTTCATAATCAAAGATCATAATGCATTCACATTTATCCACAAAGTAAAAATGTGGAGTAAATCATCTCCAGAAGATCATTGCTAATTTATTTTTCCTTAGAATTATAGGAGCATTTTTTACAGAGGGGCATTTTCGTGAAGAACTAGAACATATTAAAGTCTTATTTTTAAGTAATTCTTTGCATGGTGACTTGAATTAGCCCATGACTAATTCCATTCTCTGAATGAGGAAGAACAGCTGATCTTCCAACTCTCTTGAGAATTGTTGCACATTCTCTTGCAGAAATTCAGAACAATAATTGAACGAACAAGAGCACTATTAAATCATCAATTTTTTCCCTAAGAGAATGAAAAGAGGAATTAGAAAATATCAAGAAATAATTTTTGGAAAATCTCCTAATTCACAAACTGACATTTCTTCATGGAGAAGACTTATAAGCAATACTGAAAATACCTACTTTGATAATTCAGATACTGCCACTTTGTCTCTTAGGAGGCACTTAATCAGATTCTAATAAAAATGAACAACAAGAAAATTCTTCGAGAACATGTGATTATGGTATGATATATCTTTCAATTCATACTGACACTCGGAGCATTTTAAAAGGCACTCTATCAGCCATTCAGATAGTAGGAATGAAAATCAGATGGATTATGCAGAATAAAAGAAGAGGAAAATGAGGCTCAAAAACGAGGCACTTCTGCATATCCAGAGTGCCGTATTTGTCATTTCAATTCACGAAGGTTTCAAATGTACCCGAAGAGTCTCTGTACTGTACCTCCAAGAGTACATTCACCAATAACCCTTCACCTTTCACATACTTCCTGGCTCTATCACCATATCTTTTTGTTGTAATTTGCAATTTGTAGTGCAAGGCTTTAGAGTAACATAAGGAATTCATATTCATAGCTACTCTCATAAAACTTCTGCTAAGTCAATATTACAAGACAACATTGACCCTGGAGAGAGTCTCAGAATATGCCTGGCCAGTGTGTGTAGCCAGAATAAGATCTTGAAAGAACATTACTCAGTGAGAAGCAAAGACAGTGGGATATTTGTGGTTATCAGTTAGATAAGTAAAATTAAGAGTGATCATCTAGGAACATTTCTGCAAACCTTAATACCTTCTGCAACTCCCTTTAAGTTTTTTTCAATTGCTATTTTCAGACTTAGAGTTCAAGAGATTTTAAAGGGGAGACTAGGCATCCTGTTGCTCCATGCATTTTTGGAAATAACATTTTAAGCACTTGCAATTAGGTATGATTTATCTTTCTGTATCTTATCTTGACATTAAAAAATATTTTTAAGTTAAGTGTTCAGGATAATTTCAAATTCACATGAAGTTGTAATAAATACTACAGGGAGATCTGTATCTTTCACCAACTTTCCCCTGGGTAACATCTTGCAGAACTATCTAACACAATATTACAAACAGGATATTGACAGTTCTGCCACCACAGATTCTCTGTTTCTAGTCTTTGGCCACTGGATCTCATTCTCACCTCCTGACAACCACTAGTTGCTTTTTATCTTCTATAGCTAGAATCACACAGTATGTAAACTTGAGAGAATGCATTTTTTTTCACTCACTGTAATTTTCTTGAGTCTCATTGAAGTTTTTTTAAATGTGTATTAATATTTCATTATTTTTAAATGCTGAACCTTATTCCATGGTATGCATATACCACAATTTGAATAGCTATTGACATATTTTTAGATTCCAGATTATTTCAAATTTTTGAATTTTATTGATAAGCTTCAGTAAACATTCATATAGGTTTTTGCATAAAAAGAAATTTTAATTTCTTAAGATTTTAATTATTAGACCAAATGATGGTTTCACTTTGAAGAGTCTACAGATATCTTCCAGTAGATTCAGTGTTTCTGTATTCAGTCACATAGAAGGATAAATTTGAGTCATTTACAAGAAAATATATGAATCTTGAGACCATAATTCTAAATGAAGTAAATCAGATGCAGAAGGCTAAGTATTGCATGGCTTCTCTTACACAAAGAACCTCAAATATGAATAATTTAAAGAAAAATAAAAGAGAGATGATAGAAAACAGTGAGGCAGACTGTGGAGATGGAAAGGGTAGTCAGGAAAGGAGTATGGATGTGCAGGGCAGGGAGTAGAGGAGGAAAAATAAAATATTCAAGATGCAGTATGTCTGTGTACTGATTCACCAAGATGAACACAATGACGTACCATAAACATATACTTAAGAAACTGCAAATATATTTTCCAGGATGACTGTAATTTTTCTTTTTCCACCAGCACTAACTGATTACTTTTATCCTCATCTGGAGCAAGACTTAGCATTCTCAATATTGTTTACTTTCAATATTGTTTACTTTAATCATTCTAACAAGTATGTAGTAATATCTCATTGTGGTTTTAATTAGTAAATTTAGTGGTTTTGAGGCTGAATATCTTTCCAAGGAGTTATGTGATATCTATTTCTTCTACTGTGAAATGTTTCTTTACCTCTTTTGCCCATTTTTATATGGATTGTTTGTTTTCTGAAATTTAAGAGTTCTTTATATATTTTTAAAAATTTTTTTCTTTATATATTTTGGATAATAGTTTTTATAAATATGTGGTTTGAAAATATTTTATCTCATCCTGCAGTTTGTCTTTTTATTCTCTTAATTAGAGCTTAATTAGAAGAAACTTTTTACATTTTGATAAATTCCAATTTAATATTTTTTCTTTCAGGGACTGTACTCTTTGTATCAAGTCTAAGAACTCTGCTAATGCTAAATATGCCTAGATATTGATAATTTTATTCTAAATATTTTCTAAAAGTTGTGCAACTTTATATTTTACCTTTAAGTCTATATTACATTTTGAATTATTTCTATATAAAATGTGAGATGTAAATTGAAGTTCTTTTATTACATTTTTTGCCTATAGAAGTCCACTTGATCCAGCATTATTTATTGAAAAAAACATCTGTACTACATTGAATTGTTTCTTTTTCCTTAAATTCTTTTATTGGTACATTTTAGGTATACAATACCTTTACATTTATCACTGGGTGCTTGTACCTATACATGATGTATCTTGGTTCTTAATTTTTCCCCATTACCTGTGTGCCCTTCACCCCCTCCACCCTTCCCTATTTACATAGACTTCATTTCCATTTTTTTCTTTTCTCATAATTTTTCCTTTCCCTTCTTTCCTTTCCCCTTCCTCTCCCACCATCCCTACCCCTTTGGAACTTTTCTTCCTATTTCAAATTATCAAATGTTAGTTTTAATCATTTTAATCCTTATTTACACTTTCAGTTTCTCACACTAGAGAAACTATTCAGTATTTACACGTGTGTCCTATTTATTTCACTTAAGAGTATGGCCTCAATATGCATCAATTGAGCTATAAATGTCTCTAGTTTCTCATTCTTTATGGCTGAGTAGTACTCCATTTTATAAAAGAACCACATCTTCTTTAGCCAGTTTCCAGTTGATAGGCACTTGGGCTGTTTCCAAGCTTTAGCTATTACAAACTTTGCCGCTATAAACATGGGTTCACATATATTGCTGTTGTATGATTCTTTTAATTCTTTGGGAAGATCCTCAGCAAGAGAATAGCTGGGTCAAATGGGACCCCTAGCCCTAGTTCTCTGAGGTATCTCCATACTGATTTCCACAGTGGTTGCACCAGTCTGCACTCCCACCAACAATGGAGAAGGGTTCCTTTCTTCCCACACCCCCGTCAGTATTTGTTATTGGTTGATGTCTTGACAGCAGCCATTCTTTCTGGGGTGAGGTGTAATCTCAGTGCTGTTTTAATCAACATCTCTCAAATGACCAGTGATGTTGAACATTTTTTCATATGTTTATTTGCTGCTTTTACTTCTTTGCCTGAGAAATATCTGTTCATTTCAGATGCCCATTTTTTGGATTGGGTCTTTGAATTTGGGGGGTCTGATTTTTTTCAGTTCTTTATTCTAGATAGTAGTCTTTGGGTAAGGTACAGCTGCTAAAACTTTTTCCCCCACATTGTAAGTTGTCTGTTAGCTCTGTTGGTGGTTTCTCTTGCAGTGCAGAAGCTTTTTAATAAGATGAGATCCCAGTTGTTGATTTTTTGTGCTAGTTCCCATGCTACCGAGGTTTTGTTCATAAAGTCTTTTCCTATGCCAATGTCTTCAAGAGTTCTACCTAACTTATCTTCCTGCAAGTTTAGTGTTTCTGTCTTAATAGTTAGATCTTTAATCTACTACAATCTTAGTTTAGTGCATGGTAATAGGTATGGGTCTAGTTTTAATCTTTGGCAGGTTGAAATCCAGTTTTTCCAACACCATTTATTTTTTTTCTTCTTTTCTTTTTTCTCCAACATCATTTATTAAATAGGCTCTTTCCTCCAATGAGGGTGGTTGGCTCCTGTGTCAAAGATGAGGTGGCTCACTATGTCTGGAGTTGTTTCTGCATCTTCTAATCTATTCCACTGATCCTCAGGTCTATTCCTTTGCCAGTACCATGCTGGTTTTTTTTTTTTTTTTTTTAATCACAGTAGCTTTGTAGTATAGTTTCAAGTTGGGGATTGTGATACCCCCAGCCATGTCTCTGTTGCCTAGAGTTGTGTTTGCTATTCTAGGTCTCTTCTGGTTCCAGATGAATTTTTGGATTGTTCTCTCAAGTTCTGTGAAGTATATTGTTGAAATTTCAATTGGCATTCCATTAAATCTATGTAGTAGTTTGGGAAATATGGCCATTTTCACTATATTGGTTCTTCCTACCCAGGAACAAGGGATGTCTTTCCATTTTCTTATATCCTCCTTGATCTCCTTTTTCAGAGTACTGTAGTTTTCAGTGTAGAGGTCTTTTGCCACCTTTGTTAGATTGATTCCGAGATATTTCATTTTTTTTGGATGCTATTGTAAAAGGAATTGTTTCCCTAATTTCTCTCTCCATGAGTCTGTTATTTGTGTATAAGAAGGCTATTGTTTTTTCAGTTTTGACCTTGTATCCAGCTACTCTACTAAATCAGTCAATTAAGTCTAGAAGTCTTTTGGGTCTTCTATGTAAAGTATCATATCATCAGCAAATAATGACAGTTTAACTTCTTCCTTTCCTATCTTTATTCCCTTTGTTTCTTTCTCTTTTCTAATTGCTGTAGCTAATGTTTCCAGAACTATATTGAACAGGAATGGTGATAGTGGCATCCTTGTCTTGTTCCTGATTTTAGTGTGAAAGTTTTCAGTTTTTGACCGTTTAGTGTGCTGTTGGCTGTTGGTTTTTCATAGATAGCCTTAATCAGGTTGAGATAAAGACCTTCTATTCCAATTTTCTGTAGGGCTTTTTTTTTTTATTATGAATGTGTGTTGGATTTTGTCAAATGCCTTTTCTGCATCTATTGAGATGATCATATGGTTTTTGTCCTTGAGTCTGTTAATATAGTGTATTACATTTATTGATTTACAGATGTTGAACCATCCTTGCACCCCTGGGATAAATCCGACTTGGTCAGGGTGTATGATCTTCTTGATGACCCTCTGTATTCTGTTTGCCAGTGTCTTGTTGAGGATTTTTGCATCTATGTTCATTAGGGAGATTGGCCTGTAGTTCTCTTTTTCAGTTGGGTCTTTCTCTGTTTTGGGGATCAAAGTAACACTTGCTTCCAGGAATGAATTTAGAAGCCTTGCTTCCCTTTCAATTTCCTTGATGAGTATAAAGAGTAACAGTGATAGTTCTTCTTTAAATGTCTTATAGAATTCAGCAGTGAAGCCATCAGGACCTGGGCTTTTCTTTGGTGGTAAATTTTTTATTACATTTTTTATTACATATTTTTTTATTACATTTTCAATTTCACTCATTGTAATTGGGGTGTTTAGAATTTCTGTATCTTATCATTTAACTTTGGCAATTCATATATATCTAGGAATCTGCCCATTTCTTCTGTGTTTTCCACTTTATTAGAATACAGGTTCTCAAAAGTAGGTATTGATGATTCTATGGATTTCTGCTGCGTCTGTTGTGACTTCACCTTTTTTGTTCTTAATTGCATGGATTTGAGCCTTTTTTTTCCTTGTTTTGATAAGGTTGGCTAAAGGTTTATTGATTTTACTTATTCTTTCGAAAAACCAACTCTTTGATTCATTGATTTTTTTTGCATTGATTTCTGCTCTGATCTTTATAATTTCCTCTCTTGTATGAGCTTTGGGTTTGTTATGTTCTTCTTTTTCTAGGAGCTTGAGGTTCTGCATTAAGTTATTTATTTAAGTTCTCTTTGTATTCCTAATATGGGCACTACTATGAATTTGCGGCATAGAACTGCTTTCATTGTGTCCCATAGATTCCTGTATGTTGTACTGGTATTATCATTTACTTGTAGAAACTGTCTGATTTCTTCTTTAATTTCCTCTGTGACCCATTGCTTGTTCAAGAGGGCATTATTCAGTTTCTGTGTGTTTGTGGGGGTTTTGCAGTTTCTTATGTCATTGATCTCCAATTTTATTGCACTATGGTCTGATAATATACAGGGGGTAACTTCAGTTTTTTACACTTACTTACACATGTCCTATGAGCTAGTATGTGGTCTATTTTGGAGAGATAACCCATGTGCAGTCAAAAAGAATGTGTATACTGATTTTGTGGGTGGAACACTCTGTAAACATCTATTATGTTCATTTGTTCAATATCTTGGTTCAGTTTTAGAATTTCGTTGTTAAATTTTGTCTAGATGGTCTATCTCTTTGTTATAGTGGGGTATTGAGGTCCCCCACTACAATTGTATTAGTGCTTATTTGGTTTCTTATCGCCATTAATATTTGTTTTGTATAGTTAGGGGGATTCATATTTGGTGCATATATATTTATGATTGTCAACTATTCCTCTTGGATTTTTCCCTTCATGAGGATGTAGTGACCATCTTTGTCTCTCTTAATTAGTTTTGGTTTGAAATCTACTTTGTCTGCAAATAAGATTGCTACCCTTGCTTTTTTTCTGGGTACCTGTTGTGTGGAAAACTGTTTTCCATCCTTTTACTTTCAGTCTATGAATTTCTTTTTGAGTTAGGTGTGTTTCTTGTATACAGCATATTGTTGGATTTTGCTCCTTAATCCATTCTGCCAGTTTATTTCTTTTGATTGGTGAATTGAGGCCATTAACATTGATGGTTATAATTGATAGATATTGACTCGTCTTTATCATGATGCTTTACTGTTATTGTCGCTTTTATTTCTAATTTTTCCCACTTTCCCTTAGTTTCTTACATTGCCTGTTAGCTTCCCTCTGTTGAGCCTCATGAAGTTGTGACCTTCATTGCCTTTTTCTAGGATATTGTTTAGAATTGTTTGGAGTGCTGGTTTGGTGTTCATGAAATTTTTCAGGTGTTCTTTATCGTGGAAGTATCCATTTTCCCCATCGATTTTGAAAGATAATTTTGCAGGATACAGCAGTCTAGGTTGGAAGTTATTTTCTTTTAGGGCTTGCAATAGTTCAGGCTCTCCTTGATTTGAGGATTTGTGTTGAGAAGTCTGCTGTGATTCTGATGGGGTTTCCATTGTAGGTGATTTGTTTCTTTTCTCTAACTGCTTGTAAGATTTTGTTCTTCTACTGGGTTTCTGAGATCTTGACTATTACATGTCTAGGTATAGATTTTTTTTTTTTGATCATGGCTAGTTGGAGTTCTATATGCCCCACTTACTTGTATGTCCAATTCTCTACCTCTGTCTGGGAAGTTTTCTACTATTACTTCTTTGATCAATTTTTAATGTCATTTGTACTTTCTCCTGTCCTTCGTGGACTCCTATCAGTCTTATGTTATTCTTCTTTGCATCATCTAGCAGCTGCTGGATTGATTTCTCATGGTCTCTTACTATTTTGAAGAAATCTCTGTTTTCATGGTCACTAACCACAGTCCTGTCTTCTATATCTGATATTCTATCTTCACATTCACTCAATCTGCTGTGAACACTTTCAATGGTGTTTTTAATCTCCTGAATATCTGTTTGAATCTGTTTCATGGTTTCCATTTCTTTCTTATGCTGGGCATTCATGGCTTCCAGCATGGTTCTGAGCGCATCTATTTTTTATCTGTTTCTGTTCTAGAGCCTCTAATCATGTCTTTCACTGTGCTTACCATCTCTGTAGTTATCTGGGAAATTACTTTTGTTTTGAATTTTTCTAGGGCCTCATTCATCTGTTTTGTTACTTCCTGTGCTATCAGTTCAGGGTCTCCAGGTGGTTGATTATCAGACTTTTCCACCTCGTTTCCCCCAGAATTTACCCTGAGTTTGTGCCTTGCTTAAATGTCTTCTCATTTTTGTTCTTGGTAGTGTCTTTGGTTTAATTCCTGAGTTGATACTTCGAAATTGCTTATTGTAAGTGTCTTTGTTGCTTCTATTTAGAACCCTTATGGAATGATTACTTCTCAGAGGTGTCTTCCAGATATAGCTGGCCTTTAGGTTTTAAGTCTCTAATGACTCTGAGGCGGTCTCATGGTCTCATTTTCATTATACCAATTATACTGATTAGATCAATCACAACACCTTAGCCCAAGTGATACAATCAGCTACACCACAGCATCAATTACATTTTAGGACATGACAATTTATGAAAGTTATTAATCTATCACGTTTAACTGTGTGAATTAAATCAAAATCAAGGACCAACCCAATATATGTTTTTAGTGTATAAACTCTTCAATATAGCAACTTTACCCTTTGGGATGGGGAGTTAGAAGGAGTTGGGGAGGAAGGGATAGATAAGTAGAAGGACACGGGAAGGTTAGCTGTGAGGCCAGAAGATACAGGCAAGAGAAGGAAAAAGAGAATAAGAGAAAAATAAAGAAGCAACCCAAATTAGGGCCCTAACAGGAACAAAAAGGGAGATGAAGAACAATGTGGGACAGCAAGAGAGTGAGTGAGAGAGAGAGAGAGAGAGAGAGAAAAGAAAGAGAAAAGAAAGAAAAAAGAAGAGAAAAATAAAAATTTGAAAAGAGTAGGAAAGAAATTAAAGAGAAGAGCAAAAAAATCCAATAATAATAATTTTGAAAATAACAAAAAATAAAAATGAAAATGAAGTGCCTCCTTCACAGTTTGTCTTTGCTGTAACAATAGACAATGTGGGCAGCAGTGTGCAGATAGAAGTCAGTGAGTCTTAGAAAGCCAGTTGCAGACCTGTGGGATTCAGGCAGATTTCTGACGTCAAGTGCCAAGTTGAGCTCCCTGTCCTCCTGTAGGGTTGAACTCTGCAGGGTTGTACTGCAGGTTCCAGCAGCCCTTCCCTTGAAGATAGTCCAGGTTCTGATGGGAGGTGATGATCCCTCCAACTTACCAAGTATGGTGGTTCTGGTGTCCCCTGTGTCTTTGTAGTGTGAAACTATAGGTACAGTCAGGAGGCCAGAGGTGGGGGTGTGGGCATGGCCAGTGACGAGAGGTCCTCACTTTCTGGATGGTCCCCACTGGCAGGTGTGTATGGCGGTGGTTGAATGGAGCAGGGGTCCTGGTGGACTGGGATCTTTCTCTCAGGTGGGCTTAGCAGACCAGTGCCATGGGCATCTACATTGAATTGTTTTTGTCCTTTGTGGGAAATCATTTATGCATATTTATATGGGATTATTTCTAGGTTCTCTATTCTGTATCATTTACATATGTGTCCATGCTTTCACCCAAACCATGCTGTCTTGATTAATTACATAGCCTTAAAGTTGGGTAGAATATTTATTTCTGGCTCTGTCTTAGCACTCAAAAATCTACAATTTAAAGTCTACTTACAACTTAACTGGAAGAGCTTTTATCAACTATATAGAACCATGTGGTTAACTGTTTAAGGATCTTTGATGTTCAGAGAACAGATTTTGAGAATACTGTATAAGATGCAATAGTGCATTGGAGTAACTAGCACTTGAATGTGTAGTAAAAATCTCTGCATTTCATATAGGTTTTTCCAGGAGACAATATTTTCAGTAAGATTACTAGTTAAAAATATTCTTTCTTGAGACTTGCTTTATGTTTTGTGAAGTGTTTGACCAATGTCATATTTTAAAAAGAATTTCACCACTGGGAATGCCAAAAAAGTTTTTATGGAAAGGTTTATAATATTGTCTGCTTCCATGTGTTAGTCATACATGTTATGAAAAAGATAATAGACATAGGAACTGGATTATACACAGTGGTCAATCAAACTTTTGTCTCCATGGGAAGACTAATGTTCTTTGTAATTGTTATAGTTCTGGCTTTAAGGAAAATGGGGAAAGTAAATGTAAGTAAACTAGTCTTCAGAAATATATGATCTAGGAAAGTGGCTTTAATCCAAAGTATAAATTATTGGACATATGAAATCTCACATATAATCCTGATCATAGTTACAACCTTAACAGTATTTTAAGACCTAGGTGTGATAATATATATTGGCCCTGTTCAAAGTATAAGATGACCAATGGCTCAGTTTCACTTGAAAGAATATGAAGACATCCCTGAAAAAACTATCCAAGTGAAAGGCAGGACCTATCACTCTCACTTCCCCCAGCCCTGACTACAAATAATTACTTTTCCATTGAGATGGAGGAAAAATTCAAACAATGAGGACAACAACAACAGACCACAGGAACCACAAGGAAACTTTTGTGGAGGTGATGGATATGTTTATTACTTAGATTGTGGTGATGGTAACACCAGAATATATATATATATGTATATATATTATATATATGTCTAAATTCATCAAATTTTATACACTATAAGAAAATTTTTGTGTACCAATTATACCTCCATAAATCTGAAAACATCTAACAAATAAAATAACCTGGACATAAATATTAGGTATTTATAATAGTATTGCAGTTGATGAGAAAATGGAAACGGGTTCCTTCAGGATTTTGGTTTGATCATCTAGACACACTCTATCTTGTAGAAGTGGTTTTTTTTTTTTTTTTTGGTGGTCAGGGTGTTGAACTCAGGACCTTGTGCTTGTGAGGCAGGTGGTGTCACCACTGAGGTAAATCCCCATCCCATAGAAGTGTGTTTTAAACTAGAAATGCATATCTGATTCTCAGTTTTACATTTGGATTATTTAAAACCTTTATATTATTTCCTCCTGATTACTGCAGAGGTAGTAAATAATATAAAACTGAACAAATATCAAATTATACTCATGAAGTAGCCCTCTTTACATTGCAGTTTCACCATGAAGCTTCTCATCAAGAAGTTACTCTCTTGGAGATTTCACAATCACTCCATTAAATTAATTTGTTTGGATTCCATGCTTACCAAGAAAAATAAAAAGAATCATAATTAAATTAAACTTTTCTAGATGCTTCAACATTTAGCAAGATGCAGCCCAGGAACAGGATATACCTTTCCACCTAAAACCTCCAGAAAACAGGACACATTTTGAACTTCAGGACAGTGCCGGGTGAGAGGACAGAGATCTCTGCACAGGAAGTGAGTTGTATAATTGTTCTACTTTACAGCATGGAGGCAGTTTTTAGGTAGCAGTTCATAAAAAGGGCAGTGAGGTAGATATGGTGTTTACCCTGGGGCTGGAAGTCAGAAGAAGATGAAGTTAAGTTTTCAGGATGGAGAACAAGAGAGAAGAGACATGTAGAGACAGATCCAAGGAGTCCTACTCTCCTCCTATCCTACATTCTGCTGAATACTGACCAACATGTATCTGTCAGGGAACAACTTGAGAGTTGAGAAAGAACCACACAAAATTATCCTGTGCAGCAAATCTAAGCCTCACAAAAGGCTGAAAATAGTTCCTTTTCTCAATTGCCAGAGTACAAATCCTCAAAATTAATGGAGGGTAAAGTACATAAAAGGTTATTTCAGTAATGGGGAGAACGTGACCAAGACTATAAATTATTTTGGTTACATGTCCCTGTAATATGCTTGTATAGGAGCGTTGTAAGAAGTTGTTATTCTGGGGTGGGGCTTTAGCTCACTGGCACTGTGCCTGCCTTGCAAGCACAAGGTCCTGAGTTCGGTCCCTGGTACTGCAACAACAACAACAAAAAACAAAAACACAAGAAATAGTTATTCTTAGAAACTGATAAACACAGCATTTAAATATTCCAAAAATTTCAACATATTTACAGCTCTAAAGATAAAGACCATGTGTCAGTAAAGAAAAAGATGAGCTCAATTTTAAAAAAGGGTAGAATAAAGCAGTTAGAGTAAGCAAGAAAAATAATGCACACACAGAACAAGGTGATGGACAACTAAGACCCTCCCGCCATCTCTCTTTCAGACATACCAAGTTAAATAGCTATTCATGCACTAAGCTACAGCTCAAGGGCTAAGAAAAACAAGTGAGAAAACATTGTGCCTCTTTTTAGTATAACAAAGTAAACAAACTAAAATCACAAAAACCTGATGAGGGAGCCAGGAGAGAAAAGTTGGCTGTATCACCCTTTCTCCAGCTTCTAGCAGTTCAGTAAAGAGAGATGCATGCCCTACTTAGGGAATGGAGAAAAAATTAAGTCTGGGACTCAGCACCAGGCTTACTACAGTGAAACCAAGTACTAGGAAAAAACCCAAGACCCCTACTGTTAGTCTACTACATGTAGATTGAATTGCTGGAACTATTAAGCCAGGTATCAAAGAGCCTGCCACCACATCCTCTTCCAACATTGGGTGGCAGAATAGAAAGCAAGACTGAACTGCTGGGAAAGAAGGTGTGAAAGCTAGCATGGGGCTTGTTGTCAGACCTGATTGCCAGGCCTGACACAATAAGATCAAGCACCAGTAGAGACAGAAGGCCCTACAAACTCTAGCTCTAGAATAAGGGGAAGATCTGTGTGCCTGTGGGACAGATTCAAATTTTAGCTACACCAGTTCCAGGCTTGGAATGGGGCTGGGGAATACCTACTCTCTATCTGAGGCTGTGAAATCCTGGGAAGCTGTGAGATTCCGTAGTGATTCAGCTTAGCATCAATCTTGGATTCAAGGGTCTGTCTACACCAATGAGCCTCAGGCAGCACAGGTATCACCAGGCCAGTACTCATAAGCTAGAATCACCACAGTGCCAGGCACAGACCTGTGCCACAATGAGACACATTTGCATTTCAGACTGCATCATTGGTAGCTGCAGTATGGGCTTCAATGTACCCTTGAAACCATGCAGGTCCCTGTGACTATGAGACTCAGGCTCAATCTAGCTTAATACCAGTCAGGTTAGGTAGCCAAGTGTCTACTTTTACCCATCCTATTTCAAACTTGGGAAACACCATGTTTCCAGACTCCATTTACTAAGGGTGGAAAAGAGCAGTAAATATAAGATGTTGCTTTGGAACTTAGTGCTGTGCTGATGAAACCTAACCCTGGGAAGATCGTAATGACCTCATCTTCAGATGTGTCTATTGATGGAGCATCTAGAATACTTCCAATGTCAGAGAAAGACATGCAGCCCCAGTCATTTGGACTTCTATTACAATTATTATCATCTGTGGCTGGTCATAGAAATCTTGTGCCATGAATCTACCTCAGGGATAGGCAGCCTATAGTAGTGATGACCTTTTTCCTAACTCAGTGTTTTGCTGGTCTTGGTGAAGTGTGGGTTCAGGGTGTAACATAGCTTGGAGGCTTTGGTGGCTAAATTAATGACATAGGAGTCTGGGCTGGATCCATAGTGACTCTACTCTGAGCCAGGAAGAATTCTGCACTGCCTGGTCACAGACCAGTACCTGGGAACAAGGCATCTAGGTCTAACCTGTCTCCAAGTAGAGGACTGTGGGCGCAGAATATCTCCCTACTTACTATACAGTTTCTTTTTGAACAATAAAGTATTTGAGAAAATCTGGGCATGGATTTTCCTCTAGATCTGAAATAGTGACAACTCCACAGTAGCAGACACTTGGAAAATCTGAACCTGGATGCCACGTAAGGTTGCAATAGTGAAGTGACTATAAATACAGAAAGTAGGAAGCTTGCTTAGAATTTTTGGGAAAACAGGTACAAAATATTAGTTTAAGAAGACTTGAATAAACACCTGATCTTTCAATGACCAAATCAATAAGCACCAAGAGCTTTCAGGATACCATGACCTTACATAATGCTCAAAACAAAGTGCCAGAAACTGATCAGGCAGTAATCACTCTGAGAGAACTGTCAGAGAATTTAAATCATTTGTTTTAAGGAAACTCAATGTACTTGAAGAAAAAGACATGTTTCAGTGCTCTAAGAGGGAAACTTATTAAACAGAAGGAAGCAATAAAAAAACCAGTCTTGAGCTGAAAAATACATTTAATAAAACTAAAAATGCAACAGAAATGTCAATATCAGGATAGGTTAAATGGCAGAAAAAATTAATTGGCTCAAAGATAGCCATTTGAAAGTACACATTTAGAGGTGAAAAACAAAAAAAAAAGAATAAAGAGAAATAAAGAACATTTATGAAGTTTGGGACATAAAAGAGCAAATATTTGGGTTATTAAAGCTCAAGAAGACTTGAGACTGTCAAAGGGGTAGAAAGCTTATTTAAAATAGTAATAACAGAAAATTTCTAAAACCTAGAGAAGAATACAAGTATTTGTGTATTAGAAGGTCAAAAGTCACTAAAGTTTAATTCAACTAAATCTACCCCAAGATATCTTATAATAAAACTCTCACAAGTGAAAGAAAAAAGGAAGATTCCAAGGCTGCAAAAGAAAATAAACAACACATAGGGATGCCTCAATTCACCCAATAGCTGACTTCTCAGCCTGGTTCAATTCAGACTAGGAAAGAGTGGCATATTTTCATAGAACCAAAAATAAGAAAATGTTAAACAAGTATACTGAACCTAGCAAAACTATCTGTTAGAAGTGAAGAAGAAATACTTTCCCAAAACAAACAAAAGCTGACAGAATTTGTCTCCATCAGACCCAATCTATAAGAAATGCTAAAAAGTGAGATGAATGAATAAGAAGAAAACACACAAAACTACAAAACTTGTTGTTAAGAGTATGCACACCAATTCAGAATTCTCTAGTATTATAGGCATGTGTTAAGTTATTCCTATCTTTAATATGCAGACCAAAATACAAAATAATTTAAAATAACTTTATTAATATGTTAATTAGCAGGCAATATAGAAAAATGTACAAGAGGATATAAACGTTCAAAATGTGAGAGGAATTGAATCCAGCTGGAGCATTTTCACACAAATGTATTTTCTCTCATTCTTTTGTTATTTGGTTAATTCTTATCTTTATGATGATATTAAATTGATATCATTTAAAATAACTTATAAGTGTCTACTATAAGTGTTTTGTAAGCTTCATGGTGCCCATAAAGCAAAAATCTATAAGAGACAAAGAATAATAAGTAAGAAATCAAAACACACTACTGGAGCAATTCACTTTCCACTGAAGAAGACTATAAGAGAAGAAGAAAGAAAGAAACTACAATAAAACTAGAGGACAAGTGACATAATGGCTGGAGAAAGTCCTTACCTATCAATAACTACCATAAATGTAAATGAATTAAATTCTCCAATTACAAAACATCAAGTCACTCTGTGGATTAAAAAATAAAAACAGAGAACACACGGAATCAGCCCGCTGCAGACAGGCAGGTCTGTACATGCCCTGTCGAGGTCCTGAGTCCAACAGAACATGCTGAATCGGCCCGCTGCAGACAGACAGGTCTGCCCACGCCCTACCGAGGTCCCCAGTCAAGTGGAATACCCCGAATTAACCCCCTGCACACAGGAAGGTCTGTGCACGCCCTACCGAGGTCCTGAGTAACGCAGAAGACACTGAATCACCCTGCTGCAGACAGGCAGCCACTTGGTTCCACACTACAAAGACATAGAGGACACCAGACCACCAGACCAAGGTACTGAATCCTGCTGTTCCCAGCCCAGGGGTAGGGGCTTCTGAGCCATTGTCCTACTGCTCCTGGTCCAGAGGAAGGGACTTCCTGGTCACCATCCCTCCTGCTGCTCCCAGCCCAGAGGAAAGGGCTTTTGGGCTACCTTCTGTCCTGCTGCTCCTGGTCCAGAGGAAGGGGCTTCCAGGTCACCATCCCTCCCACCACTCCCGGCCCAGAGGGAGGGGCTTCTGAGCCACCATCCAGCTGCTCCTGGTCCAGAGGAAGAGGTTTCCTGGCCACCATCCCTCCGGCTGCTCCCAGCCCACAGGAAAGGGCTTTTGGGTCACCATCCCTACCGGTGCTCCTGGCCCCTGTCCCACCTCACCCAGCTCAGAGGAGGTAATCCATGCAGGTGCTAACAGCCCCCTGCCCCAGTCAAAATGAGAAAACACGTAAATAAGTCTCAAAACCAGACTTCCAGATCACCTACAGCAACCCCAAAGGGAAATGAGATAGAACACTCTGATACTCAACAACCTGGACCCACTGAACTGGCAACAAAAGGGGATCTGGAAAAAATGAAATCAGAAATAATTTCTCAGATAACAGGAGAAATTGTGCCCCTAGTGCAAGACATGATTAATAAATCTAGAGAGGAGCTCAGGAACATGATGGAATCCCAACATAAGAAACAAATGGAATCCATAAAACAGATGCAAATAGATTTCCAGGACATGAAAAACTCCATTGAAAGTCTACACAGCAAAAAGAGCCAAAGTGAGAACAGAATTTCAGATATAGAAGATAAGATTGCAATTAGTGACCAGGAAAAGAAAAACTGCTTCAAAATTATAAGGGAACATGAGAAATCAGTCCAGCAGCTGTTAGATGATGCAAAGAAGAATAACATAAGACTGATTGGAGTCAATAAAGAAACAGGAGAGAGTGCAGATGACATAAAAAATCTCTTCACAGAAATAATGGCAGAAAATTTCCCAAGCAGGGGAAAGGAGCTTGACATACAGATAAGTGAGGCATATAGGACTCCAAATAGCCTTGATCAAAAAAAAAATCTACACATAGCCATATAATTGTTAAGATTCCAGAAACACAACAGAAGAACAAAGTTCTCCAAGCAGTCAGAGAAAAGAAACAAATCACATACAAAGGAAAGCCCATCAGAATCACAGCAGACTTCTCAACACAAACCATCAAGGCAAGAAGAGCTTGGAGTGACATATTCCAAGCCCTAAAACAAAACAGCCTCCAACCCAGATTGATGTACTCTGCAAAACTATCTTTCAAAATGGATGGAGAAATAAGATACTTTCATGACAAAGAGCACCTTAGGAACTTCATGAATACCAAACCAGCACTTCAAAGAATTTTGCCCAATATCCTAGGAACAGACATTGAGGATCACAACCCCAGGAAGCAAAGCAGAATGAACCCATCTGGCATGACAAGAAATTAAATGTAAAGGGGGAGAACCCAACAAAAAGAAAAAGTCATGGCAATGACAAGTCAATATGTTTCAGTTATAACCATCAATGTTAATGGTCTCAATTCACCAATCAAAAGAAATAGACTGGCAGAATGGGTCAAGAAGCAAAATCCAACAATATGCTGCATACAAGAAACACACTTAATTCAAAAGGAAACTCATAGACTGAAAGTTAAAGGGTGGAAAGCAATACTGCATGCGACAGGAACCCCCAAAAAAGCAGGAGTAGCTATCCTCTTGGCAGATCAAGTAGATTTCAAACCAACACTGATTAAGAGAGACAAAGAGGGACACTACATCCTTGTAAAGGGAAGAATCCAAGAGGAAGAGATGACAATCATAAATATCTATGCACCAAACACTAGTGCACCCAACTATATAAAACAAATACTAAAGGGCATGAAAAGTCATATATGCACTAATACAATAAAGTGGGGGACCTCAACACCCCACTGTCACAAATAGGTAGATCAACTAGACTAAAAATAAGTAATGAAATACTAGAACTCAATCAAACTCTTGAACAAATGAACTTAACAGATGTTTACAGAGTCTTCCACCCCACAAAATCAGAATACACATTCTTCTCAGCTGCACGTGGGTCATTCTCCAAAATAGACCACAATCTCACACATAGAACATGTTTAAGTAAGTGCAAAGGAACTGAAGTTATCCCCTGTATATTATCAGACCATAGTGTGATGAAATTGGAGACCCATAGCAAAAGAAACTCAAAAAATTTCATAAACATGTGGAAATTGAACAACACACTTCTGAATAACCAATGGGTCACAGAGGAAATTAAAGAAGAAATCAGACAGTTCCTTCAATTAAATTACAATGACAATACAACATATCGGAATCTATGGGACACAATGAAAGCAGTCTTACGAAGGAAATTCATAGCAGTGAATACACATATTAGGAAAACAGAATGAGCCCAATTAAACAACTGATGCTGAACCTCAAGCTTCTAGAAAAAGAAGAGCAGGACAACCCCAAAGCTCATACAAGGGAGGAAATTATAAAGATCAGAGGAGAAATCAATGCAATGGAGACTAAGAGAGCAATACAAAAAATCAATGAAGCCAAGAGTTGGTTCTTCAAAAGAATCAACAAAATTGACAAACCTTTAGGCAACCTTGTCAGAAAAAGGAAAGAAAAGGCCCAAATCCATGCAATTAGGAATGAAAAGGGTGAAATCACAACAGACCCAGCAGAAATCCAGAGGATCATCAATACCTACTTCCAGAACCTATACACCAATAAGATGGACAACACAGAAGAAATGGACAGATTCCTAGATACATATGAATTACCAAAGTTGAACAAAGAAGACCTAAAAACTCTGAACAACCCAATATCAACCAATGAAATAGAAAATGTAATTGAAAACTTTTAAACTAAGGAAAGCCTGGGCCCTGATGGCTTCATTGCCGAATTCTACAAGACATTTAGAGAGGAACTGCTGCCACTACTGTTTAAACTCTTCAATGAAATGGAAAGGGAAGCAATACTCCCAAATTCATTCCTGGAAGCAAGCATCACCTTGATACCCAAAGCAGAGAAAGACCCAACTGAAAAAGAGAACTATAGGCCAATCTCACTAATGAACATAGATGCAAAAATGCTTGATAAGATAATGGCAAACAGAATGTAGAAGATCATCAAGAAGATAATACACCCTGATCAAGTGGGATTCATCCCAGGGATGCAAGGATGGTTCAATATGTGCAAATCAATCAATGTAATACACTATATCAATAGAGCCAAGGACAAAAACCATATGATTATCTCCATAGACACAGAAAAAGCATTTGACAAAATCCAACATGCATTAATGATAAAAACCCTACAATAAAATTGGAATAGATGGTTTCTACCTCAAACTGATAGAAGCCATCTATGAAAAACCAACAGCCAATATCATACTAAATGGTCAAAAACTGAAATTCTTCACACTAAAATCAGGAACAAGACAAGGATGTCCACTATCACCACTCTTGTTCAATATATTTCTGGAAACATTAGCCATGGCAATTAGACAAGAGAAAGAAATAAAAGGAATAAAGATAGGAAATGAAGAAGTCAAATTGTCATTATTTGCAGATGACATGATACTCTATATAGAAGACCCCAAGAACTCCACCAAAAGTCTTCTAGACTTAATAACCAAATTCAGTCAAGTAGCTGGTTACCAGGTCAACACACAAAAATCAATAGCTTTCCTCTACACCAATGACAGACTCACTGAGAGAGAAATAGGGCAAATAATTCCTTTCACAATAGCATCCAAAAACCTGCAATGCCTAGGAATCATCCTAACAAAAGAAATCAAAGACCTCTTCTCTGAAAACTATGGCACTCTGAAAAGAGAGATTGAAGATGATAGCAGAAAATGGACAGACATCCCCTGCTCCTGGGTAGGAAGGATCAATATAGTGAAAATGGCCATACTTCCAAAACTACTATATAGATTTAATGCAATTCTAACTGAGATCCCAGCAGCATACTTCATGGACCTTGAGAATACAATCCAAAAATTCATTTGGAACAAGAAGAGACCCAGAATAGCAAAAGCAATTCTAGCTAACAGAGATATGGTAGGGAGTATCACAATCCTCAACCTGCAACTATACTACAAAGCTACTGTGATAAAAACAGCATGGTACTGGCAAAGAAACAGACTTGAGGACCAGTGGAACAGATTAGAAGATGCAGAAACAACGCCAGACACACTCAGCCATCTCATCTTCGACAAAGCAGCCAAACACCCTCACTGGAGGAAAGATAGACACTTTAATAAATGGTGCTTAAAAAATTGGTTTTCGACTTGCCAAAGATTAAAACTAGACCTGTATCTCTCACCATGCACTAAACTAAAATCAAAATGGATTAAATATCTAAATATTAAAATAGAGACACTGAACCAGTTGGAATAGAGGTTAGGTAGAACCCTTGAAGACATCGGTGTAGGAAAAGATTTTATGAACAAAATCTCAGTTGCCCGTAAACTAGCACAAACAATCAACAAGTGGGATCTCTTCTTATTAAAAGGCTTTTGCACAGCAAGAGAAACCACCAGCAGTGTGAAGAGACAACCCACAATGTGGGAAAAAATCTTCATCTGCTCTTCCTCAGTCAAAGGTCTACTATCTCGAATCTATAAAGAACTTAAAAAGATCAGACCTCCCAAATTTAAAGACCCAATCCAAAAATGGGCATCTGAAATGAACAGACATTTCTCAGACAAAGAAGTAGAAATAGCAAATAAATACATGAAAAAATGTTCAACATCACTGGTCATTTGAGAGATGCAAATGAAATCAACGCTGAGATTCCACTTCACTCCAGAAAGAATGGCTGCTATCATGAAATCAACTAATAACAAATGCTGGTGGGGTTGTGGGGAAAGAGGAACCCTGCTCCACTGCTGGTGGGAGTGTAGACTGGTGCAACCACTGTGGAAATCAGTATGGAGATACCTCAAAGAACTAGGACTGGAAGTCCCATTTGACCCTGCTATTCCACTGCTCAAGATCTTCCCCAAAGAATTAAAAGAATCATACCACAGTGATATATGTGTGCCCATGTTCATAGGAGCACAGTTTGTAATAGCTGAAACTTGGAAACAGCCCAAATGCCCATCAACTGGAGACTGGATAAAGAAAATGTGTTTTTTCAATAAAATGGAGTACTACTCAGCCATAAAAAATGAGAAATTAGAGACATTTTTAGCTAAGTGGATGCACAGTGAGGCGATACTCTTAAGTGAAATAAATTGGACACACATGTGTAAATACTGAATAGTTTCTCTGGTGTGAGAAACTGAAAGGGTAAATAAGGACTAAATGTATAATAGGTAATGTGAAACAGGAAGAAAAAGGGCAAAGGGGGAAGGAAGTGGGAGGGCTAGGGGACAGGATAGAAGGGAATGGGATTAGTATGAGAAAATGGAAAACTAGGAACAAAATCTTTGCAAATAGGGAGGACTGGAGGGGTTGAAGGGAGGGCTGGGCAAGGGTTAAGAATAAGAACCAAGAGAGACTATGTAAAGGTGCAAATTTCCAATGATGAATGTCATTATATTGTATGTCTAAAATATACCAATGATTAGAATGAATAATCGATAATGTAAAATAGGAAGAAAAGGTCCAAAGGGGTAGGGGTAATGGGAGGGGCAGGGGAAAGGAAAGAAGGGAAAGGAAAAATGCTGAGAAGTGGAAAAAATGGAAATAAAGTCTTTGTAAATAGGAAAGGGTGGAGGGCATGAAGGGAGGGCTAGGAATGGGAAAAAAAATAAAAAAATAAAAACAACACTCAACTATATGTTGTTTACAAAAAACTCACTTTACTGCCAAGGACACAAATAAAGAAAAGTGTAAGAATGGAGTGAGATATTGCACACAATGATAAATGCAAGGGAAAGAAAGCAGGAGTAGCCATACCAGTATGGTGTAGAGTAAAATTTAAACCAGAAACAATAAAAAGAAAGTAGGTCATTTTGTAGTGATAAAGAGATCAATTCTGCAAGAGAAAATAACATCCAATATTGGAGCACCGAAATCGATACAGTATTAATAGGGATAAAGGGAGAGTGATACTGTAACATAATAACAGTTTGGAACTTCAGCACTCCAATTTCAGCAGTGGACATATGATTCAGACAGAAAATCAACAAATATCTTTGTTAAATGCACCTTAGATCAAATGGACCTAACACTTGTATCCAACACCTGTTGAAGACATTTTCCTCAATGGCACATGAAACTTTCTCCAAGACAGATCACATGATAGGTCACAAAACAAGTCTGAACAAATTAGAAAAAAACTGAAATAATATTGAATATCTTTTCTGACCACAATCCAATAACTAAAAATCAACAACAAGGAAGACTTTGAAAGTTATCCAAATATATGGAAATTAAACAAGTTACATTTTGTACAATCAATTTATCAAGGAAGAAATCTCAAAAAAATTAAAAAGTCTTAAAAAGTGAAAATGAAAATGCAATAATAATACCAAAACCTATGGGATAAAATAAAAGCAGTACTAAGAAGACAATTTATGATGAGCAATGCCACATCATAAAGGTAGAAAGATCTCAGGGAATCAACCTGTCACTGCATCATAAATATATAGAAAAAGATGAAAAAAAATTGAAATTAGTGGAAGAATCGAAATAGTAAAAATTAGAGCAGAAATAAATGTAATAGAAGAAAATATCAATGCAAAAATGCAGTAGACCCTTGACTTATGAACTCAATTTGTTCCTGAGGGGTGGTTGTAACTGAAGTTGGTCAACTGCCTTCAAAGTCTCTCTCCTATAAACTTTTAGGCCACACTTTCTTCCAGGCAGATCTCAGTGTCCTTAGAGAGACACTGGCCCAGGATTTCTCAATTAACCCTACACAGGAAAGGATGTTATAATGTTCCTACCAGAACTTTTTGGACCTATTTTTTTTTTTTTTTTTTTGGTACCAGGGATTGAACTCAGGACCTTGCACTTACGAGGCAGGCAAGATACAACTGACTGAACTAAATCCCCAGCTCTTCCAGAACTTTTTAAGGGTTAAATCTGTATCTGAGATCATCTGGAAGCACAAGTGACTGGCATTTGGGTCATAACTCAAGACTTTGTTCAGAAGTTAAAACTAAAATTCTGGTCATGACTCAAGTTGTTCATATGTCAGGCCAGTTGTAACTCAATGGTCTACTGTAAATAAAACAAACAGCTGATTCTTCTAAAAGATAAACTAGACAATCCCTTAGCTAGACTGAGAGAGACAGCGAGGCAGAGAGAGACAGAGCTAGATAGAGGGAAAAGACAATGTCATACCTGAAAAGGGAAACATTAAAACTGACACAACAGAAATACAGAAAGATCATTAGAAATGTGGACAACTACATGCTAGTAAATTTGATAAACTAAAAGAAATGAGCAAAGCTCTAGACACATACATCTTACCAAGTCTGCATCATAAAGACATAGAACACTGGAGCAGACTGATAATTTTTAATGAGAATGAATCAGTAATAATAAGCCTCTCATCAAAGAAAAGCTCAGGAGAAGATTGCATTTTGCTAAATTGTACCAATCATTTAAATAAGAACTAATACCAATTCTCCTTACATTGTTCCACAAAATAGAAAAGGATGGTATTCTCTCGAACACTTTCTATGAGACCAGCATTACCTTGATACCAAACCCATGTAAGGACACACACACACACACACACACACACAAAACTAAGGCTAATATCCTTGATCCTAGCACACTGCATTAAAAACATTATGCACCATAATCAAGTGGGAGTCATCCTGGGATGAGAGAATAATTCAATATATACAAGTCAATAAATATGACATATCATATCAGTAGAATTAAGGACAAAAATCCATGTGTTGTATTAATTGATGCAGAAAAGGCATTTAATAAAATTTAACATCCCTTCATGATAAAAATGTTGAACAATTTAGGCATACAAGAACTATAACTCAACAAAATAAAGATCATTTACAGTAAGGAACAGGTAACATATTGAAAGAGGAAAACTGGAAAGATTTCTAAGATATGGAACAAGATAATGATACCCACTTTCATGACTTTTATTCTGCACAGTGCTGAAAATTTAAGCAAGAGCAATTAGGCAAGTGAATGAAATAAAAGGCATCTAAATTGGAAAGGAAGAAGTTTGCAGATGACACACTTTTATATAAAAAACTCAACAAGAAAAACTATTTGAACTAATGAATTTAACTAAGTTGCAGGATATGAAATCAACATAAAAAAATCAGTAGTATTGCTGTACACTGATTGTGACTTATCTTAAATAGAAATCAAGAAAACAATTCCATTAGAAGTAACTACAATATCAAATAAAATACCTAGAAATACATTTAACCAAAGAAGTGAAAGATCTCTACATTTAAAATTGTAAGACATTGATGAAATAAATTGAAGAAGACACAAAAAGGTAAAAATACGTTCCCCATTGATGGATTAAAAGAATTGATATTTGTAAAGTGTCTATTCTATACAAAACAACTTAGAGATACAGTGCAATCTCTATCAAAATTCCATTGGCATTCTTAACAGAAGTAAAAAATTCTAAAATATATATACAACCACAAAAGGCCACAAATATATATAGAACCACAAAACACTAGGCATTATGCAACTTACCTTTGAAACATACTACAGAGCTGTAATAATCAGAATAGCTTAGTATTGGCATAAGAACAGACATGTAGACCAATGGAACAGAATAGAGAGCTTGGAAGTAAACTTAGATATCTACAACAAACTGACTTTCAGGAAAGCTGCTTCAGAATACACCTTGGAGAAAGAGCAGTCTTTTCAAGAAAGGGATATTCACATGCAGAAAAATGAAATTAGACCCCTTATCACTTACTAGATAGAAAGATCAACTGAAAATGGATTAAAGACATAAATGTAATACATACATGTAGGCAATTCTGGAAGAAAACAAGGTAAATTTTGAGGACATTGGAATGGGAAAGGCTTTTTTGGACAAGACTCCAGAGCAGAGGAAATTGAAGCAAAAGTAGAAAAAAAGGATTACATAAAACTAAAAAGCTTCTACACAGCAAGAACAGAGTGCACAATAAATGCATACATCTGACAAGAACATAAAGGACCTCCGTAACTAAATAGTAAAAATCCAAATCATCTGAATAAAAATGTACAGTAGATCTAAATAGACATTTCTCAAAAGAAGACATAAAAATAGCCAAGAAGGACATGAAAGAATGCTCAATATCACTAATCATCAGGAAATGCAGACCAAAACCACAATGAGATATTACTGTATCCCAGTTAGAATGGCTAACATAAAAAAGACTAATGAGAACAAGTTTTGTGAGAATATGGAAAAGGGGAACACTTGCACAGTGTTGGGAAATTAGTGTAGTCATCATAAAAATGAGTATGGAGAGTTTGAAAAGTTGCAAATACAATTACTGTCACTATGGGGTAATCCCATGGGGTATGTATCCAGATAAATTGAATTAATATGTTGATGAGACATCTATATTCCCACATTCATTGTAACAATAGTCACAATAACCAAGAAATGGAACATACGTACATGTTCATCAGCTGACGAATGAATAAAAAATATATGGTATACATATACAATAGAATCTTATTCAATCACCAAAAGGAATGAAATTCTGTAATTTTCAACAACATTGATGGAACTGGAGATCGTTGTTTTAAGAGAAATAATTCAGACAAAAAAAGATATGTACCATGTGATCTCATTTATATGTGGGGTGCAAAGCAAAACAAAACAAAGCTGATCCCATAGAAGTTGACAGTAGAATGGTTGTCAGAGGCCAGAGACAATGGAAGTGGGATGGCAACTGATCCATGGGTACTAAGTTACAGTTAGGTAGAAGCAAGAAGCGCTAATGCAGTATCACACAGTATGATAACTAGATTACAACCTTGTATGTGTGTTACGAAAAGTTGGAAGAAAGGGTTTTCAAAGATCATCATAAAGAAAAATAATTATTTAAAGGGATAAATGAATTCAACCTGATTTAAACATTATGCAATATATATGTGTATCAAACATCACATGGCACACCATTAATATGTAAAAGTTTGTGCTCACTTTGGCAGCAAGATACTAATATCTAAAAGTTTTTGTATCAGTTACAAATACCAGAAAAATGAGGAAAATGCTGATTATTACATATGGAATCAAGAGCACATCATTGTTTGAACAGAGAAGAAGGCTCACGACATTTCTGATTCTTTGGCAATCTTCAATACAGATTTATTTATAGAGCAATAAGCACAAAGGCACAATGACTGACTCAGTGCCCCTGTCATAGACTTGTTGACTTGGATTCATCGATGACCATGATGCAGGGACCAGAAACACCATGAAGAGTTTGAACTCTCTAAAAATTCATGAAGTGAAAACTAATGATAAAGATCATTTAATTGAATAAAAAGTCATTCTACACCAACATGTCACATTGTTTCAGTATACCAATAGACTTTATTTTTAGTATTGCGAACAGAATCTAAATTTTTCTGTATTTTCTCTGTGTGCTGAATTCTGTAAATGAAAATTCACTTTTTTATACACCACATTCACTCTTATCTGCAGTGTTCTCTCTCAACTAAGGATTACTTGGATAAAAACTGAACAGTTCTTTGGAAATTTCTGCTTAGAGACCACAAACTATGAGTAACTTTTTGACTGAAAGTATACTTCTGTTGGGTTTTAACGAGATTCTAATTAAAAGTCCTTTGAAGAAGTTTTATCAAGCTTAGTGATTGTATATGGGTAATTATTTCTGTATGATGTGCTTAGGAGCAACAATAATTTGACAGTATCAAGAACACTATCTTATTTTCAGTTTTACTATGGTTAGTCATTGCTCTATGATTTCTATGTCTATTTTTTTTGTCTTGTTTTGAGACAAGTTCTCACTGTACAGTTTAGGCTGGCCTTGAAGTCACTATGCAGCCCAGGCTGGCCTTGAACTCATGGTGATCCTTCTGCTTCACTCTCTCAAGTGCTAGGATTACAAGTGTGTGCCACCATACCCAGTTTTTATGTCTACTGATTCATTTAATTTTTGTGAAACTAGAGTAATGGTTTTATTGTATAATAGTTCATTTTAGGATGAGGAAAACTATACCATACAGAGATCAAATCATACATCTGGGAGCACCTGGGTGGTGAGTGGTGAATCAAGGCTTCAGTCCTGTCAGGCAGCATTCTGTTTCTGTGCTTATAAGTACTGCATTAGAAAAACAGTGATTTTGGTCTTTATTTTACTAAACTGATTCACTCTGTTCTGTGGCTATGGGTTACATCCACTGTTTTGCCATGAAGTAACTAATATGCTGACTCTTTGGCGTTTAAAATGCAAGACCCCCATCTCCCTCCCTTTTGCACTTAACATAGAGGCCTGTAGTAGTGTAGGCTAATTTGTATCTACAAATAGGTGAGCCCAAGGTGCACTTTCCTACTAACAGAGTTCAGACCTCAGAATGGTGCTGAGTGTCCCAAGTCCGACTAAAGCCTTGAAGTAGTAGATCTGAAAAGCTGTGGTAGTAATAAAGATGTGGAATTCAGGGATGGCATGAGTTGCATACACCAGGGAGCATGAGTTGGTCTAGGAATCTGAAGTGAATGGAATAAACATTTTGGAGGATCCAGTGGAAATGGGCATCCCCTGGAAGCCATCATGAACAACTGCTAATCACAAACAAGATGCCTCCCAGTCTAGTGAGAACTTTGAATGTAAAGTGCACAGAAATTAGATTAAAACTTGAATAAGGAAACAAGTGGGAGGATGTGAAAATGAAAAACTAAGTTGATTAAGTTAAATTCTGAAATCACAGTTTAAACATTGAAATGGCTTAATTGACCTAAATTTGTTTAGATAAGTGTTCTGCTTACAAGAAAACTGTAGCATGAGTTAAATTATTTGAAGATATAGAAAAACAAGAAGATAATTTTATTTTTGCACACATACATCTGTAAAATTACACTGTACACTTTAGTTTTAATACACAATAACATGATCTTCTAAAAATGTCTTTTCCTTTTTGTGGTAGGAGAGATGGGAGGCATATTGTACAGGGAACATATAATCATATTATTCAACATTACAAATGAGATAAATAAGGCTCAGAGAGGTTATCTGACTAATACAAGGTTTCACTGTTAATAAATGGTAAAATTGCAGGTTGAATCTATGTCCTATGATTCTAAATTCTGCCTTTTTTTCATTTGGGCTACATTAAATCCATTTATGTGATAATGAACACTATTAAAACAATTACAAAAAGATAGTCTCTGCTCTAAATATGAAAGCGGGCTATTAATTTAATAATATGTTGTATTAATTCTACTGCTCTGCCAGAAAACTGATACCCACAACTTAAAGGAAGAGAGGCTTAACTTGGCTCACAGCTTCTAGGAACTCAGTCCATGGTTGGCTGGTTCCAAGGCAGATACATCATGAGAGAAGGGCATGATGGAGGAAAGCTGCTCAATTCATGGAAGCCAGAAAGCAAGGAGGGAAGAGGAGAGTCGGGGAGGGAGGTGTACCCTCCAAAGATACATTCCCAGTAGTACACTTTTTCCAACCAGGCCACACTTCCCACCAGCACATTTAGCTCTGAACTCATGAATGGCTACTCCTACTGTTGAGTGTAATGCCCCCAAACCCAATCGCCTTTCAAAACCTCACATCTAAACACTTGAAACTTTTGGGGGACATCCTAAATCTGAAGCATAACACATATTAACATTCAAAAAATGAGGAGTAGTTTTATAAAGATGTGAAACTTTCTTATTATCAGAGACTCTGAAAATAACCCAAGGGCTTTGTTTCATGATCATTGTTTTGGATTTCATGGATTTTTTTGAAGTTACCCTAATGTTTTGAATAAAAAGCCTGGCAAGTCTGGTTGTATATACCTGGACAGGTTGAAAGAAGAATTTGTGGTTCTATGTTGATCAAATTCATCAGTATCATGGTTCAGATGGCAAGTTTGCTGAGTAAAAATGCACAGATTTTTGAGCAATTGCTGCTAAGACTGAATATAAGGCTAGCTTCACCTTTGCTCACATTCAGTTTTTCTCTCTCCTCTAGTAATTTTGGGTGTGGAAATAGAGCTGCAGAAGGAAATGTTACCACCTCAATTTGTAACTGGATAAAAAGAAGAAAAACAGAACTTCAAAAATTATTCTTGACTTACTCCATTTTTATGTGGTATAAAAATAAAGACAAACTGGGAAAAAAACCACACCTAGTCATATAATTCTTTATTTTTATTTCCACTTTCCAACAGAATGTGGACAAAGGACATGAACTAAATGTCTAGAGATAGAAGCAGAGAATGTGTCATCTAAAAGGATGTTAGAATACGTACTGCCTATTGGAAAGTTTATGACAAAAATTTTATTAGAAATTCCACTTTAAATGGAGACTATGATTCATGATTGGACATGCAAGGTGTTATATCTTTAGGCCAGAGAAAAAGACAGAAAATAGTTTAGAGTTGTTTTTCAGCAGTTTTGGGGCTATTCCAGGCTTTTTTTTTTTTCATTTTTTTGGTACCGGGGATCAAACTCGGGACCTTGTGCTTGTGCGGCAGGTGCCGGAACCACTGAATTAAATCCCTGGCCCCTCCAGGGCTTCCTTTTCATAAATATTTTTAAAATCAACTTTTCATATACACATCTGCCTTCCAAATCAGTTAGGAATTTGATTGAAGTTGCTTTGGGAGATAAATTTAGAAGCAATTGACATTTTTATAATATTGAGTCTCCTTGTCTATGATTATAACAGTTTTTGTTGATATTTTGTTAGATTTATTCTTAAATATGACAGATTTTTTAAAAGTTCATTTTCTACTATTTTTAGAAAAATGCATGTTGACTTTGCATACAGAAACTTTGTTAAATTAATAATTTTAATTTTCTCATAGAAAATCATATTACATTTAATAATGAGAGTATTTTGTTTCCATTCCAATTCTTATGCCTTTATTTACTTTTCTGCTTAATTCCATAATGTAGGGTGTTTGATTTATGGATGTGGTGATGGCAAGTATTTTTATTTTACTTTTCATCAAAAAAAGAAAACTTTAACTTCAATACAAATTCTAAATACTAATCTTACTTTATGCCAGACTAGATACTGGATATTCCACTGGTAAGTACACTATTAAATTTGTTGTTTATTGTATGTTTTTTGTTGATATTCTTTTTTTTGTTAATACTATTAATGGATATTTCCTTAAATTATTGATATATTGAATTAATTTTAATCACAAATGGATTTTGAAATTAGTTGAATAATTTTTGTCAATATTGAGACAATTGTATAGTTTTCTTCTTGACCATGTTAATGTGATGAATCTCATTAACTCATTTTTATATTAAACTTTAGATTAATTTAATAATATGTAAAATTTGAGATACAACAATATCAGACTAAAACTGGAATTAACTCCAGAAACCCAAATATGCTGCATTCTTCAGTTAGTTTATTAATTACTGTTTTAAAGATTTAAAAAATATATATATTTTTGAGTAAAATTTTGTCCATATTTTCTATTTTGTACCAGTACTATCTGGTTTTGATAACAATGTTATACTAGCCTCATCAAATTAATTAGGGAGTATTTTTTTTATTTTCTGAAACGGTTTATATATAATTAAGATTCTGTTTCAAAAGATTTAGTAATTTGCTGGTACAGTTGTCTGAATTTAGTATTTTCTTTGTGAGAAGAATTTTAAATACTTATTTGAAATTTTTAGTGTTTGGAAGAAAGAATTTTAAGCACTTCTATACATTTTTTTAATGTTTAGAAGACCATTTGTTTAGGGCTAGGGATGTAGCTTGGTGTGCTGCACCTGCCTGCAAGCACAAGGTCCTGAGTTTGGTCCCTGGAATAACAACAACAACAAAAACACTTGTCATCTATACTTGAGTAAGTTCAGGAAGTTGTATTTTAGGAATCAGTCTATTTCACCTATGTATTTCTTTTGGGTACCAGGGATTGAACTTGGGATCTTGTGCTTGCAAGACAGGTGGTGGAATCACTGAGCTAAATCCCTGGCCCTATTTTTTCTTTTATTAGAATGAAATTATCCATATTTTCATAGCATCTTTTTTATATGTTTCTCTTACATGTGCCAATTTCTCATTTTCAATGTTCATTTCTGCTTTTCTTCTAACTTATCTTTATTGATCTTGCTAGGAGTTTTTCAGTTTTATTGCAGGGGACTGCAATATTGATTATGCCCAAAGCAGGCTGTAACCAGTGTAGGCTGTGAAGAGTTAACCCCACAATCGGTTTGTTTATAGAAGTGAGTACAGCTGAAACCTACATGCAGAGGTCAGAGTAACTCACACCCAGATTCTGTTCCTACAAATAAACCTTCTTACTAGAAGGACATTTTTCTAATTGCAACCATATATTTTGTCTATTCTGTTTCTAATTCAAGAATGCTTTCTTTTGTCCTTTATGAGGCTTGCTTACATTAATTTCCATAGAAACTGCATGACTGCACGTCCTCACACATAGTTCTGCCATTGCACATAGCTTGGCTTTATTCCAATTGATTTACTAATAAAAATGAGTGGTGTGGATGGACCAGCACCTTTTGCTAAAGTAGCACTGGCCATCATTGCACCCTGTTTTCTGTCTCTCTTAGTTCTGTCTTTTAGGATTTTCCCCCCCAACAGGCCTACGTTGTACACTGAGAAGGAGACTGGAGCCTACTGCAGAGGTTTCTGGTAATGTTTCAGGGGTTCCCAGTATTTTATTATTCTTTTCAACAATAAATCTGTGACATTCTTGATCTTTTTTGATGTATCTTTTCTATTTTATAGTCTATGCACCTTAATAATTTCTTTATTTCTTTGACATACTTTATTGTTATTTTTAAAACTTATTTACAATGTATACATGGCTCATTAATTTTTAGTTATATTTCTTAATGCAGTATGAGGATTAAACTCAATATTTCTTTTAAGGAACACTTTTGCTGTTCAAAAATGTTACCATGTAAATTAACAACTTTTGCAATTAAGTATTTTTCTGCCCATCTTCTGAAAAAGCAAACAAACAATACTTTCAAGTGTCTTTTGAATTTATACAGTACAATTCACCAGTATTCTGGCTTTTTCAACCTAGATGTTTACCAATTTGTTTCCTCACCCTTTCTCCTTCTATCACATGTCTTTCTTCTTAAATTATGTTTTATTTTACTTCTTTGTTTGTTGTGTCTTTCAGAAGGGTGAGATTTTGGTGGTGAACTGAGATTTTGTTGGTATGAAATCTTCATTCTTCCTTTCATTCTTAAAAGATACTCTCTGGTTATATAATTCTGATTTGACAGTTCTTTGTTTCAGTACTTGAAGATACTCATCTCTTTTCTAAACTGATGCTGCTTCACTCCAATTATAGTTTCTTGCATGTTTTCCACTTTCTTTTTACTCAGATATCTTCTTTCATGTTCTGTGATTCACTATCATGCAAGCAAATGTGGATTTCATATTTTAATTTTCTAATCCTGCTTTTGATTTATCCTGCTTCCTGAACATCATAATTGGTTCTTTTATATATTTAAAAAATGTTTTAGCCATTGTATTTTAATGACTTTTTCTCCCTTATTCTTTTTTATTATTTACTCCTGGAATTCTGATTAAGCATATGCTACATTTGTTATTCTAACTTGGATTTTCTTAACCTCCCTATATGAGTTCCATTTTTTTCGCTCTCCTTATGCTATATTCTACTCAGTTTTTTTGGAACTTGTCTTCACGTTCACACTTTTGATTTTCTGGTTTGTGTAGTGTGCTATTTAATCTATTAAGTTTTATATTTTATTGTACTATTTTATATAGTATACTATTTATTTTATTATTTTATTATTTCTAAAATTTCTAGTTCATACATTTTCAGATCTTTCTGCTCACTTTTCAGTTTCTTGTTGCTTACTGTTTTGTTTTCTATTGATACTTTAGCACATTACCCCAAATTTAGTGGCTAAAAACAATGTTTTATCATTATCCTAAGACTGTTTAGATTCCAATTCCAAAACAAGGCTGACAGAACTAAAATCACTGCATCTTCAAGGCTGCATTCCTTACTGAAAGGAGAACTTGCTCTTAGGCTTATGCAGGTGGTTGGTAAAATTGAGTTTCACTCAGCTGCAGGACTGAATGTCCTGTTTCTTTGCTGAGTTTCAGTGAGTGATGACTTTTAGCTTCTCAGGGCTTCCTACACTCCTTGCCTTGAGATGTCTTTCACCTTCAAGGCCAGCTATGATGAGTTGAGTTCTTCC
Organism: Heterocephalus glaber; assembly: GCF_053883595.1. NCBI lineage: Eukaryota > Metazoa > Chordata > Mammalia > Rodentia > Bathyergidae > Heterocephalus > Heterocephalus glaber. The sequence continues at coordinate 12,620,634 of NW_028258147.1, read as the reverse complement.
CTTTCTGACTTCCTATCTTCCTTCATCTCTCTGCCCTTCTGCCTCCCTCATCTGTTTTTAGGGGTTTATGGTTTCATCTGGATAATACAGCACAGTTTTCTTATTTTAAGTTCAGCTGATTAGCCATTTAATTACATCTGTAATGTACATCCCTTAGAGCAATACCTACATGACCCTCTGAACAAATGCAACAAATAAATCTTAAGTGGACATTTAAGCATCCTGCTTGCCGCACTTACTATGTATCCAACACTTTCTCTAAATTTTGAAACATTATACTTAATCATATTATAGTCTGTACTTGATAGTTATATCTGTTGTACTTGGGATTGTTTCTTTTGTTTATGTTGGCTCTTGTACATTATACTTTGTGTTTTGGAATTTGTGAGTTTTGATTAAAATATCTTATGAACTTTAATGTTAGTGATTTTTGAGTGCCATTTTGAAGGAGATATTCTTGGTTTTTCTAGGTGCTTGAGAATCATACATACTCAGAATGGTTTTAAAACAAAGTTTCTGATTAAGTTTTTCCTTTGTACACTGGTATTAATTCTAGTATTTAAATTTGAGTGGTTATAAATTGTCAAGGGAGATTTTGACTCCTTTCATGACTACACTGGCCATAACACAAAAGTTTCTCTGATGATTTCCCACTCTAGGGTAATTTTCTTCCTAGCTCACACTTTCACTGAGAATATAGTTCTTTGAGCTCATAGCTCCACTCCTCCATTCTATTCCTAACATGATTGGTTCCCAGCTTTGTCTCTTATTCTTTGTTTCTTCTGTTTTTATTAAGACAGAAGTTCAAGATCTATGGGAACTGGAAGTTATCAACTTTAATTCTCATTTAAATGTCAAGATTCTTTTTTATACTTCCATTATTTTCTTGCTGATACAGTGGTGTTTGTTATACTACATATATATTTTTTATTATTAGGCTCAAGAATATTTTTTTCTCTGGTGTTTGCACCACTATACTATCAGTGATGAAAGCCCTTTTAAACAATTGAAGGCTCTCATATTTGAAAATAACTTTTTAATTTCTGCCTCAGTTACATACCAATTTTATTGTTTATTCCTGGACTAGCCTGGCCAGCTTGTGCAAAGGGGACATATGATTTTGATATTTGCATTTCCAGGACTTCTCCAGCAAATATTTACTGAACTAAAAAGCCTCATTTGGCAATAATATGACTAATACTACTCTGGAGTAATAATTTTAACTATTTTCTTTTTCAGATTATGTTAGAGTAATAAAACTAACCAAGTTTGTTTGGTTTTACTCTCTCACTGGTAGCACAACCAACCCCTACTACAAATAAGAAAAACAAGACATTCAATTTTGTAAAATCTGTACATTCAAGAAAAGATAATAGCTATCCATTGAAGAAACCAATACAACTTTGTAAAAGAAGTGTAATCACAAAGGCTCTTAGCCATACAACTGCCTAAAGTGCCAAGGAGCAGAGCCACCCCCAGCACTGTGGAGGTGAGCCGGGCAGGCACCAGCAGGACACATGCTTCCCTCCCTTCTGCTGAAATGAGAAGACACATAAGCAAGTCTCAAAAACAGACTTCAAGATCACCTAAAGCAACCCCAAAGGGAAAAAAGATGGAACAATCTGATACACAACCACCTGGACTCCTTGAACTGGCAACAAAAGAGGATCTGGAAAAAATGAAATCAAATAATTTCTCACAAACCACCAGAAGTTGTGCCCATAGTGTAAGATGTGATTAATCAATCTAGAGAAGACACAGATGAAAAAAGAGAGGACCTGAGGGACATGATGGAATCCCAACATAGGAAACAAATGGAATCCATAAAACAGATGCAAACAGATTTCCAGGAAATTAAAAACTCCACTGAAAGTTTAGGCAGCAGAATGAACCAATGTGAGGACAGAATTTCAGATGTAGAAGATAAGACTGTAATTAGTGACCAGGAAAAGAAAAATTGCTTTAAAATTATAAGGGACCATTAGAAATCAATCCAGCAGCTGCTAGAAAATGCAAAGAAGAATAACATAAGACTGATTGGAATCAATGAAGAAACTGGAGAGAGTGCAGATGACATAAAAAAACTTTTCACAGAAGTGATGGCAGAAAACCTCCCAAGCAGGGGAAAAGAACTTGACATACAGATAAAGTAGGCATATAGGACTCCATCTAGCCTTGATTAAAAAAAATATATGCATAGGCATATAATAGTTAAGATTCCAGAAACCCAACAAAAGAACAAAGTTCTACAAGCAGTTAGAGAAAAGAAACAAATCACATACAAAGGAAACCCCATCAAAGTCACAGCAGACTTCTCAATGCAAACCCTCAAGGCAAGAAGAGTTTGGAGTGATGTATTTCAAGCCCTAAAGGAAAACAGCCTCCAACCCAGATTGATGTACCCTGCAAAACTATCTTTCAAAATGGATGGAGAAATAAGGTACTTTCATGACAAAGAGCACCTTAGGAGCTTCATGAATACCAAACCAGCACTCCAAAAAATTTTAGACAAAATCCTTGGAAAATACAATGAGGATCACTACCCTGGGAAGTCCAACAGAATGAATCCATTGGGCACAACAATAAATTAAATGCAAAGGAAGAGAATCAAACAAAAAGAAAAAGTCATGACAATAATAAGTCAATACGTATCACTTATAACCATCAATGTTAATGGTCTCAATTCACCAATCAAAAAAAAAAATAGACTGGCAGAATGGGTCAAGAAGCAAGATATAACAATATGTTGTATACAGGAAACACAATTAAAAAAGAAACACATAGACTGAAAGTTAAAGGGTGGAAAACAATACTCCATGCAACAGGAACCCGAAAAAAATCAGGAATAGCTATTCTTTTTGCAGGTCAAATGGATTTTAAACCAACACTGATTAAGAGAGACAAAGAATTGTAGGCTGGGGATTTAGCTCAGTGGTCCTGCCACCTGCCTCGAAAGTGCAAGGCCCTGAGTTTGATCCCCAGTACTAAAAATAAAGAGAGACAAAAAAGGACACTACATCCTTGCAAAGGGAACAATCCAACAGGAAGAGATGACAATCATAAATATATATGCACCAAACACGAGTGCACCCAACTATATAAAACAAATACTAACAGACATGAAAAATCAAATACGCACGAATACAATAGTAGTGGGGGACCTCAATACACCACTGCTACAAATAGATAGATCAACTAGACAAAAAATAAGCAACAAAATACTAGGACTCAAACTCTTGAACAAGTGAATTTAACAGATGTTTACAGAGTGTTCCACCCAATAAAATCACAATACACATTCCTTTCAGCTGAACACTGGTCGTTCTCCAAAATAGACCACAAATTTGCTCATAGAACATGTTTACATTCAAAGGAATTGAAATTATCCCTTGTATATTATCAGACCGTAGTGTAATAAAATTGGAGATCAATAGCAAAAGAAATCACAAAAATTCCATAAACACGTGGATATTGAACAACACACTTCTGAATAACCAATGGGTCATAGAGGAAATTAAACAAGAAATCAGATGTTTCCTACAATTAAATAACAATAACAATAAAACGTATCTGAATCTATGGGACACAATGAAAGCAATCTTACGAGGGAAATTCATAGCAGTGAGTACTCATATTAGGAAAACAGAGTGAGCCCAATTAAACAAGTTGATGCTGAACCTCAAGCTTCTAGAAAAAGAACAGCAGGACAAACCCAAAGCTCATAAAAGGGAGGAAATTATAAAGATCAGGGCAGAAATCAATGCAATGGAGACTAAGAGAACAATACAAAAAAATTAATCAAGCCACCAGTTTGTTCTTTGAAAGAATGAACAAAATTGACAAACCCTTAGCCAACCTTATCAGAAAAAGGAAAGAAAAGGCCCAATCCATGCAATTAGGAATGAAAAGGGTGAAATTACAACAGACCTAGCAGAAATCCACAGGATCATCAATACATATTTTGAGAACTTATATGTCATTAAGATGGAAATAAGAAGAAATGGACAGAATCCCAGATATGTATGAATTACCAAAGTTGAATGAAGAAGACCTAAAAATTCTAAACAACCCAATATCAATCAATGAAATTGATAACATAATTAAAAACTTACCAACTAAGAAAAGTCCAGGTCCTGATGGCTTCACTGCTGAATTCTACAAGACATTTAGAGAGGAACTACTGCCATTACTGTTTAAACTCTTCAATGAAATGGAAAAGGAAGCAGTACTCCCGAATTCATTCCTGGAAGCAAGCATCAGCTTGATCGCCAAAGCAGAGAAAGACCCAACTGAAAAAGAGAATTATAGATCAATCTCACTAATGAACATAGATGCAAAAATCCTTAACAAGGGACTGGCAAATAGAATGCAGAAGATCATCAAGAACCTCATACATCCTGACCAAGTGGAATTCATTACAGGGATGCAGGGATGGTCCAACATATGCAAATCAATAAATGTTATACAGTGTATCAATAGAGCAGGAACAAAAACCATATGATCATCTCAATAGATGCAGAAAAAGCATTTGACAAATTGTAACATGAATTTATGATAAAAACTCTACAAAAAATTGGAATAGATGGTCTCTACTTCAATCTGATAAAAGCCATCTATGAAAAACTAACAGCCAATATCATACTAAATGGTCAAAAACTGAAATTCTTCACACTAAAATCAGGAACAAGACAAGGATGTCCACCATCACCACTCCTGTTCAATATACCTTTGGAAACATTAGCCACAGCAATTAGACAAGAGAAAGAAATAAAAGGATTAAGACAGGAAATGAAGTCAAATTGTCATTTTTTGCAAAGGACATGATACTCTTTATAGAAGACCCCAAGAACTCCACCAAAAGTCTTCTAGACTTAATAACCAAATTCAGTCAAGTAGCTGAATACAAGGTCAACACACAAAAATCAATAGCTTTCCTCTACATGAACAACAGACTCACTGAGAGAGAAATAGAGCAAACAATTCCTTTCACAATAGCACCCAAAACACTGATATACCTAAGAATCAAACTAACGAAAGAAATCAAAGACCTCTTCTCTGAAAACTATAGCACTCTGAAAAGAGAGATTGAAGATGATATCAGAAAATGGAAAGACATCCCCTGCTCCTGGTTAGGAAGGATCAACATAGCGAAATGGCCATACTTCCAAAACTGGTATATAAATTCAATGCAATGCCGATTGAAATTCCAACACTATATTTCAGAGAACTAGAGAAACAATCCAAAAAATTCATTTAGAACAAGAAGAGACACAGAATAACAAAAGCAATTCTAGGTAACAGAGACATGGCAGGGGGTATCACAACCCCCAACTTGAAACTATACTACAAAGCTACTGTGATAAAAAAAAACAGCATGCTACCGTCAAAGAAACAGACCTGAGGATCAGCGGAAGAGATTACAAGATGCAGAAACAACTCCAGACATACTCAGCCATCTCATCTTTGACAAAGGAGCCAAACACCCTCACTGGAGGAAAGATAGACACTTTAATAAATGGTGCTTAAAAAATTGGTTTTCAACTTGCCAAAGATTAAAACTAGACCTTTATCTCTCACCATGCACTAAACTAAAATCAAAATGGATTAAATATCTAAATATTAAAACAGAAATGCTGAACCAGCTGGAACAGAGGTTAGGTAGAACGCTTGAAGAAATTGATTGGTGTAGGAAAAGATTTTAGGAACAAAACCTCAGTTGCCCATGAACAAGCACAAACAATCAACAAGGAGGATCTCTTCTTATTAAAAAGCTTCTGCACACAAGAGAAATCATCAATAGTGTGAAGAGACATCCTGCAATGTGGGAAAATGTTTTCACCTGCTTCTCCTCACACAATGGTCTACTATCTAGAATCTATAAAGAACTTAAAAAAATCAGATCTCCCAAATTTAAAGACCCAATCCAAAAATAGGCATCTGAAATGAACAGACATTTCTCAGACAAAGAAGTAGAAATAGCCAATAAACATATGAAAAAATGTTCAACACCACTGGTCCTTCGAGAGACCCAAATGAAAACAATGCTGAGATTCCGACTCACCCCAGAGAGAATGGCTGCTATCATGAAATCAACCTATAACAATGCTGGTGGAGCTGTGGGGAAAGAGGAACCCTGTTCCACTGCTGGTGGGAGTGTAGACTGGTGCAACCACTGTGGAAATCAGTATGGAGGTTTCTCAAAGAACTAGGACTGGAAGTCCATTTGATCCAGCTATTCCACTGCTGGGTATCTTTCCCAAAGAATTAAAAGAATCATACCACAATGGTATATGCACACCCAGCACAATTCGTAATAGCTAAAACTTGGAAGCAGCCCAATTACCCATCAACTGGAGATTGTATAAAGAAATTGTTTTATTTTTAATGGAGTACTATTCAGCCATAAAAAATGAGAAATTAGAGATATTTATAGCTAAATGGATGGACATTGAGGCCATCCTCTTAAGTGAAATAAATAGGACACACATGTGTAAATACCAAATAGTTTCCCTAGTATGAGAAACTGAAAGTGTAGATAAGGACTAAAAGGTACAATAGATAATGTAAATAGGAAGGTAAGGGGAAAGGGAAGTGGGAGGTGTAGGGGACAGGAAAGAAGGGAATGGAATTAATATGAGAAAATTAAAAAATGGAAACAAATTCTTTGTAAATAGGGAGAGGTGGAGGGGTTGAAGTAAGGGCAGGGGAATGGGGAAAATATAAGAGCCAAGAGAAATTATGTAAAGATGCAAATTTCCATCGATGAATGTCATTGTATTGTATACCTAAAATGTAACAATAAAATTAATTTTAAAATAACAAAGGCTCTTATCAAATATTTAGCTCTGGCAGCAGTTTACAAATATATCTAATATTAATATATAGTACACATGTCAAGCTACAATCAGTGTGTCATGATAGTTATTGTTTTGTCAATTTTCTCTAATAATGTTAATTAGTGGCATTGGCTAAAAATCTATTTCCCTGCTTCCCAGACTAAGAAAGAGAGAAAAAATACTTGAATACTAGGTAAAAGGAGAACACACATTTGAGAGAAAGGACGTATGAATTCTGAAGGGACAGACATGCATAGCAGCAGCTGGGAGAGCAAAGGATACACATGTGGCAGCGGACCCTTCCACGTGCTTGCATGAGCAGACAGTAAATAGGCAGTTAGTGAAATTGCTACTATTATCTAGACAAGAAAAGATCCGTTCTTAAGTAAGATATTAGAATTGAAAGTGACAAAGATTTCTAGTTAGCCTGTAAGTAATGTTTAAGATAATAACAAAAACGCTATCTACCATGGAGTGGGAGGATCAAGATGTGTTTGATCATATGTTTAAGGTTGTTTTTTAGAAACTTTGAAAAACATCATGAAACCCTCAAACTAAAAGAGCCAAAGAACTGGCATATAAATGAGACATATGTGAAATTAAAAAGTCACGTTTGATATATCTACCAAGCATAAAGATGCAGCAAGAGAACTGTATGGCTCAATTAAACAAATTTTCACCACAAGTTACTTTTCCTTTACTCCGTTTTGCAGCAGTTGGAAATAATTCATTAAAATTATTGAAGCTGAAATGTTTACATTATTTTCTGGAAACCCAAATTTATTCATTATAATTTGAAAAGTCGTTTTAGTTTTTTTTACAATGAAAATATACCTGAATATAATCCAATTCAGCAGAGATATATTGAATGAATAGAAGAGGAGAGATATAATCAATATTATGGATCATAAATAAATGTGTAACATAAAATGGGAAAAGGAACAAGAGCATAGGATGAACTTAGTTTTCACAAAGCAGCAGTATTATATTGTAAGCTTTAAATGTCCAACCTTTCTTTGAAAATGATTAATTTTTATATGACTAGTACATAACGAATGAACATGACAATTCCTCATATAAATTTTAAAATATAATATTTTAAATAATTTATAATTATGAAATATTTATTTAATTAGTTCCAATAATAATTTTGTAAATAATATTATTTGCAAAAAACACCAGATTTGTAACATATAGAAAGATACGTGTGAAGATTAAAAATAACTTTTTTTTTAACCTTGTCTTCTGTTGTGTTTTGAACATGTGAAGTCTGTGATCTAACATCTCCATCTTTTGTTTTTAATTGTCATTTTATTCACTCTATTCTAATTGTGGAATGCCAACAAACATTGTCATTTTCCATATCTATTTTTTTTGGTTTAATGTTCAGTTCTTTTTCCTTTTTTATGGTTTGCTTAAATGAGCAATGATTTTTCTCCTTTGTAAATATATAAAATTTTAATTTATTATTATTATTTATGTTTCCACTGATATTGCATTTCAATTTTGATATAAGGACTCAGAAGACTTTTATTTTTATGTACATACTGATAATTCATTTACATTTCTATGTCTGCTTTTTACAGATGAAATTCTACATTTCTAAAATAAGATAAAGTTGTACATATGTGTAAGTTTATGAACAGTTTCATGTTTAGCTGTTCTAATTATACTGCACAAATCATATCAAGCCTTGTTCATAGCTACTGAAAATACATTTCTCAGTGCAGGTACAAGAAAAGTATGGAACACTAATCTACCAGTTGGATCAAGTAGAAATTCATCATAACCTATGAGTTTTCTGTGATTCAATGGTTCAATTATAAATTTAGAATTATGTATTAATTCAATTCAATTTTATGCTTTGTGTATTAAGAGTAATCCTGTTGAATTTTACTTAAGTGAGGAAATGAACATTTCATTAAACTTTTTTCTGCACCACCAGATGACCATGGCTTTGTTTTTCAGAAAATTCTTTGAACAACACTATACAAATGATTTTTCCACATAGCTAATTAACGTGTCTATTCTGTTTCCTGTTTTTAATTTCATGGTAAGTTTCTGAACTAATAAATTAATGTTTGAAATGTTACACTAAACTCTAGTTCTAAGGTAAAGCCAATGGTCTAACCTCTTTGAAGGTCAAATTATAAATTATTCTTATGAGGAAGCAAGATACAGACACTCCATAAGCAAAATCTCAAAACTAGGCTTCTTGATGAAGGCACATAGATACTCTGCAGTCATGGCCCGATAGAAATATGGACTCCAAGTTATAACAGCAGGTTTTGGATGTTCATTGGAATCTCAGCAGCTATACTATGACTGATTTAATTTGTCATTAGTTATACTCAGTCATACATTCCAATGAATTCTTAATGGTTCCCTCAAAGTCATCAAGAGACAGTAAGAAATTCTGTACTTGTCATGGTAGGGTCACATTACTAATTGTAGGAGCCCAAGATGGGTAAGTTTGAAGGTCAAACATGGATGAAATCCAGGTAAACATGCCAAGCATCACCACAGCAACACCGAGAATATTAACTCCAAGTCCAGCTTTAACCTTGAATAGGAAAGAGCATAAATGTCAGTCTCCCCAAAGGAAAACCCATAGAAAAAATAAAATATGGTTGCAGAAAGATATGACATAGTCGCCTACATCCTAAATGACTAGTTTACATTGTTGTGTTATTTCATGAAGCAATGAGTTTCTGTCTCATAATTACCAAAGAAAATCTATCCCCAATTAAATATCACTTCCTTAGACACTCTTGGAACAGTTTTTCTTAAGAATATACCTAAGTCATTCTGATTAGAGAAAATCCTCATAAATATCTGTTCTTGTATATTAAGTCAGAATTCAAGTTTTACGCTTTTATATTTCAATGTATAAATTTCAGGACACCATATGATAACTGTATCCTTCATATTCACTTAACTTTATTACTAATTCACCCTGAAATATTCTCTTACTAAAATTTTATAATGCCACTTCAACTCTAGGTGTTCCCATTTTTCTAGCTGGTGCCCATTAAACAATTTCAAAATTGCTTTCTGTCCATTAAAATAGAGATGTTCAAACTTCTGCTCTTTATCTCTTTGCTCGTACAGTGCTGTTAGACCACAACTATGCATGTATATTTGAATATTGTCTTTGGCTGCATTCATGGTGCAATAACAGGGTTGAGCATGTATTTGTGACAGAGACTGTGGCCCATGGAGCCTCAACTATTAACTGTCTGGCCCTTTACTGACAATGTTTGGCTGCTTGTGAATTCCCTGAATTAAAGCACAGAATTGAAAAGTAAAAGGGGGTACACTTAACAATGATTATTATAGACACCTTCTTCCCTGTCCATGCAGGCCACTTATTTATTCCAGAATTGTATTTTCATCCATTTTAACACACACACACACATATATATATATATATATAATCATAGCATATATACATTTTATTTAACAAAATGAGTATTAGTAAATTTTATTTATTTAATGAAAAGACAATATGTGATTTCTCAGTAGAAATATTTCCAGATTTTTGTTGTTGTTGTTGGGATTCATGGATGGCAATCTGAATGGAAGGGAGGAAGCTGGCACTTGCCTTGGATCTACATTTTCATAGCAAGCTCATCAAATTTACTTTGGATATATTCTTATTTGAATTACTTTGGAAGTCGGTGAAGACTGGGTTAAGACTAGAGTATTCTCAAATTAGTTCCTAACAACCACTAATTTAAATTTGGGGAAAATGTGCATGTTTTATCACTTAAATTTTCCATTATTACTGGCTTGTGCTTTTAGGTGCCATATTAGAATCAGAACAAGAAAGGTGCCTTTTCATCAGTCAGGCACTGAGCCTAATTTCTTGTTCAAAGCAAATGTCGTTGCATAAAATATTTGTGATAGCAAATCATAGTGCTGTTTAATTGCTGGATTTCGTTATCAGTGTTTCTTCCTTTTGCCTACATCCGGTTGGATCCTGATCTTGACATGAAAAATTTAAGCTTTTGTGCTGAACAATTTTTTACTTTTCTTTTTCTAGGCCATTACTAATGCACTTGATATCTCCGTATTTGTGACTATAAATTCTTTTTTTTTTTTGTACCAGGGATCGAACTTGGTACTTTGCACTTGCAAGGCAGGCAGCGGCACCACTGAGGTAAATCCCCAGCCCTTGTGACTATAAATTCTAATATCATGTTCACTTCTTGGTATCACCCTTAAAAACCAGTTCTATGACCATTCATGCACATAACTACAAAAACAGAATTCAGGACATACTTTCCCAAGGAACATCAGTGTGTAAAAGTTGAACCTATTCAAGACAACACACACACATACACACACAATGTGTATTGTCTCTGATAATAGTCTTTTAGCTAACTCACCATGTCAATAACTTTCAGATGACCATATGAAAAAACAATAGCATTGGGTGGATTTGCTACTGGGAGAAGAAATGCAAATGAGGTACACAGAGTAGAAGGCAGCAGAATTTGAAGAGGGTTCACATGAATGGCTTCAGCCTATTATAAAAGAAAAAGAAGTGGAAATAAAATCTTGAAGGTAGGCACCAGATACTGAAATTAAAAAAAACTTCCTGAAGTAGATTGAAACCTAATTATATAAAACTGTGCACACAAATGAAGTTATAACTTGAAGAGTATTGTTTAGAAAGGTTTCTTCCTCTTATTCTTGTTTACATGGGTATTGTTGGGTATTTAAACATTATAGTTCAGTTCATCTACAAAATAAGGTTTCAGTTATTCCAGAAACTAAGGACAGCAACCATTTATTGTTTGTCATGCCAGGTGCAGCGCTAAGTGTTTATGTATACAAACATTTATATATAATATAAAAAATAATATAACTAATGATATATATTTTAGAGTTCTACAATCTCATGAGATGGCTCATGAGATAATTCAGAAAAATAGATGAAGACACAAGCCCAGAGAGGCTAAAGGAACTTATCCAAGCACACAGCTGGCAAGCAGGAGAGCTCAGGTAAGGTTCTAGGTCCCTCTGGCTCTAGTGCTTCTACTTACACCACCAACCTCATTGCTTCTATGACAAATGCAATTTAACACTGTCTTAGGAACAATTACAGAAGATATATTAGTATTCTTAATTAATCACATCATTTTCTTGCTATTCCATCTTAAAAAAATAAAGAAAGAGAAAAAAGATATTTTGCTAATAATTGTTTGTTAATAACACCCTACATTTTCCAGGAGTAGCTCAAAGCCTCAACATATAGCCTATGAGCTGGAAGTAGAATAACTGCAGAAAGATAGTTGCTCTTCCTCTTTTTCTGTTTTTTATAAGACAAACTTTCTTAATACAAAAGGGCTTGCTTTTATCAAATAATTCCATCCTGATAAGAAAAACATCATGCCTAAAGTTGTTACTTGTAATTGGTAACTAAATGTGGAGAAGAGAAGATAAGTCTTGCTCAGGTTGGGGATTTAGCTCAGTGGTTCTGCCACCTGCCTTGCAAGCAGAAGGACCTGAGTTCGATTCCTGATACCAAAAAAAAAAAAAAAAAAAAAAAGAAGATAGTCTTGCTTCTTCTCTCCTAGCAAAGCTACTCTCTTAGTTTTTAAAAAATTCTTCTCTAGGCATAGAAAATTGGGTCTAAGATGTTTAAAGTTCAAGGGTAAGCCTAGCTTGTCATTCATCTGCATACACTTCCATGAATCACTGCTCACAAATTTAGAACAATGTTCTGGAGAAAGAAGTGTGTTAGAAATCTAAATTTGTCAGGAAATGCTGAATCCAAAGTCTTAGAGCTGGAATGGATTTAGCATGACTCTGTCCTATATTTACAAATGAAAAAAAGTAAAAAACATGATTAGAGAGAAGGTAAATCATTTACTTAAGAACATAGAAAACAGTTCTCTTTAGTCAAATTTACCTAAAATGCTTTAAAACAAATAAAGGCTGCTTTTTATTTCTTATAGAAGGCCCATTTAAGCCATAAAAGATTCTGCACCACAGTATGAGAACTAGCAGCCCAAAGACCAATGAACACTATTGTTTGGATGAAGAGAACCTGAATTTGTGAATGAAATACTCACCAATGGAGATAATATTGGGAGAAGTATGGTAACAGTAGCTGGATTGCTGGCTACCTCTGTCAAAGATGTGACAATCACAGAAGATATCAGAATTATTAGCCATAATGGTAATGAACCTAGGGGAGACAATTTATTTCCTATCCATGTAGATAGTCCTGACACCTAAAAAACAAATTTAAAGTATTTTTTATTCATTAATAATTCATTTTAATCCAACACAATTTAAATGAATAAGCATTCTTTATTCTAAGAGCTCAGTTTCTCATATATATATATATATATATATATATATATATATATAATAGGTGGCTTTGATGTAGATGAGCTATCAGTCTTATTTCAATGTTATTAGCATGCTGTAAAAAGTTTGAAATTTCTTTCCACTTTTTCCCAACTAAACTTTAATTTTATATCATTAATATTTGTGAACATTATAATAAGCCCTGAAGTACTACAGGCTTTAAGACAAAAGCAGCCCTTGTAGTTCACCTCTCCCTACTCCTAAATTCTGATCTCCAGAAGCAAAAACTTTAAACTCTTATCAACTATTATAGCTATGTTTGGGTACACCAATCTTTCGAAATAATATTAAAATCATGCATTTTTCCTAATTTTTCAAATTTAGACATTATTTGCTGACTTTCATGTTACACGAGAATTTAGTTTACTTACACCACCCACCCTACATATATTTCCCACACCACACATACGACTCTACAGTCATATATTGACAATTTTGATTAAATCAGTATTTAATGGTTATCACTGTGGTTACAGAAATATTGCTCATAGCTGAACCACTTAACATTCTACAATTATATTAACTTTCTTTGCTATTTTTCCCCAAGAAATAACTGCCTCATTCTTTTGCTTGCTTAGTTTTCTAAGTGTCTTTTACCAATTCATCATTTGCTCAAATAAAACTGGAAAACTCCCCATGAATAGACAAACATACCAGGTATCTCTTTTTTTTTAATGTTCCCTCATGGAGATGTCTATTCTGGAATATTCTCTTCTCCTGCTTCATGTGGTCTAGATGTTTTTTAAATCTACTCAATTGTTGTTCTGGAGCCCTTCTTTGTTATGAGTTCCCCTTTATGGAAATCCTTTCTTACTTACTGTGTTGTGTGGAATCCATCTTTTTATAACTTTCTGAAAATTGTCACATGGAAGGTAAGTTATTTGAGTCTTTTTTTTTTTTGGTACCGGGGATCGAACTCGGGTCCTTGCGCTTGTGCAGCAGGTGGTGAAACCACTGAGCCAAATCCCCGGCCCCTAGTTATTTGAGTCTTTGTATGCCTGAAAACTTTTTATTTTCTCAACTTCAACCCTTTAGCATTTGTAGGATTCTGAATTTGAAGTAATTGTCACTCAGTGGTTTTAAGTCATTGATCCATCTCCTATGGCGTCCAGCAGAGCTTCTCATGCCTGATCATATAATGACATTTGCTTCATTGTATATAGTCCAAGAAAATTGGCTGTACTCAGATTAGCAGGATTTTTGTTTGTTTGTTTGTTTTTTGCTTTTTTTCTATAATGCAAGGGAAATTTTACCTTTTGTGAGACTATTTCAATGAGTGACTGTGTTCGTGAATCTTTATGCTTGTGATAAACTAGGGTCAACATTAGATTTTTTTTTTTTTTTTTTGGTACTGGAGATCAAACTCGGGTCCTTGTGCTTGTGAGGCAGGCGGCAGAACCACTCAGCTAAATCCCTAGCCCTGACATTAGAAAAGCTTTAATCACTCTCAGTTCAAATATTGGCCCAAGCATCACAGAAATGGGTGCCAGATGTGTTTGTGCTATTTGTGGTCTTGACTTACATTTTTTGTTTGTTTTGGTCTTTTGTTTGCTTGTTTGTTTGTCTTTTTTGTTTATTTGGCTATTACTTTTACATGGCAAAACCCTCCTATTTAATTACACAAATTCATCCTGAAATACATAAACAGTCCTTTAAAAATGGCTTTAACCAGGAGTGGTGATGTATGCCTATGATCTTAGCACTCTGAGAAGTCAAGGCAGGAGGATTGCAAGTTCGAGCTCAGCCTATGCAACTTGGTAAACTCTGCCTCAAATGTAAAAAAACAAAACAGTCTGGGGATATTGCTCAGTGCTAAGCCCCTGGCTTTTATCTCCAGTATTACAAAACAAAAACAAAAATAAAACAAAACCAGAATGGGTTCTATGTCTGATTAGAGTACACTTCATCATAGCTCTCTCTTAGGAGGCCCAGACTCTATTTCTATCCCCAAGTTTCCAAAATTCTACCTGAAGTGGTTAGGGTCTGGGCCCTGAGCAGTTCTCTCAGAATAAAATCTCAACATCTTCATTTCTGAGGGATCTTTTAAAATTTTGTGTTTTTTTTGAAATGTCCTTCCTTTCTAATTTTTTCTTCACGGCCAGAAACTTCTCCTAGTTAAGTGTTATATGTTTTTGATCCATGTGCTAGTTTTCTTATTTTAAATTGAATTGTAAATTTTAAAGTAAACTTTGTTTTACCTTTTTTAAATTTTTGTACTATTTCTGGCTTATGTTCAAGCTTTATCATTTGAGACTGCTGCTGAATGTTTTAAAACTTCTGTTATATTCTAATCTTCAGGGGCTCTTTCTGATTTTCTGCATATATATATATATTTTCTGCATATATATATATATATATATATATATATATATAAATATATATAAATTCACCATGTCATTTTTGTGCTATTCCAGTCTATTTTAGTTTTATGTCCTTAATATTTTTAATATCAATTTAAGGCATCAATGACAATTTTTTAAAGTTTTCTCTTGACTCATGTGTCTTCGTGTGTTTTCCTCACTTTTTTTCTGCCCTCTTTTGTTTTTGTGTTTATTTTTTGTCTCTCTTTTTTGTATTAGTATCTTCTCCAACTTTCTGGGGATTCTTGAGTATTAAAGAGACAACAAAATGATGATTGGAAGCTCTTTGTGCTAAGCAAATGTTGTTGAAGTGTAGATTTCATTATATGGGACTGAGCCATGAGCCAGGATCTCATTGGTAAACTTCACCTTTTTTTAAACCCGGGAAAAGAGTCTACTGTGGGGTGGGGAAAGCTTCTGGGGGGCCCACAGTACACCTGCACTTTTTAAACCACTCTCCATTATTTAGCTCTGGCTTTCCCACCTGCTTTCAGCACAATCTGCTGCCTCCAATACCAGGATCTTGTAGATAAATCGCCTTGTTTCTCATTGGCTTGTCCATCTGCCAGCCTACTTCTTTCTTCACTCATTATTTCTGTACAAAGTCAGTTACCTCTCAAATATCCTCCTTCCACTTCAAAATTTTTCAACATCTTCTTGTTATTGACCCTATCATACAGTTTTGTGTTTTTAAATTTGCAGACTGACACTTTTTAGTTCTTGCAATTTAGTGGAGATATAAGAAAAATGTTTAATCTTCCATGTTTACTTCAGGACAAAAATTTCGAGGAATGTGAGAAAAGAGAAGAGGAACAGTTACTCACTGACAAGAATATAAATGTGACTACCAGCTTGCAAAAGCTCTACCATGTTAAAGCAAGGCAAGGACTTTTTAAGATAGAGGCAGTCGCAATGAGGTAAATACTATAGGTACTGCTATCTTACTGTTCTCAACTAGAAGTGTTATCTGATTCTGGACAATTTGTCAGGCTAATTAAAATAAAAGCAAAAGTTTTAAAAATAAACTGTTTCAAAATCTTTTGTAAAAACATTTTCTGTGGGCACATTTGCCTAGAGCCATAGTTTTTGAAGTTCATGATTTAATGCTGACCACTTAGGAGTAGGGTTACTGTGAGTATTCTTCAAGATATCTGATTCTGAATAATAGAATTTTTTTGACAAACTAGACCTACATCAATGGTGTACCTAATTGTTCCACTGAGAGAATCTAGTACATCAGATTGGTTCACATCTTTTAATTTACTCAGATTTTGCTGCTCTAGGGTCTGGTGGATGTTTTCAAAGGCATTTTGAGTGTCTAGGGTCCAGTCTACTCATTCTGCAGGAGGAGAAATGAACAAAATTCCTATCAATGCCAGATATTTTGGTTCTGACTTCCTTACAGTACAAACTAGTAGACACACAAATGGAAGTTATTTAGTCTAATTCACATCTTATTACTGCTGAAGTACAGTAGTAGGAAAGGAAAGTATAAATGTCATGTATTTCTATGGGCAGGTAATGAGGCAAGCAAAATCCATACCTAAAACAATTTTGTAAAAGGCACTCAGAATTGAGTCAATTTCCAAGACTTTCAGCTATTACAAAATCCTCTTGCTGAAAGCTCAGTATCTAAATGCTATGCAGAAAATTGGCAATAAACTTAGAAGTGAAGTCTCCCAATAGGTTACCAAGAAGAGGAGAGAAGATATTTATATTGAAAAGTATAAAAACTTAACCCCTTGCAAAGGATTTGACATAACACTTCTCTCACCATTCTCTTCAACTTGATGAATGAGTAAGGAGATGGAACAGTCATAATCTTTGAGTGCTTCATAAGAGTGTATGAAATCAAGAAGCAGCTGGTTTTTAACTAGCCTAAAAGTATAGGATGTTTATGGAATTCTTTCAGGTACTTTTCTTCCAACCACTACACAGTGAGGAGGCCAATTATAAGGGACAAGGGCTTCCCCAGACTGCTGTATTGTATCAACTGGATGTAAAGATCAAAAAATAGCCAACTGCATTCTTCATGCTGTTTTTTTAATATCTTCTTAAGAATGGACATGGTATCAGACATGGTTGTATGAAATTCTCCCCAGACTTCATTCAACAAGAACTTATTAAGTACATTTAATGCTAATATTATTTCTCATCCTCTTCTGAAAACAATAGGACCACAATATATTGAAATTCAAATGCCACTCAAATTCATCATGAACTAAGGTAAAGGTATAAACAAACAAACAAACAAGAAATATGTTTCATGAGGAGTTACTTTACATATTATTTTTATGTAAAATTTTTCCTACTATGTTAGTCTTCTAACACTATTTAGTGGACTAACAATTTTAATCTCCTTCACATTATTTCTTTTGATACCTTTAAACACCATAAAAAATTATGCTTGTTGCTTGCCACTTGGAAAACTTCTTGAACTCTAAATTCACCTCATCTATGTAGTATGTTCACAGCATAGCTATTGAAATCTGCATTATTTAATAGAATAAATTGGAATATGCCAGAAGACTGAATGTCTCTGTGTTTTTCTTTTTAACCGTCTAGTTAACTGTTAAATAACCTACACACAGAGTATTACCTCACAGCCATCTGCCAGAGCAAACCCTCCGCCAACAAGAATAGCTATATCCCAGGGCATGAATGACTGGAATTCTTTCCAAGTAATCAGTGGAGAGTAATCAAAAGTAACTGTGAAACAAAAGTCCTACAGTTAAACATTGCTTAAAACATTACAGTATGACATGTTAATTTTAAAAAATTAGGATCACAAGTTACCTCACAGAAAGTTTGCAAGATTCCTACATTGTTTCTAAAGAGGAGATTTGATCTGGACTTTGAGTAATTTCCACTTAGCCTAAGTGGAACATTATATTATAAAAAAGAAAATAATTATGACTTGGAAAATAGTTTGGATATTTTGAAATTTATTTTACGTAAGTTATAGCATCATTTATAATGCGATTCATTCATTAATTCCATTGCACTTACTTGAGTAACACAGTGCACTGAACTTCATATTCCTTTATTAAGTAGTGTTTGTAATATGACATTGATTCCAGTAGCATCAGTGCATGATTTTAATTATTATTTATTAATATTTATTTGAATATTTTATTATTTTTAAATCATAAAGGGAATAACAGATCTATCAGGATTCTAGTTAAAGGTAATTCAAAAGTTCAGATTAAAAGATTAAAATATCATTTTTGAGAATAATAATGCTCATGAAGCAATTATTATAAAGATGTCTCTAGATATTTGGGTTCTGATCTTTCCATTGATTTGTTGACAAGTAAATGCATTTATGAGCACATTATTCCCATCTAACATTTATAACATCTACTTAGAGAGATTATAATATATTAATAATCCTCCTTTCTACCTCCTTCTCCCAAATCAACTCCCCTCAAATACTCTCAAAACTACCTTTGCAAATGATTAAAATTTTACTACAATGTTTCTTAATTGGATTAAGACTATATATCCTGTCAAAGCACAAATATTTCTGAAATGTACCTCCTACTGAAAATTTAACATGTTATGTCACATTTGTCATTTTTAAACACAATATGAACAAGTTTATCAGGGAGGAAAGCATTAAAGACAGAGGGTAGGAAGGTGGATAGGACTAAGACTCTTTCTGAGGCAGAGATTCAGATGTAGGAATCTGGGAAGCTGAAGCCAATCATTGGTTCCCACAAAGGGTTTTGATGCAATGTTTAGTTTTCAGGGTCTCATAAAAATCAGTGCTAAATATTGCAATATTTCTTTAACACACAATGAGACCTTGCAATCTCAAGAATAAAAGACATTTATTTTTATATTATGCTGTTCATACGTATCATGCCTTGAAAATCTGAGATATTAGTCACTGATGGACGGTGACTCGAGCAAGGTGAGCTAACCCAACTGCACGAGTCCTATACACATCACAGCTTTTAAACAGTTTCACAGCTCTGTTCTTACTAGTCTATTTCCAAACTACTATAAATCTTTTGTCCCACATTGGCAATTAGGAATCTGACTACTGACAACATGCTGGGCTACTGTAAACATATACATGAATGGAGCCTATGATTAAGAACATGTGTACGTGGGAGGTGTATGCTCATGCAAGTATGCATGCTTCTTTGTCCACAAATTGTAAATACAATGAATATTCCCACTGAACACCATTTTTCTATCATGACCGTAGGTTATGACTACGTGGGACTGATTTGCTTTTCTTCCAAGACTACTCTGAGGCTGTAAATGCTCTTTCTCATGAAATTCACATCACCATTTGTATATCCTTAGCATACACTACAAGGCCTCATCAGGAAATAGTGATTTTTCAAGTTCTTGTTTTGGTTTTTCAGTAAGATTAATTCTACTTATGGCAGTGGGAGTGGGTTTATCATAGGTCAAATAGTAACACTTGTAGTAGGTTCCTATCTATAATGCATAAGGAAATCTCCTCCCTTCGGCAAAGCCAGATGACTCCTCCTATGGGTGGAGGACAGGTGCTGAATGAATAATGGGTACAGTGTACAAATATGGCCTACTAAGCAAAGGGTTGTGTCAGCAAAGCTATTCCTTCTAAATGCTAACGGAAAGTGATGACATTTCATGTTTTTTGCTTTTCTGTCAAATTTGATCAGCTATAAGTGATACTCAACCAATTTCCCCTGTAGATGTAGTTTTAGTCAGCGTCTTTGCTGGGATCAGGAAGAAAAGGAGTCCTATAATTAAGGCAACAGTTGAATCTGTTACAAAACCAGAGTACCTGAAAAAAAGATGTACATTAAAAAATGGCATTAAGAACTTACATAAGCAAAAACATTCATTGATTATGCTAATAACATTTAATTAATTTCATAGAGTACATAGCATTAAATGGATTGATTCCACTTGTACTATGTGTACTTTAGTAATAGAGGTAAAAGTTATTAATTATGGATAATCTGCTCTAAAATACATAGATTTCCAGTAAATGACATAACTTACTAGAATTGATCATCTCAGATCATATTCCCATTATTTTCATGTATTTCTCCTTATTTTCAATATACATGTAGAGACATTAACTTAGTAGGCCATGAAGGCAAATTTTTCTTTTAGGTAAGCTGGCAGATATATTAATCAGTTTCTTCTTTGAATTATTTCTTTAATTCTATTGGAAAGAACTGAGTTTGAAACAATTGCTATACCAGATAAAGCCCCATATAATTGATTTATAGCATTTTATTGAATTGTGGGAAGGCCTTATGTTGCTAGAGTCTTCTCAAACTGTTTCATAAGTTGCAAAAAATAACTGATTTATTTTCTAAGATTTAACACCTGCTTCTGCAGTTATAGGTCCTAGGCATATTATACAAATGAAATTAACCCATTTAATGGTTTGTACTCTATGAAACACAATCCAATATTAATTAATGGAATGTGTTATGAGATGTTTATAAATTATCACTGTACAAATTAAGAGTGATTCAGGGACAGATGGGGTCTTAGAGTCACCGGGCCATTCCAAAAAGTAAGGTAGGTTTCCAGAAGCTTCAACAGTTAAGAAGCAACTGGAGACAAGATATAAATAAAATAGGCATAAATAATAAGATTACAGTTTTAGAAGCCTGCAATATTAACTAAGTATATTTTTCATCACCTGAGAAGAAATACATACTCCATAAGGATTATTTTT
Source organism: Heterocephalus glaber (assembly GCF_053883595.1). NCBI lineage: Eukaryota > Metazoa > Chordata > Mammalia > Rodentia > Bathyergidae > Heterocephalus > Heterocephalus glaber. Next base: position 12,599,356 of record NW_028258147.1, on the reverse strand, counting down.
CTATTTTGAAACTCAGTAAAGTTTATATGCTACAGAAGGTGCTCAACGCATAATTTATCTGGAAAACCTAACTAATCAAGAAAATTCATTGTATTTCTCAGTTTCACAAATTTTTAAAGAAGCCTACTTTCCTAAATAGAGAATTATTTTTTTCTTTGTTGAGTAAAACCCAATCGTGGCATATTTTATTCTGTAAACTCGAAAAATACTTATCAGTGTATTGTTTCCTCATTCTTTATTTTAGTTATAGTTTTTGGTTGAATTTTTGCCAAATTAGGCCAGGCATTATATAACTGGATTTTTTTAATACAAAAAGGCATATTGAATTCAGTCCAGGTTCAAACAGATGGGATGAAAACAGGTGGTAACTATTAATCTTAATATATCAGGCTAACTTTAGAAATTTTGAATGCCTAAAACTTCTACACAACAAATGTGTTCTATAGACTGTATATATATTAAATAAAATTAAGGTATAAATATTGGATATTTTCAAAACACTTTAAAATGTATTAGTTCTATTGGTACATGTTTTTAGTACATATGATTACATTTGTCGTTATGAGTTGGTACATGTACACAACATGTTGATTCTTTTTCTAACCCCTTTCCCTCCCCTCTCTCCATCTCTTAGTTCTTTATCAATTAGGTGGTCTCAGTTTTATAAAATATTAAGCTTAAACAAATGTTATTTGCTTTTGATTTGTCATTAGATTTCTATCTTCAAGTCCCATCGTCAAATCTTTGTTCCTTTTGCTACTGTTTCCTCTCAGATTGCTAGGTGACAAAAGCACTTGCCCATAGCAAATACACTGGTTTCCCACAAACAAAACAGCTCCTGAATTACATAATCTTCCCATGAGGAATAAAACTTTGAAATCGATTACGTTAAATTTCCTTTTGGGATTTTTGTCTGATTTGATTAGCTATTGTCTGATTTCATTTAGCTCTTACACACTAGTGTTTAGAGAAAGATTTTCCTTACCTAGGATGGTAGGATTTCGATTTTTAAAGTGAGAATTACTTTTTTATGTTACTCTAGATCCTATTATGAAACCACAAAAGGCTAATCAACTATTAAACAATAACTTGCCTTGAATTAGATGATTTTTGGAGGGTTAGACATCTCAAAATGAAAAGTTTTAATCCAAAGGGACACAAAAATGATTTTAAAGCTGAAGCTGATCTTCTAAAACTTGCTACCACCTTGCATTGCTTGACTTAGAAATTTGGATTCAAGTTTGCACATTTGAAAAATACTGTCAAGGCCTGCAAAACCAGAAGGCTCTGATTCAGAAAGGGAGGAGTTTCCTTATTCCACATAGCTAGAATACATCTGACTCAAACAATTTTGTTTCTGCCCTCAGACTGTGTGAATTTTTACTGGAGAGTGTAAGACAGCAAGTCCAAGCCATAAATCTGCTGAATTTAGGAATTAGAGTATTTTGGTGAAAGATAGATTGGGAACACAAATTTCAAAACCAAATTACTTGTATTGATGTGTAGGATGGCTTCTAATTTAGGAAATTTTGCTACAATCTTCCCCCTCACTTCACATGACTCAGCAATGACTGTTGGTATAAAGACCTTGAGAGATATAATTAGTTCTGACTGGTTTCTAGCATTAGTTTTAAAAATCGGTCTTATTACTTATTCAGGAATTCTTTATGTATGAAAAGGAGCCTAGGTAGAATTTGTAGTGAATTAGCACAAAAATGTTCCAAAAGACAAGATATTTTGCCCAATAAATAGTCCTCCATAGAAGTACAAACTAAACCTTAAATTGGTAAAAAGCACAGAATGTGAATTTGTCTGACTATTAAGAAATGTTGAGTGGCATTTATTTCACATAATAAACATTTATATAAGAAAGAAGAAAATCTTTTTATGAACTTTCAAAGTTGCAGAACAGCAAAGGAGAGAAGCAGAGTATAAAACAAGAAGGTTGGACAAGCATATCACGTAATACTTACTGTCTAAAAAGTTCTGACCAACCAGGAACAAATCCTGGATCTCGGCTGAACCATAGCAGGGCCATTATAATGAAGAGGACCAAAGTCATGGTTTCTTGATACCTGTGGAGAAATTCCTATGCTGTCATTCATTTTCTATCAGGATATTTGTAGAAACTCTCTGAGCTATTGTCTAGTAATCTTAGTAGAGTACCAGACACTGTAAGAACTGGATATGTCCATAGCATTTTTTTCCTATGCCAATGTGTTCAAGAGTTCCACCCAACCTATTTTCTAGGAGGGTTAGTGTTTGTTTTAATATTTAGAACTTTGATTTTAGTTAAGTTCATTTTGATGTTAGTTAAGTTCATGGTGAGAGATATAGTTCTAGTTTTAATCTTTGGCAAGTTGAAGCCCAGCTTTTCCAGCACCATTTATTAAAGAGGCTATCTTTCCTCCAGTAAGGGTGTTTGAGTCCTTTGTCAAAAATGTGATGGCTGAGTGTGTCTGGAGTTGTTTCCGCATCTTCTGATCTGTTCCACTAATCCTTGGGTCTGTTTATTTGCCAGTACCACGCTGTTTTTATCACAGCAGCTTTGCAGTATAATGTATAATAGATAATGTGAAATAGGAAGAAAAAGTTAAAAGGGAAAGGAGAAGTAGGGAGGGGGTTGGGAAAGGAAAGAAGGGAAAGAAAAAAATATGAGAAAAGAAGAAAAAAACAGAAACAGAACTTTTATAAATAGGAGAGGTGAGTGGGTGGAAAGGAGAGAAGGGGAATAGGAAAAAAAGAAAAAACAAGATATATCATGTACAGGTATAAATTCCCAATGATGAATGTGATCATAATGCATGCCTAACATGTACCAAATAACTTAATAAATAAAAGTTTAAAAAATAAAATAAAATAAAAATTGAAAAGGCCAAAAAGAAAAAAAAAGTACTGGATGTGTCAATAATTTGAGAACATCAGTGCAGTTGGGAAGCCTTTCTTTCTTTCTGGGGGGTTCACAGTGTATTGACATTCTACCTGGCAAATTTAATTAGGTAGTAGTAGATATCTTGTCAAGTTGAATTATATTCACGAAGCTTAGCAAATTTAGAGCCCTAATTAAGTGTTACAAATATCTTGAAGACAGTTATGTGCTTATAGGCTTTTAAGCAACTACTTAAAGCACATATAGTATCTGTGGAGTGGTTGAGTGTGTGTGTGCGTGTGATGTATGTGTATGTGAGTACACACACACCACACACATGCATACTTTACCTCATTGGCCCAAGTTTTTGGTATTCTTGCATAATCACTGCAGCACAAGCTTTTTCTCTAGCTGTTTTGCTTTTGCCACATTTGAACATCTCCTTAAAACTGAAAAAAAATTATGTCTGTTAAGCAAAGGACATTCCATCACTACTCCCTTTGATGAAAGATATTTTATAAAAACTTCATAAAATATGAATCTCCCTGCTAATAACCAAATATCTCTGCATTCTGCTTTTACTTCTCCTTCCTTCTTTGAATGTTCTCTAACTTCTCTTCTGCTTTGCCTGCTTTGTTCACTTTTCAGTGCTTAATTGTTGTATATTTTCCATGACATCTACTGTTTGTTTCCAAATACTTTTTGTACCACTGGCATTTGCTATGTACCACTTGTCTCTATTTAACACTTTATTACATACTTTATCATATTATTTAAAAATAAATTTATTATGCATGTTGGCTGCTAATTGTTGCACATATATAAGTATTATCACAGTAGTTAGATGAACTGAGGAAAAGACAGTAACAATATCATAGATGTTTTCTTTGGCCTGTTGTCTCTTAACACTAGTATGCACAGTAAATAGTTAATTCACCAACTCAGTAGTGCCTTTGGCAAATTTACAAGATAGTTCCTATCAGATTCATTACATTTCACAAAGATAGTTAGCTTAAATTATACACTGGGGCAGGGAATTCACATATATTGATATTGGTCAGAATCCAAACAAGGTCCATTCTTTAAAACCAACTTTATTAAATGATGTTTTCCTCTAAGTTTCTTTAACCCTATGTCCTAATAGCACCCGATATCTTCTAGTTTATTTCCAATAGTAAGTGCCTCTCTTTATAGCTTTTAGCTGCTTGTTCTCATGACTCTTTTCACTGTGACTAATATTTCTCTTCTGAAGTCCAGGGTTTTTAAAACCTTGAATAATTGTGTGTGTGTGTGTGTGTGTGTGTGTGTGTGTGTGTGTGTTGCTTCTCTAGATGTAGATTAAAAAGAAAAACCCTCCAGAGACAGGAAAAAATGGAGAAATGGCTAGATTCTTAGAGATTATCTTTTGAAATATTCAGAGTGGTTCAGTTTACATTATGTGTAGACATAGAAACCAGGGACATTTTGTCTTGTAAAACTGCAGGGATAAACATGCATGTATAGAAGAGAGTAAGAAGGAAGAGTGGAATAGTGAGATGGTAGGTATCTCAGAAAGAAACACTTTGTGGTTTGATTATTCTTTTTTATTTTTGTTTGTTTGTTTCTTTGTTTTGATTTACCCCTATAACTTGGCTATGAAACCTTGTTAGGGTGTATTTCATTTGAAGGAGTATATTTCCTTACTTCTTAAGCCATCTATCATATACATTCATAATTACCCTCATGCATGTATCTCAACAAATAACTAGATACTATTCAATTTATGATCAGTGAGACCATAATTACATTTTGCAATCTCAATTGAATTCCTAACTAGTAATTTTTCCAGTCTCAAAATTTTGTCCCCTGACAAAACATAAATACTACTATTATAAGAAACTAAACTGGGCCCACCACTGGACCCTTCCTATCTCTCTTAGAAGCTATCTTTCTCTCAATAAATACCAGTTACTCTTTAAAAGAAAAAAGAATCTAACCTATGGGCCACCTTGAGAACCATCTATAGAAAAGTATTGCTAAAGAAAAAGATAAGACTCTCCTTCCACCCAATATGATCAGTATGTAAACAGTTAAGTCAAAGACAAACTGACATTGCTACAAAGGAAGGTTAATGCCTTTACAAAGGAACTGACAAAGCATATGACAATGCATCAGCCTCTCCATTTAAATAAGTTCTGTGGCACTGATAGATGAGCTTCTCTTCTGAAGTATGTTGGGGTCATTTATAATGGGCAAGCTAGCAGTGTTAATGGCCAACACACTAATCAGAATGGATGGTACCCTGCCAGGGGAGTGGCTGATAATTTCTAGTTGTCGATCTAAAACCTCTGGAGGTGAACACCCTGGCAGACTGAAATGGACACTGAAAAATTAGCTGGAGCATGAAGCTGTTCAGTGTCTAACCATCAGTGGACAGCAAGGGAACTGTTGAAATATGTCACTGATCATGATTTATGCACTTTGCATAATGTATGCTCTTCACAGTATTTTTCCCTCCTATGGAACATATTTTAATGCATCTTTCCTTTATCGTCTTAATTTCTCCTAAGTGGTAGACAGTTTTAAAGTAATAACAGTCATTGCACATGTTTTATATAAAGTTGTTACATGTAGCAACAAAGAACAGAAACAACTGTGAGCCTGAGGCTGAATACTTCTCCACTGACGGGATTCTACTCCCCATAGCTGGCATTTCTACCTGTGTCACTGAACAGGCCCCCAAAGGCTCAGATTTCCTGGGAGGGGTACTTGTTATGCAGTTGGCCTCTCCCCACTAATGCCCACCTGCCGAAGGCAGTGACATCCCACACATTTGCTCCAGCAGGAGAACTGCCACACGCTGATCCCACAATCTGTATAGAATTATTTTTTTAATCATCAGCACCATTTTTCCTCTACCAACACAATTGGACAGTTCTGGAGAATAATCAGGTAGGAGAATCAAGAGGGGACAGGGTCAGTCTTTATGCTACTAAAACTTGGAAAATGTAGAACAGGCAGGGACCCACACATGACCATACTGTTTTGCTTTTCAAAAGAAACACAAAGCGCTGACTTCAGCTTGGCTTGGTGAATAATATGCTGTTTTATTCATGGGTCCTTGAAATTATTTAAATATAACTGTATAAAAATGAATTTGAATTATTTTATTTTTCAAGAAAAATCCTCAATATTTGCTACATAGCTATTTCGACTCTCTTTTGGAGTATTATCAAGTGTACTGATTGGAGTATTATTAAATGAACTGAAAAATGCAAAGAGCATTTTAGATTTTGCTGTGGAGCTCTTTATAATATTCACTACTGGTTTGTTACCTAAACCTCATAACTCATTGGTGCTTCTGAACCACCACCTTCAATCCTAGGCAGAGTAATACTTTGAAATCTCCTTTGAAAACACGTTGGACATTTTGTTGGAATTAGTAGCACTTAATTGACCTGTGTTTCTTACTTTGGCTTCTATATGTTCAACTTGGATCCAGGTGTGCTGGAATTGGGGTTGGAAGTGATTATAGTGATCTTTTGGGTAAATTCTATTGTTTTACAATGAAGACACTATATGTAACAATAGGTCAGGACTTGCAAAGATCATTCATCTGGCCAGTGAGAAGCCCCAATCATATTCTTGGTGTCTTGATACCTAATCCAGTAGTCTTTCCACAGAGAAAATCTCAGATCTTTATTTTATCTTTTATTATGAAGGTGGTATCAATTTGGTGCTAGAACAAAGTAGGAAAACTTGCATGTCATGCATGAGAGTACCTTGATAACCCAAGAAAATCCCAACATTATATGACGTAAAAGGGTCAAACTTGTAAAAACTCCGCTTTCACACAGTGGACTGTGTGCTCATCATAGTGAGTTCCTTATGCCCCTCTTCCTACTTTATATCTTATTGGCTTAAAATTCAAATGACATCTGGATGGGTTTCTTTTTAAACACTGACTTCCATAGCCAACCTTGTTTAATTAAGATTCAAGCTTGATCTTAAGAATTTGTGTTCATGTGTGTCTGTCTGGTGGTCAAGAAAAACAAAATTTCAAATGCTGCATGCATGGTGTAAGGAGAAAAGCACTGGATAAAGAATTAAAAACCTGGAATTTGGAGACCTTCATTTATCCTACAAACATGAATGTATTTACTTACTTGAATCCTAGGAAAAGCCACTGAAGCCATATCCAGGAAAACAATAGAATAAGAACAGCAACCGGGAAGGAAAACAAAAACCACGATCCAAAGTTGAGGCATTGACAATCAGGGTAGCGTCTGTGTGAAAGCACAAAGGAGTGTTTAGGGAGGAGGGACAAGTGGAATTCTTTCCAACAGTCAAGGTCATTGTTCTTCTCTCCTGTGCTGCTGGCCAAGAAGAAAGTCCTGGAATAGTCTCACCATTCAATACAGTAGTTAAGTTTAGTTCTTGTCTCGAGTCAGTAACTGTGCACATTATTCTTGCCTCCCACAAAAGCAAGAGTGGGTATGTTTTAATTTTTGTCCCCTTTGTTCAACCTCTAAGAAAATACTTGTGACAAAACCTAGCAATTTACTTGACATTCATTAAACATGCAAGAAATGGGTGTACGTGGAGAGGTGTTTTTAGTACAACACAAAAAGACAACTAGCACATGATCTTACTCATACACAGAATCTGAAAAACTAACAGTAGAAAAGTGGTTACCATAGGCTGGAGAAAGTAGTAGGGGAGGGAGGGAGATGGAGAAAGGCTGATCAATGGGACTAAGGTACAGTTGGATAGGAGAAATAAATCCTGCTGTTCCATTGCACAGTACGGTCAATATAGATAATGATAATGCACTCTGTATTTGAAAAGAAAGCTAGAAAAGGATTTTGAATATTTCACTACAGAGAAATGATTAAATGGTGAAGAGATACAGAAGTTTAACCTAATTTGAGCACATATTGAAGCATCACCTGGTATACTCTAATGATACACAATTTTTTATGTGTCAATTCTGTTAAAGAAAAACTTGCTTGGTGTTAAAATACCATAAATTGAAATGGTGGAATCTGCAGGAAGACAGATCATCCAGAGACAGATGAGTGAATGGAGAGAGATCAAGAATCCTCTTGTGGAAACTAGGAGGAGGTCTTCAGAGATCGAGGAGGGGTTTGGGGAGAGGGAAAGAGGAGTAACAGGGAAGAAAATAATCAAAATAGGTTATATGATTATACCAAGATAGCATAAAGCATCACATTTTCTATACTATTAATAGGCACCAAAAAGAAAAAGAAAAGAATGATTCCGTGGGTGTGTCAACTTGAGGTGTCTCTTAGTTTTCCAAGTAGCAATGTTGGACCGGAAACTAGGTAAGTGAGACTAAAATTCAGAGGATGTGATAAAAAGCTGATAGTCATCAGTCCACATGTGGCATCATAAGCCATGTAAAGGGTATGGTAATGTAGGAGATGGAGATTTAGATGTAAAGAGAGACTGGCAGGGTGGTCCAGGCCACTCTAAGTTTTAGTAGTCAGGGAGAGGTGTGGGAATGAGCAGATGACCTAAGTCCATTTAATTCTAGTGAAGACCCTGTGAGGAGGGCATCACATTTCCATTTTACACAGGAAGAAGCTGAAGTTAGATGGCTTGCTCAAGGTCACAGATTTTGTGGTCAAACAAGATTTTCAAATGGATGAGGAGTTTTAGTTTAAAACACAACCTCTTTTTATTAAACCACTGCAACCTTTACACCAGCTACCACTGAAATAGAAAATTCCATATATATTTGTTTATATGTATTGAAATATCTATAAGGTAGAATACGATCCTTAGGTTCTATGGGCATTTTATAACAGTTACAGAAATGATTGCACCACAATATGAGACAGGTCTTGACCTAAGTCATGTGTACTTAAATATTGACACTTTAGGAGGAAAAAACTGTCACTGTGATTCTTATGACCAACTATAAAAAGATGAATAACTTTAATACCAGTGGAATACACAGAAATGTCTTCACAAGAATAGTTGTAGTCATGGAAATTTACAACACTGTAACTGTTTTTGGTCATTAGGAATCATAATAAGCTAGTGTCCACACTGATTATAGTCCTTTTGATTAATGACTGTTTTGATTATTTCTGAGACAAAGCCACTTTCAGTTTTGGATTTGTATATTTCCTGAGGTTTCTGTTCAAAAATATTAACTACTTGTTATTCATGAGCCAGGCTTAGATTTCTAATTGTGATAGCAAAACTAGAAGCAGCAGCAATATCAACAGCTAATATTGTTGACAAGGAGGTATGTGCCAGCCTCCGCCAGAGCCACATGTGCACTGGGCCTTTTAGTCCTTACAGTAATAAGTTCTAGTATTGCCCTCATTTTACAGATAACAAACCTGGGGTTTGCAGAATTTAAGCTAATATAAGGCAGGCTTAAAAATCTGAATCAAGAGCTGAGTTCAAACTTTGTGTACACATTCCTTCTATAATATCTGACAGAGAAATTGTTTCTGAGAAATGTGTATTGCTTATTTAGGAAGAGAGTAATCATAATAATGTTTGAAGGTGGTTATTGTTAGATCATTGGCCTGCTTCTCCAATTTCATTTGTAAAAATGAGATGGTAGGCAGATGAGTTTTGAAGTAATGGCAAATATAAGCACCTTCCTTTTACCAGTCTTTGGTTTGTAACCCATGAAACAGTAGCCCCTCACTTATCCACAGCCTGCCATTAACTATGATCTTAAATATTAATATTAGTTTTCTTTATTTTATTAATGTGCACATTGTGCAGTACATAATAATTACGTTTGTTGTGGGGAGTTGGTACATGTACATAACACATTTTAATTCTTTTTGTTCCCATCCACTCCTATCTCTCCCTGGTCCCTCCAACTCATAATCCCCTTTCTATTTGAAAATACTCTATTTTCATTTTTCTTTGATTCTCTTTTTAAAATTCTTTTTCTCTTTCTTCCTATCTACCCTCTGTCTCTTATTCTCCTTCCCATTTGAAAAAGATTTCCCTACTTCCTATTATCTATCCTTTATTTTGCATTTTATTTATATTTTGAGTTCCTCATGTAAGAGAAACCATGTGACATCTAGTGTATGTCTGATTTATTTCAGTTAACATTATGGTCTTGAAGTGCATTCATTTCCCTACAAATGCCTCAAATTTATCCTGCTTTATGGCAGAGTAGTCTTCCCTTGTGTATAAATGCCAGATTTTCTTTATTCATTCATCTGTTGATGGATATTGATTCTTTCAAGACAGAGATGAACCATATTCATACAACTTTTATTATAATATATTATTATAACAATACAATAATATTTTTATATTATTGTATTGTTTTATTTTAATTATTTACTGTTACTAATTTCTCAATATGCCTAATTTATAAATTAAACTTTTCTGAAGGCATGTATATGCAGGGAGAAAGTAGTAACAGTACGGTTTAGTATCACTGAGGTTGTAAGCATCATGGAGGTCTTGGAACAGATCTCTACAGATATAAGGGGACTACTGTAGTTTTATCATACAATTGGTAACACTGACTGTGCTAATCATTTATAATGCGTCTTTTCTTCCAAGCTGTTTTCTATACTCATGATTTCACAACTGACATCTATAAACTAATATACTGTGATAATCTGCAAGCTATGAAATCTTACTTGTAATAATCTTCCATCCTTCATAAGTAGACCATTTGTGTGCAGTTAACTACTGTTGTATTGATAGATGGTATTGATGTGTCAAAACTTCTCTACTACAAAAGTAATAATTTTTCCTAATAATACATTTCTGTTCATTGTGAAATAAAAAGATTTTTCAGTTGTTTAGATAATTCTCCCAACCAGCTCTTCATGAATTTCATGTATGTCTTAAATTCGTCTCAACCAATATTTATTGGTCACCTACTTCACCCTTTCTGAGATTAACAGAGAAGTCAGTGATTGATTCAGCCTTCATAAGGTTGCTATCATCAATGGTGCTAGTTGTGCCTGTATGTGGATAAGACAAGTTTTCTGAAGTGCTAATACATGTTATGATAAGAGGAGATGGGACTAGTGGCTAAGGCGTAACTGCAGTTTCAGTTGATATTGTAGCCACACAAGTACAGAAAGAGGTTGAGAGAAGAAGCTGGTCTTCCAAGAATAGGAAGGAATCAGTTAATTCCAGGGTGGCCCTTACTAAAAACAGTGTAAAGAAAGGAGGGGACACATTGGTGAATAGGAGATTCTATTAGTGAGCAGAAATGGACAAAGATACCGAGGATTGAGCAAGTAGCAGTTTCCTAATGCAATAGCCAATAAAAACAAGGCAACTCTTTAAGATTGTGTTGGAAGATGGTGGAACAAAGAATATTTTCATCATACCCCCATTTCAAGGATTTAACAAGGCTACTGGTGAAATAATCACGGGAGTGTACAATTTAGATGGCATAGGTACTACATTCTAAGATTAAGAATGACCATAGATTAGGTAACAATAACTTAGCACATATTTTTAAAAAGCTAAAAGAAAGTACTTTGAATATTTCCACAACTAAGAAATAATAAGTTTTTGAGTAAATACAGATTACCCTGAACATTAAACAATATATACATGTATAGGAAACATCACATGACACTCTATAGATACACACAATTTTATGTCACTTAAAAAGAATGAGAGACATTTCCTATTTATTAATGAGGTAGATAATTAGCTCAGATCTGTCAATATTACTGCATACTATTTGCTCATGAGACTGACAATAAGGGAATGGGTTAGCCACAAATCCTGCTTTGCAGATTTCCCAAATATCTATATACAGCACACACACGTTTATATTTTATAAAAAGAAAATGCGACAAGACAATGTGAGTACCTCTGTAGTCATTCCTTGTTACTCGCAGAAAGACTTTTGCTCATACAGCACCCTCACTTCTGGTTGCAGAGCTGAGAGGCAGAGAAGAAGCTACAGAAGGGCTCGGGCCAACTGGCTCCACCTCCAAGCTCCTTGGAAGACTAAGAATCACCACTTACAAGAGTGCTGGGACATGGTTTGACATTTTTATCTTCCCTTGTTCTTTTCTTCCTCTTGCTATCAACAAAAAGGCTATGTCCTTCTTCTTCAAGACTAACATTTCTACCTTTGCTTTGAATTCCTCTCCATTCATTGCTGACTCTTTATTCTGATCAATATGTTCTCTTTTCTTAATCAAAACTTCATGTAGCTCTCTTTTGACTGTTTCCTTTCCCTAAGGCAAAATCAAACTGATATCTCACCCTTGTTCTAGAAGAACACGCTGCCTCTGGTCAAACCCTACCTGTTCTTTTCCTCTTTTCTTTGTCAAACTTGAAAGAATCACTTGAACTCATTATTTTGCCCTGCACGCTACATACTCCTCCTTTGTCCTGTTAAGTGTGATCAAGTTCTACCAAATCTGGCCTCTTCTAGGACAGGATGGAGAACAGAAGACCTTTCTCAGCTCTTGTCCTACTTGACTCTCTTCTACCCTTATGTGCCCTGATTCATCATCCATTTTAAAGATGTGCTTTTCTTTTGGCTTTCAAAACATCACATGCTTTTCATTCTCCTGCCTTGACTAACATTTCCCATCTTCTTCCTGCCAATATTTCCTAAGAGTCTATCTGTGGCTGGATTCTTTTAACGTTTTCCCCCATGTGGCCATTTTCATGCTTAAGAATTTAATGTTTGCTTTTATAGATTGCTTTCCCAATTAACAACTAACTCAACTAGTGCATTTCAAAGGCTTGCTAAAGATCTCCTATGGATAGGGCCTCAGTAGGTCATGACAATATGTCCATCTTCAGTTTGTGAATTTCTCCAGTGAACCTGCATCTTCCCATGTCCTCTCCACAAGTTCATGGTATCACTGTGTAGCCATGATATGGACAAACATTCCCAGGGCTGCCCTAACCCATCCTTACCCTAAAATCCTTACTCTTAATTACTGACAATCTTCTGACTGTGCAGCACCTGTCTCTTCACCATCAGCCTTTCATCATTTGTCAGAACTTAGGTAATAGACTCTTACTTGATTTCCAGTCTCTAGACTGCCAATTCATCTGCATACTGCTACTGCATACTTGAATCTGCAAAATATTCACAGTACTCCACACCTTTTCCTAAAAAACCTATTGCAGTCTTTTAGTATTTTGATTTTATGAATTATTTATACTACTTTTCTTCATGAATTTGGTTTTACTTCTTATAATATTGTTTCAAAACACGTGAACAAGTTTTCTCTAGTGATCAAGGTTGGCATAGGTAGTTACTTTCTTTTTCAGCACACACTTTCAAATGTTTCTAAGGCAATGAATTTTTTTTAAGAAACAGCTCTTGGAGTCTGACCTTCATTTGATCCTCAAACTGCTAAACTACCTTTCAATTTTTCTCAGTTTTTGTAATGATAATAATAACCAACATTCATTGAGAACATGTAAATGTTCTGTGTTAGTACCATTTTGAATGCTGTTTATTTTATGCAAAACCCAAAATAGCTTTCTAAGATAGAGTTCATATTATTTTTCTTATACTTCCAGAAAGGTAATGAGTTTAGAGAGCTTACGTAATGTATCCAATTTCTTGGCTGGTAAATGGAAGAACTGGTATTTGAAATCAGACATTTTAACTCCAGAGTTTATGCCTTTAACCACTATTACACAGTTCTATACCTCTTCAGCAAGGTTATATAGGATGTACGTTCACTATAATGTATATAAAGTCTCTGACAAGGCTCAATAATGCCATATTACTTTCAACTTTATGTAAAAAAGTTTAAAAATATTTATTGATTTTCATATATGTATGTTTTTTTAGACAACTTGATGGAATCTTCCTGATAGGGTTTTATTTATTTATTTTTTTTGCACTCTTCATTAGAATTCAAAACAGTGCATTGCACATTGCACATTGCACATTGTCCTTAAGAACAGTTGCTTAACTGACTTTTTGACTGAAAGCCTGTTTTTATTTGCATAGAATAAATTTTAACCTCTGGAGTTGTTCCTATTTTCTTTGTGTAAAAAGAATAATAAAAGATATATATATTTAAATATATATAGCCATTCTTTTATACAAACAGCTATAAAAACTGTCCACTATCTATCTAACAAAAGAACATATAAATACATGGATGGATATATAAATAGTTGATAGGTAGATAGTTAGACAACATTTCAAAATATGTCATCCAGTCTCTTCCTCTAATAGTATGTTTCCAAGATGGCATCTTCCTTTAAATGTCAGTGGTTGGAAGTCATTGACACTTAGGTTTCATTTGGAGCTGGGAGAAATCTAAAAATGAAATTGTACAAAATAATCATTTGTATTACTCAAAAAGATGACAAGCTATATCAAGTAGCATTATTATAGTGGATTTGTATATAAAGAACAATATCTCCCCAACTCCTAACATCTGAACAAAGAATGTCACTTTTTTCGATACTTTTAAATTTCTGTAATATTTTTCCAATTAAATTGCTTTTGGGGTACTATTGCATTTTGTAAGGTCAACATTTAGGAAAAAAGTTTATCAAGCATTGTTTAATATACATTATATTTTTTTCTTAAGATTATTTCTCTATATATAATTTTCTACCAAAAAGGGACTCTTTGAGGCTTTTCCTAATTCTCTGAGTTTTTGCCTCATTATCTCAAGTGCTATGATACTCTCAATCTGTCATTATAAATGGATTAATGCATTCAAAGACTAAAGAAAAAAATTAAAAGAAAAAAATTGGTTGATTCCTTGTGCAGGAACACAAAGACCAAAGACAGACTCAATATGGATTACTTCAATTGTATCAAGATATTTCACTAGAATAATTTAAACTAGCAACTTTCTAACAAGAATAAAACAATAAGAATTTGGTTTAAATGTTAGGTAGAGAAGACTGAGTCATGGAATCTCTTTTAAAGGGGGATTCATGAACAAGGATAGGAGTCTAGCTTTCAGAAAGGGGTCAGGTATGTTTTCTATCTTGGATTAGTCTACACACTGAATATATTCACTTTAAGACTTACAGTTTCAGAAAACTTACACTTGTAGACAAACTGTCTTTCAAGGGTTTCTTCTTGATTGCTTTTTGCAGTGTACATGAAAGATGCATATGTATTGAAACAGTGAGTAGATATGGAGTGACACTGTATCTAAAGTTCCATATCTGTGTTTTTTGTATACAAATTCCCATTCATTTTAAACTGTGGATCGACATTCTTTAAGTCTTGGATTTCCTGAAGAAATGATGCATACATACACAACACTTTGTAAATTTTTCAGGAAGATCATAGAGTCTGTGAATCTGCTTCCTAGAATGTAGTTTTACTCCTTCTGAACCTTAATTTTTCAGAGAAAAAGACTAACTCCTCTTCCTGGGCTTTCTCAATGTTGTTCACCTTCTTAAAACTAACAATTATGTGTCCTCTTATTGCTTGAAACGTATGTTGGCTGCAGAATCCATCCAAATTCTCAAAAGAAACACAGACTTTCAAACAATTCTCTGAATAATTCTTACATCATGAAAAATATTTTCAAATCATGTATGCATTTGTCACAATAATCCTACAAACCATGACTATTTTAGATATGAAAAATCATATCTTGCAAGAAAAATGTACTTTTTCTAGTTCAAATTCACAAAGTATAAATTGTGTCATTTTTAACCAAAGTACTATGTTTGCTGAATCCACAGATTTCTCTTTTTTTTTTGTAATGGATTGGGATCACAGTTTCAAACTTATATTTAGAGTCACATATGTCTGTAGAATACTTTACTACTGCCATTTCTTGTAACTGCTCAATCTTTCAAATTTTTTTGAATTCCAAAACCAAATCTTTTATAATAAGGGCCTCTGCTCTACCTTCATTATTTAAGTTCAAAGTCTAGTTCCTAAGCTTTACATAAATTGTCCAATGCAAATAATCCCTTTTCACTCTAGCCAACTGTCATTTATAAAATTATTTGTGATGAAACTTGTATTGCCCTTCTGATGAGAGGGGTGAGCCAGGAGGGTTTTCATCTCAGCCAGCCTGTGGAATCAACAGGCACATTTATTCAATGGGTCCTGCATTTTTAACTTTACTCTGAAGAAAAATCTCTAGACCTCTGGATGTGCTGAAGGAAGCAAGGATGAATTAAGCAAGCAGAGCCTCTCTGCCCTTGTACTCTCTGAATCAGGGAAGAATAACTTTCCTCCTATAAGTGCTGTCGAGTTGTCACAAGTCTAGTGATCTCACTTACGTGTTGAAGTGCTCGTTGAAGATCAAGTTGGTAGAGGTGCCAGTGATGGTGGTCAGGCCACCAATGGTGGAAGAGTAAGCAATGCAGAGACACATAAGTTTGCACAGCATGTGGTCCTTCTTCGATCGGTACTTTTTCCCTGTGATGGGGTCCTGTTCAGAAAGAAAATGTACTATGAAAACAGCTGTGTTTGTGGTCAAAACTAGCAGTGAGAATGTTGTGTTGGTTTCCCAAGATAGGGTATGTGGGAGGTTATTAAATTTAGATCTCGTCATTTGGTGAACTCTGTTATGGGTTTTTTATGGGCTCCTATCACCAGATAAGAACATCAGGTTGTTGCTCCTTCTGTGCAGGTGAAGGATTTCTTTCAACTGCTTGCTTTAGACTCACTCATGTTTTCTGTATGTGATAGTCAACCTGATCTCTTTATGGTATGATTAGCTTATTCTATCACAGAGCTTTCATGGAAGAAGTTGTCAACCCAGTGACAAATGCCACTCTTCCCACGTGTTCCCTACATCTGTTCCATTGGAAACAAATACCATTGTCATGAAAATAGAACTGAAACTCCATGGGTCAGGATATTCATCCATGACACTTAACTTTCTAATTTTTCAAGACAGTGTCAAATACTAATCCCTTGACCTTTTTTAGTCCAAGTCTAGAGGACAGATGTCAGGTCTCTGAGTGGTGATTTCTCGATATCTATTTCACAATATTAAGTGAGAGACTTCCATTGTCCTATCCAGCTTTTGCTAAGATTACAGCTTTTGATACACCCAGGCATTTGCTGTCTCCATACTCTGTGTGCTCCTGAACAGCCAACTGATGTTGGTGAAAATCATGTGCACAGCAGAGCAGTTGGCTTCCCCACTTTGATGATCACAAACACTATGTTGCTGCTCCTCCCTTCCATGTTTCTCTGACTAAATTATTGTAATTTTCTCCATGGCTCCTCCTTACTCTTCATAGGTATCTATGGTGCCTGCTTCACAGAGTGAGTAGAAGCCAGCAGACAATGGTATCTCCATAAAGTGTAGAGACCTCTCTGCATCTGCCACTCTTCTTCTCCACAGACAGAGTGGAGTCAAAGTCTCTTCCTCAATCTCTTGTTTTTGGACTCCATTCTTTGGGGCCCTCTCAGAAACTTTCCATCATAGACTATTATGGTTGTCATCAGCATGTACTCATTTCCAAGGTAGCTTTACAAAAAACAGAAAGGCTTTCTTAACTTTATTCTCAATTAACTACTGTCCTATCTTACCTCCATTTTCATAGTCAAATTACTCAGGTCTACATTCACTGACTCCATTTTCTTAACTAATTCAGCCTGACTTCTGTCTCACCATTTTACCGAAAAGGTACTTCCTATGATTATCAACCTCCACATTTCTACACCCAATAATAGGTACTTTTCAGGTTCAACTTCGCAAATCTCTCATCAGTACCCAAAAGACTCAATCACTTCTTCTCATTGCAAGTCTTGGGTTTCTGTTGTATCTCACTCTTTTGGTCTTTTTCCTGTATCTCTGACTGTTCTCCTGTTCTCCTGTCTTCCTTGCCAGTTCCTTTTTTTTTTTTTTTTAAATCCTTCCTTAAAACTGGATTTTCTTTGAAACTCCATCTTGGGCACTTGTGTCTTCTTACTCCAGTATTTCTCCTTAAAAACTCGTATTTTTGTAGATTTAGTGATTGTAGACATACCAAACTGTAAAATTCCTTTCTATAGCTTAGATTCCTTCTCCTAGATCCATATATCCACTGTTTTCAATAAACCTCTAACACAAAAATGTTCAAAGTCAAACTCTTGACTTCCTTTGTCAAATCTAGTTCTCTAATGATATCACCATAATAACAAGCACTTTAAATGTCCTTAGTATTTCATAAGCATACTGTCTAAATTAAAATCTGATAAGCATTAATTTATTTATTTCTACAACACAACGAGGTGGAAATATTATCATACCAAGTTTTTCTAGGAAGATATGAGTCAGAAAAGTCAAGCGAATTGCCCAGGGTCACAGAACCTAAAATTGGTAGACTTGGGTTTGGAAACCTCGTATTCATGTTTTACAGTCCACACTCTCAGCCACTGTTCTATTCCTTGTGCTCCTTAAAAATATTCTCTGCCCCTTCTCACTGATTTCTGTGAATTTTATCCACAAAAACCTGCTTAGGTTTTCTATTCAGGGTTCTTTATCTCCACTGCCATCACATGGGCCTAAGATAACATTATCTTGGGCCTGGATTACTCTAGTAACATCTCTATGGGACTCTGGGTATCAAGCCTTGCTTATTTCAGACCTGTCCTACACACTACAGCCTTAAAAAGAAATTCAAATGTATTTAAGAAATATATTAACTTGTGTTATCTTTTTGTGTCCATATATATTCTAAATGCATTTGGAACTTTTTGAAAGGCTGCAGTGTATAGAACAAGTTTGAAAGATAAGAACTGCTATAAGAGGACTTATAAAGAGGTTACTACAGTAGCTCAGATCACATTTTCTTCATCCACTCGTGCACCAGTAGACAGGTTGTTTCTGTATGTTGGCCATTGTGAACAGTGCTACAATGAACACAGAGGTGCAGGTATTTCTCTACAGAGGTGCAGGTATTTCTCTACAAAATTGATTTCATTTCTTTCACATATATATCCAGAAATGGAACTGCTGAATTGTGTGGTAGCCTTATTTTTAATTTTTTGCATAAGGTTTTTTTTTTTTTTGGTACCAGGGATTGAACTTGGGTCCTTGTGCTTGCGCAGCAGGCAGCAAAACCACTGAGCTAAGTCCCCAGCCCCTTATTTTTAATTTTTTGAGGAAACTTAATAGTGTTTTCCATGATGGCTGCATCAGGTTACATGGCTGAAGACACTCTACAAGTACTCCTTTTTCTTGAGGATGATTAAATAGCAGTGCTGCTCTGCTCAATTCAGAGAAGCATGCAGCATAACTGTGCCAAGGCATTGGTAAAATAATGATAAGGAAAAAATTACTACTTCCTAAAAGTCATCATGACTGTGGGAATGGTACTTAGCATGACAGGTTCATGTGCTTTTGATTAGAATTTAGTTTTTACCTTTTAATTAACTTAAAGGTCCTCCTCAGAGGTATCTATTTTTCACCCAAAAGAATTAAATTTACAGATGTCTTATGTATTTTATATTTTTACATGGAAATGATATGTAGTTTTTATGTGATAAAAATGAAAAACTTGTAAAATTTGTATCTAAATAAAATGACAAAATAAATTTAAAATTTCTTATAAGTGATACAAAGTGACAACATATTAAACATATTAAAAAGTTTACTGTAGGGAAGACATCAAATGCAAACCAGAAAATGAGGCATAATGTAGATATTATTAAATTAATAAGGATGGATATTTAAAATATGTGTATATAATTTCTCATTGACATTAAAACTTTCAAAAATACAAATAAAAATGGATTTCATATAAAAGCATAGCTGTGAATATTTGCATACCTGTAAAATTATGATTGAAGAGTATTGGCAGATATAAAATTTAAAAATCAAAACAGAAAATAAGTATCTTTATTGAATTATTATGGTTTTTTCTATATAAAGACCTTTAAAATGTACACTAATGTTACCATACATAAATGTGCATGAGTTATATATTTTATTTTATTTTTTTATTTTAATTTTTTTAGTACCAGGGATTGAACTTGGGACTTTGTGCTTGCGAGGCAGGTGCCAGAACCACTGAGCTAAATCCCTGGCCATGAAATATATATTTTAGACAGGTATTAAAAGTTTAGAGTACATTCAAATTTCCCAGAAAATGGTAACACAAATAGATCATAATACTAATTAAAAGTTAAGTGGAGGTGTTTTCACTTAACTAGAATGGGAGATCCACAATTTGTTCTGTAGCGAGTCAACATGAGCCTCATACATTTGTATTTATTGTTATCTTTCCCAAAGGTGTATGACTGCTGGACCTGGATAGTTGAAAAGATAAGGTTGAAGTGGAGGTTAGAGATTAAAAATGATAGTACAAGTACTGAGACAAAAAGTGCAGCTCTCAGAGAAGTCTGAGATGAGCCACTACTTGAGTCTTCTGCCTGTATTTTGGTTTCAACCTAAGACCAAGTATTTGGCCCTATCCCTAGAGCTGGAAAAAGATTTTTGAAGTAGAAACTAAGATCCTTATTCCTGTGACACATGTGTTTGTAAATGCTAGGACAACAAAATAATTACTACATATTTCCATAAGTAGGGGAGGAATTTGTTGTCTTTCTGTGTGTGCGTGCGTGTGTTTAGCCTGAGTTTGTGAAAGACAAAATAATTGCAAGGCAGTGAGGCATGGTGGTGCACACCTATAATCCCAGGATGTGGGAGGCTGAGGCAGGAGAATAGCTGTGAGTTCTAGGCCAGCATGGGCTACGTACTTAGTTCAAGGCCAGCCTGAACTACATGGAGAGAGCTTGCCTTAAAAAAAAAAATTGGAAAGCAAATAATAAACTAGGAACAAAGTATTTAGAAAAATGAGGCTGGGGCCTTCCAGGGATGAGGTATTCAGGAAAACTGTTTTGCTGGGGTGTGCAAATAGTGTTGTGATCTGAATAGCAAAATGCTCATGTCATAACTTACAAAGAAACTTCTGAGGAACTAAATATGCAGAATAATGTAAAATTAAAAATATATCCTCATACATATGTGCCTAGAAATAAAGCAGAAATGGCATACATATATCAAAATATTACCAATGGGCATTTCTTGATCATGGAATTAGGGGTATCTTTTACCTTCTTAAGATAATTTTGAATCTTCTACAACCATGAGGAGTTTTAAATGTAACAAAGCTGGTCACCAAAGAGTTGAGGTCAGAATCCATGTATCTGAATTCCTGTCAGTGACTTCCCCCGGTATCTTCTTGCCTTCAGGAAGACTTCTACTCACATAAGTTTTGAAACTACATGCAAGACTTTACATTTACTTAAATTTCATATCGCTTTTACCACATTAGTGAACTTCTGTGTTTTTATTCAATTCCAATTCTGTCTGTCATACATTAGTTTCTTCCATACACATGTGACATCTAGGACCTTGTGAGGTGAGTATGCCCTCCACATCTTCGAAGTACCTGAACAAATTTTGACTAGGGCAGACTCAAACGCAGAATCTGGTGACACCATTACAGACAAAGCAGAACTGAAAATCCGCAGGTCAGCTATAACTCACTCCTGCCACCTGGTGGCAGCGTTTGTAACTTCGGGACAAATTGCACATCTCCAGCCTTGGGTACACAGGCAAAACCAAAGAAAGGTCTTCTCAGGACTATAAAAAATAATTCACTGGAATGATTGTGGTACAAAAATATTAAGGTTCCTGTTTAAATTTAAATAATTATGAAAGGATAATTCCAAAAATATTAGTTCCTACTAACCATTTTGTTGGCTAAAAGCCAGTTTAAAATCTGCTAGAAGTTATTGGATATTTATTAGCATTTACCTTAATAACGTTCCCATAATGCAATGTCTTGTTTTCTCAGTTACAGACATTACTACTAAATTTCTTTTATAGTGGGTGATGAGCAGTTAACATTTTTTACAGCTTCCTTCACTAAACATATTCATGCTTTTTGTGTCTCCAGCATCGTGACATTATGAAAATACCATGTTTCTTAGAGAGTACAGTGTTTAAGTGTGATGCTTGAGCCTTACTGAAGCACGTGATATATATATATATATATATATATATATATATATATATATTTCCTGTTCTCATTTCTTTAGTTGTTTTTTTTTTTTAAGTACATACCACTAAATCACTCCAAAATATTTCCTAATTGTTGAAATCTTCTCTCAGAAAAATCAATTGATAGGATACCTTAACCACATCAAATAGTCTATCAATTTCTTTGTCTGGGCAGTGTCTTTTCCAGGATCTCTCTTCCTGTCCTAAATCTAGCCATGTTTGCCTTAGATCTGCAAAGAGCTAACTAGGCCTAAGTGAGCCCTATGCTGCTATTTTAGCTGTCTACTGATTATAGGTTGGAAATAAATGTTAGTTGGAATTTTGAACGCATGTTTTCTATTGCGTCTGAGTTTCCAATGTTGATGTAGGGAATTCAGGCACTCATATTTTTTACATTTTTTAAGGAATCAGCTCCCCTCCTCATTTTGGAAGCTTTTACAGTCCTCTCACTATTCTCAGTATTCTAAAATCTCAAAAGTTCCAAAATAGGCCTGCCCTGTGTGGATGTGTTTCATCCACTGTACCGATATCCAGTGAGCCTTCAATGATAAGGGCTATATTTTCCCATTATGGAAACGTTTTTTTTTAAAAAAATGTATTCTTTGCTTCTGTTTTCTGTATTCCTTTCCTGAAACTATTATTCTGTTAATTTTCTTCCTTCTTATTTTGTCTAACAAATTTTGTATTTACAATATATTTTATATTTTTACATTTTACATTTATATTTATACATTTATTTATATTATATATTTTATATTTTCTTATTTTTCTTTTATAGGATACTGTTTGTACTTTATAAATGCAATTCTTTGTCTACCTCCTGAGCATATTAATGATAGTTTCTTTGCTCCTGTTTCTGTCCTCTTGCATAGACTTTGTTTCCTGCAAGCAGATGTTTTCTTTTGGTTTGTTTGGAACTCTTTCTTTTGTGCCCAAGGCTTTCTTCATATTCTCAGGAATTTCTGGTTCTCTGCTCATATTTACGTCAGTGAAAAGCTGCTTAGAAACTCTGCCCATGTGTTTTGGAATTTATTGTTGACCATGAAATTCGCGGTATCACGTGGACTCTTTTTTAATAACTCTAAGGTCAGTACATTTTTCTTGTTTTTCATGTGCTGATTGTATTTCCAAGAAAGAATAGCCTGGTCTCCTGCCTGTTGACATCTGAAGAGCATAGTTCTGGCTACTGGGACCCTTGGGGTAGAAGGCAGGGTTCTAGACATACAGCATCCAAGCTCGCATGCAGTATTCCAATTTTCATTGTGATATCTAACCCTGAACTGTGTCTGCTGCTCCTGTGGCCCATTTGGCAATGTCTAAAGATTATAATTCTGCTTAGCGGAGGAGAAGCAGTTTATGTAGGGTTGGGAAGACATTTCCAGATTTAACTGCTTCATAAGCACTTTTTTTCTTACTCCCACTTTTCAACATTTTAAAAACTTTGAGGACTGCTGCTATGTAAATTAGATTATTTATTGGTTTTCCTCAGTACTGATTTAGGATTCACTGTCCATGGATAACTGAGTCATTTTCCACCCATTCTTTAACTTTACAGCTTCCAACAATGATTTTGTCTTCTCTTTTCTTGATATTTATATAATTGTGATTATGACTTTAAAAGTCTATTTGCTCCTGTTTTAATGGAGATTCAGAATAGAGTGGAGGTAAATGGACCTATTTAATTGACCATCTAAATGGAAGATGTGATATGTATCTTTTATATTAAAAAACAGAAATGAATTAACCCTAATAAAGCATAGATTGGCCTTGTGCCTTTATGGCCCATACGGTGGTGGATGACATTATGTAATAAGGAAAGCAGGGCAGGGAGACTCTTATACGAGGAGGTATTGGACATTAGAGGTATTGGACATTGTTTGCATAGTGTTTCTATGTGATCAGCTAAGTAAATGACAGATTATTTTATCTAGTTTTAATTAAATGAGCCTTCCCATAATGAGTATATGGTTTTAAATGATTTCTCCAAGGAAACAATTTCTGTAAAAATCACAGAATAAACCTACTACTTAAGTGAACAGCAATATCCTGATGTGAACTCTTCATGGAGAGCTAGTGAAGATGTAATCAGTAATAAATCATACAACTAAGTGCAGTGGAGTAAAATTGAAATAACCAAGAAGACTCTTTGAAACAGCATTTACATCCACTATACTTAATATATAAATGCACTACCTGTTGTGAATTGGGATATAAACTAACACATATAGCAATAGTGGGATGAGCAGAAAGGTATTTATAATTTAGCATTCAGGGCATGACAGCTGTTCATTAAAGCAATTTTTTTAGCAGTGTTAAAAAAATATAAATAAATCTAGAATACACTTACAAAATTGTATTACCCTAAATGTTCAATATTTAGAAACTTCCTTTGAAATTTCCTAGATATCTATTATTAAATCTTATTATTTCTATAGTGGTAAAAATGACTGTAGTCAATCCCTGACTTGAAATTATATTACAGAGCTACTGTGATAAAAACAACATGGTATTGACAAAAAACAGACCTAATGATCAATGGAACAGATTAGCAAATGCAGAAACAACCTCAAACACACTCAGTCACTTTATGTTTGACAAGGGGGCCAAACACATTCACTGGGAGAAAAATAGCCTCTTTAATAAATGGTGCTGGGGAAACTGCTTTTCCACATACTGAAAACTGAAATTAGATCCATGACTCTCACCATGCACTAAACTAAAATTGAAATGGATCAAAGATCTAAATATTAAAACAGAAACACTAAATCCGTTGGAAGATAGAATAGGTAGAACTCTTGAAGACATAGGTGTAGGCAAAGACATCATGAACAAAACCCAGACTGCATTGGAAATACTACCAAGAATCAACAACTGGGATCTCATCTTATTTAAAAGCTTTTGCACAGTGAAAGAAATCACCACTAGAGTGAAAAGACAAACCACAGAATTGGAAAACATTTTAGCCAGCTGTTCCTCAGACAAAAGTCTAATATCTAGAACATATAAAAAATTGAAAAAAATCTGATCCTCCAAATTTAAAGACCCAGTGCAAAAATTGGCATCTGAGATGAATACATATTTCTCAGATGAAGAAGTACAAATGGCAAATAAATATATGAAAACATGTTCAGCATCATGGGTCATTTGAGAGATGAAAATTAGAACAATGCTGAGATTCCATCTCATTCCAGAAAGAACAGCTATTATAAAGAAATCAGCCAATAACAAATGCTGATGGGGCTGTAGGGAAATGGGAACCCTTCTCCACAGTTGGTGGGAGTGTAGACTGGTACAACCACTATACAAATCAGTATAAAGATTCCTCAAAACCTAGAATTAGAGGTCCCTTTTGACCCAGCTATTCCCCTTCTGGGTATCTTCCTGAAAGAATTGGAAACATCATACCACAGTAATATATACACACACAATACTTACAGCAGCACAGTTTATAATGAAATTTTGGAAGCAACCCAAATGCTCATCAACTGATGAATGGATAAAAAAGATGCGGTTTCTCTATACAATGGGTATAGGCAACTTAGCAATTTGACAAGACTGTCTCTCCAGTAAAATAAAGGGGACTGGATATGTAGCTCAGAGTGAAGGCCTGGGCTCAGTATGAAAAAACAGTTCAAGTTTCTCCACAGAACAAGGTGAGAAGCTCAGTGAGGCCTGGGCCCTCCAGCCACTCGGGCCAGGCCTGTGGTGAGCAGGGACCAAGAACAAGGGACCTGCACCAAAACAGTAACACATAGCAGACATTTTTCATATTATAACTGTTGTTTTATGTGTGCACTTCATTCCTCAGATAGATAGAAAGATAAATAGATGATAGATAAATAGATATATAGAGATACAGTAGCAAATTAACGTGCTTTGTAAGTTTCTTTTTGTTAAAATTCACAGGATGTGTTCTGGAGGATGGCCAGCCCCCCAAGTCACACAAGTTGTGTTTGCACATTGTTTCTGCAGAAGAGGAGAAAATGCCAGTGCACTCACAGTGAGGCCTGAGTAGCCATTGCTCCTGCGTCTGTGGATTTTCTTTTACTATCCTGTGTGTGTAGTGTGTGTCAAGGACAAATGAGTCCTAATTTACATCTAGGTTCCCTAGATGTTAAAGGAGTCACCAGTGTATGACAAAAGTAGAATTGATCAACTAACAAATTTTGTACATTTTCTGTTAAAATTCCTAGGAAAATTTGTCTTCTGAAAATTTGAGCATTGATTCATTGGGTTGATGGAGAAGGGACGGGTTCCGAGCCAAGACACTCACATTTTGAAGACACTCTGAAGTCTTAACTATGGTTATGTGCATGGAATTGGTTCAAGATTACAGTGTAGATAGAGGACAAAGTGAGTACTTACTAGAAAGACCTAGTCTTAATCTAGATACTTAGAAATACCCTACATAGGTTAAATGTAGAGATTATAAAATATCCCTTTGTAGATATCTTTTTGATAAAGTTTATATGAAATATTGTTTTTGTGAGTAGAATTGTTAAACCACATCTGTGAGAAATATAGTCCTACCTGTACTTGTTCAGTAGTTTGGAGGCAGGGTGGGAACAACCCCAAATTTGGTAGAGTTTAAAGAGGTTGCCAGTATATGACAAAAACAGTAAAATTTACACATCTGTACATTTTGCGTTAAAAGTCATTGAAAAGCTTGTCCTCTGTAAATGAATTTTGGATATGAATTTACCAACCATCCAAGTATTGCATATGTCTGTCCTTGTCCCCTAGGCTGAAGGCAGGGAGAAGGAAGTGAGGAGGGATTGGTTCAAGGCAAAAATGGCACAATTTAGAAGATACCTCAGATGATGACCATTACTATATGTATAATTTTATCAGTGCTACACACATAGCAGACAAATTCTTAGAAGAAAAATGTAGTTATAGATACTTGGAAGTGTTTGAAAGAAGAAGTAGAATAATGCTTTTCTTAAAAGTTTCTAAAAATTGATGTAAAATAACTTTAGAAATGGAATCATTTAATAATCTTTATGAACAGTGCTTTCTGTACTTATTCATTTGGTTGAGGAAGGTGGGGGTAACGAAATTGCACATGGAGTTTTGTTAGTGTATGCTAGCAAATTTCAGCTTATCCATTGCTCTTAATGATATATGTATTTTATTTACCTTTGTAGTGTATATTTTGTGTATATGCTGGACAAATGAGTCCAGCTTTTATAATATCTAGTCTCTTGCTATTAAAGAGTTTGCCAATTTATGACAAAATTAGAGTTAGTAAACTAACACATTTTGTACACTTTATGTTAAAATTCATAGAAAGGCTGTCTTCTGTAAAGGACATTTGGAAGTGAAAATGTAAAAGTAACACATGTGCTTCTATTTTATGAGATATAGATAGGAGAGAAGGAATTGAAAGAAATGAAGAATTCTAGAACAAAATGCTCTGATTTAGAAAACACTTTCAGAAATAACCATGCGTACATTATGTAGTTTATTTAAGATGATTATGTTTATCGTGGACAAACTTGCATCCACATTTGAAACATCCAGTCATTCTAGATGTCTACAAGTGCATAAAATATGTTAAAAGTAAAGGTAAGAAGTAGCACATTTTATGAATATCCTTTGATAAACCACAATGAAATGCTGTCTTTATGAGATGAAATGATCAAAGCACTCCTCTAAACAGTGCATATTATTTATAATATTTGTGCTAGTTCAAGGAGGACGAGAGAAAAGAAAGTATGAAGAGCTTTAAACCAATGTGTTTCTGGTGAAGCAAAATTGACCATTGTACCTCATGCCTGTGCATTTTATTTCACTTTGTTACGTGTATAGTT
This sequence comes from Heterocephalus glaber, assembly GCF_053883595.1. Lineage (NCBI taxonomy): Eukaryota > Metazoa > Chordata > Mammalia > Rodentia > Bathyergidae > Heterocephalus > Heterocephalus glaber. The sequence continues at coordinate 12,571,733 of NW_028258147.1, read as the reverse complement.
GTATAGTTCTAATTTACAACATGTGGTCTTTCTAGATGTTAAAGAGGCTGTCAGTGTATTACAAAACAGAGTTAGTTAACTAACAAATGGAGTACACTCGGTGTTAAAATTAAAAGGAAAGACTGTTCATAAAACTACTTAGTTGAAACAGAAGGATTAGAAGTTTGAGACCAGCCTGGGCAACTCAAGGACATAGCAAAATACTGTCTCAAAATTTAAAAAAAATAATAAAAATAAAAAGGCTAGTATGTTAGCTCAATGTGAAGGCCTCGGTTCCATCCCTAGTACCAAAACAAGTAAACAAACAAACAAACACCATTTAGGAAGTACAATTGTTCAATTATCCTCTAAGTGTTATATGTAGCTGCATCTGTGCCAGGGTTAATATAAATGAAAAAGGGAAGGATTCTAGGCCAGAATATTCCTATACAGAGACCTTTTCACATTACACCCTTTGTTAAATATACATGTGCAGTTTATTCAATATGTATAGTGTGAAAGTTCAGTTCTTATGGCAAACATATAATCATTCTAGATGTTTAAAAGTGTACAGAATGTGGTAAAAGTAGAGGGCTAAAGTAAAGCCCTTTAAGTATTTTTTGTTATTTCACAGGAATTGTTGCACTGTATGAATTATTAAACTGGATGTCTTGAAGACACTGATTATTCATTTTTAGGAAGAGCTGTCTTCTGGAAGTGACTTCTATTATTTTTGTTACCATGTGGAGCTAGATATGATCCTGAACTTAGTCATTGCAGTCATAAGGGAGAAGGGAGACTTGGGGGAAGACTCTTCGCTAATATCTCCCTATCTGGAAGATTGCTTTAGATTATAACCATATTATCTTGCAATTTTTGTAAAACACTTAAGTTTATTTTGCACAAGGTTCACACTCTTAATCTACAACATCTACACTTTATAGATGTCCTGAAGTGACAATATATGGTAAAAAAAGTAAAGGTAGTAAAAAAATTTTTTAACATAAATAAAAACATTAGAAATGAAAAGACCTAAAATATTATAGAAGTTAGGAAAGTTGATATTATAAATAACCATAGATTTTTTGCATTAACTCTTAGAAATTTATAACTAATTCAAAGAAAAATAGAGAATCTGAATAGTCCTAAGGTCAAGAGAGTTATAAAATGAATTTTGAGCAATATTTCTTCTGCCTCTTCTCTAGTCCTATTAGCTGAAGTATAAATTGGGTATGTAAGGCAGTCATCTTGAACCAAAAGTTTCAATGCTAAGAGTGGTAGATTAGAAACAGAATCAGGGTCATTCTGGTTGTGAAGCAATCACACCAGCCTATTTCTATCTTGTTGAGGCTTTTGCTGTTTTAGGTATTTTTTGTCATGGTTAAACCCATACCCTAACTGTCCAGTTGGTAGAACTGAAAAGAAAACAAGAGAATGATCAACACAGAATTTTAGGCTCTGGCTTTCTTTGCAAAGGAATAGGAGTGATCTTAGGAGGAAGGAAATAGAATCTGATTAAGACTCACAGAGATTTCTAGAAACTGTTACGTTCAGTTTCTTAAGTCAGGATGCAATATATACCATTTTATTCATTTTATTACTCCAAAATGTTCAATTACATTTTAATCTGTGTGTATATATATATACATATATATATGTATATATATATCTATATATAATATGTATATATAGATATATATATATATCTCAAATATTTCATGGTCAAAATATAGGAAAAACAATTTGAAGCCAAAATAAGTGTATTCTTGTTTTAAGGAATACCTCTGGAAGATGCACAGAAAAAACATTGCTGAGGTTTGCAAGAAACAAAATATAGTAGTCAACTAAGTTACATAGTATGGGAAGTTTATGGAACAGCTAGATTAAAGTATGGATGCTTCTAATGTAGCTGAGCCTATGCTATTTGTGAGATAATATATTAATAACATAGAATGTGAACAACTGATTTGTATAAATCATAAAATGAGAGATATGTTGGAGAAAAGATATCTTCAACGTTCAATACAGTATTTTTTAATAACAAAATGTTTTGTGGAAACTTAATGAAGTATATCCATGCATGGAGCTAGGACTTGAACTTCAAGCAAAATAAAAAATCAGAAGTGAAGTCATATTGACATGCCCAACTATTAATACCCAACTATTATAAACATTTTCAATAAACCACAGAATGTACATGAGTGAAAGGAGAAATCTGAGTTATGGCTGAGAAGCAGTGTAATTCCTTTTGCTTCCATTTTCACCCAGTCTAGGGAAAGGGAACAGAAATCAAGGACAAGAAACTTTTGTTCAAAGTAACTCTAAATCCAATGTGAAGTTCTGTACCTTTTTCATATTTGGTCTAGGGGCTAGAATTGCAATATTTTAGGGGTTGGAATAGCAATATTCTAGAATTTCTATTTGTTTATTTGTCAGGACTAATATTTCTACTTCCTAATATTAAGAATATATTTACTACTGCACTTAGAGTACTTTTGAATTTTTAGAGAATATGAAAAAAATGTCATGTAGAATTTTATTTTTGGCAGTAAGTATTTTCATGCATAAACTAAACACTTAATAAAAAGCAAGATGCAATTTGTTCAAGGATATTTTTCCTTGAACTTTTCTAAGAAACAACAAATTATATTTAATGGCTGAAAAACAATTATCTCAGATTTTTTATTAAGAGCCAATTTTTAAATTTCTTTCATTTAAAGGTGCTTGAAGGCTTAGAAATTGAGCTAGTATAAGACTCTGGGGGGAACCCAGAAGGAAGCTCCCCTGCTGCCATTCCAAGCTCCTAGGGCAGAGAAGCTGAGCCCTTCCCAGCACCCGGAAGGAAGCTCCCCTGCCACCATCCCAAGCTCCTAGGGCAGAGAAGCTGAGCCGGTCCCAGAACCCAGAAGGAAGCTCCCCCACCATCATCCCAAGCTCCTAGGGCAGAGAAGCTGAGCCGCGCGGGCACCAGAAGCACCACCCACCCCCGTGGAAATGAGAAGACTTGTAAACAAGTCCCAGAAATAGACTTCTGGATCACCTACAGCAACCCCAAAGGGAAATGAGATGGAACAATCTGATACTCAACCACCTGGACTCTCTGAACTGGCAACAAAAGGGGATCTGGAAAAACGAAATCAGAAATAATTACTCAGATAACAGCAAAGATTTTGCTCATGGTGCAAGACATGACTAATAAATCTAGAGAGGACACAGATAAAAAAATAGAGGATCTGAGGAACATGATGGAATCCCAACACAGGAAACAAATGGAATCCATAAAACAGCTGCAAACAGATTTCAAAGAGATTAAAAACTCCATTGAAAGTCTGCGCAGCAGAATGAACCAATGTGAGGACAGAATTTCAGACATAGAAGAAAAGATGGCAATTAGTGACCAGGAAAAGAAAAATTGCTTTAAAATTGTAAAGGAACACGAGAAATCAATCCAGCAGTTGCTAGACGATGCAAAAAAGAACATAAGACTGATTAGAGTTAATGAAGAAACAGGAGAGAGTGCAGATGACATAAAAAAAACCTGTTCACAGAAGTGATGGCAGAAAACTTCCCAAGCAGGGGAAAAGAACTTGACATACAGATAAGGGAGGCATATAGGATTCCAAATAGCCTTGATCAAAAAAAAATCTACACATAGGCAAATAATAGTTAGGATTCCAGAAATCCAACAGAAGAAGAAAATTCTACAAGCAGTTAGAGAAAAGAAACAAATCACATACAAAGGAAAGCCCATCAGAATCACAGCAGACTTCTCAAGGCAAACCCTCAAGGCAAGAAGAGCTTGGAGTGATGTATTTCAAGCCCTAAAGGAAAACAGCCTCCAACCCAGATTGATGTACCCTGCAAAACTATCTTTCAAAATTGATGGAGAAATAAGATACTTTCATGATAAAGAGCACCTCAGGAACTTCATGAATACCAAACCAGCACTCCAAAAAATTTTAGACAATACCCTAGGAAAAGACAATGAGGATCACAACCCCAGGAAGCCCAGCAGAATGAATCCATTGGGTGTGACAAATTAAACCCAAAGGGGGAGAATCCAACAAAAAGAAAAAGTCATGACAAGGCTTTTAAAACTTTGAACTTCATCTCCCTAATGAGTGTATAATTCAATCTTGTTATTGTACTGATTAGTATTTTTCTGATCTAGAGTTGCACACATTTCCTTGTGCTGTACTGGCTATTTATCATCTTCTTATGTCTACATTTTAATTGGGTTGTCTATTAATGAGCTCTAAGAATTCTTTATATATTCTGCCCATAGGTTATATGCATTGTAAAAATGGTCTGTTTAAGGACTACTTTTCATTTTAATAATGTCATTTAAAGTTCTAAATTTTGATGGAATCTCATTTATCAATTTTTTTTTCTTTTATACATCATATCTTTTGTATACTAGGTAGTTCTTGCCTACCCTGAATTCATAAACATTTTCCCTTATAATTTCTTCTTAAAGTTTTATACTTTTAGGCTTTCATATTTAAGTTCATAGATCCCTTCAAGTTATTTTTATGTATGGAAATAAAGGGTTGATGTTAGTTTTTTATATACGGATACCAAGTGTTCTAGTGCCATTTTCTGAAAACACTATCTTTTCCTTGGCTCTTGGATTGAGTTTATATTCTATAAAATGCTAATGTTAAATAATCTTTCAAAACTCAGTGGACCATATATGTGTGGTTCTATTTCTAGATTTTCTGTTTTATTCCAATGATCTACATGTCTTTCCTTACACCAACACTGCCTTGATTACTGTAGCTTTAGAAGAAGTCTTAAAATTAGGTACTAAAAGTCTTCCAACACTGTTTTTGTTTTTGTTTTTTTTAACTTTTCTAGGTCCTTTGTACTCCTACATAACTTTTAAATTTCAGTATGCAATTCTTCATTTACAGCAAGTATACACAGACCTGAATTTTTATATATACCTTGTGTTTTCTAATCCTGCGAAATTGAAATACAAGTTCTAGGGACTCCTAGAGGTTTCTTAATATTTTCTCTGTAGATGATCATTTCATCTACATATAAAGATTTTGCTTCTACCTTGCCAATCCTATCCTAATTGTGTCATTTTATTGCCAGACTATTTTGGTGGGGACTAGGTTTCAAAGTTTAATGGACAGATAAAGAGTAAGCATATCTGCCCTTGTTCCCCACTTTAAGGAGAAAGCATTGTATCTTCTCCATTCATATAAGGCATTCTCACTGGAAATATGGAGTACATGTCTTTAATCTGTTGAGAAGGTTCTGTTCTACTTATGGCCTCCTGACAGATTTTACCATGAACAGCTGTAGAATTTAGTCCAATACTTTTTCTCCAACTAGTGACAGGATCATATGGCTTTTTCCTTTCCTCTCTTAAAATGATGACTTTTGGGGGTGGATCTTCCAATGCTGAGCCAACACTGCCATCCCTATAACAAAACCACTTTCTACATACTGCCAGATCTGACTTCTAATAGTTTGTTTTGTTAAACAAATTTCTATCTATGTTCATACTTTTTTCTTCTATTATCTTTATCCAGTTTTAGGATTAGCACAATGTTGAGTTCCTAAAATGAGGGGAGAAGTGTTCCTTCTTTTTTCTGCTTTAATTGTTTGATATAATTTATCAGTTAAAATGTATATGAGCCTGCTGTTGTCATATAGGTAGGTTTTCAAGTTAGGAATATACTTTCTTTAATAGGTGCTATTCAAATTTTATATTTCTTCCAGAGTTAGTTTCATTAATTTGTCTTCCAAGTTACTTCTTAGAAGTTGTCAAATTTATTTCAAATCGGATTTTTGAAATATGCTTTCTACATCCTTTCAAATTCTGTAAAATCTGTGGTAATGTCTCCTAGATCTTGATATTGTAATTTTAAAAATGTATAATTGATATTGTGTAACAGGAAGTAAAGATCTAATGGAGCAGGGAAAGTGGGAGGGGTAGGGGAAAGGAAAACAGGGAAAAGAAAAAATATTACAAAAGGGAAAAATGGAAACAAAATCTTTGCAAGTAGGGAAGGGTGGAGGGGTTGAAGGGAGGGCAGGGGAAGGGGGAAAAAAAAGAACCAAGATACTCATGTAATGGTATAAGATCCCAATGATGAATGTAACTGTACTTTATACCAAAAATGTACCAATAAACTTAATGGGGAAAAAAAAGACTCTGGGGTGTCTCTTTAAATAATACCAATACTGAGAATGGATGGAAAGAACTAGCAACTTGATTCCCCCTTTGGAATCTACAAATTGATTTTGGACATTTGGAACTCACTTATCATGGAAACTGTATGATTCAGAATTGGTCTCCCAGCTGCCCCACTGACAAAATAAATTCCCCTATGTACTGTCAATGTTTTTGGGGGTCATTTCTTTTTTTCTCCTAGTTCTTTTTCTTCTCTAAAAATATTTCAGCTATGTTCAGAGAATAGGGTAGGACTGAAGAGCTACACACCTACAAATCACTTTTACTCTAGGTACAGGTAGGAAGCCATTAATATTTAGGTCATGGCCTAGAACGAGAGACAAACTTGGTGAGTCACAAAAGCATCTGTTTATTTAGGTATGCAGCATAGGAATGTGACTCTTGGATATGAATACTCCTACATCAGTTCCTGGAATCTGAGGCCCTGCTGAATATCCACTGTCTCCAACACCAGCATATGATTATAAACTCGAGCAAAAGCAGCCGCTGCAGCAGCAAAATGATCATTCTTATCATCTAGATGAGAACTTTGTAGTTCTATTAAGAATTTTAGGGCTGATAAATTTTAGCTCCAAAAGATTTTTTTTTATCTTTCCACTCAAACTGAAATTAATCTGACCCACCATTTTATACTTTTATCTATTTGCTTCACTTCTTATCATAATTTATATATTACATGAATTATTTTAATCTGATCTTAATTATTTGAGAAAATTTACTAACAAAGTATTTGCTTACAAAATATTTATAAATATTACATGATAGTCACCATTTCAGGTATTTAAGATATGTAGTAAACGGATAAAAATTTCAACCTCGATAGATCTTACATTTTAGTGAAAGAAACAGACACTAAACTAAACTGAAGTTTCCTTTAGTGAAAGGAAACTACACTAAACTAAGTGTAGATGGGAAGGGAATGTGGAGATGGAGAAAGACAAGAGAGGGGAGGGGAAGAAGTTAAAAGGATCAACATACTGTATGTATACGTACCGATTCCCCACGATGAGTGTATGTATTATGCACCACAAACACATACTGATTTAAAAAAGGGAAAAACATAAAATTATATTTTGAAAAATGGTCTTGCTAAGTTGACCAGGCTAGCTTGATCCTTGCAATCACCTCACCTTAGTCTACAGAGTATCTGGGGTTACAGGCATACCATATCTGGGTAAATGTTTATGTCTTAACCAACAGTATTACTAGTATAAATTCACAATTTATTTTATGAGTAATTCTTAATTTTCTTCTATTTCTTGGGAACTTTCTGCCTATTACACAATGAACTTTACATGGAACAGTGTGTATGTTTCCTCTGGAAACAAATTTTATAATTTCTTAGTAATAAAAATGAAGTAAGCTAATTGATCATCTGTTTCACTGTATTAGTGAAAATTTTAATTAGAATGAGGAAAATTCCTTAACTTTGTACTAAACAAATGGTGATGCAAATGAATAGATGAGTAGTCATTTTCATTAGAAATCAATTTGGAGGGCAGGAACATGGCAAAATGGTGTAAATTATCAAAAAAAATCCAAGTCCTTTAAATTTTCCTTCTCTTCTTGAAATTTACTTTAAGCCACATTTCCTTAAATGGGAGAAATATTTAGATTTTTTGGCCTGTAGGTCGAATTCAAAGGTAAACTACTCAGGATTTATTTTAATTTAATAGCTTAACCTATGTACTTCAAGAAGAAAGAAAAAGACCTAACATTATGCATGTAAATTTGCTTTCAGTTTTATACAGGCAGATAAGGTAGACACAGATTCTTTCATGCAATTGGTTATTGTTAAATTATGTAGTGCCAACTAGCAAAGAATAGGTGCAGTTCATTAAGATCATGACATAAACTGTACATATCTATTCCTATAAGATATAATTGTTAAAAATCAAAATATATCTTAAGTGTACAACATACAAAATAAGGCTTTCGTGACATCTCATAAAAATTTTTCTACAGCAAAAAGATCTCTTCATTTTTCTTTATATAAAGCTAAATTTTTAAGTGTTGTGTTCTAGAAAGACCATAGAACCAATGCTCAAGGCCTTGATCTCTTTTTCCTAAACTAACGTGTTAATCTTTGCTATCTAACATGCACCCAAATTATTTTACTTTTCTCCTTAGAAAAGTTATTCTTCCCTTTGTGTTTTCTGCCTCAATCCATTGTACCCCAGTCTACCTTTACCTAGTTGAGAGCAGTACAACTGCCTCCTGTGCTTCTCTCTCTCTCTCTCTCTCATCCTCAATGTCTGATTAATCAGAAAGCTCAGTTAGATCCAGGTCCTCTTGCCCTTCATGTTGTCACCACACTAAGCTTCCCACAGGCAGAACTCACCATGCTGCCCATCAGGTTCAAGGCTCTCTATTTCCCCAAAATGGGCTCTGAGTTCCTTTGCCTCTTGTGAAGAGCTGTCCCTAACTGGCCTAATCTAGCCATCGTTTCACTCACCACTAGCACCTATGCTGAGGAAGATGTGTCCTGAAGCCCTTCTCTTTACAGAGTTGGATCTTTGAGTGAATTGTCCTCTCTATGCTGTTTTCACTCTCTGCATTCACTCATTTATTAACTGATAAAGTTTAATGTCCTTTGCAAACTTAATCTGTGTCACACAGGGGAATGTGCTAGGGTCTACAACAGAGCAAAAATACACATGCCCCCATACTCATGGAGTTTGCACTCCTCTGCTTACACATATGTACTATCTTCTTTCCAGACTCAGTGTCTACATCAGACTCCCTCCTAACAATCTGCCCCGATCACATTCATTGCTCTAGATTGTGGAAGAGTTGGCCTTGGTTCATGCCTTTGTTTGGGTATTTGTGTCAGACTTCTTTTATTTTTTAAGTCTACATTCCTTACTAGATGCTATGCTGCTTCCAATAAACAGTAGGTCTTTTCCTCAATAGACCTTCCCACTATGCTGAGACAGAATTGGATATCAAAGCAATCTGAATGGCTTGACTAAAAATTTAGGCATTGTGACGAAAGACTAGCTTTCTAAAGATGTCCACAAGAAAGTACTGAGTGTGTGTGCATTCTTTCTGTATAAGCATGCCATTTTTCACCAGTATTTAAAGTTCATTTCTAATGTATTTTTCCATAATATCCCCAGCCTTACTGTTGATTTTCATTGTTTTAAGAGAATGACTTTTATCCGTAATGATAATTGAAAGAGATCAAATGTATGTGTACATACATAAAATATAAAAAAAATTTTTAAAATTCTTACTGTATATGTTGTTAATGGCTTAAACTATTTTAGTATTTATCTTAGTGTTTATTTTCTTTTGCATAGAAATTGCTCTTGCTACAAAGATTTCTGTAAACAACAAATATTCTTTTGCCTATTGAGTTGTATGCTAATGCCTGACAGCCTAAGGAAGGAACATATGCTCTATTCTCATATCCTTAATGTCATGGTTACTGGAGGACTATTTCTATGCAGGATTATTTTTCAATGGTCTTGAGATATATTTCTCCCAGTGTGACCTGGTATAGTATTTTTATATTGATTTATTCTGGGGAAATAAATTATATAGGATAGTTTACAAAAGTCCCCTTCCTTCCTTTAATATCTCGATGGCTACAACAACTTTTTGCCTGTATTTGACAGAAGCAACTCATGAATTTCATATTGAATTTTTAGTGACAGTGGAAACAATAAAGTTACATGATCACTTATAATTATATGATAGGAGTTGCTCTCAGTTTATAACCTGGAAGAAATGAAAATGCTCCTAATGAAAATTAGGCTATTAGGTCAGCAAGGTTTTGATAAAAAAGAAAAAGTATTCAGAGATGAAAATTATATTTCTTAAGCTACATTGCTTCACTGCCATCACCATGATCTAATAAAAGGAGAAAATAAGGACAATAATTTTTAGACCCTAAAATGGTTCCTATCTAGAGTTCAGCTCATTCATGAAGGCTCATCAAACCATTAGACTACACTTTGACTTATTCCAGCAAAGTCATTTTTAGACAAAAAGCAAGTAATATATCTTAAAATGCAGATGCATCCAACTACAGCTCTAATATGATTTCACATATAACTATTTAGAAAGAATCAAACTTAATGTACCTTTTGGATCTCCATCTTGGTTGAAATGTCCCCTGTATTACTACTGTACCTGCAAAATAAATTGATCCAGTTTATAATTTTATTAAAATGTAATTTGAGAAATTTTAAGTAAAATGTCAGTATTCTTTACCCTGGAACTGGCTTTGTTTTCTCTTTCTTCTCCTTTGTTTCTTGTCCCATAGAAGTTTCTGCAAAACATTAAATAAAATAAAAACAATTTAAATAAGAGGTTAGCACTTTGCTTGTGTGTATGTTTGTATGAGAAATGGAACTATTTCTAGGAATTAAAAATAAATTCAACTTGTATTGATATAGCTTTCATCTCACAAAGTATTTTATAAGTACTAACTTCCCCACCAACACTTTTCATTGGATCAGAGCAACCAGAATTAAATAGGGAAATCTGATGCTATATTCAAATACAATGTAGGAATTAAAGATTACCAGTATTATGTAAGAAAGTCACTTTAGGACAGAAAGAATAACCTGGAAGTCTACTTATAAAGGCCCAAGAGTGTTCCATCAGACTGGCTAGAGGGTAGAAAAGACATTCTTCTTCTTTTTACCAGAAATATAAATTCAAGAGTTAATTTAAGATAACACATTTGTATAATATAATTCCTTTATGTAGATACTGGGAACTATAGAAAGTTCAAATTCTTATCATTCATATGTGAACAGTTTATGCCTAATTGTCCAAAGGGCTAGACCATACTGTGGTCATATCAACACATGATACCATCAATATCCAGGCCGACGTTGGCAGCTTCATTGATATAAGTCATCTGATTGGCCTCAACCTCTGCTTCAGCACTGATGATCTGCTGTGACACAGCTTCCACGATGGGCATCACCATGGCAGCTGTAGAGGTGTTGCTGAGCCACATAGATAAGAAGGCAGTAGTGCTCATGAATCCCAAGGTCAGCCTGAAATGTGAGAGGCTTTAGTGCAGACTTGGTACTCTCTATCTTAGGAAGCTCTGTATTATCTAGTAGTAAAAAATATTGTCTGTAACTTGGTAATTAAGTTTTTCAAAACACAGAAGGTTAAGGTTCAGCCCAGATGGTGAACTCTGAGCACAAACATAGCCATGTAGAAATCAAAGTAACACATGTAAAAGTAGAGTTAATAAGGGATCTGTCTCCTAGGAACCATAAGAATTGTCTCTCCCAAAACAGAAAAAGGATGAATGCATATCAAACTGAAAAGTGATGTATAACAGCTTATAAAACTACACTAATACTTGAATTCTCTCTAGCCTCAGAAACAGGTAAGATGAAGGTTCAAACAACTTTTAAATTTAGTCTCTTAATTTTTATTTCCTTTTGGTTATATCTGTGTATTAGATGTGTACCAAGAAGACATGAGAACAAGAAGAGATTAAAATTTATAAATCTTCTTTTTACTCCTTTATTCTTCTGGTCCAATATATGGTGGGTGAAGAAAGTGATGAAAATCACTTGCTAAAATGAAGTTTCAAAATTTTCTGTAGATTCTACTATTTATACTGTCTTAAATCTGACATTCCTTCTTGTCAAGAATTGTATTTATTTATTACATTGTCTTCTGTTAATAGTAGAGTATTTTGTCTTTAAAAATAGCATATATGAGATTTTAGGATTTTAAACTACGTCTGTAAACTTTCAAAATAACACTTGGTAAAAAGCATGATTTCTTTGGAGCAGCAGACCCCAAAAAATCATTCAGGACCTGTTTATAAAATTCTCAAACTCTTTTATTAAAATAAATTTTCAAGAATAACTCCACCCTATGTTTCAAATTCAGGTATAGTTTATATTTCCTTTGTGTGAAACAAAGTAAAAGAAAATGCTTAGAGATCTATTTCAACAAGTATTGATTCAACAATAGTATAGTAATAATAATAATGATAGAAATAATTTTAACTTGTATCTGTAAAATGTGAAATCTTCCTATTAAAAAGAGTGGGATTAGCTGGGCATTGTGGCACATGCCTGTAATCCCATATTTTGGGAGGTTAAGGCAGGAAGATCACAAGTTAAAGCCCAGCTTGGGCACTTTAGTAACTTGTCTCAGAAATAAATAAAAATTAAAAAGTCTGGAGATGTAGTTCAGTGCTAAGGACCTGGGCTCAATCTCCAATACTGCAAAACAAAACAAAACAAAACAACATAAAAGTGGGATCAGATACAGCTTCTGTCTAGTGAAAATGCCTAAAGCTGGCAAGCCATTTGGTGGCATACTGAACAGTACTCCTCCTCTACTGTGCAGTGTTATTCCCTCCCCTGGGGCACTGGTCTTATGGTCAAGGAAAGTATACATTTCTATAACACAGAGGGACACTGAGTACTGTTTCATTTTAAGAGTAAAGTGCCTTAAACACATGTATTATAAAAATTTTTAAGTAATGTTTTTTTCTGAATTTGTCAAGGATGAGTCATGTATATTATGTATAATTTAGCAAAATAATTTTTTCTATCAATGATAGGTGCTGATGGGACTAAGCCCTAGAATTATGCAATAGAAGTCAATAAATTTTTTTTTATTTTCCAGAGAAACATGAGAAGGGAAAAACCACCTAAGGCTTTAAAGCAAAATATTATGCAAATGATTATGAAACTGGAAATTTTCTTTAGCTTACATTCATGCTATTAAATAGTATTTGGAATAAAACCAAAATATTCCATGAATTTAATGAAAAAAGGATTTATTTCAATCAGTCAAATGAATGATTTTGCATTCTACAGATGAAAGTTCTTAGTTGATTGTTTCACTTTCCAACAGTTAATTTAAAAAGAAAAATGTTCACCTTGAAATTTTTTGCACACATTTGTATTTTGTCAGTTATGCCTTTGTCTTTATTTCATAGCATCCTCCTTGTTGATAAAGGATGTTCTCAAACAACTTTTGAATATGTAATCACCAAATAAACAAGATAGGAATGAAATTTACTCTGAAGTCTATCATTTTTGTCTGTTGAGGTTCAAGGCTTCTCTCATCTTTGAGTGGAATGGTACATTAAAAGTGAGAGAGTTGTGTGTATTTATTTTACTCTCCCTGTAATTAGACATGCAGTGAAAGGAAAATTGTTTTATCCTACAGCTTGAGTATACTTGATGTCACTTTCATATTTACAGAAGAAGAAAAAGTCGTGAATTATGCTGGTGTACAAGTGACTCCCTGGACAGCATTACTCATTTGGCTATTTTCTCTGAACAAAAATGGTCTTCAGAATGTAAACTGGAAGCAGGAAATAAACAGTACTTACCATGCTGGGTTCACACCCACCATCATCACCATCCTGAGAGCAATCCTCTTGTGCAAATTCCATTTTTCTGTTGATGTTGCTAAACAGATAACTCCAATCAACAGCAGGTGAAAATCTTTGAAATAAGTAGATGCCACCTGAATTCACAATTAAACCCATAATTATTCATGTTGAGGGGGATGCACGAGAAAGTCATAATTAGACTGTCCTTTGACCTTTGATTACATTATCTTTCCATTTTGTTGAGAAACATGTAGATGTGTCTGAATACAAATGAAAATATGTTCTATATTCTTATCCAGGAATAGTACTATTCACGGCAGGAATAAAAGAGTACTCAGGATACTGGATTTGAGTAACTTCAGGAAAGTGCTGCTATGCCTTAACTTCTCCATCCATAAACTAACGTTATTTTTAATAGTCTGTGGCAGAGTAGCAATAACAGATTTGGCAACGTCCTGAATCAAATTTTGAAGGGAGGATGTGTCTCATTTATCCTTACATTTATGGACTTAATACATGCTCAGCATATATGCATTCAATAGATTTTTAATTAATAGATCTTGACTAGAGAAGCTTAGAAGTTATTAGACAAGGAAAACTGAGTAAATAAAGAAGCCTATAAATTATCTTAGATATATAAGAGAGACCTCCTTCAAAGTGGGATTGAAATAAGCAGCAGCTTTTTCCTAGGTAATTTGTTTATTTGTTTTTTACAAGATATAGTATTCAAGTTGACTTTTAAAAGATAAATAGATATTTGAGTTATCCTCTGACCTTATTTCTTTTGCAATTTTGACCATGGAAATAAAACTCACTGACTGCTATGGTCTGAATGATGGTGCTCCCCGCTGCCAAAAAAAACCCCCTTCATTCTTTGAAATCTAACACAAACCTAATACTGTCTCCACTCTCTTATAAAAGAAACTTAAAGGAGCTCCTTTGCCTCTTTCGCCACATGAAGATGCAGCAACAGCGTAATATCTACACCATAGAAAGTGAGCTCTTATGAACACCATATCTACTGGTATCTTGATCTTGAACTTCCAAGAACTATGAACACTGTATTTCTGTTGTTTGCAAATTACCCATTTTAATACATTCATTTTAATAGCCTGAGTAGACTAAGCCACTGACCTCATTTTACCAAGACTATGAAGATTAAATGAGTTCAAATGTAGAATTACTTTAAAATTGCAAACAACTCAGAAAGAAGCTATTATAGTAGTCCATGTTTATCAAGGGTTTCACTTTCTGTGGTTTCAGTTACCCACAATCAACTGTGGTCAAAACATATTAAGTGAAAAATATAGTTGTAAACAATTTAATTATGTCATGCCATTGTGTGTGGCATGATAAAATCTCATGCTTAGGATGTGAACTGTCCCTTTGTCCAGTGTATCCATGGTGTATACACCACCCGCATATTAACCACTTACATAGCAGCTTTCTCAGTTACCACATCAGCTGCTATAGTGTCATAGAACTTGTGTTCAAGTAATCCTTAGTTTACTTAATAGTGGCCTCAAACCACAGGAGTGCTAATTCAAAAAAAGGTACCAGGGCATAAAACATGGAAGGACAGATTAACTGTGGAACTATATAGTAACATACAGGGCAACTAGGAGAAAAAAACATAGTTCAAATAAGGCCCAGTACTGTCTGCAGCTCTAGGCGTGGACCAGAGTCTTGGGACATACCCCTTGCAGGTAAGAGGAATCTACTATATTAGTAAGTTATTTAAATACAGGAATAAATAATTCGGGGTCTTTAGATGTTCCTGCTATGATCTGTTTAAGTTATGTGAGGAATTAGACCTTGTACAAAGGGTACAGAGGATAAGTATTCTAGACTTTCCGAGCAGCATTGTCTCTGTCACACCCAATTCTGAGAGAAGCCTAGATTAGTAAAGTATATCTGTGAGTGTGTCTAGGTGGGCCATGGGGGTGGTACTTTGAGAATTACATCTAGTTCAAGGTTCCTCCCTCTCTGCCTTTACCTGTTTCTACTTCCTGGGTGCCATGAAGTGACCATCATGTTTCATTATGATCTTCTGCCATGACATTTTGGAATTGGAGCCAGCTGAACATTGACTGAAACCTTAGAAATAGTACTAAAATGAACCTTTTTTTTATGTTGGATATGTAGATACTTTGTTCCAGCAATGGAAATAACGAATGGATAGCCTAGTTGTCTAGTGGGGTAATGGAAGAAGGTGCTGCTGTTGGTTGTAAATGACACTGATAAAAATAACTATTTTTAAACATATTGATATATCAAACAAAATTTATAATGAGACTTGAAATCTACCTGCAAGATCAAGATATTTATATTACTGTCTCCAAATGAGATTTCATCAAAACACATGGACTTTTGAAATCAGAGCACTGGGGTTAGTTATATAATTCACCGGTTGAGTAACCTTTGTACAAATCAATAAGAAGTTGTAAAACTTGAGTATACCTTACATTAAGTTTGTGAATTAAATGAGATAAAGTTTCTGAAAAGGTCATTTGTAATTTATAATGCATATGATTATAAAAACACTTTCAAAGTTTTTACATCAGATGTTTTGTGAAATCTAACTACCAAGTTTCTAGTTTTTACATTAACTGACTCATCAGCAGATTTAATAATTACAATCTTGCTTCATCCATAAAACATTTTCTTCACATGGATTTCAGGGCCCTACACATTTCTAGTTTTTCTCCTTCCTTATTAACCTGCTCGTCTTAATCTCCTTGGCTAGTACTTTCTCTTCTCACTAACTTAGTAATGTTGCAGTTATCCAGAGCTCTGTTCTTTGTACTCTATCTTCACTCATTCCTCAAGTGTTTTCAGGTCTCAAGGCTTTAAACACCATCAATGTACTGATGTCTGCAAGAGCTAATATTTCCAGATCAGCCATCTCTCCTGAACTCTGGACTATCCATCAGGTATATCTACCTGCTTAGTCAATATCTTCACTTGTCCAATAGGTTTTTAAAACTCGTCCAGCACTGTACTCTAGGTGTTAGCATTCCTCTTACAATAAACCTACCCTGACCATAATTTTTTTTGTATTTTAATTGATGGCAACTCCATTTTTCCAGTTGGCAGATCAAAGGGCTAAGAAGCATCATCAAATATCTTCTCAGTCATATGCCACATCCAATCAGTCAGGAAAGCTCATTGGTTTTATCTTCAAAATTTATCAACAACACATTCAGTATCTTTTTTACTGTTCTGGTCTGGATTTTCACTGTCTCTCACTTGGATTGCAATTATCTTTTTTCCTACCTAGTTTCTCAATATAGTAGCTCGAGTTATTCTTTTAAAATCAAAGTCAGATCAATTGCATCTCTCTTCTGCCCAAAACTCTCCCAAGGGTTCCACTTCATTAAGAGCTAAAAATTTTGCAAGAGCCTATTTTGGCCCCACATGGCCCATGCACCCTTACATTACCTTCATGATATTATCTTCTGTCACCGTTGATTTATCACCCTGCTCCAGTCACACTGCAGATCTGGACCTGCCATAAGGCCTTTGCACTGGGTGTTCCCCTTTCTGCAGATGTCACTTTCCAGATATTCAAATGGATAACTTCCTCTTCTCCTGTAAATCTTTGTTCAGGTATCACCATCTCAAAGAGGTCTAACCTGACCAACAGCTACCCTCCCCAATCCCCATTAAACCTTTTTCATAGCATAGCATCAATCACCTTTCTAACTCACTATTTAATGTTTTGGTTTCTTTAGGAAGATTGGACATCTTTGTGTCTTTTTAATTCATTGATGTTTTTCCAAATGTGCAGCAGGTCCTATCATATTAAATATTTACTGAATGACTGAACAAGTACATAAAGTAAGATCTATATATATACAAGTGTGAACATTTTCACATATATATAACTTATAAATAACATTTTTGATAATAATATAGATTACCAACATTTGTTATTAACATTTATTATTAATGTTGAATAATAATAATATTGATCATTTGAAATATCAAATTGGGTACATTCTAAATGCTTAGTGTTTCAAGTTTAATTCAACATACATGGGAAAATTTCAATTGTTGTTATTCTTCAAGTGCAGTAATGTGTTCAGCAAAATATAAGCATTTTGCCTTGGCTTCATTAATAGGTAAAGGAAGGTTAGAACTATTGTGACCAAAAAAAGAGGTACTTAGGACCCTGAATTGAGATGAGTGTATTTATAATGCATTGTAGTATTCAATGACAGGTTTGTTATTCAGAGATGCTGCAGTAGGTTAGAATAATGATTTAATCTCGAAATTGTGAATATTAAAACACATAATAATGCTATACTATTGTTCATATCAATGTTTCACATTATATTATTTAATTTGTGACAAAAATTCTTGAGTTTTGTGGCTTTATCAAGTCTCACCTTTTGATGATAAAAGTTATTAGGTGACATGGTAAGAATCATCTAAGTAGGTAGGATAAATACTGGATTTTAAGCTTAGACCTTCGAACTAAATATCTAGCTTTTTTCAAAATATGCTGTACCTTTGGCAAGCTATTTGTGAGCTTTAAAGTCTAGTTGCCCTATTTGGGAAGAGGATGAAAAAACAAGAAAAGTTTTGTCTACTAAAAGTCCTAATCTAAGTGCTTTGAAGTCCTATGAAGTCCACTTAAGCTCCCTAGGTACAGAAATTCACATAAAGTACAAGACAAACTTTGGCTGAAACACTAGAGTGAAAATGATAATTTTTTTTTACCTTCTCAGTATTCTGAATGCTTATCAACAAATGATAATATTATTAGCTCAAATATATCAAGATTATACAATGTATCAGCATCTACATTCATTAACTCACTTAATTCTTAAATATTTTTGACAAACTAGCTAGTTCTGGAAAGGGAAAAAAGATGTTGCTGGTGATGGAATTGGAGGTAATGGATTTGAGTCTGTGGGTTGAGGATGGAAAATTGAGGTCTAGAAATCATAAAGACTGGAAATGGAACACATAAGAAGGAAATCATATTAATTTTTAAAATCCAAGCAACAGCATCATGAAAAAGAACAATGAAGAATCTTACATGCTAGGTACAATTTTAATTGATCAAAGTGATTGAATTTCAGATGGGGTTCAGTAAAGCTAAATTGATTGAAAGAATAAATTATTCAAAATGACATGATTTTCTTTGTGGTTTGTTGGACTTAAACGGTCAATGATAGCATCTGTTAGGGAGATACTGTGAGAAGATTCTGCCCCGGGTGAGGACTGATCTGAAAGGATGCCCCCCAAATGTTAAGAGTCTATGGCTATTAAATTAGTCAGATGCTGGTACCTCTGGGGATAGAGGCTTCTTGGGCAGGTATCTCCAGCAACAATCATACAAACACTATTGTCATCTACAGATTTGCTGTTTCAGTTAAGCACCCCTGTACCACAAAGAGGCAGTGTGTTGGAGAATTTAGGAAACTTAGATTCTTTATCACAAATTCCATGTCAATAGAATGTCAGCCTGGAGGTATCAGAAACTAAAGTACAGCCCTGGCTAGGCTTTCTTCCAAATCCATGTTATTTAGAGACAAGATTAGGAGACAAGGGTAAACGCAGCAAGAAAGAGGAGCAGAGGGGGTCAGAAAGGCAAAAAGGTTTGAGTTTCAAAACTGGGAAGAATGACATGACAATAAAGAAGGGAGCAGCTTCTCTCACAGAAAGAAGTGTAATCAAGAGTTAATTAAGAAAATTCTCCACCCATGTTAAAAATAGGTAAACCTCAAGAGAACACTGTTGCATCTATGCAGAAAAGTCCAAAGGTGATAAATTGCCCTGACTGGCAACTTGAAGTTGTCATTTTTCCTGAGAATGTTTCAGCTTGTTGTTCAGGCAGCCATTGTTTGCTGGGTGGCTGGAGGCTACATGGAGATAGATACTCTGGTTTCAGTCCATTTTTTGCTCTTAATGGGAAACTGAATCCATTTTCTTCCGATGGGTACCCTTAGATTGTATAAAGGTAAGAAATAGCTCTCAGCATGAATAAACTCCTCTCAGCAAGAACAAAATAGAAGTACACACAGAAGTTAATTTGGCTCTATCTTTTGAAATGGCAGGTTTCTGGAAAAGAAAACAGGGAAGCTTTTTCTTTATTAAAAATGAAAATTGTTTTTCCAACACTGTGAAACTAAAGCCTGGTGAATAGAAAAGTGTTATGTGGGATATTGAGATGTTTCTTTTGTTGGGAGAGAGGCATCGGTCACAGATGTCAACAAGAGGAGATGGGACACACATTTCTCCACAGAAACACATTACTCAAGAAATAACAGCCTGTGTGTTTTTTCCAGAAGGGGATACACATGCAGAAACCCAGAGGGAAGGAATGACTGGAAATTTGGCAGGCTTCTGGGGAAGTTGTACCAGCAGGATTACTGCTCCTTTAAAAACCAACTTTCTCAATGGAAATCACAGTACAAAACAAGGAATCTAACTTTGATAACTTTTGTGTGAGAACTTACATGCGTAGAAGGCAGGATCCCAAACATGGGGAACATTAATGCTGGCAGCAAAGCTGTTACTGACAGAGGCAAAGCCTCTGTCACCCAAAATATGGCAACAACAAAGAGTACGTAGGCACATTCTGCTTCCTAGAGAGAACAAAGGCAAAACACAAGGTCAAATAATGAGGATGGGGAAAATTATCGTTCAAATCACAACTATATTGGTTAAATGGAGCCATGTCATGTTGAGGAAGAAAGAAGCTCTGAAGTTCTCTGTATCTTTGAGTTGCCAGCAAGTAGTCACTTTTAGAGATTCCAAAAGACAATATTTAATGAACTTGAAAAACAAAAAAAGAAAAAAAAAAGCCAAGTTGCAGCCTTTCATCCTGGGGCAGGGGCCCTACCTTCCAATTTCTTGGTGCTAGCTTGGGTGGGACTCAGGCAGACCTGCCTTCCTGTCTTTCTAACCAAAAGGGGGAAATCAACCTGGTAGAAAAGTTTTGCTGTACTTTATCTCACAGGAAGGGCAATGATAGATTAAGTGCCATGGGAAAGCCAGCTTCTAAGTGACATGAACCTGGAGGTTCCGAACCTTCTGCTTTGCTTTTTGAGAAAGACTGCCGAGTTACTGGGGAGACACAGGGAGACTCAATAGGAAGGTGATTCTTAATAGAACCTGTTACTCTGTTTAGTATAAAGCTGTAGGCTTGTGTTTTAGGTCACTGATAAGAAGTAATTAAGACTTATTTTATGTGACTTACATAATTTTGATATAAAAATCACCTGGAATGTACTGTGATCGATAAAATTAGTATCTATTATATAACTTTGTTTTACTCCCACACTGCTTACTTTCTGCAAATTCTGAGTTGTATTTGAAAATTTACAAAAGCTGTCTGTTGGGTTTAATGAAGTCTTTTGTTTAAGCCTCATACAATTTCCAGCTCTGCTGTCTGCTTCACTTACCTCAGGCTGAGTCCTTTGTGCTTGGTGTTTACTCTCCCAACATCCCTACATCTCTGGTAGATTTCTAAGAGATCCTTAATAAGTCAGGACTGTGTCATATCTTTATTGTGCTATGTTTTTAAAGGAAAAAGAATAAAGTTGTTTTGATGTTGACAGTTTTTTACAGAGTCTGCCTCTATAGTCTCGACAAACAGTAAAACAGCAAAATGAAGCCGAGCCTTGACTATGTCTTCCTAAACTGCTCTAGAGAGAATTTGTGAATACTAGTTCAATTTAAAATGTCAGTGTAGAAGAAAGGCTGTGTATTTCCCTGCAATGAGAACCCATGGATAACCCATAATTTCTTCCTTACAATTTCTCGTTTTCTACCATACTTTGAGGAACCTGGGTTTCAAAGACAAACATGAACCTTTTCCTATCTGGCTCCCTAATTACGACCTACCAGTCTGCTGGTCCTACTTCTTCCCCTGTAATTTTACCTCTAACTCTCTCCCTGAGCCCACTCAACTCCTGTACCAGGCAAAGCTGTTCTGAAACCAAATCACTTCCCAAGAGTCCATTTTGACTTTGTCACTCCCTTGAGTAAAGCAGATTAAAGGGTTGGCCATCAGGACAACTACATGGAGCACCAATTTAGAAGTGTCTACTAGAACATCAGAGAAATAAAGAAAATGTATGCACTAGGTGAGTGTGCACTAGGTATGCACTAGGTCACTACATACAACCTTATGAGCTTAAGGGTTGGAATTTTATATCAACATGTGTCTTCTTTAGCTAGATAGCTACTTTAGCTTTATCTAATCTGCTCAGATGGGACACTTTTGGTGACAGAATAAAAAGCAAAATTCTAAGGATTGAATTATTAACTTGCATGGACTACTTTTCTACCTTAACAAGTCTAGCCCTGGCTAGAAACAGTCTAGAGTGGGTGACAATCAATTGTGTTTAAAAAACAATTTAAAAATTTCCTCTCGTATTTGTCACTTTTATTCTAACTATAATAAGATTTACCTCACTACTTCCCAACATATCAATTCTCTGTTTCCAAAGTCTTCTTTACATAGCTTTTTGACTTTTGGGTTCTGATCTCTGCTCCTTATTGTGAACTGTTTTACTTAATTCTAATTCATACCGTTCATCCAGGAGTAAACCAGTAAGCCTTGTTTAAGGGCTGGTTTCTGTCTTATTATGCCCATATTTTGAACCCACTGAACCTATTTGACTATTTAGGTGAAAGATTTGCAAGTTTAGCAAGAAAAATCAATTTGTTTGACTTACAATGTCTTATTTGTGGATATGTGCATATGTAAATGTTTAATTTGAGTCAGAATTTACAAACAAGTAAATTTCGTATTTAATATAAAGTAAATTTCTGGCTTTTCTTTAAAAAACTGAAAGATTTTGTAATAGTGAGATTATATTCTTCCATGGCAGCAATTTTCCAAACTCAAAGAGAACTTACATATGTCCCAGTTCTACATGCTATTGCCACCCCACTTCACTCATTCTCTTGGCTTCTTGGATTTTGTTAGCACTTGAATGAAATCTTTGATAGAAAAATACTGCCTACCTATTTTGCCTTTCAAACTTTGCTTTCCATCCCAGGATCAGCATTTATTGCTCATTGGGTTTCTTGCTTTACCCTCCATGTGGTCCATAAGCCAGCAATATTAGTACTATCTGGAGCTTATGAGAAATGTAGGCTATCAGGTCCTTTCCTAAATGCAATGAATTGAGGTCAGTATTTTCCAGCTTTCCAAGGGTTTCTCATCTTGGTCAAAATTTGAGAAGCCCAGGGATACATGCTTATTCAGACCTTTTCTCTCATCTTTAATGCTGGGTGCAAAATCTTGCTTCTGGGTAGCAGCTTTCTGCTCAAGCTGATTCCCGGGATTTATAACCTTTTTGGAAAACTTGTCCACATTTCAATATATAGTTAAAATTCATGTCTTGTCCATGAAGCTGCCCAGGTTATATATGTGTAGTTCATATTTTTTCTATTAGTTCAGAGCATTACAATTGCCACTGGCTCAAGCACAATATCTGCATTATCTCCATAATAGTCACTTTTCTGTCACTGGGAACAAATACCCAATATCCACAACTTAAAGAAAACATGTTTATTTTGGTTCACAGTTTCAGAGGATTTAGTCCATGGTTGGCTGTCTCCAAAGCAGGAAATGAATGGTGGAAGGGAATGACAGAGAAAAGCTGTTCACTCCAATGGCAACCAGGAAGCAGAGTGAGGAAGGAGCTGGGGACAAGAATATACATTTCCAGGTCATGTCCCCAGTGATCCAACTCCTTCAATTAGGCATCACCTCCTAACATCACATTAGTTATGATCTCATTGATGGATTAAACCACTGGTGAGTATAGTGCATTCATGATCCAATCACCTTCAAAAAGCCCACATCTGAACACATGAGACTTTTGGGAGGACATTTTAGATCTAAACCACAACATTTTTGTCCCTGATCCCCAGCTTTATAATGCTTCCACTTTGGCTGAGCTGCAGAATTTTCACATCTTTCAGCTCTATTTTTTGTTTTTGATTCTCACTGTAGAGCTGGGTAAAGGCAACCAACAGTACCCATCCTACAACCTGAACACTGAGCTGCCTTGGAAATGTCTCTGCAAGATAAAGTAGTCTACCACTTTTAAATTCAGCCTTATTTAAAGTCTTATGACATGGACAAAATGCAATCAAATTATTTGCCAGAATAGAATACACATGTTCTCTAGTCAAGTTTTCAATAGCGTCCTCATTCCCAACTAAAACTTCATGATTCTGGCTGTAATTGTCTGCATTCCTAATACTATTCCAGTTTTTTTTTTTTTTAACATGACCACAATTACCCATCAAGCTCTGTTTATAGCACTATAAGTACTCCTTACCCAACATCTCCAAACTTTTCCAGAGTCCTCCTACACACCAGTTCCAAAGGTTTCTCAACCACATGGTTACATATAGTCAAACCAATGACCTCACTTTTGGTACCAATTTTCTGGATTAGTCACTTTCCAATCACTGGAACAAAATACATCTACAACTTAAAGGAGGAGGGGTTTATTTTAGCTCAGTTTCAGAAAGTACAGCCTACCATCAGTTGACTCCAAACAGAAGTAGAATTATGGAAGGGCATAGCAGAGGTAACCTGCTCAACCCATGGCAGCTAGGTGAGAGAGGTGGTGGTGGGGGGGGAGCAGCTGGGGACAAGAATACACCCTTCTGGATGTGAGGGCAATCTGGCTGCAATATAAGTCATGCCATTGATTGCCAGGGTTGATTCAGCTGATCTGGCTGGCTAGGTGAATGTCCCTTCCTCCCTCACTGCTCCATGTGCATCCCTCCTGAAGCTGCCTGCTTGGTAGAAGAAGTTCCCCACAGAGGAAGACCATTTCTTCAATCAAGGGTATACTAGTAGCTGCATTTCCCTGCTAGAACCTCCAAACAAGGTCTCAAGAATACACTGTTCCAGCTCACACTTCCAGTGATCACGTCCTTCAGTGAGGTCTCACCTAATAATACATTCAGCTATGAACTGATCTATGGATTAATCCACTAAGTAGTATTATGTTTCCAGACCCAATCACCTTCCAAAAGGCCACATCTGAACACATGAGACTTTGAGGGGAGACATTTTACATCTAAACAATAAGGGTAACTGATAACTAGCTTCCCAGCATTTGTGGGACTTCATTCCAACTTTATTATTTCAACTTTTTCATATGTGCAAGATACCAAATGTTTAGAAAAGGAGGAAAATGAGCTCCCTGTAATTGGGCTTTTTAATGTTAATTCTTAAATGTGATATGACTAAATATAGCTTATATATATATTACTTCATGTAGTTATCACAGTTGTCATTTTTGTGGGGAGAACACTTTTCATATACTGTTCTAAATTTTTTCAAAAATAAAACATACAGTTAACTGTAGTTACCGTGTTGTACAATAAATCACTTGAACTTATTCCTTCTCAAGGAGTCTTCAGTTTTGTTCTTTTTGCTCTAGAGTATTTTTAGCCCTTTTGGGTATTTTGGGATACAATGAATTCTTTTGATTGTTAGTGTTCTTTAATGGGTAAGGTGGTCATCTTCCCCATTTTTCTCAGGAAAGTGCTGGTTTAAAGTTGTTGGACAGGTATTTTTACTGATTAGCAGCCCCTTCTCAATATCAAAAGTGTTGTTCTTTAGCTGATAAGTTATACATGCATCCCACTGATAGATCCAACACAGGAATACCTCCTTCTTTTGATTCTTTTCTCTCTTGAGATTGTGGGCAGAAAAGCATTGTTTCTTTTCAATACTATGCACACATTCAATAACAGAAGTTTAATCCAGGCGTAATTCAAAGTACTTTCTTTTCAGAATAGCAAATCAAATTATATGGAGTAGTTGATTGCTTTGAAGTTAAGGATTTATGAACAACTTTACTAAGAAAAAGAAAAGTTAAAAGGTAGAGGAAAACAATCACCTCTTATTTATATTCATTCCAGAAAACTAATATGAAGGTGAATGATTTTTGGTGAGTAGCCTCTGATACAAAAGAAAATCCAGAAGTTCCTAACTTTGCAACAACTCAAGAAGGATGCTGGATATTTGATTTCTAGAACCAGATTTTAGGTGGAAACTTCTGCAGATAGGAAGGGGACTACAGATGGAGCAAGGGGATATGGCAGACAGAGCAAGGGAAAATAAAATAATTAAGATTTGTTATATACCTATCCAACTCAACATGATTAATGTAATCATTATGGGCAGTAAACATGTACCAATAAATACAATATAAAATAAAATACAAGGCATGATTGAAAAATATGATAAATGTTTAGATTGACAAAAATATTACAGTAAAGACACATTACCATTAATGCCCCTCATAGTACTTCCCCTTGCTTCCAACATGCTTATTTCATCATTATTCCTACTTTCTGAAACTGTTCTCAAAGTCCTCTTTCATGTCTTTAGTTGCATTTTTGTGGCTGTCTTGATATCCTAAATCAATTCAAAATATTTACCTCTCATGACTATTTTGATTTTGGAAAGAGCCAGAAGTCTCTCCATGCCAGACCTGTTGACTGAAGTGGGTGAAAACACACCATCATGTTTATACCAGCCTGCCTTTCTGTTGGAGGTCACTTGGCACTAGCATTCACTGTAGTTTTGATCACACCTCCTAAGGACACTTACAAAATAGGGCTTCTAGAATTGCTTCAGAAAGTGAAAATAGGGGCTAGGGATTTAGCTTGGTGGTGCCTCATCTGCCTGGTAAGTGCAAGGTCCTGAGTTCGATTCCCAATAGCAAAAAAAAAAGAAAGTAACAATAATGTCGGGATGTGTGTTGGAAAAAAAGGGAGTATTTTTTTGAGGGGATCAATGGCAACGTAGTTTTCATTGTAAAAAATAGTTTATTTAAACATTCACTTATACTTTTATCATACCACATAGGTTCATTTTGTCGCTAGAAATTTATAATGTGACCTAACATTGCAAGCTACAGCATCTTTTTTCCTATTGATCTCTTCTATATATTTTTTACTTCTCTCTTCCTCTGCATTATTAATAGTTTCCTTACCACTAAATCAGAAATGCCACACACTATCACCTCAAAGTACACAGTCAGCACCATCACCTTACCACATATAAGCAGTGATAAAAGATGAGAGCAATAAATGATGTCTAATTGTCAAGTAACAGAGTGACTGAATCTTCTTCCCCCTATCAATACACTCAAGTCTTGTGAAAGTGCCTGATACATTTGATATCTTTTTTATAATTAACTCTGCAACCATAGCAAGTACGTATTTTTTTGAAATTCTGCCACAGATAGCAAAGTACTTTAATATTATGAATTCTTGAACTGAATAGAAGAAACAAAAGTAGTGTCTGTTTTTATCTTATTTATGATGAAAGAAAATGGAATTATGACTAAATAGGCCTTACCAAAAACATTTTAAAATTATTATTCTTTCTCAAAATACTGTACATGAAATAAGCAAAAAAGGAAGAAGAGGAGGAGGAAGAGGAGTAGGAGAAAAGAAAAGGA
Organism: Heterocephalus glaber; assembly: GCF_053883595.1. Lineage (NCBI taxonomy): Eukaryota > Metazoa > Chordata > Mammalia > Rodentia > Bathyergidae > Heterocephalus > Heterocephalus glaber. Next base: position 12,544,738 of record NW_028258147.1, on the reverse strand, counting down.
AAAACAATAGCTCAGAAAACTTTCTCAAAGTTGTCCTTCTAAAATCTCTATACCCCTACCTCTTCCAAAATTATATATTATGTAGTTCAACAAACAAACCACACTCACTCAGGCAGAGGCAGATTAGTAGGACAAAAATGTGAGAGGTTGCATTAGATCCTCTCACCTGAAGTTTAGCTCAGCCCCACCTGTCTGCCGGTTTGTACATTGTGTATCCTTGGCTCATATATAGCCACACCAATCCTTCCTAGTGCAAGAAGGAGGTCTCATACTAACCAGATAATGGAGCTACTATTGGCATACCCTACACATTAAAAATATCAACATACCCAAAGCAAGATATTAAAGGATTAAATGCAGTACAGGTTTAAAAGAGTTTTCAAAATTATGAAATATTTAGGACAGAAAATAATATAAAAACATATTTGTATTCCTTATATTTAACAAATGTTGACATTTTGACACATTTGCTTAATTTTTTAAAAAATAAAATTTTCTAGTGAAATATTGATGAATATCATTTCTTCGTGTCCTTTCCCTTTGCACATTCCCCAAATTAACAAGTGTCTACAGCAGTGGTGGCAAATCCATGGCACGTGAGCTATTTGTTTTCTGTAAAAGACAAAAGTGTTAATGTATGAGTTATTTTCTAAAACAAAACTTCAGTATTCAGGTTTAATTGCAGTGTTGGTACTTTGCAATAAATAAGTGGGCTTGGGGTTGTAGTTTTGGCGCTCATCTCTAAAAGGTTCGCCATCACTGGTCTAGAGTGTGATTTACATTCTCTCTATCCATGTTTTTGTGGTTTTGCCACACACAAACTTTAATATCCTAATAAACAAGATGTAGTTTTAAAATTAAATAAGTTCCCCTTATATATTATAACTTGTTTTTTCACTCAATATATTATGTTTCAAATGTATTAATGTTGATACATGTGTGACTGTTCTTAATTCATTTTAAGTGAATGTAGTATTCCTATTCATGAATATATTAGAATTTGTCTGTATTTCTACTGATACTTGTTTGCTTCCCCTTCCCAATTTTCAATATTATAAGGCTGTGAACATCCTTTTTTATAACCTACCTCCATGTGAATATAGAAAAGAGATTTTCTGTGTTACTGTAGAAAATAATGGCAAAATCACTGAGTGGATATGTGCCTTGAACTATATTACTGCTCATTTTACATCCAAGGTGGTTGTACAAAATTTTCTTTTTGGTCCTGGGGATTGAGCCCAAGGTCTTCCCAACAAGCTACATTCCTACCCTTTTATTTTATTATTAGTGTTTTTGCTTTTGTTTTTGTTTTACTTTGAGACAGGGTCTCACTAAGTTACTAGGTTACTCAGGCTGGGCTTGAACTTGTGAACCTCTGGCCTCAGCTGTACTAATTTACACAGGCACCAAAAAATGTGAAACAATCCTTCTCATTCCCTTACTGCCACCTTTTAAAAATTCATTTCGTGCAGTGTTATCACTATTTAAATTTCTGGAGTTTTCAATAAGGCTTGTGATTTGCATGGAAAGTTGCTTATCATCATTTTTCCATTTTTACTAAAATTTGCTTGATAGCCTTAAGCCTGTTAATCTGTCTTTTAGAATCATAATTTAATGCTGAGCATGTCTTCTTGACATCCTGTCACTGTTTTCTTCCTTATAGTAGAGCCGTGCTCTATTGCTCTGCTTTATATTGCTGTAACAAAATGCCCGAATTGGATAATGTATAAAGGAAAGAGGCTTACGGAGTTCACAGATTTGGAGGCTGAAAGTGGGGCTTTCAGGTGGGTCTTTTTGTTTGAGTTCTGGTGAGGTCTTCTTGGTGGATGGCATCACAGAGAAAGAGTGAATATAAGAGGAGTCACATGGTGATCAGAAAGCAACAGGCCAAAGAGGGGCCGGTGTTGCTATTTGTAAAACAACCCACTTTCAAGGTAACTAATTGGGGTCTCACAAGAACTACATTGGCTGTCAGAGGGTGGTGTTCTTAATGACCTGATTACCTCTTGCTAGGTTCCACCACCATCTAATACCATAGTATTAGAGACTGAGCTTCCAACACATGACACCGTGAGGAACAAACTTAGTCCATATCCAAACCATAGCACCTGGTTACTGTTAAGCAATCTTCTTTCACCATTGGTACATCTGCCCCAAATCCAGCTGAGCTCCCTGTTGTTATCTCTCTTAGTTGTTCAGTTGGACGCTGGACCTACTTTATCCTCTCTACCAATCCCACAGTTCCAGTTCCTACTAGATCACTCTGAGGATGGCACTGATTTCTGTCTTACTATCACTATAATATGCCTTTCTACTGGATGCCATAACACTGACTAGAGCAACTAGACTTGCTGGTTGGGTACCTCTAACCTAACCACCTCCAATGGATCAAGGAGGTCCTTTTCTAGCAATTCCTCTTTCCCCCTTTCTACAGTTTCACCTATCTCCTTCTTGGATTCCATGACATATACATTAGTGTGGCTGGAAATCCCACCAGTCTTCCAGGTTTACACTTTCAGTGTCACAAGTGTGAAGCAGGGACACTTGTAATGGCCATTCTAGACACCCTAATTTTGGGAGCAATGGATGTTTCTTATGTCAGAGAAAGGCAACAACAGCTTCAGGAGGCCTAGCTTCTAGCCATAGCCAAGGACATATCCTATCAGGTACAACTGAGAACCAGGGGTCTTGAGACCTTCATTGGCTCCCCTTGGGTGTAGGGGTCCACAGTGTTAGACAATACATACCTCTCAGCAATCTATTGGCTTCTCCAGTGAGTTTGTTCTATGGTAAATACCTCTTGGGGTTGATAGGTAAATGATGTTCACCAGCTATCACAGGTGGTCTATAACCTTAAACTAATCCAGACCAATATTCATCAGATCATTACCTATATCCAAGAAGCCTCTATTTGCCTTTAACTTATTCTTTTGTTGGCATCCATGGCCCCCAGGACATTGAATGCTCAGTTGCTCAGGGCTTCTCTTCCAGGCATTCTTCTTGGTGTGACTCCTTATGCTCCTAAAGAAGAGCTATTTCTGAATATTTGACTAGTAGTGGGGTACATTTTCAAGCTCGAGTAGTCTCTCAATTATTAGTCCCATCACAGTTAGGATGTCAAATGTAGTATGATACAATAGACACTAAAAGTAATTAATTATAGATAGAAGGTCTATTATTATTTTTTTTGCACCAGGGATTGAACTTGGGACCTTGCACTTGTGAGGCAGGTGGTAGCACTACTGAGCCAAATCCCAGACCAAGAAGGTCTATTATTATAGAGAAGTTCAACTCATGCATTTTGCAGGGCTGATGTTAAGCATCAGTAGTATGTTAACAACCTGCATGCAGATTTTCAGGAGAAAAAGCCACCCCAGCACAGATGAAAACAAACTCACCCTTATAAGAATAACCTAAGCACTCTTTATGAAAGAAACACTTCTGGTAACTGACCTAGAAGCATTTGGTAAGTCTCTCAGGCTGAGTAAAAGTATAAGAAAGGGCATAAATCCCTCAGACTCCAAGAACGTTCTCCTAACAGAGATCCACCTGATCCACTGCCTGTCTCACTGTGCCTAGTCCACAGTATTGGCCTTCGTCTGCTATTCATCTTGTTCATGCATAAACACTGCTACAGTAAACTGCTTGAGTATTACTTGATGTCTAAGACTCATCTGTGATGAGAACTGAAACAAAAGGAGAAAGGTTGCCTCTGGGGACGTTGGTTTATTACAACCATTTGAAACCACAAATACAACACATTTGTTTATTGATTTTTTAATTTCCATGACTACCCTTTTATTTCTAGAACATCCAACTAGTTATTTTTTATATTCACCTGTCCTTGCTTTATACTTCTATTTTGAAAACTAATGTTTTACTTTTTTTGTGGATCCTTTCCTATGCACACTTGCTGATTTTCCTGTCATTTTCATTCACTTCAGAGTGTTTTCAGCTCTGTTGATTTTTTTCAGTCTTTCCTCATTGTCCTGTTTTATCTAGAAATTTTATTTTCTGACTTATCCTGAGTGGTAGTTGTTAAATTCTCATGCTTTCTCCTTCTATACTCATTCTTTCTTGTTTGGCAGTTTTATAGTTGTTCCCAGCCAGTCCCTAGTTCCTAGTTGAGAATGGTCCTTATTTTGGCAACTGGGGTTCTCTTTCTGCCAGGACACCAGACACAGTCATCTGGCTGGGTTGGGGGCCTGAGGTGAGATCCTTCCTGGCTGGGAGACTGGGCAGTGTCAGCTTCCGATAAAACACCACAGGCAGTGGTCAGTGTACCTCTGTTTATCTTTTACAGCTGTAAGAAAACCACTCTTCAGCCCTTTGTTTCTAGTATTGAACTGGTTCTGATCTCAGAATGATTTTTTGGAGTGAGAGATTCATACCACAGATTCTTATTTTTGCATCTATATTCTTTCCACTTGGTCTTTTACGTTGATCCATATATAAAACAATCTCCACCCTATACATGTGATTCCTTAGCAATTTTTTTCTTTCCTTTGTTCCTTCTTTTTCTCTTCCCTATTTTCCTGGCACCAGGTACCCTGGCCCGCACCTCAATGGGCAAATGTTTTTATATGTTCTCCAGAGCCCTCATCTGCAGAGGCAAGTTCTCCTCAGCTGACATTTTTCCATCCCCCAGCCCCACTTAACTGTATCATAGTCGTATCTGTCTTAGTAACCTCAAGTACATAAATCCAACCAGGAACTTGCTAAGGAGGTGAAGAAGCCAACCACTATCAGGACTGGGCAGTTTGAATAATGACTCTCCTTACAAAGTTCTGCCTGTCAAATTATCTTGGGACATGTGGCTGATTATATTTAAAAATCACCTTGGTTTTCTTTTAAACTATAGGCCCAGAAGAAATTGAAGTATAAATTCTTCTCAAAAGTACAGTCTCCCCATTTTTGTAATGACACATTGATTGATATTAGGGAGTAATTTGGCTGATGAATTGGTTCATATGTGGGTACAATCTCCTCATGGCACAAAGTGATAAAAGCAGAACCAATCACAGGCCTAAATCACTGCAACTGATTTTCTAAAGAGAACACAAAGCAATTGAGAAATAAGAAAAATCAGACATTCTAAATCTGTGTGCTACAATAGAAACACTTTTATTATCTGACAGGATCTGTAAAGGTCTTTGCATGGTTTATGATATAACTATCCCTATTGTGGTAGTGATTTCTCAATCCATATTAATTACAAAGTTTAATGTGCTTTGAAATGCCCTCATCTTGGAAGATGGAGAGTATGAAGGAGCACAAATACAAAGCCTAGGAAAAATAACTAACATTTCTTGTTACCTTTCAGAGAAAATGTGTAGCAGGTATATACAATTTCTGGCCCCACTATGCCAATTACCATGGGAACTTTAAAAATTCCCCTTTTTCACTCAACCTCTGCACCCAGCCAGTGCCTGAGGTATATGGTTTTCACATCCCACTCACACAGTAGAACTGGAAATAACCACAGGGACTGTCTAATTCTCCAATCTGACTGTGCATGAGGGTGTGATCAAAATGCAGACTGTGAGTTAGCTTTGGAGTCAGGTACAGCCTCCTGTGCCTCCCAGACTGGAGATTTGGATTCTACACGAGTACCTTAGGCAAATCTGGGGCAGCTGATCTATAGACAACATTTGGAACTTTTCAAAGGAAAGCTTGCTTATTTTATAGATGAGAAAATGGGCTATGGGTAGCATGCCAGAAACACTTGGAAAACGTTGCAGAATGTGATAGATAGGTCAAGATAGGCTAAGTTGTGCTTCCATAAGTCTCCACTAATCTCAGCAATTTAAAATACTGACCACATGATTTGGACTCAATATTTGTCCTTCATGGGTCAAGGTTGCTCCGCAATCCAGTGTGTTTTATGATCCCAAATGTAGGTGCAAGGGACTTGGGCAAGCTGAGCATGGCTTCTAAAGTTGGGATGTAAATCCTGTTAAAGAGCAACGTCATTATGGGCTTGAGAAACAGATTTTCTGTTCTATCCTCTTCTCCCTTTATGGACTCCTGTGACTTGGGGTAAATTTCTTAATCTTTCTGACTTTGTTGATTTGGCTGAAAAACAGATACCACTGCCTGTTCCTAAAATTATTACAAGGCTCTGTGGCATTCATACTTATTATTGTTAAGAAACAAAGTAAAAATCCTATCATGTATGGAAAAATGAGCTTTGTGAAAGAGACCATCCCATTACATCTATTTAAAGTTCTTTCCTCTTATTACCTTCTTTCTTCTACATCCTTTCCTTTTTACAAGATCTAGTATAAGTCTTATATCCACCCATTTGGAAGAGTTAATGACTATATATGTGGCAGGCATTGTTTGGTGCTGCAGGAGACAGAAATTGATCAATATGCTTCATACACTTCAGGTATTTATAGTCTAGAAGGGGAGGAAAAGATAGCCCTCAATGGAAGGCATACTACAATGGAGGCCAATGTATCCATGATGCAGTGAGAACATCTTAGTTTGTGTCACAGCCTGAACCTCCCTTCCCAAGAAGGGTGATGTCCCACAAAAGAGGACATAGCATGTGGACAGAAGAATGTTTGTGCTAGAAATTGCAAATAGTGAAATGTTGCTAAAGTGAAAATTATGAATGTAGGAGATAGATATTAATTGCAGGCTTTGTGGAATGTTGTTAGGACAAATGAAAACATCTTGAGTTTCCTTCAGTGTATACATGGTTTCTTTAGGTGTTTTTCCTTCTGTAGGAAAAAAGAGAATCACTGAAGAAGTTTGACCAGGGACACAAAATAAGAGCAGGCTGGCGTTTTAAAATTTTACTCTGGCAGCAGACTTCAGAGGAGTGTAAAAATGATCTATGAAAAAAAAATAAAAGATGAAGAAAACACCAAGGAAAGCAGGGCCAGAAGGAATAGAGAGAAGGAAGTAGATGAGGTACAACGGGGGAGATCTAGGAGGATTTAGATGGAGGAAACACACCATCTGAGTGATGGGGGTGATGGATATTTGAAGCATCAGAAATGACACGTAGTTTTCAGGCCTGTCAAAGCATTAAAGGGTTGTAGTTTTCTCTAGGATAAAGAATAGAAGAAGAAGCAGGTCCTAGGCAAATGGGACTCTGTGTGGTTGGGGAACAGAGGTTATTAAATATTTTATGGTCTACTCATCTTTTGATTAGATATCATAGTAAAAATGATTTTCTTCAATCATTTGGCATGCATTTATATATAAGCTTATTTTACGATTGATGTTTGTCATTGTATGCATTCTACAAGTTTCTTGAAGGCAGAAATATTAATTTAAACTTTTGTTTATATCACAAAGTTTACGTAGCATAATACTGGCCTCAGAAAGCTCTTATAAAATATCTGTACCATAAAAATGTGTCACATTTGAATTTTCTTGTTTTGTTTGTCTGCTACATTATTAGTTGGCTGATTTTTATTTTTTTCCCTTTTGAAAATTGTTTCTTGGCCTCTACTATTCTACACTGTTTGGTGTCTGAAATGTTCAGTATTTCTAGCATTTTCTTCCTTACATTAAATTTCTGCAATATTTAAAAACTAACATTTAAAATAATAATTATTAAAATAATAACAATTGGCCAGGGATTTAGCTCAGTGGTTTCGCCACCTGCTGTGCAAGCACAAGGACCCAAGTTCGATCCCCGGTACCAAAATAATAATAATAATAATAATAATAACAATTATTTCTATTATTATATTTCATTATTTGGTTTGGCTTTTAAAATGCTGTTTATATTTTCTTTGAATTTCTCTCTTGCCTGTTCTCTCACTTTTAGTTATTTTTACATTCTCTCCCACTCATTTTCATTTTCTTTGACAGACTTTTCCACCTACTGGCTTTCCCTTTCTACTATGTCTTTTACATTTCTAAAGTTTATATTTCCTCACAATCACTATATTTTTCTAATCTGTATTTTTGATGTAGCACCATATTCTTTGATCATTATGTATTTTTATTTCATTTTAATTTGTAGTATAACTTTGAAAGTCATGGCGCTTCCAGGGACTATCCTGTGAAGGAAAACAGACAGCACACAGCAGCTGCAGAAATAGAGCGGGCCCTTTTTGCCAGATCTCCTCCACCAGGCACGCGCACTCTGTCAGGGCACAGTTGCACTTCTGTGTCAGCTCTCTCAAGCTCCTCTCCCTTCCAGTCTCCGTCGCTATGTTTCTACAGAAAGCTAGGGTATGTCTGGGAAATAGAAATCTACTCTGGGTTTAGTAGTCCATCAACTAGAAAACTTTTCTCAGTACCTGTGTGGTTGTTTCCTTGTCTCCTTATTGTAAAAATGACTCCTAGTTAGTGGCAAAACTACAGGGAGTGAGGCCTACCTGAAAGAAATACATTCAGTTAACATCATTACCTATTGTTCAATGTTTTTTTCCTATTACTACTCCTCAAACAAACCTGGCATTCTTTTTATCTTTTCACTTCATGAATAGAAACACAAAGAACAGGTAAGAAAATAAGTAAGGAAATAGTATTAAAATGTACTGAAAAGAGTGAAAAGTAACAGAATGCTAGAGGTAGTCATAAAAGAACACAGTTACACATAGAGGATATCACTAGAACTATGGCATGTAGCCTAGGCCGGTTTTAATGTTTTTAAATGTGAATATTTAAGGAATTTCCTCTTCAAATGAGAAAAAAATGGTGTCATTATTCCATCCAAATAAATAGCAACTATGTTATATGCTTAATGATCATTTAGTACTAATTGAGGAAGAACTAAGAGTATTTTTATATTTAGGTAACAAAAAAAGGGATTTATCAAATGCTTCAGCATGAATCAATAAGAAAACAGAATGTCTTTAGCAAACGCTGATTTTCATCAATGTTTTAGGAATATACTTATCCTCATGGAAGCTATAAAGATTCGGTTGTAATTAAGATCACTGACTCTAGACTCCAACAGATATTGGTTGGAAACATCTGTCAGCCAGATTTGGCTAATTTATTTATATTGGTGTCTATTTCTAATTTGCAAAGTTTGAATAATAATAATAATGATGATGGATTTAAAAGAATTAAATTGAACTTCTATTTGACTTATACCTGTAAATTTCAAGGATGACACTGTTTTAAAATATTACTCTCCTGAAAACACTATGAAACACAGTCTCAAGGTTTCTTCCAACTAGTGGATATTAAGATATCAACTCAATGCCATAATTCATAAGTGAGTGTTCAGACACAGCTGTCATGGCAAGGGGCAGCAAATCCTAACAAGCTGACATGACCACTTGTATACCTATGACTCTGGGACACCCAGCAAATCACACACTTCTCATTAGTCCCCTGATAGATCTCAGAGCACCATCCACAGTGGCTAGAGTCTCTGAAATGTCCTGACCTGAAGACAGCTTGAGGTAACTGAGGAGATGGGTAACACTGACCTCTTCCGCTATGAAACCTGTCTCTGAAATATGATAATGAAGAGGTCTGACTTGCTGATAAATGATTAGCAAGCCACAATAATGCAAAGTACAAATAAAGAGCCCAATAAAAGATTAATAGAAGGAAATAGGGAGATAGATCTTTTGTAAATGTAAAGGGATCCAAAAGCCAGAGTGTGAGGGGATGTAGGGAGTTGAAAGGGAAATAAAATGTTTTAAGATGTGCTATATCAAATACTTACAATGAATGTAAACATTATATGGCTGCTTAAAATGAGGTAAAAATAATAATAATAATGAAAATAAGGAAAGGGCATTGGCAGATGGATGGAGGGAGGTGGGAAGGAAGGGGAAGGGGAAAAAAATCAAGTTATATTACATGCATGTATGTATTTCTTAAGATAAATGTAAACTTCATATACTGCAAACATGTACAAATACAATGTAGAAAATCCTAAAACAAAACCACTGTTAAAGAACACATTCTAAGTTGTGACAAAACTCAAGTTCAAAACCAGTTTCTATAGCAGCTAAGGGGCCTTTGTTAAAGTTACATGTCTCTGAGCATCATTTCTCTAAATGTAAAATGGGAATGACACCACATAAGTAGTGACTTGTTGGTTGTAATGAAGGTTAAACAAAATGATTTGGGAAAGCAGATGGCAGAGTGCTCTGAAAAGTCAATCTTTTGTCGTTCCTTTTAAGACTATTTTGAGAATATACTTAGAGTTTCTATTTATGGATGACACTTCTGTTTTTACTAGAGGTAGAATTAAGGTAGGATTTAGGACCAGAATATAAAAACAAACCAACAAAATGAAAATATCAGTCAATAATTCACTTTTGTTGTTGGTTCTACATTGTGAAGATTTATTGTCTTTTGAAAGACAAACTTAGCTTTTTGTTTTGCATTAATTATTTAACCAGTTTATACATCTTTACAAGCATAGGATTCTTCAGTTGAGGGACCTAAAATTAAAAGTAAATTGATTTGCATCCATGTCAAAGTAAGTTCTGTTTAAATATTAAGCCCTCCAAAGGCTGATACACTGCTATGAAAAATGTCCTGCTTTCATTGTAAGCAAGGGTTAAAGCAATATTCTTTAAGCATAATTAGCAGTTAATTGAATGATTAAATATGCATTTCAAGCGTCCAAAAAATGAAATTATATTATTGAAGAAGGGAAAATTCCTCCCATTAACATTGATTGAGTATTCACAAGTGAGTTGATTAGAAGGAAGGAAAAGAGGAACACATTTATAAATGCAACTTGATGGTAAGAGCCTGGCTTTCAACAGACCTAATGTATTTTTTGTCATACTATCTTGGAAAAAAGTCATTGGGTGCATTTCTTAGCAATAATTTTCTCTCTAGTTAATGAATCATGCACTAAAAGCATTGCTTTTTTATTTATGTCACCTTTTTCAAAGAGTTTATATTCATCTTCTCTGAAAAGTATGAATGATAATGTCATGTATTTATATATCAAAGAGCAGCACAGATGATAATATGGTAAAATCTAAGTTTGCCTTGACTAGTTTAATTTCCTGTTTTCTCTGCTATAAGGACCTATACCGAGAGTAGAATTATTAAAATACGGCAGATGTAGAGACATAATCTAGAATATTCTCAAGATAAGAACCAGGTATAGGAGACTTCTGGGAGCTGGAGAATTGGAAAGGAAAGGTCATCATGTATATTTGATGGAGCAACAGGACCTTGAAGTACTTTGGGGTAAATATTCAGATAAGATCACTATGTCTGTGACTCGGTTTTGTCACATGGCGTGGCTGCTAGTATCATATCACTGCCATTGCTCAGAAGAAGGGCTCTACCCTGGGTTGCTGCAGCTGGAAGATGTCATCCTGCAGGGGACACCCCAAAGTCATGAAGCAGGGGCCAACCTCCCCAGATTGGTAGGTGAGGGAGCTCTTGGCAGAATACAAAAGAACTTTTTGTTGTTTCACATGAATTTCCAGCAAAAAGACAAATACTTCTGAGGGATGCTGGAGTACTCATAATATTATAATTAATGAGATTCTATTTTACAACATTGAGTAGTACTTGTTAGAGAAGAACATCAGCTAGGTTCTTATCTGCTAAAGGAATTATGCATTTTAGGATGGTGGTGACTGCCCCAGATATTAAGTCAGTCACTGGGGAGACTTGTACCACCCCATTTACAGGATACCAGGCACTGCTCCAAGTATGTGCTTGGTAAGTATTTGCTCAGTTACTTCTCATAACAAGCCTGTTACAATTTCCATTTACATAGAGAAAACAGAAGCACAAGAGGTTTATGTAACTTATCCAGGTCATATGGCTTGTAAGCAGCAAATCTAGGACCTGGAGTACAGTATCTGGGTTCAGAGTCTGCTTTTCTCCTACCAGGTGACACTTGTAGCTGGCAAAGAGAAAGTGTTCACTAAGTGCTGATTTGAATAATTTTCCCCAAGAGATTAAAAATACATTAAGCTTATTATTCTGGGTTTAATAGGCTGACTACTTTTAAAAGCAAACTGACTGAAAAATGTTTATAAGTACACCAAAGTGAAATAAAATCTGAAATAATCAGAACATGTTATAATGATTTATAAGATTTTTCCAATTAACCTAAGAAAATTACTTCATGCTTTCACAGTCTTCTTATCCCACAAAGAAACTAAATTTCTAGGAAGTTCTATAGCCCGCAACAAGTCACAGAGCTAACAAGTAAATGAGCCTTTTCTGGACCCTGAGACTCCTGATTGTTCCTTTAGATCTTTCTCCTGGTATCACATACCTGCCTATTCTCCAGGAAGAGGACTGCGCTAACCCATAATGCTTCCTGGAGGTTAATAATCCGAACAATGAGATTTGAGGTTCATGCTTCATTTGTTTTTCCTTTCATTTAGGATATAGGCAGAAAGCAATACTAACTGACTATTATGTTTAATTATTCTATGTAGTCATCCCAAGAATAGACCAACATTAACCATTAAAAAGGAGGAAAGTAGACCAAACATAGTGTATAACCACCATGACTTCAAATACAAAGAATTAGCATTCATTCAGTTCTGAGCCAGGCAATTAATTAAACAACACTTGTAAAAGATCATTAAAACAGATCAAGAAGTCCAGCAGTCTGTCCTCCAAGTTCACCTACCTTAGTGCGGATGATGAGGGGAAGTGGTAATAAACCCAACAAACTAACAACTATGAGGAGAAGCCGGCGATAAACTAAGACACAACTGAGAATTTTCATGGTCTCAAACAGGCGGCTTTGGTGGTGTTCTCCTCGATGTAAGGCAGATGTTAAATAACCAACCTGGATTAATATTTGTCCAGCACATTGCCTTCACTCACTGCCTTATGCAGACTAACATTAGTTAAAATTAAATCTAATTTTTTTATTGCTTCACTATCACAATTAAAACAGAGAGATAAGCTCAAGAGTGTTTATTAGAAATCAAAGACCATTTGCCCGTGTGGTTTTTGAAAAGCAGAACTGTTCTTTTCTTTCTTATTTTGTACTGGAGTCATCACCACAACTGTGGTGGTGCCTTGCACATATCTTCACGGGTGGTCCAGGAAAGTATCTTATCAGTGACTAAACTGAAATAGCAACTTTAGTAGTTAGGGTTTTCGTGTATGAACATAAGAAAAAGAAAGAATTTTCAGTGCTAGTTGATTTTCCTGGGTCTTTTCAGATCATGTATGGAAGTAGCCTTCTATAGAATTAATGACAAATTTCCTCTATGGGTTTAAAGCAAAGTTTTATGTATCTCTTACAACCTATTGCCTATTTTGATAGGAAACCAAAGGTAAGCGTAAGGTCTTATATCAACCCTCTCCTTTAAGACCTTTGTAGGCTTGAATTGATACTATTGTGCTGATATTGTTATATAGCTAGCAGAGAATCTGCACAGAAATGAGTCACTAGAGTCTCTTGTGTGTGGGGGTGTGGGTGAGACAAGGCTTTGTGTGAAGATGGGATCCTTTCTATCAGTGATGTGAGGGTTGTAGTTTGAAATTTCTTAGGGCTAGGGATTCTCTGGTGTGCTCCCATTTTATCTATGAATTATCCAATAAATCTCAATTAAGTAACCACGATGCACTCAGTTCTAAATATAAATAAAATATATTCTCAATCCTACTATAATTTATAGTAAATTTCTCTTGACACAAATAATCTTACTTTTATGTAACCTATTGTTAGTGTTTAGACCTTATTTCTAACCCCATTCTAATGTAACTCTGCTTTCTCTTCCTGTCACAAGGAAAAATTTTCTTTTGGCAACATTCACTATATTAATGTAAATGAGAAAGATTGTTTCCTCTAAAAAATATAAATTTCTAGGCAAATTACATGTAGTGATTCAGGAAAATCAGGCTTGTAATTAAAAAAAAATTCTAAGTTGGAAAGGCACATTTTATCACAGTTTTCTCCAGATGAAAGAAAAGGCAAGTGGTGCATAAATAATAATTGAAATAAACAGAGAGCAATAATAAGTAGTGTTTAAAGTACCTTAAAGGAACAGAGTTTCTAAAATAATTCCAAGACTATTAACACTGTACAATTCATCACATGTATTTTTCTCCCTATTTTTTGAAGAAACCATTTCTGTTCTCAGATTTTCCTAAGCCACCTGGTGAGATCTTTGAACTTCACTTTCTGATCTTAGAGGATTTTACTTTGTAAGATGACACCAAAAATAAAAAGGCATTTGTGTGACATTTAACAAAAATGAGGGAGTATACATATGTGCAGGGAACAGTGGCATTTAAACCAGATTGAGGCTAAAGCAAAAGCACCTGATACTTGTCAGCACCTCTTTTCCATGCCTTTTTTTCTCTCTTCTAGTGCCCATTTCTCACTGATTGAAGGCTCCTTGGGCCCTCCTACTGGGACCTGGAATTAAAACAAGGTCAATGTTACATGAATGTTCATAATTACAAATGGCTCCTCCTTCTCTACATTCAGGAATTCTCCTGTTCCTCACTGGTTTTCTCCGTCACTGTACAGAGAGAATAGACCTCATAAAATAATTCATATTAGACATGAATAATTAATAAGAGATTAATGTCTTTACAAGTCACCAGAGAATAATACTCTAAGGGGCTTTCTGGCTTCTCAGGAACATATCTTAAGGAATCTTCAAATTGCCTCATGTTATACAATTCCATGTCAAAGAAAAATTAGTCACAAAAGTCATATTTTCCTCTTTGTATGGAAAAACGAATCTCTTTTCATATATTTTCATTTTCTATGTTTTATCTAGATTAAATCATACCATTGCATGATCATAGATTAGTCCATGTAAAACATGTTTTTACAAATAATTTTAAGTGACAAATAGTGTTATTTATTATTGTCCACTATGTACTAGGGAGTTTACATTCACCAACTCAGTTAATCTTCAAAATCCAGTATAAGTTACATATATTTACATTGCCATTTTTGTACAAAAAAGCTACGTAAAATATTCTAGTTACTAAATGGCATAACAATATAACAGCAAAATGAATCCAATTCTTTCTGGATCCTAAGGCAATATTTTGTACCATGTCATGTGTCTACAATAGTGACTTCATTTGACACTAAATACTAATCATCAAGTCTGAACTTTGTACATAGGCACCTAGTTTGGAAAACCTGGGGGTTGTAAACTCTGTGGTTTGCCACTGATCACTATGAATGGACATAAATTATGTGAAAATCAGGTTCAAGCACAGAAAGAGAGAATATTTCTCTATCTATATTAAAGTAGTTCAATTGTCCAAGGTGCTGGACAAGCAAAGGGAGGGGAGTGGAAAGTAATTTTTACGGAACCATTCCACATTCTTCTCCACTTGCCACCTATGTTATAGTCACTCTTAAGTTTGTGCTTTTCTTCAAGCCTTTTCTTCTTCCAAGAATAAAGGCCCCCTCTCTCCTTAAATCCCATTTGTCCTTAAAGTTTGCTCTTACAGATTCATCTCAAATCTGCTGCCCTCTCTAAGTTGATCCTGGGAATTCCTGCCTTTGCCCAAGTCCCTGGTCCCTGACTTTCCATGCACTCACCCTTGGGCCCACTGCATCTGAATAACAGAGTGTTCACAAAAATCCAGACACCCTGCTCTATTAGATCAAAATGAGGTTGAAGAATTTTCCTGTTTAGTTAGATATATATGTACATTTTTATGTACACTAAAATTTGACAATCATTGACTTAGTATCTGTAAGATATATTTTTTCTTGAAAACAGAATCACATTTTTAACTTTTTAAATAATGCATGTAAATGTTAAATCTTCAATAAAATTATTGAGTATTTTACTACAGGGACAATTCATTCACTTCCTTTGCATCTCTACATCCATAGCAAAGTGCTGGGTACAAATAAATGCTTAACAGATAGTTTCTCTATATAGGACTATAAATAAAAGAAAACCAATTAGTCTCATTGTTTATGCAGTATGATTTACAAGAGGAGCTTATCCAGTGTTTAGGTTTGTACAGAGACGTGACTTTTCAATGGGGAATATTGGCTCCATTTCAAATATTCTGGATCCATACTTACATAAAAATTGTGTATACTTAGTACATATTTTTACTAGAGAAAAATCAACAAAAGGTAAAACACATACTGTTGATAAAACACCCAGGTGCATTTGTACATGAAAAGACAATGCATTTGCTTCAATTATGTATTTCTATTTTCCTTCTTAGAGTGTTTAGAGTTCAGAGTGCATGCTAGATTTAGTGAATTGCTTTTGTTGAGACTATTAGTTAAGAAATATAAATCAGGGTTTCTCCTGACATTCATTTGTTCTCAAGCCCTTATCAGGCCCTAATTCTGGAACTTCACTGATGGTTAACTCCTATGTCTATATTCTAGATACCTTCATAAATCTCCAAATTTCCAGGCACTGTGTGGTGAAAGGGAGGGCCATATGTGAACTGAGTCTTAAAATATTTTCAGATACCACTGAAACTAGGAAGGTTTATTTTCTTCTCACTAGCATGTAGTGGCCACAGGCCTTGGCACTTTTTAATGTCTTAAATTTCTTCATACTCATCACTCTACTCCTTAAGATAATGAAACTTCACAATGAAACCAAAATGTATTGGTAATATGTGTTATGAAATTTCCAGACCCAACTCAATTAACTAGGTCAGTTTTCATTTTCATGTCCTAAAATAGAGGATAAAATAATTATTTAGGATAGGAAAATGTACCCTAAAACTGTAGATTCAGACATGAATCCATAAGTCCTTAAATATGCATCATTTATTAACCACTGCTTCACTAATCATTTCTCCAGGGTCATGAAGTAAATAACTGACTGAATAAAGATTGAACTATGTCCTGTAAACCTAGAAGTGAAGCAAATTCCAGGAGAAGAGAGCTTAATTCTAATAAAAACGGCAGCTGTCGGGAAATATGAACATTGGAATCAAGACATGACTGGCTACATTCTTCATGAGGGTGGAGAAGAAAATTTCTCTTGACCAAGTCTTACGGGATTTTTACCTTGGATTTTCTGAGATGGAAGGAGAAATTCTGGGATGGAAGGAGGCAGGTGGAGATGTAGGAGGGTAGGAAGGAGAAAGGACATTCTAGAACACTTAGCACACTCTAGAAGAGGGATAAGTAGTATGCTAGTTCATATGCACACTGACCTCGAGATTATGATAAGTAAAATGTATGGATAATTTATAGAGGGTGATATTTTCTCCTAGTGTTTCTGGTTTTATGACTTGTAGATGAACACAGGTGATTAGTTGTTACTTACCTAAGTAAATAAATCTATGATGTTACTAGTTAATAATGCCAAAGTATCATGCGTAATCTTTAAAGAATTAATGTTATTTATAGAACTAAAGTGACAAGAAACAGAAGATGTTATTCACTTGATAATGTGTTTAGTATACAAATGGCGATTTTCTTTTAAAGTAAGATCACATAACACCAGGTAAAATGACTTCTGTTATAATAAACATTAACTTCTTTCATAAAATAACTAAGAGAATACTTACTATTTGTGATCATGTGTGCTTATTCCTACTTATTGTGGAAAGATTTTTACTGTCATAGAAAAAATGCCTATTTTATGTTTTTCAATTGATTTTTTAATGATAAACTTTTGGGTGGTTTTGGTACAGTTTGATTTGCTTTTTGCAGAAAAGGATGTAGTACAAACTTTCTGTGAAAATTTTCAGTGAGTACTTTTCATGTAGTAAGAATTTAATAAACATCTGGCATACAAATGAATGAAGGAATGAAGGAGTGAACAGATAAATTTATAAAGTGTTAAAAAAGGAAAAGGGAAATTGAAGAAATCTATCTGGAAATGTTGAGCACTGTCACTCTTGTTTTTTCCTGCTTGTTCCTCACTCATGTAATCTCATGTTCCAGCCTTCTTGACACTTTTAGGGGTTTCAGAGGTAAACCAGCACTTGGGGCTGTAGCACTTTATCAAGGCAGCACCTGGAGAGGGAAGCCGATGGAGGTTAAGGTTGACTGCAGGCCTCTGAAATGGTAGCCTAGGATCCAGAGCAATGGATCTAATAGAACTCCCGTATAATCCCAGCTGATCCTCCTAGGAAGTCAGGTTTCTGCATATAGTTATTCTTGTCAGCCTGAAATAGCTTTTGAGTATAGGCAGAGAGACTAGTTTAAAGCAACTAGGGAGATGAACATTTTCCCCTGGTGGTCTCAGTTCTGTTACAAAGCCATTGTTTCTTGCAGCCACATGGTTTTTTGTTTGTTTTTTGTTTGTTTTTTTAATCTTCCTCGGGGGAAAAGTAAATTCTGATATTTATTTTTCCACCATATTTTATCACCAAAAATAATGTCTTTAAAATATCTCCTGTCTCTGATAACAATGAAAAGATAAAATGCTAACATATTTCCTAATGGTGATTTAGTTTTAAGTGTAGTAAATGGCCTTGACACAATCCAGCTTACTGTCAAGCTGTCCTGTCCTCTTTGGAAATTATTTTTACTGAAGTGTAGAATATTTTACAGTATGTTATTAACATGAATATGAGAAATGAGCCAGGTTGCCCTCTTGCAATAATTTTCTGTTGGCATAGTTACAGCATTCTCTGCTCTTCACCACTTGGCTTCTTTTTTTCTTTGGCGTTGGTGACAAATTCTATTTTCTTTAACATAGATTCACAGAGGTACATTTCTAAAACAATATTTTCTCCTCACCTTTTATAACTGTTCAGTTAAGCCACATTAATTGACAAATTGTGGGGACATAGCTTAATTTATAATTTTGTTCTGGATGAACAAATAATAGTGACAAGTAGTTTGAACCCTGAGGGTTTATAAAAGAAATGTGGCTGCTATAATTTAGGTATTTTTTTTTCCCTGAAAAATTTAACTGTTGGAATCTTAGCCCCCAATGTAACTGTATTGAGTGGTGATGAAGGGAATTTTAAGAAGTTAAACTCAGTGGAAAATTATTAAGTGATGGGGGCACCACCCTCATAAATGGATGAATGTCTTTCTCAAGAAACTGGTTAGTACTCTGGTGAGTGGATTAGGTCTAGCAAGAGTTATATATCATGGGAATGGTTAGTAATTATAAGAATGGACTACATAGTGAGACCTTGTCTCAAAATAATGAAGAAAGAAAGAAAGAAAGAAAGAAAGAAAGAGCAGAAAATAAATAAATAAAGAAAAAAGTAAGGGAAGGAGGGAGAAAGAAAGGAGGGGAAAAAAATTACAGTTCTCCGCAGAATTTTCCTGAAGATTATTTAGATTTTTAAAAATTTTATTATTAAATTTAATCCTCAGTCTAAAGATTCTCTCCACATCTAAAGTACTACTCTTAACTATCTACTAGTCTCCTAGCACCCACTTTTATACCAGGCTATTGGTTAATTGTTGTCTCTTATAGTGATGTTCCCCTGGCCTGACAGACTCATGGTAATTCCTTTCATCTCAATTTTACTGCTTTGATGCTATTGGCTTTTATAATAGCTAAAATATTACATCTTTCATGTTGGGAAAATGACTCCCATTTGTTCATCAGCAATATAGTTTCTCCAAATATAATCCTCCCATAGTTACTACAAGTTTCAAAGTTCTTTGCATTTTTCAACTATTTGAAGACTTTGGCTACAGTCCTTCACTGTAATTTGAGTAAGTGTCCCCTAAAGGCCCATGTGATAAAGGATTGGTTCACATGGTGGTACTATTGGGAGATGCTGTGGACCTATAGGAGGTAGAACTACTAGCAGAAGACTGTTAGGTCACTGGGTTGGGTTCTCAAAGAGGATGATGCATCCCTGGTCTCTCCCTCTTTTTCTTCCTAAATGATAAGGTGAGTGATTTTATTCCTCTCCGCTGTTTCCATCTGCCCCCCCTGCCAGAAGCCCAAACCATGGAACAACATAGTTATATGTGCTGGAACCTCCAAAACCATGAGCCCAAATATATTTTTACTCCTGTAATTTCATTATCCTTCATATTTAGTTATAATGATGTGACAATGACTTATTGCATGACTATTGTTTTGTTGACATCTTCCAGATCAGTAACTGTTTCTTTGAGGCTTCACTATTCTTGCTTTAAAAATCAAGGTTTTGCATAATGTGATCCCACAACTCTGTCAGCTCTTACACTCTGTATTTCTAGGACTAATATAGATTCAAAGAATCTGATTTGAGTGTGTATATAAAACTTTTTTTCTTGAAATAAATGTATAATTCTCAAAAATCTTGGGAGATTTCTAACCTTTGTGGTTATGTTTCTCTGAAAAATGAAATAAAAATAAATCCAAGCAAATGAAATAAAAGTCAATCCAAACAAATGGTCAAGAAATTAGCTGCATAAAACTGTTTTTTAGCAAAAACATTAATAGAACCTCAGAAAATCTGGTCTACATAAGTTATGGAAAACGTGAAAGAGTTTTACACAAAATTACCCATCTTCTCATATCACAAGTGACTTGCTGTGATCACTTACCCTGCAAGACGTTCACATAAACATTGAATTAAACAAATTCCCAGAATTGATGGTGTTACCTCATGATTTTACTATCTGGCAATGACTGTTTCATCTAGGAATGTGCACTTTGAATTTGCACTTAAGGCACAACTAGTGGAGATTAACTTGGAAGCAAGGACAACTGGGGCAAAAGAAAACCTGTTCTGATAAGGACACCAAGAAAATTTTATGGGGACAGAATAATCTTTTCAGCAAATGTGCTGGTACAACAATGAAATAGAGCAGCAAAGTAGTGAAGAAGCAGCAAGTGACAAGTGACCACACTAGCCATATTCCAGTCCCTTATATTTTATCCAGGTGTCTTAGTTACTTTCTCTCATTGAGGAGACAAAATACCTGATATCCAAAATTAAAGGGGGAAAGGCTTATTTAGCTCATAGTTTGTAGATGTTTCAGTCCATAATTGACTGGCTCTAAGGCAGGGTGGCACATAGCAGAGGGGCAACAGTTCATGGCAGGGAACTACAGAAAAAGCCAGCAAGGGATGGAATTTAACAGCATCTTTCTGCTCGTTTTATCTTCTTCAGAGTACTTAGGGTGGGTACTACCCACACCCTTAATCCTAGTGCCCTTGAACCTAGCACTGCACCATGAATCAGTCACACACTCTAAATTCAGCCACCTCTGAAAAAGTCCCATCTACAACTGTATGAGAGGACATCTAGACACATGCCATAACACCAGGCTACCCACACCCTTAATCCTACCCAGATGGATGCCAAACCAGTAGATTAATTTAGTAATCACATACCTTTGATCCCAGGATCACACATTCTAGTTCTAGCCACCTCTGAAAATCCTCACCTATGATGACATGAGGCTTTGGGAGGACATCTAGACACAAGCCATAAAAGTATCTAATGAAGGTATGTAGTACATCAGAACTAGGACAACCCAATAATAAAAGGGAGTCAAATTTTTAAAATGAATGAGCACAAAATTTCACTACACTTTTCTGTATGACCAAATGTAGTAACTCCTTAAAATAAATAACAGATTTTAAAAAATACAAATTTATTCTCCAAAAAATAAGAATAATAGTATTGTTTCATTGTTTCAGATTTATGAAGATGCATTTAAGATATAAAAATTATATATATTGCAGGTAGACAATTTGATGTTTTGACCTATATATACATTATAAAGTAATCACTAAAATCAAGCTAAATAATATACCTGTCACTTCATAGTTATAATTTTCTTTCTTTTTTGTGGTAAGAACATCTAATCCCTATCCTTTTATCTAATTTTTAACATAAAATAGTACTGCATACTATGATAATAATTCTGTATAATTAGATCTGCAAAATTTTTCATATTTCATAATTAAAATCTTAAATTCTTTGATCCATGTCTCCCTATTTTCTCATCCCCAATCCCTTAACGACTACATTCTATCTCTGCCTCTATGGGTCTTACTATTTTAGATTTTTATTAGTGAGAACATGAAGTATTTATTTCTCTGTCTCTGAGTAACATCATTCAGCATAATGTCTCCCAAGTTCATCTACATCACAAATGATAGTTTCCTTATTTTTAAAGGTTGAATAAGCAGTCCATTATATATGCATGCACATATATATCCTATATTTTTCATCCATTCATCCATTGCCAGAAATTTAGTTTGTTTCCATATCTTGGCTCTTAAATAATGCCTAAATGAACAAAGGAGCGCATATGTTTCTTCAAGATTCTGATTGTATTGTTTTGGATATTAAACCTTCACTATACTTTGGAGATGATTTGTATGCATCCCTCAAGGATTCATGCATTGGAAGACTGGTCCCTAATGTGGCAGTATAGGAAGTGATGAGACTGTTGAGCAGTGGGGCCCCGTGGTAGGTCCTTAGGTCATTGGGAAAATATTTGGGAAGGAATTCATGTAATTAGCATGGGACTCTTGAGCACTCAAAAGAACAAGATGTTATAAGAATGAGCCTGATCCCTGAATCTCTCTGGCTTCTATTTTGCTACGTGATCAATTTCTCCCACATGCACTCCCACAATGCTACCTTCACCAGAGACTAAACCAAGGAGGCCCATTATCAATCTTAGACTTTGAAACTTCAGAACTTTGAACTAAGTAAATTTCTTCTGTTTACAAAATTAGCCTTCCCCAAGGTTTTCAGTAGAGCAACAGAAAACAAACTAATAAATATATACCCATAAGTAAGATTGCTGGATCATATGACAGCTCTATTTTTAACTTTTTGAGGAAACTTTAAAGTGTTTTCCATATGGCTGTACCAATTTACAGTCTCCCTGATAACTTTTAAGTAGCACTTTGTTTTACTAGATCATTTTAAAAAAATCTATCCGTCTACTTTAAAAAATTAAATTTTAGATCCTACTTCTTGTGGAAATACTCCCTTTTAGTAAAAGAGGAATCAAGGAAAGGATAAGAGCAGAGAAAGAGATAGAAGACCAGGAAAAAGAAAGACTAAAATATTACTTTAATTAAAATACATGTGGTAGTAACATTCAAATAATTTATGATATTCTAAGCCTCTTTTTAATCAGGTGTTTGATTAGTGATGGAGATTATAATTTATGGTTACTACCACCAGAAAGTTTATAGTATAATTTTGAAAAATAGAATGTGTGAACAAGAATAAGGAACTGTTTCAGAGATTGATTTACACCTATTCAGAGGAGGAAGGTTTGTCCGCAAAAGAAGGAGTACCCACTGTATTAGAAGGACAAGAGGAGAGAAATGCTCAAGATGAAGGAGATGATTGAAACAATCTTGTTAATTGAATAGACGTTTCCAGAAGAACACCCTGGAGAAGGAGTCTGCAGTCAAGGCTAGGTCACCTGGGGTTTGAGGGTTGCTTAAGGAAGCATATGCTGAAGTGGGAAGGATCTGAGTGGGAAGCTATCAAAGAGATGAGTCTGTATGAATTAAAAAGAGTAAGAAAAGCCATTCATTTATGATGTATAAAGTTCATGTCAAGGGCAAGGTTTTGTACTAGAAGAGGGCTATAAAGATGATAATTCTTACTTTTAAGAAACATACAATTTGCTAAGTGGAGCCAGTATAAATACATAATTTTAGCAATATGCCACGTATTAAAATAGAGATTTGCAGGACACATTGTGGGAACACAGAGGAAAAATAATTTCATTTCTCTGGCAAGGGGGCATGTAGGGATAAAGATCAAGTGAGAACTAAGGAATGAAGAAGGGTCTCTGCTGGGCAGATAAGCGTAGAGTTGTGGTAATACAGACAAAGGAGATAGCTCTAAAAAGATGCATAAACAAGATTTCAAAAGTTGTTTGATATGACCTGATCTTAGTATTTTTATGGATAAATGATAGGGCAAGAAGCTGATAAAGTTGATGGAACTGAAATAATGATAGGTCATAAATCCCAGGTTAAGAAAGCTAGACTCTATTCTGCAAGCAGTAAGGAGCTTTGAAGGGGTTTAAGGAGGAGTAAGATGATTAAATTTACTTTTCAGAAAGATTACTCTAGGACTATCAGGTTCAAGAAAATGCAACTGACTGTTCTGAAGTTCTACTAAGTGATCTGTGGACACCCCATGAGAGAGCTGAAGAACTAAGCTGAGACAAATTGGAGAAATGACATCCTAAATTACACTCAGAACTGGCTCCAAAAGAGACAGCCTTGTGAGATACTACTGTTACTGGATGCTGCAGTGACTCTTGCCAGAATTCAACAACACTCACCAACATAATGGAATCTATAAAGAGCCTTATTCCATTTAGTCACTTCTGAATCCAGGTGCTGCATTAGTAAACTTCATTAACAGAGCCAAGTCCTATGCCTATGACCTTACTGTTGAGCAATCAGAAAAGGTAGAATTCTGGATTCCACTGTAGGAAGGTAGAATCCATAATATTGGAAATTATCTAACTATTAGTAAGCATGGCCCAAAGGTGTTAGTTTGTTTTCATAAATGGCCACCTCAGCTGGCAATAAAGTTAATGGTATGCTCAAGCAGGCAACTGTGAGAAGAGTTCTGAATATTCTTCAATAGTGAAGGTAATAAATTCACTCACCAACAGTGAGAATGGAAAAAAGAAATCAAAGCTAGATACATGAGCTTTTAGAAGGTGGCATCAACAAAACAGAAGACATATTTGACAAGAGATCTTGAGAGAAATGGGGTAATAGAGACTTCCTTGACAGACCGGTGGAATGCTGATCTCAACAAGAACCAAGAAAAAGAAGAGTGCTTATGTTAGAGAATGATAAAAGGTGGGGAATAGGGAAACATATATTTGTGACATTTAAAGGATTTGATTTTAGTAATATAGAAATTTGCTTTGTGGATATTTTGTCTACTGTCAATACATTCCAAGTGAAATGATGATGTACTTGCAAAGCCCTTGATTGTGTTCAAAGAATTAAGATATTCACTCAAATTCAAAACTGTCTGATTTGTATACTTTGGAATATATAATATTATCATTTTGCAAATTTAAGTAACATAGAAAAATATTAAAGATTTAACATTTTTTCTTTTTTATTATTTTTTTCTCGTTTATTGGTGCATTTTAGGTACAAAATACAGTTACATTCATATTGGAATCTTATTTTTTCTCCTTCCCCTGCCCTCCCTTCACCCCCTCCACCCTTCCCTACTTGCAAAGATTTTGTTTCCATTTTTTCCTTTTGTAATATTTTTTCTTTTCCCTTCTTTCCTTTCCCCTACTCCTCTCACGTCCCCTACTCCTTTAGAAATTTTCTTCCTATTACAGGATATCAATTATACATTTTTTAAATTACAATATCAAGATCTAGAATTTACAGATTTTACAGAATTTAAAAGGATATAGAAAGCATATTACAAAAATCTTTTTTGAAATAAATTTGACAACTTCTAAGAAGTACCTTGGAAGAAAAATTAATGAAACTGACTCTGGAGGAAATATAAAATTTGAATAGCACCTATTAAAGAAAGTATATTCCTAGCTTGAAAACCTATTTATATGACAACAACAGGCTCATATATATTTTAACTGATAAATTATATCAAACATTTAAAGCCGAAAAAGAAGGAACACTTCTCACCTCATTTTAAGAAATCAACATTGTGCTAATGCTAAAACTGGATAAAGATAATAGAAGAAAAATGTATGAACCTAGATAGAAATTTATTTAACAAAACAAACGATTAAAAGTCAGATCTAGCAGGATGTAGAAAGTGGTTTTATTATAGGGATGGGAGTGTCAGTTCAGCATTGGAAGATCCACCCCCATAAGTCATCATTTCAACAGAGGAAAGGAAAAAGCCATATGATCCTGTCAGTAGTTGGAGAAAAAGTATTGGACTAAATTCTACAGCTGTTCATGATAAAAGCTATCAGGAGACTAGAAGTAGAACAGAACCTTCTCAACAGATTAAAGACATGTACTCCATACTTCCAGCAAAAATGCCTTATATGAATGGAGAAGATACAATGCTTTCTCCTTAAGGTGGGGAACAAGGGCAGATATGCATACTCTTCATCTGTCCATTAAACTTTTAATCCTAGGCCCAAACCAAAATAGTCTGGCCATAAAATGACACAATTAGGATAGGATTGGCAAGGTAGAAGTAAAACTTTTATATGTAGATGAAATGATCATCTACAGAGAAAATACTAAGAAATCTCTAGGAGCCCCTAGAACTTGTATTTGAATTTAGCAGGATTAGAAAACACAAGGTATACATAAAAATTCAGGTCTATGTATACTTGCTATAAATGAAGAATTGGATATTGAAATTTAAAAGTTATGTAGGCATACAAAGGACCTAGAAAAGTAAAAAGAAAAAAAAAAAACAATGTTGGAAGACATTTAGTACTAATTTTAAGAATTCCTCTAAAGCTACAATAATCAAGGCAGTGTTGGTGTAAGGAAAGACATATAGATCATTGGAACAAAACAGAGAATCTAGGACTAGAACCACATATATATAGACAAGGGAGTTTAGAAAGATTATTTAACATTAACATTTTATAGATTATAAACTCAATTCAAGAACAGAGGAAAAGCTAGTGTTTTCAGCAAGTGGCATTAGAACCCTTAGTATCCATATATAAAAAATTAACTTCAACCCTTTATTTCCATACATAAAAATAACTTGAGAGGATCTATGAACTTAAATATGAAAGACTAAAAGTATAAAACTTTAAAAAGAAATTATAAGGGAAAATGTTTATAAATTTACGGTAGGCAAGAATTTCTTAGGATATAAAAAATATGATGTATAAAAGAAAAAATTTGATAAGTGAGATTCCATCAAAATTTAGTACTTTAAATGGCATTGTTAAGAAAATGAAAAGTAGTCCTTAAGCAGACCATATTTACAATGCATATAACCTATGACCAGAATATATAAAGAACTCTTATAGCTCATTAATAGAAAACCCAATTAAAAAGTAGATACAAGAAGATGATAAGTAGCCAGTACAGAACAAGGAAAGGTGTGCAACACTAGAATCAGAAAAATACTAATCAGTACAATAACAAGATTGAATGATACACTCATTAGGGAGATGAAGTTAAAAGTTTTAAAAGAACGAATGTCAGTTTAGGTGTGAACCAGTTATAATTTTCTAATACTGCTAATATGAATGTAAAATGATAAAACCATTTTGGATAACAATATAGAAATTTCTTGTATTACTGTTAAGAACCAACAGTCCTATTTTTAAGTTTTTACTTGAGAGGAATGAAAACACATGTTCACAATAGATTTGTATATACAAGTTGAGTATCCCTTATCTGAAATTCTTGGGACCAGAGTGTTTCAGATTTTCATTTGAAATCCACTTGATCTGCAAAGAGGATAGCTACTCCCGCTTTTTTTTTTCCGGGTTCCTGTCACATGGAGTATTGTTTTCCACCTTTTAACTTTCAGACTATGAGTTTCTTTTAGAATTATGTTTCTTGAATTCAGCATATTGTTGGATTTTGATTCTTGACCCATTGTGCCAGTCTGTTTCTTTTGATTGGTGAATTTTGACCATTAACATTGATGTTTATAACCCATACATATTGACTTATCATTGTCATGACTTTTTGTGTTTGTTGGATTCTCTCCCTTTGCATTTAATTTCTTGCCATGCCCAATGGATTCATTCTGCTGGGCTTTCTGGGGTTGTGATCCTCCTTGTCTTTTCCTAGGGTATGGTCTAAAATTTTTGGAGTTCTGGTTTGACATTTATGAAGTTCCTAAGGTGCTCTCTGTCATGAAAGCATCTTATTTCTCCATCAATTTTGAAAGATAATTTTGCAGGTACATCAATCTGGGTTGGAGGCTGTTTTCTTTTAGGGCTTGAAATACTTCACTCCTAGTTTCTCTTGCCTTGAGGGTTTGCCTTGAGAAGTCTGCTGTGATTCTGATGGGATTTCCTTTGTTTGTGATTTGTTTCTTTTCTCTAACTGCTTGTAGAATTTTGTTCTTCTGTTGGGTTTCTGGAATCTTAATTATTATATGCCTATGTGTAGATTTGTTTTGATCAATGCTACTTGGAGTCCTATATGCCTCCCTTATCTGTATGTCAAGTTCTTTTCCCCTGCTTGGGAAGTTTTCTGCCATCACTTCTGTAAACAGTTTTTTTATGTCATCTGCACTCTCTTCTGTTTTTTCATTGACTCCAATCAGACTTACGTTCTTCTTGTTTGCATCATCTAGCAACTGCTGGATTGATTTCTTGTGGTTCCTTACAATTTTAAAGAATTTTTTCTTTTCCTGGTCACTAACTGCAATCTTATCTTCTATTTCTGAAATTCTGTCCTCACATTGGCTCATTCTGCTGCATATGGAGTTTTTAATCTCCTGGAAATCTGTTTTATGGATTCCATTTGTTTCCTGTGTTGGGATTCCATCATGTTCCTTGGCTCCTCTATATTTTTATCTCTGTCCTCTCTAGAATTATTAATCATGTCTTGTACTATGAGCACAATCTCTGTTGTTATCTGAGAAATTATTTCTGATTTCATTTTTTCCAGATCCTCTTTTGTTGCCAGTTCAGGGAATCCAGGTGGTTGAGTATCACAGTGTTCCATCTCGTTTCCCTTTGGGGTTGTTTTAGGTGATCTGGAAGTCTGGTTTTGAAACTTGTTTACTTGTTTTCTCATTTCAACCGGGGGTGGAGGTGGGGGGTTGCTGCTGGCTCCTGTGCTGCTCAACTCCTCTGTGCTGGCGGGGGTGGTACGGCAGCCCAGAAGCCTCCTCTTGTGTGCTGGGAGCGGCTCACCTCCTCTGTGCTCAAGTTAACATTTTTAACAGTCATCAGATATTACTTTTCCTGGCAGTTAGTTCTATGTAATTAATGGTTGACTCAACAGTTTGGGCTTTTCTTATTTAAATGCATAGTTTGTGTCCTTATGTAGTTTCTATATTTCTTTTTGCAGCACTGGGGATTGGAGATAAACCTTTGCAATGAGCTACATTACCAGACCTACTTTATTTTATCTTATTATTATTATTTTTAATCTTGAGACAGGGTCTTGCTAACTTGCTAAATTGCCCAGAGTGGGCTGGAACTTGCTATATTCCTGCTTCATTCTACCAGAGTCCTGGCATTACAGATGTGTGTCACCATGCCCAGGTCCTATGTAACTTTACAGAGAACATTTTTATCTTTATTGTTTTATGCTGATAACTGCTGCAATGTAACCAGTCTGGACTAAAAACTAAAATGACAAAAAAGATACATTTCTATTTATCCTATCTCTACCATACATCTTTCCCACTTATATAGGCACTATGTGAATTTTTGGGGGAATGTCACTGGAAGGAGAAACTGGACCTGATCTGTCTCCAGCAGAAGTCTGGAAACTGGTAAACATGGTCCATGGCGATGTAGGGACAGCTTGGATTGGCTGGTATAGCCTCTCCCTGACCAGGTAGAGGCAGAGTGAGGCCTGGGAGCAGTGCACAGGTTCTCTACCATGTCAGCCATGTCCTCCCAAGTCACACAGTTTCCTGAGGACTTTTGTTTGATAAAACAAGTCTTTCTTCTTGATCAGTTGGATTTAGGCAGTGACGATTCTTTCTTTTCTTTATATTCAGGTCTAGGAAATGTAGGCATCCATATCTTCTTGAAAGCAGTTACTGAGTAAATAAGTTTGCTCCAGCTATGAACACAGATCTGTTTTAATAGAGTCCTTTCATCAAAGTGGTTCCATCTAGCTACTGTTATATGGCCTAAAAAATATGTGCTTTATCTTTTGATTTTTGTCATTGTTACAAAAACAAATGACAAAACACAAAGTGCTCCAGACATCTTTGTACTGTCCCAAGACATAGATGAGTGATTCTAAATTTATCAGAACAACTTGTTTAGCTGTATATGATGTACATAATCTAATAAACAAAAACATTAGCTGTGATGTGATAGAAAGGGGCTCAGGCTTAAACTTATTGATCTTGGGTTCTAGTCTTCACTCTGTAAATTGATTTTAAACAGAGTGAATTAAGACAGCACTTTGAATATTATAGAAAAAACAGGATTGTAATGAGGACTTTGAGATATTTGTGGAAATACTGTGCTAAATCCAAGAGATGACAAACTGATGTGTCACAGACTCAGCACAGAAACAGAAGGGTTATAACATGCTCAGGACCTGCATTGTCTACAAGGTCCTGGGAAGTCTGACCACCCTGACCCAACACTGTCCTCCTTCTCCCCCTGTTAGCTTCCTATAACTCCCTATGCTTAATTCCCACTGATCATGCGTTCCACATCAGAGCTTTGTGGCACTATTTTCGCTGCAAATGACTCTCTGCATTCCATCATCACTTCTGCTGACCAGTTCCTGCCCATCCTTCCCATTTTAGCTTCACCATCAATGCTTTGGCTGCATCTTCCAATGCACTAGAGTAGGTTGCATCATACCTCTGGTACTTCTATTTTATAGCATTTATCAGAATTGGAATTTAAAAATCATTTCTACAATTAATGGTATAATGTTAGGATTTAGCATTATAATTTCTATAAGAGCAAGGGTAACTTTTTTCTCCAGACAGTGCCTGGCATATAGAAACCACTCAATTAGTATCTGTGCAATGAAAAAAGAATAAACCTCCTATCTGCAGTCATACTTTCATAGTTTTGCTAAAACTAATGCAGTTGGAAAGAGCTCTCTTCTAGTTTAGTTCACCTGAGTATTCCTCCTTCACAGACTGAGTCCAGTTAGGGATCCCTTCCACCAGATACACATCCTGAGACCAATGGTAGGTAACTTTGAAATTCCCTCCTGAGAACTCATGGTATAAATTTGAAGTGTCCTAAAAAACTTCTGTTTTGAGGAATTGATTACCAATCCAGCAGTGTTCAGAAGAAGGGCCCAGAGAGGTAATTAGATGATGAGGGGGCTAACATCATAGATCATCCATTGATGAACTCTTGGGCTATTGGAAAGTGGAACCCAGTTGGACAGAGTAGGTTATATCCCTTCTCTTGGGCTCTTTTTCTTTCACCTTGCTTCCTGAATAGTATAAAGTGAGTAGTTTCCTCCACCATGCTCTTCTGTTGTAATTTTTTTGCCTTGGAGCTAGCTGACCATGCACTGAAACCTCTGAAATTGTGAACACAATAAACCTTTTTTCCTGGAAGGTATTTATGTTGGCTATTTTGTCTCAACAACAAAAGGTGACTAACATACATACCTTATAAACTCCTCCACTGAAGAAGCCACACAACAGATTTACCTGGATGTGATAAATGAATAAAAGCTTGCTAACAAATATGAGAACCACACCAGACCAATTATATCAGATTTTCTCAGTTAGAGCTCAGCTCAAAATATCTTTATAAGTCTCTTTTGTGATTATACAATAAAGCTAGGATTAAGAACCACTTATTACATTATACTATATCTTCATCATCACTTTTAGGTTTATCTCTACTAGAAGACTCAGGTTTTTAAAAACAGGACATTTTACATTCATTGTTTTATCCTCTGGACACAGCATGTAACTTAGAACTTTGGTAAGTATTCAAAAAGAGTTTCTGAACGAGTGCTAGAAGAATATGTGTCATAGGGACAAAAGAAGAACACGTCTACACAATTTTCTTTCAGATATAGGTGACAAAAGAATGCCTTAATAAAAGACTATGACTTCCAACTATTATACCAAGGCCTTCTCTGTTGAAGCAGAAAACTATATAGTGACCTATCATTGACAAAATTAAAGACGTTTTGTTTCCTCTTGTATAATACAACAGAATTTCAGTCATATAGGAAGCTTTCCAAAGGTATTTGGTTGAAAGAGTAATTTGATTAAAACCTATTAGGAATTGAAGCTGACACATGTAAGAGTTTTACAAAAAAGGCAAACGTGTGTCAACAGTGTAATTGTCTTTTTTGGTCCCTAAATATAGAGCAGCAGAACAAGATAATGTTTAGAGAGGAAAAAATAAATGAAGTGTAGGTTTCCCAAAAATCAATTGCCAAGAACTACACTCCTTTAATCAGTGGAGACTTTTGGAGAAAGTCAAATATATTCTTTAATGTGTGGGGCATTCTGTTCACTCGCAATAGTTGGGGTTTTCCAAATTTTTGGATAAGGCTTTGTAAACTTCTTAAACTCATATCTATGTGAATATATGCATTTCCCCAGGAAAATAAAATATAAATTTTATTGGAATATTTAATGATCTTATTTTCCAAAATAAAAGGTTTGGTTCTTGAGAGAGTTTGATGTACTATTACATTTTGTGATAGCATTAGACTGGTATACACCAGGAAATCTGCTCCCATCTGATTCAAGAAAGCCTAGCCCCTTCAGCTTTGCTGATAGTCCCCAGGTCAGACACCCAATCACCTTGTGAGGCATTCTGCTTCCTTACATCTTTATCTCACAGCTTTATCCTTAGTTCCTATTCAGTTTAAATCCATCATAATTAATATGAGTCCCCAAATTTTGACGACCTCAACATTCTCTTTTCTTCTGTATTGGTATTCATTTCCTGACCACTTCTTCAGTATCTTCTTGGAGCATGCTTCTTATGTTTCTAATACATGCAGAATGTTTCAGGTTATAATCTAGAGTAGCTTCCCAGTTAATACTAGCTTTCAATGGGAAAACTGAATAAGAGTTTGAGAAAGAGAATGGCATAGGTCTAGAGAGGAAACATTTAGAATGAGGTGAATTACAAGAGGATGTGTCCTTGGTAGAGGTCATGAGTGACCTCATGTGAGAATATTTCTGGGGGCCATAAAGGTGGAATTCACACCGCAGTAGGTTAAAGGATGAGTGATACAGAACCAATGGAGTCAGATCATGGTCAGCTCTAAAAGGAAGAGGCAGATGTGAAACGTTCGGGTGGGTGAGTTACTTGGATAGAAAGCCTTTTGCATAGTCAAGGGAAGAATGAAATAAAGAGGAATATTTCAAAAGCAAGAGGTATATTCAGTGGCATAATTACTCAATAGGAGAAAAGGGATCTATTTTTTAATTTCAAAAATGTCATAGTGGTACTTTGGTTCACATCTTGATTCTTTGTACTATTCTGGTCACAAACCATGTTGAATGAGAACCAAATCAAATTAGATGGTTAGGTCCAATGTTGACTTATGGGGAAATTTCATTCATTTCTCTTCGTTTGGTTTGCAACTAGAGTCTTTGAGAGAACTGTTTGTGAATTGAGGTCCCACTATATTTAACTGTATGAATTTACATCTGATAATTCAATACATATCTAGCACTCAGTGATCAAACAAGAGCAGTTAAGTCAACTTTCTGTTCAGTAAACTTTCAAATGAACACTACATGGCTCTTTAACCTTTACCTCTAAAGCTCTAAAACGGTATTTTTGTTCCCCTTTTGTCAACTTCTATATCCTTATTAATCACTGACAAATGAAGCTTTGTCCTCACTATTATCTTTGCATGTCTTTTCAACTGCAAATGAGGAGGAAGAGAATCTTCTTCTGCTGCCACCTCTGTCTCACTCTCTGTTCATTTTCCAACCACACCTGAATTTCTGCCTGCTTTGCCCCACAGTCTCTTCTTTGTTTCCCATTCTTTCTTGGACATTTATACTTCTGAAAAGTGTCTGTCATCTCAATTGCCCATTTTTCCTTGGGTCTTTATTGGTGGGGATCTAATTTTTTTTTTTTTTTAGTTTTTTTTATATTGTGAATGTTAGTCCTCTGTCTGAAGACAGATGGCAAAATATTTTTTCCCATTCTGTAGGTTGTCTCTTCACTGTGTTGGTTGTTTCCTTTGCTGTGCAGAAGCTTTTTAATTTGTTATGATATCATTTGTTGATTCTTTGTACTGTTTCTTCTGCCGTTGATGTTCAGTCCAGAAAGTCCTTGCCTATACCACTGTTTTCAAGAGTTTTACCTATTTTATCTTCCAGCAGATTAAGCATTTCTGCTTTAGCACTCAGATCTTCTGCATATGGACAGCCTTTTCCCCCAGCACCATTTATTAAAGAGGCTAGCTTTCCTCTAGTGTATGTTTTTGTTCCCTTTGTCAAGGAACAAATAGCTAAATGTGTCTGAGGACACATTTAATAGAACAGAATAGGGGGAGCAGCAACAATTCCACATTTTTACAAAGTGATCCACTGCTGTTCCCTCTCCCTCTTACCTTGCTTTCCCTTGCAGTTAATGTTAAGACACAGCTGCCTAAAAGTCTTTTCTGGGTCTTCCTCCAACTCCTTTTCCAGCCTCCACACACACTGTGATCCTTGTTACTTTCTGTGCTTTAATAGGTATGATCTTTCTTTAGTTCTTATAGTCACCTTGCTTTCACCTGAGTGCAACATTTATGGGTGTCTTTTGCTTTGCCTGCAATGATAATGATATTCCCTCCCTTTTACGTCTGGTCATTTCCTATTCCACAATCTTCGTTCATTTCCTTACTATCTGTCTTTTACTCATACCTAAGATTTACAAGTAATATTCATTTTTTTCTTAGGAGCTATCATAAATCATAAGTTCAAAATTAGGTATTAAGTCAGAAAATGAAGGATTTTTAACCTTGAGCTTGCAGTCCATTCAGAATGTGTCTTTCTCAGAAGAACTTTGCTTTCTCTACCATCTCCTAATCCTGGTAGATTCGAGCAACCCAAGCTCAAGTCACTCTTACCTAGACTACAAAATATAAGAAGGAATCCTGTTTTTTTTCTATAACTCCCACAATTCCATTTATGATGTCTTAGAAGCAGATGCTCAGGAGCACCACTGTGAATGAATAGGGAGGGCACAAATGAATGAATGACCTACCCTAGCTAATATTATTCTATTACTCTGATTCTTGTGTTCTTCAGTCTCTTCACCACCTCATGTCACTATTTAACATGATCCTAAGTTTTTGAACAATACTTCCTGTCACATATCCTACTTAGCTTCCCACTCCATGCTGATTTGTGCAGATTCACAGCACACAACTCCAGGCTTTACACTCCTCCAAAGCACATACTTTCTGCTCTGCACATAATCTTTTCCACTGCTTTTCATAGATACTGTGCTCTTTCCTGTCTCCAGTGTGTATATGTACTACTTCTCCTGTTGAAATGCTTTCCCACTTCCTCCTTTACTGTTGGAATCTATGTACATTTTAAAGACAGATTTCATGTGCTGTATTTGGGTATAATTTTAGGTAATACCTATACACATTTTGGTAATGTTTGCAGTGGTTTGGGGTCAAGCAACCTTACATTAAAGTGTGGACTCTGGCTCTGCTAGTTCTGTGACTAGGTTGAATTACATAACTACTTTAAGACTCAGTATCCTCCTTTATAAAATGGAGATCACAAGAGCGTATTGTTTTCTCTTTATAAGTAGGAATGTAAGAGTTATTGTGAGCATTAAACAAAAGAAGGCACACAAAGTTATTTGTGCTATACTTGGCATATGGTGAGCACTTAATGCTCAATAAATGTGAACCATTGTTTTTATAATAATGGTAATTGATAATAATAATTTTAAAACTTTTGACTATTTAGCCCACACAGATTTTAGCTTTCTCTGAATTGTTATTACTCTGAAAGCCAGTACTACCCAAGTTGGCCTTGATTATTTGCTTACTATTCTATATGTTCAGGCTTTGCCTCCAGTTCATTTTAGGGTTGTAGAGCACTCTTAATACAAAGCCAACTGCATAGTAGGGATGCTCTATGAACTTGCTGATTGGTTGATGCATTTGCCTCCAGGCTGCTTAAAGGAAACTTAATAATGTCACCAAAGGAAACTCTCAGATCTGGAATGGACCCTTTCTGAATTCTCTGAAACCTAATTAAGGAGGCAAAATTTGTGCTGTAGCGTCAAGCAAAATGTAAGGGGAGAACAATTAATGGTTTTGTTGGAATCAAAATGGAAGCCATTCCATATCCCAAATGTCTTGAACTTGGCCTCCACAGCATCAGATGCGCTGCTCTGTCTATAAATGCAATATCTCTTCAGCTTTGCAAACATTCACTTGTCTCCAAGCTGAAACTTTCTTTTCTGAATCCACAAATTTGTCTCCTGTTGGCACTTGTGATATGAAACTCTTATCATTCTGACCACAATAATTAAGAACGTGACAGAGGGTGATCATAAACATCCAGAAACAATGAAGAATATAAATGAACAAAATCATCTCATTCTTTTGTTTGCAAACCTAATTATAGACACTCCCATTGCTTAGCTATTAGGATATATAATTTGACACAGATAAAACTCGGCTTTAAAAGAATGAATGTGTTACACAAGCAGTTCTAGAAGAGTGAGTAACAGTTGCATAAAAGGACACAAGCAAGGCAAAAGGTCTTATGACAGCATTGGAATGTTTTACTCTCCTTTTCAAGCTACTTGTTTAAATTCTCCTTTCCCAATTACTGCTATCACACCATTGATTATCTTCTCCCTGTTCTCCTGATTTGTTTTTACTTTTCATCTTTCCAAATTATCATGGCATCTCCAAATTCCATGCTATATTAGTCAGAGCTACTCAGAGAAAGAAAACTACAGAAATATATGTGGTATGTGTGTGTACATTTGCATGTGTGTGCATGCATATTGTGCAAACATAGCACAAAATAATCAAAATAAGAAGAGGAACACTCATGATAATTTTTTTTTAAATTTTAAATTTTAAAATTTTTAAAAATGATTTTAAATTTATGCAAACAATTTCTAGTGTTTTCTTGTCTTACTAGGATTAAATATTTTTGAAAATTGTTTTAGGAATTTTACACTTAGATATCTATTTAAAATTTAATTAATTAATTAATTAATTTTTTTGAGAGAGTCTTACTATGTAGTTCAGGCTGGCTTCTCTAGCATCAGATTCATTTATTTATCTTATAAGACCTTATAAAGTTAATTATCATACATACAGATTAAAAACCAGACTAATAGGCCAAAGAACATATAAAACATGTAAGACAATTGTACTAAGTCAAAGTACAGCACACTTTTAGATATACTGTCTATACTGGGTTATAATACCTTTTTTCTCTTTTTTCCTGT
This sequence comes from Heterocephalus glaber, assembly GCF_053883595.1. NCBI lineage: Eukaryota > Metazoa > Chordata > Mammalia > Rodentia > Bathyergidae > Heterocephalus > Heterocephalus glaber. The sequence continues at coordinate 12,507,909 of NW_028258147.1, read as the reverse complement.
TATCTCTTATTTTTAAATGTATATATTTTTTCATATAAGAGAAAACATGATATTTAACCTTATGTGTCTGGGTTACTTCACTTAACATTATGGTCTTAAGGTGCACCCATTTTCCTAATAATTTGTAGTAAAATGGATACTATTTCAAACTCCTTTTGCCTTCAACAAGAAACTCAGGTAGTCTTGATTCTTTATTTAGCAGAGTGATTCAAGCCTTCATTTCCTGAAACATATAGGACATTTTTAGTCCTGGATTTGGTTGTTTTAATTTCTAATTTACGATGATCTCAGAGTATGGCAGTTCTAAAAAATGCCATAAAGAAAATCCTGAATTTCAGACATACCTTGTTTCCTTTGTGGAGTAGTAATTCAATTTTCCCTTCATAATCAGATTGATCATCTCATCCAACATGGAAATTCTCTTCTAACTCTGTTGACTCAGAGGCACAAGGAATCAAAAGTGGCTGAGTGTTAGTCTTAACTTCTAGTTCAGTGGAACCATTGTTCTACCTATACATGGAAGCATTCTTACCTCTGAAATCAAGATCTATAGAACAGCAGAGCATAAAGAAAAAGGAAGCCAAAAGTTTAACAGTGGGCACTAGGAGCAATGATGAATAATGTCACACCTACTTCCACCCCTTGATTACTACACCAATGAACTCTGTGTATCAGAGAAGCAAAAACATAAAAACCATATGTTTTATCTTGATTCAGAATACATACAGCCTTTTGAAGAACCTTGCCCTAACCCTGCCACATATTCTCACTTAGCTAATGCTATCACTCAGTCTTCAAAAGAACATTTCACTGTTTTATCCACCCAGCTGCCTCAGAGTGGTGGGGAATATGATAAGACCAGTGCCTTCCCTGAGCATGGATTTATTGCTGTACTTATCTGGTTATGTACTGAATTTTTTGAACAGAATTCATGCTGTGTCAAAAAAACATGGTAAATAAGGCATTTTGTAAGTCTTATGGATGATAGTTTTGACAGAAGCATAGGGTACAGGGAAGGCAAATCTATGTATGAAGTAAATTTAAACTCCACTAAGAATAAGACACTGTCCCTTCAGTGATGGAAGTGGTCCAATATAACCACACTGGTATTAGGTAACCAGTTGATCACTGTGGATAACAGTATCACATCTGGGGCTTTGTGTTAGTAGCTGCTGCTTGCAGATTTGACTCATAGCCACTTCATTGAATGTAAGTCTGTTTAGCCAAGACATCCATAAACTCCATCCTTGCCACCATGGACAATATTTCATGAGCCCATTGGTTGATGACAAGGGCAGCAGAGGAAAGAGGTTGACTAAAATCCACTGATTATTAAAATATCCCTCTACTGAAAGCACCATTTGGTGAGGATTCACATGGGACAGAAATATCTTCATGGCTTTGTCCATTCAGAAAAATGTATTCATATAGCCTCTTCTCTGAAATTCTCTGTCACTAGTTTTCCAGTCATATTTCATCTAGGTCCCTGACCATCCAGCCAAATCATGGGCAACAGCCCACACATTGGTATAATAATTACACATCTGCTCATTTGATCTTCCAAACAAAGTGAACAAGTGTTCTGTCTGAAGTTCTACTCACTAGGAAGATTTTCTTTCAGCAAGTAACCCAGAGAGTGGATCCATTTTCAAGTAGTGCCAAATATCAAAAAATCATCATAAACCATATCTGTCAACTGATTGCAGTTGTCCTCTCTTAAGACCATATGTATAGACTGGGAGAGAGAAAGTAGTGTAGCAAGAACCATGGGGGTGTTTAGGCCACCCCCATGTAACTTACTTGTGTCTTCATGGCCTGCTCAGGTCTAATCACATTCATGACACCTCCATTTGATGATGGACTACTACTGTGAATGCCTAACTTTATGGGGTTGGGGGCTCGTATATCACACAGTTCATGATAGGAAGTTCAGATTAAATAGCTTAGTGGTCTAAAGTTAAATATTCAGACTCTATTAAGGCCTAGAATCAGATTAAAAGCTGTTTGTTTGATAGGGAAGAACCATCATAGAGCTTTTCAGGGATGCTGAGTCTCTTTTCACTAATTTATTTCTCAAAGTATTGGTGAGAAGTAAATCTTCTGGACCAACCACAAGTGAATAGGTTTTAGATGGCAAATCCACTTTAACATTCCAAACTCTCTAAGCTTTGAATTCTTTCCTCCATATTATACTAAGGGAAAGTACATATTTCCAATTCACTTATGGCTAGTTCTCCTTTGATCCATGTTTAAGCCAACCAAGCACACATTGTTAGAGCACTTCTGAACTTCTCAACATTAAATGCAGAATCTTTGATTAGTGGACCCATATCAATAACAGGTTCTTGTTCCTTCTGTCAGTATTCTACACCATTATTATCTATTCTTACATATTTTACCTAGATTTCTGCTTGCATATATGAGAAAACTCAAGGAAATGTAGTACACTACTCGTGGGTCACACTTTATACCTCACCTTTAGAGTCTTGCTGAGCAAAGATAGGCATTAGGGGTGGATCTTGAGGAGAATCAGCATAATATTGTGTAACTACTATTTTAAGTGAGTTTATTATCATTGCCTTAGGCCACAAAGGATTAATCCCTTCAGACAGAAGTGGAGAAGTCAACAACACTGGTGTTGGGAGGGTCAGGAGTGAGGCAGTTACTTCTGGTGTTCTTGGGAAGGCAATTTTTGCTGGAGTGAGGAGCCTTCTTCTATGGGCAAAGAAGATACTTTAGAATTGAGGAGCTCAATGTACCTTCACAGTCTCATCAGAGTCTGCCCACATTTTACCAGTCAGATGCAGAGGATCCTATGCTTTCTCTGTTAATCCTCTTATTTTAATAGTAGACACGTTCTGGGGCTGGGAGTTCAATTTGTGTTGTAATTTATCCAATTAAAGGACAAGGTCTTGCGTTTCCTCTTCAGCAATTTTAGCCCCATGGTTACAGAAAATAAGGCTCTCCCACAAGGTATATCTGGAAATTCCTAAGTCATGGACATGGTTATTGAGCTAAAAATTTGCATTATTGAATTTTCCTTTTCTTTCACCAGATTGTGTAGTGACATTAGGAGCAAACAATCAATGTAGTTACAGTCCTTGGTTTTCAAAAAATGTTCAAAATTTTCAGATCCAATAACTTAGCTCTGCTTCTTATAAGTGATTGATTAGGGTACACGATGTAGAAATTTTGTCTTTCTGGTCACAGTTTACATCAAGGATTCTTTTTACTACTAGAAACAGAATCTCTAGTATCTTTCAATCTAATCAGATCAGAAAACCAATCTAAGAAATTCCGAAGCCAATTTAGAATACTCATTTTAAATTTCTATTTTTCTAGAACTCCTCTCAGTACCAACATCTGTGTTAGTCAGGGTCTTCCAGAGAAATAGGATTGATAGGATAAAAATTTACAAGAGGAGATTTTTTTAATGAGAGTTTTCTCACATGACTATGGAGGCCAAGAAGCCCCATGATATACCACCTGCCTACTAGGAATGTTGGCAGTGTAATTCATTGGAGACTAAATGTGTTTTGTAGAGCAGAGAGATGTGGAAGGGACCACTGGTGTAAGTACCAGAGTCCAAAGGCCCAAGCACCATGGATGGAGAAAATAAATGGTCTACTTAAGAAAGGGATGGGCTGGGGATTTAGCTCAGTGGTTCTGCTGCCTGTCTCACAAGCACAAGGTCCTGAGTTTGATCCCCAGTACCCACCCCCCAAAGGAATTTGTCCTTCCTCTATGCTTTTTTTCCTATTTGGACATTCAACAGATTAAATGGTCCCAGTCCACACTGGTAAGTGTAGATCATTTTTACTCAGTTCATTAATTAAAATATTAATCTCTTTTGAAAACGCCTTCACAGACACATCCAGAGACAGCTTTACCAGCTACCATAGGCCTATGAAATTGATACAGAAAGTTAACCATCATACATGCCAATTCAACACCCTAATATCAACCTGTATAAAACCATCAGTAACATTTGTTGAATTGACTTTTACTAAGTACTTACTATGTATCTGATACTGTGTTAAATACTTAGATGCATATCCCATTTAATCCCCAATACTACTGTGAAGTCTCTACCCTTACTTCTTCTGTACAGAATGACGTTCTCATTCACACCCACCCTTCCCCATTTCTGCTGTCTAATTCTATCACAGCAAGCATTTTCACTGGCAGAATCTTGAATTTGATATTTCCCTACCTTGAGCTGTCATTAACTCCATAACTAGATTTTTCTTAATATTCATTCATATTCTGTGAGTCTGCTTTTAAAACTTTCTTATCATTTAGTCACTCATTTTTATTTCATCCACTCACTTTGAATGCCATGTCACTCTGTGGTTGTCTCCTCCAAAGCTGTTCCTGTCACTATCTCACACTGACTATTCTTGAAATTCTGGCATTCCAACCCCTAATAATTAATCACCAGACTTCTCTGCTCCTGTATTCCAGCTTTTAGTGTTGCTGTAAGAGTATGTATCAGCTGGGAAGGTCTGAATTCCTATACAGAAAAATACATACATGTGCCTCCCTTTCTTTTTATTTTTAAGTCTATATAATGGTGATAATAAAAAATATCCTGTTAGGATGTTGTGAAAATTAAATGAGATAAATACATATAAATTTGTCAGCATATCATCTAACATACAGTCATCACCTGTATGTTACCTGCTAAATTACTACCATCATTATTAGAAGTAGTATTTATTTATTTATTTATTTATTTATTTATTTTGGTACCAGGGGTCCAACTCAGGACCTTGTGCTTGTGAGGCAGGTAACAGCACCACTGAGCTAAATCTTCGGCTCCAACTAACATTATTAAAAAGTCAATAGTGGTCATTCAATAAATACAGCTCAGTTGGAATGTAAATGATCCACCTTTCTGGGTCATGATGACTCATGAGTTGGTGCAATTTTTCATCCAAACTGGGACACTTGAGAATTAAAAATGCTTTAATATTTATGCAGGACAGCAGAAGTTCTCTGTGTTTTCTCACTTAAAACCAAATTGTACAATCACCATACTATCAGAAATATCCTTAGAGAATCAATTTCCAGAAGTTCAATTGAATATCTCTGTGACCCTCCTTTTCCAAATTGTTTTTAGGGACATAGTTAACAACTGGTCAGAATGTAACATGTCTGTAATTTTATTATCCACCATAAATTAGAATGCCAAATTATTAATTCTAAAATCAGCAATTGTTAACACTGATTTCTTCATTGGTGTTCTTATAATGTGCTCTTGCATATTTATTCAGAAGTGAAAGTGTTGCCCAAATCATCTGGGAAATCAAGTAGTGAATTCTCTAGCCAGTATTAGAAGATCAGGATCTCTATCTTTATTAATACACACTGTTATCCAGAAGCATCCATGCATGTATCTTATCTTTATTAATATACACATGCATCCATGTGTATGTATCTTATCTTTACATTCATTTCATATATTTTTTCTTTCTGGTCTTTCTATATAGATGAAATGTCTGTTTGATAGTAAAGGCCAGGTTCTGAAAAAAAGGGTATAGACATATACTCCCAGTTAGAGTAAAAACACAGGACAGGTTTGCATCCAACAGGGTCTTATTAGTTCTTTCTTTACTATAACTGTCTTTCTCCCACCCCTCACCTTTATTTTACCTAAAAACACAATTTAAGGGCTTAATAAATATTAGTTAATACCACTAATCTGAGATTGGAAAATTTTGTTATAAACATTAAAAAATATATTCAACTCAGTCTACTTTGTTTTCCATAGAATCATTTTCATTCCTGTCACATTGAATTACTGGAGCAATGCATTCTGTGAGTCCCCATGTACAATTTTCCTACAGGAGTATTCATTTATAAAGCCAGAAGCAAAAGGAAAATAAATTATTTTTTCTTAAAATGCTCTATTACAGAGAGTGCCAAAAGGCCATTTTGTTTTAACTAATGATTTGTTTATTTTGAAAAATGCTTTTCCTCTCCCCACACCTTCATTCTGTCCTGCAACTCCACCACCATCAAAACAACAAAAAGGAGAGAAAATATGTAGCACCCTTTGCCTGAGTACCTGATTCTTATCCTTTCCATCACAGCAGAAACATGGGGAGAAACATAATTTTCCTCCCCACAACCACAGCTGCTCTGAGAGCCAGGAAAAGCTTCCTATGGAGGGGGAGAAAGACTTGTGATCCATTATAAAAAAATCAGAGATGGCTGACTTGTGTTCTCTTCCTAGCTCCTTGCAGAAATAGGTCCAGCTTTTTTATTATTAGTGTTAATGTTGGCCATTGAAGGTAAAATATAGCTTTATGATTTTTTTACTCATAGAAAAACATTTTTTCCCATGTCAGTGTAAATAAATCTGCTGATCTAATGAATGGAAGGTCATTGGTGCAGTATGAGAGGGTGTGTTGAAAACTTAATCCCCAATACAATAATGTTGGGAGGTGGGTCCGAATGAAAGATATTTAGGTAATTGAGGCTCTACACTTATGAATACATTAATGCTAATTATAAAAAAGTGCAAAGATATGACTTTCACTTCTTACATTCACACTTGTGCTTGAGACTCAGCTCTCTTGCCTTTCTTCCTTCTGTGGATGAGACAGCAAGAAGGCCTTCACCAGATGTGGCCTCTCAATTCTACACTTCTCAAGCTCCATAACTGTGAGACAAATGATTCCTTATATAAAGTGCCCAATTTCTCTGGGATTCTGTTATAGAAACACAAAACAGACTAACATAGTCATATTTTTGGAGTTGTTTTTACTAGAGCACTGTTGAAATTCTGCTCTTCCATCTACAGCCTTCTTTTGAGTTTCCCTTGTGGTCAACTGCAGAGCTTCCAACCATAATGATTAGATTTCAGGTCACTCTGCCAAACCATCCATACTGTTAGATATATACTTCTACAGACCACACTCACAATAATACGTTGGCACTTGAACACCTCAAATCCAGGCAGATGATATTAATACCAACACAGAAATCCAGAGAAAGTAAATCCAAATAAAAAACCCACATCCCCTAATTTCCCTAATTTTCCTGTATTAAATATAATACCAAAGTATTCACTATTACACTGTTGTACATTCAGATTTAGAAGTCTATCCAAAACCTACTGCAATATTCCAACATAAAACCAACATTTCTAGAACCTAGTCAGACTTCATCTTGTCAAGACTTGTTTTTGATTTCTCACCTGTGAGATGCATCTGTTGTTTCTACACTATCAGAAATCACAAATGAGATTCATCCATGCTCTGTCCTCTGGTTTGACCTCCCTTCCTGAGACCATCAGGATCCTATGTGAATGTATCAGGCAGAAAAGTTAGTTGGGGATCTTGTGGGGTTTGACACTCTTGCTCCCTTTGCAGGTTTTCCTTTTTGTTTTGTTTTTCAAACCCTAAAACAAGTTACATTTAAAATTAAAAGTAAGCATGGTTCAGAGGAAGGGGCTTCCCAGTTATCACCCCTCCAGCTACTCCAGGCCCAGAGGAAGGGGCATTTGGGGCTCCTTCTGTCCCGCTGCTCCCAGCCCAGAGGTAGGGGCTTCTGAGCCACTGTCCCGCTGCTCCTGGTCCACAGGAAGGGGCTTCCGGGCCGCCATCCCTACCACCACTCCCAGCCCCTGTCACACCTCTCCCAGCTCAGAGGAGGTGATCCGGGTGGGTGCCAACAGCACCCCTCTGCTCCGCAGTTACAATGAGAAAACACATAAATAAGTCTCAAAACCAGACTTCCAGATCACCTACAGTAACTCCAAAGGGAAAAGAGGTGGAACACTCTGATACTCAACCACCTGGACCCACTGAACTGGCAACAAAAGGGGATCTGGAAAAAATGAAATCAGAAATATTTTCTCAGATAACAGGAGAAACTGTGCTCCTAGTGCAAGACATGATTA